>NC_137284.1:138462500-139712500 GCF_054371585.1 Giraffa tippelskirchi
AAAGAAAGATTCCTGTCCCCATAGGTGGGGCAAAGCCTGTACTCTTCATTCCCTTCCAGCAGGGACAGGGGATCCCATTCCCTCATGCCCAAGGGCTGACGTGGAATTCACTCCCAGCCCCCAACCTGTATTTCAGGAAGAATTTGATAAATACCTTCTGTTACTAGGTCATTCCTATATCAAAACTCAGGATGGTGGGAGTAGGGCAAGGGCCAGAGGTTCAGATTGACCCCACCAAACTCCAGATATATTCACTTGCTAAGGTCCATCTGACTAGCAAAAAGAAGCAAAAGAAACACTAATAAAACTAGGAAGGCCCTTTCAAGGCATTTCACTAATAATGTCCTCAAGAGCTCTCTGGCTGCTGGAGTGAAAAGGGTAAAACAATACCCAAGGCCAAGAAAGACCAGTCTACAAATATTGCCCCCATTATCTGTCTCCCTTCCCACCACCCCAAGTCCTTGGAGAAGTCAGTGAAAGACACGCCGCGTTTAGACTGTCAGAGGCCAATCCCAGACAAAAATCCCCAAGGTACAAGAACTCAAATAAGGACACTACTGGGGAGATTGAAAAATCAAACATTATTTATCAGATGGTGATAGGAAACATCACGCTTTCTTGAGCCCAATTCCAGAATGGTCAGTGGGAGTTTCTCTCACATTAACTTCATTGGTCCGCCTACCCAATGGCAGCTCTTCTACTGAAGGGGACAAAGGAGAAATCATAGTCCTTAAGGGGGCCCCAGAGTGCCCTTCTTATCAAGTCCCGGCTGAGGAGACAAAACAAGCAAACAAAGGACTTCCCACCACCAAAACCAGCCTTCACAACTGGGGGCCTCCTCTTCCCACGTGTAACGCAAGGAGAGCTCCACTTGCCCTGCTTAGTCCTCAACAGGGAAACACTACTTCTTTATACCCTTTGGGTCCTTCCTAAATACCTTTCCTTCACTTAGTCTAGTGAGCACTTAGTAGAGTCCCTGTGTTTATATCACTTACTCTCTCAAGGAAGCTAGAGTGCCCAGGACCAGAAACTGGCATTGAAAAGTAATCTACCAGATAAAAAGATAAAGTCTCTCCCAAGATGCTATAGAGGCATTCCCACTTTAAGTCCATATTGTATGGAAGGAGGGAATGGACTCAACCTGCTTAGAAAACAGCTTTCGGGTTAAACACAACAGGCAAAGGGTTCAGCGGGAACTGGACAGCTGAAGGAACATAGAAGTGATTGTGAATAGGGAAGGAGGGGATCTCGGTGGCAGTAAGGAAGAGTGGTACCCTTTGACTAAGAGCCCAGATGGGGTAACTAAGCATGATGGAAAGAGTCAGATAGAAGGCCAGATAACTAAATTTTAGTTATGACTTTGCCAGCAACTCAGCATGTGACTTTGAGCTTATCTAGCCTTCAGTATCTTCATCTGCAAAATAGGGGAAAGCAGTCTGTTTAACTAGATGCCTCTTATGGTACTTTGATAGTATGGCATCCTTCACAAGTGTGATCGATGGACTATTACAAGATATTCAGGAGGGGGCCAAAGGGGACTTTACCAGAGCAGGAAATGCCTTTCAGCCTCATCTCTAATGAAAGGATCACATTCACACATACATAAGCAGAGTGGCCGACAATTTCATCATAGCAGCAGAAACACAGAGAAAAATACATACTGGTGAAGCTCAATTCCTGCACTAAGGGAGCAATATGGAGGGGCTCCAAGGTCAGGGGAGAAGGGTCCTTCCATATGACAATAACTTTCACCTTTCTGTCCCTTCCCCAAATCCAGAGCAGCTGGCTTTTTGAAAGCAGCCACTCCCACTTCCCTTCCCTAAAATCACCAACTCACCTGTTGCAGAAACAAAAATGCACAGATCCCAAGGGAAATAACCCACTAGCTAGCTAGAAATGGACAGAATCTACCACACCTAAGGTCACTTGGGAGTGGCAGTTGGGATCAAAAGCCCTTATTTCCCTGAAACTTAACAATGACTCTGAAAGGTCTTCATTTGGACCTATCCCAACCACAGTCACTTGGTTTTGCCCTCTTGGTGAAGTGGGAACTCACCTGGACCACCCTTTTATTTCTGGTGCATTTATGATTGTTTCCAAATTTTTTGACCAACCTCATTGTGAGTGAGCCAGGAAGTTACCTCCCCAAGTAGGACTCCAAATGACAGGAAAAGCTAGGACAACGACGCAAGCGCAGGGTTTCAGCCCTCGCAACAGGACCTGCAAACAGACGCATGCCACTCCCCAGACACCAAGAAGCATCTCCCAGCCATCCATCCACATGGATTCTAACATGGCCTCTCCTAGCAGAGGTAGCTGGGGCAATTGGGGTGCGGAGGACATCGACCTCCTATCAACCTGGGATCCCTGTTTAAAAGATACTAAAAATACATTAGTAAACATCACTGTTTACAGAAATAGAAATCATTTCTGTTTCCAAAGGCCTCTCACCATCCCAGTCCTGGACATTCCCAAGACTGCCACCCCTGACACCCTCTCCAAGGTCCGCCCTGGTGGGTGGGTAAGACACCAGAGTCTTTTGAGACTGAGAGCTCCTCAGGCACCTGAGAATTCCAGTTTCACATCTCTGGTTCCCATGGAAGGGAGAATCTTCAGGACTCTGGAGAGTACGGGGGTTCATCCCTTCTTATCAGTTCCGGGGGGCTGTCTTGAGGCAATCCCCCCCTTTTGGATGATATACTTGTTGTAAGAATTCCTGCTATTTTCGGGCCCCCAGTCCCTCCCCAGAGTCCAACATGCCTGCCTGGACCCCCCTACCCCCAACCCCCAGAGCGGAGAAGCCAGTCTGTGCCTTGGTAGAATCACTCAGGGAAAGAGGGATGGGCAGAGAAAAAGCAAGGACAGTGGCCTGGGGGATCGTCCTTGAGGGAACGACTAACAGCAGTGACTGTCAGACAAGCAGGTGGTGAAGCTGGGCACCTGCCCGGGGACGGAGCCGGAGCTGTCCACCAGGTTGGCGGGTTGCGGGTCGACGCGGGGGGTGCGACGGCGCCCCCGGTACTCGATCATGTCAGGATGATAGGATGGGTGGCGGCGGGCGTGCTTGGTCAGGTGGTCGCTCCGAGAGAACTGCTTGGGGCAGAGTGGGCAGGAGAAGCGTTTCTCGCCCGTGTGCGTCCTGTAGTGGCGGGCCAGCTCGTCGGAGCGCGTAAACTTCTTGTCGCAGTCGAGCCAGTCGCAGGAGAAAGGGCGCTCACCCGTGTGGGTGCGCTGGTGGGACTTCAGATGTGATGACTTGTAATAGGCTTTGTTGCAGCCCGGGAAGGGGCAGCGATGGCGCTTGGCTGCAGGTGTTACTGGCCTCCGACGGGGGCCTGGACCTGTGGCGGGGGCGGGGCCGGCCCCAGGGGCCACGCCAGACACCGCGCCAGGGTGGGCAGGCGCTCCCGGGACGGCTGGCGCGCCAGGGACCTCGAGCGCGCCGGAGGAGTGCATGGGTCCCGAGACCTCGGCTGCGCTGGAGGCCGGGGCTGGCTGGGAGCCCAGGGTCGGGCCGGAGCACGGGGTCGGGTCGGAGGAGCCGGACGAGGCGCGCAGAACTTCCCCGGAGTACTCTCCGAAGCCCCCGCCAGAGCCGCCGCGCAAGTCAGCCAAGACGCTTGCAGCCAGCAGGTGGGGCGCGGCGCCGCCCGCGCCGGGGCTAGGGGCGGGGACCTGGGGGAGCGGGGGGACCGACGCGGGCCCCGGTGGCCCCGGACCCGGCAGAGCGGACTCCGGCGGCGCCGCACCCACCTCCGAGCTGGCCGCTCCGCCCGCGCCCTCGGGGTCCGGCGGGCGGCGGTGAACCACAGCACCCGCGGACATGGACACCAAGCACTCGGCGGCGAAGTAGTCCAGGCACGCCACGGCAGCCGACATGCTGGCACCGCCGGGCCGCCGGCGCGCGCCGTCCGAGCGCGGCCGGCCGCGGGCGAGAGAGTTCTCGGGAGCGTCCGTCCCCGCTGCCTCGGAGCGAGAAGCAGGAGGCCCGGTGCGCGCCGCCCGCCACCCGCCGCCGCCGCCGCCGCCGCCGCTGCCGCCGCCGCCGCCGCCGCCGCCGCCGCAGCAGCCGCCGCCGCGGCCGCCCGCGCGGAGCCCGCCCCGCCTGACGCGCCCCTGACGCACCGGAGCCCGCGGGGGCGGCGGGACCCGCCCCGGCCGGCAGGACACCCCTCGGAACGCGCGGCCCACCGGGGCTAAGTCATTCCTAACAGCCTAAGAAATTATCTTGTCTTCGCATTCTTGCCTCTGCCGGCGAGCCAGGTAATTTTAATAAAGAGAAAACTCCCCGATCGTAACTTCTGGGCAGCCTGCCGGCTTCGCCCCCCCTTCGCCCGCTGGTCCTCCGCCAGCTGGGTGTCCGGCGGAGTCCGCGAAACTTTTTTTTTAAGGGAAAAAAATGCTTATACCTGACATGTCTTTCGATTCATAATTACGATTGTTAGTAAAGCGGGCTGGGGTTACGTTTCACTTCTGTTACCGCTCTCCGATCAGATTTAAAATATCCCCGAGTCTTCACCAAAAAAAAAAGTTTTCTCATCTAACAGTCCCGCTGTCAACCCAGGGTTCGTACCAATTCCCTAAATAGAGCCGCTACGTAGCCATTAATTAATTTTCGAACCAGAAACATTTTTAACCTTGAAAAAAGCAAAGAATCCTCCTATGGTTGAAATTGAAACTTAAAATCCTTTGAGTAACGATTTAACTATTCAGCCAACGAAAGAAAAATGCATGTTTAAACTGCATTAACCTGTCACAGCCATACAAACAAATTTACACGCTGAAATATAAATTATAGACTAGCAGCGAGATAAACACATTAAAATGGACTCCCACAATTTTAATAATAGAAAGTCACGTTTCCAATTAGGCAACGTCTTTTATTTTTCTCTTGACAAAAATTAAAAATAAGAAAACGCAGCAAATTATATAGAATTGCTCATATGGTGTTTTGTGATTGTAGAGCTTTTTCTTTTTCTATAGTCAGATGTATGTTTGTGTATATGTTTACATTTCTTCGCTGCTTTCATTTTTTTCCTCCTTTGACTTAAAAAAAAAATTAAAAACACACAGAAAAGCAAACAGGATAATTTCTAAAAATAGTCATAGCGTGGTTTTTGATGTATACAAGCTTTACTTATATATATTTGAATTACGTGCAGTTTATTTGCAGTTCTTTAATACTTTTCTTTTTCTTTTGAAAATTAAAAATGCAGATACCTCAAGAATAACAAACATTAATGTATGTACTTCCTAGGATAATCAAACGTGAAATATTTGTCACATTTGCTTCAGGCTTTTTATTTATATTAAAGATTCCAGATAGAGCTGACTGTCACCTTATTTCCCTCCCCAGTTTCATTCACCTTTCTCTCTTCTTACTTTCCTAGGTAATCAGTGTCATAAAGTGTGTATGCTTCCAGTACTGTTATTATTCTTTATTACCTAATAAATATATATGTCTATGCTTATATGCTTTAAGTTTTCTTTATAAATGGCACAGCAAAATGTACATATCATTTTGCAACTTACTTTTTCCCCTCAATATGATTTTGAAAACTATCCATGTTGACACTTACAGAATCTACTTTATTCATTTCAGTAGTTTTATGATTCTGTCAGCTTTATTATTTTTATGGAGACTCTGTCCCAAAACAGATAATTATTACAAAGCTGCTTGCTTCAAAGTTTTAGACAATTAACTCTCACTATGCACATACTAAAATTGTATCAGACAGAATTCTTCACTAGCTGTTTTTAAAAAATATTATTACTTAGAAAAAAATCTAAAGCTATTTTAAAATGCAGAGAGACTATTACAGGCACCCATGTACCTATCTCATATAATTAATATATGTCAGCATTTTGCCATACCTGCTTCAGGTCTGTTTTTAATTGAGCTGTTAATCATTTCTGATAAAATTGAAGTCCCTTTGTACTCCTCCCCAAAACCATTCTACACCCTTTTCTCCAAGGCAAATACTACCATGAATTTGGTATGTAACTTTCCTCTAGGTTTATACTTTTACTACATATGAACCCATACAAACACAGAGTATTGCTTTGATTTTTAAAATGCACATGTGTGGTGTTAGACTGTACATATTTTGTGACTTGTTTTGTTTTTCCTTCATGGTGTGTTTTCATTCTTTCTCACCATGTTGATAAATATAAATCCTTTTCATTCATTTTAATTGCTATATTATAGATCCATGTATATGAATGTGTTGGGTTTATTCATTCCCCTATTAATGAATATTGAAGCTGCTGCAAATATTTTGGTATTAACACCAATGCTCATATGAACATATGTGTTCCTGTGTCCCTTGCATACATGCGAGAATTTCTGTGTCTTCCTAATGGGGAATTGCTAGGCTACACACACATTTTCGGTTTATTAGAGACTGCCAAATATTTTTTCAATTTACACAACTATCAGCAGTCTATGAGAGTTCCTGTTTCCCTCACATGACCTTCAACACTTTCTAAATTCAGACTTTTCTTATTTCTGACAATTAGATATTTTTTTTAAACTCAGAATCTCATTGTTAATTTAAATTTCCCTCACTGCCAATGAGGTTGAGTAGTTTTTCATATATTTACTGGCTATTAAGGTTTCTGAGTGTGTGGTTTGTGTTTTCACAGTCCTCATCTATTTATCCAACAGGCTGTGACTGTTTTCATCTTCCCCCCTCTTGGTTTGTAAGAGTTCACATATACAACTTTATATTGCCTCATTCTGTGACTCTTAACTTTTGACAACTTTTGAACTACGGAAAATTTAAAATGTTGTCATATTCACTGATCTTTAGAGTTCGTGTCATTTGTGTCATGTTAAAGACACCTCTCCACATGTGATGCCACAAAGATACCCTCCTGTGTTTTTTCTCTTAATGCTTTAAGTTTTGTTTTCCACACTTGTAAAATGGATCCATCAGGGATTTATTTTTTGAATGGTGTAAAGCAGGAATTTAATTTTATTCTCCCTGTTTCCATATGGAAAACCATTATCATGACTTGATTTACTAAACAGTCTTTCATTCCTTCCCTTAATGGGTAATGCCACTGTGATTATAAATTAAATTTATGTATATTCATGGATAGATTGCTACTTTGTCCTTTTCTATTGGCCAAACCAATTCTGAGCCAGTACCACATATTTTTAATTATTATGGTTTTATAATAAGTCTTCACCTATAGAAGCACATGTACCTATTTGTTCATTAAAAAAAGCTGTAACAGCTATTTTTGGACCTCTGCTTTCCTATACTAACTTTAGTATCAGTTGGTCAACTTCTGTTGACAAACCTTTCTGGTATTTTGGTCAGTTAAATTTGCAGGTTAAATTTTGGGAGATATGACATTTTTATAAAATTGAGTTATCCAGTATATTAATATTATTCTGATTTCCTCATATCCTTCTGTAACATTTTATACTTTTGTGTTTAAAACTCTTGTACTTGTTAGATTTATTCCTAGGTATCTTACTATTTTGTTGCTTTTAGAAGTGGGATCCTAAAAATTTTTTAATGGGTTAGTGCTGCTACTGGGAAATGTTACTGATTTTAGAATAATCCTCTTTTTTTTTTTGGCCATGCTGCGTGGCTGGTGGGCTCTTAGTTCTCCAACCAGGGATTGAACCCCGGCCCTTGGCAGAAAGGGGGTGGAATCCTAATCTCTGGATTGTTTCAGTAAATATGCTTAACTTTCTTATTAAAGTTTATTTGCAAATTCTCATTTATTTTTATGTAGATAATATTCTCTCTGGATAATACTGTTAATACTTTCTCCTTTTCTTATCTCATTGAATGGACGGGAACCTCCAATATAATATCAAACAGTAAGCAGTATTTTCCTATTTTTGTCTCATTGAGAATGTTTCTAGTGTGTCATCATTATTTACGATAGTTGCTATAAGTTTTTGATAGAAACTCTTTATCAGGTTAGGGAGTCCTTTTCTCTCCCAGTTGAGTTTAAAGAAGGAATATCTTTAAACAATGAAATGAATATTGAATGTTATTAAATGCTTTTTCTAAAACTTTTGAGATGATAATTGGTTTTGTCTGATATATTAAAGTAATGGATAACTTTGATAGGTTTTTCTACCATGGATTTATCCTTGCATCCGTTGACATAAATCTTGCTTTGCCATGATGTACTATTATTTTTTAATACACTACTTATGCAATTTGCAAGTGCTTTTATATTTTAGCATCTATGTTCATAACTGATATTGGCTTATAATTTTCTTTCCCTGTGCTACCTTTGTCCATGTTTATACTACTCTCATAAAATGCATTTAGATGTTTTTCTTTTTCTGTTATCTGTAACAATTTGTATATAATAGGTTCTGTTTGTTCCTTGAATGTTTGGTAAATCTCATCTGTGAAACCATCATATTTTGAAAATTTAGTTCAGTTTCTCATGATTATTAGCTTATTTGGATTTTCTGTATCTTCTTGAGTCAACCTTGGTAATTCACATTTTTTCTTTAAAAATTAGATATTACAATCAAGCCTCTAAAATTTTGGTATGTGATTCATAACATTCCCTCATTATTTAAAAATTCTCTATGGTATCTGTAGTTATATCCTCCTTTTCATTCCTGATATATATTTGTGAATTCTCTGTTCTTTTTTGTCTCAGCAGAGGGTTTGTCTACACTTTAAGACAAACCTGTACAAGTTTGTCTGTAGTCTTTTAAAAAATAGCCAGCTTTTGCTGATCATATCTGTTTCTTTTAAAACATATATTTGTTTAATTGCTGTATTTATTTTTATTAATCTCTCTTGCTTTTTGTCTAGTTTAGCATATTACATCTTTTTTTTTTTAAAGTGTTTCAACTGAAATACCCAACACATTAATTTCTAACCTTTCTTATTTTCTAAAATATAACTTAGGGCTATAAATCCCCATTGAAGAGAAGTTTCGTATGTCTTGTCTTTACTCCACAGGTTTCAAAATAGTGCTTTCACTGTCATTCAGTTCTACATCATAATTCTGTTGTGATTTCTTAGCTGTTGAATTTTCAGAAGGGTGCTTTCTGTAGATGACAGGATCCTTCCTACCAACAGTGCAGAAAAAGTAACATTTACTTTTGTGTAGGTGATCACCTAAGGGAAGATCTTTCTGGAACAAAAAGGAGGTGCCTTTGTGTTGAAGGTAAGTATTTGCTCATGTTTTTCATTTGAGGATGTGGTGCTGATATTGCAGTTTGTCTAGATGGCGCTCTTGGATTTTGGAAAAGCAGTGCAAACGAGGAACTTGGGGCTGGGGCGCTAGTACTGGTTTAGAAGTTGCTGAAGGAGCTCTTCCAGTTCCAGTGGAAGACACACAGTCTTCAGCTGCTGGGAAGGATCTCCTAAAAGATTGCTTTGTATGAAAAGAAGCAGAATTGGAGGAAACTGCAGGGAAGAGACACTTTATACATAGATAGTTTCTCTGGATACGGAGGGGAGTTTTCTGGTTGTTTCTTGGGATTGAGTTGTTTGAGTTTCTTTTTTGGGATTGATTGACTGGTTGTTTCTCTGAATAATGGACAGGGCATCAGTTGTTTAAGTTGATGAGAAGACTTTGGGGTTTTGGTGTAACTGGTGTTCTATCACTTGAGCTGTTCTGTAACCAGTGCATATTGTGTAGCCTCTTAAGAATTCACTCTGGACACATAATGGAGGATTATTTGAAATGGAAAGTAGAATAAGAGTAATTTCTCAATGTAGTGTTTACTGTGACTTGAAATAAATATTATAGAAATGATCTCTCTCCCAAGCTTATTCAGAAGCTTCCAAGAGCAACATCAAAAAGATGTTCCTGAAAGCCTAGAGATTGACCTGCCCACCCCTTTGGTGATAAATGGTTCAAAGGAGGCACATAGTAGGCATCCTCTGAATATATATGGAACAAATGAATAGGAATATATAAACTGACAGATTAGTATCGCTATTCATTCATGCATACCAGTCTCAAGTAGACATTTAACATTCCCAGAAATATTGCAAACCCATTTGCATCTGTGCCAGTCTCCTTCCTGCCTTTTGGCAAAGTCCAATCCATTTTCATTAATTCTAGCCCCATGACTTTTTGTTTCTCAAGGTCCACAATCCACAACATATCTTCTCTCTCTCCATCACATTCTCTCTCTCCTTCTCTGCAGAATAATTTCAATCAACGTTCAATAATGATCCATTATAATAGCTCCAATTAAAAAAACTCCCCCCTCAACTCTCCATCTCCTCTAGCTGCTGTCACATAGCCACATTCCCCTCTAAAGCCAAATTTCTCAAGAGATGGATATCTTATCTGTTCTCTTGCACCATTTCCACAACCTCATGTGCAATTATTAAAATCGCTCCAGTATTTAGCCCTTACTTTGCCATAGAAATTCTTCTTGTTAAGATCAATACTGATGCACAACGATGTGAATGTACTTCATGCCATGGAACTGAACACCTAAGAGTGGTTAAAAATGGTAAATTTCCCATTGTGTTTATTTTACCACAATACAAAAGTGCTTTTCTCAAAAAGAAAACAAGATCAACATTGACCTCCACATTGCTAAATCGAATCATCAGGTTAACAGATCTTTCAGAGCAGTTGAGTCACCCTGGAGACAGTCTTTTTCGACTTCTGTAGCACTTCATTCTTTTGGGCTTTCTTCTGTCTTTCTAACTGTTCCTCTTCAGTGTTAATTATTCATTTATCTTCCTTTACTTAAGCTTTAAAATGTAAATTTCTACAGAATTCTATACAAATCCCTCTTCTGTTAATTCTACACATTCTCTAGGTACTTGTTAACATTTTCCATGACTTAAGTACACCTGTATACTGACAGTTTATGAAATTATAATCTTTACACCAGATATATTTTCCAGAGATGTCAGGTAGTTTTATATCCATGTGACTACTTGATAACTCCCCATCCCTCCTGTGATGTCTCATAGATGTCTCAAACTTAATATATTCAAAAGCTGACTTCTTCTTACCCCTAAATCTAATCTTCCTGTATTTTTCCCTGTCTCAGCAAATAGCCATTTCATACATCCTGTGCCTCAAGCCAGGAAACTGGGTGTCATTCTTGACACCTCCCTCTCTGTCACCCCTCCCATTTAATTCATCTTCATGTTTAGTTAATTCTGTCTTCAAAATGTATCTTGACCATTCACTTTTGTGTTTTCCCTTCCAGTGCCCTAATCCAAACCACTGTCACCTTTTGGTCTAATTACTGTAATAGTGTAACATATTCGTGGGTTCTGGGGGTTAGGGGCACCCTTATCCTGCCACCACAAGGCTGTTGCAGAGTAAATGAAGAGGAAGAGATGGTAAGAGCATGGGAAGAGTTAAATGAGTTCAGAGATCTGGTTGAGTGGGAAGGCTGGTCGTGTAGAACCTTGAAAACCAATAGAAAGAATGATGGAAAGTTTTAGGGAGAATTTTAACCAGTGATATGATTTGAATTACTCTTTAGAGGTTTACCCTGTTTGCTATGTGGAGAACAGACTAGAGTGCCAGCAAGACTGGAAGCAGGTGACGGGTTAGTTAGCCACTGCAGAAACCCAAGCCAAAGGTGACAGTGCCAGCACAGTGAGGGCAGTGAAGGTGGTGAGATGTGGCCTGAGTCTGGATGTCTTCTGCAGAACAGTGCAAGATGTGTGCTTGCTGACGTGTTGGATATAGGGCAGGAGAGATGCTGAGGACTCACAAATGGCTCTAAAGATTTCAGCCCAGCAACGGGAAGAATATACTTTGTATTTTGAGATGAGGAAGACTTGAGAGGAAGCAAGATGTAGGAGGTGGAAAGTGGGAGTTTGTATTTGGAGACTTTGAAGTGCCTTGTAGACATGCTGGGGATGCTGAGCAGGCATTTGGATCTAAGAGTCTGATGCTTTTGCAGTTTGCAGTTTGGTCTGCATGCCTGACTGGGCAACAGGATAAAAGGGTCTTTTTAAAAGCACTACATATTTTTTATGGGCTTCCCTGGTGGCTCAGATGGCAAAGAATCCTCCTGAAATGCAGGAGACCTGGGTTCAATCACTGAGTCAGGAAGATTCCCCTGGAGAAGGGAATGGCTACCCACTCCAGTATTTTTGCCTGGAGAATTCCATGGACAGAGGAGGCTGGTGGGCTACAGTCCATGGGGTCACTGAGAATTGGACACGACTGAAGCAACTTATGCATGCATGCATATATTTTTATGTGTATGTTTTTGGAGGATAAGAAACTCTACTTTTGGTAGAGTTTCTCAAATGCCATATATAATTCTCTTGTTCAATATTTTAGTATAATGATAAAATAAGTCATTATCTAAATATTTTTAAATTTCCAGTTTATATTAAGCTATAAACATTGAATACTTTCTATTTCATATAATCTAATAATTTAAATATAATTCTTTAGATTCAATTTCAATTCTTAATAAAACTCCTATGTTCTTAGCTGTCAGTTTCTTTTAGATCGAGCTGAACTTCTTTCATGCTACATTCAGGCTCAAGTTAATTTACAAGCCTAAGCAAAGTATTCATGACCTTATGAAAATCAGGTGAGCCTTTGATTAATTTCAAATACTTTTCAGTGCCTGTACTGTTATGAGCTTTAAAAATTAATCATTGACTGGAAGAGTTAGCACATGGTAAATTATCAATAAATATTTTTACATAATGAGACTGAGAGCAAAGGCTTGACTGAGTTGTCTATATTGAGGCAGAAAAAAGTAGGTGGAGGTTTTATAATATGATGGCCCAACAGTTCAGCAATATGTGTGGAGTCGAACAAGTCAGATTCAAATCTCAGCACAGGACATGGGACCTTCCCCTTTCACATGGAGGAATATAAGTTGGTGCAGCTATTTGACAATAATTTGTAAAGATGACACTGTACATACCCTGTGACTTAGAAATATCATGCCTTGGTAAATATTTAGAGAAACTCTGATTGTTAGCCCTAGGAGATGGCTACAGATATGTTCAGTGGAACATTTGCTGCAAATTTTCGAAGCAATCTAAATATTGATAAAAATGCAAGGCAATACTATACGGTAGTAAAAATAAATGATGAACAACAACAAAAAAACCCAGCTAGCTCATAGATAATGTTTTATGCTCAGTAAATAGGGCAGGGAAAAAACCCCCAAGATTTTAGAAGAATTTGTCTAATATGATAGCATGTATGTGGCCCGGTGGGCTACAGCCCATGGGGTCAGAGTCAGACACAACTGAGCAGTTGACACACGTGTGAAGATTAAGTCATGGGAATTATTATTAAATTAGCAGATTATAGTTGTTAATAGCACAAACTCTGCAGCCAGGCTCTCAGGCACTGGTTGCTGTCGCTTAACTGATCAGCTATGAGACTTAATTAAATTACTTCTCATTTGTAAAAAGGAGATAATAATAGTACCTACTTCCTTGGGCTGTAGTGACAAGAAGTTATTATATGTAAGGTGATCAGACCATCCACAGGCAGATAGTAAGCACTATATGAGTTATTAATTTTTTAATTCATGTATTATCCATCATATATATCCATATATCAAAAATAAAATCCGTGAATGGGTATGATAAACACATTTTAAGCAGTAATCATCTCTGGTGTGAGAGGAAAGGGGATGAGATTTCAACAGATTCTTTAGTGTTTTATTTATTTTTTAAGAAACTTGAATCAAGTAAGGCAAAATGGTAAGATCTGTCAGTATGGATGGTGGGTACAATCCTGTTTGCTGTGTTATATATCCCCTATACTTTTCTGTGTGCATGGAATATTTCATTTCAAAAAATCCCAGTAGAGAGCCTGGGACACGACATGCACAAAAACTACTTGCCGAACGAGTGAGTGGTTGAGAAGTGGCTGGCGAAGCGGCCCGGAGAGCACTCAGGCGAACTCCCCTTGTAGTCTGCTTTCTAGTCCCTGAGGAGGAGAACGGTGCGTATGTGGCCACTGAGTCAAAGCTTCTCTCCAGCAGCAGTGAGAAGGTCGAGCAAAGCTTTCAAGGTTCTGAGGGAAAATGGTTTTCAACGGAGAATTCTGTATGCGGGGAACCCTACCATCCAAGTGTGAGAGCGCGGTAAAAACACTTTCAGGAATGGAAGGGGTCAGAAAATAGGCCACTCAGGCACCCTCTCTGGAAAAAACAGTTAAACGGTGTATTTCCGGGAAAATGAAAAACCAATCAAAGGGGAAGGTGTGGGGAACACAAAATCTGGTGACAAAATACGGCAAAACATGTTTAAAATCACTGTTGATTGAGGAGAGTGAGGAAAGAGACCGCGTGAGAGCCTGAGTGCGTAATCTGGAGTTAAAATCCCTGATAACCTTTACTTGGGAGGTGGCAGGGCAACGGAGAGAAATACAAGCATGAAGAGGTTCTTGACTTGTTTGGAGAGAAGCTAGTTATACTCGGTAATTGAAAATATTGATTTTATAAAATAAGTTTAATATATGCTTCAAAAATAGAGTAACCACTGGAAAAAATGAAACAGGATGTCTAACTTCCTAGCCATTAAAAAATATTAAATAGGAAAACATCATCCTTTCAACAGAAGGGGAAATGAGAAAAAAGGAGAAGTAATAACAAAGTATTGTAAACAGAATACACAGAAGATGCACAGATTAGTCCATAATCACAATGTGAATGGATTTAGTAACCATATGAAAAGACAGAGTCCCTCAGATTGGAAAAGAAAGAAAAGACCCCAAGCCCTAAAGACCTATATGCTGCCTACCTAAAACAAAATGATCCAAGAATTTAGACTGAGTAATAGATGTAACAAAGAAAACCAAATTTACATTTCAAGTACGAAAATAAAAGGATTGGGAGGTTCAATTTTTAAGAAGCTTTATACTTAAGAAATAATGGAGAGATATACACATTTTAAAAACTTACATGGAATATTTACAAAGAAAATTTCAATAGATTCAAAAAAGTAGAAGTCACTCAAACTTAACATTTTATGT
Source organism: Giraffa tippelskirchi (assembly GCF_054371585.1). NCBI lineage: Eukaryota > Metazoa > Chordata > Mammalia > Artiodactyla > Giraffidae > Giraffa > Giraffa tippelskirchi. The sequence goes on from NC_137284.1 coordinate 138,477,447, forward strand.
TAAGCATTCAAACTTAGCCATATGCATAAAATTATTGTTTAACAACAACAAAAATAGTAAAAATGACAAACAGACAAAACACGTTTCTAATTAACTTCGATTAAAGAGGAATTAAAATTGAAATTACAAACTACTTGGAAATGAACAAATGAGCACATTACATTTTGAGATCTGTGAGTGCTGCCAAAGTGGTCCAAATGGAAAGATTTACAGCTTCAAGTGTTTGTAGAAAAAAGAAATTGTGAAAATAAACAAACTAAGCATTTAACTCAAGAGCTAGAAAAAGAACAGGAAAAATAAACCCCAAGTAGTAAAACAAAAGAGAATAAGAATAAAAATAGAAATTAATGGAATTTTTAAATAATTGGACTTCACTACTAAAGCCCATTACTACTCTTTGTGAAGACAGATATAAATAATGTAAGGAACAAGGAATGTGGAAAAAACTGAATGATTGCTATGTACAATTTTAAACAAATGCAATGTAAAATTAAGATGACATTTTTGATCCATGAAAGTACAAATCACTAAAGCTGGTTCAACAAGAAGGAGAAAATTTGTGGACTATCACCTAAAATAAATAGAAAAGTAATTTAAAATTTATCCCCTCCTCCGCCAAAAAAGCACCAGAACCAAGCAGTTTTGTAATCTAGAACTTCTAAAACGAAAAAGCAGATATTTCCCATGTTATAGGTATATGATTCTAGCCCATAGAACAGATTGGAAGCTTTCCAGTTTGTTTAAGAGAGGCGCACTACCCCAGTTCTGCAATCAGATGAACATAGCTCTAAAAAAAGTTGATCTCACTTATGAACATAAATACAACTTTTCTAAATAAATTGTTAGCATTTTAAATCTAGCAGGGTACACAGATTTACTGTCTACTGTGTCTTTTCTCGTACTGCTTCCCTCGTGGCTCAGATACTAAAGAATCTGCTTGCAATGTGGGAGACCTGGATTTGATCCCTGGGTCAGGAAGATCCCCTGGGGAAGGGAATGGCTACCCACTCCAGTGTTCTTGCCTGGAGAATTCCATGGACAGAGGAGCCTGGCAGGCTACACTCCATGGGATCACAAAGAGTCAGACATAACTGAGTGACCAACATTGCATCTTGTCCAAATTGAGCTACCCCAGGGGAGAACAAAAGCTTCCCAGGTGGCACTAGAGGTAAAGAATCTGTATGCCAGTGCAGAAGATGCAGGAGACTTGGTCGGGAATATCCCCTGGAGTAGGAAATGGAAACCCACTCCAGTATTCTTGCCCGGAAAATTCCATGAACAGAGGAGCCAGGCAGGCTATAGTCCATGGGGCTGCAAAGAGTTGGACCCGACTAAGTGGCTGAGCACCACCAGGGGAGAAAGAATAGTTGGAAAGTGAAAAATACATGAATAGAATTCATTGTGTTCACTAAGGAGAAAAAGAAGATGGCTATGTCAACAAGTGCCCAAGAAAAGAGTGGCTGATAAAATGAAATACATATAGTTTAAAATGGAGATCTTAGTAAACAGCTCATAGAAGAAAATGTCCTATATTTGAAAAGGTGTCTCTACTAAAAATCTACAACAAACATAATGCTTAATTCATGAAATAATAGAAGCATGCCCATCAAAATGAGGAAGAATCCCCAAGTGTAGCCCCTGCCATTGCTATGTAGCATTGAACTTGAGGTCCCCATTCAATGCAGTAATGAAAAAGAGATGGGGCCAGAAATAAGAATATAAATATTGGAAAGGAAGATACAAAACTATTATTTTTGGCAAATATTTCCATCTACTTGGAAAAATCCAAAAATGTCAGAAACTACAACTAGTAAGATATCGGTAAGGTGAATATATAAAGATCCTCATGAAGGAAAGTATATAAAAGAATAAAGTTCACAAATGAAGACCTGAATAAATGGAGAAATACATCTGTTTCTTATCAGAAAATCTCAGTGCTACAAGGTAATTATTCCACCAAATTTATAAATTTAATATTATCCCAAACAATATATCAACCAGTTTCTGACGTAGTTTGGCAAACTGATTGAGATTCATTAGAAGAGTAAAATGGCAGGAATAACATTTTTCTAGCAGATACGAAAACGTATCAAATATAGTAATTAATTCAGTGTAGACTGGCATAAGCGTAGACCAATAAATTGATGAAACAAAAGAGATGGTACAGAAACAGAGGTATTTATGAGAGTTCAATGTATGATAAAAGTGACATTTCAGATGAGTGGGGAAATTATAGGCAATTTCAATAATTGTTTCAATAATTAGTTTAGTCATTTGGAGCAAAATAAAGTTCAGTCACTTCCACATACAATATAAAAAAATAAATACTAGGTGGATTAGAGATCTCAGCATAAAAACAAAATTTAAATTGCTGGGATAAACATCTCAATAGATGTTGAATAAATTCTTAACAGAAGTAAAAATCCACTGGTGGTTAAAAACTCTTAAAAAACTGGCAATAGAAAGGAATGTCCTTAATTTGATAAAGGGCACCTACAAAAAACCCTACATTGGACTTGATGAAAGACCAAATGATTTTCCTGAGATTGAAAACAAGCCAAAGATGTTCACTCTCTTACTTCTATTTAGCACTATACTGGAGGACTTAGTGTAATAAGGCAAAGAAAAGCCATATAGCTTGGGAAGGAAGAAATAAAACTATTTTCAGACATGATTGTCTATTTAGAAAAGTCAAAGGAATCTACTGAAAAGTCACTTGAACTAATGAGTAATTTTGGTAAGGTTGCAGGACACAGAAATCAATAGTATGTTTATATACTAACAATGAACAATTAAAAATAAAAAATTTAAAAATTATTATTTACCACCAAAAACATTACCGTTTTAGTATCCCCCAGTGAAATATTTAGTATACGTTTTAAAAATATGCATTTTCTGTATACTTAAAACTATAAAATGGTGATGAAAGACAGCAAATACATAAATAAATAGAGAGACATACTTTCTACATGGATTGGGGGACTCAATATTGGGAAGACATTAATTCTTCCAAAACTGATGAATAGATTTAATGCAAGCCTAATCAGAATCCCAGTAGGATTATTATTTTTGTTAGATACTGTATCTAAAACTGATACAGAAAGACAAAGAAACGAAAATAACCAAGATGGTTTTGGTAAAGAAGAGCAAAGTGGGAGAGTTCACACTATCTGATTCCAAGAGTTATTATAAAACTACAGTGATTGGGAGAGTGTGATGAAAAGATAAATCCAGGATTAATGGAACAGAAGAGAGATTCAAGAAATAGATCAAATTGGCCAATTGAGTTTTTGACAGAGGTGCAAACACAAAACAATAGAGAAATAATAGTATTTTCGATGGTTGGTGATCAAACAATTAAAATCCATATACAAAAATTCAATCCAGACCTTTCACTTGATACAAAATTAATAAAAAATGGATTATAGACCCAAATGTAAAATTCAAAACCATAAGATTTCTGGAAAAGCAAAATCTTTGTGAACTTTGGGTTAGGCAAAGATTTCTTAGATACAATACCAAAAGCATAAGCCATGAGGAAAAAAATTGTAAATTAGACTTCATCAAAATGAAATATTTGTCTGCAGAAGACACTATGAAAAGAATGAAAAAACAAGCCACAGACTGGGAGAAATATTTGCATATTACATATCTCGCAAAGGACTTGTACTGAAAAAATATAAAGAACTTTTGTAATTCAATACTAAAAAATAAGCAACCCAATATTTTAAATAGAGAAAAGATTTAAGGAGACACTTCACCAAAGAAGACAAATATAACAAAAGATGCTCAGCGTCATTGTTAGGGAAATGCAAATTAAAGCCACAATGAGGTACCATTGTATATTTATTAGAATGTTTTTTAAAAACCTGACAATACTAAGGGCAGAGCAACTGGAACTCTCCTCATACACTGCAGGTGAGAGTGCAAAATAATTTAGTCTTTTTGGAAGACAGTTTGATAACTTACAAAGTTAAGCCTACACATACCATGAGTGCGTGTGTGCTGAGTTACTAAAGTTGTGTCCGACTCTTTGTGACCCTATGGACTGTAGCCCACCAGGCTCCTTTGTCTACGGGATTCTCCAGGCAAGAATACTGGAGTGGGTTGTCATGCTCTCCTCCAGGGGTTCTTCCCAACCCAGAGATCGAACCCACATCTCCTGAGGCTCCTGCATTGCAGGCAGATTTTTATCACTGAGCCACCAAGGAACCCCATACATATCATATGATCCAGCAATCCCTTTCCTGGTATCTAACCAAGAGAGATGAAAACTTATATTCACCTCAAAACCTTTCATAATGTTCATAATGTTTTTATTCATAATGGCCCAAACCCAGAAACAACCCACATGTCCTTTGGCTGGTGAATGGATCAACAAACTGTAGTACAGTTGGCCCTATGTATCTGTGGGGCTCTACACTGGCAGATTCAACTGAGGATCAAAAACATTCGAGAAAAAGATTCTAGAAAATTTCAAAAAGTGAAGCCTGAATTGCCATGTGCTGGTAACTATATACACAGCATTTATACTGTATTAGGTATTATGAGTGATCTAGAGATATTTAAAGTGTTGGGGAGGGTGTATGTAGATTATATGCAAATACTGCAGCATTTCATACGAGGTTCTTGAGCATCCCTGGATTTTGGTATAGGGGACCATCCTGGAACCAATCCCCCACTGTTACTGAGGGATGATTCCATACAAGAGAGTACTATTCAGTAAAAAAACAAAACAAACCCAGAACAAATAGCTAATACACACAACATGGATGAATTCCATATGCATTATGCTCAATGAATGAAGTCAGGTAAGAGGCTACTTAAGTTATGATTCTGTTTATATGAGAAATGTTTGAAAACAGGTCCATGGTTGCCATGGGGCTGGGTATGGGAAGAAGGCAATGAATGAATTCGGGAGTTTATAGAACCATTCCATATCTTTTTTTCTGATCGTGGTTACTTGGCTGTATGAATTTGTTAAAACTTCTGTGCAGTAGGGAAGTAAGCTTTGAAGGAAGAGACTCACAGATACGATTACTACAAAATATTAAACTTCTGTAGGACAAACATCATAAAGTTAAAAATCAAGCCACAGACTTTGAGAACATATATTTTCCGCATATATAGCAGACCAAGGATTAATACCTACAGATTAATATGAAAAAAGATGAATAATGTAACAAATGGGCAAAGTACATGGAGTTCAGGGCAAAGTACGTGGAGTTCAGGGCAAAGTACAGAGAGTTCATAGAAAGAACCAAATGGTCAATAAACATGAAAAGAGTCATACCTCACTGTCACTCAGTGACCTAGGAATTAAAGCAATGCTGTAATAGCTTTTTCAGACATCAGATAAGCAGATCTTTTAAAGATTGTTAAAACCCAGAATTAGTAAGGATGTAAGGCTACAGGTAATCCCATGGAGTTTTTAAGAGTATATAATGGTACAGTTTGAAGGATGATTTGGTCATAGCTATCAAAAACTTCCCTAGTAGTTCAGAGAGTAAAGCATCCACCTGCAATGCAGGAGACCTGGGTTCGATCCCTGAGTTGGGAAGATCTTCTGGAGAAGGAAATGGCAACCCATCACAGTATTCTTGCCTGGAGAATTTGATGGACAAAGGAGCCTGGTGGGTTACAGTCCATGGGGTTGCAAAGAGTCGGACACAACTGAGCAACTAACACGCACACATATTAAAAACTTCAATGTGTATACTTTTTGACTAAGTAATTTCACTTCTAGGTATTAACACTATAGTAATACTTCCACAGGTGCACAGAGATGTATATAAAAGGATTTTTTTTATTAGTGCCTTGTTTGTAGTAGTGAAAAATAGGAATCAATATGAATGTCTATGGGTAGAGAAATGGTTAAGTAAATGAGATTAGTCCATACAATGGGGACTTCCCCTGGTGGTCCAGTGGTTTAGACCCCAGGCTCCCAATACAGAGCCTAGGTTCAATCCCCAGTCAGGGAACTAGATCCCACATGCCACCATTAAGAGTTCACATGTTGCAACTACACAGCAAAGATCGAAGATCCCGTGTGCTGCAACTAAGACCCAGTTCAGCCAAATAAAGATTTAAAAAAAAAATATGGCCTTTGAGAGTTAAAAAAAAATTTGTATAATGGACTTTTTATGACAAATGACACATATGTAAGTACTGACATAGCACTGTATATTTATTTATAAAGAAATACAGTATTACATGAAAAAAGCAAGTAGTAATCAATGTATGTTGTTCCTATTTGTGTTTTTTAAAAGTCTACAAATCTGTTCACATAAACACACTCACACATTCACAGAGAAAGGTCTGGAGAATTGCTCATCAAAGTCAGGCTAGTGATTCTCTGTAGGAAGAGCCATGAGACTGGGGAACTTGCTTTTTACTTTACATACTTTGGTCTTTTTCCTTTTTTTAAAATTTATTTTAATTGAAGCATAGTTGATTTACAATATGTACAGCAAACTGATTCAGTTATACATATATATACATTCTTTTAAAAAATATTCCTATCCATTATGAACATACTTTGGTCTTATTTGAACTTTTAAATGCAAATATATCTATGTTTTACTTACATGCTGCTACTGCTTCTGCTAAGTCGCTTCAGTCGTGTCCGACTCTGTGCTACCCCATAGACAGCAGCCCACCAGGCTCCACCGTCCCTGGGATTCTCCAGGCAAGAATACTGGAGTGGGTTGCCATTTCCTTCTTCAGTGCATGAAAGGGAAAAGTGAAAGTGAAGTCACTCAGTCGTGTCCGACTCTTAGAGACCCCATGGACTGTAGCCTACCAGGCTCCTCCACCCATGGGATTTTCCAGGCAAGAGTACTGGAGTGGGGTGCCATTGCCTTCTCCATTTACTTATATAGTCTTTTAAATTAATGAAAAAGGTATAGTTCAACTATATCTATACATTTTAAATTAAATAAGTCCAAGTAAAAAACACAAAAGTATACAGTTTCCAAGTCATGAGTGGGGAAAAAAGAGTAAACTTGTTTACTTTAGTGAGAAACAAAAGGGAAAGAACCAGGAAGCATTACAAATAAAAATTCTAAAATAAATTGGCAGAACAAAGATCAGGTAAAACTGTTGTCATGTTATGATAGATATGAATGGCTTTAAGATCTCTATCAAGAGACAGAAGACTCTCAGATGACGTGGGGATAAAAAGAAGTTTGGGCCCTAAGCTGTTTATAAATTGAATATATCAGCTAGATATCATATAATGAATATAAATAAATGAATAAACAGAAAGTGAAGATGACAAAGAAACTTGAGAAGTAATGGGATGGGCAGAAATGTCAGAGACAAATGCAATCAAAGGGAACACATCCATATGTACTAAGATTAAAACCATACAAAGTAGGATTCAGGACCAGAATATTAAATGCATCAAATGTAATTAATTTTATATTGATAAATGATTGAATGCACTACAAAGGCAATACAGTCAAGAATGTAAATGCTTCCAAATAGAGAACAGGTTGGTTACATTATGATACCTATGTATTTACCATGAGACTCTACATGGACAATAATAAAAAATACATGATGACCCAAAAATATGTTATAGATAATACTGTGAAGGGAAGATGTTCTGAAAATAGTGTATGAGCTCAGATTTGTTTTAAACTTTTGTAAAAAGGAGGGAAAGGACTGGTAGGATCACAGCGTCAGGGCTGTCCCTTGCAAATGTGGCGTGGAGGAGGGAGAAACAAGCCGTGAAGCGGTCCTAAAACAGGACACTTGACCATCTGAAGGATGTAAGCCTGGGTGTTCCGCCTGGGGGTTGGACAGCTCTGTCTTTAAACCAGCTTTAGCTGATATGTCTCTTCCCTTTGTTTCTCAGCTTTCCAGCAGCCTGGATTTCTTGATTAAGGCCCTTAACCGGGGTGCCTGGTGATGGCTTGTAATCACTTTTCCTGAAACTAGTAGCTACCATAGCAAGCCATCACTCTTCCCCTATGACTTGTGTGATTTTGATATTTAACTCCGTTATTGATGTGGTGGGATATCCCCTGAGGGGTGCCAAGATATTAGGAGGGGCCAGATTAAGATTCCACTTAAATGGAAACATTTAAGTGGTCATAGGAAAATGCTGTATGTCACAAGGTGGCCAAATCCAACAAGAACAAGATGACTGTGGATTCCTTTGAGGGCAAGTATCTACATTAGTACTAGAGGTCTTGTTGGAAGGCTTCTTCTCTCCACCTCTCCTATAACGTCTCCATAGCTGCTCACAGGAATTGGGTGTTACGATGCTGGGAAGGGAGTAAACTCAGAGAAAATTGAGAAGATATTGTGGTGGAAGAAATGACTCAATTGATATAAGCCTAAGTGAGTGTGCACTTCTTTGGGCTAAGCTCGAGGCGGTACATTGCCTCTTCCATGATTCTGGGCAGCATTGTGAGGCCAGAAAATGTCCCTAGGTCCTTTGCTGAATGACCCTGAAACACTGAAATTTAAGAGGTGTCTTAGAACTCTAGCCACTTGAGACACGGTCATTGAAGTTACTGGGAAGAAAATGGTTGGGGAAGAAACTGGACGCTGACTGTGTCCTCCCTCGTGATCTCAGAGGAAATAAGTCAGGGTTGACTTTGTGGAAACAAGGAAAAATAAATCTTTGCAATGGTGACAAAATTCTAGGGGCAGAGGGTAGAAATCGACTAACTCTGGAGGCACAGGTACAGGGTGGACTGAAACAAAATATTACTATTCGTGCAGAAAGCAAGGAAATGACCAGATTTCAGTGGAGAGATTTGAATGAGACATAAAAGATAGATGAGCTGAAATCTTCTCCTGGCGCTTTCATGAACTCCGTTAACTTTGGACAAATCCCACAGACTGGTGGTTTTCAAAGTTAAGCCTGCACAAGTAGTGTCTGGAAGGCTTGTTAAAATACAGATTGCTTCTCTTCCCTCTCAGATTTCTGACTCAGTAGATCAGGGATGGGCCTTAGAATTATCATTGTTAACAAGTTCCCAGGTTGATGCTGCTGCTGCTGCTCTGAGAGTCACACTTGGAGAACCTCTGGCTTAGAATCCCAATGGGCAGGTAAATAAAGTGGGTGAATGGAAGATCTCAAAAGACCCTTTCTTAATTCCAAAATTCTAGGATTCATATATTGAAGGACTTCCTGATATAAGAGTTATTAAATAATGGACTCCTTTTTTGCATTTAAGTAGGAGAAGCTGGTTGGCTGCTCAGGCAGTGACCTCAGAGGTGCTGTTTCTGACCCTGTAGCATGTATCAAGTATATGTGTGCTCAGCTGCACAGTCGTGTCCGTCTCTTTGCCACCCTGTGGACAGTAGCCCACCAGGCTCCTCTGTCCATCTTCCAGGCAAGAATACTGGAATGGGTTGCCATTTCAGGGGATCTTCCTGACCCAGGGATCGAACCTGCATCTCCTGCATGGCAAGCGGATTCTTTACCACTGTGCTCAAGCCTGATCCCTAATCTCCCAGGATCAGTAGAGCCACAAATTAAGGGATGGTGGGTGAGGGGAAATAATAGACAACCTAGAATTTTCGTAAAATTGACTCCCAAGCCCCTTCAACATCCTGGGGAAATCCCAGTGACCTCTCCTAGGATTTATGTACATTTTAGGGACTCATTTCTCAGGGCCACCTTTGGTTCTTGAGCTCCTGTCTCCTCTGAACTCTCATTTTTGGTGGCTGTTCCCTTCCTACTGCACATGACCAGAATGTGGGTCCCTGCCTCTTCCCCTCATTCTTCAGATACCACTCACGGGAGATGCGGGTGTAGCAGGCATCTGTTGTTTTGCGTCCCCATCTTCCTTGTCATAGTACCCTCATCTGCTTGGGGGGAATTACCCCTCCCCTAGTGGAAGCAGATACCGTGGGGCTGTGTCGGTATCCTGTTGAGCCAGGCCAGGCAGAAGCTTGCTCCCTGGCCTTCCAATCTGGAGTGGAGCAGCTGCAGCTGATCTCAGGAGGGGCAGGCTGGCCAGATCAGCAGAGCTGCCTTCCAAGCCCAGATCTTTGATCTCATCTATATCTTCACATAAATCCTGTTTTGAAGCTACCCACATTCCTACTGGTGAAGAAAAAACACAAACTGGAGGTCTGGGATCTGAGAAGAGTTTATATTACAGCAATACAAATAGCTTGAGATGAGATGTTATTCAGCCTTGAAATAAAACGGTCTTTTGGCCACTCGGCCACAGGACTGTGTCCCTGTCCACGGTTCTTCATGGGCTTCAGTCACCTCCCAAGTTGTCCAACACCCATCTTTCCCTTCCCCTCTCCGCCCATCTACTTTTTCCCCCAGTATTCATTTGCTCACTGATGTCTCCTACAGTGTAACTCTGTATCCCAGCCATGCCCGTGGAATGTCACCCATCACATCCAAGGCGATCAATCTATCAAGGTCTTCTCAAAGAAGACCGTTGCCTCCTCAAGAGGAACCTTGGTACCTGACATTCAAATAATACATTTTTTTTTCACCCTGCAACAAAGTAAATGCCTATTATGTGTCAGGTTTTACAACTGATACATTATCTGATGCAGTGGATCATTGTTAATGTTAATTAACATTGTTAATGTTAAACCAACAAAAATAAATCAACAAAAGATTGACTTATAAACCAAGGGGAAAAACTATTATTGTTGATAACCAACAAAGAAATTGGAACAAGGATTGTGAAACGAAGACCTGTGGTCTGTGTACAGTCCATGAGCTAGAACCCTTAAAATTGTTTTAATGGATTTGTAAAACAAAAGTAAGAATATGGGATAGAAACCTATGTGACTCACAGACCTAAAATATTTAATTTACTACCTGGCCCTTTAGTTTTTTTAAAGGTTTTTTTTTTTTTAGTGTGGAAGATTTTTTAAAGTATTGAATTTGTTATAGTATGATTTATGTTTTGGTTTTTGGCCACAAGGCATGTGGGAAGGATCTTAGCTCCCCAATCAGGGACTGAACCCCCTGTATTGGAAGGCAAAATCTTAACCACTGGACTACCAGGGAAGTCTCTTATCTGGCCCTTTACAGAAAATGTTGACTGACCTCCAAATCAGAATTGTTTTATAAGAAGGTGCCTGTGGCTGAGATGGACTGCCCCAGACCATAGGCATCAGATCAGTGTCAGAGTATTTGATTTGGGGGTTATCTTTTTGGGCCATGAAGACCTTTCTGCCTGTCATCTCAGGAGGTGGCTGATTCTGTGGTCGAAAGCAGGAGAGGGAGGGATGCTCTGTGGTTGCTGGGACCTACTGAGAGAGATGGGGAGGAAGAAAGATGTGGGTGGAGGATCCTGCCCTGTGGAGGATATGGGAGACAGGCCCACCAGCCTTCATCTTTGTCACAGGTAACAGTAGCGGGGGATGCAGGGCATGAGGATCTGGGGTGAGGACAATGCAGAGGCACATGGGAGGCGTGGTCCTGGCAGTCATGGGGCATCCCTGATGCCTGTGAGTTCAGCGGGAGGGATGGCTTGGGGTGAGCAGTTGTGGAGACCCAGTCTGGGGAACATCTGAATTCCTAAAACTCTCAGTGGGTAAGGTCAACTGGCTCTTAGACCAACGGATGCCACCTTCAGCTCCTTTAGGTCCAGACTTTCCTTCTTCGCTACCGAAATTTACATCACCTCCCCCTCCCCCACAGATCCCTCTTGCTTGCTTTTTTCTCCTTGGTACATCACTATCCAGCTATGATGTTATTTAACTCATGCCCTAATTATCATTTGTCTCCTCCACCAGAATGTGAGCCTCATGAAAGCAGGGTTTCTGAAGGACTGTTTTGTTCACTACAGTATTCAACTATAGTGTCCAGTGGTGCCTACCACATAGCAGGTGCTTAATAAATAGTTGTTGATTGAACTGAAAGAACTCTGTTTCGTTACAAATATTTATGGGAAAAGATCCCTGGAAAGGCTTAATTCCTGTTAATTTGGTCAGGTAGGGACTTGGGTCCCAAATTGAACATTAAAGGAAATATACCCTTATTTTGTATCCTAAACTGATAGTGTTAGTTGCTCAGTCGTGTCCAACTCTTTGCCATCCCGCCTGCCAGACTCCTCTGTCCATGGGATTTTCCAGGCAAGAGTACTGGAGTGGGTTGCTGTTTCCTTCTCCAGCCTAAACGGATAAGGGGTGGCATATTAGTTATATTGGTATCAGCTCACTAGTGCATTTTCTCCTTAGCAAAATGTTTACATAGGATGCCAACTTACTATCAAAAGGTTACTTACTGAAATGAATCAGAATAGAGGAACCAGTGTAATCGTCACAGCTGGTGTTTTCAAGCTATAGTGTAGGTCATGACCACCTACGTGTAATGGGAACACACTTTTCATGAGGATCAAAACACTAATGGGCTGTCGGGGGCCCTACCCTCATATGATAACAGCCTACGCTTACCTAGTATCTACTCTGTGCTTGCAATTTGTTGACAATTTTCTGTGTAATTTGTTGAATGAGCTTATGAGTAATGGTGACTATTTTCTTTTCTGTGTGCCAGGTACTATTTCAGCTACTTTTCATGCATTGTCTCATTAACAGGTGGTCCTAATTAGCATCCCTACTTCCACATGGAGCAGCAGAGGCATTGAGAGGTTGAGTAACTTATTCAAGGTCACACAGCAAGTGGCAGAGCTGAGATTTGAGTTCTAGCAGCCACCATGCCTCTCGTGGGCACCGCTGGAGGCTGAGAAGTGCCATTCCTGACTTTCTTTCTTATGTATCACAGCCTCTATGACACAGCAGCTCTGCAACTAAGTAGCTCTCTCACCATTGTTGTTTTTTTCTTCCTTTCCTTTTTTTTTTAAACATCAAACACATTCCAGTCACGCCTTCCTCTGGAAGCAACTCTGTGCATCTTGAGTGGGCTCGTCTGCCCCTTAGGTCTCATTCGCAAGAGCCTGTCACTATTTAAATCATAACTGTCCCTTGTAAAAGTGGCTGCCCCCTTAATTCTACAAACAAGATCATATTTTAAGTGTATCAGGAGAGGCTTTCTATTGTACGTTTGTGTTGAAATTGTCTGTAAATCTCAGAACATTCTTGTAAGCACATAATTTTTGTGTTTTGTATATTTGAATTTTTGCATATTAGATTTTCTTAGCATACCACGATTCAAGGGAGAATGTCAACCTTTTCATTCAATTAAATATTTTCACACTCCTTTACTGATTAGAACTGAGCTGGCTAATTAGAGAGAAATGAGCTTAAACATGAGCTTACTCGCCTGTTGTGGAGGCAAGACACAGACACAGGATACAATTTGATAACAAATAAGCCTGCTTTTGATCAGTGTCAGATTGAATGTAGCAGATATTCAGTGAATTTGAATAAGATGCGGTATCTTGGGACTGTCTAATCACAGAAGACACATTTCACTGTTAGGAATGGTTTAAATTCAGTCCCCTTGGGTGGGTTTGATAATGCAGTCTGGAAGATTTCTCAGATTTGAACAGCCTTGTTTATTTGAAAAAAAAAAAAAAATTCATTAGCTCCAAGAATAATCTTGACGGGGATGTGGTTCCCTCTAGTGGTGGTAGAGGGAGTTGCAAATTTTCTTTGTTGTATATTTCTTTCTTTCCCTGTCATTTATTCATTCAGTTAACAAATACTTAATGAGGACCTGCTATATATTAGGTTCTGTATTAGGGATGAACAAATTAAGGACAGTTTTGTTTCTAAAAATCTCACAAGGGTGGACTACAGAAAGCCAAAGTATTACGATACACACTTATACACACTGTGTGTGCTTGTGTGCTCTAAGTCACTTCCGTTGTGTCTAACTCTTTGTGACCCTATGGACTGTAGCCTGCTAGGCTCCCCTGTCCATGGGAATTCTCCAGGCAAGAATACTGGAGTGAGCTGCCATTCCCTTTTCCAGGGGATCTTCCTGACCCAGAGATCGAACCCAAGTCTCCTGAGGCTCCTGCATTGCCACCAGGGAAGCCCATGATACACAATATCTACAAATAAAAATAACAATGTGAAGCTGCCTAGCGGAGATCAGGAGTGCTGGGGTTAAATAAGAGTAAAGATGTGATCTGAGCTTTGCTAAAATAAACGTCACATTTTCCTCTTTATGGTATCTATATATGTTTGTTATAGAAAATTTAGGAAATGCAGATGATCTAAAAAAGAATTGCAAATTATTCTATCACCCAGAGACCACTAACAATATTTTGCTATATCTACTTTATGCATTATTTATTAACAGACTATACTCATAACATTTTGTAATCTGCCACATTGCAGATGTAATTGCCATTGCCATAAACAAGTTAATATATTTTGAAATTTTTCTTACTATGTATACTAATGCAATGTTATTACTCTTTTTCAAAATAGTACTGGTTATTTTTCTACTTTTATTTGTTTAGATGTCCTTTAAAACACTTTTGTTCAGTTTTTAAAATCCCATTGGTATTTAGATTGTGGGAAGTATAGAGATTTATGTGGGGAGATTATATCTTTTTAGTATTGAATTAGAAATATTTGATCTAGAAATATTGTAGATCTATTTGTTTGGATTTTCTTTTATGTTCTCTCAATTAAATGCTATAATTTTCATCATTAGGGTCTAACATCTCAATTTGAAGGTTTATTTGTAGGCATATTATATTTTTATTGCATTACCATTTGGATCTTTCTCAACTCATGATTTTTCTAACTAATTATTAGGGATGTAGGCATGGAAATGCAGCTGATTTTTAAATATTTTTCAATCTTACTGATGTTTGAATTTTAATTTTTTAAAGGTAATTGCTGTGCATTTCCATATGGACAATCACAGCACCAGAAATAATGACTATTTTTTGCCCCCGCCTTCCCATTAACTAATCCTCTTTCATGTTTCTTATTGCATTGGGAGGAACATCATAACTATATTCAATAATATAGGGACCCTTGTCTGTTTTATTTATTTCATTCACTTTTTTTAAATAGAAGTATAGACTTACAACACTATGTTAGTTCCAGGTGCACAACATAGTAATTTGATATTTTTATACTTTACAAAATAATCGCCATAAGTCTAGTTACCATCTGTCCCTGTACAAAGTTATTACAATGTTGTTGATTATGTTCCCTGTGCTGTACATTTTATCCCCATGACTCATTTATTTTGTAATTGGAAGTTTATGCCTCTTAAGCTTCCTCACCTATGTCACTCATCTACCTGCCACGGCCTCTCTGGTGACCACCTGTTTCTTCTCTGCATCTGCAAGTCTGTTTCTGTTTTGTTTGTCCAATTTTTTGGTTTTTTTACTTTCCACATATAAATTAAATCATATACTATTTGTTTTTTTCTGTCTGACTTATTTCACATAGCATAATACCCTCTAGATCCATCCATGCTGTTGCAAATGGCAAGATTTCATTCTTTTTTTAATACCATTTCTTCTTTTCCATTCATTCATCAGTGGACACTTAGGTTGCTTCCGTATCTTGGCTATATTGTAAAATAATGCTGCAGTGAACATAGTGGGTGAATATATCTTTTCAAATTAGTGTTTTTTTCTTCAGATAAATGCCAGAAGTGGAATTGCTCGATCATACAGTAGTTCTTTTTTAAATTTTTTGAGGACCCTTCATAATATTTTCCATAGTGGCGGTTCCAATTTATATTTCTACCAGCAGTGCATGAGGGTTCCCTTTTCTCCACATCCTTCTCTATACTTGTTACAGTTCTCTTTTTGATAGTAGCCATTCTGACAGGTGTGAGGTGATATCTCATTGTGACTTCTGCATTTTCCTGGTGATCAGTGATGTTGAGCATCTTTTCATATGTCTGTTTGCCATCTGTATATCTTCCTTATAAAAATGTGTATTCAGGTCTTCTGCCCATTTTTTAATCAAGCTGATTTTTTTTTCTTTTTTTAATGTTGAACTGTATGACTTCTTGGATATATCATCTGCAGATATCATCTCTAATTCAGTCATCCGCATTTTTGTTTTGTTGATAGTTTCCTTCACTGTTCAAAGATTTTTCTTTTTGGTTGTGCTAGGCCGTCACTGCTGCATGCGTGCTTTCCCTAGTTGCAGGGCTACTCTTCATTGTGGCGCACAGGCTTCAGGCTTCACATTGCAGTGATTTCTCTTGCTGCGGAGCACAGACTCTAGGCACATGGGCTTCAGTAGTTGCAGCATGTGGACTCAGCAGTTGCGGCTCGAGGGCTCTAGAGCACAGGCTTAGTAATTGTGGGGCATGGGCTTAATTGCTCTGGGGCATGTGGAATCATCCCGGACCAGGGATTGAACCCCTGTCCCTTGCATTGGCAGGAGTGAGGAAGAAATAGGTGAGGAAGATTAACCTCCCTCCCACCACTATAGATTTCACAGAGCACCAGGTTTAAGCTCCCTGCAACATACAGCAGATTCCTACTGACTGTTTTACATATGGTAATGTATGTGTTTCAATGCTACTTTCTCAGTTCATCCCACCCTCTTCTTCCCCTACTGTGTCCTCAAATCTGTTCTCTATGCCTGCATTTCCATTGTTGCCCTGCAAATAGGTTCAACAATGCCATCTTTTTAGCTTTCATATATGTGCATTAGTATATGATATTTGTTTTTCTCCTTCTGTATAAGAGGCTCTAGGTTCATCCATCTCATTAGAACTGACTCAAATGCATTCCTTTTTATGGCTAAGTAATTGTCCATTGTATATATGTACTACAACTTCATCCATTCATCTATTGATGGACATCTAGGTTGCTTCCATGTCCTAGCTATTGTAAATAGTGCCTTTCTCATCATGTAATGTCCTCCTTTGTCTCTTGTTACAGTCTTTGTTAAAGTCTGCTGACCTCATTTACTAGTTCTAGGGTTTGTTTGTTTTTTAAAAGACTCCTTGGGATTTTCTACATACATCATTATGTCATCTGCAAATAGGAACAGCTTTATTTCTTCCTTTTCAATCCATATCACTTTTTATTTCCTTTTCTCTCTTCAATGCACTGGCTAGGATTTCCGGTACTATGTTGAATGATACTGATAAGAGTGGACTTCTTGCCTTGTTCCCGACCTAAGTGAGAAAACATTCAGTCTTCCACTGTTAAATATGCCCTTTATCAAATTGAGGAAGCTTTCTTACAGTTTTTCACTATGGGTTGGTGTTGAGTTTTATAAAAAAAAAATTTTGTATCAATTGATATGATTATGTGAATTTTATTCTTTACCCTGTTAATATGGTACATGCTTGCATGCTCAGTCATATCAGTTGTGTCTGACTCTGTGATCCCATGAACTGTAGCCTGCCAGGCTCCTCTGTCCATGGAATTCTCCAGGGAAGAATACTGGAGTGGGTTGCCATGCCCTTCTCCAGGGAATCTTCCTGACCTAGGGATCAAACCCGTGTCTCTTAACGTGTTCTGCATTGGCAAGCGAGTCTTTTACCACTAGCACCACCTGGGAAGTCCCATTAATATGGTGAAATACCTTGATTTTTACTTATTGAACCAAACTTGCATCCTTGGAATAAACCCTACATCGTCATGATGTATGTCTTTTTACATATTATTGAATTCTATTTGCTGATATTTTGTTTTAAAATTTGCATCTATACTCATAAAGGATATGAATTTTTTAGTTTTCTCCGTGTGTGTGTGTGTGTGTGTGCATGAATGTGCGTACTATCTTTGGGCAATACTGGCCTCAAAATTCAAGTTGAGAACTATTTCTTCCTCTTTTTATTTTCTGGAAGAGATTGCATACATGGTATTAACTCTTCTTTAAACAACTAGTAGAATTCTGTTTCAGGTTCACTGATTGTTTCCTCTGTCCTCTTCATTCTGCTATTACAACCATCTGCTGGGTTCTGAAAGTTAGGTTGTTTTATTTTTCTGTCATAAAACTGCCGTTTAATTCTTCTTTCTGTATGTTTTCTGAATATATATTTTCCATTGGCATTAACTGCTCATTGAAGTAGTGATGGCTACTACTATCAAATGATGGCTCAGTTGATTTTTGTGTTAGGTGTGAGTTAAGGATCTAGTTTTATTTCCTATATACAAATACCCAAATTTCCCTGCACTTTTAATTGAAAAGTATATCCTTTCTCTCTATTTTAGAGTTCCAGCTTAGTCATCTATCAAGTATTCTTACATTCATGGTTCCACATCCCCATATTCAGATTCTCTATTCTGTTCCATTGATCAATTTGCTTATTACCATATTATTACTTCCTTATTACCATAGTTATACCATAAATTTTCATGTCTTGTAGAGACAGTTAACTTCCTTTGTTCTTCAAGATTGTTTTTGTGATTCTTGATTCTTTGCATTTCCATATAAATCTTGGAACAAGTTTGTCAAGTTATTTTTTAAAAGTTTTGAGATTGCATTGACTCTAGACAATTTATCAAGACCTGATATCATCAAATCGTCTTATCTATCAATGTTTATTTTTTATTCTATTTTCACTTTTTACTGAAATAATTATAGATTCTTGGGAAGTTGCAAATATAGTACAGGATACCCAATATATATTCACCCAGCATCCCCCAAAAGTAACACTGTACGTAACTATAGTGAGAAAAACAAACATCGTATATTAACATATATATGTGGAATCTGAAAAAAAAATGAGTATAGATGATTTTATTTGCAAAGTAGAAATAAAGACACAGACTTAGAGAAAAAATGTATGGATACCAAGGAGAAGAGGTGGGGGTGGGAGAATTAGGAAATTGGGTATACGCTGTTAATATTATGTATAAAATAGATATCTAATGAGAACCTGCTTCATAGCACAAGGAACTCGACTCAATGCTCTGTGGTGACTTAAATGGGAGGGAAATCCAAAAAAGAGGGTATATATGTAGATTCATGGCTGGTTCACTTTGCTGTACAGTAGAAACTAACACAATATTGTAAAGCAGCTATACTCCAGTTTTAAAAAAAAAAAAGACCCATACCCCCAGGTAGGTGACCTACGAAGAGGAGGATAATTAAAAAAAAAAAAAAAAACATAAAACAGGACATTGACATTGGTACAATCCATAAAACTTATCCAGATTTCACCAGTTTTACATGCACTCAGTTGTGTATGTATTATTCGTTACTGTTTACTCATTAAGTCGTGTCCTACTCTTTTGCAATTTTCCAGGCAAGAATACTGGAGTGGGTTGCTATATCCTTCTCCAGGTGATCTTCCCAACCAGGGATCAAACCCATGTCTCCTGCATTGACTGTGCTAATACTTGCCTCCAGGTGTTTATCTGGGATAGAAATGGAGTAGTGTAATTACTGAGTTGTAGGATAAGCCCACCTTATATTTCAATATGCAATGCCAAATTGTCCCTCCAAGTGGCTACCCTAGTTTATAATACCACCAGCAGGTAGGGAAGGATCAGCACATTGAAGAGAATGAATAGAAGATGTTCAGGATGGAGAGAGATGGTGTAGTTTTAAGTAGGATTGTTAGGATGTTCTTCCTGAGAAAATGGAATTTGAGCCTAGACCTCAGGAGAAGAAGGTGTTATGTGGCTATTTGGGGGAGAGCATTCCAGGCAGATGGAATAGCCAGTGCAAAGGCTCTGAGGTGGCAGTGTGAGTGTGCTGGCTTGTTTGGGGCACACTGAGGAGGAGATGAGGTTGGATTGTAGCAAGAGATGGTACCGACTGTAAAGGGTATTGGAGGCCAGAGAAAGGCCAGAGTCAAAGGGAGATCATGACAAGGTTTTGAGCAGAAGAGTGATGTGATCTTTTTTTTTTTCATAAAATCAATTTTAGGTAGAATTTACATACAATAAAAGGCACTCATTTTGACTGTGCAGTTTGATGAGTTTTGGTCAAGCTCAGTGGTTATGTAAGTTGCCTCCATCCAAACACTGCGGATATGGCAACACTAGCATTTGGGCCTTGGCCCATCTACTGCCAAAGGCCCTGCTTGTTTCTCTGTGCCCTCAGAGGCTACGGGCCCTGCACTGGGGTTTTCTGTCCCAGTGTATCAGGAGGAAGTGGGCACTAGGCTGCAGGAAGCCCACCCTGGGGACAACAGCGTGGAGAGGCCTCAAGGGCACGGGGTGCCTGGGCCTCCACCCCCTCACCGTGTGTGCTCACCGATGGGCAAAGCCCGTTGCACAGTCAGTTATTCAAGAGACATCGATTTGGCTTGGCTCTTACTCTTGTTCTCTAGGTAATTTTAGGGAGGAAAAAGTCTGCTACTCTCTTATTTATTTATTTATTGGCCATGCCACACGCCATGTGGGATCTTAGTTCCCTGACCAGAGATCAAACCTGTGACCCCCTGCCATGGAAGCATGGAGCCCTAATCACTGGACCACCAGGAATTCCCCTCTGCTCTCTAAATTTAATTCCCTTTTTCTACTCTTTTTTTTTAATTACAATAAATGCTTTTATATTATATAAAACTCATTATATATATTGTAATGTATTTATCATTACAATAATAAACCTCCCTTATAATTCCTCCTTCTAAGATAACCATCCCTAAGTTTGACCTGCAGTCCTCTTTTTTTCTCCTTATGTACTCATATGCTAATATCTATTAGGATGATTCATATATCTTTAGAAAAAATAAGGTCATGCATAGCACTGCAATTTTCGCTTCACTTTCAATAGCCTTTGGAGCATTTCTGTGTCAGTATATACCGATCTAATTCTATTCTTATAAACAGATGCATACTGTAACACTGAGTGGCCTACCACCAATTTATCTGGTGGGAAATTTTATTCCTCTCCCTCATGCTTCACGAAGGAATTTCCACTCCCAGGGTGTAACACTGTGAATGATTCCATCCCACAGGTAGGAGTGACTGATCTCGTTGATGAGACTCACAGTGATTTATCTCTCACGGTGTAAGTAGCCTCGCCCTTGCTGTGCTTTGGTCAGGGTGGCTGGCTTGGGAGATGCTCGCAGGTGACCTGCCTCCTTCCCCTCAGGTGAACCTTGCAGGGGGCTCTGCTCCTGCAGGCAGGAGTCTGAAGTCCTAGGTGGGCTCTTGGAGAGCAGAGATGAGAAGACCCACCTGTGGCCTCATATTTCTGTCACACTCTCCAATGAAGCTCAATGTGGACTTTGAATTATGACTTTTCCTTAAAAAAAAAAAACAAAAAAAACAACGAACATTCGCTCTCAAGAAGGAGAGAGCAGTATTATTTTTTGTCCACCTCAAATCTCAATGTTTCTGCCTTCCCCACTAATGGACATTTATGCTGTTTTGTCACAGCAAATATTGCCTTTTCCACATTTTCTTTTTATACCTATGTTACTGGAGTTGACAACAACAGGAAAGACATCTTTTGAAAGAAGCTCTCATTAGAAGTCCTTGAATTGGGACTCAAGGTGAACATTGGGGAGAACCTTCGTTATCAATGCCAGCTACGACAGGCTGGACTATAACAGTCGCCTGAGACACAGAGAGAACTGCATTTCAGTAAGGTTTGTTCATTCATTCATTCATCACTAAGATCACACCTACTATGTGCCAGGCCCAGTTTTAGGCAGTAGGGATAGAGAGATGGACAAGGCATGCAAAACCTCAGCTTTTGTGGAACCTGCAGCACACAAAGAAGCAAGCAATAAACAAGGAAATGTCAGAGTGATAATTTCTGTGTGGTATCAAAAGAGGACAATGAATCTTAATACTTGTAACTTTTGAGAACATCGTGGAGCAGTTATAAGAGTGTGCTTTCTGCTCTTAAAGCGTAAAAGCAGCTGTAGACTTTATTTCAGAAATATCTAGTTCTCGAGCCTGTGTTCCAGTAGTTGGTCTGTTGGTAAGTGACGAGTTTCCCATGGTTCTTCCTGTACCATGGGTCATTCAGGAAAGGTGTCTCTGAATTTCAGCCACACAGGCCCTCAGTTCCCTTCCCATTATCCTGCACACGTCTTTTCAAGGCACTTTAGGGTTATATATGTATTTAAAATTCTGTATCTACATATAGAATTCGAAAGTGTACAGCAAAATGAATCAGTTATACATATACTCTTTTTTTTGTTGACGATCACACTTTTATGTGCTGAATGTTCTTTCATGTTCTCTGATATCTCTTTTTTATGGGATGCTCTTTGTGTTTTATTAAATGTATCCCCCCTCTCTCTGAAATGCCAGCTGTGCTTTTCCAGTTCTAGACTGTTCACTTCATTGTTTCTTCTGGGGACTTCTTTCCTCTTAATTCTGGTCTTTTTCTTCTCTGTTGCAGATTTTCCTCCAAGTTGGTGATCCTTGCCTGGTATTCCCTTTTGTCCTGAAATTTTCCGTGCCTGTAGTTCCCATCTAAAAGTTAAAACTCTTCACATCTTTGTGCTAAGTCACTTCAGTCATGTCCCACTCTGCGACCCTATGGACTGTAGCCTGCCAGGCTCCTCTGTCCATGGGATTCTCCAGGCAAGAAGTGGAATGGGTTGTCATGCCCTCCTTCAGAGAATCTTCATGACCCAGGGATTGAACCCACATCTCTTATGTCTCCTGCATTGGCAGGCGGGTTCTTTATCTCTAGCACCTCCTGGGAAGCCCTTCAATCTTCATTGATAGTCAAAACTGTTTGTATGGATTCTTCCCCCTTAAAGCACACTGTTCTTTCATTACTGAAGGTGATGTGTTGAGTACCTCTTTGGAATCCTCTCACCAAAGGAGGGCCTTCTTTTGCTCTTGTAAATGACGCCCAGATGATACACTCATCTGCATGTTCAAGTACAGTCTGGATTCTGCAGAAGCTGGAAAAGTGGGTGAGGAGCAGCTCCCTACCCACTCATGGTCGGCAGTTAAAAGCTCTGTGTGAGTCCACCTGCCAGAGAGAGTTGCCCTGCAGCAGCATCTATACAGACCCTGTGATCCTGGTCACTTAATTTCTGGCTGTTCTGGGAGTTCCTGAAAAATACACCTGGCTCACTAGCATCCTGGGTAGTAGTTCCCTCTGCTTCACATAAGCCATTTCATTAGGAGCCTGGCAGAATGATTTTTATAAGCTAAAGATAGGTCTGTATAAGCCCAAATCTCCAAAGAGGAACTGTTCTTTCTGGGAACAGGAATTGTAGCATGTTGAGAGTGTGCCGTTTGTCTTTATGGTGAAGGGAAGAAATTGCTCCAAAGCACATCTTCTAGAGACAAAGACGTAGAGAACAAACATGGATACCAAGGGGGAAGGGGTGGGAGAGGAATTGGGAGATTGGGATTGATGTATATACACTATAGATGCTAAGCACAAAATATATAACTAATGAGAACCTACCATATAGCACAGGGAACTCTACTCAGTGCTCTGTGGTGACCTAGATGGAAAGGAAATCCAAAAAAGAGGGGATACATGTATATGTACAAGGTCTAGAGTCTGACTCAGATGGTTAAGAATCTGCCTGCAATGCAGGAAACCTGGGTTCGATCCCTGGATCAGAAAGATCGCCTGGAGAAGGGAATGGCTGCCACTCTACTGTGGAGAATTCCACGGACAGAGGAACCTGGTGGACTACAGTCCATGGGGTCACAAAGAGTCAACATGACTGAGCGACTAACACAGCTGATTCACTTTGCTTTACAGTAGAAACTAACACAACATTGTGAAGAAACTATACTCCAATAGAAATTGTAAAAAGTCAACAGAAATGCCTAATAAACATGTAAAAATATTTAATTTGTCTAATAATAAAATACATGTCAGCCCCCCAAATAAACAAAGAAGCGCATCCTATACCTTTATATTCTCATCTTGCTTATAGTCAAGAATTATACTCTTGGTAGAGCTTGATTTGGGGGGAAGAAAGATTAAGAAAAAAGTAAATAAGAGCCCTGAGTATGAGACACTGGCACAGTCACACCAGCAATTTACACTTGGCTAATTGGTATTTCTTTATCCTGGATAATTCTAAATGATAATTCCCTTTTCCTAGATTATAAATTCAGGCAAATCTGCTTCTATCTGAAAAGCTTAGGAGGCACAAACCTTCAATTATTCTATAACTAAATGCATCACTTATAATAAAAATGTAGATGAACTAGTAATCCTCATTTCAGCTTTAAAACACAAAAAGGTCTTAAATGAGTAAGAATCCTTATCTTAGCAAGTGAGACTGGATGGATGCCAAGGTTTTAGATCTAAGAAGATAAGAGTGCAGGTATAAGAGCCTTCCAGGCTTTTATAACAGGAATCTCCTTATTGGTGTAAAAAGATAAAGAAAATTCCAAACAGTGGTACTAACACTTGGATAACCAGTGACAGTGTAAGCGAATGTGTCTATTTTATAATTATTGTGTTGCTCTACAGCTATTCTTAAAGGGCTTTAACGCATTTACGAGAATCTGATATATTAGACATTGAAAAGTTTACGTTGCAATCAACATTTAAATGTCCGGGGAACTCTTTGTTTTTTTATATATTTATTTGCTTTTTATTTCTTGTTAAGTGCATGAATCCTTTGAGAAATTTTTAATGTTGACAACATACTATACTAGATTTTGCAAGATAATAAAATGGATATTAGATAAAGCACTGCTAAGAAAGTGCATCCCTCCCTCCCCCAGCCTCTGCATATTCTGCTTTGAAAGCTTTCTCTGATTGCACCAAACCACTGACATTATTCTGCTATGAGAAAAGGAGAGAATTCTACAGAGGGAGGGCAAGAACCGAATCAAGAGTGATAAATTGTGTCTCATTATAAAATCCTTTCCATGGCTATGTTTCTCTCTGCTCCACCTTAAACTCGTGATTCAACCCTATTTTTCAGATGGCAATTTCTTCACTATGTTTGGAACTCTACTTCAAAAAGCTGACTACATAATGTCCCGTGTGTGTGCTAAGTCACCTCAGTCATGACCCACTGTTTGTGATTCTGTGGACTGTAAACTGCCAGGCTCATCTGTCCCTGAAATTCTCCAGGCAAGAATACCGGAGTGGGGTGCCATTCCCTTCTCCAGGGGATCTTCCTGACTCAGGGAGTCTCTTATGTCTCCTACAATGGAAGGCTGGTTCTTTACCACTAGTGCCACCTGGGAAGCTCGAGATAGTGCCCCAAACAACTTTTATATTCATGCTAGGCATGCTGCAGTCCATGGGATTGCAAAGAGTCGGACACGACTGAGCGACTGAACTCAACTGAGGCCTTTACCAAACAATAGTAAGAAAATTACTTCTAATTATCACGTTGCCCTTTTATAGCATCTCTCTTCACAAAATAAAACCAAACAACAAAGACCTCAAACTATTCTAAACAGAAAAATTTAAAACCATTGAGTTTCTGCAGTTTTTGAGTAATTGAATTCTATTTTGATTTTCTTAAATTTATATATTTTTTGGCTGTGTGGCTTGTGGAATCCTAGTTCCACGACGAGGGATCAAAACCAGGCCCTCGGCAGTGAGAGGTTGGAGTCCTAACCACTGGACTGCCAGGGAAGTCCCGACGTTCTATTGTGAACTCAGAAAGATCCTATGTACTCAAACTAAGTTAACATTTAGATGCAAGGAGATAGATGGATTTTCATACGAACAATAGTAATGAGGATGATGAAAATGTTTGGATGCTCGCTTTGTGCAAGCTGTAATTTGGGTCTTATCTGAGCCTCACTGGGTGGGCACCATTGTGTTTCCCATTTTGCAGATGAGGAAACTAACTTGCAGAGAAAGTGGGCCGTTGCTCATATCTACCCATATAGACCTTCTCTTGGTCAACTGTACAGAAAGTAATTTATTCTTTAAACTTCTAAATGCCAGCTATGTGAGTCTGGAAAAACAGAGCAGTATTTGGGTTACATACACATAAGAAAGTACAAATAAGAATAGAAGCTTCATCATTATCAGGGTGCTCTGTCCTATCCTTGACAGTATATTCTAATGGAATAAAGAAATGTCACTAAAGGGTTAAAGAGCTGGCTTAGCTGATTTTTCTATTTCAGGCCCAATTTATTTAGGTAATGATGGCCTTCATAGCCTGAGATAGAAAGCATCTGGCATTCTGCCCAGAACTTGCCAAGGGTTCAAGTATTAGGGAAAAAATTTATGGTTTAGGTTAATTTGGGATCTTGGCTGGTGTCCACGGCTTATATAGCTTCTGAGCTGAGAGTGGGGGAGGGGTGAGCTGAACTTCACCTCCTTCCTTTAGTAAAAGGAGTGTGTGAGAAGGGAAAGGTTGGTTGTAAGCAAAGAAAAAAAAAAAAACATATTAGTGAAATGAGCAAAATCAGGACCTCAGTCATCAGATGCCTGGAGAGACCCAAGAAAGCTACAAGCAACCCTGGAAACAGGAAGCAGGAGAAGGTTGGTGAGAAGGAGCCTGTGCCTGAGTGCCAGAGAGGGGTGCTTGCTCAGGGGAGAAGTGCTCAGAGCTGGCGCAGCCCTACTGCTGGGCAGACTGGAGGGGAGCCAGTATCCTGCAGGAGGCCTCCTCTCACTGGGCTGGAGAGTTTAAAGGCCTGGAGCAGAGTGACCCTGAAGGCCCAGACAGAGGTGTCTCCCCTACCACAATGCAAACACCAACTGGTGTATGAGGTGGGGACTTCCAGTGTTGTCACCCCAAAGACTTTAATATGGAATAAATGATTTCAAATGGGAATCACATTTTTTGTCTGTCACTCAGTTGTGTTCAACTCTTTGTGACCCCATGGACTGCAGCACTCCAGGCTTCCCTGTCCTTCGCTGTCTCCCGGAAATTGCTCAAACTCATGTCCATCGAGTCGGCGATGTCATCCAACCATCTCGTCCTCTGTCATCCCCTTCTTCTCCTGCTTTCAATCTTTCCCAGCATCAGTGCTCAGTCGCTCAGTCGTGTTCAACTCTTTGCAACCCCGTGGACTGTAGCAAGCTAGGCTCCTCTGTCCATGGGATTCTCCAGGCAAGAATACTGGAGTTGGTTGCCATGCCCTTCTCCAGGGGATCTTCCCAACCCAGGGATTGAGCCCACATCTCTTATGTCTCCTGCATTGGCAGGTGGGTTCTTTACCACTAGCACCACCTAGAAGGCTATCAAGATCTTTTCTGATGAGTCGGCTCTTCGCATCAGTTGGCCAAAATATTGGAGCTTCACCTTCAGTATCAATCCATCCAATGAATATTCAGGACTGATTTCCTTTAGGATGGACTGGTTGGATCTCCTTGTAGTCCAAGGGACCCTCAAGAGTCTTCTCTAACACCGCAGTTCAAAAGCATCAATTCTTCGGTGCTCAGCTTTCTTTATAGTCCAACTCTCACATCCATACATGACTACTGGAAAAACCATGACTTTGACTAGATGGACCCTTGTTGGCAAAGTAATGTCTTTGCTTTTTAATATGCTGTCTAGGTTTCTCATAGCTTTTCTTCCAAGGAGCAAGGGTCTTTTAATTTCATGGCTGCAGTCACCATCTGCAGTGATTTTGGAGCCCAGTAAAATAGTCTGTCATTGTTTACGTTGTCTCCCCATCTATTTGCCATGAAGTGATGGGACCAGATGCCATTATCTTCATTTTTTGATTATTGAGTTTTAAGATCTTTGGTTTTTGAATGTTGAATTTTAAGCAAGCTTTTTCACTCTCCTCTTTCACCTCCATCAAGAGGCTCTTTAGTTCCTCTTCACTTTCTGCCATTAAGGTGGTGTCATCTGCGAATCTGAAGTTATTGATATTTCTCCCTACGATCTTGATTCCAGCTTGTGCTTCACCCAGCAGCATGAAGGAAAAGGAAAGAAGAGAGGAAGGGAGCCCTTATTTGTACTTTGTGTCAATTTCTATGGAATCCCCATAGACATTCCCATCGTGCCTGGTTTTGATCTTGGGCCTGTACAAGCTAGCCACAGCCTGCCACTGGGTCTGCCCTACTCTCAGGAATCTAGTTGGTCTTCCATCCATTAAAAAGTAGAGACAACTGCAATAAGGTGACTCTGTGTCCCTCCCCCTCCACTAATGACACATTCACCACAGGATACAAAATTGGAGCTTGATATGCTTTAGAACTTTGAGTGTTAATCAAAACTTTCATAATGTTGCTAAATTCTTTGGTGGTTTTATATCAAATAAACCCCTGTGGTCGGGTTTCAGATGTGTCTGAAAATTACTTGTAAAGTTATTAGGAGGATAGCAAAATATAATTTAAATATAATTTTGCTACTAAAACATGTTAATTAAAACATACTAATGTCTTTTGAGTAGTTCTTGTGGAATACCAACAATGTTTTAAAGCTATTTAGCTACACCGATTGTTTCAATGACATTTTCTGGATCAAAAGTTCTAAAAATCCATGATAATTCTGGTTTTTAATTGGGGGAGAGTTGCTTATATCTTTAGAGTTAATGCAATGTTGAGACAGTAAATATTTGTTTAAAGACCTTACAGAAATTGGAGTTCAACATTAAAGTTATCTGTCATAAAAGAAATACTGCACCAATTCCCATAATCAGAGTTAAATGAGGGTCAAAGCCTCAAAGTCCTAACTGGTCTCTTTTTCCTCATTATTCTCTATTACCTCACTGCACCCATTTATTCTCCTCCTTCTCAGCTTTCCACCACAACCTGAGAGTTGGACCCTGTGATTGCATCAGCAAGCTCCCTGGCATCGGGTTGAGTTTGGCAAATGGGAGGCGAAAGATTGGAGGACGGGAGGGGCTTAGTCCAGGTATTTCTTCTTCCTTCCTTCCTTGCTCTGGAGCCACATCTTGGGCAGCAGGTGGGTCCTTTCCTGCAAATACTTCCCACTGGGTGAACTTCTTCGCCAGTGACACTGTTTCCTTCCTTTGTCTCTTCCTTCCGAGGGAGTCTAGTGGGTGCACACTGTTGGCCAGCCTCTGGGTTCCTGGCTCTCCTTCACTTGTTCCCGAAACCCTGCCTCCCACCCCACGCCCCCACTCTGAAATCTCCCCATCACTCAGGTCTGTTTATTTGAACCATCTGGAGTGAATTCTGCTTTCTGCCGAGTTCCTGCCCTGATATGTTCACATTGTGCTCTTCCATTTGTAATTTCCATTAATTGTCAATATCCTTCTAAGAGCAGTGTTCTGTGTATTTGTGTTCTTTACCTTTTGAAAAGATTTATTTAAAGCCGTGTACAGTATGAGCAGCAGCCAGTCAGACCAGATGCTCACTTGTGTGTTGTTCTAGTACCTTCTGGGTGAATAGTAACTTTTTTTTTTTTTTTTAGTACAATAAAACCTAATTCCAAGATATTGGGGTTGAAAAGGAAATAAGTAAAAAAAAACTGATGAGGTCTAAAATAAAATGCATTAGCTGATTCTGCAGCCACGACAATGGCCTTCAGTTTTGATTCTGTTATTTCCTTTGTTTGAAGTAGTTTTTTTAATTGAAACTGAGTTCTCCTCTGCTCTCTTGTTGAGATGTGGCAAATTGATAAATCCAGGCCCCAGAATTAGAAAAAAAATCATAAAGCAATAGTACCTAAACTTTAGTGAGTGTCAGGGTCTAGAGAATTTGTTAGGACAAGGACTACTGGGCCCCATTCCCAGAATTTCTGATTCAATATGTGATATAGTAAGAAATATATTTGGTCTTTTTTCCCTGGTTCCTGGAACAGAGCTCCGACAACCTTTAGAGTTTTTCGAGCAATTTGAGTGTTTTGTTGTTCGTAAGGAGCCCATTTTGAGTGCACCAGCGTTTATGTGAGTTAGGTGATGGGATGGGGCTGATGGGGCTGGTTATCAGAGAGACCAAGCAGCAACTAAAGGCTGGAGCTTTCAGCCTGATCCACTGACCTCTGGGAAGTGGGTGGGGGAGCTGGAGATGAAGCTGCATCAAAACTCTTGAGCAAGAAGATTTGATGATCTTCGGGACTGGTGAACCACCCAACTCCAAGGGACAAAATCTCTGCCTAGGGATCCTCTCAGACCTCACCTATGTACCTCTTCATCTGGGTGTTCATCTGCATCCTTTATAATAATCTGGTAAATGCAAGATGTTTTCCTGGGCTTTGTGAACCATCCCAGCAAATTATCAAACCCAAGGAGGAGGTTGTAGGAACTCAGATTTAGAGCTGGTTGGTCAGAAGCACAGGTGACAACCTGGACTTGTAATTGGTGTCTGAAGTGGGAGCCATCTTGTGGGACTGAGCCCTTCCCCTGTGGAGTCTGACACACTATCTCTAGGTAGATGGTGTCAGAGTTGAGTTAAATTTATAAGACACACAATCTGTGTCCCTTAGACCTGGAGGATTGCTTGGTGGTGCTGGGAAATTCACCAGAAGTAGGTGTAAGGTGGGACCTGAGGACCGGCATTGCTAACGTGTTTCCAGGTGATGCTGATGCTGCTGGTCCAGGGACACACTTTGTGAACCACTGCAGTAAATAAACTGGATCACAGAACAGACGGGTGTCTGGTGGCCCTCCAGATTATTCTCCATGTTACAGTTTATATTGGTGCTCTGTGTTGCTTGTGAGAGAAGGGGAGATAATAAATCAGCTAAAAAAATTTTTTGTTTTCCCCTAAGTATTAAGTATTTTTCTCAAGATTTTTATCTCTCATGCATTATTTTATGTTCACAGTGTAAAGAACCCTCAGAAGACAGTTGTCTTGGGTCCTTTCCTAAACTTCTAATGGGTTTTATTTCAGTTTCCCAAGGTAGTGACTGTATATATTTTCCAGTTATATAGATGTAACTTATTATAAAAGAGTTAATTCATTTGCAGTTACGAAGACATATTTGAATGATTTTAATTCCTTATTGGAAATGGTCTGTTTCCACTGTCAGGGAGAATGGGTCAGGCACGTAAATCAAATAAATACATTTTAGTGCTTAACGACTTTTGTACTTCCTTGCTAGCCTCAAAGTACAGGAGGAACTAAGAAAAGACACAGTATTTCAAAGAAAATAGTGGCTATGCTGTTGTAACACTAGTTGGACTTATGTCAAAGCAGGATATCCATAAATCTAGAGAATTTCTAGATTTCATAAATTTCTTTTTATGAGAAAAGAATATACCATACCAAAATAACTAGGTTTAACCTGGCATTATAGTTATTGTTGAATATATTAGGAGACTTAAGATAGAAAACTGAAGCAAAGGAAAAGCTCATAAATTTTAACGAAATCGTAAACACTTTAGTTTTCATGTTCAAAGTCAGCTCACAGCTGGAGGATACTAGGAAGGTAACCACATTCTTAACATGACTCATATCAACTTGACTCCCATCTTGGAAGATGGATTAAGTTGCTACATCTGGGGCCATGGCCCAGCCTACATGAATTAGGACACACTTCTTAGTGGTATTCCAATCTGACTGCCCAGAACTAGATTTATTTGAGTTACTCTGAAAATATTGCTTTAAACACTCTGACATAAATCATAGCAATATTTTCTTTAGATTTGTCTCTTAAGGCAAAGGAAACAAAAGCAAAAATAAACAAATGGGACCAAATTAAAAAGCTTTTGCACAGCAAAAGAAACCACGGACAAAACAAAAAGGCAGCCTACTGAGTGTGAGAAAATGTTTGCAAATGATATGATATTAATGATATTAATCCGATGGGGGTTAATATCCAAAATATATAAACAGCTCACACAGCTCAATAGCAAAATGATAAATAACCCCTAAAAATGGGAAGACCTGAAAAGACATTTTTCCAAAAAAGACATACAAATGGCCACCAGGCACATGAAAAGATGCTCAAATTGCTAATCATCAGAGAAATGCAAATCAAAGCCACAAAGAGGTATCACCTCACACCTGTCAGAATGGCTGTCATCAAAAAGACCGCAAATAATAAATGTAGGCAAGGGTGTGGAGAAAAGGGAACCCTTTTACATTGTTGGTAAAGTGGTGTAGCCATTATGGAAAACAGTCCGAAGATTTGTAAAACAACTAAAAACAGAACTACCACGTGATCCAGCAGTTCCATTCCTTGGTATATTAATATATCCAAAGAGAAAACAGTAATTCAGAAAGGTACTTGCACTGCAGTATTCACAGAAGCACTATTTATAATAGTCAAGACGTAGAAGGAAGCAATCCAAGTGTCCACCTACAACAGGTGAACGGATAAAGAAATTGTGTATATACACACACACACCACTTCTTCCATTCTTCCATTGTGTGTCTGTATGTGTGTATATGTACACACATACATACAGTGGAATACTACTCAGCCAGAAAAAGAAGGAGAATTTGCCATTTGCAAAAACATAGATGGACCTAGAGAATATAACAGAGAAAGACACACTGTATGTTATCACTTATATTTGGAATCTTAAAAAAAAAAAAAAGAATGAATATAACAAAACAGAAACAGACTCACAGATATAGATAACTAGTGGTTTCCAGTGGGGAGAGGGGCAAGGTAGGGATACGGGATTACAATGTATAAACTATTATGTATAAAATAATTAAACTATAAGGATGGTTAGATGGCATCACCAACTCAATGGACATGAGTTTGAGCAAGCTCCAGGAGATGGTGAAGGACAGGGAAGCCTGGTGTGCTGCAGTCCATGGGGTCGCAAAGAGTCAGACATCACTGAGCAACTGAACAACAATACAAGGCTATATTGTACAGCACAGGGCATACTGTCGATATTTTATAATAACTTAAATGAAGTATAATCTATAAAAATTTTTGAATTACTATGTTGTATACTTGGGCTTCCCTGGTACTCAGATGGTAAAGAATCTGCCTGCAGTGCAGGAGACCCGGGTTCAATCCCTGGGTGGGGAAGATCCCCTGGAGGAGGAAATGGCAACTCACCCCAATATTCTTGCCTGAAGAATTCCATGGACAGAGGAGCCTGGCGGGCTACAGTCCATGGGGTCTCAAGGAGTCAGACATGACTAAGTGAGCAACACACACATACTTGAAGCTAATATAATATTATAAAGCAATATACACACACACGCATATATACACACACACCCACATTTATATATTGCTCTTAAATTGTTATCCTCTTCTGAATGACACATGGCTGTCCTTGGCAGATGGAAAGGCAGTCCTAAAGTTGAAGTCTCCTATTATAAGCACAGTAGTGGCACACAGGTAAGCCAGGTAGAAGCAACTTTGACACTAATATTATTCCAGGGAACGGCTTCCCTAGTAGCTCACCTGGTAAAGAATCTGCCTGCAATGCAGGAGACCCTGGTTCAATTCCTGGGTCGGGAAGATCCCCTGGAAAATGGATAGGCTTCCCACTCCTGTATTTTGGGCTTCCCTGATGACTCAGCGAGTAAAGAATCCACCTGCAATGCAGGAGACCTGGGTTCGATTTCTGGGGTGGGAAGGTCCCCTGGAGAACGGAATGGCTACCCACTCCAGTATTCTGGCCTGGAGAACTCCATGGACTGTATAGCCCATGGGGTCGCAAAGAGTCAGACGTGTCTGAGTGACTTTCACACACACGCTTACTCCAGGGAAAGTAACTAAGGCATTTTTAACTGAAGGCAATACTCTCTCAAATTCCCTCCTCTGCAGCTTGACTTGAGATAATGAGCTTTTCTCCTTACCTAGTAAGAGCCCTCATGCTTTCGATGCAGCCACTGTGCTCAGTTGGTCCTACGTATCTAGTATCTACCCCAGTTCTCCTCCTTGATGTGATTATTAGCTAGTTCCTTTCTATGCATACGAAAGCATCTGTTCACATGTTTAAAGTAAACTCGCTCTGGTAATGTGAGCTTCCCCTGCTGAGCAAAACACATAAATATGTGTCTGCAGGGAAAAATAAATGCTTCTTGCTGTAAATGGAACAAAAAGAGGGAAAATGATGTGGAAACTTCACTGCTGCCTTGTACTCTGTTTATATTCAGACAAGGCAAGTTTTATGAAATACATAAAGCCAGATTCAAGGTTGAGTTGGCATGATCTGAATGCAGGCACTTCATTGCTGTCTAGTCTATATCACCTAGCCCTGATACCTGGAAACATTTACATCAAGTTTTTGACCCTTAAAGTATGCTAGTATTGGACTGCTGATGTCAATATTAAAAAAAATCAGCTTATGCATGAAACAGGTCTTTGGAATTTTCTTAAAGAAAGCATTCTGCAGCTCTTTTACATCAATTCTATATAATATATCTATAAATCTGAGGACAGTCTTGTTTCTCTTACAGTCAGTGCCAGGCTAATTTCAACAGTGCCTCAGTTCTGTGGTCAAATGTCTCTTCATCACACATTTCAGATGGTGATAGCATGACAAAGAGATCCCTTTTGAAAGAGTCTACATGGCTCTGTGTGATGGAAGAACTTACCTACCACAATATCTATTGGAACTATTTAGAACTTTTTTTTCTTTTAAGTCATATATCAATACTTGTTCTATTGGGTTGGCCAAAAAGTTTGAGTTTTTCTGTAATTGAAACTTTTTGGCCAACCCAGTAACTAGTGTTGGTAGATTCTGGTAAGCATGTTTGCTTCATTTGAGTCCTAGATGTGAAAGAAGCTCATTGAAGTGGTACATTGTAAGTGCCATTTATATATACATATATATATATAGAGAGAGAGAGAGAGAGAGCTGAAGACAGAGGTCTATGTGTCTATACTATGAGACATTTATTATGAGGAATTGGCTCACTCAATAATAGAGGCTGAGATGTCCCACAGTCTACAAAATGCAAGCCAGAGGTCCAGGAAAGCTGATGATATAATTCTAGTCTGAGCAAGAATCAGGAGAGCCAATGGTGAAACTCCCAATCCAAGGGCAGAAGGAGACCAGTGTCCCAATTCAGCAGGCAGGCAGGACAAAAAAGGGGTGAGTTCTTCCTTTTTCTGTCTTTTGTCCTGTTTGGGCTTTTAATGGATTGAATGATATCCACCCACACTGGGGAAGGCAATCTACTTTACGGAGCCCACCAATTTAAATGCTAATTTCAGCTGGAAACCCCCTCACAGACAAACCCAGAAATGTTTAATCTGGGCAGTTCATGGCACAGTCAAGCTGACACATAAAATTAACCACCATACTGTCCTTCAGAACTGAAAATGAAAGTGATTCTCAGATAAACAGAGCCTGGGGGAATTGATATTAGACCTGACTTATACTAGAGAAGTCCTTCCAGCTGAAAAGAAATGATGCCAGGCTGAAATTCAAATCCAAAGGAAGGAATGAAGACTATAAAAAGTGATAAATTTGTGGGTAAATATAAATGTATACATTTTTCTTTTTTTCTCTTAAGACACACAAGATTGTTTTAAAAAAAATAACATTGTGTTTTGGAGTGTATAACATATATAAGATGTAATAGCACATTTGTATGCTATATCTATATGTTCTATAAACTACCTAAAT
Organism: Giraffa tippelskirchi; assembly: GCF_054371585.1. NCBI lineage: Eukaryota > Metazoa > Chordata > Mammalia > Artiodactyla > Giraffidae > Giraffa > Giraffa tippelskirchi. The sequence continues at coordinate 138,512,585 of NC_137284.1, forward strand.
ATAAACATATAAAATATAAATATATTAAAAGTAAGTATATAAACAGCATCTATAGATGTACAGATGTAAGGAAGAAGGAAATGGAACTATAGTATAGCAAAGGTTCTGTGTTTTACTAGAATAACATAAATATTAACCTGAAGTAGATTGTGACCAATTAAAATGTATTATATTGTAATCCCTATAGAAACAACTAAGAATATAATTCAAAATGTATAGTTAAATTAGCAGAACAATTTAAATGAGACAATAAAATTTTTGTTTAACATAAAAGAAGACAATAAGGAGGAACAGAGTAACAAAAAAGATTTAGACATTTTAGACATGCAGAAAACAAATAGAAAATACCAAGTATAAATCTAACCACATCAAAAATTACAATTAAATGTGAATGAACTAAATACTTTTGTCAAAAGGCAGATATTGAGGACTTCCCTGGCAGTTCCATGGTTAAGATTGTGTGCTTCCATTTAAGGAAGAATGGGTTCGATCCTTGATCAGGGAACTAAGATTCCATATATGGTACACTATCCACCCCCCAAAGGCACATATTGTCAGAATTGATAAAAAAGCAAGATATAACTATGTTCTGACTACAAAATCAGACTTCATATTCAATGACTCAAATGGGTTGAAAGAAAATGATGGAGAAAGATATAACAGGAATTGTAAGAAAGCCGGAATGGCTACATTAATATCACACAACATGATGTTAAAACTCAAAATATTGCTAGAAAACAAAAGAGACATTTCATAATGCTTAAAAGGGCCAATACATCAGGAGGACATAGCAATTACAAAAGTGTATATATATATATATATATATATATGTGTATATATATATATATATATGAAAGTGAAAGTGAAGTCATTCAGTCGTGTCCGACTCTTTGCGGCCCCATGGATTGTAGCCCACAGAATTTTCCAGGCAAGAGTACTGGAGTGGGTTGCCATTTCCTTCTCCAGGGTATCTTCCTGACCCAGGGATCAAACCCGGGTCTCCCGCATTGCAGGCAGAGGCTTTACCTCTGAGCCACCAGGGAAGCCCTATATATATATATATATATATATATATATATATATATATATGAGAGGGCCCCAAAATACTGAGGCAAAAATCTACGGAATTAAAAGAAGTGCATGGTTTAGTAAATGGAACTTCATTACTCACCTCTCAGTTAATAGATAGAACAACTAGACATAAAATGACCAAGGATACAGAAGACATGAACAACACTATTAAACAGCTTAACCTAACATTTTATAGAACACTCCACTCCACCCCACAAGAGCAGAGAACAGATTCTTTAAAGCACACATGGAATATTCTCCAGCATAGATTATATGCCAGTCATAAGACAAATCTCAATAAATTAAAAAAGATTTAAATCATTCAAAGTATACCTGACTACAATAGCACTGTTATAAATCAACAGAAATAAATGGGGGAAGTCTCCAAATCTTTGGAAATTAAACAACATACTTCTAAATAAGTCATGTATCAAAGAAGAACTCACAATGGGACTTGTAAAATATTTTGAACAAAATGAAGATGAAAACATAACATCAAAATTTAAAGGATGCACATAAAGCAGAAATTGGTAACTTTAAACATCATGTTAAAAAGAAAGGTCTCAGATCAATAATCTCTAAGTTACCATTTTAGTGAACTAGAAAAGGAAGAGTAAAGTTAACCTGAAGCAAGCATAAGGAAGGATATAATAATTATATGAGTGGAGATCAGTGAAATGGAAAACAGAAAAAAAATAGAAAAAAATCAGTAGATGCAAAAATTGGTTCTTTGAAAAGCTCAGTCAATGAAATTGATAAACTTTACCTAGACTAAGAGAAAAAAAAGACAAAGATTACCAAAATTTAAAAAATTAAAAAAACAAAGTTAAAATAAGATTAAAAAAACAAGGATCATTGATATCAACCCTACAAAAGTAACAAGGATTATAAATGGATGTTCTGAACCACTCTGTCAGTACCAATAGTTAGATAACATAAATGAAACGGTAAATTTCTAGAAGGAGACAAACTAAAATTAACTAAAAGATAAATAGAAAGGCTGAATAGACCTATAACAAAGGTATAAATTTGTGATTAAAAATCCTCCTTCCAAAAAAGTATAGGCTTCGCTGGTGGCTCAGATGGTGAAGAATCTGCCTGCAATGCAGGAGACCTGGGTTCCATCCCTGGGTCGGAAAGGTCCCCTGAAGGAATGGCTACCCACTCCAGTATTCTTGCCTGAGAACTCTGTGGACAGAGGAGCCTGGCGCGTTACAGTCCATGGGGTGGCAAAGAGTTGGACATGACTGAGCAACTAACACACACACACACACACACACACGACTTCACTGGTAGACTCTATCAAATATCTGAAGAAGAAATAAAGTCAATCTCACATGAACTCTTTCAGCAAACAGAGGAGGAGGAAACACTTTCCAAAATGTTCTGAGTCTAGTATTACCCTAATAACAAAGTCAGACAAAGATATATAAGAAAACTACAGAACAATATCCTTAATTAACACAGACATAAAAATCCTTAACAAGTATTACCAAACCAAATCCAACAACTTATAAAAAGAATTATATACCATGACCAGGTGTCATTTATTCCAAGAATGCAAGTTTGATCTAACATTCAAAAGTCAACTTAGGTAATAATGTACCATACTAACAAAGGACAAAACCCCCATAATCATCTTAATAGAAACAGAAAAAGCATTTGACAATAGACAAAAACTGTTTATGATTAAACTCTCAACAAAGCAGAATAGAAGGAAACCTCCTCGGCCTTATAAAACAGCCATCAAAAAAACTGCAACTAGCATTATTCTTAATGATGAAAGAATGAATGCTTTCTTTCCTAATATTAGGGGTAAGGCGAGAACATCTGCTTTCACCACCCCTATTCAACATTGTACTGAAGAAATGTAGTAAGGCTAGAAAAATACATTAAAGGCATAGAGGTTGAAAGGAAGAAGTTAGTCTTTATTCCCAGATGACATAATCCTATATGGAGGAAATCTTAAAGGGTCAACAAAAAATTTCACTAGAACTAGTGAGTCTAGCATTGTTTTCAGAATATAAGATCAAGATAAAAATCAATTGTATTTCTATACATCAGCACCAAATAATCCAAAACCAAAATTAAAATTTTTCTGTTTTTTAATTTTTTACAATGCTGTTTTGATTTCTGCCATACGAGAATGCGAATCAGCCATAGTTATACATACATCCCCTCCCTCCAGAGCCTCTCTCTCCTCCCCCATCCCATCCCTCTAGGTCATCACAGAGCACAGGACTGGGCTCCCTCTACTACACAGCTCCTCACCAGCTATTCATCCTACACCTGATAGCGTATATATGTTGATGCTACTTTCTCCATTCATCCCATTCTCTCCCTCCCCCACTGTGTCCACAGGTCCATTCTCTACATCTGCATCTCCCTTCCTTCCCTGCAGATAGATTCATCAATATCATTTTTCTAGATTTCATATATATGTGTTAATATACTGCATTTGTTTTTCTGACTTAATAGGCTCTAGGTTCATCCATCTCACTAGAACTGACTTGAATTCATTCTTTTTTATGGCTGAGTAATATTCCATTATATATATGTACCACATCTTCCTTATCCATTCATCTGTTGATGAACATCTAGGTTGCTTCCATGTCTTGTTCATGCTGTGCATGATAACTCACTTCCGTCGTGTCCAACTTTGTGCATCCCACACAGCCAGTCTGTGTCCTGGCTATTGTAAATAGCACTGCTATAAACATTAGGGTTCGTGTGTCTTTTTCAATTAAGGCAAAACCAAGATTTAAAAATTATTTTCACAGTAGTACTGAAATGAATAAAATGCATAGGAGCAAACTTAATAAAACACAAGTACACTGAAAATTAGAAAGCATGGCTAAGGTAAGATAAAGTAGAGCTACATAAATGGGGAGACATTTTATATTCATGGATTGAAAAACTCAGTATTAACTGGTGGCAAGTGTCCCCAAAACGATCTATAGTTTCAATGCAATACCTCCAATCCTAGCAAGCATTCTAACAGAAACTGACAAACTGTTCCCAAAAATGTATATGGAATGCCAAAGAACCTGAACTAGCCAAAACAATTTTGCAAAGTAATAAGACAGAATTTTGTGTACTTGATTTTAAAACTTACCATAAAGGTACAACTTGGGTTGTTCTAGTGTAAAGATAGATATACGTATCAATTAAGCAGGGTTGAGAGTCAGAATTAAGAAATAAATCCCTATATTATAGTTAATTCATTTTCAACAAAGGGGAAAGAATAGTTTTTTTCAACCACAGGTGATCCTGAGGGAAAGGAGAAAAATACCCTTAACCCACAGCAAAAACCAACTTAAAATGAGATGACAGACCTAAATATAAGACCTAAAACAATAAATGTCTGGAGAAATACATTGAAGAAATCTTTGTGACCTTGGATTAAGCAAGGATTTCTGAGATATGATACTCAAACTATGATTCATTACAGAACAAATTGATCAAATAGAACTTCATCAAAAAGACTGTTGCTTTCCAAAAGATAGCATTAAGAAAATTAAAAGTCAAACCACAAACTGGGAAAAACATTTTCAAATCACATGTCTGATAAAGGACTTATATCCAGAATATATGAAGAGCTCCTTTAACTCAAAATAAGACAAACAATATAATTAAACAATAGGCAATAGATTTGAATACTTATTTCACAAAAAATATGAATAGCTAATAAGCATGTGAAGAGATGCCCAAAAGTTTCGGGAAATGCAAATTAAAACTACAATGAAATGTAATGCAATGGCAATAAAAATACCAATATATTATTAAAGAAATTAAAAAAAAAACCCACAATGGAAACTATATAAGAATGTAAGAAAAAAAGAGACATGATAAATAAAACATACACAAAAAATATACATACTAGAAAAATTACCTCATGATCTGGTAAAAATTGCAGTCAGAGAATTATGAAATCAAATACTTTAATGAGGAGATGAACTCCATGAAAATTAAGTTCAAATAAGATAATATAGAGACTCAAAATAAATGATAGGATAATAGAAGAAAATAAAAATAAATTAGCAAGAGATCTGGAAAGCAAAGAGAGGAGAAAACTTAGAATGATCATGAAAATTAAAATCACTATTAAAGCAGCAGTGAGGACAATGAATACTGCTGAATATACACCTGGGGTCATGGGATAAAGTCTTAAGAAATTGAACACTTATGTGGAAATCAACAAAGAATGCAAATGGATGGGATAGAAGATGACAAATATTGAAGACAGAGAGGTGAGTTAACATACTCAAAATTAGGGACCATGGAAAAAAGAAAAGAGCATAAGAACAAGAGAAAGAGCACTCACATATAAAATTAGGACTAGGTTTTGAAACAGACATGAATCTACAAATTGAAAGTACACTAAGTCAAGTATCCTAAGAAAATATCACATATGCTAATACAAACAATACATATTCTGGTTAATGTGTTCTATATAGCACAAAGTTAAATATGTATAATGAATCTGATGGGCATCAGGCAAAAAAAATAAGACACTTTTCAAGGAGAATCAGTTTGACCTGATACTTCTGAAAGTGAAGTCGCTCAGTTGTGTCTGACTCTTTGCGACCCCATGGACTTTACAGTCCATGGAATTCTCCAGGCCATAATACTGGAATGGGTAGCCTTTCCCTTCTCCAGGGGATCTTCCTGACCCAGGAATCGAACTGGGGTCTCTGGCATTGCAGGCGGATTCTTTACCAACTGACCTATCATATTCGGTATTCTTTGTGAAAAAAGCAATGCATACTTTTACCAAATCTTTATCCAAGATCGAAGGCACATATTTTCAAATATAGTTTCCTGGTGTATTTCTTTTTCTTTTTTTTTACCTTTGCATTTTGTATTGGGGTATAGCTGATTAACAATGCTGTGATAGTTTCAGGTGGACAGTGAAGGGACTCAGTCATACATATACATGTATTCATTCTTTCCTGGTGTATTTCTTGAACAAAGTATTAGAAGTTGAACTTCTAATGGTGAATCAAATGGTGAATGGGAAAGTTTAGGGTTAAAAACAATTGTGGCATTGAATCCATTGGATGCAAAACTAAGATTTAAAAAATGAAGGAACAGTTAGGAAATCACAGATAGTGTTTACTCTCAAGGTAGAAAAAATGATTCATCTTAAAGTCAAAAGATGGAAATGGAGAAACAGTAGGAGATAATGTAAATATGTCAGCTTTCTCACATTCCATGATGAGTTAGCACTTTTCAAAATTGATAAATTAATATCAGAAATACTAGTGTATTTTTTAAAAGTATAACAACAATATTGAGTAGTCAGACTTGAGTGTGAAGGGAAAGATGGTACAATGAAATGTAGAGTTATACTTATTTCATCATTTTTCAAAGAGAGAATTCAATATAAATCTAATTATAAAGTAAAAGAAGATTTAGTATGGTGTAGCAATATCTAAAACCCGTGGGATTAATTTCACTATTATAAGGAAACAATACACTGGATCAGAAAGCAAAACTATTTATAAAGAACACAAGTGAAACAAAGTGACTCAGTAAGCTCAAAAATAAGAGGATAGGAACAGCAAGATCCTACTGTATAGCACAGAGAACGATATTCAATATCCTGTGATAAACTATAATGGAAAAGAATATATAAAACAAGAATATATATGTGTGTATACCTGAATCACTTGGCTGTACAGCAGACATTAACACAACACTGTAAGTCCACTATACTTCAATTTAAAACATGAAGATAGGAAGAGTCATGCAAGGTAAATTAAATAAAGAGAAAGTGAAGATCTTAATATCAGACCATGGCAAATTAAAGACATAGTTCACCGAATGAGATAAACATGCCATCCCACATTCAAGACTTAACAGTCATGCACATTTACACACCAAATAAAGCATGAAGAAAATCTGGAGGAACACAGATTCTTTTTGCTACTCATGAATAGATCAATAGACTCTAAAAGTGTGATGGGTGCTGTGGATGCCTCCTGAGAGTTCTTTTACCCCTCCCCCATTGAATAACAGCAGGAAGTGCACTTGGAGTGGGGATGGTAGTGAGAGGGAATTGATCTTGTCTAAAATTCAGGATTAGCACCTCATTGTTTTAACCTAATCGGGACCTTCTTGTCAGGCCTGCCAGTGATGGTTTCAGCAAACCAGGCCTATGCACTCACAGTGCAGTATGCCCCTTGCCTGTGATGACTCAGGAATGGACATGGGCCAATAACTCAGTTGAGGTCAAAGAGCTGGAAAATGTGTTGGGCCTCCAGGCAAAATTTCTGCATTCTACAAAGAGAAGAAACATGGTCATCTGTCTGCCATGTGGGAACGTGAGTTCTGGAACTGCTTAGCCGTCTTTACAAAGCACTGACAAACAAGAGGGTTTAGCCCAAGAGGAGCACGGAAAATGATCTGGCACTGTATAGCCTCTGGGGAAGTCAACTTGAGGCTCCCCCTACCTCAGGCTTTCAGTCAAGTATGTTTCAGATAATTAATAAGATAAATAAGATAATTAAGGTATATCTAATTGAGATATAAAAAACTCCACACCTGAAAACCAAGCACGCAACTTGTTTTCAAGTGCCCAGGAAAATTTTCTAAAATTGACCATGTACGAGGCCACCAAGAAACTACCAATTCAATGTAAAAATAGCAGTATCGCAGCTTTCAATCATAGTACCATAAGGCTAGAAATGAGTATCACAATCTAGAAAACCCACAGTCATAAATACTAAAAAAGATGAACAATGAATACAAATAAAGTTCATTGCAGCACTATTTAAATAACCAAAAGGTAGAAATAACCTACATGTCTATCAGCTGCTAATGGATAACAAAATGTGGTTATCTATACAATGGATGGAAAGTAGACTAGGAGTGCCAGTGGCTGAGGGAGACTAGCAAGTATGCTATGCTAAGTCGCTTCAGTCGTGTCCGACTCTGTGCGACCCCATAGATGGTAGCTCACCAGGCTCTGCCGTCCCTAGGATTCTCCAGGCAAGAATACTGCAGTGGGTTGCCGTTTCTTTCTCCAGTGCATGAAAGGGAAAAGGGAAAGTGAAGTCGCTCAGTCGTGTCCGACTCTTAGCGACCCCCTGGACTGTAGCCTACCAGGCTCCTCCGTCCACGGGATTTTCCAGGCAAGAGTACTGGAGTGGGGTGCCATTGCCTTCTCCAGACTAGCAAGTGGGGAGAGACTATTAATGGGTACAGGGCTTCTTTGGGGGGAATATTCTGGAATTAAGATAGTGGTGATGGCTGCATAGCTTTGTGAATATACTAAAGAAAATCACAAAATCATACTTTAAAAGGATGACTTTTATATATGTGAGTTATATCTCAATATAAAAAGTGACATACTTCATAGAATATATTGGTCGCAGAGACCAACCCTGATATGCTATGGGAAGGGACACAAGGGCGTGCATTTGTGTCCACGCAGGGAGGCAGGGAGCATTTAGGACTCTTTTGGAGGCTGGCTACACAAACAGCTTGAAAGATGTGTCCAATCACATCTAACACGTTCTGTGTCAAATACCTTCAACTGTATGCAGCTTCTAATGCACCAGCTCTTAACATCTGTGTACTTATGTCCTTTCCTTGGCCAGTTCTGGCTGTATTCCACAGCTCATTTTCTATCTATGATGTTCTACTTGACCAAAGGTGATATGACTTGGAAATCATTTTCTAACACAACGTTATTTCTTTATTGAGCTGTCTGCTCTCATGTATAACAGTTTCCACTTTTAAGAATCTCAACTATATTAACCGTAGATTCGGTATCTAGTCCTAATAGAACTCCTGTAGAGTTGCATATTATTGATGAGGAAACAAAGGCTTAGCAAGGTTGCATGATTTGCCCAAGATTTTAGGCTAGTAAGTGGCAGAGCAAGAATTCTAAACCGTATGATTTCCCTGGTGGTCCAGTGGCTAAGACTCTGTGTTCCCAATGCAGGGGGCCTGGGTTCAAACCCTCGTCAGGAAACTAGATCCCACATACCGCAACTAAAAAAAAAAAAAAAAATCCACATGCCACAGCTAAGAGCCAGTGCAGCCAAATAAGTACATAAACAAATTTAAGAAAACCATATGATCATATGATAACAATCACCACAAAAGCTAACATATATTGAGTATTTACTCTATCAGGCTTTATTCCACATGCTTTCCATGGATTATCTCATTTAATCATCACAACAACCTGATGAGGTAGGTACCATTATTAATATGTTACAAATGAGAAACTGAGGCTCATAGAGGTTAATTAACTTGCCCAAAGTTACAAAGGTAGCCAGTGACAGAATAGAGACTAGAATCTGGGTATGTCTGATGCTGGGTGCACCTTCCATTTTTCCACACTGTCTCTCACGGTAAAGCAGAGCTGAGATGATCTGAGGGAGGGTTTCAGATTTTATTTGTGTATTCTTCATTAATAATGTACATATCCCTTATATCTTTGGTCCATAAAAAACTTAAAGTGGCCAGTGGGTCTGACGTCTCTTTCCGTGAGGGTATCACTAAGTCATCTTTCTCGTGGAGAAAATAACTGACTCAGTTCTCCATGCAGGTCTTTCACAGAAAGACTGAATGAATTTTTCTAGACTCTGTCCCTATATCTTTCTTTACATACTTTTTGAAGTTTCTAATTATTTCTCTGTTTAGCTCGCATTATTATGGTGAACAAAACCTTTGAGACCCAATTCCACCAAAATGGTTTCCTTACCAACTATCTTGTCTGGAGAGAGATCTCCAGTTCCCAAAGTGGGTGCTGTGGCTCAGGTTAGTGCATTTGCTAAGGAGCCCCATTCAGCTTGCTTTCCTTTTGCTTCTTCTAAACGATGAATTGCAATATAAATTTAGGATCAACTTTTCTAGGAACTGGGCAACTCCTTCATCGAACACAAACCAAACAGAAAAAAACAGATTTTCTTGGAGGAAAAGGATACAGCTGACGTTTCTGCATAGAATGAGAGGAGAGTTCCCTCAACAAGTGTCCCATCTAGTAAAGAACTAGAGACTGAAACAGATTTACATGAACACAGTTAATGAAAACTAAACTTTAGGGCCACCCCCACACAGAGCCCTTTCCAGGTCCCAGGAAGAGGTTTGGTACCGAGTTCAAATGGTCATATGTTTCTGTAACATTTGCAAAACGTGGTATTTATTTTAACCACAGTCAGTTAAGGCTGCTGTTCCTTCTTCAACTTTCTCTTGCTCACATACCTGCCTAGATCTGGTCCTTCTGGGTGGCCTCAGTATAACTTGGATCTGGCTGATGCCAAGTAGAGCTGGGGAAGCATTCAGTTTGGGACTAATGTTAATAGACTATATTTATGGGCATGCGTGTGTGCATGTCTGCTCAGTTGCTTCAGTCATGCCCAACTCTTTGCAGTCCTATGGATTGTAGCCCACCAATCTTTTCTGTCCGTGGGATTCTCCAGGCAAGAATACTGGTGTGGGTTGCCATGTCGTCCTCCAGGGGATCTTCCCAACCTTGGGATCGGACCTGCATCTCTTGCAGCTCCTGCACTGCAGATGGATTCTTTACTGCTGAGCCACAGGGGAAGCCCATCATTATGGGATTTGCAGTTATTTCTGTAGAATTAAATTACTGCTAGGTGCCCTCATGCTGGAATGGGTTCTCAGAACAATGCTATCACCCACAGAGCCAACTCACCCAATTATAATGATATCAAAGTGTGGGATAGTGGTTCTATTGGAATAGGAATGTGTGCCCAGTACCAAAATTATTTTGGTTGTGGTGGAGCAGCAAGATTTGGAATGTATGGAAACAGAAGCTAGTACACAGAAATTTCTTAGAATTGTTAGACATGTAAATTATAAGGGCAGGATTTGGTCTCATAGGTGTCTGGTCAAAATAGGAGTACTATTTGATAATGCAGCATATCCACTAAACATTTTTTAGGGCTTCCCAGGTGGCGCTAGTGGTAAAGAACCTGCCTGCCAATGCAGGAGACGTAAGAGATGCAGGTTCGACTCTGGGTCAGGAGGATCCCCTGGAGGAGGATACGGCAACCCACTCCATATTCTTGCCTGGAAAACACCATGAACAGAGGATCCTGGTGGCCTACACTCCATGGGGTCACAAAGAGTCAGATAGGACTGAAGTGACTGAGCATGCACATAAGCAACCTTAAAATATATAGATGTATATATGTAATATATAAATAAATGTTAATAATAATATATATATAAAGCCATACTATAAGAAATATCTTTCTCTTTCTATAGAAAAATATCATAAAATCACTCTCATATAAACAAGTGATCAAGAGTATGCACCCAAGATATGTACAAAACAGAGGTTTGTCAGGCAACAAATCAATAAAAACACTGAGTTAGATTTGTGATGTTTGTGGTATTTGTCATATTTTTACAATTTTTAAATTTACTGTGACTGTTTTATCACTTTAAATAAACATTCTCACTCCTGCCTAATTTTATATTTTGTAAATTTGTGTTCTCTGGCTCACAATAGACCTCCAAAATTACCTACATTTCAGGCCCCTGAGACCCACACAGGCCACTGATTAGAGACGTTCTCTCTGAAACCAGAGCAGAAGGGTGGCCAAAATAAAATACATTTAAAACTTTGATTTAATAATCTGAAATTTTATTCCTGAATTTCAGTTTTAGTTCTGTGATTTTCCTTTTTCACTCAGTTTTCTTGAGATATAGTTTACATATGGCATACAGAGATCTTAATTTTATATACATTTGACAAATGTATGTATGAGATAATAGAAAATACATACATTGGTCTCTGCCACCAGTTCCTGGCACAGAGCTTTAAAACCCAAGTGATAAGAGCACTTGGATCATCTTTTGTTCTATTGAGGTGACTGTGGGTGGACTCCTGGCTGGCTCCTGGTGGGGGCTGGTTAGCAGAAAGACCAAGCCATGATTAAAAGCTTGGGATTTTAGCCCCAGTTAATAATTGATCATGCCTATGTAAGGAAGTCTCCAGAAAAATTTCAATAGCACAGTGTGTGTGGTGTTCAGAGAGCTTCCAGGTTCAAACACATCCACACTGAGAGGGTAACACTTTCTAACTCCATGAAGACAGAAGCTCCTGCACTCAGGACCCTCCCGACCTCATCCTGTGTACCTCCTCATTTGGCTGCTCACCTGCATCCTTTATCATACACTTTAATAAACTGGTAAATGTAAGTAAATGTTTCCCTATGTTCTGTGAGCTACTCTAGCAATTCATCAAACTGAGGAGGGGGTCATGGGACCCTCCAATTTAATAGCCACTTCAGACAGAAGTTGTGAATAAAACCTGGGAACCTGCTTCTGGCAATCGGCGTTTGAAGTCTTACCCTGTGGGTTCGGACAGTACCTCAAGGTAGACTGTGTCAGAACTGAGGACAGCCAGGGTCACAGGGAATTTGCCTGGTGTAGGAAAAGCTCCCACACATTTAGTGACCAGAAATACTGGATGTGTGTTCTGTGTGAATGTGGTGGTAGTGGGTGAGTAAAGGAGACACACAGGAGAAGCTGAAAAGGGAAAGATGGGGTTTTTCCCTACACGGAAGGAGAACTGAGTTAGGTTTTTCTAACTCAGTGGAAACCCATGAAACTAACACTCAAATGAAGATATAAAACATTTCATAGCCCCTCCAAATTCTCTTGTGTCACTTTCCAGTAAATACGCCCCCACTAGAGGTGACTGGTATTCTGATTTTTATCACCAGAGATGAGTTTGCTGTTGTGGAACTTCATATAAGTGGAACAATGAAGTACATATATATTCATTTCTGACTGCTTTCTTAAGCATATGTTTCTGAGATTCATCCATGCTATAGCATACATCCATAATCTCTTCCTTTTTATTGCTGAGTAGTTTTCCATTGTGAAGCTGTATCACAATGTGTCCATTCTCCTGTTAAACATTTGGGTTATTTTCAGGTTAGGGATATTATGAATAAAGCTGCTACATATATTTGCGTATAAGTTGTTTTGTGAAGACTGTCGATTCTCTTGGGAATGTACTTAGGAATGGGATTGCTGGATCCTATGATAGGAGAAGATGTATATATGTGTACATCCATGTACATATTGGAAAAGGGCGTGGTAATGCACTCCAGTATTCTTGCCTGGAGAATCCCATGGACAGAGGAGCACTGGCAGGCTATAAGTAATAGACTTTCACAGAGGTGGACACAACAGAAGCAAATTAGCACACACAACATGTGTGTATATATATATATGTGTGTATATATATACTAACCATTATTGAAAATAAGATGTTAAAGTCTCCAGATATTATTGTTGAATTGTATATTTCTCCCTTCAATTTTTCTTTCTTTCTGTACTTTGTAATATGCACCCAACTTCTTCTACTGTTTCTGATGGGAAATCAGGCATTAATCTTATTGGGATTCTCTTGAAAATGATGTCACTTTTTCTTGCTGCTGTCAATTTTTTTCTCATTATCTTTGACTTTCAGCATTTGTGTTTATTGTGCTAAGAGTTTGTTGAGATTCTTGGACATACCGATTTTTGTGTACCAAATATGGGAAGTTTTCAGCCATTATTTCTCCTCCTTTCTCTCCTCTCCTTCCCTTTGTGTGTATGTTGTTATGCTTATTGGTGTCCTATGTTTGAGATTCTCTTCACTTTTCATCATTTTTCCTGTTCTTAGATTACATAATCTCTATATATCTATTTTTTAAATTGTTGACTCTATCTTTGCCTGTTCATATGTAATGTTGAACCTCTCTAGAGGTTTTTCATTTCTGTTATACTTTTTGACTCCAGAATTGCCATTTGGTTCTTTTTTTTACAGTTGCTCTCTATCGTATTGCTGTTTCCTACTTTAAGAGACATTGCCATCATTCCTTCCTTTGCTTCTTTAAGAATTGTTTCTGTAACCTCTTTAGGCATAGTTACAATGATTGCTCTGAAGTCTGTACCTGTTAAATTCAACAGTTGAGCCCCTCATAGGCACTCTGTTGCTGCTGCTTTCCTGTGTATGGTCACACTTCCCTGACTCTCTGCATGTCTCATAATTAATTGTTAAAAGTGTACTATTTGTTGAAAGGTGTACATTTTGGACAATATATTGTAGCAACTCTGGATGCTGATTTCTTTCCATGCTGATTTCTTTCTTTGTTGTTTTCCCATTTGTTTAGTAACTGGTTGCAATATTTTAGTGAAGTCCATCATTTCCACAGTTTTGAGCCTCAGATGTTTCTTCTCGGTGGGTACAGCCTTGGGCATGTGAATGCTCATCTCGGTCTAACCATGGCTTTTGCAGAACCCCCTGGGACTGTCTTTTTCTCAAGATCACACCAGTTGTTAGGTTCAGTAACTGCCAGCTGATTGGTCTGTTGTGTTCAGGGCCCTGGGGTACACATCGCTCCTCAGTCTGACCGAGTTAAATCAGGCCACTTTGCAGGGGTTTTTTTGAGGCAGGTCTTTGAGGTTTGTTTTGACTTTAGAAGTGTTTTTCACAGTGGTCTCTTTCCGATTTTTTTCTTCTGGCTAGGCGAGCTGGTCCACAGTTTAGCATGTCACTCTAATGAAACTATCCGCCTCCTCTTAGTTGCTCACCAATGAAATCTCCATTGTTTTTGAGGGTGTTCTTCGTCTTGGATGTTCTCACACTGTTTCAGATAAAGTCCGTTCTCTTGAGATGTTGAGAACTGAGATGCTTTCTAATCCTATAGACTGTCTCTCCCTCTGAGCAGAATCTCAGAAAACTGGCTTCTCTTGGAGAGACACTCTGCTCTAGGGGCCGGGAGCTGGGTGGGTGGCTTGCCTCTCTCGGCATGGAACGTCTGCTCCATGAGCAAGCTGGAGCAAGGGCAGTTGAGGCCTGATATTCTTCGCTGGCTGAGCTTGTGGTAGAGCCTCTACCCTGAGCTTGGGCTGGGTGGAGGAAGCATGCCCTGATCTCTCAGCCACACTCCCCAGGAATTTAGCCTCTGCAGCTCTGCAGCTCTCACTTTTGTCCACT
The DNA here is from genome assembly GCF_054371585.1 of Giraffa tippelskirchi. Taxonomy (NCBI): domain Eukaryota; kingdom Metazoa; phylum Chordata; class Mammalia; order Artiodactyla; family Giraffidae; genus Giraffa; species Giraffa tippelskirchi. Next base: position 138,527,637 of record NC_137284.1, read on the forward strand.
GGCTCTCATCCACCATCGTGGGTGGATGGCACTGGGGCATGAATTCTCCTCTCCGTTCTTCTAGGCTAGCTCATGTGCTAAGCAGATGTATTTGTGAACTCAGTAACAAAATACCATAGGCGAGGTGGCTTAAACAACAGAGAAGTATTTTCTCAGGTTCTAGAGGCTGGAAGTCTGAGAACAGAGTGCCAGCATGGTCACTGGTGAACTCTCTTGCTGGCTTGCAGATGGCCAGCTTCTCACTGTATTCCTCTCATGCTGGAGAGAGAGAGAAAGGAAGAGGCAAGCTCTATGGTTTTCTGGTTTCTCTTTTATAAGGGTACTAATCCCATTATGAGGGCCCTACCCTCATGGCTTCATCTAAACCTAATTATCTCCAGAGACCCCCCCACCTCCAAATATCATCACACCGAGGGTTAGGGCTTCAGCCTACGAATTTTGGGGGAATGTACAAGCATTCGGTACATATCAGCAGGTTTCAGTGGCTTTCAGAAGCAGAAAGCAGAAACTGTGGCATGCACTTGAGGCAGAACTCTGATAGCATGATACATATAGTCGCTATATTGATTATGCTGGTTAGATTTTCTACATAATTTTTTTTTTTTGTCCAATTGACCTGTGTCCTGTGTTGTACCAAAAGCTCTATCTCCTAGTTTTAGTGTAGTTTTCTGTATGTCTCTTGTATATCCTTTAACTTTCTGATTTCTAAACGTAGTTTCTGTGGTATTTATGTCATATATATTCACAGCTGAAGTATTATCATTGTGAATTAAACTCTTGGCATTATCAAGTATTCTACTGTCTCATTTAATGCTTTTTGTCCAGATTCAGCGTTTTCTGAGAACATGATCACAAGCTCTCCTTTCTTATTGCCTTATTTGCCTGCTATACCTTTATGCATCTCCCTAGTTCTAGCCATTCTGAATCACTTTGATTTATTTGTATCTCCTGAGCACAGAGAGGGGTTTTACTTTGTGAATCAATCTGAAAATCTTTTTAATAGGCAAGTTTCTATTTACATGCATTGAAATGAGTGGCAGGCTTGATTTGCTATTAATATCTATTTTGACATTGTATTTACTGTGCATTTTGGTGGCTCCAATGGTAAGGAATCTGCCTGCAACGTAGGAGACCTTGGTTCTGTCCCTGGATTGGGAAAATCCCCTGGAGAAGGGAATGGCAACCCACTCCAGTGTCTTTGCCTGGACACGCCCATTGACAGAGGAGCCTGGTGGGCTACAGTCCATAGGGTCCCAAAGAGTTGGACATGACTGGGTGACTAACACTTTCACTTACTTTTTGTTTTATTTAATAATACCCTTTCTCTGGGTATGGCTTCCCTGGTGGCTCAAATGGTAAAGAATCTGCCTGCAATGCAGGAGACACGGGTTCGATCCCTGGGTCAGGAAGATCCCCTGGGGAAGGAAATGGCAACCCACTCCAGTACTTTTGCCTGGAGAATTCCATGGACAGAGGTACAGTCTATGGCGTTGCAAAGAGACAGACACGACTGAGCGACTGAAACTTTTCTCTGTGTAGTATGTTTTCTTTTCTCACTAAAAAATTTTCTAAAAATGTATTTATTTGGCTGTGCTGGGTCTTAGTCGCAGTCCATGGGATCTTCCATCTTCACTGTGGCATGTGGGATTTTCAGTTGTGGCATGAGAACTCTTAGTTGCAGCAGGTGGGATCTAGTTCCCTGGCCAGAGATCGAACCCAGGCCCCTTGCATTGGGAACCCAGAGACTTAACTGCTGGCCCACCAGGGAAGTCCCTCTGCCCAAGTTTTAGTAGCTGTGGGCCTCCCTCAGGCAACAAGGCATCACAGTGGAAAATTACCCAGTTCTGGTCTCCTTCTAAGCATCAACCCAGCTCGTTTCTGCTTCCTTTTGATTGTTCTCTAGTGCCCTCAAGTGGTTGTTTTTATATTTGGATAGGAATTCATAACTGTTATTTGAGGAGGATTGATCCAAACATACCCTTCCACCATTATTGCAAGACTCTCATTTTTGTATTATCTTGGGTTTTGTTTTGTGGTACTGGGGGTGTCTATTTCTGTTTGAGTTTTTGATTTGTGACTAGGTTTTATATCTGCAAATGTTTAAGAATGTTTAATTTGGTTTGGTTATTGCACATGTTTCCTTCTTCATTTGGGAGGATTTTTTACTGGCTGAAATGTTATGATTTCTATTTTACGTTACCTTTGTGTGTTGGCCTTGTACGTTATCTGCCATTTGCCATTCATTTGAAATGTTCTGGTTTTTCTTTGACTAGCAATGACAGACAGGGATAAGGATTTCAGGCAGGTTACTATATTTCACAGTTCAAGAGCACCATCTCCTGTTGATTCAAAAAATTGTAGTTCCTTAACTAATTAGGCTTTTTTGGGGGTAGGTTAGAATATTTGATTTTCTTCTACTAGTAATTTTTAAAACTTTGCTTAACATCCTGAGGAGCTAACAATGTTTTATTTCTTGTCTGTGATGACTGCAAGAGTATTCACCTAGAGAAAATTCAGTGAGCTGTATACTTATGTGTATATTTATATTTCAATATATGCATATTATATGTCTATAAAAAGCTAAAATATACTTAAGTGTATAATTCTCCAAAGACTAATGTCAATAATGGTATTATGTTAGAGAAAATTATCCTCCATCTTCCATTTCTGTAATGACTTACCTACTACTTTTGTCCATTTGTTACTCTAAATTATACTTTGCACATATGTCTAAAAAGTATAGTTAATGAATACACCTAGTGGCATCTTACAGATACTTGTTTTAAAATCATTGGATGCTCAGTGCAAGTCTTTTCAAATTATGTCTTTAGCATTCATGAATTCTTTACCTTGATTCATCTTGCAGCTGGCTAAAGTACAACATTCAATAATTTTAGTGGAAAATAGCTTTCCTTCATAGTTTCAGCATTAAAACTAGCACAACCTTGAATATTTAATACTGTCTTTCTATTGCTTCCAAGAGCTTATTTGACGATGTTTTATTTTCTGACATCCATACTGTGGTATGATATGAATTCAGCCCATTTTTAGAAAAATAAATGAAAGATGCTTTAAATTCTATAGTACTTTACAATTTTCAAAAGTTTCACACACATGATTTCATGTAATCCCATGATAATCCTTTGCCCTCCCCACTCCTATATTGCCCCTTCCCATTTCCCTCTTACCACTGGTAACCACGGGCATCCCAGGTGGCTCAGTGGTAAAGAACCTGCCTGCCAATGCAGAAGATGCAAGAGACGTGAGTTTGATAGCTGGGTGAGAAGATCCCCTGGAGAAGGAAATGGCAACCCACTCCAGTATTCTTGCCTGGAACCAGGCAAGAGCCTGGACAGGAGCCTGGTGGGCTACAGTCCATGGGGTTGCAAAGAGTCGGACATGACTTAGCGGGCACACACACACACACACAGGTAATCGCTGGTTTGTACTCTATATCGGTGAGTCAAAGCTAACACATTTTTAGAAATTCCATTGTCTAATTTTTTGTTGCTAGCATGTAGAAAGACAATTTATTTTTTAGTATTAATCTTGTATCTAGTGACCTTAATGCATTTATTAATTATTATAGTTTATTGGTTGATTCTTTTGAATTCTCTCTGTATAGGATTGCTTCCTCTCTAAATTTAAAAGAAAATTCTATCTTCTGCTCTCTCGTAGGACTCTAGTTCCCTGCTTTACTGTGAAACAGCAAATGCCCTCAAAGGAAAGGCCCGAGGAAATGAGAAATCCACCTTCACTGTGTTTCCTTGTCTCAGGTATTGTTGCTCCTCAAATCCTGCCTGAGTCACATGTTCTCCAAATATTATAAACACTGCTTAAATGTATACTGTGCATCTTTTATAGTTGTTTATAGTAAGAGAATTCATCTGGTATTAACTATTCCATCGTGATTGGTTCAGACATGCAGCCTGCCTTTTTGCTTTGTTTATAATTGTATTTGCCACTTACTTGCTGCAGTGTGGAGGCCTGGGTTCGATCCCTGGGTTGGGAAGATCCCCTGGGGAAGGGAAAGGCTACCCACTCCAGTATTCTGGCCTGGAGAATTCCATGGACTGTATAACCCATGGGGTCATAGGATTTATTCTTTATCCATAAATCTTAAGATTAACCAAGAAATGTATAGGTGTTGAATGATTTTCATTAATTTATTGTTTCATGGGAATCTTTTGATATGCAGTTGGGGTCTTTACCTCAGTTTCATCAGATATTATTCTACTTATTTTGTTTTGTAAGTCAGTGAAGAGAGCCACAATCAAAGAGCACTGTCTCATAGTTTCATCGTTAAAACAGACATCCACCTGCCTTTTCCATCCTTGGATGGAAGAGTGAAGCGACAGCCCCTCCATATTGCACCTTCCATTAGACTCCTCTCTTCCCCGCAGAATTAACTTCTTAATCTCCTGCATCTTTAGTTCCTTCCTCACTCCTGAATCACCAGCAGCAAACAAGCGCACTCTAGTACCCCCTCATCCTAAAAGAAAGAAAATTTGCCTTGACCACGCGTCTCCTCCAAGCCCACTGTGGCTCCCCTTCAGAGGGAAACTTACCAAAATTCCCTTCATTCTCTTTTGTCATTTTCTTCCATTTCTCCTCAGCCCTCTCAGACTGCCTCCCCTGCCCCCACCCCCATCACACAGAACTCCGTTGAAACTTCCCTTGTCAAAGCTGCCAATCGGCTCCGTTTGTCAACTACTATAATCCCTTCATGTCTCATTCAATTTCTCAGCAACATTCAAACCACACTTTCTTCTTCTGGCTTCTGTGACCACATACTTGCCAGGTTTTTCTCCTATCTTTACATTTTTTATCCTATGTATATTCTCCCTGAATGATCTAATTTAGTCCTTTGAGTTAAATATATTTGTATACTAGTGACTTCCAAATATATACATCTTTGGCTCAGGTGTTCCCTTGAGAGATGAGATTGAATCTCTAGTCGCTTGTTTAACATGTGCACACAGCTGTCTAAAGCTAATACAGAGAAAAATAGGCTTCATTCCCTCTCTTCATGCCTGTTAACCCTTCATTTGCTTCCATTTCAGTAAATGGCCCTATCATATATTCACTTGTTCAACCCAAAACGCTGATCATCTGCAATCCACCCCTTTGCCTCAACTCTTATTTCTGACTTTTCTGTAAGTCCCATCAGGTACACCTGCAAAATGCATTCCAAAAACTTCCACTTCTGTTTTGCCTATAATCGGTGATGTTCAAGTCACCATCATCTCACCATTACTACTTCTCTAACTGGGCTCTGTGGTTCTACACTTGCCCTCAACAGTACATCCTCCATACACAACCAGAATTACCCCCTTTAAAATAGGATGTATATCTTATCATCCTCCGAAACCCACCAGTGGCTGCCTTGTAATAAAGTCCAAGTTCTGCCCCACTGTGTTTAATTTACACATGCTTCAGCCCCTGCCCAGCCACAAAGGACCAGAGAGCAATCCCGTTATGTACACAGAAGATGGCAACTCTCATAGCTTTCACACTTATCATATCATTTGTTTACACAATGCTTTTCTACTTATGAAATATAAAGAATGAATATTATTACATCAGGGTCAGGGGAGTGATGTCAGCATCATGGCAGCATAAAATATTCCTCTTTTTATCCCCTGTTTAAAACAACAAAATAAACATCCATCTACAAACAAAGGCACCTTTGTGGGAGTTGCAGGATCCAGGAGGCTCACCTACCTGTACACCCAGTAATAGGCAGACAGATTTCAGTATAGACGGCAGAACCAGGGGAGCCAGTGAAGCTGCCCAAATCCCACTCTTGCTGTGATTGGAAAAAAAGAAAAACAACTGGAGAGTGCTGACCTGGGCAGATACTCGTGCATGAGAATTTGCAGAAGTCCAGCTGTCCTGAGGGGAGATTCCAGCACACCATTCTAGAAACAACAAAAACAAAACACAGCAGACGAAACACAGTTTGGTCACAGCGGAGGGGGTTAAGGGAAACTTTCCTAGTGTCCCCCGCCCCCAAGGAAGCACTGCACCAGGCTGATGTGCCCAGTGGTGGCACCCTCTCCCTAGGGGGAAGGCGAGTTAGGAGTGAGTACCCAGCTACTCCAGTTGTGTGGGACAAACTCGGTTTTCTCCAGCAACACCCAGGGTCCTGAGGTGGGTCTTTCATGACTGGAGGTGGGGAGAGAGGCAGAGAAGGGATGCCTTTCCTGCTGATTGCACTCAGCAGGAACGGCAGCCACAAGTCCCTGGGAGTACCACCTGTGCATCTCCCTACCAAATCCATGGGCCAGTGTTAAACCCACACCTCACCCTAGTCTGTGGCATCTCTACGTGTGTGCTTCAGAGTGCAGCTGTGAAAGCAAGCTCCTGTAGACACAAAGCACGCTAGGAAGACAGGTTACACAGTGTGGGCAAGGGAGAAGCCAGCAACTGGGGCTGTAGCACCACCTGCTGGAAACCAGAGAGTGTTCCAGGAACCAGCCTAATGACATGGAAGAATCAGTCAATCCGCTCAGTCGCTCAGTCGTGTCCGACTCTTTGCGATCCCGTGGACGGCAGCACGCCAGGCCTCCCTGTCCATCACCAACTCCCAGAGTTTACTCAAACTCATGTCCACTGAGTCTGTGATGCCATCCAATCACCTCATCCTCTGTTGTCCCCTTCTCCTCCCGCCTTCAATCTTTCCCAGCATCAGGGTCTTTTCCAATGAGTCAGCTCTTCACATCAGGTGGCCAAAGTACTGGAGTTTCAGCTTCCGCATCAGTCCTTCCACTGAACATTCAGGACTGATCTCCTTGTAGTCCAAGGGACTCTCAGGAGTCTTCTCCAAGACCACAGTTCAAAAGCATCAATTCTTTGGCGCTCAGCTTTCTTTATAGTCCAACTCTCACATCCATACATGACTACTGGAAAAACCATAGCTTTGACTAGATGGACCTTTGTTGGCAAAGTAATGTCTCTGCTTTTTAATATGTTTAATATGCTGTCTATGTTGTCTTTTTTTTCCCCCAGCTATTACGTATGCAGCTCCTACTCCAAAGATTTCAAATACAAGGGCAGGAAAAGGCTGCAAAAGTGTTTGGTTTATACTTTTTTTGACACCACAGTCACTAATTTCCAAAAGTGAATGGGCAACACAAAGGCTCATATTTTCTATTTCTTTCTGATTCAGTCTTGGAAGATTGTACATTTCTAGGAATTTGTTCATTTATTTAGGTTTTCAATTTTATTGGTGTATAATTAATAATAATCTCTTATGAGCCTTTGTATTTCTGTGGTGTCTCTTGTAACTTCTCCTCTTTGATTTATGATTTATTTTGGCCCTCTTTTTTTTTTTTTGGTAACTCTGGCTAAATTATCAATTTTGTTTACCTTTTCTCAAATAATTAACTCTTAGTTTTACTGGTCTTTTCTATTTTTTAAAAAGTATCTATTTCATTTATATATCTGCTCTGAGCTTTATAATTTATTTTCTCCCACTAACTTTGGGCTTTGTTCTTCTTTATCTTTATCTAGTTCTTTTAGGTGTGAGGTTAGGTGGTTAGAGGTATTTCTTATTTCCTGAGGTGGGCTTGTATTGCTATAAACTTCCCTCTTAGAACTGCCTTAACTGAGTTCCATACACTTTGGATCTTTGTGTTTTTGTTTTCACTTGTCTCCAGGTATTTCTTTCTTTGATTTCTTCAGTGATCCATTGTTTACTAGCATGTTGTGTAGACTCCATGAGTTTGTGTTTTTTGCAGTTTTTTTCCTGTAGTGTATTTCTAGTCTCATAGCATTGTGGTAAGAAAAGATGCTTGATATGATTTAACTTTTCTTAAATTTATTGAGGCTTGTTTTATGGTTTAGCATGTGAATCTATCCCAGAGAATGTTCTATGTGCACTTGAAAAGAATGTGTATTCTGCTGCTTTTGGATGGAAATTATATATATTTTTTTCTCTCAGGATGATCTGTCCTTTGACATAATTTGGGCATTAAAGTCACATACTATTATTATGTTACTGTCATCTTCTTTTATGTCTACTAATATTTGGCTTATGTATTTAGGTGCTTCTATTTTGAGTGCATGCATATTTACAATTGTTATATCTTCTTCTGGGATTGGACCCTTTATCATTATGTAATGTTCTTTTTTGTCTCTTGTAACTGTCTGTGTTAGAGTCTGTTTTGTCTATATAAGCACTGCTACCTCAGCTTTCTTTTAATTTCCATTTTCATGGAGTATCTTTTCTAATCCTCTCACTTTCAGTCTGTGTTATCTTTAGATCTGAAGTGAGTCTCTTGGAGGCAGCATATATATGTGTCTTGTTTTTGTATTCATTCAACCACTCTTTATCTTTTGATTGGACATTTAGTCCATTTACAGTTAAACTAATTATTGATAATTATGTATGTATTGCCATTTTGTTGATGTCCTGGCATTGTTCTTGCAGTTCTCTTGCATTTCTTTCTTCTTCTGCTCTCTTCCCTTGGGATGTGCTAATTATCTTTAGTGTTATGTTTGTATTCCTTTCTCTTTCGTGTATGTGTGTATCTACTGTAGATTTTTCGTTTGTGGTTACTATATATTAACTATATATATGATTATTTTAGTTGATGATCTAAAGTTTATAAATCTAAGAACCCTGCATTTTTACTCCCCCGTACACACATTTAATATTTTTGATGTTATTACATCTTTTTGTGTATCGCTTAACTACTTAGTATACATATAGATGCTCTTTTGTACTTTTGTCTTTTAACCTTCCTACTAGCTTTATAGGTAGTTGATCTACTATTTTTGCTGTATATTTGTCTTTACCAATGAGATACTTCCTTTCATAATTTAAAAATTTTCGGTTGTGGCCTTTTCCCTTACTCTTAGAGAAGTCCCTTTAACATTTCTTGCAAAGCTAGTTTCATGGTGCCAGAGTCTTTTAGCTTTGGTTGGTCTGTAAAACTATTTCTCCTTCAAATCTGAATGATAGCTTGGGCAGGTATTCTTGGTTGTAGGATTTTTCCTTGCATCATTTTAAATATATCACTCCCTTCTAACCTGAGAGTCTTACGGGAGTTCCTTTGTACATAACTAGTTGCTTTCCCTTGTTGCTTTTAATATTCTCCCTTTAATTTTTGCCATTTTAGCTGCAGTATGTCTTGGTGTGGTTCTCTTTGAGCTCATCTTGTTTGGGACTCTCCGTGCTTTCTGGACCTGGATGTCGGTTTCCTTTCTCAAGTTAGTTCAGCTGTTATGTCTTCAAGTATGTTCTCTGTTCCTTTCTCTCTTCTCCTCTGGGACCTCTATAACGTGAATATTATTAATAGCATGCTTGATGTTGTTTCAGAGGTCTCTGAAACTGTCATTTTTTCAAATTTTTTTCTGTTCTGTTTTCAAACTTTTTTCTGTTCAGCTTCCCTCTGATTTTATTCTGTCTTCCAGGTTGCTGATCTGTTTCTCTCATCTGCTAATCTAGTGGTGATTTTTTTTCTAGTGAACTTTTTCACTTCAGTTACTGTATTCTTCAGCTCTTTTCAGTTCTCTTTATATTTTCCAACTCTTTGTTAGATACCTCTGTCTTCTAACGAGAAGATGTATTCCATTCTTCTGAGTTCTTTGACCATCTTTACAATCATACCTTGAATTCTTTATTGAGTAGACTATTTATCTCCACTTAGTTCTCCTTCTAGAGTTTTATCTTGTTCCTTTGTTTGGAACATATTTCTCTGACTCACTTTCCCTAATTCTGTATTTAGGCTGTGTGTGCTCAGTCGTGTCCGACTCTGCAACCCCACGGACTGTAGCCTGCCAGGCTCCTCTGCCCTTGGGGATTCTCCAGGCAAGAATACTGGAGTGGGTTCCCATGCCCTCCTTCAGGGAATCTTCCCAACCCAGGGATCGAATCCAGGTCTCCCATATTGTGGGTGGATTCTTTATTGTCTGAGCCACAGGGGAAGCCCAGGAATACTGGAGTGGGTAGCTTGTCCCTTCTCCAGAGGATCTTCCCGACCCAGGAATTGAACCAGGGTCTCCCACATTGCAGGTGCGTTCTTTACCAGCTAAGCTACCAGGAAAGCCCCTCTCTATTATATGTTTCTATGTATTTGGTAGACTGGTTATGTTTCCTGATCTTGGAGATATGGCCTTATATGAGAGATGTCCTGTGAGGCCCAGCAGGGCACTCCCTTCTGATCTCTAGAGCTGTATGCTCTGGGGGCACCCTCTGTCTGCGCTGTGTGGACCCTTCTGTTGTAGTAGGCTGGTAGGTGTGGAGAGCTCCTGGTCAGGTTGGTTGTCAGGCCTTGCCTAGTGTGGAGGCTTTCAGCTGCTGCTAGGTGGGGCCTCGGCTCAGGGGGTCTTATGGCTGGTGTCTGCCCACTGGGCAGGATTCCATGTGTTACCAACACTTGGTATTGTTGAACTTTCTCATTTTTGTCATTCTGGTGGGTCTCTGGTTTCATTTTATGTTGCTTTGATACAAATGAGGCTGACCTTTACATATGTTTTCTGTTTATTTCTTTGATTAGGGTGATCAGTTTATACTTGTGGTTCCAGCATAATTATCAGAAGGCCTTCTTTCACTTCTTAGTTGGGACAATAAATTATGCAGCTTTCTATTCTTAGTCGAGTTCTACCAACATGGAAATTCTCTTCTTGCTCTTTAGGACTAAGGATGATACTAACATGGTTAAGTGTCTCTGAGGGAAGAAGACTAAATTTGGGTAGATACAGAGGATGGAGCAAAAAACAAATGAAAGGGAAATCGGATGTATCAACTATGACTACTCAGTCTGACTCAGGATGACCATTTCCGAAATACTGTGAGATGGTGCCTTCTCATGGGTACAAGCAGATGGACTTGATCATATCTTTCAGCAGTCAGAGTCAAAGAATTTGTTTACTTATTTTTCAGAAGTGACTCAAGTCACAATCATTATTTGGAAGTTGGTCACAGTGCACATTGCAGCCACTCACTTTCCTCTCAATCTTTAATAATTCTCTTAAAAACCTGCATATGAAACCAATAGTACTTTTCATTTTGAAACCATTTGGGGAAGTTCCCTGCTCTTTTAAAAACTCAGTTGTAATAGTGCTATTGAACCACTTCCATATTATACTCAAGTAATCCTTCAATTCCCCCCCAAAAGGAAATCAAATAAGTAACATCTTTGTTAATAATTTATATTGAGGGGTACTTTGCATTTGTTTAAAGGATTTATGGTTCTGGTTTTCTTCCTTGAAAAAACCCTGAGGAAGCATTTTTCCCCCCATCCATGTGGATGCAGGAGAGGAGGCCCATCAACTCTGAGTGCCCCCCAGTCATTAAGGAGAGGAAGTCACGTCATTACATCAGAACTTTGGAGTCTCTGGTTCAGCATATTTCCCAGTAAGAGCACATTTCCTTCCTAATGTGAGTTAATGGGCTTGCATGTACGAACTCATGCTGGGGACCAAATGCCAAATTATTTTCTTGCTCAATATTCTTCTGCCATCATGTCAAATACGAGAAATTTCCTCATTCCAAGTTCATTTCACTTCTAATCACTTGAACAAAAACTCTCCCCAGACACGCTTGACAAATGTTACTTTCTCTTATTTAGAATGTTCCTTAACAGCTGGAAGAATTTTTCTTCCAAATCTATTCTAAATTGAAGTAAATTTAAAGAAAAATTCCACCTTTGGAAGGAAACCAAAGGTGGGAAATTCTAGCTCTGTTTCTTGAGTTATAACTGACTATAGGCGGGGGTCTATCTTGTGCATATTTGGTGAACATAAATACTAGTGCTTCCTACAGAAGAGGCTGTAATTCACTGCTTACCAGGTTAGATCCTGCCAGGTGGCTAAGCTTCCCCACTGGTGGTTTCGGGTCTTCAGGAGGAGCCATCATTCTCTCTGGTCCCACCCAGCTCTTCAGATTGCTAGTAATTTTAAGTATAGAGCACTCAGTAGCAAGAGGATCATTGAGTTCATTTGTTTGGAATAATTCTTTCCCAGACTGTTGATGTGTTGATGTGCTGTGAGACACATCAATCAGTGTGTTATGAAGACCACATGGCTGTGTTGACCAGCGACATGTGACTATTTACATTTTAATTACATAAAAAATAAAATCAAGAGGCTTAGTTTCAACAGCAACATTTCAAGTGCTCCATAACACCTATTGGATAGTGCAGTTGTAAAATATTTCCATCCCTGCAAAAAGTCCACTGGACAGGACAGCTTCTTTGTGCCCTGGTGAGCAAGATTTCCCAAACAGTTTTGCTGTCTGCCCTGTGGGCTGCCTCAGAGCCCTTTCAAAGTCCAGGCAGTAACTGGCTCTACCCCTTGCATATCACTCTCTTCATGAGGGCCAGGGTGCCTCTTGTTTGTCTCTGCATTCCCCCACTTCCATGGGAAACCTCTTCAAATTCAGAAATTCACAGGTGTATTAGAGAAGGAGACTTCTGGGCAATGACTTTTTAGAGCAAGGCAACAAGAATGCTCGTCTCATGAGTGCAAGCTATGTAGTTCTGTTGGCTTTATTTAGCTCTTCATCTGCTTGGTCACCCAGTTATCTTTTGTCAGCTGGGTGTCACAAGTAAGTGTTCCTGGTTACAGGTGAGCATGAGGTTGCTCCTTGCTATCCCCACCCCTCGGGGTACCCTGCCCTCCAGGTACCTCATGCAACCCAATGACATTCCTCAGACTTCCTTGTCTGGTGTCTTTGTTTCCTCCCTAGCCAAACCCTCCGCATTTATCTAATTTATCTTATCTGATTTCTCTCTGGATAAGCAGCTCAGGTTACGTACTTAACAGAGCAGAAAGAGAACTTGTCATTTCTGAAGAAAGAAGTGAGGCGGCAAATGTACAGGGTGGAACAAGATTAGGCAGGATCAAAGGCAAAAGCAGGACGCTCATAACAAAGACAGTTTAAAAATTATAACCTTCATTGTTCATCCTATTGGAATTTACTGGCTGTCAGCGCACCGTGGGTGTAAATTGTTAGGCATCTGGATGAGAGATCGGCCTTTATTCCTTCTGGCTCTCGGATGACATCCTCTAGCAAAAGCTCAATGTCATCATTAAAAAGAAAGAACAGCACACTGATGAATTAATTTGAAAATATATGACCAGCTCTTCCAGTCACAAATCTGGAAATAAATAAATAGGTATTTTGCATAAAGTACAAGAGCATGGAGTTAAGTTCCTGGAAAACCAGTCCTTATTCACTGTGTTAGTCAGAGTTCTCCAGGAAATCAGAACCATAGGATGGGTGTAGAAGTATGTATGTGCATGGTAGTGAGGGGAAGTTATTTTTAAAAATAGGTTTGTGTAACTGTGGGGACTGGCAAGTCAGCTCTCTGCAGGGAAGGCTGGCCAGAGTTGATGCTGCAGTTGGGAGTCCAAAGACAGCCTGGAGTCAGAACTCCTTTCTCTTTGGGGATCTCAGTCTTTCAAGTCCTTCAACTGTTAGCACAAAGCCCACTCATATCATGCAGAGTCTAAGTCTGCTGATTTAAATGTTGATCACATCTCAATGTACCTTCACAGCAACATCTAGACCCATATCTGATCAACGAGACACAACTAGCTAAGTTGCCACATAAAATTAGCCATTATTGTCACCAAGCATCTAATTAATATGATGAGTGGGTGTATTTGCTAGGGCTGCCATGACAAGCACTATATAGTCTGGGTGGTTTACACAACAGAAATGTATTATCTCACAATTCTGGAGGCTGGAAGTTTCAGATCAAGGTGTCGGGAGGGTTGGTTTCTTCAGAGGCCTTTCCCGTTGGCTTGTAGATGGCTGTGTTCTTTCTGTATCTTACACTGGACTTGCCTGGTGGCTCAGACGGTAAAGCGTCTGCGTACAATGTGGGAGACCTGGGTTCAATCCCTGGGTCAGGAAGATCTCCTGGAGAAGGAAATGGCAACCCACTCCAGTATTCCTGCCTGGAAAATCCCATGCACAGAGGAGCCTGGTAGGGCTCATGGGGTCGCAAAGAGTCGGACACAACTGAGCGACTTCACTCACTCTCACTTTGTATAGGTCTGTGTCCTAACTTCCTCTTCTTACAAGGACACCAATCATTCTCAATTAGGGTCCACCCTGTAACCTCACTTGAATGTAATTAGCTCTGTAAAGCCTTTACCTCCAAGTAGTCACATTCTGGGGTATTGGGATCGAGGCCTTCAACATATGAAATCTGGGGAGAAGGGGCACAATTTAGCTCTTAATAGTGGGAAAACACAAGAAAACCCAGGGGTTGTGGTGGCTCTCCATAGCACTGAGAAGTGCTGAGTTCAGTTTAACCATGGGCAAGTGATCAGGGGTAGATCTGAAAGCAGATCAGTTTGCTTTCTTTGATAGATGGATAACTTCTCTTGTCATAAGCTTTTAAAAAATGAGTGTTTATATGCTAACCATTAGGGCTTCCCAGGTGGCACTAGTGGTAAAGAACACACTTGCTGATGCTGGAGATGTAAGAGAAGCAGGTTCGATCCCTGGGTCAGGAAGATCCCCTGGAGGGGGCATTGCAACCCTCTCTAGTATTCTTGCCTGGAGAATCCCATGGACAGAGGAGCCTGATGAGCTACAGCCCATAGGATCATACAGAGTCAGACACAACTGAAGCGACTTAGCACACACACATGCTAACCATTAGGCTGAAAAAACTGAGATATGGTATAGGGAATCAATTTGCTGCCCCAAAATGTAGGCTAGACATGGTTCCACATGGGTGTCATCTGCAAATGTCAACATCTCTTTTCTCCAACTGTATTAATAAAACAAAGCTGTTGGATAAGAGAAGTGGGATTGTTGGACTCTCCACAGCATATGAGGCCGTTGATTACTTTTTTTGGTTTATAAATTCACTACTGATTTTAATACTTAGACTAAAGCATTCTTCTTCTTGATTGATTGATTGGGGGATTTTCAAGCTTATTGGTTTTTTTCTAATCAGAAAAATATTCTGGCTTATTGCATAAATTTGGAAAATTTATAAAAGTATAAAAAATTATTAAAAATCAGAGAAAATTCACCATATATTTAGAAAACCAGTTAATAGATTAGTATATTCCTTTCTTTCCCTAGGCATACATTTTCAATAAAATTAGGATTACACTATAATCTGTTTTCACAAATTCTATTGTAATGAGCATGTCCCTGTTTCTTACTTATGAAAATATTTAAATGGTTACGGTGCATTTTATACATTTCCTTGCAAATATCCATTCATTTCACATGGTTTTTTTTTCTTCAGTGCCTTCAGCATGCTCTGCTTTGTGCTAGGGATACACTGGTAAAACAGATAGGAATCTTGCCTTCATAGAGCTTTTCCCATTTTATGGATATATGAAGATTTCCTTAAGCATATCTCAAAGAGAGCTAAGCTGGGAGGAAACCATTTTGCCCTTTCCTCTTCCAGCTGTACACCCAGAATGTGATTAACGGCTGGCACTCCAGCAGCCATCTTGGGCCATAAAGTAATTTTGAAAATGGAAGCCAAATATTGAATATAGGATGACATATAGGATACCTAGGGGTCTGAGCAAATCATGTAGATAGATAGTTCATGAGCCCTGGGCTGTCCACATCATGACTGAGTCCATGTGAAATGAAGATAAACTTCTAAGCTGTTTAAGCACTGTTATTATGTGGTGATATGCACTAAACTCATTTCCTGATACAATGCTATTTGTGTAGAAGCTGCAAAATTCTACTTAATCCAATATATCACATTTTATTGATTCTAACACATGTTTACTTTTGTTTCTAAAATGCAGTCTCTCAAATCACTATCATCTTAAAATCATATGACAGTTTAAATGACTTTTGCGGTAAAATTCACGTAATGTAAAATTCGCTATTTTAAAGTATACAATTCAGGGAATTCCCTGGGAGTCCAGTGCTTAGGACTTGATGCTTCCACTGAAGAGGGGCATGGGTTTGATCCCCGGTTGGGGAAATAAGATTCCACAAGCCATGTGGCATGACACCCTCCCCCAAATTAAAAAAAATACGGTGTACAATTCAGTGGCTTTTAGTACATCCACAACAATGCTGTGCAGCCACCATATCTAGTTTCAGAACAGGAACTCCCACTCCTGTTAAACAGTCACTCCCCACCTCCCCGCCTTTGGCCACCACTACCCTGCTTCCTGACTCTGTGGGTTTGCCTATGCTGGACATTTCATATAAATGGTCTGGCTTATTTTGCTTAGCATAATATCAGGGTCCATCCATGCTGTAGTACGTATCAGTTCTTCATTTCTTTTTATGACTGAATGATACTCCATTGTTTGGCTGCACCACATGTGTTTACCCTTCTATCAGGTGTATATGTGTGGGCTATTCCCACTTTTTGGCTATATGAATGATGCTACTATGAATATTGGTGTATAATTTTTTGTGAGGATGTGTGTTCTCATTTTCTTGACTATATACTGGCAAACGGAATTTCTGGGTCATATGGTCACTTTTTGGGCTTCCCTGATGGCTCAGACGGTAAAGAATCCGCTTGCAATGCAGGAGACCTGGGTTCAATTCCTGGATTGGGAAGATCCCCTGGAGGAGGGCATGGCAACTCACTCCATGGTCACTTTAGTGTTAACTTTTTGAGTTAAAGTATTTTACGAAGCAGTTGTACCATTTTACATCCCCACCAGCAATGTATTGATACCAGCAATGTTTCTACCTTTTTATCTGTTGGGAACAATGCCACTATGAGCATTTGTTGGATGTGTATTCTGTTTTCTTGGGTATATGCCTGGGAGTGGAGTTTCTGGGGTGATGTGTGTAAATTTTTGAAGAACTGTCAAGCTTTTTTTTTTCACAGTGGCTGCACCATTTTACATTCATACCATCAATGTATGATTCTATATGCCCTCATCAACATGGTTTAAATGACAGATTTCAAAACTCTTAATGGTATATAAAATAATAGTGCATCTTATTGTCAATGTCATGGTGTCAATGAAATGTGATATGCTAATTTTCTTTGGACTCATTCTTTGCTTTTTATCTTAAAATCTAAATAATAGAGATAAACATAGAATAGTAAACATTTTTATACTTAGCACCTATAATTGAAAAAAATTAACTTTTGTTCACTTTTTGGTTTAAGATATTTGAAAATAAATAGAACATAACAGATAAAAAGTTCAAGTCCTCTCTTTCCCTTTCACCACACCTATTACATTGCCCCCCTCTCCAGAGACAATTGTTATCACAAATCCAGCATTTCTCCTTCTAGACTACGTTTTATTACTATTGATAAATATTATAAATATATAACATTTCTATATATTTTTAAGCTCTAAATATATGCCACCACACTGGTGTCATTCTGCAACTTGCCTTTTAAAATAAATGCTGTTTTTGAAGTCTGTTTAATGATGGTAAATGCTTAACCACCAGCTCTTGTGATGGTGAAAAGGGGTGTGATTTACTGCTTTTTCTAATTTCAATGGTGTAAATACTCCTAACGTGACTGATCTCAAACTATTGATATAATATCAACCAGCTCACAAAATTCCTGAAATTTTAACAAATAGCTCTTGAGACCTGGCTGCAGCATTCCACTAAATCATTACATATCCTTGTGTAGATCTGAGCTCTGCAGTTGTTCATTTTAGTATTGTAAGACTGTGTCCTGATGTTTCTATCAGTTTGCTTGTTAACAGACACCTAGATTATTTCCAGGACTTCATTGTTTTAAAATAGCACCATATCCTTCTACATCTCTCTTGTGCACATTGCAAGATTTTCTGAGTTACTTGGTATGTTCGTCGTAAGTTTTACTAGATCTGGAAAACTGCTCTCCTCAGTAGCTGCGCCAGTTTACCCACTTCCTGGTGGGATGTGAGAGATCCCACTTCCCCAGAACCTTGCCGACACTGGTGATGTCAGATGGTGATTTTTGCCAATCTAAATGGTAAAATTCCATTGATTTCAGTATTTTTTTGAAGTATAGTTGATTTGCAGTGTTGTGTTAATTTCTGTTGTGTTGAGCTTTACTGTCACAGGACCATCTCATGTAGTGGGCAAGTATTTTTAGTGGGGGGTACATTTTGTCTCATCCTCTGAACAAGACTGACATTCTGTTAGAATGGGAAAAGGAGATGTCCACCACAGGAGTTATTTGAATGTGAATTTTATGTAGATTATTTTTTCATAGTATCATCAAATTGCATAAATGCTGGGAACTTAGAAATTTCTATCATCCCCCCCAAAAACACATAGTTTTTACCTTTCATTGCTTTCTTCTTCACCATTTTGTTCATTTTATCCTTCTACCATTTAGGTATCTAGGTTTTATTTCCCTTTGTCTCTTTTCACTAATTTGAAAAGAATTTAATATTTAACTAGGCACAGGCTATCTTATGATGTTTTCCAGGTATGACTCATGCCAAAAACGGGCAGAGATTTTGTAAGTATAGGTTGTGGGGTAGGAGAAAGCAGCACATGGGGCCTAAAAAAAAAAAAAAATCTGATTTGTCATTATAGTTTTATGTTTGTAAGACAAGTCCCTTTTATTGTCTCACATTACTTAACATAACTCAGGAATGCTTTTCCCCAAAGTTGAAGACTTAGCAATATGTGTAGGTGGGACCAAAAAAGGTGTGGTTCCTTTTAGACCATTTCCAAAAGGTGACTCATGGGAGGGTTGTAAATTAATTATCTGCGAAGGAGGATATCTGGCATGAAAGGAGGACATACATTAGATTCCACAGCAATTAGACTTTTATATTAAAAAAGCATCTGGTTTTAGAACTTGGAAAAAAAGAATAAAAAGTGAGAATTTGAAGATCTTGAAGAAAGCATCCAGGCACTCAACTAACGGTAATTAACTACTGTATCTTGTGCTGGTAATCACTGCTCTGTTTCCTAGGACACTTGTTATGGGAACGGTACCTGCAGTGTATCCTCACGTGCGCTAGTTCACTTCAGTCGTGTCCAACTCTTTGAAACCCTATGGACTGTACCCCACCAAGCTCCTCTGTCCGTGGGATTCTCCAGGCAAGAATACTGGAGTGGGTTGCCATGCCCTCCTCCAGGGGATCTTCCTGACCCAGGGATCAAATCTGCATCTCTTGTGTCTCCTGCATTGGCAGGAAGTTTCTTTACCACTAGTGCCACCTGGGAAGTCTGCAGTGTATCCCCATTAGGACCTAAAGAGGGTGGTGTCCATGCCACTTTGTAATATTAACTTATTGTGGCTTCAATTTTATATATTCTACATTGTTCAGTTTTATACATTCTAGAATAGATCAGAAAAGCAATTAGTCATCTACTACCAAGTGTTTCATTTAACATTTTATATTCCCACTGGAAGGATTTCAATTTTAGTTCTGGATTCTAAACTTCCTGAAATAAGAGGGAAAAAAAAACTTGAATGATGTGCTAAGACAACACAAGATGAATGTAGAGCTTAATTCATATGCCTCTTTAGGAGTGCATGTATCACATAATGCAAGGCACAAGGTTATTAACAAGAATGGCTTTCTTCTCCACCCTCCTCGGCTGTGCACCACATCTGTGCTTGTGCACGTGTTCCTGTGAACTGGAGTTAGAGACTCACACTTGCATCAGGCTGCTGTGCAGATGACAAGGCGGTTTCCATTTCACACCTGGCGCACAGGGGTTGGTCAGTAGATGTTAGTACCTGCCCCCTCTGTCCTTCAAGGTCATGTGCATTATAAGTTTGCCTGTACTCATAGGTTTAGCTTTTCCCATAGAAGAGCCATTGGGAAGGGCAAAGGATGATTCTGGGGCCAAGTCTTCCCTCAGGGTCCTTGAGGTCAGCCCCTACCTTCTGTTTTAGAGGACCCCTCAGACATCTGAATTAACACAACTAAAAGATATGATGGCTTTTTCCATTTCAGATTAGCAGACGTTGAAAATCAGCATGGGAAAAGCAGCTACCTCCAAACTCTTACACTTAAAGGAGTAAGTCCAGATTGAGACCTGTGGTTGTGGATATGGGTTCCAGTCCAGGCAACACCTAAGGACAGAGTGGTTCCTCTCACAGTGTGGAGCTGGAGCTTCGAGCATCTTTTCTTTGGCTGACCTGAGCACTGGCTTGACCAGCCATTAGAGTCAGGGAAGAAAGTGAATTCTTTTTTAAAGACTTCTTTTTAAAAAAAAAAGTTAAAAAAAATGTTTTAGGATTACAGCAAAAGTTAGGAAGGTTCAGAGGTTTCCCATATAATCGGTCCTCACATGTGGATAGCCTCTGCTATTACAGTATCCCCCACCAGGGTGTACACTTGTTACAAATGATAAATCTACAGTGACACACTGTCACCACTCCAAGTCCTTAGTTTACATGAGGGTTCACTCTTGGTGCTGTACATTCTACCAGTTTGGACAAATCTATAGTGGCATGTATCCACCACTACAGCATCATGGAGTATTTTCACTGTCCTGAAAATCCCCCGTTCTCCACTTGTTTATTCCTCCATCCCCACCTAACCTCTGGCAACCACTGGTCTTTCTCTTGTCTCCACAGAGTTTTGCCTTTTCCAGAATGTCATATAGTTGGAATCATACAGTTTGTAGCCTTTTTGAATTGGCTTCTTTCACTTACCAGTACGCACTTAAGTTTCCTTTACAAGGTTCAATAGCTCATTTTTCGGTTCTGAATACTATTCCATTGTCTGGATGTACCACCGCTTATTTATCCATTCACCTACTGAAGGACATCTTGGTTGTCTCTAAGTTTTGGCAATTACGGATAGATCTGCTATAAACATCCATGTACAGGTTTTTACGTGGATGTAAGTTTTCAACTCTTTCAAGGGGCATGACTGCTGGATTGTATGGTAAGAGTATGTTTAGTTTTGTGAGACACCAGACTACCTTCCAGAGTGGCTGATATGAACCATTCTGCATTCCCACCCGTGATGAATGAGAATTCTTGTTGCACCACATTCTTCTTGGCATTTGGTTTTGCCAACATTCTGCATTTTGGCCATTCTAGTAGGTGTAGTGGTATCTCATTGTTGTTTAGAAGGAGAATTCTTCAGGTAAAGATTCCCTTTATTTCCCTCCTATACAGAGGATTTACTTCAGGCCCAAATTTATCTCTTTGGCCCTGACCATGGTGCTGAATCATCTCATCTTGAAAATTTAACTTCTACAATGGCAGTAGATTTACGTTCTCACAGGTATGGAATGTGTTTAAAGTGGTATAAGGAAGTGTGTGCCCCTCCTAAAGCCACATATTTAAGCCATAAAGTCCATCTGCTCCCTTGAGCTCCTTTTAAGGAATGTAAAACAGGCAGAGAATTTCTGGATAAAATTTATAGATTAGGATGCTCCCAGTTCCTGAACTCCATTTGAATATGAGTAGAAGGTTTTTAAATAGTCTGAAAACCAACTGGTGCCAAAGTCAATGGAATACAGGTCGAGTGCTATATTTTACCCTCAATTTCTAAGGGAGTAACAACAGCTATGCCACACTTTCTAAGATAATGACTAGAGAGAGGCTTCTGCTTCTCAGAGTGGGGGTTTCCAACTTCAGTGTGGTGCTGCCTTGCTGACGCCCAGCAAATCTGTGTTGACACAAAGCTTTATCATAGGTTAATCCTCTAAAAGCAGAGTTTGTGGAAAACAGCACTTTCCATGCCAATTCTTCACTGAGTGCTTACCTACACTGTGCAAGGCATGTGCTGGGAATGTGGACCCTGACATCAAAAAGCTTACAGCCTATTAAGTGAGAAGAACATGAATGAGAATGATCCCAAAGAAAGGCAGAAATGTACTATTGCTCTCACCAAGATACAGCGTGTTGGAAGAATTGACGGGACGGTGATCCACTCTGATCTAATACCTAAGGAGGAGTTCTCCAGAGTCCTGAGTCTGGTCTTGACCTTCCACTTACCTTCCATTTCAGACCAGGGACAGACATATCTGAATTGATGAAGTCCGGTCAGCCATACATTTCTTTCTAGAAATGAATTCCACTTTGCAACAAGATCCTGGTCATGACTCTTGGGACTCCTGCTTGCTGGAAGCTCGGGAGGATTGCATTTTTTTTCCCCCCATTCAAGTACTGCCAACCAGGGAGAGGACAGTCTCAGGCAGGTTGGGGCAGATAGTGTTTAACCTGCTCCATGGACACACATTGCAGCTCCATCTCCACCAGCTCTCTGCAAACAAACAAGGCAGAGATTACTGTATGGAGGTAGTGTAAATCACGGGGTACACAGAAACTTGTTCGGGAAGGACAAACCACACGATCAGACTTTCCTCCGCTGACTAGGGAGGACCCTGGTCGCAATAGGATTCCAGTGTCTTTCACCTAATTAAGCATCAGGAATTCCTCCTGCCCTTCTTAGGGTCTCTTTCTCAGGACTTAGGGTTCCCTGGTGGCTCAGTTGGTAAAGAATCCACTTGCAACGCAGGAGACTGCTTGCAATACAGGAGACCCGGGTTCGATCCCTGGGTTGGGAAGATCCTCTGGAGAAGGAGATGGCAACCCACTCCAGTATTCTTGCCTAGAGAATCCCATGTACAGAGGAGCCTAGCTGGCTACAGTCCAGGCAAAGAGTTGGACATGAGTGAGCACAAAGTTCTCTCTTCTGTCTCAGAACTTAAAAAGTACTTGAGAGAGCAAGTTGTGGCATGCTAGATAAGCAGCATGGGGAGAGTAGTATGGGATTTAATAGCATGAAAAGATAGCATTTGCAATCAGTTTACCAATATCTTGAGGTGGAACTGGCCTGAGAAGCAGAGTTCTGGGCATGTTACAGAGGAAATCACCTCTCAATGCCTACACAGTGCCTGGAACACTGTAAAGTGAAAGAAAGAAAGTGAAGTCGCTCAGTTGTGTCTGACTCTTTGCGACCCCATGGACTATAGCCTACCAGGCTCCTCCATCCATGGGATTCTCCAGGCAAGAATACTGGAGTGGGTTGCCAGTTCCTTCTCCAGGGGATCTTCTCGACCCAGGGATCAAACCTGGGTCTCCTGCATTGTGGGCAGACGCTCTACCCTCTGAGCCACACTGTAGGTGCTCAACAAATCTTTATTTGACTGAATTGTGCTGAGATACTAAAGGAATGGGGGATGGCTGCTTCCCAGGGCCAGTGTTGTGCTCCAGGAGGCAAAGTGGAACGAGTCACGTGTTCTGGGCCTTTGGGACACTCCCACAACCCAGCAGACCATAATCCTCACACTGTACAGCACTGAGGAACTCATGCTTCAGGAACAAGAGGTATGAGCTCAGGAAAAGCTTACCCAAGGACCTAGAATCTAGCCCATCTCAGCAGGACACATCTTTTTTTGTTTTGTTCCAGACTTTAAACTTTTTATTTTGTATTGGAGTATATAGCTGATTAACAATGTTGTGATAATTTCAGGTCGGACACATCATCTTTAGATAAAAAATTCCAATATACATGACCACAATCCTTCTTTTTCTCTTTATGGCCATTACCACTTTTATTTTCAAGACATCTCAAGGAGGTATTGCTATTGACCTTACCTTCTAGGTAGGAAAAATGGGGCTAGTGGTTTCTCTCAGCCCATCAGGATGGAAACAGGACCTTTTCCAAAGTCATCTCACAGTCATTTGCAGGCAAGGTTCCCCCCCTGCCCCGCAAGAATTTCGTAACTGTTCACTGTCTTATTGTGGAAGGTCTGCTCATTTATGTTTCTCCCGGCCTCTTCCCCACCCAACTTTATTTTTTGCAGGAAGTCAGTAAGTGAGCTAGGATGAGAGCACGGCTCCATGTACAATCCACACCTTAGTTCTTTGTCCTGGTTCTCCTGCCTGCCCTTGACCTTCCCTTCTGGCCTGTTCAGTCACAGGAAGGAAGCCTGAAGGGAGGGGCAGCTGTTTTCATAGAGTAAAAATGCCTCTTTCAAAAGCATACCCAAGGGCTGTGCTTTTTCCGAGACCAGTTCTGACAGCTAAGAAGGCTGGCGCCCAACTGGCACACTCCAGTACCTTTGTCCTGTCACCTCCTGCCACATCAAGCCTTTGGCACAGGACTGGCTACTCACCCTCTGCCAGGCCTGCACCATCTCTGCCCAACCCATGGCGGGTGGTGTCCAACACGTTGAGGGTTGATACAGACTGGTGCAGTGCCACACTTCTGTGGATGTTTGTTTCCCTGGAGGCAGGATTTATTAAAAGCAGTAGATATAACATGGACCTTATTTCTTCCTCCTCCTCTTTGACTACCTCCCAGGAATTTGATGAACAAGCTCCCTGTCCACCTACAGACCCCTCTTACCTCCCCAAAGGAAGAATTATGCACCCACCGCCACTCATGTCTTCTCTAGCTTTAGAAAGTGCTAATCCTGAGACAGCAAGTCTGCACAGTTTGGCCTGAAGCTTCCCAACCGCACCCACATACCAGGGCAGTGCCAGCTCAGGCACTTATCTATTGTTTCCATGCAATGGGCAGGGTTGGCTATTGGACACTAAGGCCACCTGGGTGGAATGAGCCTTTTCAAAACAGGGTGGGTCCAAAGCAGTTGGCTAAAGGTTGTTGCTTGGCCTTGAGAGTGTGAGTAAATGAGGGGTGTGGAGCTCAGAACTTCTCTAGAACCAGGTCATGGGGATTAAAAATAATCAACGCCAAAAAATTCTTTCATCAACTTAAAACAATTTCTATAGGGTTCTAAGCTCTGGTATCAAAAAATCAAAATTCATGGCCTTGGGTGGCCATTTTGCGTAGATGGTGTAGGACAGACAGGATGCTGGCGGGATGCTCTTCCCAACCCTCATTGACTGCTGAACCTGAGAAAACAGTTCTCCTTTTGGATACCTCTCATTTTTACCAACTGTAGAATGGGGTTGTTGTTCAGTCATTCAGTCATGTCTGACTGTTTGTGACCCCATGGACTGCAGCATGCCAGGCTTCCCTGTCCTTCACGATCTCCTGGAGTTTGCTCAAACTCATGTCAATTGAGTCGATGACGCCATCCAACCATCTCATCCTCCGTCACCCCTTTATACTGTTAAAACCCATCTCAAAGTCTTTAAAAAAATGATTGGCTGGTGAAGCCACTGCTTTAACTATATGCCGTATGGCATGATCAAACATAACTTGTACTCGACAGGCTCAGCAGTTGCTCTCATAATTTGCTCTTTCCATTTAACAAAATACTGACTTCACGTGTAGGCAGAAGTCCCATCTCTGCCCACCATTGTGTTTAGTACATCATTTGTATTTCTGTACTGTAATTTATTTAAACGATCCACTATTAGACTGTCTCATGTTTCTCATAAACCACGTGATGTAAGGTGTAGCCTCGTAGTTGACTCTGTCCACACCTTCGTATCATTGCCTTGACCGTGTCATGAGTAGGGGTGTGGGGCTCGAGGGGTGTGTGCGTACTCATGGCTCTGCTTCCTGACGCTCACACCTCGGGGCCACTGTGCCACTTTACCCTTCCCCCTGGCAGTTCCTGACATCGGGCATTTACTATCGTAAATGAATATGTTGCTATTGTAATGGGAGCAAAAATAGTGTCCTGCTGTTATAATTTGCTTTTATTTCTAATGAATTTTTTATGTACTTAAAAAAAAGCTCAACTTTCTAAAACTTACAACATGCAAAAGAAAGAAGAGGATGAACAAAACTACCAAGGCAAAGGAAGATGGCACCAAGGTTACAGGTGTGTGGCATCCGTCCTCTCAGTAGTAATCCTATTATGGCCCTACATCCAGAGTTCCAAGCAGCCTCAACCAGATAACAAACAAAGACATTAAACAACTCACTGGAAAAGGCCTTGATGCTGGGAAAGACTGAGGGCAGCAGAAGGAAGTGACAGATGATGAGATGGTTGGATGGCATCATCAACTCAGTGGACATAAGTCCGCACAAACGCCGGGAGACAGTGATGGACAGGGAAGCCTGGCGTGCTGCAGTCCATAGGGTCGCAAAGAATTGGACATGACTGAGCAACTGAACAACAACAACAAAAAGCCTTGTAGGGTTGATCTAAGCTCTCATCGGGTCCAGAGATAAAGAACTGTAACTGCAATGTTGCTCTGATTTCTTGGAGGACAGTTGGTAGAGACCCTCCCCTTCACACTTCCTCCTGACCTAGGCAAAAGCTGTGCCCTTGTTCCTCTCATCTCTCAGCAATACAGAAAAAGTTCTCTTTGTCAGCCACTTACATGCAGCCCCAAACAAATCATCTTTCCCCTTATCCACACAGAGCATGATACGATAATATGAACAGAATCCCAGCAGCTATGCTGCCCCTCAGGTCCTAAAGAGCTAAAACAAAAAGACCAAAACCAATGTAGGGTTGTTTGGGTACATAGTGATGCTACTACTGTCTAGCATCTGTAGCTCAGCTGAGCTTGTTTTCTTGACATCATTATTAAAAATTGTGGGGACTTCCCTGGTGGTCCAGGGGTTGGGAGTCTGCCTGCCAATGCAGGGGACATGGGTTTGATCCCTGGTCCAGAAGGATTCCACATGCTGAGGGGCAACTAGGGCTGCATTCCACAACTCTGAGCCTGTGTGCTACGGCTACCGAAGCCCATGCACCTGGAGCCCATGCTCTGCAACAAGAGAAGCCACTGCAATAAGGAGCCTGTACACCACCATGAAGACCAGTGCAGCCAAGAATTAATTAAAAAAATTGCGTGCTAAAGAGTGCACTGTCAGGGAGACTACTGCTAAAGTAACCTGGACTACCCTTGATGCCTGCCGGCCAAACTTCTGATAAGATTTCTCACTAGGGTTTCATGGGCTTTTTCATGATGAGCAAATGAGAAGGTTCCTTTAATCTCTGGTCACTCCTTCCACCAGGAATGCCAATTAATCATCTAGAAGTCCACAAGACACTTAAACCTCGAAGCCCCTTTTTAAATTTACTTCAGAAAATTTTACTGAAGTAAAGCTGATTTACAATGTTGGGTTTAGTTTCTGCTGAACAGAAAAGGAACTCAGTTATACATAAATATATATTTTTTCATATTTTTTCCATTATGGTTTATCCCAGGATATTGAATATAGTTCCCTGTGCTGTACAGTAGGACCTTGTTGTTCATCCATCCTATATATATAATAGTTTGCATCGGCTAATCCCAGATTCCCAATCCTTCCCCCTCACCTTTGGAAGCCACAAGTATGTCCTCTGTATTTGTGAATCTGTTTTTGTTTCTAGATGTACTCTTTTGTGTTATATTTTAGACTCCACATATAAGTGATTTTAAATGGTATGTGTGTCTCTCTTTCTGACTGCACTAAGTATGATCATCTATAGGTCCACCCATGTTGCTGCAAATTAAGTCTCTTGATTCCTCTGAAGTAATACCTGGATTCCAGCTTTTTTGGTTTCTTGATAACTAGTACATTGAAAACTATTTCCCTTCCTTAACTCTTAAAAAGGCCTTGAAATGTCACCTTTGAAATATACTTCATTTAAACCTTACAGCTTTGAAAAATCAGAATGTCCAATCTAAAAGTGGCCTCAGAGGCAACATAAGTCAGGGGTTCTGAACTTTGGAGTTAATACCCTTGGAGGCTTCTTGGAAGGCCCTCAGGGACCTGTGAACTGTCTCAAATATACTCGTGTGTGTGTACACATGTGTACTGTTTTTCTTTTAAGGGAGAAGGACCACAGGTTTCACTGGAGTCTTTGAAAAAGGACCCCGATGGGACCACTTCGTTTCAGAGACGAGAAAATTTGGCTCCTTAAAATGGTAAGGTAGCTGGAACTAGACCCAAGCCACCTGGCTTTGAGATCTTTACACAATATTATACAATTAACCTTAAAAACCTTATAGATGTTTAGTTAAACACAGTGAACTCACAGGCTTGTTGACTTCCTTCTGAAATCCCACTAATATGATAATAAAGGGTAAAATAAGTATGAACCAATAAGGACAAAGAGAATGCCAGAGTAGACAGCAGCCCATGAGGCTGTGGACAGAATCCTGGAGAGGAGACAGATAAGTGGTAAGGAAACAGGCCAAAACCTTAAGACCCCAGCAAACTGATAACTGTGCAGATTGGTGCAAAGTGGAAGGTGCAGTCGCCTCTGAAAACAGGGACCAAAAACAGGCCTCACTGGGAGTCTGGGTGAGGGCTCAGTTAAGACTCCAGTCTTCTCCCCTGTCCTCCCCAACACCAATTCCATTCTCTGGAGAAGCTCTGGACTCAGGGAATCTCAGGCACAGCCATGGGAAGATCAGGTGCCTTACTGTGAAGAGGGTTAGATTTAAGTTCATGTTGTGAACTTAAATGAGTCCCTGGTCTTAATGAGACCATGAGGCTCCCCCCATTTGTCTGCTTCTAGCTGCTCTCCTCAGTTCAGTTTCTAGAACCTGGCAGCCAAGCTTACACTATACCTCCATGCTGGGTTGCCTATTCGTGGTTGTCACCATGCCTGTCTAAGGCTGGGAACCACCCTTCCCAGAAGCCCTTTCCTGGCACGATTCCAGGCCCAGTCTGCCAGTGAGGAATGTGAGTAAGATTCGGGTGCCAGAGCAGAGGGCACACCATTATTCCAGCGGTCAGATGTGGTGGGTCCACGGATCTCTCCCTACAAGCTCCCATTTCACAGCCCCTTTTGGTGGGTAGATGCTGTGGCTTCTTGGAATTGCCTGGTGCCTCCAGCTTCTGCTCATGTTGCAGGCTCACGTCTTCAGTGACAATTTCACTAATTCTCTAGCTATAGCTTTCAAGCCCTCCCCTTTCCCAGCAAACCTCCTCCCACATTTGTGAAGACTCTAAAGCCTGTATGGGCTTCCCAGGTGGCATTAGTGTAAAGAACCCACCTGCCAATGGAGGAAACATAAGAGACATAGGTTCAATCCCTGGGTTGGGAAGATCCCCTGGAGGAGAAAATGGCAATCTACTCCAGTATTCTTGCCTGGAGAATCCCGTGGACAGAGGAGCCTGGCAGGCTATAGTCCATGGGGTCACAGAGTTGGACATGACTTAGCTACTAAACACACACACATTAATGGCTATAATTAATTTATTCTAGCGAAACTTTAAGCCTAACTGATAGACCCCCAGCAGGAGAATGAAGAAGTCATCACTGAAGAAACTGACCAGACCAAAAAGAGAAAAAAAAGCAAAGTTTATAGAGAATGAAATTGGGAATTCTGAGTGAGCAGCTGTCCTTCCAATTACCATGTAGTGAAAGGGTTAGTCACTCAGCCATGTCTGACTCTGCAACCCCATGTCCTGGAGCCTGCCAGGCTCCTCTGTCCATGGGATTCTCCAGGCAAGAATACTGGAGTGGATTGCCATTCCCTTCTCCAGGGGACTCTTCCTGACCCTGGGATTGAACCTGGATCTCCTGCATTGCAGGCAGATTCTTTTACCATCTGAGCCACCAAGGAAGCCAATCATCCTGTATTAGTTTTCTATTGCTGCTGTTACAAATTTTTACAAACTCAGTTACTTAAAAAAACATAAATTTATGACCTTACCATTCTGGAGCTCAGAAGTCTGAAGCAGGTCTCACTGGGGTAAAAGCTGTGTCCGCAGGCTGCATTCCCTCCTGAAGTTTTGGTGGAGATTCTTTTACCTTTTTTTTCCAGCTTCTAAGAAGCCGACTGTATTCTCTGGCTTGTGACTCACGTCCTCCATCTTCAACGCCAGCAATATGGCAACTCTGACCTTTCTTAGGTAGTCAAGTCTCCTTCTGAAGGCACCTGGGAATGATTCTCTCTTTTAAGGGCTCGTGTGATTAGATTGATCCCACCTGGGTAATGTAGGCTGAGCTCTCCATCTCAAGGGTCTTAACCTGAAACTCATCTGCAAAGTCCTTTCTGCCATGTGATGCAACATTTCTACAAGTTCTGGGGTTTAGGATGTGGACATCTTTGTCATTATTCTGCCTCTCATGCACCCTAGGATGAGCCCACCAGTTGGTAAGTCCTGCCAATGTAAAGAGAGCTTTCAACAGCTTTAAAGTCCCCATCCTTAAATATGAATGGATAGTCAAGGATCACAAGACATCCGAGAAAGCCTCTAATGTGAAAGACAAAACCAAAAATTAAAACACAAAGAAACTGGGATAAACAGGTTTATTAGCAACAGTGCAGGGAGCATAAAACTTTAAAAGGTGGAGGAGAGGAATATCTATTTAACATCTTCAGATACATTCATGAATCCTCAAAACAGGAAAAAAAGGCTAAAAAAAAAGACCAAAACTCTCAGATATTAAACACATGTTAGCAAAAATAAGAATTTGATATTACGTTTTGAAAATATAGGTGGGAATTGTCCCAGAAATGAGAATGAGATCAAGAAGATACGAAACTGGAAGGGAAAAAAAAAGAAAAATAACAGAGATTGTCCAGGAGGTCCAATATAGGAAAATTAACATTTCCAGAAAGAAAGAACAGTGAGAATGAATACATGGAATTATCTAAGAAATAACAGAAATTATTTTTGAGAGTTGAAAAAATAAACCTCCAGGATGAAAAGGGTATCAAATACCTGGTTGAATAAATGAACAAAACCTCAATCATACACATAATTATGAAATTTAAACAACATAAGGAAGAAACAGAATCTCCTAATAACTTCCAGAGAAAAGGAGCAAGAAATCAGCATTGTATCAGACTATTCAGCAACACAGGGAGCTAGAAAACAAATGTCTGTTTTCCAATCAGGAATTAACATAAAAATAAAATGAAAAGCCTCAAAAAATTACCTCCTGGTCATTCTTTCTTGAGGGCTTCCCAGGTGGCACTAGTGGTAAAGAACCTGCCTGCCAAAGCAGGAGACAGAGATGCAGGTTCGATCCCTGGTCGGGAAAATCCCCTGGAGGAGGGAATGGCAACCCACTCTGGTATTTTGCCTGGAGAATCTGATGGACAGAGGAATCTAGTGGGCTACAGTCCATAGGGTCGCAAAGAGTTGGACACAACTGAGGCAACTTAGCACGCACATTCTTTCTTAGGAAACTACTGAAGGATGGGCACAAAGTTAAAAGTAAAGCAAGAAACATTCCAGGATCCAGGGTGGAGAATTCAACCCAGGAGAAAAGAAAAGGAATTTCTAGTATGATAATGAAATTAAGTCCTGGGATGATGGCTGGGAACCATGCCCAGAAAACAGCCAGTCCAGATCACCATGGGAGGATACACAGGTCCAAGAAAAAAGTGCTGAGATGGTATTATGGTTTCATAGTGAAGACTGGGAAATAATTAAGTATATAGAAAATGAAGCAAGTTAAAATTATGAAATTACTAATTTCAGTATTAAAATTTTAAAAAGAAATGTAAAATTATGTAGACACGGGTTCGATCCCAGGGTTGGGAAAATCCCCTGGAGAAGGAAATGACAACCCATTTCAGTACTCTTGCCTGGAAAACCCCATGGACGGAGGATCCTGGTAGGCTAAAATCCATGGGGTCTCAAAGAGTCAGACACAACTGAGAGATTTCACTCACCCACTCATGCGGTCAACAGTCTTTATATAATTACTGACACTAATTCTTGGTTTAACCAAAAACTGTGCTGTAACTAAACTGTGATGGTAAATGGAGTAGTATGTACTTAAGGTGTGATGTTAGAACTAAATCCTCATTTCCCATAGTAGAAAAAGTAAAATAAATAAAGCAGAAATGAGGAAGTAGCAGTATGAGCATTTTAAATGGAGGAAAATAATCAGGAGAAACAAATAGGCTGCAAATGGCTGCTTGTGGAAGGGCAGAGGATGGCCCTTTGTTATTGTGGGACCAGCACCATCTGACTTGATCGTCTATGGACATGTATGCCATTGCTAGAAATAAGAATGTAAATGTAAAGAAAGATAAGCCAAATGCCCATCAGACTGCTAGCAAATAAACAAAATGTGGTCTACCCATACAGTGGGATATGATTCAGCCACAAAAGCAATGAAGTACAGACACTGCGACAACATGGGTGGTCCTTGAAAATGTTATGCCAAGTGAGTGGAGCCAGGCCCTCATACTGTGTGTATCCATTTGGCATGATGTCCAGAGCAGGCAGGGCTTCCCAAATGGCGCTAGTGGTAAAGAACCTGCCTGTCAATGCTGGAGATGTAAGAGACGTGGGTTTGATCCCTGGATAGGGAAGATACACCGGAGGAGGACATCCAGACCACTCCAGTATTCTTGCCTGGAGAATCCCACGGATCGAGGAGCCTGGTGGGCCATGGTCCATAGGATCACAAAGAGTCAGACACAACTGAAGTGACTTAGCACACTCATATGCCAGGACAGGCAAATCCATGGAAAGCGGATGGGTGGCAGAGGGGGCACTGAGGAGATCTTGCTTAACAGCTACAGAATTTCTTTTGGGAGTGATGAAAATGTTCTGGAACTAGGTAGTGGTGAAGGTTACACAGCAATATGAATGTAGGAAAAGCCACTGAGCTGTACACTTTAAGTGGTTAAAATGGTGAACTTTATGTTAGGTAACTTGCATCTCAGTAATAAAATTTAAAGAATACTGGGTTCTGTCTACAGAGTATACAGATTTGATTTTAATTTTTTGCTAAACGAGAGTTGTTTACAAAGTCTCGACAGCATATTTCTACATTCTTCTGGCTTTAGTAAGCACAGGGTGATGAATATGATTGAAACTTTCGATGATTTATGGTTTCCACAGTTTCTGAGGATCAGTCATCATTCTGAATAGCCAAGATTATATTTTAGGCACATTAGACAGAAATGAATTATGCACTAACCTCCAAACATAATATTAGAAATATTTATGCATGCAGTTTTTCAGTAAACTTAACAGCTTGCTTTCTTGTCATCTGACACTTTCAAAGTAGAGAAGTGCGGAAAACTTAATGAATTCAGAGTTCTGGAAAGTGACGGCTTGTGAATGAGGTTACACTGTGTTCTGCTCCTTTTTTCCCCCAATCATATTTATTTCTCTTTTGTTGGCATCTCTTGCTTCTGCAACATCTTCTATTGTCTGTTTCATTCCGTAGTTAATTACTGAACATCAGGTATGTCATTCTGGCCACAAAGAAGGGCTTGATCCCTCAGAGACAAGCCAGGAAGTAAATCTTGGCTACTAAGACTTGGGGTCTCATGTGTACATTATTTTCAAAGTTCAAATTTGTTTCTGTTGTTATTTTTAGTGGTTTGTTTATTTGGGATTTTGGTAGGTCACCAAGAGAACTTGAAAAATCCTATCTCATTTAATAGCTTTTCAGGATCTATCAGAAGTTTTGCCTTACTTGTTATTTTCTCCTAAGTCACTTGACTTCCTCCTTTGTACACCCTACTTAAAAATTCAACCACAAGAGTGTGTGTAGAAATGGAATGTCTTTTCTCCTTTAAGCAACATCACTCATTCTTTCCTAAAAGTTTTACTTTTACATGGATTGTTCTTTAAGAATCACTTGAAAAAAAAAAAAAAGAAAAAAAATCCCTTGGAACAATGCTGCAAAATAATGCAGCTAAATGTTTAGACAGTAGTTTATTATTAAATGCTGTACACAGAGTTTTGTTTGCAAAACGTTTACAACTACTAAGTAGTTATAGTCCATGATTAATTCATGGCAAAAACCTAGTAATATAAATTCGTTCCAAGGAAAAACCCAGAAAGACCAAGTGACTTGCTAGGATCACACTGCACAGGAATCAAGAAAAATGCCCATTAGTACTCTTAGTTGAACAGTTTCCGTTTAAATAGTTACAAGCAAATTAAGTATTTGCATATTATATAAATAAAATTAATTTATGCCAACATCCTAATGCAAAAGAACCATTTGTGAATCTTGTAGCAGTCCATATACTTATTAATAAGTGGAAAACTTTAAAGGTTTTTAGCAACATGTATTTGACTTTTTAAAACTATTTGTGACTTGTTCGGGCCTTATCATTTATTACTTGGAGCCACTCCCACCTCCCTCCTCAGTAACTTCGCATAATAGTTTTCAGTTAATGTAATGATTATTTTTCTAAATAATTATAAACAATATCCCTAATTAAACACTTTTCTAATATTCCTTTATTATTTAAGGAATAATAAGTAATATATCTTCCAGATTTTAGCAAACACATATACATTTCCTCTTGTTCTACACACACACATGTACACAAACACAAACACGTAGAGTTATGGGATATGATATCTATTATGCTATTAAAAATGCAACCCTAATTGTGGAATAGTAAAAGCACATTGATGGGAAAACTAGTGAGCTGTGAATCAATTCTGAAACTTAATGAACAGTAAGGCACCAATGTTGGTTTGTTAGTGTTGACAGTGTACCATGATTACATACAACATAACAGAGGGTGAGAGAGAAAACTTCTTTGTACTCTTTTTTACCTTTTTTTTAATGCAAAGTTATTCCAACAAGAAGTTTATCTAAAAAATTAGGTACTGTAAGCAGAAAGTTTGAGTCTAGACATGACTACTATGAGCTGTACAGTTACCTACTGCTGTGTAACGAACAACCCCAAAACGTAGTGGCTTAAAACAACAAACCTGTATTTATTTTGTTGTTTTAATGTCCCAGTTTCTATGGGTCAGGAATCCAGGCACATTTAACTGGGTTCTCTGACTCAGGGTCTCTCATAGGCCACAGTCAAGGGTTTAGCTGCAGCTGCAGTCACCCCCAGGCTGTTTGCAGGAGGACTCATTTCCAAGTTCACTCACATGGCTCTTGGCAAGCCTTGGGTCCTCAGGAGCTACTGTCTGAAGACGTCAGTTCTTTGCCAGATGTGCCTCTCCACTGGGCAGATCCCAACGTGGCAGGTGCCTTTGCTTAGAGAGAGCAAGACAGCATATACAAGAGCATGACAGAATCACAGCTATTTGTGACTTAATCTCAAAAGTGAAATCCTATCACTTTTTGCTGTTATTTTATTTGGGAGAAGCAAGCCACTCAAGTCCAGCCCACACTTAAGGGGAGGGGATTACACTGGGCATGAAGACCCAGGGGTGGGAAGCAGAGGGGGCCATCTGAGAGCCCGCCTACCAAATGAACAGGCCTGGCGTGCTGCAGTCCATGGGGTCACAGAGTTGGGCACGACTGAGGGACTGACCTGAACTGAACTGATGGTTATACCCACAGTGGAGACAGCAGCACTAATGAAGAGAAGAGCCCTGGAATCGGTGATTTGGGTTTGTACTCCTGTACAAAAATCTTAAGGTTACACGATCACTGACAAATCATTTCTTTTTTTTTGTTCTCTTGTGCAAAATAGGAATAACAGTAATAATATCTACTTCAGAGGATGATTTTGAAAGTTCAGTTAAATGAGATAATTCATGTAAGTAAAATGCTTAGCAAGTGCCTTACACAAAATAGGAGCTCAGTGTTAGCTGCTACTATTGTCATTATCATTGTTGTTTATTTTCCAATTTAGCATCACTTGAGCCAGAAGCTGGAGAATAAGCTGGAGTTCCCAAGCTGAGGAGAAGGAAGATCCAGGCAGAGGAACTACCACACACAGGCTTGGAGGTGTGAAGGTAGCTGCAGGTTTGCAGCAACAAGCAGCTGGGTGAGCTCAGAAGCTGGGCCCGGGGGGGCGGGGTGGGTCTGGAGAGGAAGATAGCCATGTAGGCAGGGGTGAAAACCCCCAGGGAAGGAGAGGGAGCCAAGTCATACGTGTCAGGAGAAGGATAAACTGGAGGCAACACAGAAGCTGGACGGAAGGTAAGAGGTGGGGTAAGAAAGCCACCTAGGCTCCTCAGGGTGCAGGGTGGATTTTAGAAAGGCAGTTAGGACAGAAGAGCAGTACAGACTGGTGAGTGAAGTGAGGCTGGGGCAGCGGAGGGGAAAGGCAGACACTTCTCAGGCGGTCAGCCTTAACGTGGTGGGCGGAGAGCAGGGAGAGCTGATTTTGGGAAGCGAAAATCAGCACAGCTTTAGCATTATAACTGAGACCAAAAAATGGGGCAGGGGTGGAATCCCCTGGTGGTCCAGTGGTTAAGACTCCATGCTTTCACTGCCGAGGACCCAGGTTCAATCCCTGGTGGGGGAACTAAGATCCCTGTTGCTTAGAATAGCAGGTTAAACTACCTAGTCTTCTCTGGAGGCAAAGTTAAAGTACAGCTGCCGCACAGCTTGTCTTGACTAAGACGTCCTCATGGAAGAAGGCTGTGGGGAATGTGACCACTTGGTCCTGACTAGATTATCTGAAGAATTGTGCCAATTATCGTGTGTGTGTGTGTGTGTGTGTGTGTGTGTGTGTGTGTGTGTGTGTGTGTGTGTGTGTGTGTGTGTGTGTGTGTGTGTGTGTGTGTGTGTGTGTGTGTGTGTGTGTGTGTGTGTGTGTGTGTGTGTGTGTGTGTGTGTGTGTGTGTGTGTGTGTGTGTGTGTGTGTGTGTGTGTGTGTAACTTATCAGGTGGCCAAGTGTGGTAAAGCTGGAATGAACAAGTGATTCTTTGCAAAGTTAAAGATTTTGTATGGGGGAAAAAAATGGAAATATGGACACAAGGAATTCAGAACAATCTTTGTGGCTAGAATTCTAGTTCAGGGAAATCATCATGTAGCAGGCATATCTGAACCAGGGGAGCAATAAGCAAGGTTGCTCAGGGGAAGAAGAGCAGGTAAGAAAGCAACAGACAGAGTTCTGGGGAAGGAATAACCAGAGGACAGAAAAAGCAGCAGTGAAAAGGTCTTACTTGATGTGCGTGGCTGACAGAATGTTTTGGTGACGGATCCCATGTCTTAGCCCTAAAGTGGAAGGGAGTCTCCCTGACAAACTGCAGGCGGGAGTGGGGAGAGGCAGAGTGCGTGTGGGGAGGGCAGGGAGGTGGAGGTCCGAGCTTTTGCGAAGCAGGGTGAGGTGTTGCCCGGAGTCAGTCAGGCTCCAGGGCTGCTCCAGGCCAGAGAGAAGTTGGAAGGACAAGGCCTGGACTTCCCGCAGGAGCCCCTTCTGTGTTCCAGGACGGCACGTGGAGGCAGCAGGTGAGGTCAGGCTGACGCTGGCTACGCCAGCACCCGGGGCAGTGGTGGTAGAGCAGCCCTGGGAGGCGGGGTGACTGAGACAGCTCACTCCTGAGCCCTTCCGTGCCCTTCCCCGGCCTGGGACTAGAAACTCAAGGGTGGTTTTCAGTCTTAATGACTTCCCATCCAGAGTAAGAAAGAAAAATTCAGGAAAATGGTTCAAGTGTAACCTGAGGCTTTCTTCACCTTGTTTGCTATACTGAATGGAAACGTTAACTTCATCGTGCCCTAGAAAGATCAGCTCAGTCACCTGTGCACCTTCCTTCACACGCCTCGTTAGACTTAACGTCCAGCCGCCTGAGCCTGACGCTGCCTTCAAGAGAAGGACCTGGCTGACCATGGAATTCACTCCACTCCACGGAGGTAGGGGAGTGTCAAAGGTGAGGTTCACAGGCTTCTCACTGGGAGCAGAAATTACTCCCTCCTCATGACACCTCGCAAATGACCAGAGGAACTGACTTCACCCACTTTTTC
The DNA here is from genome assembly GCF_054371585.1 of Giraffa tippelskirchi. Taxonomy (NCBI): domain Eukaryota; kingdom Metazoa; phylum Chordata; class Mammalia; order Artiodactyla; family Giraffidae; genus Giraffa; species Giraffa tippelskirchi. Next base: position 138,564,965 of record NC_137284.1, read on the forward strand.
CTAGGTGTCCAGCATCAAAACAAACATCCCTACAAAGTCTGTGGAATTCCTCTAAAATACAACCACTAGGAATATGCTAATAGTTATTAGCATTTATTAGCATTATTACCATTTATTAGCATTAAAACACACGTAATTCATGGCAATGAAACTTAAAAAAGAAAAACCACCTTGATATTTCCATTTTCTTAGTCTTGACCCCGAAGGTCGCCAACACATTTTCTCTCCTTAGTCAGCAGCGCGGTGCTCTTCCCCAATCATTATAACCGATTTCAGATGGTGCTAGAAAATTATATTGACTCTGAACACCAAAAGAAATCAGTCATCCTCTAAGGGGGGTCACAGGAGGAGGCGAGGGTTGGGAAGCCCCCAGGATTAATAAATCTGCCATCTGCCACACTCTCTGCTTTAACGGATGCACGGTGGAGGCTGTGTCATGGGAAGAGTGCTATAGAAGGTTTATCGCACAGATGAGGGTGAAGGTCTAGGAGCAAGATGTCGCATGGTTGACCTGTTGTTTGTAACGCCACTGCTCACCGCTGGCAGCGGTGGGTTGGGTCAGTACAGCTCCAGGCGGGCTCTCCTTGCCAGCTGGTCTTCAGGGCTTGGTCCCATTTGCCCCTTTTGCCACCGGCAGCGCAGCTGGTCTCCCCCAAGAACACTGATTTCAAATGGTGCTAGACAATCACTATTTAAATCTAAACCACCATATGAAACCAGCTTCCTGAAGAAGCTTTAAGATCTGTTCTTCCCTCAGAATCCTCTCTTACAATAAACAAGACAACCTGGGAAGGGAAAAGTTGAAACCTCCTGTGAGGTATTTCCTTTGTGGTGTAAAGAAAGCCTTAGCACATCGATACGCATATACTTCTGTCTCTGTCTCCATAGCTGATGGGGGTGTGGGGCAGTGACTGTGACTCTTTTATTCTTGAGCTGCCCAAAGACTCAGTTTTTATCATTCAGAGGCAAGGCACAGGTCAACTTCTTTACTCCTGGTGGGAGGTCAAGGGAAACCCTTTACTTAGGAAAAAGGTCAGCCGGAGCTGACCCAGGGGTCAGAGTGCCCAGTGCAGGATGAGTCAAAGTGGTACAACATACACATAAATGGTACCAAGTAAGTAGGTGCTCTGGTACAAGTTCAAGACTACGCTTTCCTAAACCTAGTGCTTTCATCTGAAGATAATTTTGTTTGATTCAAAGGGTTACTATGATTTGGGGGGCCTAAAGGAAATAACCTAATAGCTCAGAGGCAAAGTAATATATTGATGCTAATGAGAGCTAAATGTTTTTTTCCAGAATGGAATTCCTTAGATTGTATCTGTTTGTTAAGGATTCCTGTTGGCTTTACTTAAGGTTATGCTCCCCTCTGTTCACTGCATCCCTGGTTCTCTTTAAATTATTTCTTGCTGCAATTCTTTTCTCCTTCCCATTATCGTTCTTGATATCATTTATTAGGAACCTTACTGCCATTCCCTTTAGGGTTCCAGGGAGCCAAGAAGATACTTACTGTGTCCAGGTTACCCAACTAAAAGAGATGTGCATTCTTTTTTTAAAACTGTTATGAAAAATTTCAGACAGACATTACATTTGAATGACAATGAACAAATTCCTAAATTTCTTCCACCTAAATTCAATAACTGTTCATTTTGGCCACTTTTGCTTTAGTGATGTTATCTACGTGTACGACATATGTATACTTTTTGCTGAATCATTTGAAAGTGAATCAACAACCATTGTGACATTGTGCTTCTAACTTTTTGAGCTGGTCTAAAGAAAAATGGGGCCATTCTTCCATATAGTTATGATATCCTATTCATACCTAAGAAAATTAACAATTCCTTAGTATCATCTAATGTCTAGCCTATATCCAACTTTTCCCACTTTCTCCAAAAATTTTTCTTTTATGGTTTTGTTGGCTTATTTTCTACCCCAAATCCCGTCAAGGTTCACTCACCAAGACTCTTTGGTTTCTTTTTAGCTTAAAACATTTCCCCATCCTTTTTTGCTTTTATCATGTCAGCATCATCTTGTGAGAATGGGTCTGAATCTTGGTTGTGCCACTCATTTAACTCTGCTGTCTTTCAGTTCAGTTCAGTTGCTCAGTAGTATCTGGCTCTTTGCGACCCCATGAACCACAACATGTCAGGTCTCCCTGTCCATCACCAACTCCCAGAGTTCACCCAAACTCATGTCCATTGAGTCGGTGATGCCATCCAACCATCTAATCCTCTGTCGCCCCCTTCTCCTCCTGCCCTCAATCCTTCCCAGCATCAGGGTCTTTTCCAATGAGTCAGCTCTTTGCATCAGGTGGCCAAAGCATTGCAGCTTCAGCTTCAACATCAGTACTTCCAATGAATGCTGTCTTTGCTTAAAGATTAATTAACAGAAACTTAGTAAAGTGTCTGTCTGTAGTACAGGAGACCCGGGTTCGATCCCTGGGTTGGGAAGATCCCCTGGAGAAGAACATGGCAGCCCACTCCAGTATCCTTGTCTGGAAAATCCCATGGATGGAGGAACCTGGTAGACTTCAGTCCATGGGGTCGCAAAGAGTCGGACATGACTGAGCAACTTCACTCTAGCTCTTCTTCTTGACTTGCCTCATACATCAAATGAGTGTGGGAAGAACATCCAATTAAATGTGCCTGTGACTGAGGATTCCAGGTGGGCTCAGCAGGATGTTAATAAGCCAGGAGGGCATGGAGTTCAGCTCACATTCTTATCCTTGACAGGCTTGGCCACTGATCCCTTCATCAGGAGATCCCAACACAGACTCATCCTTTACAATGGAAAAGCCACATGTATGTGCCTACTGCTACTAGGCTAGTTTTCTCATCTCTTTAAATAAGGAAATAGAATACTATTGGGCTGTGGAGCTGGGTAGCAATCATTTCATCAAAGTTACTGCAAAGGAATGCGCATATTTTGTGAAGTGACAGGCAGTTAAATATTTCAATCGGAGAGTCAATTCACGCATTTAAACCCGAAAAAGTGCCAAGACACATGCAATCACTGGCACTCTTAAATAACTATGTCACTAATTTTGTTCCTTCTGGATATCCTATTGTAATTGATAATAACAGTGACTGAAGTATGCAAGACGCAGCCAGACTGTTATCATTTTTCGTTAAAAAAAAAACCAAAATCCTGAACAAAAAGGTCTGCTTATGTTTTACAAGGGATTAGTTACAGCTTTTGCCTACTGCCAATCAGAAGTTTTGTTTTGTTTTCAAATGACACTTCAGTTATGGAGAAAACGTCTTCCTGAAGAGTGAATTGCTTCCTGTTACTTATGCCTAATAAAATCACACATACCTTATACATCAAATATATGTCAAACTCACCCAGGCACTTCATGCACATACATAACACATACTGTATTACAAACCATACTGTTCTGTTCCCTTAACAGAAACAAAGAGATAAGGTAAGTTTTCTGCGTTATCCTTTAAGTATGTTTTTCAAAAAATTCAGCAGAAGAACGAAGGTGGATATATCCTTTCCCATGTATATCTCTCCACGTGAGGAGGCATTCCCAGCAGACACCGAGTAATTGGCACAGGGATCAGTCATGTAGTATACGTCTCTGAATTTTGTAATAAGCAGCAAACCGAGGTAGTTAGTTGGTGACTGTAAAATGACTTAAACCAAAATATAGTGAACTAGAGATCTTGAGTTGGGCTTCTGTGTATAATTTTCTAAAGCAAGAGGTTGGTTTTCTTCAAAGGTCTGTGTGGGCAGACCGGCTATTGAATTAACACAGAAAAAAAAAAATTCATTGTTTACTAGTAGGGAGGTGAAAAACAAAGTTGATAAGTTAACAGGCACTTGTTCATTCTCTTTCCAGGACGTACACAGGGAAACAGGACGACAGCACGTGGTATCTGCCTACTTTGATGAGTGTTTCAGTGACAGTCAACTGCAGGGAAAGACTTTGCTCAGTAAACATCAATATGTTCCCACTCCTCCCCATCCTTCCACATCCAACGATCCACCTGATTGTTCTGTATTTCCAGGCCAGGAGAGGGCAGGGCTGTTTCTGTAACTCAGGGTGTTTCTATTTGAACCCTTGACAGTGTGAAGGTATTGCATCATTTGAAAGGAATGTTATTTTTTTTTTTAACAACTCTTTCTTACACACAGGATACACATTTAACATTGTTAAACTCTCCATCTCCAGCAGCCAAGTAACCAACTTTCAAGAACAAACTCCTTCCTTGGTGTCTCTTAGCTCAGGGGTCACAAGGATGCGTTTCTGTTTCAAAATCCCACCTGCGATTCTTTACCTTCATGCTGTTTTTGAACAAGTTGACCTTCTCTGTATTTTTTCTTCCAGATCTGATAGGAAAGTTACAGCCAGAAATGTGAATCAGTGAGCCACACCGCTAACTCCTATGCGGCAAAAGCAGAACAGCGGAAACATGTTGTCTTCCTTGAAGTGAAATGCCAGTTGGTTCTTGCATGAGCTAACTGGATTAAGATAACGTCCCTTGGGGCTTGAGGATTTCACAAGGAGATGGTATCTGACTATGACATTTCTTTGAGAAGGTAGCTTCAAAATGTTACAGACATCAGGATATGAGAGTCCTAGCCCAAATATTTAGGACTAAAGATACAACTCTTTTATCAGTTGGAAGGTGCTGAATCCTATGGTGGGAGGTGGTTCTCTGTTGACTTATGTGCCTTTAATGAGTATTTTCTTACAGAAGTGGATGAATAAGAGGCTCAGGATCTGGCACTGGGCTGCGCTATCAACTAGCTGTGGGATCTCGGGCGATCATTTAATTTTGCTGAGCCTTCTTATGCCAATCTAGAGAACGGAGATACAGATTCCTGTCCTACAGCGGTTCTTAGAGGCATCTGGATTGCAGTATGAGGAAGCATCTGTAATTTTTAAAGCACTACACACAAATGTTGTTTTCTTAGATGGGTTGGGACACTGCAGTGCCTCTGTAGGGGGAGGGCCAACATGAACTGAAAAGTGGATGGGAAGGTTCTCTGAATAATAGCTTCCACTTCTGGAAAACTTACTCTGGGCCAAACACTGTGCTACATGCTTTCTATGCATTTTCTCATGTTCACAACCACCTACAAGGCTGGTGGTATTATTTCCAGTTCCCAGGTGAAGGAACAGAGATTTTGTGAGGGTACAGGACACACTCTGGTCAAAAAGCTTAGGACTGAGAAGACCAGGGATCAGACTCCACTTTGCTTGATTCCAGGCCCAGGCTCTCAGTCATCCTTCTTTGCTGCTCGGTGCTTAATATATTGTAACAGCCAATTTTCACATGGCCACATGGATCTCTGAACATAAACTGACTCTGAGCTACAGGGTTTCACCAATAAGCACATACGCACACCACTGAAACCAGCTTTGGTCACTATTAGCAGAAGTGGCACCTAATGACCAAGAGGAAGGCGAAAACTCGGAGATTGGTAGGGTTTGGCCCAAGGCCCTCAGCTACACTCTGACTTGCAATGTGACCTTAAACTTAAGTTAGGTCTTCTCTAAAGCTTTGTTCTCCCACTAATCTTAAGGAAGCTCCAGGTCTTTTTAAATCCCACAGGGGATTGTGGCAGTGCTAAAACTGTCTCCAGATACAACCCCACTGCTCGTCCTCCAAAGCGGCCTGCTTCTGTGGGGCATTTGGTGGGCTGGTCCAACGCAGACTTGTGGAGCTGAAACTCACTCCCCACACAACCTGGGGGAAGTTACTTGACTCTCCATGCCTCGGTCTCCCCATCTGGGAAATCACACCTGTGTAATATGAGGACCCACGCCATGGAAGGCTGATGTGAGAGTAAAGACTGAGGAGAAGCAAGCAGAACTAGAAACGGCACATGTTCACATTCAGTAAGTGATGGTGACGATGATAAAAACGAGACAGGTTTTCCTTCCGCATGTTATAAGCAGAGATCTGGCTATGAGATCAGCCACGGCTGCCAAACAGAAGGGCCCCCATATCACAGGGGCTCACCCCTGAGCTGTATGGGGCACATTTTCACAGTCGCTCCGCACAGGAGTCTGGCGAGTACTAAACTCTGAAAAGATGCCCTTGGACCTACAATGGCATCTCCAACTGAACTGGCTGGAGTGAGCAGCTTTAATATTTTCTGCCTTCTTCTCCTCTTCCCATTCTAAGACCCGAATATGGGATCCCATACCCTTGCTTCTAAGCAGGAGTTCGTCATAGACTTTTTCTGATAGTATTTCAGAAGTTGAGTGTTTCAGAGAAAAGAAACAGAGAAGGAACACTGATGACCATTAAAAAATTTTTACTGGGGGGATCCTCCAGGAACAAAATAGAACAAAGCTCCCTTGAGACTGATTTAGGAGCAAGAGCCTCTACTTACGTTAGGTGTCACAGCAGTCTGTTGGCAGATAAGTTTGCACAGCAGTCTGTTGATGGATAAGTTCCAGGCACGGAGATCCTCAGGGAGCGTTTGTTCAGCAGATCAGCACCTAGAATTTAAATGACAGTATGAGCCCTTAGGGAACATCCCAGAGGCACAGAGGAACAAAGTCAGGCGTTTTCTCTTGTTAATCAGAGATGAGTTTTTTAGAAGGGGAGTAAGGAGTACTTTCTGTATCCTGCTTAATTAAGACACGCAGTTTGAGAGGGTTCTGTCCACCAAGTGGTGCACATCTCCTCTCTGTGTGGAGTTGGTGTGGCTGCTGCTAAGGAGACTGTCCGCAGACACAAGGCTGTGCATTTCGCCGCCCATCAAGGTGCGTTCAGGTAGACGTCTTATGAAATAAAACACTGCATTGACCCTATACCTCTAATCACAAAGAAGGGCAAGAAAGCAGCCTGCACAGGAGGCTTCTGTTAATATTTTCAGAACTGATTCTGCCACTTTGGGCTGCAGCGGCACAGACTCCAGAGGGCCAGCAGAGGGCAGCACGGGCCTGCACATTTGACCTCTTCCCTGCTTGGGAAGCAGGTGGAGGACAACCTAGAACAGGTTCCAGGGACATTGCCCCCTTTGTGATCTAACTTGAGGGGTGGAATGCACCTTTCACCACATCGCGGGAGGAGTGGGAGCCCAGGTTCCTGAAAACTGGTGGTTTGAGGTAAGGCTTGAGTCTCTGCATGTGGGACCTGCCAGACTCCCCAAGGGGCTTCAGAGCAGCTTCAAGGCGAGTTCACCTAGGGAGGACCTGGCTCTCAAGCCTTCACATTTCAGCCAGTGGGAGGCTGAGTGACTCAGCAGTGCCATGCTGGAAAGTCTGTCTTGGCAAGTGACCGCCTAGTGAAATATCTTAAGTTAATGGTTACAATCCCTTGGAGGAGGAATGTCAACACAGTGAAGACAGAGAGCAGCTGGCTCATCAGAGGACGGGTCAGAACCTGGTTCCCGGGTGCAACCCTTCGGCCCAGTGCTTCTGAGGGGGAGGGACTGTGCTCGGGTGCGTCACGGTGCCCTCAGAACAGGGACACACTATGTCAGGAAGATCCTTCAGAGTGTCAGGGTTGAATCCAAGAGGATCTTGACCAGTAAGAGAAACGGTTGAGAGAAAGCAATAGATACATTCATAGAGATATAGATGAATTATAGAGATATTTTAGATGAAATATATAGATATTTTCTGTTGTGCTTACAACAGAAAAGCCAATCTACGAAGAAATGAGAACACGTCAAGCAAATGGAGAACACGTAGGAAGATTTATCAGAGTAAACACAAAATTCCGGCCACCACAGAGTCACACACGGTTCTGGGATAGTTAAATACCATGTGTGATAGCAACTTCTGAAATCGCCTGCTCATAAACATGAGGACAGGACCCAAGTCTGAGAGGAGCTCTTTCCCTTTGTGATGGTTAACTGAGATGTGCAGTCAGACTGTTACCTGGGGGCTTTTCCAGTATCTCGGAGAAGTATTTTGAGTAGTTCATTTTAGGTGCTGGGAAGTCCTCCTTCAGCTAACCTCTTCCTACAAGAGCTGGAGATATCATTCTGCGGATACTTCTCCAACCCTGGCGTGGTCACTCCTCTGAGGACGGTGGGAGCACTCTGCCCTGTGCCTGCAGCTTAGATGCGTGGGCATCATCTGCAGGTGAGGGCACCAGAGCGCAAAAAGAATTTGGTCAAGAAGACTGCATAAGTTGGTGCTAAGGTTCTCAACCATGAGGATGTAAGTGTGCTAGAGGCATTTCCCATTGACATTTCTGCCCTCTGCCTCCCATGAGTGCGGGAGGACGGTGCCTCCTACCAGCTGCTCTCATCTAAGCACAAGGCTGAGGCTGGTCCCCAGCCCATCACCAAGGGGAGAGCACACTTCACTCTCGGGATCCCTGTTGCTTTCCTCGAATGGGGGATGGGTGTCAGGGGTCAGCCTACACTTTCCACAGACAGCCCTCTGCCACAGAGGCCCCCAAAGCTGGCCTCTCTTGAACCCTTACGGTGTTAGAAGCTGGCCCTGGTCAATCCCTGCCCAGAATCAGTCTACCAGTATCTTTTCCTTGTCTTGGGCTTTCCTCATGAGCATTAGTTCATCTGAGTTAGAACTTCTGTACTGCCTTTTCCATCTCAAGTGCTATTAAGCAACCTCCCATTTAATGCTCCATTTAAACTGGGAACAGAGAGACAATAGTATAAACTTGGAGATCAAAAACACCAGGATTCAGATTTTCCCGCTGACACTTGTTACACAGCTTGGACAAGCTGTTTAACCCTTTTAAGCTTTGTGCCGTGTGCTTAGTTGCTCAGTTGTGTCCGACTCTTTGAGACCCCATGGACTGTAGCCCGCCAGGCTCCTCTGTCCATGGAGTTCTCCAGGCAAGAACACTGGAGTGGATTGCCATGCTCTCCTCCAGGGGAGCTTCCCAACTCAGGGATTGAACCCAGGTCTCCTGCATTGTGCGGATTCTTTACCATCTGAGCTACTGGGGAAGCCTAGTTCCCTCATTTATAAAGTGGAAATAACAATGTTAATTCTCAGAGTTGTGTAAATAGTTTACTCAAATAAGACACATGGTAGGTACATAGCTCTTCAAATGTCAACCACCCCATCACTCCCACGTTGCCCTCCCTGTGAGAGGATGGCTCGTATAATATTCTGGATAACATTTCCTAAGGTGTTATGATCAATATGTTAAAGTTGGCGTGAAACACTGAAATCAGATTGGACATCAGTACATAGAGGCTGTGGGTCTGGGGGCTTCTCTGGAGGGAAAGGGTGGCACATAAGCCAAGGGATGTTGACAAGGAGTCAAGAGTCTGGGACGAGAAAAGACATACAGTCTGAAACCGGGATGGGAATCTTCTAACCACGTCCATCCATCTAGTCATGCGTCACAGTTTCACCGAGGTGACAATGTACCAGGAGGTGAATGAGGCTCAGAGGACACGAGAACAAACACGACAGGTGAGTCCAGCATAAGTAAACAGAGAGATGATGACAGGACATCACGAGGGCCCCGAAGGAAGACAGCATGTGTGGGGGCCAACTTGGGGCCACATCCAAGGGAGGGGCTGGGACAATCACGTCTTTCACGGAGGGGCTGACAACAGTGCTCCAGGGCCACTAGTCACTTCTCAGCACTACTGGCAAAGACAGCCCCTGGCGAAGGAAATGCAACCCACTCCAGTATTCTTGCCTGAAGAATCCCATGGACAGAGGGGCCTGGCGGTCTACAGTCCATAGGGTCATAAAGAGTTGGTCATGACTGAAGCGACTTAGCACAATGAAGACAGAAACATCAAAACCAATCAGCAGGCACTCACTGATTGCCTCCTCAGAGCCCAGCACTGGGCCAGACACCAGAAAAACAGGTAAAGTAGATGATGCGGTGTGCCTGCACATGACCATGACCATACAGTGTAACTGTGGAATGACCTCTCAAACAGAACGGGTAAGCACTTCGGAGTGCATGCAGAGGACAGCGCCGCAGTCATTTAGGGCTGGGTGAGCATGGGGCTGGCTGGGGGTGGGTGGAGGGGTGGGGTTCGAAGAGGGATGGGGTCTGAGCTGGGCTGCACAGGTGTGGCCTGGGCACGTGGAAGGACGGGAGGGGATGCTGACATTGAGTTAAATGTGGCAGCGGGGGTGGGGGTGGTGAAGTCAGCGAGCATGGGGGAAAGCCACTGCATGTGGGAGCTTTGGGAAACTAGACTACAAGGGATTTGAGGCAACACAGGATTGCTGTGTGAGAGAGCAAGTTCATGCGTGCATTCCGCCCTCCCCACGTGCGCGTGCACACACACAGTCAAGTGAACCGAGATCCGAGGTGGCAGCAGATGAGAGAACACATGCAATTTATGAAGAACGGAAGAAACAGGTGTTTGTTGGACTTGATGTGGGAAGCACTAGGCTGGAGACACAAAGTGAACCAGCCGGGGTCCCAGTCCTCACGGGCTCGTGGGGGTCTAGACAAACGGGCAAAGTGGGTTTTAGGAACCAGGACAGGGGGAGACTCTAGGGTCTATGGGGACGGAAAGCTGAGGCCCTGGACTGCAGGGTCAGGATAATAAGCTTTCCCAGGGCCTTCTAGTCTCCACGTCTGCAGAGGTATGGACAAGAAGAAATGAGGGTGGCTGGGTCCTTCTGGGTTCCCCAGAGAGGCTGGGAGCCCTTCCTCAGGGTGCCTTGACGAACAGGGTGTACAGGTATCCCCGTCTGGAGGGCCGGTGTTGTCGCCCACCTCTGACTGCAGGTGGGCAGGACCCGCCACACACCCTCCCTTGCTTCGCCTTCGCCTCACAGGACTGGAAGCATCTTCGAGTCCAACACAAATGCACAAATCTTAAGGAGAACCCTGAGTGGCTTTCTGTTCTGTTTCTCCAGCTTTACCATGTAATTTTCTGCTAGGAAAATTTTACTTGTGGCTTAAATTTGAAACATTTGCTAGATTCTAATTTTTTAAGGACACACAAATATAACAAAGCCAGAGTTTTAAAACTCAGTGGTAGACAGTATGTTAAACCACTGCCCAGGCCGCTCCTGGGGCCCCCCACCTTGGGGCAGCACGTGGAGGCCCAGCACCCTCGATGCCTGGGAAAGGCAGCTGGGGACACGACCCAACGCTTATTCCTGGCTCTTTTTAAAATACATTGTCTATCTTACAAATGAAGACAATACGAGTGATGGAGAGGAAAACATTATTATTTATCCCCTAAAATCATGCTTAGAAACTCAACACAAGCTGAGTCCTCCACCCCGAATTCCAGGCCTGGGAGGAGGGAAGATGGCACTTACTGGCACTATGGGACAGCTCCTCCCAGGAACAGATCTTGTCGTACATGCTTAATGGATATTCCTGAATGTTAACGCCATGACCGAGCTGTTAACAAAGTGACAGGTGATGTGATGGCTGCTTTCGGGCCACCTAGAAGGGGCACTTGCCCCAGGAGGCCTCGGGTGGGATTCTTCCTTTGGCTTTTCCTCCTTCATTTCTTGGTGCCGGGTGTTGTCCTTACACAAATACTCTCGACATCGTCTGCCTAGGGGCTTGGGGAGGCCACTGGTGGAGAGCCAGGGTCCTGGTGCGTCCTCTGTGGTCCTTGTCGCGGAGGCGGCCTGTGGGTCCAGTAAAGGTCACTGGTTCACATTGGGGCTCAAGGGGGACGGAGTCCTTCCCCGTGGGGGTCTCGAGGCCTGAAGTCCCCGGCCAGGCGGGCGGGGTGAGTCACTGCTCCTCTGGGGCGGCCGCGGTGGCTCCGCTACCCCGTCTCCACCCCCTTCACTCTATTCCCAAGAGGCACTTCCAAGCTCCTAGAGCATCTTCTAAACATCACATTCACCCAGGGCTGCAAGGAACACAGTGTGTTCTCAGAGAACACTGCTCAATTCTGTCTCCCGTGGGAAGGAGTCAACGTTTGTTTTATTAAGAACTCGCCGTGAAATAAGTTAATTCTCATCCAGAAAGAGAAAAGGAGAAGTGGTGGGGGGAGCAGTGGTGGGTATATTCAAGTCTCTCACTTTGGCCCATAGAGAGCAATGCTATTATTCTTATTTTTGGAAGTCCAGGAGATAATAAATTCACCACGTGGACAGAGGAGGTTTGGGGAAAGCTGCCTGTAACAAGTAAATGATTTGTTCCATTTTGTAAAGATGAGGTTCTCCTTTCTGACCTAAGCCCTTTTCTAAGCATTCCTCAAAGGGCAGCGGCCTCTCCCACCAGGCTTGGACGGGAGCCGTGTGGTTGGAGGAGGGTGGCCTGGCTCTTGCTGGCCTCGCCTTCCCGCACAGTGACCTCTGGCAGGCCCCAGGCCCCGGGGTCAGTCTCTTCACCTCTGAGACAGGCAGCTGTATGTGACAGTCTCCCCGCTGCTCTAATAGAAGGGGATTCTAAGCTGTGACATCAACTGTGAGGTGGGTCTCTGCCCTGGCCCACACCTAAGGGGCTTCAGTGGTAAGCCCCTGTGTGGAAAGTAGCCTTGCCAAGAGAGAAGCATTCTGAATCATCCAAAACCATGAAGAATGTTGGCTCTGACTTCAGAAGGGCAGGATAAACAAATCCGTGCCTAGGCGGGCACTTGCTGACTGGCTGCCTCTGCCTTTTTAACTCCTCGGGCCCTGAGTGCCTCTGTGGAGCCTTCTGACTCGGATGCTCCAGGCTGGTACCTATGCTGGCTTCCTTAAGGGCGGGCAGGCTGAGTTCGGGGCCAGTGCTCATTAATCTTTCTGTATAGTCACCAGAAAGTCACTGCTTTTTTTTTTGGCAGTCTCTACCCACAAAGCAGATTGGTTCTCCCTCCAGACTGGTCAAAAAATAAAGAATAAAGCTGCGCTCTTATTAAAAAATCCTCTCCCTAAACCACATGCCCCAATCCAGTGAGTCTAGAGATTCTTTTTGGCCTGAATGGATCCTACAGTCAACTGGCCTCTAGCTTTCAAATGCCTTTTGATTTGGCCTTTATTGAGGCTGTAGGAATCAGGACATGGTTCTGGCTTCTAGTAGAATTTGCCTCAATTCTTCCTGCCTCATAGAAACTAGGAACACTTTTGACTGTCCATATTTTTTTGTGTGGTTCACAGAAAGTAAAACAATAGCAGAGAAAACCCAACTTCCTAGTCACAGTTCACAGCATCTTTGGCAACTAAGCAGTGAGTTCCATGGCCTTGCTGAAAACTATCCCAGGGTTGTCAGAGCAAGGAAATACACCCAGGGCTCAAAACAATCTGCCCAAGAAAATGACTGGGATTCTGCCTTCAGGGACACTTCAGCAGAAGAGGGTAACTACGCTAACGATGTGTAAAGTGTAAAAAATTAAGCTTTTTAAGTTAAAGAACTGCCTACTCAGAAAGCCAGAGATGTGGTGCTATTTTCTCCGACTGTGAAAGCTCACAGTGGTCACGACATAGTTAACCGTGTAGAGCTTTTGCATTTGGTCAGCTGTCTGATGAATTGTCACCAGACTTGTCATGGCCTTATAGGAACTGAGTGAGCTGGGAGTACTTCCCAAGAGCCACTGTTCGGTTGCGAACATGGAGAGAAGCCTTCTGTTTTTGTCTTTTGGAAAATCTAGTCAGCTGAAATGACGACTTGGTGGTCAGACTTGCACTTCTCTTGCTACTTGATAAAGGCTTATTTTGCCAGGCAAGGAGTGAGATTATGGTTAACTTGTTTTTTTGAGGCTGAGGTCATCTCTATTCATTGGTGTAGTAAACAAGTCAGACTGAAAAAAAAAAAAAAGAAAAAAATCTTCCTTTCAGGAGTAACACTGCATTTTTATCTTCTCTGGGATGAAATGAAAGCACCATAATTTTTAAAAACGACATCCACCAGAGTATCTATGAATGATATAGAAAACTTAAAAAAAATCCTAAACCTCATTTGCTCATTTCTGAGGATATTGGCAGCTTAGGTATCCTATCATTCCATGTCATTTTATTCCTTGAGCTCTCTTACTTTACAAGGTCAAACAGAATCTTAAACCAACATTTTCAAAACCTCTTCATTCCATTCTTAAAGATATCCATCAATGGATAATTTGTGTCTGTTCAATTAAAACAACCACAGCCCCTGTAACTGTTGAGAAAAACTCTTTTGTGCTTTGCCAAAGACACCAGCCAGAAACTACCATCAGGACAATTTCCTTTTTGGTCTTCCGAGGCCTCTATTTCACTTTTCCTATCGGCTTGGTGACACCTGGGATGCATAAAGGATCCCTTTCTTGGCAGCGCCGATGGTGCCCTGAGAGCCTTGCAGAGCCAGGCGAGGTAGAGACCTCCTGGTTTGCCTGGGCCGGCCTCACCAGGGCACTGTTCCCAGGGCGGTGACTCAGCTCTGGAGGCCACCTGCTGTGGGGGCGCTGCCACCTTCCAGGTCACTGCCAGTCGCGAGGGTACAGGGACAGGGCAGAGCTGAATGGACTCAAAGAATCAACAGCTCAGAGCCAGGTCAAGGGCAGTGCCGGAAGCAGAGCCTTTGTTTACAGAAAGTCCAGCGTTTCCAGGTGAGGCTCTGTGTGTGGAGGGGCTTCATACCTGGGTGCTGCGCATCTCCGTCACCACCAAGATGGTGGGCCTCGGGCCGTGGTGATAAAATGAAGGCAGGGCCATGGGGCAGCTCCCACTTTCAACACCACTTTGATCAGATCACCATGGTTTTCACAAGTAATAAAGGGTGCCCAGCAACTGCAAGATACCCCCACTGCATTTGAGGTCTTTCCATCACCTTCCATCACTACATCCATCCTTCCTCCACGGCATCCTCCTGACTTCCTTTAGGTAAACCCTCTGCTCCAGGTAAAATAAGCTGCCCCCACCACTCTGCTCTGCAAGGCTCGCTCCCTCTCCTCTGTGTTTCTGTTTTGAGAGGCCTATTGGGCTGCCGGCAGTCAAGACACAGAGCTATTCCATCTCGGATTCTCCTCGTTCTCTGCCTGTTCTCTGAACTGAACCTTTAAGGTCCAGTTTAACCTTCCCCACTTTACGTAGCCTCCCTGGACCACTTGGGCATATCACCTGCGCTCACCAGGACTTAGGTCTCAACCACAAAACCAACCGATGTGTACTCAGTCTTTCTAATGTGTTTCTGTCAATGCAAACACTTAAGGGACATGTGCTCAGAGTGTGAGGAGAAAAGACAGGTCCCTGCAGCACTTTACCTCCCTCCCTCCTTCTGCTACAGGACAGATTCACGTAAGTATCACCGTCCAGCACACGCAAGGACTCTGCAGGCTCAGCAGGCTTTATGGAGGAACTCTAGGCTGGGGTTTTTAAAGGAAGAGGAGGGTTTTAAAGGAGGGACAAGGTTGGACAAGGGTTAGGGAGGTGGGTTGTACAGAAACAAGATGGCACGTTCTCTTGAGCATCTCTGCTGCTTTGGGTTCAAGGGTAGGGGCCACTGGGGGCCAGGGGACGGGATGGGATCTGAGCTCAAAGGACTTGGCCTGACTGGCTGAGTGCCTATACTGTATGAGATGCATCAACGGGGTTACTCCTGGAGGAGGGAGGCAGACGGCAGGGCCCGCGGGGCTCGGAAGTGCTGAGGGGTGGGGCACTTGGACATACGTTATCATGTTCAATCACCACCACATTCCTGAGCCACTTGTTTGGCAATTAATCACATGCTGCCTTGTGACATGGTCACCCCGGCTATCTCGTCCCCAATGTGGCCTGCATGGTCTGTTTTCTCCCCAGCTGGACAGTCAGCCCCATGCAGGCCCAAAAGAAGGCCTTCCCTCTGACGGCCCACAGTGGCCAGGGCAACGCCTCATACCCACAGAGAGACAGTAACACACGTCTTTTTTTTGTTTTTCCTTCCCCAGTCTTTTTTTTTAATTGAAGTACAGTTGATTTAACAGACACTCCAGGATGTGCTTTTGCCACATCGCCTGCTAAATAAGTAATTAAGTCCATCAGGAAATAATTCTTGAATCCTAGACTCTGGATAGTACTCAGGGTATGTGTCAAAAAGGGTGTGCAGTACAGGTGGGTGGGTCCTGCCGTGGAATCTGGAGGGCGGGCAGGAAGGAGAGTTTAGCCAGCTGCTCTGCGAGGCAAGGCTTCCTTCCATCCACCCTGACTGCTGCGCCTTCACTCTTGGCCTGGAGCTTAGTTGAGCTCTTTCCCAAGCTCCACCAGGCCCAGGAGATACAGTCGGTGACCTGGGTCTTTGCCTGCTTTTATTCTGCCTCGCCTAATTCCTTCTGTAAGTGGTGACAACAGTGACAGCCAGACATGGTGACACAGGAAGTCTCCCCATCAGGTAGCTTGCGTCTTGTGGGAAAGCAAGAACAGACCGGGTTCTAACACAGTGTGCTCACGTTTTCCCCACTTCCCTCCTCCTCATTACATCACATTACATCATCTAATCTAAGGCAGAGGGCTCCCTGGAGGAGATGATACCTGAGATGACTCTTCACAATGCACAGGTATTAGCAGGTGAACAGATGAGGAAGACAGAGTACAGGTAGAGACGCAGTCCAGGGCAGTGAAGTGGGCCTCGGGGATCTTCTGAGACTGGTGCTGGAACCTGGAAAAGAAGGAGCCGTTAAAGGGCTTTGAGTAGGAGAAAGACATCAGATTCACATTTTTGAAAGATCAGTTGGGAGGCCATGGAACAGCTTATTTGAAAGTAGTGACTCTGGAGTCAAAAGGGGACAAAAGTAGATGCCAAAGCAGAACAGTTAAGCCCTGGATATGGAGTGATATGTGTAGAGAGACAGCACCTGAGAAAAGTCTTTAAAAAGACCTTTAAAACGACAGTATTTCAGAGAGTATTTGCGGAGTATTTCAGCAACAGTTACACACGCACTGCTGATGCTAGCCACAAGGGGGCAGCCTCACACAGCCATTCAAGGCCAGGCCCTCCAGGATGAAGGGAGAGAATTCTCAGGTTTGCAAAAAAACCTGGGAGCTCTGAGTTTCGACCACCAGAAGTGGCTGGCCTTTCCCAGGCCTTCTGGATGAACAATTTTAGCGATGAAGAATGTTTACCATTCTCAGTTCAGTTCCTTGTAAAAGTCGATTTGGGACACTTATCTATTCAGGGTGGTTCTCTCCTTATCCAGAGATCTCCCAAAACTTCAGGTTTGTGACTTACGAGACAATCAGCAGAACTTCATTTGCCCTCAACCTGGCTTTCTCTTCCCAGACTGCTCACCTGCTCAGCAGCCCCTGGATTCGTAGATGTCCACTGACAATCCCCAGGTCTCTAGCGAGGAATACCAGACTCTCCTGCCCAGGCAGCCTTTAAAGATGTAATTCCTAGTAGAGACTGGATGGAACCCCCAACTTAAGAGAATGGGGGTTCCCCACCACATAAGGCAGAGCTGCTACGACCATTTTGAAAAGAAGACATAAGCTCTCTGAACTTGCCCCATAAACATAACTTTCTCCCATTGAGAACCTCTTGCAGAAACCACAGAGTATCAGGTGATTTGGGGGATGGGGTTGGGGGGGTCAGCATGAAAACTGGTGGTCTTGGCTCTCACTGGGGTATCTGAAGGGAAGCCAGCCCAGGAAGTGTGTTGGGAGTCTGAAACAATATAGACTGAGAAAGAAAAGTTTTAATGAAAGGGTTTTCACCAAGGAGAACTAGCTAGTTCTTGGCCCCCATAACCCAGTCTGACAATGACCCTTGAAACTGCAGGGAATGGGCACATGACTCCAGGACCTCGGCAGGCCCAGGGGTGCTGTCCCCATGTCAGCGACACTGCCCGCAGAGGCCCTGGGTCCCTTGTGTAATCAGTCGCCTGCGGGAGCTTCTGGGGCCTGGGCTCTGTGTGGGGCCATTTGACAGATGAGGAGACTCAGGCGCTGAGACATTAAGTAACTTTAACGTGTGCAGAGTCATACAGCTAGCAAGTGGCAGAGCTGGGCTGCAGACCCCGGCAGCCTGACTTGTGGGCCATACAGTCTCAGCTTATCAACAGGGAGGGAGAGAGAGGCTCGGGAACCTCCCAGGTTGTTGGCGATTGTGGGGAACAGACAGGGGCCCGGCCTCCTAGCCCCAGCAGCACTTCCTCCACACAGCACTTGATGCTTTCGGTGCTCTTTCTGCCACCACTTGCTCATGTGGCTAGAGAGACCAACCGGCCCTCAATCATGGCTAGAGAGACCAACCGGCCCTCAATCAAAACAATGACCAGCCAAGCGCAAGTTTTACCAAAGAGGCCCAAACCCTTGTGTGGAAATTGACCTATAACTTCCTTACTACACACAGAAGCCCTGCAGCCTGCAGAGTGATTTCTAGAGACAGCCAGTTTATCCCAGGTAGGAGCCCCTCCTTTTCTCAGTTATTCTTAAGGTGGACTTGATTTATAACCTCACTGAAGTTTTCCGTTGATGTACCATTGCCAGAGGTTTAAATTGGCTCCCCCAGAATTTTAAGAACCCACTTGTAGATGGGCATGTTGTTCTCAACATCAGAACTTCCAGGCATACCTGAATCACCTCGATAGAGGAAAGGAGAAAAAGAGTGAACCATGTCCCCTGGCCCTGATTTCGAGAGAATACCACGTGTGGGAGGGAAGACACTGGTCCCTGGGGGGTGGGGGTGGGGAGAGACAGAGTCCTCCAAGAGGCCCTCCAGCCGCGTGACAGACTCAGGCCTGCACTGTGCGGGTTTCAAAGCTGCTCCATCAAATCGGCAGCCCACCAGGCCGCCTGAATATTTGAAAACATGACACAGAAGTGAAGTGAACCAAAGCAAGTACGCCTGGCAGGGAATCTCCTGCTGGAAGTACTGGGTTGGGGGGGAAATGTATGTCTTGAAGCAGCTAAAAATATCTTCCACTTCTCCTCTTGTCCGTCTGGTCACTGTCCTAGACGCCAGCTCAGCACATCCTGGTCCACAGAACCTATTACATCACCGTCTACCTCCACTTCGTAACTGGATAAAGAAGGCGGGATCGTCTCTTTTTATTTTTATTTTTCTCATGGACTCGAATACAAAGTTACAGACTAGGATATAACAACATTCTGTTAAAATGTAGACGCCAAGGGTAGCTAGCTATTCCAGCCTGGCATCTCAACTTTGCAGGTCAAGTCCTTTAAAGGAAACCACTTCCTTGAACTAGAGACTAGTGGAGATCCAGCTAAGTGTTGGCACTCCTAACGAGAGTCAAGCAAACAGGATCTCATATAAAGGGAAACTTCTGTGTAATATGCCGCGTGGTCAAGCTGCTCTGACCTCCTGTGGCTTCAAAGCTCGTCTGCTCTATTGCACAACCCACAACCTTGAGAACAATCAGCTCCTCTTGCCAGCAGCTTCTCCGAGTCCACCTGTCCCTACAGGTAGTAAAAGAGGAGAAGGATCAGGAACTGGTGTTTACACAACACTGCAGAGCACTCTCTTCCTCCTGGCCCTGCCCGCCCCCCCCCTCCCCAAGTGAGTTCGAAGTTCATTTCTGCTCAAATGGAGGAGAGGGGATTCAAAGAGCGGAGGCACGGAGAAAGAGGGAAGGGTTCGCACGGCCAGAGGCCTGCCCTGACCTCACCACAGTGCAGAGGAACCCTTCCTGCCCACCGGGACTAGGGAGAGGGACTCGCCTGTAGGAGGCAGCCGGCTGCTCACTGGGGAGGCTCAGACCTCAGACTGGAGGAGGTTTCGAGTCAGAACCTGCCCACCCCCAATCCAGGAAACAGCTCCACCCAATCAGCAGACCACCTGCCCCAGAACTTTGGGGGCCAAGAACGTAGCTTGCACTTCACAGAACTGACCAGTAGTTTTGTTTTAATACTGCCGCCTGGCTGTCTTCCTGCTCACAAGACTGGCACGCGTGACCACGGTAGGGCAGGCAGATCATCTGTTTTAAAGCCATCTCCATGTCAAGTCACTTTATAGTCCTGTGGGCATATTCTCACACTTTGGGGCGCCTGACATGACTGCTGGTTTCACTAAAATCTGCATCTGCTGTAGATCCCCTTGACAAGTGACAGTGACAGAATAGGAAAGTGGCAGGCGGCCCTCTGGGAACTAGGGCTCTCCTAAGAGCCTGGGGGCCTGGGCCAGGGACACTGCTGGGGCCCACTGGCCATGTGCCAGAGACCTCTGGGGTGGACGTCTTCTGGAGCAGAGACGGATCAAGCCGGAGGCCTCCGAAGGGCCGCGCCTGCTTGCCCCTCCCTCACCTGGGCCACACCAGCCTTCTTGATCCTCAAAGGCCAGGCTCTCCCCCACTCCAGAGCTCTTGAATGAGCTGCTCTCTGGGCTTGGAACCTGCCTCCCGTGCCTCCGTAGACACACTCCTTTCCCATCCTCCAGCTCTCACCTCGGAAATCACTTCAGAGAACCACGTGAAGGGAAGGCTCCGTCTCATCACAGCATACTTCCCCTGGTCTCAGGGAGCCTGGGTTTTAATAGGCTGTTTTTCTGGGCATTTACTCAAGTTCCATGGCGACAGAGGTCACTATCCTCTGTGCTGACCAGTGCCTGGCACGCTCAAGAAATCTTTGTTGACTGAAAGAGCCTGCCTTGACTTCCTCAAGCCACTCTGATCTCTGAATGTCCTGGAGAAGGTACCTCCAGCCATATCTCCACCTCATCCTGACCTTGCCCACCCCCAGGAAAACCACAGTAAATGTGAGGATGGATTCTCACCGTACATAACCAGGTACAAAAAGAGGCGTCCATAACTAACACTCCAGACCACTGCTGAAGGAATGCCTAATGTTCTGTCGTGGTGGCAAAATTAATCTGTGTGCAATTAAACATTCCTCCCTTTGACAACATTCCCAGGAGTACCTAGAACAGAGCAGGGCTCAGTATTAAATCCTCAACTCTTCAAGTTTAGGGAGTGCTGCCCCGAGTCTCTCTCCTCCTCTGACTCTTGTATTCCACGGGTTACCTGCTTATGGAAATGACATGGGCCCTGCATTCCAGATGAGTCAGTCATACCTAAGCTCTGTGTGTCCAAGATGCTGCCCATTCACTTGCTTGCCACCCCCCACCCCCTGGAGGCCCGGGAAGAACACCCCCATCTGATATTAAGGTCTGTTCAACTGGTTCATTCCCCAGCCCACTCCAGCCAGCAGCCTCTCAATAACCTCTGACTTGCCGAGCGAACCAGCCCCTCACATCCTCTTGCTCCCTTTCTTGGTTCCTAGACCCCTCCCCCCACACACCTCCCACCCTGCTCATTTCTTACTCCCTGATACACCAGAACCTTACTCAGTTTGCTTAAGGACTTTACCAGAACTCCTCCCACTGTCAGCCATTTTTTCCAAAAGCACCCCCAAATAAGACCAGCAGCCGGCCTGCTCGGCAAACAAAAGATTCACCGTCAACACCTTGAAATTTGGAAAAGATCTGGCATGAGTCACTGGAAGGCTTTCACTGGAAACGCGGGTGAGGGTGGGGGGTAGGAGGATGCCGAGGAGGCCAGCAAGGGAAATTAAAACCCGTCAATTCTCCCTCCGGATCTACTTGGTTAGGGCAAGAATGGCACGCCACGTTGTTACAGAGTCTAACAGCTGTGTTAGGACTGGCCTTGGGGTATTCACATGGTATATTAGAGCATAAGGTGTGGGGTCAGAGACCTAAGCTCAAGTCTTGGCTTTCCCACCTACTAACCATGTATATGCATGGGAGGTAGGCTGCTGTTTCCACGTCAGTGCAAAGGAGTTAAAGGAATTGATTTTCCCGTGTTGCTATGAGCATTCAGTACAGTAAAATCATGAATGTACCTTATGAACGGTAACCACTAGGAACTGTATATATTAGTTTCCCTTATCACCAAGTATGTCATTTCTCCCTGTCTCTCATTTGAACATTTGTAGAGCATCTGTCGTGACAGGCACTGTCTTCTATGTCAGGGTTTTTATTCAAAAGTTGTTGTTGTTTAATCGCTAAGTTGTGTCCAACTGTTCTGCGACCCCATGGACTGCAGCCCACCAGGCTCTTGTGTCTATGGGATTTCCCAGGCAAGAATACTGGAGTGACTTGCCATTTCCTTCTCCAGGGGATCTTCCCGAACCAGGGATCGAACTTGTGTCTCCTGTATCGGCAGACAGATTCTTTAACACTCAGCCCCCAGGGAAGCCCCTATCCAAAAGTAAACAATACCAATCCTGGCCCTTACAGTGCCAGCTTTTCCAGTCAGGAAAGACAGACAAAAACAGGAAGTTAGAACTTAATATAACATGTGCACGAAGAAGTAAGCAGAAGGTGCTGTGGAAGCATTTGGGGCACTTGACCTGGTCCTGAGCAGTCAAGGAAGGCTGCCTGGAGGAGGCTTCATCTGAAGGGAACAGTAGTGGCTGGCTAGGAAAAGAGGAAAGGAAAGAGCTTCCATGCAGAGGGCATGGATCAGAGACTATGGAATAGGGGAAGGATAGGGTAGTGCCAAAAGATGAAACCAATACATGAAGGGCCTTTGTGCTACAACAGTGGAAAACCAGCTCCCCCCCTCCACCAACTGAGGCAGTATGTAGGCAGTCAACCAAGCAATAATAGTCTCATAAGACAACAGATTTCTGGGTCCTGAGAGTGTGCTTCAATTACAGGGCTTGAACTTACTGGAAGGCATGATATAAATGAGTTTCTATTCACTTCCCAATAATAAAAGAAAAAGGGATTCCTCAGGAGCCAACCACAGTTTTTTTGGTAGTTCGGATAGCTGCTTTGTTAATTCCCTTTTTTGGACACACTACTCTCTTTTAACCAATAGTGCATTTGCTGGAGCCATGGAGCTGTGTTGTGGTAACATGCATCATTAATAACAAGCTGCAACCAGGTGATCCCGAGCAAGGTTAGGCATGAAAATGCCCAGCTTTGGGGGCTGCATTCATCCTCCCTAATACATTAAAAGCTCCACAGAAGACAATGGACTAAATGAAGTTGAGCAGCCCCAAAGAATAAAAGTACCTCCAAAATATGAGTTGTTTATGGAAACTGAATAGGATACAAATTAAGAGCTTGGGTTTAGGAGCCAGACTGCTGTGATTCCATCCTGGATCTTACACTTACTACCTGTGTAATCTTGGGAGATAAAAACCTCTCTGCACCTCAGTTTCCTATCTATAAAGTGGGTACAGTAATAGTACCCACCGCATAGGATTGTTTATTAAAACAGACAACCAAGTAAAGTACTCCACCTAGTGCCTGATATACAGTGCCCAGCCAACACTGTTAGCTACTGTTGTTAGTCGTACAGATCTCACAAACCTGTGTTGGGTCAGGTCTATTCTCACCTATTGTTTACATGAATGAAAAATTAGAGACTTGAACACAGAAATGACTTATCCCTGTTAATCCTGCCCCCAGAAGACTGAGGCGACAGGAAACACGACCGCAGTGTCCTGGAATCCCAGGTTAGGCATGGCTGGTACAGTTTAGGTCACAGCTGACACTGTTATCATCACAGTGGTGTATTTCAGTTTCATCTGAGAGGGCTCTCAATTAAATCAGTACGTGAAAGATTCCATCCTGGAAAATATCTCCAATCTATCTAAAACAGTGTTTCTGTGCTCTCTGTTGTTGGTTTTAAATCCCCGAGAGTTACACCATAGTGTTTCTTGAGCATTTTCTCAAGACACTTATCTTAAAAGTTAAGGATGCACCCCTGATCTTATTTTCCTTACAAACCTGTTATATAATCCGACTGCCTGTGAATGTACCCAAACCTCATCTTTAAAAACTTTATAATTGGATTTAGACTCATTTTAAAGCTGTTTGTATTTTTGACATGTTAACCCCTTTGGGGATATTAAGGTTCCAAACAGGTGTAACCCAGCTAATAAAGCAGCTTACACAGGAGTCCCAGTGCTAATGTTACAGGACCTGGTAAATAACTTCATACTCCCTCCATAGCATTTATGATCTCATGGTCGTCTTTCCTGTAGACCAAGCCCAGAAGCTAGATTTTAAAACTAGCTGTGGATTCAGAAGACGATTCATAAACCCTCTGCACAGCCTGCTGATGACTGGTGGGGAGAGCAGGTTCTTTCATCGGTCTGCTTTACATTTTAATAGTGCGGAAAATAACAGGTTAGAGTAGTGCTTTGTAACTACCCTCCCTTGCTTCTGGCAAATTAATGAAAGCCCAATCAACTCCCTACTTTAGTATCTGGGTATCTGTGGAGCAGCAGTGGGCTGGGAGAGGTGAGCATGGTGGGGGTATGATGGTACTGGGGAGGTGGGCAGAGGGGTAAGGGTGGGGCTGCTGTGTGTTCAAAGGCAGGGCAACAGGAAACGGCCTGGCAGGTTTGGGAAGCAACACGCTGAGTCTTGCCGGAGTGGAAAGGTGAGAGACAGTGGCAAGGGACAGTGGCAAGGGAAAAATTCAGGTTATTTAACTTTTCTTTCCCTCTGAAAATTCACTCAAATAGGATGCCTCTTGTGAATACTGGTATTACTAGAATATTAACTTAGGTTGTGTTACATTTTTTCCAGTATGGCTATCTTTCCATTTCAAAGCATTGGTTGCCTAGGCTTCTAAAATACTATCGCATCATCGGCTACGAGCAAAGAATTCAGGACAAAGGTGACATGACCACAGGGTGAGTATCCCGGAGGAGGTCCCGGCGGGAACGTGCTCTGTAAGCAGCTAGTCAGCTAACAAGCTTCCTGTGAGTAAGGCTTTCTCCCTCTGCCCGGTCTCAGGAATGCCCTCTCATTCCTTTCAGAGGAGCTAATGGCTTTAAAATTCTAGCCCCAGATCCAGAGTCTGATGAGCTTCATCCAGGGTCTTAACAGCCTGGACAGACCTGTCTTCCCGGATTTCTGAGAAAGAGGTGAACATTGACCTACACTCAATGTTTGAGACTAAAATCGCAGGTTTAGGATAAAGAAAAAAAAATCGTCTATATAATCTAATAAAATCAACATTTTACAGATAGAAGATTGAAGCCTGGATGGGGAAACAAGAAACAGTACAAAAATGAAATGACAGTTAATTTCTAGTGGTGACCATGAGGCAGTCTTTTAATGCAGGCTGTGCCTTCTTCCATCAGCTACTTGTACGCTGCCCCAAGAGGCAGATGCTGTATATCAGTCTGCAGTGAAGACACGGCTGCAAACTCATCTCGAAGCTGGGATGCCAACAAGCACCAAAAACCAAGGGAATTTAGGGTGCTCATCATTCAGGCTGGAAAAGAGATGGCTAAGCTCCTTGACCTAAAGTTTATTTGTTCTAATCACTTGCCGTGAACCAGGGACACTCAAAGACGAATGTTAGGAGGGCAGGTCTGGGACAGGGCAAAGCGACCTGCATGCTGAGGACTCCGGTGGCAGAGACTGACGGCAGCCACTCAGGGAAGAGGCCGACTCCAGCAAGCGCCGTTCCTCAAAGCCTGCTGTGGCCCAGCCAGCCCCTCACCAGCTCTGCCAAGGACCATCCTCCACACACTTCCACAAGCATCTCGGCGTCTACCGAGTGGCCTTGCTGTCCCTTTTCAGTTCCAGCCGAAAGAACGAAAAGCAACTGTAGTGGAAGACGGAGCCCACAGAGGATGGTGTTCGAAAAACGCACCCACCGTGATGTGAATGACCATCATAATCCTGACAGAGCAAACTATATTCATGAAATTAAAGGACCAAAACAAACCAGGCAGTTTCTCTTGGTATCTACTAGGCTGTTCACTATTTTACTGTATTAATATAAATTGCTAAAAGTTTCCTGTTGTTTAGTCGCTAAGTTGTGTCCAACTCCTTTGAGACCCCATGGACTATAGCCCACCAGGCTCCTCTGTCCATGGGATTCTAGAAATCAAACCTACAAATTATAGAAAAAAAACAGAATGAAATAAAATGTCTTTGAGTCCCAGATTTGAATTCAAACAATGATTCAGGAGGTATAAAAGTTATCACATGAATAGGTAGACGATAAAGGAAAGACTGGTAAAATATTAATTGCAGAATCTAGTTGGCATATATAAGGGGTTAAGTGCAAAGTTCTTTCAGCTTTGCTGTGTGAGATTTTTTTTTATAATAAGATGCTAGCTTAAAAGTATTTTCATAACCCTCACTTGGCTGCTAATATCCACCAAAACTCATGGACTCCTATAGCTCAATATAATAGTACAAGCTCTTGAAATATAAAATAAAAGAAGCACCAAAAATCAACTGGGGAAATGTAGATGACTCTGCACACAATGTTGAGGGATTGCCTTTGTCAAAAAATCCATCTGGATCCATTTGGTGGATTTTATATAAAAAATGTTTTTTAAAATTTCTGATTAGATGAATATTTTCTGACTTACAGTGGGAAGGAATTCCTAAGCCCAAGGTAACAGAAGTCACAAGGAAAAAAAAAGAATAGACAAAAATCATTTCATTTTCAGCTAAATACAATATAGTTTCTATATCTCAAAAAATCATAAGCAAAATAAAAAATCAAAGAAGGTGGGAAAAATATTTGCCACAAATGTCACATACACATAAAAGACTAAACATATTACAGAACAACTCAAATGCATTATAGAACAATTACACCCTAGTAGAAAAGTTGGTAATGGATGTGAACAGAACATTTACAAAAGTAAATAATGGACTAATCAGCACATAAAGAAGGTAAACTTCACTGATAGCCAATAAAAATGCCACATGCCTGACACAGAGTATTCATCAAATAGCTGTTGAATAAATCAACCAAAAATAATGTAATGTTTTTGCCTAAAGATTTAAAAATAGATAAAACTGTGTATAACTTGATAAAATTTTTCCAGAAAACAAACAGGCAAAGGTCAACAAGAATCTTTAAGAGTTCAGCTCTTCTGACTTAAGTTCACTGCAAGAAGTGAACTATCCTAAGGAAATCACTGAAAATTTGTCCAAGACACACGTACAGGTTAACTATTGTCACAGCAAAGGAACTTCAAAAAACAAAAAAGCAACCTACTAAATGGGAGAAAATATTTGCAAATGATATGGACTGATAAGGGATTAATATTCAAAACATATAAACAGCTCATACAACTCAACATCAAAAAGACAACTTGATTAAAAAAATGGGCAGAAGATCTGAATATACATTTTTCCCAAAGAAGACTTATAGATGGCCAACAGGTACATAAAAGATGTTCAGCATCGCTAATTACTAGAGAAAAGGAAATCAAAACAACAATGAGATATAACTTCACATCTGTCAGAATAGCTATCATCAAAAAGTCTACAAATAGCAAATTTTGGGAAGGATGTGGAGAAAAGAGAAGCCTTGCACACAGTTGGGAATGTAAATTGGTGCAACTACTATGGAAAACATTATGGAGGTATCTCAGAAAAACTAAGAACAGAATTACCATATGATCTAGCAATTGCGCTCCTGGGTATATATCCAAAAAAATAAAAAATAAGAACATTAATTCAAGAAGATATATGTACTCCAATGTTCATAGAGCACTATACACAAAAGCCAAGATGTGAAAGCAACCCAAGTGTCCATCAACAGATGAATGGATAAAGAAGATGTTTGGGGTATGTGTGTGTATACACACACACACACAAATATACACATACATATATTCAATGGAATATTACTCAGCCATAAAAAAGAATGGAATTCTACCATTTGCAATAGCATGGATGAAGCTAGAGAGTATTATGCTTAGTGAGGTAAGTCAGAGTAAGACAAACACTGTATATTATCACTTATATGTGGAATCTAAAACAATAAAATGAACAAATGTGTATAGCAAAAGAGAAACAGACTCATAGATACAGAAAATAAACCACCGGGTACTGGTGAGGAGAGGAGAGGGGGGAGGGGCAAGATAGCTGTATAGGATTAAGAGACACAAACTACCTTTCATAAAACAGATAAGTAACAAGGACACATTATACAGCACAGGGCAATACAAAATATCACCATTATTTTGCAATAACTCTAAGAGAAGTATAATCTATAAACATTTTGAATCACTATGTTGTACACCTGAAACTAATAAAATATTATAAACTATATTATTATAAATCATTAAAAAAAACTTTTCAGGAAGATTCTAGTCAAGATATAATTAAAAGTTTTATACTTAGGAAAGGATAATTATCGTAATGTTAAGACGGCTTTAAAAAAAATGGAAGCAAACTGAATACTCCCAAATTAGAGAACAATGCACCATTAAAAATGTTTTTAAAGCATTTTAAAGCACATGGAGAAGATGTGCATTTAATGTGGGATATAAAAATGCCTGTACAGAACGATGCTGCTCTTGAAACTGTGTGTGTGTGTGTGTGTGTGTGTGTGTGTGTGTGTGTGTGTGTGCGTGCACATACATGCGCATGTTCTGGAAAATACTGCAAGGAAATAAAAATATGCAAATATTAACAGAACTTTGCATGATGGAATCAGAAGAAAATTTGTATTTCTTCTCTATTTTATTCTACAGTTTAAAAGAAGTTTCTGGAAAAACCTTTAAATACCATATAAACAATTTAAAAGATTGGTTTACTACTTTAGAAACAAGTCTTCACACAAGTCAAGACCACCACCGACTTCAGGCTGTTGCTGCTAACCCACATTTCAAGGTCCAACCCCATAGAAACCACCTTCGTGCTCGCTCGGCTCTTACACCTCCGCCTGTTCTGTCCATGTGACTGTCACACGTCCAAATGTCGCCTTGTCTTCCCCTCCAACCTGTTTTTCCTCTCGGATTTCATTCTGTGGTGAACGATACCACTTAATAACCTAAGCACTAACCTTACCTCACCTTTTCCCTTTTTTAACCTTGCGAATCTCTCTGGAATCCACTGCCCTTGGTGTCCTCATCATTACTTCACCAAACAACCAGAAGAGCTTTCTTTCCATCTGGTCTCCTTGCCTCTTGCCCAACCCATCCCCTCTGCCCCAACACACACACACACTCACCCACACACACTCCCTTCAGGAAAGCCCCATGATCTGCCTTAAGTGCACACATCTGGCCTCATTACCCTTCTACATGGACACCTTCAGGCCAACACGGCACAGCGGGATAGATTCCTATATCAATGACTCTTCTTGCTTCGTCTTCTCTTGTTCTTCTCCCCACAGCTTCCACTGTACCTACTGCTCTGAGCCCCTCTTCCTCCTCTCTTCCTCTGCATCCACTCTTCCTCCTGCCTGAAGCCCTCACCACAACGCCTTCCTCCCTGGTCCAACTCACTTCTTAAAGGCTGTCCTTTAAGGATCAATTCCGACGCCACTCCATCAGGAAGACTCATGGATGGTGGCTGAGTGTTTCAAGGTCCCACGCGTATGCTATTTTTATGCAGCCAGAGCACTAAATCATACATTGTGAATCTGCTTTTGTAGCTAGACCGTGAGCATCTAGCAAAGTAGGTCCTCAGAGCTTGTAGAAGGAATTAAATGTTTCTGCCACCTAAAACAGAATTCCCTAGTTTCATCTTGAAAGAGAGCCCAACCAAAGATTTCATAACTTCCCTCAGCCACTTGTTTACTTCATCATCTTGGCAATCGAGATAGTCTTTCTTATCTATTAATCAACAAAGAAGTGTATTTATTATATACCTTATGTCCTGACAACTCTGGTTTTATTTGAATCTATTTATTCTTGCCGAAGCTCTCATGTAAGTGTTACAAATGTGCCTACACAGGGCAGCCATCAAAGTATCACAATTTACTGAAAGCAGGCCGTATGCTACAAAGATAAATCAAACTGTTACCACTTAAAGACCTTTAGCAAGAAA
Organism: Giraffa tippelskirchi; assembly: GCF_054371585.1. Taxonomy (NCBI): domain Eukaryota; kingdom Metazoa; phylum Chordata; class Mammalia; order Artiodactyla; family Giraffidae; genus Giraffa; species Giraffa tippelskirchi. Next base: position 138,594,484 of record NC_137284.1, read on the forward strand.
CCCTTTAGTCTTTTGGAGACTAAAACCTCCAGTTATTTTATCTTTTGCTAGAAGAGTATATAACTTTCTGTTGCTTGCCTATCAGAGCTCTCCACAATTACCCAAAATCTTTTTTCAAATGTGACTCAGGTTGGGCACAAGAATGAGTCTGACTAATACAAGCCTTATTTTCTTACCCTTTTATGTCATACTCCTTTTAATACACTCCAGAATCATGTCTATTTTTTCCCACGTCAGCCTTACAGTACTGACAAATTTAGTTGACAGGCAAGAAGGGCTACATCTTCTTTCTCGTGGTGTTTTGTGTGGACTCAGCTAAACTACCTTATATATACCCCAGCAAATTCCTTCTGCTAATGTAGAATCATTTCTGCAGTTTGTTACAACTACTATTATTTATATTTCTGGGGTTCAGATATTGGCAGTCCTACCTGGCTTGGTAACACACACAATGGAAAACAAAAAGGAAAGCAAAGAGGTTGCATTACGTGTCAGGAAAATTCTCCTCAACTGCTAAACGTTGAATTCTCAAGTCTCTACCGGAATTCACAATGTACTTGACAAATATTTAAGGTTAAACATTTAGGGATTCTGGAGTATCTGTCTGGAGGTTCTGATATTAATGATTCTCTTTGTTTATTTAATATCAATCACATATTCTCTACTCTTCCTCCTTTTCTCGGACTTTGCACCCCCACCTAGCGACCATGGAGAATGACTTCTTTTCAACTTAGATGCCTCCTATTTTAAGTCTCAGTGTTTGCTAGGGAATGGCAGAGTCGCGGTGAGGTCTCACTCTTCGTGGAGTCCTTAACCTGGGGCCCGCGGACGAGCGCCACTGTTGCCACAATAGTCCGGAGAATGTGGGCAAATGTTTGTATGTGAGTGTGTAAGAGGCTTCATGGCTTCCATCACAATCTCTAAGGGGCCCAATACACCCTGGAAAGGTTAAGAACCCCACCTCTAAGGCATTCAGACATAAAGCAGTAAACTGAATAAACAGTGCCAGCATGACCAAGTTAACTTTCTCCTCATCCATCCCCCAAACGAATGAGAAACTCTCTAATAATTATATACTGAATGACCGCTACTTGAGGGTGTGATCTGGTGGATCCATCACATATGAGATTATACAGAGGCCAAAATCTAACTAACACTTCAAGCATCAATCACTTCAAACACCTCAGTTTCTACTTTTATCCAAGTTCAACATATATTTTTTGTCCTCTTTTGATACCTTTAGCTGATTTGATAATGCTGCTTTAAAACCAAAACACCATGAATCAAGTTTCTCTGCACATAAATATTGTTACTAGTCAAAAATATATGCCTTAACTATTAGCAATTATATTATTTTTGCTGGAATATACTATTACCTTCCATACCTGTGTTTTAAATAACATTACCCCCAAAATCACTTAATACAAATATGTCAAAATCAAAACTGCCTCCATGTCAACAAGCTGCAAAAATCTATTCTATGCAAATAAATCCTAACTCTTCACTTTCATTGTTGTCTACAGGTCATGCTGTCTTTTATACTATCACCGCACCCAGTGAGTTTTCTACAGGCCAATATAAACTGTAGTGTAAATGTGTCAAGAAAGAATGCTTTTTAAAATATTTCCTTGGATGAAATGCCCATTAGAAACTGAGAAGCAAAAACCCGCAAAAATCAGAAACTGCTGCCATCAGTACTCACCATTGAACGACCACACAAGGGATCCCCAGGAACGGGCTGGACTTTGCTGGAGGCAAGGGACTGAATTCCATTAGGAGAGCAGGCAAGTAGAAACAGCAAGTGGCAACACTACCTTTCTCCAGCTCATCTTATTTGCAGACACACAGATTTTGGAATCCTCCAGGACTAACAATGAAAACCACACTAGGTTGTTTTCCCCAATTCCTATGAAATGAGTCAGTAGGTCAAACAACTTCTCCACTCCGGAGAGACAACAATTTCTGAAGCTGCACTCACTGTTTCCAGTAACTGGATTCCTTCTCTTTCCCCTCTAGATAAAAGTACTGTCAATCATCCGTGGAGAGCCCACCGGGTTCTGAATGAGACATATCACAGATACTGCTAGAAGGGTTAGTATCCTTCATGGGGTAGTTTCCCCTTGCTAATAGTCAGGAAGACAAAAAATCCAGTTAGGAGTAACACGTGGATGAAGTTTCTTCAGTTAAAAAGAGTTGGCAAAACTTTTTCTTTGTTGAAACCATATCGTCATTTCCTTCACACAAGAAGATGGAGTGATAGTTAAAATAAATACAGATGGGCAGTAACTGCAGTAACTGGGCTTTTTAAACTTTTAAAAGCCCCTTACAAATGGCTTCCTTCAGTAAAATAGCCTTTCTTCCTCAAAGGGACTAGTATATTCAAAAGATTCAATGATTATTCAATTAATCCATGTTCTGAAAAACCTTTCACAGGCTTCTATGAGTCCTGCAGTTCCATCCACTAAATCGTACAAAGCAGAAGTATTTAAGAGCTTGCTAGCAGTCCTCTGAATCCATGACTCAAAAGAGGATGAGCCCTGGGTTAGCAACAATCTTCAGAATCTACCACCTACTCACCACAGATAACATTTCTTGTAGTTAGCGACCTTCTGCACAGGAGATCAACCAGCTACCAGCAACGAATTCGTCATTCCAAGGACTCCTACAGTGTAGGCAAGTATTAATACATGGACGTGTGTCTCTACACACAGGCACATAGATCTTCCGTGACAGCGCGTCAGGAGGAGACTGGAAGTACTTTTGCTTTCTGTATCGAGAGTACTTTCTTTCCTTTTAAAGAGGAGGTTTCGTTTTGATCTTGAGACATTCTCTCTGATAAAACCACCAACTGCAAACCTGCCATTATAAACGAGGGATTTCACAACATTCATTCCAAAAAAACCGTGGCTATTCATTTCTGGAAGTGACTCACTGCAGAAGAATCACTGGCAGTGGAGGGAGCGTTAATTTTTAGAAGACAGCCTGCCCTCTGAGAAGTGAGCAGAAACCTCAGCGCCGGCGGCAGCCACGTGCCTTACAGACCCCCCATCACAGCTTCCTGAATCACCATCACCAAGATGACGCGCGATGACCAATTTCCTCTTGTAACTCCCTCAGCACACAAAAATCCTTCGGTCTGTACGCCCTGAATATTCCCTTGCTCCGGCAGAAAGGTTCAAAGAAATCTGAGCGATGGCAGCAGCACTTCTCCACCTGTCAATGCTCAGCTGCTGGCGAGTAACCAGCATATGGATACTCACTTCCTGTGAGTATTTCTAAAAGAGCTTATGATATTTCCTTTGGAGAAGGAAAAAAAAAAAAGTGGGGAGGAAAGCACTATGGGGAGGAGAAGTAACTCCAACAAGCCTGCGGAGTTAAAAGCAGGCAACGTGATCGCTGTTTACCAGCCACGCCTAATTTTAATTTGGTTTCTCAACCCCTGTGTAATTAAGACAGCCAAGAGAGAACAGCATCAGGAGAAAGAAAAAAAAAAGACATTTCACAAATGCTTAGACCTTCCGTGCGCGTGACCAGAAAAGTAATTTTAAGATTCAAGTGAACCAATCTGAAGCTGTTTAGAGCATTAACCCTTCAAGGAAAAAGAGTTATTTTTTTTGTTTGTCCCTAGATTTCAAATATGGAAATCATCTTCCCCACCCCGGGCGCTGAGCACACCGAAGACACAGCCTCTGGGTGCCACCCCACAGTCTGCGAGAAGAGGGAACGTTTTCAGATTTGTGATGGGGGCAGAAAAACACATATTTAACACCCTGTCACATTAATAGTGACCACATGATTTCTGCACCAAAGCACCCCCTTAAAATCAACCATGAAGGGCTAAAATATGACCTTTTGTATTTCTCTTGTCTTTAACCAAACCTGACCACTTCAGAGAAGAGTTTCTTGACAACTGGGCAAACTAAGAAAAACTGCTTTTATCCCATCTTAAATGTCAGAGCTTGTTTTCTGAAGGGACGAGTAGACATTTTGCTAAGAGACAAGCTTAAAAAAAAAAGCCTGCACTTTATTTTCAGGCTGTTAATGTGCTTCTATTTGGGTACGAATGGTGGGGCACGGGAGTGGAGGAGCTCATGAAGGCAGGAGGAGAAAAGCACAAGCTTCCACTTAATGGGACTGAAGGAAAAAAATAAACAGATCCAATGCGTTCACGTTATCTGTTATACAGCACCGCTAAGCCCTCAATTTCTAATGTAGCGACACTGAAATTTCTACCCTAGCTTCTGTATTTCTCATTTTTTGAACACTCAAGATAAACACAAAGAATATATGTGCAAAATTTAATAAAACCATCTGTGTGTTATACTCTGGAAGGAAATCTTCATGAATGTGAAATGTTTTTATACTTTTACCAAAACTGATGTTTTAAAAAGAAGAGTATGGAAACCATTTGCATGGTGTGAATATAACCTTTAAATTGAGGATGAGTAGAAAAACCCAGCATCAATAAACATCCTTAAGGATTTCATTATAAACCAACTATACTACTCAACAGTCATCTCTCTGCCCTCACTCCCAAGACCTCATCATGAACTTGCTCGCTATCAAGAAGCCCTCTGTATGACATCTAAAGAAGAGGAACCCTACATAGAGGGCAGTTTTAAATATCTACAATTTAAAAAACCTAGAGGCCAGACAACTACCCGAATGTTAGATCAGCTAATTTCCCCTCCCACTGTGTCATGCACATACACATGCTCGAAGTACTTAAAGCTTCTGATCAGTGTGTTCCTGTTTCAGACCGTGCTTTATATGAGAGTTCCTCTGAAGTCCTGGGTGACCCATGCAGAGGTTTCAAACAGAGAAAGGAAAAGTAGAGGTAAACAGAATAAAGATCACAAAAAATACATGCTGGGGGGACAGCCGGGAGAACATGAACCCAACAGGTGTGGCTGCTAACGAGAAGGTACTGCCCCCTGGGAACTCCTGTGAATGGGGGAGGCGGAGGGGACTATTTCTAAGATGGGCATTTAGAATGTGATTAAGCTACAGAGACTGTCTGGGTCCTGCTCTGATTTGCTGTGCTGTAGACATCCCACAAGCCCAAGTTGAAAGAATCAGTGTCTGCTCTCCAGACCTCTGGGCCCATTATCACCCAGCCCCCACCTTCCCAAACAAAACAAAACAAACCGTGTCACAAATCTTGAAGGTTAAGGTTTACTCAGTGCTTCCTTTTAAACAATGGCAAGGGGTGCACCCTTTAGTGATCCTTTTATAGAAAGGAGGGGGTGTGGCCCCACACAGGAAGGGCACTTGACCCAATACGGGAGGTTGAGAGGCCTGGCATTCGAGTTTCAACTCTTTCCCGGGTGACACTTCTCTCTGGTCCAGGTCACCCAACCTTCTTTCAGCCAGTTTACTTGCCTGTGGTTGACAGCGGCCTGACCCCAGGGCTGGTTTAGGCACCACCAAGGGCCTACACAGATCTGCTCATTCGATCCTCACGGCAACCCTACAAGTTCAGTTCTCTGGTTATTCCCGTCCTATGGATGAGGATGCAGCTACCCTGGTGGCTCCTGGCAAATGCAGGAGACTCAGGTTCAATCCCTGGGTCGGGAGGATCTCCCGGAGGAGGAAACGGCAACCCACTCCAGTATTCTTGCCTGGGAAACCCCAAGGACAGAGGAACCTGGCGGGCTACAGTCCAGGGGGTCACAGAAGAGCTGGACATGAGTGAATGACCGACCATGCCTCCACAGACAAGCCCATGAGCCCCGGGACGTTTAAGGGCTTGCCTAGGGTCACACAATCAGCAGGCAGTGGAGCCAGGGTTCAAAGCTGGGGAGCCGCACCTTGACCACTCTGCTCTGAGCTTCCCATCAGCAAGGCCACCCTTCAGGCCAGGCTGCCGTGTGTGTTTGGTAAAACTGCCCTGGAGACTACTACTTGAGGCATATTTTCACTCATGCCACATGCAAATACACTCTCTGCAGAATTTAAAAAAAACTAGGGACAACTAAGTATCGGTAACTTTAATACATTAGCTTGTTCTCTGAGAACAGCTTTGTATAATTTGCAAACTACTTCTTCGCAAAATTTGTGATACTGAGTTTTGGAGGCAGAAGGGATCTAGAGACCAGGTTTTCAATCAGAGTGGTGGAGTGACGCTCTCAGCCCAAAGGGAAGGCTTGCCCTTCATCACAAGGCCGCACCACTGCTGCACGGCCGCCCGGAACTGGGGAGCGCTTCTTGGGAGTTTTGACCTGTCAGGCATCCACTCGCTCTTGTGATGCATCCATGTGTAATATCAGTCCTCAGAAATGTATCAGTTAGACATTTTCTTCTCACTACAAGCTCCTCAGGCTTTAAGAAGAGAAGAGAAAGATGAAGGGAAAAAAAAAATCTTTTTCCAGGTCAGGGAAACAGAAAGCCACTATTAGTTAAAGTTCTTCTACAGTGAACCTAGGGCTTCCCTGGCAGCTAGGCTGGTAAAGAATATGCCTGCAATGCAGGAGACCCCAGTTCGATTCCTGGGTCAGGCAGATCCCCTGAAGGGATAGGCTACCCACTGCAGTATTCTTGGATTTCCCTGGTGGCTCAGATGGTAAAGAATCCACCTGCAATATAGGAGACCTGGGTTTGATGCCTGGGTTGGGAGGATCCCCTGGCGGAAGGCATGGCAACCCACTCCAGTATTCTTGCCTAGAGAATCCCCATGGACAGAGGAGCCTGGCAGGCTGCAGTCCATGGGGTCACAAAGGGTCGGACACAACTGAGGGACTAAGCACAGCACACAGTGAACCTAACTGAAGGGCTACCCAGTTCCTTCTTTTCTCTGTAAATCTGCTGACGTGCAGACTTGATGCTAAACCAACTGTCTTTCCCACATGCTTATGGAACAGGGAAACCAAAGGAACCGGGAGCTGGGGACCTCCTCGTCCTCATTCACGCTTCAAAGAAAAAGTAACTTCCTATTTAGGGTATTCAAACTTTTTGTGCTATTTATTCTGTAAAATTTGGTCTTATTATTCTCTTTTGGAAATTTTTTTTAATGGTTCCATGTCATATTGGGACACACCAAAATACCCCAAAATGCCTCATCCTAAAACAGAGACATTTGTTGACAAGAAAAGTTAAGAAGAGGAAGAAGTAAGACCATGTTCTAGTTTTATTTCCACTTAAGAGAGCAAAGATTCTGGGAAATTCATGTACGTTAAATTTATAAGTGAGCCCTTTTCCCCCCGAAGATTTATTTGGCGTGAAAAGTTACTTCCTGTACTGTAATCATAAAATAAAATGTTATTTACTCCTGTCATAACCATTCACACACTTCCTGTCATAAAAACTTGAACTTGGCTGGAATGTTAAATAAAACATGCCAAAAAACTACAGGTAGGAAGTGACTATATAAATACCTATTATCAGTTCATATTCCAATTTAAGAAAAGAATCACCTCTTCTTGGAAAAAACTAGTATTATGCTTTATCTTGGGTGACTAAATCCCACTTATGGCCCACAGAAGGACCTTAAAGGGTAAAAATCTTGCTCTGTTTATTGAGTTCAGTCAACAGTTTTCTGGCGGCTTTAGGATGCCTCCCAGGGACACTCTGAGTGTACCAGGCTGCGATGTTCTTGAGGGGTTCATGGCCCAGCGTCAGAATCGAGAAGAGTCAAAACATACACAGGGTAGATGTACACATTGTTAAATGCACGTGCGTGTTCTTCTTCAACGCCTGCATGTTTCTAAGAGAAAACAAGCTTCTAAATCCTAGGCTTCCGTGTGTTTAGTGGGAAAAGCAGAGCCAGTGTACACATACAATGCTACAAGAAAAGTGTGTGTGAACAGATTTGTTTACAAAACAGGGCCCAGCAAAGTCTGTCTCTCAGTGCCACAGCAGGATCCATCCAACAAAACAAACAGGCAGATACGGAAGAATCTACAGGACTAGCTCTTCTTTCTGATGAAGGTATGACAGCTAGTGAATTATAATTGGGCAGTAAGTTACAATGTGGCTTAGTCTTGAACTGGGAATATGTCACAAAATCCACTTCCACACACATGCATGCACACACACATACACAGAGGTGCATATACGTCTATGTAGCACAATGGTCTCAATGCTCCTGTGGCATTAGAGTCTCTAATTTATTTCTTCACACAGGCATCTTCTCCTACCTTCAATTCTACATATTTCTTCAATTCTACATATTTCTATCTGGAAAGGGTGCTTGGTCCCTTTAAACTCATCAGGAAACAAAAAAAAACAAATGAATTCTATTTATTTTAGCCTAATTAACTGTATGGCCATCTGACCAGGCTGGAAAGCTTGTACCCTTGACTCCCTTCTTCAGGGACCAGAGGCTGAGGCCATCAATAGGTTGCCAAGTCTAGTCAGCACCTGTTCCCTGTTCACTGCTGTTTCTGTCCTCTCCCGCCCATGCTTGCTTCTAATAAACATGCTAGACCCTTATCACTTTGTTCTGAGACAAGTGTGACAACCTTTTCAATTGGTTTACTTGCCAAAGAGCAGCTTTGTGGCAGTAAAACACAGAAAAGAGTAGGAAGATTGGCCTCTGGGTTTGACTCGGCCAGATGCAAACCACGTGGTCCTGTGAATGTTATGCAGTCTCCTTGGAACTCGGTGCTCTCATCTACAGCATGAAGAAAATGGCAATCAAATTATATGCTCTGATGTGGGACATACACAGTCCCCAAATATGATCTTCTGAAACTCAGTTTCCTCAGGGAAATGCACACCTTCAAAACCTTCAGTGACTTTGCTGAAGTTTAACTTCTTCAGCCTGAACTGAATGTGCCAGTCTCATAAAATGAATGGCACAAATGCAAGTGACTTTAACAGGGGTCATTTCTTGAGCTGCGTGCACTATGCATTATCCAGTTTTATATACGTGGGTGCTAATCCCCACGACCACTCTGCAAGGTGGTTTTATGACTACAATATACACCAAGAATCTGAAGTTCTGTGGATAACTCACCAAAGGTTATAAAATCTATTACGTGTCAGAAATGGCATACAAAATCTGCCTATGGTTAATTATAAAGCCCACTAAATCATACTGAGTGCTTTAAATGTACCATAAGAAGAGAGGGGGGTGTCCCTAACTACTTGAATGATCATTCTCTGAGTCCCTGTAGATTCCAGGCTGCATAAGAAGCACCAATCATCTGAGTATAAAGAACAATGATGGCACTTCCCTGGCGGTCCAGTGGTTGGGACTCTGAGCTTCCGATGCAGGGGGCACGGGTTCAGTCCCCAGTCAGTGTATTAGGATCCTACATAGCGTGCAATGTGCTCAAAAATAAATAAAAATAAAATTAATATTAAAACAATGACAAAGCGATAACTTAGTATTTAGTCCTCATTAACATCAGCATCCATTACGCTCACTTTCTTGATGGGTCAGTTCAGTTCAGTTCAGTTGCTCAATCATGTCTGACTCTTTGCAACCCCATGGACGGCAGCACACCAGGCCTCCCTGTCTATCACCAACTCCCGGAGTTTACTCAAGCTCATGTCCATTAAGTCGGTGATGCCATCCAACCATCTCATCCTCTGTCTGATTGGTCAGTACCACAGAATAAAAATGCAAATACAATGAAGTTCAGTTGTAACATGAAACTATACAGTTTCAACCAAAACTGACAAAAGTGACCCAGGGAAACTGTGTGAGTCACACACAGTCATTGAGAAATAAGGATCAAAGGGGGTTTCAACAATTAACAACTGAGGAAGCAAAAGTCAACAGAGATGACTGCACAAGGGGTGGACTCTTCAAGAGAATGGTTTGTGTATCAAAAGATTAAGAGAGGTCCTTTGGGAAATTAATGCTTATAAACAAAAATCACTCTCTTTATGGTTCTGCCACAGAAGTGACCAATCTTAGGTCTAAGAAAGAGCACATGGTTGCATCATAGCCCAAATTTCTGTTATATAATGTAAAACAAACTGAGATTCAACTTTTAAAAAATTTTTCAGGACTTAATTCCACTAAAATCTTTAAAAAGCTTTTTACTGTTTGTTTTAAATATTTGATTCAGGTTTAAGTTAATTCTCTAAATAACAGTTTTCTGATAGCAGTTATCTTCAGATGATAAGACTTCTTGAAAAGGTAATAACAGAAAAAAGGAAGAATAAAAGGATTACTGATATGCAAATAGTAGTGAACAAAAGATTACTAATTCTCAAGCCCACAAGTGAAAAGTAATGTCTTAGGGTTTCCTCTCTCATTTCAAGATTCTCAGGCTTACCTAGCCCAAAACACCCACAAAGAAGATTCACTCATCAGCTCCATGCCCTGGTCCCACCACTGTGTCTATGGTGGCCTAGATATGACATTCATTTGGCATTAGCTAGCCTTTAGGCAGGTCTGTCTAGGCAAAGCTAGACTATAGTAAGCTCTGTGTAAATCCTAACTTTATAAGATTCACTCCACCTACTCTATGGTGGTTTAGTCACTGTCGGGTCCAACTCTTGTGACCCCACGCACTGTATCCTGCTAGGCTCCTCTGTTCATAGGATTTCCCAGGCAAGAATACTGGAGTCGGTTGCCATTTCCTTCTTCAGGGATTTACCAGAAGTTAATCCAGCTACCTGACAATCTCTACCTTTTTCCCCAGAAGAGTTTATAATCTGGAAGAAATTTTGCTTTATAATAATTCAATTAAAAAGGGCTTCAGGCTTCCCTGGTGGTCCAGTGGCTAAGAATCCGCCTGCTCATGTAGAGGACACATGTTCAATCCCTGGTCCAGGAAGATTCCACATGCTGCGGGGCAGCTAAGCCCAACAGCCACAACTACTGAGCTAGAGAGAAACTGCTGCTCACCACAACTACAGAAAGGGCACGTGCAGCAACAAAGACCCAGCATAACCAAAAATAAATACATAATTAATTAATTTTTTAAATTTAAAAGATATTTTAAAGAAAGGCCTCAATGGTATATCAAGATCCCTCCTGATATGTGTATATACACCTGTGTACAAAATTAAATGGTTTTGGTTTCTACCAATATCCTTCAAACAAAGGTTCAGAGAAGGGCTGTTTAGAAAAGATTTAATGGGATTTGTAACTTAAAACCTCAAAAGCATAGTATTGACTTAACCAAGACAACACTGGAATACAAAATGTGGTTGCTGTGCTTTTTCTAGTGACTATCATGTCGACTTTCAAGAATTTAATAAAATACTGTTGTCTCCTCTGCCAGAGAAACCCAAGAAGGGACACCCTCGGGAGACTGAGTCTTACAGTGGTGAATTCAGAGGCATGTGGTAAGAGATGAGAACATTATTAGTGCACTTGTGGCCTTGCAAGATGCTTGCTTGCTGTAGGGATCTTGGCTTGTTACTTGAGACAGTGGTTTTGTGATGCTCCGAAATAGCTCCTTCTCTCTGAAAAGCAAGAGGTGTTACTCTTCATAAGGAAAAACCCAGAGCCTGTGATCTAAACATTAGAGATTCTTTTTCGTATACGAGCAGAGGCCATACAAGCTCAATAATGCACCGTGAGAAATTAATATGTTAAGTAAATACAAGAGGCCTTCTAGAATTCAGCAATCTGAAACTGGGGCATGGGGTGAACAGAAGTAGAATGGGAAGAACTGGTGGCAGTTCAGTGGTTTTGAACTTCTGACTGTGATCCCAAAAGATTTTTAACACCGCCCTAGTTTTCCAGAAAGGGTTTTGCAGCACTGACCCCAAAGGCAGCATAATGTCATTGTCGTAGTGTATATTAATGAAGGCCATTGTTAATGATATGCTCTCTTTTAAGACTAAACAGAAGCTGAATACGCAAGTGGATAATGCAGAGCCATGCTGCAGTTCCACTTATGTCTTCAGAAGCAGTGAAGCCTGTACTTCAGAAGCTCGGGGTGGAATGCTTGTCTTGGAGAGCATTCAACGGAGAGCATTTGGTTTCCTCCATTTAACCAGGTCACCCAGGCATGGAATGCACAGCTCTGCCAGACAGAGCGTTGTGGATGCCTGAGAAACAACGGCCCTGTCCGGGCTACTGATGCGGAGAGAGGCCACGGTTTCCTTTTTCTCTGCTTTGAATGGCAGCCTTGACGTCACAACAGCTAGGAACCGCTGGAGGGACAAATAACAAGGCTCAAGCCAAGAGTCCCCCACTCTGTTGCAGGACCATTTTCACCTCATTCTGGTATCTTCTGTGGCTGCAGAGTCAACAAGAGCAGAGGTGAAGGGCTGGAGCTTAAAAACAGAGGCAGCCTCTGGGCTGATGAAACAGATCTTTGACCATGTTAATCATCACCTTTAAGAAACCCGGATAAAGAACAGCTCTTGAATTAAGCTGGTTTCTAACCAAATGGACTCCCCAGGGAATGCCTGGAGTGATGCTGCTCAAGGCTCAGACCTCTGCATTTTCCCCAAGGAGCTGAACTTCCTGTATTTCAAAATGAACCTTTTCAAAACGGGGCTGCCACAAACATTCTGAGAGAGGCAAGGAGGTCAGAAGAGCCGGCAGTTTTTACAAGAGACTTATTTATTTTCCAGAATAAAAACATCTTTTAGGGATTTTATAATTTAAGTTCAAGCAATTAAACGTGCATTTAGCACCCAACTGCAGGTGTCTGAACAAATGGATGAAAACTGTTCAGATGCTGGCAGGCTTAACTCACCATTATATAAAATGAGTTGTCTATGTAAGTCATCACAGCAGTTTGAAAAGCATGATCTTTCATGTTTCAACCTTACTTCAAAATTACAAATTATATTTAGCTACGTGAGTGTCAGATCATTTCTTTTCATTATAAATGCAACGCTAACTATAGACCTACCGGGCAATCGGCAGGCAGGATCTGAAAGTATTGTGTCTCTACTTTCATGGAACAGAGAACAGCCTTTCTGTTGCCACACGTTTGCCTAAGTCCAGCCCTCTGCCTTAGGGCCAATAACAACGTTCACCGAACTCCAACCCTAGCATGAACCCACATTGCTCCGGGTCCTTTGGGACAGCCGGAGCTGGAAAAGCAGGGGCTGATCTCTGAGGTGCATATGTGTCATAACAGCACATCAACACAGAGGGCCATGGAAACACCTGCCCCTCTGATGTCTGTGCTTGTAGTTCAGCAGATTGAACGCCTAATGGCAACCCACTCCAGTATTCTTGCGCCTAATGGCAACCCACTCCAGTATTCTTGCCTGGAGAGTTCCATAGACAGAGGAGCCTGGTGGGTACAGTCCACGGGGTCACAAGAGTCAAACATGACTGAGCACCTGAGTACTGAGCTACTTGGCTCCTTTTACAAGCTCCTTCTTTCCTTATTTTGATGAGCACTCCCAAAGCATAACCTCCCTGCGGTCGCAGTGTCCATCTCATTTCAAGAGAATAACCTGCTATGAAGATTTACTTACTTTCAAAGGTAAAAGAGGGTAGCATTCTTATCCAAAACTCTCATTTAGGACCCCCCCTCCCCCGCCTCCGCCCAGGGCAGGATACATCCCTTTTGCCTGCAGCTTGCCCAGAACATCTCTCATTCTCTGCAAGTATCTGATGCCTGTTTGGAATCTGGACTTTGGATTCTAGTGATCTTACCTCGGTAGATAACAAACTCTGTGCCTTGTTTCTGTTGTTTAAAAAAGAAAAAAAAAAACAAAAAAAACTCCCAGTATTTTCAGTGATTAAACAGCAGAAAATATACAGCAAAAATTACTTGTTGACTACATTTTCTTTCAAATGATGATTATGCTCAAGAGGTGAAACTTATTTTAGCCCTACCCTTGTTTTTATTTTATAAAGAGCTTGCTACAGTTTGAGAATTATAATTAAATTTCCTCTGAACTGATTTATTAAACTTAAGTTTTCAAAAAGAGAATGATGGGATTTCTTAAACTATTAAGTTTCAAAAACGAAGACTACTTATTTTTATTCTAATATAAGAGATGAGAGGCTGAGAGGGAAAATTTTTTCCATCTGTATTTTGATTAGAATTTTTTAATGTTCAAATTTCTGGTTATAAACCACAGTAAACAACCAGTCATTCATTAAGAGGCAACTATTGAAATGGCGATATTTAGAAGAGAAAAAATAAAACATGATGTGATTAAAACCCCACGCACGTCTTCACTTCAAGGCAAACGCTGTGCCCATCTGGGTATTAAGAAAGTGCCAAATATCACTGGGATCTAGATTTAACTCATGTCATAAAGAAAGCACTGTGCTTCATTTGTTTATAAAGGACCTGGAACCTCATGGAAATGATGGTGGTGATATGGACCTGAAGAGAACTCAACAGTAAAACGAGGTACTGATTTATAAATTATTTAAATATGGAATCAGTCACAACATGAACTTTCAATGATCTACTATTCTTCGACTCTTAAGGATAAGAGGTAATATTAAAGAATGTTAACTTTCGGCTGTAATAGGTCTCTGCTCTAATTTTCTCCTCTGTTTGGAAATCTGTAAGGGTTAGTCAGTTTAAAAATCCTGGCTGCTTTTAAGTCAGAAGGGCCAAAGAAGAGACACAGTTTGTCCTGAGGGGACTCAAAGACGGTCCTGAGGGGACTCAAAGACGGTCCTGAGGAGTTAAGCCCTGGATGTGTTCCCTGAACTGAAGGTGCTGTCTCTGCTTGCTTTATGGTGAGGCCTGGTGAGCTCCAGAGCCCTCTCTCCAGGTGATGGGAAGTAGGAAGTGCCCTGAACCCAGCCACTTCCAGCACACGTGCCAGGTATCCACATCCAGAAATGAAACCCGAGCTGGCCAACCTGCCAGCTAGGATAGCCACCCTCAGCGGGGATGGAGGCTTTCCTTCCACACTTTCGTGCCCACTGAGTCTCACGTGAACAGAGGAGCTGATCCCTGATTTCAGTGTAAGAATAATGATGGGAATTCTCCATGAATTTTCTTTAGGAACCGATGGCTATCATAAATCCCACAGAAATGAGCTTTCCCTTTCCAAATTCCTCTGAAAACGCCGGCAGAGAAAGGTGTATCCTTGCCCTAAGCTCATTTGTAAATAATAATAATAAAAGCTTTTCCTCTAAGTTTATTACAACACAACCAAGAGTCATCATCCAATTCTATAATGCACACTTGAGACACTGGTTTTCACTAATTATCTTTTGTGATTGTTAGGAAAAGCTAACTTTCTATTCTTTACCTACATGAGAACAAACATAATACTCATCTCCAACACTGATTCTATGGTAAGTAGCTTTATAAAATCAGTCTTTTTTTTTTTTCGGCCATGCCATGTAGCATGTGGGATCTTAGTTGCCTGACCAGAGATCAAACCTGCGCCCCCTGAAGTGGAAGAAGACACTCTCAACCGCTGGACCACCAGGGAGTCCCTCAGACCAGTCTTTATGCTTATAAACCTACCCTCCAATTGGCAACAACAGCTCTATCATTCTCCTCAGTTTCTACTATGTACACGGAGAGGCAAATACAGGCTGTATTGATCCTCTTTACTGTTCCTGCTTTTTTTCTTCTTAGCACATCATAACCTGCGATTGCCTGTGTGTGTGTTTGTACATTGTTGCTTCCATAAATCTGTAAATTCCATGCAGGCAGGATTAGTGTCTGTGTCATCCTTGTACAAACACTGTGGGATGAATGGGAGGAGGGGAGGGAAGGGGAGGGAAGTGGAGAAGAGAGTAGTAAGAGAAGGAAGGGAAGGAAGGCAGGGAAGGGAAAAACCACTGCAACAGCAGCTACACTGGTTTTAAGCAAACCAAAGAAGTACTGTTGCAGTTTCATCAGATTCTTCATTTATAGAATTTAAAATTCTTTATAACTATTATCTCATCAAATCTCATGGTAATCCTAAGTGAACATGAAATTAAAATTATTGTGTATCACCTAGAGGCACAAAAATGAGGAGTAATTAGCTCCTGTATTTCTCATGTTTTAGCCATACAGCAGCCACCACAGAAGACAGTTCTCCTCACTGACTTCTCAGGGGGTGTGTAAAATCAGAGCTGTATTTCTTAAGAACTGTGACCAAGGTCCAGTATTTCTCCCCTTTTTATTCATTCAACATGTTTTGGAAACTGACATGGAAAGGCTGATTTTTAACTTTGGATATATTCCAGTGAAGGAAGAACTAGTTCTCGAACAATTCTTCTCATTTTTACCACTTACACACAAATGCACCTTCTAGAGTGAAGGATGCCTCTCAATGAGGAAATCGCTTACCAATAATAAGCAGGGTCACCCACTGGGGCAGACAGCAATGTCAGACCTGATGACTGGGAAGAACTGATGTGGTGGTCTCTCCCACCGCCTGGCTCCAGGGAGAATATCCAAGGTGTCCTCCTCACACAACATATCCTATGATGATACGATGGACAACACCATCAACACAGGGCCGAGGAGGACTCGACGGAGGCTCACACAGCCGGTGACTGACGGAGCCGAGACATAGCCTCAGGTCTCACAGCCTGCATGTGCTGAGCTCACCTGGCCACCAGGATGCTCACTGCCCAGGCTCTGAACTGACAGGGCTGCAGGAAGTGGCAATGGAGTCACGTGCAATGCAGAGAAAGTGTGAACACAGGTGAGCCCAAACAGATCATCATATAGTTCTGAAGCATCTGGTCTAAGAACAGTTACAGACAGCAAAGTTAACCTGCTGAGCTGAGTGCAGCCCTAATCGGGTCTGTTTTTGTCCCAACTGCCTAGAGCCCTTCCATCAGGGCAGAGGCAAACCTCAACCCCCATCTCAGCTGTCGTGGGAATTATGAGAATTAAAAGAAATAACACACGCCCTTGTGCACCTTAGCACTGTGGCTCTCCTGTGAATATGATACCCAACCCCAGTTCCCATCTGAACACAACCAAACTAACCTTGGAATCAGCTTCCCTCTTGCTGAATCCTTTCTCTCAGTTTTTCTCTATCAGTTTATCACAGTGTGTTATTGGGTTCACAATGCACTTATTATTCTTCTGATGATAAAAGTAATAAACCACTCCCCGTACATTCTACACTCAAACAGTTTATAATTCAAGATTTTTTTCTCCTGATGCTCATAGTTTTTTCTCGACTGACCAAGGTTTAGAAAGTATGGCACATTCACAACCGTAGCAAGTTAAATGCATGGCGCCTGTCACACAACAAGAAAGGCAGACAAGTATTGGTTCCGACTAGCTGGGAGTTAGCTGGGCTAACTCACCTGGGTCCTGACCCGTATCACCGGTGTCCCAGGAATGTGACTTCCCCATCACAACCCCCACGGCAATCAGCTGTGACATGCTGGCTCTGTGGATAGGATGTCATACGTTCCAGCTCCACTTGCAAGAGTATGTCCAGGTCCAAGGGTGGCCTTGTGACCACAGCAGAGGGCCTGACCCCCTTCAGCCAGCCCCAGAGGGACACGGAATCAAGGCCAGCGATCTATGATCTAATTCTACTGCCAGTGTGAGTTTGTCAAAGGATCTGAGAGCAAATCATGTTTTCCCTGTCTGGGGCTTGGTTTCTATGCTTTGAAAAGGATTCTTAGTATTTACTGCAGTAAAATTAAGCACTTTCAAATTTCTGCCAGATCCCGTGGAGAAATATGGTTTATTAACACAAATCAAATGTAGTGCTTGAAAGGCAGGAGACCCGGATCACAGTCCCTGGCCCACTACTGGCTCACTGGGAAGCTTTAGGCATAGAACCTAAATCAAGTGCATCATTTTTAATGGGTACAGAATGGACACTTGGTGGGTGGGAGCGCCCTGTGAGATCTCAGGCCAGTCCAGTGGTGAAACTAAGTCAGCTCAGATAAGGCCATTTGCCAGCGCCCGTAGCCTTGAGTGCTGTTTTGTAGGTGGTTCAAGGTGGCCATGCTGCAATGTGACCCAAAAAGGTTTTGAAAGCTTGAAGCTGAAGGAACTGGTTGAAACTTGTCCTTGAAAAGAGAGGCAGTCCCACATATTAGCTCAGAGCATAGCTTTTAGGAGCCAAATCTGTGCATTCGAATCCTGAGTCTACCATTTTTGAACTTTAGTTTTCTCATCTGTAAAATATGAATAAATATCATCTACCTGTTACAGACTGTTTTAAGGATTAGATGTCTTAATTCATGTAAAATAAGCACTAGGTAAACATTAGTTATGAGCTAAAAGTTAACAAAGTATTAAAATAAGATATAATAATTAGGTATATATATTTTTAGTTTCCAATGCAAACTTATATAGTTTCAGTTGGACTGAGTGAGACTCCCTGAGAGAGGTAATAATAAAATACCCAAGCTTATACAGCCCTTTAGAGTTTGCAAGACACTTCCCTCTATTTTCTCCAAGGCTTGTCTTCTCATTTATTTTTTTACAAGTCACTCTTCAGCAAAGTGACCAGGAAGATTGGAAAAAAGATAAATATAAAACTTAAAAACTGTTAAAAAATAAAAACGCCAATCAATGGGTTAAATAGCATTCTACAAATGGCTGGAGAAATAATACTGTAGCTGCCATCCACATGCTGGTATCTTCATCAGAGACTGTCCTCCGAATTACAAACTTGAATGTCTACCTGCCAACTCAACATCCCCACTGGAATTATAAAGGCATCTCCAAGTTAACAGAACTAAAACAGAACTGCTTGTAATTTTCCCCTTTCCCCATAAACAGGATACTGGGTAAACTGTGATACAGTCACATACACTGGAACACTGTAGCAATGTATACAAAGGAACTGCAGCTCTACTCCCAACAACATGGGTAAGTTTTATAAACATAATATGGAAGGAAAACATAAGCTGCAAAACACTACACATGGTGTGATACCACTTTCTGGTATCTCAAAATACCTTTAGCAATGCTCATTTATGTGATAAAATTTATATATCTGTTAAAAAAATCAGGAGAATTATAAACACAAATTTCCAAACTGCAAGGAAGCCACAAAATAGTAGGAAGGAAGTACAAAGATACAGAAGCATCTGTATCTTTCCAGTTCCTAAAAGAGGAGGTGGGTCACTGGAGTGTTTTAAAAAATTGTGCTTTAGAGCTTACTTGTATGTTATGAGTAATCTCTTGTATATATCAAATAACCAACAAATTAAAAAGACAGAAATACAACTCATAAAATGCACTGTGCTGAAAGTTACACTTCAAAACAAACTAAACAGTGAAGGAAAGTACATCTTGCTAAAAATATGAAGAAATTAATGTATACTAATAAAGTTGGGTATGGAATACAATTATTTTTACAAGGGTGAATAAAACACACGTGTTTTATGAGAATCAAATGCCAAGGGATAAAATGATTAGGCTTGTGGAAGTGGAAGTGTTAGTCCCTCAGTCGTGCCCGACTCTTTGCGACCCTATGGACTGTAGCCTGCCAGGCTCCTCTGTCCAAGGAATATTCCAGGCAAGAATACTGGAGTGGGTAGCCATTTCCTTCTCCAGGGGAACTTCCTAGCCCAGGGATTCAACCCGGGTCTCTCGCATTGCAAGCAAGATTCTTTACCGTCTGAGCCACCAGGGAAGCCCTGACTAGGTTTAGAGGTCAGAACAAATTTATTTATCAGGGCTTCTTTTTCTATTTTGGTAGGTTTTCTTTCTTAAAAACAAAACAGATTGATTGATATTACTTGTTTAGTGTTGTCTGCTTAGCAGATGGTCGGTCCAAGCTGCCTAGGATGAGAACCTCTCCCTGCCTTGCCCAGGCTCGGGCCTCTGTAGGCTCGTCTAGGAGGAGCTCAGCGCCACATGTGGTGAAGGCCCATGGTTTTAGAGTTCCTCTTCTCTCCTCCGTCAGCATTGACAGCAGTGCTTTACTGTAGACAAACTTAAGACGTACAGGCTTTCTTATTTTCTAGAGCATCTAAGTTGCAATTCTTAAAACACATATAAGAGTCCATTTTAGAAGGAAGTGACCAAGCTCAAAGCAGCACTCGGCATGATACGCCTTCTTTATTTATCTGTTTGAACAGGCAAGGAAATAAAAAGAGGCCTGTGCATTTCTTGGGCTTTGCAAACAGGAGCTGAATCTATTTGAATGGCCAGGGAGGAGAAGACAGTTTAACTTAGATTTGGCATAGGTTTAGGGGAAGAAATGTCTTTGTAGCTGGTCCTAAATATTATGGCAACTTGGACTGAGTCAGTCTCCAAGGGAGAAGTCGCCACATGTTATAACAGAAGCCACTGGGCTTGGCAAGGAAGGGAATGAAAGAATTACAATGAAAGCAACACCATTTATCCATCATGGCAAAGATGCACTGGCCAGGACCATGGCCTGTCCTCCTTTTCCATGGCTGATCAAACCAAGCACTGCCCTTTCAAACCAGTCTTTATCATCATATTGTAAAGAATACTAAATGCTGAGATTAAAATTAATTTCTAATGTATTTTTAAGAAGAATTTTTTCTTCCTCCTTACTGAAAAAAAGAAAAAGAGTAAACAATTCAGAATAGAGGTTCAAAAGGAGGAGTGCCAGCAAAACAACTGAGCTTAAGAATGCTGAGAGGGAACATCTCTCAAATGCATTTATTAATTTTAGAGCTCCCATGAGATAAGACTATAACCTGTTTTGAGGCATGCTTCTTCCCCACCACATAAATTTTTGAAAATTAGATTCGTGCCTACCTGTCTCACTGTTTTGACTGGTCATTCCCAAACATACACTGCCTGGCTTTGACGCTTTCCAAAGCTAAGAGGAGGTGAAGTCTGGCACAGGGAAGGCTGTTAGTGAGTTTCTACTGAGTGAATCTGCATTCTTGTGTGGCCTAGAGTTGGACGTAAATTCTAAGACTTCTTACATTAATGGTAATTTTTTGGTCAATGTCACCATAACTTACTATTTCCAAAAGGAAAAATTAGCAGCTTATTTAAAGGTTACTGAATACAATATCTAGCTCTCATTATGGATCAAAGGAGAGGAATTTTAAGGAAAAAGAGACAAAATATAAATCACACAGTTTCATTTTACAAAGTGGTCTTCCATGTATACCACGTGTTTCACTAAAAAAGAAAGGAGATGTTTATGAGACATGCAGGTCACAAATTAAGGTGTGTGTGTGTGTGTGTGTGTGTGTGTGTGTGTAAGACATGCAGGTCACAAATTAAGGGTGTGTGTGTGTGTGTGTGTGTGTGTGTGTAAGACATGCAGGTCACAAATTAAGGGGTGTGTGTGTGTGTAAGACCAAGAAAGTGTGAGAGGAAAACACAGACAGAGAAAGAGACAACGAGGAATCTGGGATAATGGAAGAAGCAGAGAGTTTAAGGAATGTTTTAAAAATACACAACTGATGATCCCTTAAAAGCACCAGTCTTACTTAAATGGTGTCCTAGACCAGGGTGGCACACCAGCTGTGAAAGGTGGAGATCCTGACAGCTCACGACAGCGATGTACACTGTACTGTGCAGACTTCTTTTGGGAAGGAGAGTTACTCACAGAGTCATGTAGGACTGACTGGGCCCAGGTTGAGAGGTTCATCTGAAGCAGAAAACACCCTGGAACAGGTGCCTGTGGGCTAAACCCACGTGTGTCCCAGCTACGCTCAGAAGGTTGGTGCTCCCCCTGCCCCGCCCCTGGCCCCATGGCTATTGGGGAGTGATCCCAGAGAACACAGCGAGTCTGCTGACCACTCAACATAAATGTATTAAGCATCTCCTGTGTGTCAGGCCCTGCACCTGGTAGATACTGAAGTCTGATGGTGAACCCAGGGGAAAACAGTCCCTGCCCTCACAGAGCTTACAGTCTAGCAGGGAGGAATGGTAGGAATGGAGGTGCTAGCAGAGTGACGGGGAGCACGGTTGGCTGGGGTCCCTAGACAAGGTTTAAATCCTGCCTCGGGAGCAAGAGCTCCCTGGGTCACTGCTTTCTTTACATGTAAAATGGGATGATAATGTGAAGGAGATTCCACGAGACCATGTTTATGAAACATTTAAAACAATTCCTGACACACCAAAGGCCTGCTAAATGGCAGTTATGAGGGGTATTTCCTCAGAGAACCAAGGGACACACACAAAAGAGTCTGCCGCCCTCTTCCCCAGAGCATACCTCAAACTGTTGGACAAGGAGCTAAGCCACATCACTGCTTCATCACATTTCCGTATGACTTTTGGCCAATCAGGTGGCCCCCAGTGTCCCTAGGCTGGACAGAAAAGTCTAGTCGCTAAAAGCATACCCGGGCAAGAATTCACCCCACAGTGTTCCTATAATGGGAATGTTTTCTGTTTCTCAAGGAGGCAGCAAGGGAAGTATTATAGGAAGGCCTCTTGAAAACGAACATATAGCATCTTCTCTTTCAAAGCAAGCCCTACCAAAGCACCACCACCATGATGAATGTTCTGGATGGTGGCTCCCAAGGGACAGATGAGGGGGTGGCACTCAAGACATCTCGGGCCAAGAAGCAGCGGAATGGAAGTATGAGGAGCACAGCTTCTGGAGCCAGGCTGCCTGGGCCCCACGCCAGGCTCTCTCACTCACTGGCTGTGCAGCAGTGCCCATGCTGCTCACTGGGACTTGGTGTCTAAAATCTGTAAAAGGGGTTAATATCAGTTCTGCTCTCACTGGGTAGTTGCAGGAATTAAAATCATTAACACCTGTCAAGCAATTAGGATAGACCTGACCTTCTGAAAACAGTTCACAAATGTTGGCAGTAATTATGTCTGGAAACCCAGTAACTTTATTATCTTGTTTAACAAGAACATGAGTGCCAAATAGCAAGAGAGCAACTGAACCACACTCAAGGAATCAAGAGTTCTCTCCTTGGCTCTCTGATCTTCTTCCTGCATCAAAGTGGGTGCACACATCCCTCCTGGAATTCGCCTTCCTTATCCACACAAAAAGCAATACACACCTCCACCAAGCATGCCTAGAGAGGTCTGATGCC
This sequence comes from Giraffa tippelskirchi, assembly GCF_054371585.1. NCBI lineage: Eukaryota > Metazoa > Chordata > Mammalia > Artiodactyla > Giraffidae > Giraffa > Giraffa tippelskirchi. The sequence goes on from NC_137284.1 coordinate 138,617,246, forward strand.
GTTTTCTGTTAGTATCAACAGCAGCTGAACAGTTTAAACTTCTATGTCTTCCTGTCTATATTAGCCACGGTTTTCCAGAGAAAGCCAACAGAATGTGGTGTGTGTGAGTGTGCACATGGACAAAGAAAGAGACAGAGGGAGAGATGGAGACACTGGATTTTAAAGCAATGGCTTCGGCAGTCAGGGGTCGACAAATCCAAAATCTGCAGGGCAGGCTGGTGACCCAGAGAAGAGATGATGCTGCAGCCTTGAGCTGGAAGGCAGTCTGGAAGCAGAATTCCTTCTTCCATGGGGGACAACAATCTTTTTCTCTTAAGGCTGTGAACAAATTGGATGAGGCCCACATACCTCATGGAGGATAACTTGCTTTATTCCATATCTCTGATTTAAATGGTAATCTCAGCTAAAAATACCTTCATAAGTATTTTTATACCTTCTAGACTGGTGTTTCACCAAATATGTGGGTACTAGCCAAGTTGATGCATAAAATCAACCATCACACTATCATTTCAGACTAGATGGATAGATAGTTCTTTGCTGTTGAAAAAGCCTCTAAGAATGGGCAACAATTTCTTTCTGAGATCAGATTAAATGCAAGAATTGAGATGAGGTGCCCATTTTACTTAAGAGCTGAACTCTTAAGTCTGAAGAAGACCTTTAAAGGGGATATGGAAGATGGCACGTGAACTTAACAGAAGACTCAAATGAATGCACTCCAGTCCACAGGAAGGACAAACCTTTAGAACAAAGGCTGCAAACTCAGTACCTACAAGGGCCAGACAGATAAGACAACTGAGTGGGGCGGGGTAGAAGATGAACAGGGCAGGGGTTAGGCAGAGTGCGCTGAGCACACTTCATGTAAAACTACCCCTCAGATTTGGGCCATGGAAGCCTCCGAGTCTTTATGCAACAGCCCAAAGGGCAGAGCATGGTCCAGTGGGCGGACTATCAACTTCAAGTCAGGTTGAAGGAACTCTGTGTCCCAATTCCACCACTCATTAGCAGCATGACCTGGAATAAGTTCCTTAAAACTTTCCAGGCCTCTATTTTGTTTGTAGAATCAGGTAGCTGCCACTTACACAAAGAAGTATTGTGAATACTCAGGAAAAAGTACCTAAGACATGTGATGGCTGATATACATGCTTCCTACTTTGCTTTTATTAAGCAATCACTTACATGGCATTTACTACGTGCCAAGCACTGCTTTACAACTCATTTAATCCTCACAACATCCCCATGAGGCAGGTTCTCATTTTACAAATGAAGCACAGAACGGGTAAACAATTTGACCAAGGACACACAGCTGGGAATTACTAGAAGATTGTTCAAAAAAAATACAGAACAGTAGGACTCATTAGTAGATGCTGTAATAGATTCTTCCACTCCAACTACTATAAGCCTCTTTTCTTTCAGCCTCAATCTCTTGCAAGTGTAGGTGATGCTTGCTACCCATAGCAACTGATTCCCCCTCACTCCTCATCACTCCATGAACCTCTCCCTTAAAGGAACTCAAGACTCTGCGCTCAGCAATTCCAAGGTCCCTCACAGTCCTCTCTCTTAGTCCTATTAGCCTGGCATTGCTCAACACTTCCTCTCTCCTGCATCGACCTCCACTTGCCTTCCAAGACTCCGAGATTCCCCGTTTTCCCCTTTGAAAGCTCCTCCGGGGTATCTTCCCATCCCTAACTCCTCTCAGAGGTGAGCCCTAGGTCCCTTTCATTCTCTCCTCTCTCTCTCTCGACGCGATGCACACAGACTGGGGAAATCACATTTTCAATGCACACACCTCAGTGCCCAACCTCCTGGTACACTCAACAAGTAGTGACCAACCTACATGCTGACCCTCTTTGCTCCAAGTCTGGCTGGCAACTTGTGTGACTTCAACTTTCATATGAAAACTTATCCAGGTCTGTGTGTGTGTTGCTGCTGCTGCTGCTGCTAAGTCACTTCAGTCGTGTCCGACTCTGTGCGACCCCATAGACAGCAGCCTACCAGGCTCCGCCGTCCCCGGGATTCTCTAGGCAAGAACACTGGAGGGGGTTGCCATTTCCTTCTCCAATGGATGAAAGTGAAAAGTGAAAGTGTGTGTGTTAGTTGTGTCCAACTCTTTGTGACCCCATGGACTGTAGTTGCCAGGCTCCTCTGTCCATGGAATTCTCCAGGGAATAGTACTGGAGTGGGTAGCCTTTCCCTTCTCCAGGGGATCTTCCCAACCCAGGGATCAAACCCAGGTCTTCCACATTGCAGGCAGATTCTCTACTGTCTGAGCCACCAGGGAAGCCAGGTCTGTTAGCTCCTTAACCTCCTCCTCTCCCACAGCCTAGTCTCCCCTCCTCTTGGCCCGTCCACTCCAACCACCTTGTTTTCTTCCTGTCACCTGGACTGCTTCACATCCCTCTAACCACAACCCCCTTGCCTTCAGCTCCTTTTATTAAATATTTAGGATAACAGTTTGTTACTTAGGATAACCAAACCTGACAATCTTAAACCCCACATCTAATCCTTCCACCGTGTCCCCTAGGGAAGTACCAGCAACAACCCAGTGGTCCACTTAGAAACTTCCATGTTGACTTCTACTCCTCTCTCTCCCTCATCTCCCATATCCAACAGACCCCCAAGTTCCATACGTCCACCACCCGTAAACATCAACCAGAGTTTCTCTTCTCTTTCCAGATCACCAGTGCTTCTCATCCAGAGTTCTCTCTCCAATGAGCTCCTCACCAGTTTTCCTGCTTCCAGTACTTGCTTCCCTAAAATCTATTCAGCAGACAGAACGGTCCCTCTGCAACACGAGTCTAATCACAGTGTGCCAGCGCTTACAATCCATGAACATTTTCCTACGTCCTTAACGAGATGACCAGATACCTGAGCAGAGCTTCTGGAGCGTTCCTTGATCTAGCCGCTGTCCACCTCGCTGGCCTCATTTCCTGTTTTCCCCGTTTCGGCCCCACATCATTTCTCACTCTTCAGATGTACCATGTTCCTCTCTTGCCGTAGGGGTCTTGGTATATCCTAGCTCCCCTGCCCAGATTATGTGTTTTCCTCAGTTTTTATCTTGGGACTTAGCACGCGAGTGTCATGTTAAGTATACCTCTTCCTTAAGAGACTTTCCCGGCCCCCAGTCTTGGTGAGATCCCTCAGGTAGGCTTTCTGTAGCCAACCTGCATTCCCCCTACCTGACAGTCACCCCACAGTACGGAGTCTCCCTCAGGAGCCTGTTCTGTGGAGGAATATATGGCTCTCTCATTCAGCGCTGTACTCGCATGGCCACGCAGTTCTGGTCCATAAAGACACTCCGCAAGTCTGTGCCGAGTAAACGAGTGCGCAGTTGATTCTTAAAGCCCCGTCCTTCAACCCTCCTATACTCTGTCCCTGAGATTTAGCTCCTCCATGTCTCCAGTCGCCTGATGGACACCTGACTGCGTACAAAGTGGACGGGAATCATCCCCTCTCTCACACCTGTTCTCTTCAAAACCTGGTAGAGCAGAAAGAACACAGGCGTGGAATCAGGGGTGCCTGTGGTGGGCCCACCCCAGGCCTTAGTTTTCTCATCTTGGAAATAAGGACACAAATACTAGCCTCATAGGATTATACTGAAGGAGATAGTGTACGTGAAGGGCTTGGCAGATGACATGGAAATAACAAATGGCACCTGAGTTTAAAAAAAAAAAGGGGAGTAATTCTGCTTCCATTCTCCTCCCTGCAGCTGCTCCCTCTCCTCCAGACCCATTCCGGCCAGGCCCCCTCACTCAGCCCCCTGCCCCTGCCTCCCGGAGCTCTGCTGGGCTTTCCTGACTCTGGTTTTCTCAGTGTCCGGGCCACCCCACACACTGATACTAGAAGATCCTATGATCACTCCCCTGACCGAAATTCTTCACCTGCTCCTGTGACTTAAGTGTTCAGTCTAAATCATTTAGACATAAGCCTTCTCTGCCCTCCTGGGTCCGGCCTCAACAGACCTTTGCTGCCTTCTCTTCCCGTTAGTCACAAATACACACACTGTTGTTGCCCAGCAACAACACATTAGTCACTGCCCACTCGGTGCAACAGTTCTTCCCATCTCTATCTATGCCTCTGCTCGTGTGTCCCTGGACTCGGACCACACCCCTGACCCCAGTTCTCAAGTCCAACACCACCTTTCTTTCAATGTCTGGCCAAAGCCTCCTCAATCTATGATGCATTTCTTGATTGCCCAGCCTGAGAAAATCTTTTCTACAAATGTGCGGTGTTTGATTTACCCCCTTCCTTTTATACATTTCATCTCTCTCCTCCATGTTTATCTGCGCATGGAACCCCAGCTCTAAGCTCTCCACGGGCAGCATCGCGCCGGGGCCCATGCTGTCATGCTCAGGAAAGGTGCCCAGGAAGCAGCAGCAGCTGAGTGTGCACACCCTCAGAGTCCTACTGAGGATGCAAAGCACCCGAGGGGCTGCAGTCAGCTAAACTTCTGCTGGGCTCCTAGGTGAGTGCCTGGCATACAGCAACACTCCACAAATAACTCTAGAAATTAACCTATCCTCGGGCAGATCAACTATTGGCTGTGGGACAGAAATTCTGTCCCCGGAAAAAAACATGAAAGACATGAGGAAGGTTTAAGTTCACTCTCTCCTACATGATAGACAGCTACCCTCAGCAATCAATACAGCATGTAACGCTTTGATATATTTAGTATGTCAAGAGTACTCGATTTTAACATATTAAGTAAGAATCATTCTTCAAAAGTCTCCTTTGGGGAACACAGAGTTATTCTAACAAAGTCCAAAATCTTTTTTAGACCTTGTCTTTTATACAGCCACAACTTCTTTTTTTTTTTTAATGCCTATTACACAATGAATACTTTTTCTCATAAGGGTTTCAACCAGCTGAAAATTTAAAACTTTCAGAAGCAAATTTCCTCATATTTAAAGTAGAAGACTTTTTTCAGGGCCTTCCTTTTCAAAAGTCTATTATGTAAGCCACTTTATAAGTCATGTACACAACAATTCTCATTTTTCCATCAAATTTTAACTCCCCCTCCCCCATGCCTCCCCACCTGGCTCTGGCAACACCATGTACCATGGGTATGTCTGTTATAGTACTTGTCAGGATGTGGTATTATCTCTTTATATGTCATTTATCCCACTAACCTGTCCTGGAGGGCCAGGCCCCAGACATGCCCATTTTTGAATCTGCAGTGCTGACTGCTGGTATGTGGTTGGTGGCTCAGTAAATGTTTACATAAATCAATGGCTCAAATCAGTTATTGGATCATAAACTTTTTCATCAGACCTAACTACTGGCTCCTTCCTACCCTCCTACTCGCCAAGGCCAGAGAATTCCCACCACCATGGATAATAAAAAAAAGATGGGAGGCTCTTAAGGCAATTGCAAACAAAAACTTCTAAACGTGTCCTTGGCAAAGATGGCATCGCTCTAGGAGAAGCTTAAATTCTTCCCAGCTAACACAGTACTCGAAGGAGGCAGCATCTATTTGCGTGTGAGCTAAAACATTAATTACACTACTTTACAGTCACACCTTACACATGTGCTTCATTTAATTCATTTATTTAGTCTCCCTGAAATAAGTACTGAGGAGTAAAAACCAATTAGTGTAAATCACAACTTTAAAAAGAGAAGTTAGGGAAGCATCTATTTCAACGGCCCAATTACATGAAAAAGCCAAAAAAAAACCCCTGCCTATTTGGCACTGTATACCCTTCAGTGATTTGGAAGTGAGCTACTTTTCAGGTATCATCCAATCATATTAACTGATGTTAGTGTTTCCAGATCTTCCCAAGATCCAACAACATAAGGCACATCTTAGTTTCCAAGAAAGCTCATTACAAGTTGATGAGGAGTTTGATAAAAAAAACTCAAAATAAAATTAACAGACAATGACTCTCACATTTGGGCTTTCCAAACATTGTTAAGGGTAAAAGAAATATATTTCCACATCACAAAGAGTTCTAGAAACCAGCATATTCTGGGAAGTCCATATCCACTGCTTGGGGGTAGGCGTTTAATAAAGTGTATTAAGGGCCAAATCTTTTTAGATAATTGTTGACACTTGGCTGAAGAATATAAAAACTGAAAACAAAAATAACCCAGATTTTAGAATTTTTCAGTTATAATGAAGTTTGGACCAAAGACTGAAAGCATTATTTCATATTCTCTTAAACACTTTTAAAAGCAGCACTCATTTCTTCCATTTAAAGAGGTGAAAACTGAGGCAACCAAGCTCAATCACTTTTTATGTACTCAATGTCTCAGAAGCAGTTAAAGCTATGGCCCCAAACAACAACTAAATGCTCTAATAACCCACTCTCATGAGGGAAGGTTTAAAAGGCTTCTTGCTTAACTGAAGGATAACCGATGTGACTTATTTCAACGACTGGTCCAAAAAAGCTGCTGCAGTAGACCAGCAGACCTTGGAGACCTGTTAACATCTTTGTCTGCAATCTCCCTTGAGGTTATATATATATATATATACACACACACACATATATACGATATATAATGTTAATTACTTGGTGTGTGTGTATATATGTATCTTTGGCTTTGATAAGAATAATATTCCTGTACATCCTAACTGGGTAGCTACATGCTGCCATCTTCTGATTATGCCCAGTGGAGTGTAAAAAATTTTTCATGAAAAAACAAAATCAATAAAAGCAAAACTCCCCATTTTTTTCTGCCAGTAGTGCCTTTAGTAACAAGAAGGGTAAAGACATCAACACAGGGATTACAATAGTCTCAGACATAATTCAAGCAGAATTCTAAATGGATAAATGCATGTTATAAACTTTTTTTTCCGCAAGTGCCTTGCATACTTATGTTACTATTCATTCTGAGACAGACAGACCATCAATGACCTTCTGGGTCACTGCCTAGGGAGAAAGCCGCCTATAAAGAAGAGTGGGGGAAAAATAAGAGGGGGGTTGCTTCCTTCCACCCCAGGCCCCCTACTGCCTTGAATGAAAGAAGACAGATGGCAGCCACCTTCCCATTTAATTAGGAGGAGCAGCTCAGAAGGGGACAGCCCTGCTCACTTGGCACCATCTTTAACAAACCGTTTCGATGGTAATGCTCCGCTCATTCGCCCTTGTTTCAAACTGTTCTCAATCTTTGATTTACAAACCGTATTTCTGTAAATTTCATTGTGAAAAACTACAGCTCTGAGCACAACACTCTATAGAAAGAAGGTACTTAAAGATGCCTGCTGAATTAATAATTCATACACGTTCATACAGGGGGCCTGGAGTGTTTCATATGAAATACAGACACCTGAAGTCCCACCATCACCCTTCTGACATGAAACTGGAACCCTCACGGCACAGCAGCCCTTGTTCAAATTCACACAGTATTCCACACTCGATTCAGAAGACCCCTGACTTCTGCTTTCCAAAACCACACTACCGTCACGCCGCCCCCTTCTACCTTCAAAGTGTCCCTGTTTTCAGTTGAGAAAAGTGGAGAATATTCTCCGGTAAAAGCAGTCCATTTTATGAGGAAGTATAATTTTAATTACAAATCACAGACTACTCACTCCATGTTTCTATTTGCTGTGCATCTGCAAAAGCACAGAACTTTGTATTAAAAATGTATCAAGCCAAGTAACACCTCTGGAGACAGGAGCAGCTCCGAAAACCAAGTAAACAAAAATGAAAGAGGAGGGCCAAGAGTCAGAATTAGGCTGATGTCACAGAATCTTCCGTGTGGGTGATGAAGCCTCTTATTTTTTTAAAAATTATTACACGTATTTGCTATAACTCTACAAGGCATGAAACTTTCTAACATGAAGGAAAAGTTCAGTTAAGTCTTCATCCCATTTTAATATTAAACCTGTTTTTTTTTTTTTCAACATTATTAAATACTTGTTATTCCTCAGGTCCTTTCCATCTCCTAACAGGTTTTAAAATGACAGCCTCTCATCCAAGAGCCATTTCCACCTGGTGTCTGCAGCGCCCACGTGCAGACCCCGTGTCCTCACACCTGTCTCATATATGCACCTCCCTGCTTCCCACTGGAAGTAAGGGTAGCATATTGGGCATCGTTAGATGAGCTCCTGGCTGCACCACATAAAACAGCCTTGTCTGTGTCACTGTCATTTAATTAATGGCAAAGTTCTTGAACCATTTAAAAAGAGGGGAAAAAAGAGAACTCTTTGTTTTCTCATTGATGATAAAGTTCAGTCTCTTACTATCTCTAACATGCCAGCCAGAGGGCTAGATACAGGAAGAGATAGAAAAGATAAAAGAAGCAATTAGCTATTCAACAAACTTCATCTCCTACTTCCCAATGAAGGGGAAAGGAAAAAAAAAAAAAAACAACTTGGTGTTTGCCAGATATTGAGTGTCTTTAATAATGTTAGCAAGAAAAAACATGTAGGAGAGACTGACTAACAAAGAAACAAACAAAACTTACTTTGTTTTCCAGTGCAGTAAGCAGGTCGGGAACGAGATGAGGGTAATTCCTTTCCTCAAGGCCCCTGCTTTCACTTTACAAGCTGTGTTTACGCGTTCATCCAGGTTTGCTGGGGGAACTCCAGAATGCCTGCACTGCCTCGAGATGCCCCAAGTTCACGGTTCATCTCAGAAGCTTCACGGAGGACCGGCAATCCCCAGGCCAGACCGAGGTGACCTCTGGGCGCCACGTGGCACCGCTGCTGCTGTTACCACACGCATGCCTGGGACACCCACTTGTTAGCTCAGGAACCAGGCCACCAGCAGATAACCGCTCAGACGAGCGTCCAGGGACTCCAGCCTCTGGCATTCTCAGGTTCAAGGTTGGAAAATGCATTAAGACGAGAACCATGCAGTCAGCAGTATTCTGCGCCATTAACTTTCTTGTACTTAGATGCTGGTCTAAATAAGAGCGAAAGGTACAGAATTAGAAGGAGTGTTTTACTGGGGATGGTGATTGGCATTTGTTGTGCACTGGGTCAGAGCTTGCTCTGAAAAAGGGCATTTAAGAATCCTAGATCAGAAGTATTTTCATTTCCTCTGTGGAAACTATATGAATCACTTAAAAACAAACAGAAGGCAACAGGAAAAAAAAGTATATAATTCTGCTTTAAAAAAATGTACCCCTTACTAAATCTCATCTGGTTAATTTTTTATAATCCAGAAATTAGGAAGGAAAACCCAATATATAAATTTGATGTTTGTTTTGAAAAATTACTTCATCCATGTACTGTCCAGCTCATAAAAACAACCCTTCTTCCAGCAAAACGGGACACTTTGACCTTGTTTACTGCACTGTTTTGAAACCGCTGTCTCGTAACTCCTGACATCACTGGACGTGTATTAGCACCTTTACTGCTGTTGGCTGCACACGTTGCTACCCCAACTGTCTTGAATTGCCCCTGGTTGAACAAACACTCCTCACAACAGTAGGGATACTGGCGTTAGCATTAAGCCCCCAGAACTCACGTGATATCTTTTTTAACTGTCACATCTTTCTGATCACTAATACAACAAAACAAAAAGCATCGAACATCGGGTACTTTTTAAAATCCCTGCAGTGGCATCCACACTTAGTACAGACCACTCTCTCTTCTGACTGTCTCCCTGCCCGAGAGAAGGGCTTCGTTCCTCACCAATCGCCATATTGGCAAGAATTCCTGCCACAGAGCTTTTTCTAATAGAAGATCCTGACCTACTTTCTCCCAATAAAAAATTCCCACAAACTTTCCTAGAGGATAATTTAGTTTAGCATACTTTAGAGTTTCAAAGAGCACTGCTGCATTTTTAACTTTAGGGTAAAGTCAGATTTATCCATTTCTTTTTCTTTTGTGGAACCTGATTTTAGAGGTGTTTCTGAGTGCTGCATTTTTAAAGAAATAATTTTCTCCTGAAAGTCTGACATTTCCCTTCTGTGTTCCTCATTTCTTGTTCTTGATCTAGTAGAATTTTAAAAAAGGAAAAAAAAGAGGATAGTTGTGACACAATTCAACTGTGTAAGTTACAATAAAATTTGAATGAATATCTGCCATGACCCATCTCTTTAAAGAAAACTCAGTTCAGGTACTACAATAGTGGTGCAATTTTAGAGAGACAATTAAAAACCCAGGTTTAACCTATCTGAAATCAACTGATAATATTCTCTTTCCTTCCCTTCCCTACAACCACTTGCAAAACATCAAGTCCTCGAACTATAGTCACCAAGAAATAAAGAACATGAAATACATATCTGAGCAATTACGGCCCTTGTTTATCAGAGAAGGATTAAAAACAAAGACGTCCAGGGTTAATAAAATTAATTAACTCTAGCTAGAGAATTACTAAAAAGACCCTCCAAATATCATGCCGTTACTATGACAACTTCAAAATTGCTTTGAGAAAATGTGAGGGATTTTAAGATTCATGATAAAACAAGCGTCATCTAGTCTGCCAGAAATTACTTTCATTTATATCAGGCAGCAAAAAGGCTAAATGGCTATTTACAACTGTGAACTATCAAATCATTACCTTTTGAGAGATGCTGCTCTCTCCATGCAGATCATGAAAGGAATAAGTACATGAACAGCTCTCTCAGTAATCGGAACCATTTTGATTTCAGTCCTGCAACTACACCACTCCTTCGGTCTATCTACTTGGTACTTTATTTTTATAATGAAAGCAAAGTCTGATGCAATCTAAAAGGGAAGGGACAAAAAAAAAAAACCTAACAGTCTTTACTTTCCTAACACAAATAGGCTAACACTCACTCTGATATTTTAGGCATTAATAATGAAACAAAAATGAAACAGCATTTTTTTCCCCTTAAAATTTCTGCTCATAGGTATTTAGACTGATTTACATTTTACATAATCTTGATGGCTCAATCAGGAAGTGAAAATTTTAAGTGCGTGTGTTATGGATGGGAGGAATCATGTGACCCACAGAGCAAAGAAAATTATGCAGTAGACTAGCACACTAAGAAAAATAAACTTAACAGGAGTTTAAAAATACTGTCTTTGAGATTCATCGAGCTGTGAATATATTACGGCTTTTAAAAAATAAAAATTAATTTGGAAGCCTTGAAAATAAGCCCTCAGGACATTTAAAAAATATTACGAGATCAAAGCAATGCACTATGTGAAACAAAAGTTTAATTAATAAAGAAACTGCTTCTACGAAGATCATATCCATTCAAGGTTTATTTTAAAGGCGATTTTTCATGTTATTTGAAGATGGGGCAAGACATAATTGTAATGAAACAAACATATTTGCAGTTATGTACTTGTACTTTATTTAAATATATAGTGCTGTGTGCTCCTGGAGCACAAAGGAAAAACTGTTCTGGTTTTCACACAGGTTTATTGATTTCAAGAGGTCACTGTATTTTATTACAGCAAATACATTCTCAAGAGGAAAGTGTCAACACCATAAAAATTTTCATCTGAGGTATTAACTCACTCTGGAAATCAACAAGTGGGAGATAAATGTTAAAACACATAAGTATAATGATGTGACTGATAGATGACTTTCTCATGTAAAAACTACTTGACCGCAGTCTCGGTGCTAGTTGTCTAAAATGAGTATTTTAACATAAACATACTTGAAATTCAAAAGGTTTGGCCAGTGATTGTTTTGATTCTTAATGCAATTTGTTATTAATATCAATAAAAACAATTAACCTGGTTGAGAGGAGGTATTCATATCTCATAACTATTCCTTTCTATCAACTTAATGCTTCACATTTTTCAAAATGTTTTCATATCTTTATATCAGCTTTTTTAAAAAAATTATACCACAGGCAAGTGGCAGGGCACGGTCAGTGAAAAACATCGGTTCTGAGTATTTCCTGGTTACTAGCTCATCTTTCAAAATTCTTAACACAAGAGGTAGCTGGAGAAGAAAATACTAGGGAAAACAGAGGACTCTCAGAAGGGAAGCTTGAAGTAGACCAAGAACAGTCCGGAGTATTACATGACTTTGTGATATTCCTACTAAACACGGTTATCACACTGATTGACTAGATTAATAAGAAAAGGTAAACAAGTTGCCAAGAAATGTCCACCCAACAGAGGTATGCCACAACCTACCTCTGCACTTGCTGAGATCATAATTTATTGAGAATAAATCTCAGATTGGCGAAGTTAAGAGACTTTCCCATGTTACAGATAGTTGGCTGACAGTTGAACCTGGACTCAAGATCTCTGACTTTCCCAGCCTAGGGATCTTCTTCACCACCTTCAGCGTCACAGCTACAACCTGAGGCTCAAGTAAGTCTCCAGTGAGCAGAGCCCTGCCATCTTCTTAGTTGAGGAAAACTGAAATATTAAGACTTCGAGAGGCTCACTCTGGCTACTTCGTCCCTCACTGGTGGGCCCCTGACCCTTATTACCTCTGCCGTACTCTGTCCCCCACCAGCCGGTGTGGAGCATCATACCTTTTGAGCTGGGAGGAGACACGGCAAGTTCTGAGCTGAGAAGCTAAGCTTCTGAGAGGGAACCAGACCCTCTTCCTGGCTCCTCCCCTTGCACGGGTACAACACAGCCTCCTCACTTTTCTCAGAGGAAATATCAAGACACTAAAGTAAGAAAAAGCACTTGTTCTGGTTCACATCACAATTTTACTGGGATTTTGTACAAACATGAGGACAAGATAATATTCTAGAAAAAAATAAAATTAGCTCCCACTTTATAATCTTCATCAGAATCAATACTGTGGAGATTAAGGAGTTAAATGTAAAAAGGGAGGAAAAGAAAGAATTAGAAGAAAATATTTCTGAATTTGAGATAGGAAAAGAAGTCTTAGCTTCACCAAAGCAATGGAAAAAGCAACAAACGGCAAGGTAATCAACTCAACCTGGCAATACTAAAACATTAAAATCTGTAGCTCCAAAAGCATTAGACAAAACTGAAAGATAAATAAAAAAATAAAATACTTGCAATAGGATAATATGGTTTATATCATCATAAATGTAAAAGGTAAAAGATATTAACAGACAATTTGACCCAAAATATAAAAGGTCAATTAATGCAAGAGAGTGTTGAATTTCACTAGGAAACACCAGGATTTTTTTCATCAATCAGATTCACAAAAATGGACAACAGAAAGAACAAAGCTGGTGCCAAGTAAGGTAAGTTAATCATTTCGGGAAATCAGCAATATCTTTTTACAAGCCCTCAAACTGCATTGACTGATAACATGTCTATAAATACCTCCTGAAGAAGTAGTCACAGATACACAGGAAGATAACTATACAAGGACATATATACAGTAACTTACAATAACAAAAAACCGGAAACAACCTAACATCCAAAAGTGGAGCACATGAATAAAAAAATTACACCAAATTCATACATTTAAATAACGGTTTTTGGAGAATACTTAATGACACTGGAGATCACAAAATATAATGTTAGGTAAAAATGCTGGATATAAAATTATATATAAATATGATATAAATGTTGCTAGGTAAAAAGAGACTAGAAAAGAATATAGTTAAAAAACTTAAGAAAGGGTGGGCAGAGAACTTAAAATTTTTTCATTACTTCTTTATAATATTGACACATCTGACATTTCCAAAAGAAATGTTATTTTTATAATTAGAAAAATGTTATTTAACTTAATGAACATTCTATAAATATCTCTCAGTCATATGAAAGCTTTACAAACACCTAACAAGAAAATGCTTATATTTTATTATTAAGTGCAAGAAAAGAAGTGCAAAACAGTATGATCTTAAATAGATAAAAATTCACATTAAAAGACCAGAAAACTATACATCAAGATGTTAATAGTGGTTGCTTTTTAATAGTGCTACTTATTGTAATTTTTTTTATGTAAGTTTTCTATGATTGTCACATATCGCTTTCATGAGGAAAAATAGACATCAACATCACAATTATAGGACTGATACATCAAGAACATGCTACTATTAATGCAGACTGTCAACAGCCATAAGGAGCTGCTCTATCATTAAGCTGTCATTTTTTAAATTTTAGAAACCACTGGTGTGTCTTCAGAGGGTATCAGGAGGGTGTCCCGGACGCGGGAACAAATAGTACTTCCCGGCTGTCAAACTGTTTTCCCCACAAAGCAGCAGCTCTGCGAGGGCCACACTGAAGCGCGAGACGCTTGACAGTAGGATGTTCGCTATTAGCAAAATGGCAAAGAAGACTGCCGGATGAGGGGTGGAAAAAGGCCCAAGGAGGAATCAAGAGTTCATGCAAACAATAGAAGCATTAAAAGAGACGATTCAAGGAATCATTAGACCCAAAACAACGAAAAGAAGGGACTCAAAGAATTATGTGTATACCTATGTTCACAGCGGCATTATTCACAACAGCCAAAAGGGTTGATGCAACCCAAATATCCAATGGATGGATAAACAAAAATGTGGTCTAGTCACATAACAAAATGTTACTCAGCCTTAAAATGAAAGGAAATTCTGATACATGGTACAATATGGTTGAATCTTGAGGATATCATGCTAAGTGAAATAAGCCAGTCACAAAAAGACAGATACTGTATGAATCCACTTATATGAGGTTCCTGGAATAGTCAAATTCACAAAGACAGAAAGAACTGTTCTTGCCAGGGACTGAGGAGAAAGGGAGAATGGTGAGTTAGTGTTTAATGGGAATACAGTTTCAGTTCAGCAAGATGAAAGAGTTCTGGAGATGAGTGATGGTGATGGCTGTTCAGTAATGTAAATGTACTTAATGCCACTGAACTGTACACTTAAAAATGGTTGGGACTTCCCTGGTGGTCCAGTGGCTTCCCATGTAGGGGATGCAGGTTCGATCTCTGGTTGGGGAATTAAGATCCCACATGCCATGTGATGTAGCCAAAAAAAGAAAATAATTAAGATCATAAATTTTACATCATATGTATTTTACCACAATTTAATAATTAATGTGTGTGTATATATATACTTAAAGGAAAAAGAAAGAGAGAACAGAAGAAAGAATGAATTAGAGTTAGTATTCATAATTCTGAAGCATGCTTTTGATTTGGTAGGCAACTCAGTTTAAAGGATGTCAAGGCTGCAAGCATCAAAATAAAATGATTTTTTTTTTTAGATCTTATTTCTGATATTAGATTCTTTAAATAGAATTATAGAAGTCAGCTCAGTAACACAGAAGATCAAAAGTAAAAATAAGAAGGGACATTATGTCTAACTTGAAAAAAATATACCACACCTCTCTGTGGTTCTTTGAGACCCTTTCATTATAGCCAGCTTGAAAAATTCCCCACAACTAGGAAAGAACCTGCAAGCCCGAGAAACAAGATGATATTTTCCCATCAGCCTAACAGGAATAAAATATAACTATGACGGAAACCCTGAGTATCCTAAAACGTACTCTATCCTTACTGTGCCCCATTATCAGAGAATCAAAGAATTCTGGAGCTGGACAAAGGCTCTCAGGTGGAGCTGCTCCAGGGACACAGACAGCTGGAGAGCTTGTCAGCTTGTCCAGGCTCACTCAGTGATGTTGGATTTAAAGACAAACCTCTGGAGCATAGTTATGTTTTGTTTGTCGTGTTCTGTTTTTCAATTGGCATGTTTCATATTTTATAGGCAGCTTACTAAAGGTAAGAAATAGAGCGTATCTGGAATATTCTTTTTACAAGTCATTTGATTAATTGCATTCAAAAAATATTTATTGAATACACAGTGCATGGGATTCCCTGGTGGCTCCTTGGTAAAGAATCTGCTTCCAGTGTAGGAGGCGTGGTGATGAGGGTTCCATCCCTGGGTCGGGAAGACCCCCTGGAGGAGGGCACGGCAACCCACTCCAGTATTCTTGCCTGGAGAATTCTATGGACAGAGGAACCTGGCGGATGACAGTCCACGGGGTCACTCAGTTACGTCTGACTCTTTGCGACCCCATAGACTAAACAGTCCATGGAATTTTCCAGGCCAGAATACTGGAGTGGGTAGTGACTTAGCACATATTGAAGTGACTTAGCACATACCCACACGTGCATAGTACATACCATATACTGTATACCAGGCACTGGGCTAAGCACTGAATGGTGAACTGGATGCCATCATCCTTCCTTCACCAAACTAGCAGTTACAATTTAAAAGAAGGATGGGATGCTATTGGCACACATCAGTGGGGGCTCCAATCTGGTCTAGATAGCTCGAGAATGGAAACCTATATGAAGTGACATTTTTAGTAATAGTAGTAGTCATTAGTGGGCTTCCCTTGTGGCTCAGCTGGTAAAGAATCTGCCTGCAATGCAGGAGACCTGGGTTCAATCCCTGGGTTGGGAAGATCCCCTGGAAAAGGGAAAGGCTACCCACTCCAGTATTCTGGCCTGGAGAATTCCATGGACCGTTTAGTCCATGGGGTCGCAAAGAGTCGGACAGAACTGAGCAACCTTCACTCCAATAAGTGAAGTGAAGTCGCTCAGTCGTGTCCGACTCTTTGTGACCCCATGGACTGTAGCCTACCAGGCTTCTCTGTCCATGGGATTTTCCAGGCAGGAGTACTGGAGTGGGTTGCCATTTCCTTCTCCAGGGGATCTTCCTGACCCAGGGATTGAACCGGAGTCTTCTGCATTGCAGGCAGATGCTTTACCCTCTGAGCCACCAGATACCCCTCACTCCAATAGTCATTAGTATTATTGCCACAAGATTGACTGGCTACTACTATGAGTCAGATTGAGTTTTAAACACATTCTCCGGGCACAAATTAATTTAATCTTTACTATAATCTTACAAAGTCAGATTTGAAAGTTGAGAAAACTGAAGTACTGAGAGGTCACCCAGCTCTTCTATAGCAGAATCAGACCAGACTGTACCTATGTTCAGAATGTGCTCTGAGAGGAACCCAAACTAATATAAGACAGGGATGAAACTTAAGGATCAGAACACCTGGTAGAGAGCAGAGCTCTCTGAATAAGCTGCAGTGGGGTGGGGGCGCGGGCATGGGTAAATAGAGTAATGCTCCCCATTACAGTGGGAGCAGCTGGCACTGGGAGGCATGAGCAGGTGAGTGGGGGAGGTTGGAGGGGTGGGAGGAATATGTAGCGATGATCAGGAACCTTGGAGGGCAGAGGTGAGTGACGTCTGGGCAGACAGGATTCTCATTAAGTTCTGCTGTGCTGAGGGGGAAATGAGTCTCTTTTGCAACCGCCGCTGACCCCCCCCCCCCACCGCTGTGGGTTTCAGTGTTTGATGACTTGTTTACACACAGAGTGAGAACACATACTCTACAGGACCCTGATCAAGTTGGGTACAGGGTATCATAGGAACAGGTGAGAGTTGAGAGCGAAGTGACACAATGAGCTTGCTTTTCAGAAGCATCACCCTGAATGCAGTCGGGAGAATGGATTGCGGAAGAGTATCGGCAGCACGGAGAGGGATGCTAAAGACAACAAATTAGGTCAAAGATGATGGTAACCAAGAAGGACACACTGGAGACAGAGTAGATGGGTTTTAGAACGGTCGAGATGTAGATTTTTGACCAGATTTGGTTTCTTTGTGGATCCAGAAGATGAGGTGATAGAAGGGTCAGTAAGGCATAGATTTCAGGTTTGGGTGACTAGGATCAGTCTGGAATCCATTGGCTATGAAATGCTAGCAAGATATTGAGTAGGAAGGTCCAGTTGGCATCTGGATACAAAGCATGGAGCTTAGAGATAAATAGAAAGAACCTGCAAAGGGAGGCAAGGAAGAGAAAAAGCCAGAGGGGCAGGTCAGGCCAGCGAGGCAAGGACATCAAACAGGTCACGGCAGGTACAAATCTAAATTTATCTGGCGAATGTGGCAATGGAAGATAGGAAGACAACTATCACTCTGGCCAGTGTGAGACCAGCTTGGTCACAGGTGCAAAAGCCAGACTGTAGGAGCCTGAGGAAGGGGCCTGCATTGCAGGCAGATTCTTTACCAGCTGAGCCACAAGGGAAGCCCAAGAATACTGGAGTGGGTAGCCTATCCCTTCTCCAGTGGATCTTCCCAACTCAGGAATCGAACTGGGGTCTCCCGCATTGCAGGTGGATTCTTTACCAACTGAGCTACCAGAGAAGCCCTGAGGAGGGGGCAGGGCTGAGGAAATGGAGGCAGAAAATTCACCCTGCTCTTCCAAGAAGTTGGGCTCTGGCAGGAGACGTGAGTGAAGAAGTAACCCAAAGGGAAGGTGATCCTGAAGGCCGCTGGGTTTTGTGTTTGGTTTTCGGCTGGTCAGCCTTGAGTGGGTTTACGTGTTCATGGGAGAAAGTCAGTGGTGGATGGCAGGTGAAGGTCAGAGAGAGAAAAAAAGTCTCTGAGGTGGTGAGAGGTGAAGGGGTCAGAGCCTGGACATGGGTGGGCTCCTCGTCCACTAGGGCAGGAGGCAAGGAAAACAAGACAGGTGTAGATGCAGCATGCTGATAGGGACCACAGCCTGAGCGCGCTCACCTTCTGGTGTCTATTTCCTCTGTGCATAGGAGGGTGGCAGCTATGGAGACTGAGCAGTGAGAATGAGCCCCAGGAGAGAGAGCTGCCAGGAGACGAGAGTGGCCTGGACGGCAGGGAGCAGCCTCGGTCAGCGGAAGGTGACCTCCCAGACGCCAGATCCTGACAGCCACAT
Organism: Giraffa tippelskirchi; assembly: GCF_054371585.1. NCBI lineage: Eukaryota > Metazoa > Chordata > Mammalia > Artiodactyla > Giraffidae > Giraffa > Giraffa tippelskirchi. Next base: position 138,635,742 of record NC_137284.1, read on the forward strand.
GCCACCACGCCGTGCCTCTGTGGCAGTTACCAACCAACAGTGGGAACATAAACAAAAAGCCTGATGACGCAGAGCAGACCTCATGAGAAGTCCACTCCAGGACAGTCAGGTCTGGTAAGTCAGCGGTAATCCCATCAGTCTCCTTAGGCCTCAACCACACAGGGTGTCACGAAGACAGATGCTTCCACAGGGCATGACGACCTTCCTGGTTACAACGTGTGGAAAGCTCACACTTCAGTCTACAGTCAAACTCGGTTTGTATGTGTAACCAAAACATCGTTATTTCAACCCTATTAATAGTGCGCTGACAACCTTTGTGTTTGGCCTGAGCTGGCTCGTGCTTTCGGGCCTGGTCCACGCTGCTAAATGGGCACCTGGATTGCAGTGAGGCTCCGGCATGTCCCTCCTTCCAGAGTCGCGCTGGGAAGCACGGCTGGGAAGACAGTCCTGTCACAGTCGTGTCTCCCAGACACAGCTCTAGTTCCTGCTCTGGCCAGGAAATTGCTTGAGAAAGTAAAAACAGGGGCCAGGAGCTGAGCACAACTGTACAAGTCCAAACACAGGCTAGGGGAGGTATTTCAAGTGAACGACTGTTGTGTTTTGCTTAAGCTCAGAGCAAAGTGGCAGGAGAGGAAAATGCAAGCTCAAATAGTACCTTTCCTTGTAAAGTCCTTTTGCAGTGACAAAAGTCATTCTAGCAATTGGTATCAAGCACCTTTTGTATTTCCAAGGCATACACCTCCCAAAGAGCTCAAAAGAAAAAGAAAAAAACACCTTTAATTCAGCATCCTTTTTGGAGAGAAGGGAAATTAACCATAAAACCTGATCAGTTCAATCAACTGGGGAGTTTGCTATGAATAGTGAGATGTCTGAACCCTAGGACAGTGATACACTTTATCTTTTTTAGTTTCTTCTTTTAAAAAAGATTTCTTTTCCTCATGTGACTGTATCATGAACGTAATGTAATATTAAACACCGCCAGCCAACACTTTCATGGCGCTCACTCTGACTCAGGCACAGCTCCAAGTCTCCTGACTTCTCTGAATGTGAGGCAGGCATTCTAACTCTGCCAGTTTTAGGGAGAAGCACAGAGGGGCTGACTCCTTTGCCCAAGGGGACCAACAGAGCTGGTGTCTCAACCCAGGCTGTCCAGCATCAGAGTCCTGTGCCCAACCACTCACCTGGGCTGCCATACCATGATAACATGAATTCTAAAACTCTACAAATTCAGGGTGTTAAAAAGAGATAATCAGCATTTATTCTATCCCTCTAAGAGAGTAGCGTCGCTGTGTTGTTTCCTACTCTATTCATCCCTCAGTTTTCAAACCAAAGACTGTCTTATATTTATATTCAAATAAAAACGCTAAAGTGAAACTGTTTACGAAAACCTTTCCAAGTAGAGAGTCTATTCGCAGAGACTTTAAAAGTCAGCAGATCTATTTTTGCATACAATATGCACAAGCCAGCAAAACAATTTTTTTCACAAGTTTCTTTACATTACAAAGAATTTTCTTAAGAGTGGTTATTTTTTTGTCTGACCCCACACTTAATTATACTGAGTCCCAAATCAGTCATTTTGAATCAATGCATCTCCCAGTTTTCAAATAAGAAAACTGAAGTTCAAATATTTCATTCTCTTTGAAGTTGCCCGCAGGCTTAGGTTGGATTGCAGATTTGATGGTGTACTTCTGTAGAGATGAGAACCTGATCTTCAGTGTGGGAGTACTGCAACTTCTAGAAGCCTCAGCAGGGTTCGTTTTATAAAACAAGCAAAAAATAGCCCCCAAAAAGTTTCTGTCAGTGACCATTGATGGAAACGTTCCATGATATGTAAGTTCAAGACTGCCAGTCACTTGAGGCTTATTAAGCTTGACCAGTGTGAACTGTTATTTCCTAGACTTAAGTGCATGTCTCATGGCATCTGCACAAACATTCTTCAGGGCTCCTTTGAAACAGACCCACACTTACATGGATACCCAATTTTCAGTAAAGGTGCCAAAGCAATTCAATGAGGAAGAGGAAGGCCTGTCAACAAACCATGTTGGAACAACTGGGAAACATGAAAAAGAACGAGCCTAACCTCTACTTTACCTGATAAACAAAAATTAATCTCAAATGGATCACAGCCCAAAGGATAAAAGCTAAAACTATAAGCCTTCTAAAACAAAACACAGAAGGATATCTTTATAGTCTTGGAGAGGCAGATTGCTTCGGAAACAAAAAGTACTGATAATATATGGGGAAATTTGATTAATTAAGTTACTTCAAAATTAAAACCTTCTGCTCATCAAAAGACATTTATAAGAAGATGAAAGGTAAAATACAGAGTGGGAGAATATATCTGCATTAAAGTTTCTGACAAAAGAATTTTATTAGGAGTATAACATAGGAAAAAAACTCCTACCTATCAATAATATAAAAAAATTCAACTTTAAAATGGGCAAAAGAAAAACAAAAATGGCTAAGAGATAGAACAGATACTTCAAACAGGAAGGTATACAAATGGCCAATAAGATGAGAGATCTTGATGAAAGATCACATCTATACACAACTACTGGAAAAACCACAACTTTGACAGGACAGACCTTTGTCGACAAAGTAATGTCTCTGCTTTTTAATATGCTGTCTAGGTTGGTCATAGCTTTTCTTCCAAGGAACAAGTGTCTTTTAATTTCATGGCTGCAGTCACCATCTGCAGTGATTTTGGAGTCCAAAAAAATAAAGTCTGTCACTGCTTCCATTGTTTCCTCATCTATTTGCCATGAAATGATGGGACTGGATGCCATGATCTTAGTATGGATGTGAGAGCTGGACTATAAAGACAGCTGAGCGCCAAAAAATTGATGCTTTTCAACTGTGGTGTTGGAGAAGACTCTTGAGAGTCCCTTGGACTGCAAGGAGATACAACCAGTCCATCCTAAAGGAAATCAGTCCTGAATGTTCATTGGAAGGACTGCTGCTGAAGCTGAAACTCCAATACTTTGGCCACCTGATGCAAAGAACTGACTCACTGGAAAAGACCCTGATTCTGGGAAAGACTGAAGGCAGGAGGAGAAGGGGATAACAGAGGATGAGATGGTTGGATGGCATCACCAACCCAATGGACATGAGTTTGAGCAAGTTCTGGGAGTTGGTGATGGACAGGGAAGCCTGGTGTGCTGCAGTCCATGGGGATGCAAAGAGTTGGACATGACTGAGTGACTGAACTGAACTAACCACTTGCTCTACAGTTCAGTTCAGTCGCTCAGTCGTGTCTGACTCTTTGCAACCCCATGAATCGCAGCACGCCAGGCCTCTCTGTCCATCAGCAACTCCCGGAGTTTACCCAAACTCATGTCCATCGAGTTGGTGATGTCATCCAGCCATCTCATCCTCTGTCATCCCCTTCTCCTCCTGCCCACAATCCTTCCCAGCATTAGGGTCTTTTCCAATGAGTCAACTCTTCGCATGAGGTGGCCAAAGTATTGGAATTTCAGCTTCAACATCAGTCCTTCCAACGAACAACCAGGACTGATCTCCTTTAGGAATGGCTAAAATCAGAAAAACCAGCAGTGGTAGACTGTTGGGGCTTCCCAGGAGGCTCAGTGGTAAAGAGTCTGCCTGCCAATGCAGGAGATCCAGGTTCGATCTCTGGGTTGGGAAGATCTCCTGGAGAAGGAAATGGCAACCCACTCCAGTGTTCTTTCCTGGAGAATTCCCTGGACACAGGAGCCAAGCAGGCTAGAGACCATGGGTGGCAAAGAGTCAGACAGGACTGAGCATACATGCACACAGACAATTGTTAAGAAGGAACTGGAGCACCTGGAACTCTCATCCACTGCTGGCTGGAGTATAAAATGGTGTAATTATTTGAAAGTTATCTGGAAGTTTCATATAAAGGTAAACATGTATCTGCTGTCTGGTTCAGCAACTCAACTGATATCCAAACAGGAATGAGACTGAGAAAAAGAGAGCTGGTTCATAGTAGCTTAATATCCAGAACAGCCAAAAAGGGAAAAACAATCCAAATGCCCATCACCAGGAGAACTGGGCCAACGATTTGGGTCTATTCATACAAGAGAATACTCCCCAGCACGGGAGGAGAAAGAATGAATGAGGATACACACAACAATATGAAACTGCTGTGTGAGGGAAGTCAGGCACGAAGAGGTACATGCTCTGTGATTCCATTTAGATGAAGTTCAAGAACAGGAAAAGCAGCAATGATATATAAATCAGAAAGTGTTTGCCAGTGGGGTTGGAGATTGATTGGACTGGGCAGAAGAAAACCTAGGTGAAGAAATGTTCTACACGTTAACCAGCATCTAGCTACATGAGTGTATTTAACATCATAGCATTGTACCATGGCTGTCCCATTTCTGTGGAACCATCCACGCACGGTCCTCCAGAGGAAAAGATAAAACTTGCTTGTTCTTCTCTCATCCAGTAGTAGCAGTCAACTGATATGCTGGGTCCCAGAACCAGTGTGACGGTGCCCTAAATTCTCCCAAGTGTCCTTTTTTAGGCCATCAACTCTCAGTAGACAACTAACAAGCCACACTCAACATACTCCTCCAGCAGGTTACAGGAAGAGATGGGAGCAAGTGGATTTGGACAGAAGGGCACCTGGAATAAGCTGATGATATATCTGTTCTGGCCAATAACAGAAATAAACTACAAACATGTTTTGGGGGCTGGCATCCTCGGAGCTCAGGACACTTTGGCACTCTTCACATTTGCTTCCGGGGCGTGGCCTCAGAGGGCCTGCTCTCTGATCTAGAACTGTCCAGAAGGCTCTAAATTGGTAAACGACGTACAGAATACAGAGATCAGAAACCAGGGGATCTTTACTATCCTCAATTACCTCTAAACCATTACCAAAAACAAACAAACAAAAATGAATATGCAACAGTACTACTGTGCAGGGCTTCCCTGGTGGCTTATTCATAAAGAATCTGCCTGCCGATGCAGGAGATACAGGTTCAATCCCTGGGTTGTGAAGATACCCTGGAGAAGGGAATGGCAACCCACTCCAGTATTCTTGCCTGGGAAATCTTATGAACAGAGAAGCCTGGCAGGCTATATAGTCCATGGAGTCACAGAAGACTCAGACACAACTTAGCAACTAAACAACAACTACTTTGCAAATTCTCAAGATAGATTTGGGGCTCCTAGTATTATCCTAGACATCAGGATAGGCTGATAAGATTCTGCATTAGGTTCAATTACCTGGAGGTAACTGTGGGAGATGTGGAGAACATCTCCAGGGATTATTCACAGGGAGACAGCTACTTTTTCTGATTAAAATGAGGGAATGGTAAGATCGGAAATATAAACTCAGAGTTTCTGCTGAGGTACACATGGAGACCCCTTGTGGGAGCACAGATAAAGGACTAATTCATCAACATCTAATTGTTTCCATCTTCATGGTATCCATTATGCATTTTCAGGAATTATGGGACAAATACGAGAAAGGAATGATCAATAGGAATTTGGAGATTTTTTTCACGAAGGAAATGGGAAGGGAGAATATAGATGCTTCTTACAAGAAAAGAGAGAAGCATGAGAGTCTATCTCTTAAGGAATAAAAGTTATAGAAACAAAGGAACAGGAGTTTCAGAAACTCCTGTGTCTAAGGACAGACAAGAAATTAAAAAAGAAGCATATGTACATTTATATTTGTATTAAAGATAAGGAACACTGCCACTACTTCTGTAGATTTTTTAATGACTAACTTTCATGTTTCACAAGATGCATCTTTTCTTCTAGCAACAAAGCTAGAAGAGTGTCTTGGGGTGCTCTATGATGAATGACTACAGCCTCTGTAGCTAGAAATCTTTGTGTCTTTGCATAAACTCAGCTCATTTTCTCTTCCCAGCCAACGTATTTCTTTTTTATTTTTATTGAAGTATAGTTGACTTGGGACTTCCCAGGTGGCACCAGTGGTAAAGATCCTGCCTGTCAATGCAGGAGATGTAAGAGACATGGGTTTGATCCTTGGGTTGGGAAGATCCCCTAGGGGAAGGAATGGCTACCTACTCCAGTCTTCTTGCCTGGAGAATCCCATGAACAGAGAAGCTTGGCTGGCTACAGTCCGTAGGGTCACAAAGAGTCAGACAAGACTGAAGCGACTTAGCACACATGAGTAGTTGATTTACAGTATTGTGTTAGTTTCAGGTGTACAGCAAAGAAAATCAATCAGTTATACATATACATATATCCACTCTTTTTTAGATTATTTTCTCATATATGTCATTACAGGGTATTAAGTAGAGTTCCCTGTGCTATAGAGTAGGTCCTTATTAGTTAACCTATTTTATATATAGTAGTGTGTATATGTCAATCCCAACTTACCAATTTATTTCTCCCAGCCAAGTTATTTTGAGAGTTAGTTTTCCCAAACTCCAATACCCACTGCAGTTATTGTGCCCTCATTTGTACTTTTTCCTGGCTAACTGTATTTCTGATTTAATTCTTCAGATGTGCTTATGACAAATGAACAAATGAAAAGACTTCTCATTTGTTATGGACTAGATGTTTGTCCCTCCTGCCTCAATTTTTATGTTGAAATCTTGATTTGGTGGTGTTAGGAGGTGTGTCTTTGGGGAGGTTGTTAAATCACGGAGTACTCATGAATGGGATTAGTGCTCTTATAAAGGGAGACTCCAGAGAGCTCTCTCACCCCCTTCAACTTTGTGAGGACATGGCAAGAAAGCAGCTTTCTATAAACCAGCCCCCAGAACTGTGAAGGATAAATTTCTGTTGTTTATAAGCCAGCCAATCTATGGTACTTTGTTACAGCAGCCCAAACTAAGATACTATTTCAAAATGGTGGTCAGGGCACTTGAAATATACCATTACAGTTATTAAAAATAAGTATACATACTCACCACAATTAAAAGACTATCATGGGCCTGAGAGATTTCAACAAACATCTGGAAGCCATAAAATAATGAAGCACTGACTGATGAAGCTAAGCAGAGGCAGCTCAGAGCCCCAGAGGTTCTCTGAGACGGCTGCTGCTGAGGAAGGAGATAACCCAGTGAAACCTCAAGGAGGCTCTAGACTCAGAAAAAGCAAGTGCGATATGGGCCAGAGATGACAAAAAGGGTAGAAGAAGATTAACTGAGAAGTCAAAGCATCAACAATTGCTACTTCCATACCTAATTCCTGTCTTTATAACAACAAACCTTATAGCTACCCCCAGGCAAAAACTAAAACTTAAAAAAGGGACATGATTCTCTAAAGAAATCAAACACAATGTCTAGTGAGAACTAAACAGCCAATCTGATTCTGAAAACCCCCAAGTCAAGCCCTCTTCACTCTGATGCTTAGCAACTCTCCACAATAGGGCTGGCTGCTACCAAAGGGAAGCAAGATGCACCCAACAGACAGAGCCCTGGCAGCCTTAAGGCCATCTCATCTTTATATGAGTGAAGAGTTAAGGATAATACATGCTTAAAGAAAGCCTGCAATAGGAAAGTGGAAAACCAAGATAAAGAACAAAAAGACACTGAAAGAAACAGAAAATTCAAAGCAGTAAAGATATTTCACCAAGAACCCTCAAAACAACTTTTATTAGAGTCCCTGAAAAATATTTGAGAAGCAATAAACATACCCATGGGCTTCCCTGGTGGCTCAGTGTTAACGCATCTACCTGCCAGTGCAGGAGATGCAAGAGACACAGGTTCAATCCCTGGTCGGGAAGATCCTCTGGAGAAGAAAATGGCAACCCACTCCAGTATTCTTGCTTGGAGCATCCCATGGACAGAGGAGCCTGGTGGGCTACAGTTCGTGGGGCCACAGAGTTAGACATGACTGAGCATGTACATAATCATATCCATGTAAGAAAAAAAACAACACCCCCAAAATGCACAAGAAATAGCAATTCAAAAAAAAAAAGGTCTACAGAATTAAAAACATGACCCCAAACAAGCATCAGTGAGCAATGCATGCAGGTGCCCGGGTACCATGACCTCACAGCTGTGACTCCGATAACATAATCCTGTGACACAGACAATGCCTTCTTACATAAGATATGCTATAAATTTACAGTCAGAAGTTTAAAATGGCACATATAAAACACGTTGCTGGAAAAAAGATGGTGACACAAAGCCTCATTTTTCAAGAAAATCTGACTCTGTTTTTAACTCCTATGTGAGTCTGTAAGATTACCTATGAGCTTCTCTCCATACTTGTCTGTCCTTTCCTACAGAAAGGGAGAAACCAAAGATGGTGTTTTTAGAGTGACATAATAAAAACTCCAGGAAAGTATTAATAAGAACTAGCTTAATGTGAAGACTTCAAAATATGAAACCATATTAATGTAGAACATGTGACATTGTCCCTGGAGATGTTCAAATAGAAGACAAGTATCCCTCCCATCTGGGTGATTTGCATACTGTCCCTCCTGGAACTACAGAGAGGGACTGGATCACTGGTTCAAAACCCCACTAGTCCGAAAGCATTCTTTTTATAAGCAAAAATTCTGCTCTATTTATATTCACTATTCTGAAATACAACCCATTGATAAACATTACCTAGTATACATATATTTTAAAAACATCAATATAAAACCCTGAATGTAATGTGAAGGAAAACCTAAAAGAAGAGCAATTTATAATAAAAACACTACATATTTCAGTAAGTAAATGATTTTCAGGTCCCATTTACTATATAATGAAATACATGATTATCAGTTACTTATAAAGAATACTTGGATTAAGAGAAGTCAAATCACAAGCTTTCTTTATTAAAAGTACAGGAAAACAAAACAGGAGAGGTAGAGGTGGACACCAGAATGAAAATGAGTATATCCTGTGTATATTAAAAGTATGCAAAAGTTATCTTATATTTTTATATAAAATGGATTTAAGTCTAAGCTCGGACAATTACAAACTAACTTTCACTGCATGGATTATCCAACAGGGGAACTGAAACTGATGTGGGATACAAGGTAATTCTTTCTGTCTTTTCCACTGTGGAACATTTAAAATCTCTGATCCCCACCCATGCAATGCCCTTCATTGTAGAACCAAACACAGTACCAAATTCCTACTACGTCCTCTAGGGGGCAGCACTATTCCCACAAGAACCCCCGGCTGATGACCTATGGGAGTTTCCTTCTAGCCTTCATATTCTACCACAGAGTTAAATCCTGAAGAACAAAACCAGCACACACTTCACACTTAAGAAAAATGAAATTAGTTTAAGCTTATGCCATTAACTGTAGCCATATTCAACATTATTTCCTTTTTTTGAATTCAAGATAATTGGTTACTCCATATAGAGGGTAGAATGAAAAACTGTATCTCTGTGACATTTATTTAGATAGCACAAAGTGATACTGACTCTGGGATTTTTAGCATTCAAATCTAGTTAATTAATGATGAGAAGGGAGTTTTCCATAGAACTCTACAACTCTCATTTCCTCAAAACAAGAATTAATGCATTCTTTCATATGTGGTCATTACAGGAAGGAGGGGGGAGCCATTTACTGTAAATGGCTTTCTGATGCAATTCTACCACCTCTTTCAAAGAGAGAATTCATCCAAGAAGTCTTAGTCACTTATTCAAGAAAAATGCCACTGCACTGAATGTACACAGACTGAACCCCTGCCTGGGGAGAGAAGAGGAGCTCGTGCCACCAGGAGAAAACATGGGGAGTGGCAGGGGGAGAGGTCTCACGGCCCCTTCCTCAGAACAGATTAAGTGGCATGCCTCAAAATTTGACCTTTGACATAAGGGAAAGTCTGATATATTTTTAACATCATTGTTTCATAAATCATATGCAAACACCGATTTTCCCCGCCCAACTTTTAAAGCACACTTCCTAAAAAAAAAAAAAAAAAAAAAGAGCCTTCAGTTCTGAACCAGGAATCTATGTGTAATTTGTATCTTAGCAACTATAGTTATTTTACTTTAAAAATTTCACGCACAGAAAGAAAAATGGAATCCTATGCTTTAATATTTGAAAATGAAACTACATTTTGAAGAGGGTAGATTTCACATCAAAGGGATGCTGATATACACGGTAATACTATAAAGAAACTCAGAGGGAAAAACTTCAGACAACTAGTTTTGAGCTCTTCCAAACAAAGGACTAAAATATTTTTTCTAAAATCTCAAATCCACTCAAACGAAAAAAAAAGGAATGATTTCTCCATTTCACCCTTACCTGGATTTCCATTAATTCTTCTAACAGCCAGATGCACTTTCTTGCTACTACGGAGGAGTCGATGCAAAGAACAAAGCCCAGAAGTCACCCACGGCTCAAGGCTGTTTGCTGCTGGAGCCTGAAATCCCCTTGATGAATGAAACTGCACATCATAATATACACATTCTGAGTAACCTATTGGCTAAGCGAAGGTAACGCGTGTGGAAGTCTGATTTGCCACCTTCGGGGCAGGCCTCTCATATCCCATCTCATAAAAAGGAAAGACACACCACGTCCGAGTGAGTAAAAACTAGACAGGGTTCGTTTTTTTCCCCTCTAGCATTCTCCCTAACGCTACGGAAACCACGAGGAGAACAAACCACAGTGAGAAAGGACTCCCTCATGGGGCAAAGTCAATGAAGAAGGAACTTTGTCGACGCTGCAATTTACAAGTAAATCTCACGCCACTGCCAAAGTTTTTTGTGTTATGTGGCTGCCTAAGAGTTATACAGAAGTACAGGCACAGTACACATATTTTTAAGCCAAGAATTCCAAGCCATGGTTTTGGGGCTCAGAATTACCAAGGAAGAGTGGTAAAAATTCTCAAAAGAAATTTAGACTTCATGCTACACTGATGATCAACCAAGAAATTAAAACCAAGAATAATGGAGCAATAGTGTAACTGATCTTCTTAGAACTAGGGGTTTTCAACACGCAGCTCTTGGACCATGTGTATCAAGATAACCTAAGGTTGATTCAGTCTATGGGGTGGAGCCCAGAGATTTGCATCATAACAAGCATTCCAGGTTACTTTTAAATCCTTTAAAGTTGGACGATGAGTTTTTTCCCCTGTCAGTGGAACAGCTGATGACAGCTGCTGCTATCTTCCTTAACATTCAGTTATTTTGTCTCTGACTCCTGATGAAATCAGGGGCAACAGTCACAGTGAGGCCACCTCAGTCCTGAGGCTTTGATTCCGAGGGAGAGGAGAGCCCACCTAGGTTCACCTGGCCTTTCTTCCCTGCCACCTCTCTCCAAGAGACAAAAGCTTGAGCTGCAGAAGCTGAGAAACTCAGTACTTGATGCTGAATGTGAACATTACATTAAAAGATGCTACCACTGGAAAACAGAAAAACATACTGCGAAAAAAACTGACTGCTCATGATGTTCCAGGCACCCCATCAAGAACTATATAGATAGTTTTCTGTGCCACAGGAGTCTCACCAAAGACAAAAATAAACAAACAAAAAAAGCCCTTCATCACAAGCATATGAAACACAAACTTGGAGTCCATGTCTAATGGCAGTCTAATAGTAGGGATTGGCCAGCAGTGGATTCTCTATGGTAGACTTCACGTTGGCCCTGTGTGCCCACCTCCACCTCCATTATCTGCTAAACATAAAGGATTTTTTAAAAAGAAGTAAATACTGTCAGATGCATTTAAAATGATATCATCTTTCCATATTTCTTATTCTTGGTTCTTTCTTTATCCAGTGAAAGATTGTGTGAACGTTCGGGAAACTCAGAGTCCTTTTCCATCACCTGTTCTCCATTTTAACCCGTCAATTCACTTCAGTGCAAAGTGCTGGGCAGAGGGGAGAGGCACTATCATTATAAATGGACATCATTTTCTAATGGACAGAAAAATGTTATTTGAACATCACCAACCAGGAAGAAAACTATGTTTTCCTAAATAAAAAAGGTTTCACCTGTTCCTCCAATATGCAAAGAGTTTCTAAGAAAGCTTTCTGGATGAGGGGAGCTCAACTGAGAAAACAGTATGTCTATGAACAAGCTTTTCCAAGTGCTCCCCCACTGAGTCTCAGGATGACTACAAACTATGACACCCTAACACAGACAGGGCTGTAAGGAAGCTGACTTTAGAGCTTTAATTTTTACTATGAGCTGATCTAGTGTATTTGGTGTTGTGTTCCAACTATTTCGCCTAAAACAGGTAAAATTTGCATCTATAGGGGCAGGAGTTCTCAAACTTGCATGTTGCTATTAGAAGCCCTCCCCACAATGAAATCTTAGGTGAAAGCCCGTTACAGGCACCAGATGAAAGCAGAGCATCGTCGTTGATGTGGTGGGCTACAGGATGCAAGCCCTCCCGATCTGGGCCGGCTGACTCATCTCACCCTTCCGGGTGGCTACTGAGGCAATACTGCCAAACCCCAAGGGCTCTGTTTTATCTTTTCTCAGATCTTAATGATCTTTTTAATGTATACTTAATCATTTTATTCTATGCATGCCTTTATCTCTCAAAGGGGGGTATATATAAAAATTGTTAAAAGCGCTGTCAAGTCCTGCTTCAAATGCTGCTGACTACATGAAGCTTAGGAGTTCTGTTGCATATTTGGTTTGTGTGGACCCTAACAGAAAAATTATAATCTCTATTGGTTTCTCTACTGGCAACCATAAGCATATTTGCAAGTTCAGGGTCATTTTAAACACAAAACTCTGTCAGAATAATGCATTTTCAATGAATGAGACCACACTCATGAGGTATCACTTCACTCTCACAGTGGCCTTTAGCTTGCTACCTATGGTATGCTAAGTTGCAGACTATATACTAAAACTCTAGCAAAAGAAAAGTATTACCCTGAGATTAAAAATGAGGAATGAATTTAAAGAGTTATTACATAGCCATTATTTTAAAAAGTACAATATTAATATCAGGACAGCAGAGAACACAGTTTGAAATGACTTCATGAAAATCCAATACTACTAAAATTCTAGCATCAGAAAAATGTACTAGCCCTTTCTCTTTAAACATTTTCTGACTCCCATTTCCCAGTCTTAAAAAAAGACAGTCTGTTGCACTAGCCAAAGCCATCACATCTCAAGTGTACATGTGAGAAAGAGGCCAGAGTGAAGGGGTCTGTCCTGAGTTATGTGGGACCAACCAGCTTGAATAGGAAAAAGGCCCCAAAGACCTGGTGGGCTACAGTCCATGGGGGCACAAAGAGTTGGAGATGACTGAGCGACTAATGCACACATACACATATCTGAAAATAAGATATATACTGCAACTGTGTTGCAAAACCAACAATTATATAAGGAATAAAACAAACCAAGAATGCTTTTGATTTCTCTATGCAAGTGTGAAGGAAGGTATAATCAGAAAAGAATGAAATTGACTAAGACACTTAAGAGATCTGAAAGTGGATGACACTGACTATTACGTTTTATGCTACCTTCAAATATACCATGTTCTTTCCTCTTGATAATGATCATATCCCTACTCCTGATTTATCAGCTATGACTAGCACCATTGGGGGCTGTCCAAAATCAGAGGGAAGAAAGAAAAAAGTCTTAGAAGAGGTTTACTTGAAATATGATAAAGGAATATGTATGGATTTAACAAAGACTAAGGGCCAAAGGTGGGTGGGCAGGGCAGGAAGAGAATGTAATATTCAGACTTCCACCAAGGTCAGTGGAAAAGGTGTTGGATTAGACACAGCACTGCAGTCAGGACAGCTTGGCTGCCATGTGGAACAGGCTGTTGGGGGCTGACCAAAGGCAACATGCAACTGGTCATGGGTAAGGCCTTATGTGGTAAACGTGGTCAGAATTTGGTTGTCAATCTTTCAAAGAAGTAGGTTATTTGGTCTGGCTGGTGGCTCAGCTGGTGAGAACAGAGTCGGGGTCCAGCAGGGGGTGGGTAGTATTGTGTGTTCAGCTTCATGGTCACAACACACGAACAGCTCTAAGCAGTCAGTGTCCAGGAACTGGTGCTGGGTCCAGAGGGACACACTGCAGCCTGTGGACAGCTCTGGATGCCAACAGCTCTATCGATAAAGTCACTTTTCTGCATGACACTCTTAATGCCTCATTTAACTGGAGAGAGCTGGGGCACAGTAGAAGTTAGGCATCACAATCTGAGAAATCTGTTACTATTATCATACCTAATCTTAAACTCTTTCCTGAAAATGATTATTGGATCCTATCTTACATGAGCTCTGTGCATTTTAATATTACAAATGTGCTAAAAGTGAATCTGAAATGCAGTAAAGCTTAAAGTCCTTTTACATGACAACCCAATGCAAACTCTGTCCTTACTAAACAAGTTGGTGGTCTTTAAATATGTGTGTGTAGGGTGTGTGTGTGTGTGTGTGTGTGTGTGTGTATTTAAAGCTGGTGAATCTCAGCTCCACTAACAGGGGAAGTTAGGAAAGAAAATGCAAAGGAAGGGAATATTGGTTATAATCAAAGGTATCCCCTTCTTTTGGTTGTGGACAAGAGTCAAATTGGATTAAGGCAGTGTTCTTAAAATTGTTGGGTAATCCATTAGTGGGTTGTGAAATAATTTCAATGCACTGCAAGAAACACTTTTACAAAAATGAAACAAGAGAATAAAGTAGAAAACAAGAGCTTACTGCACTTAGTGCAACAATCAGTTCATAAAGTACTGTTTCACTTATGTGTGTTGTGTGTATTTTTTCCTGATGCAAAACATAATCCTTTTCGTGAGTTCCAGGAGAGAATATAGTTTATTAGAAAGAAGATGAAGGGATCATGTTTGAGATGAGTAGGAGGATCATGGGTAGATGCAATTTAATTAGTGTGGTGCCTCCACAGCTTTATCTTGGAAACTAACTCACAAACCAAAATGCTTTTACATAACCAATCAATAATTCTAAAGATACCATGCAAGTTATTATCTACTCATTCATCCAGTTAAGTGTCTATTTTCCCTACATAAGGGTTATGGAGGATCATATTATTTAAAAAATTAAATAGGGTCACACATTATAATAACAGCTAATACATACTCATTGTTTGTTGTGTGCCTGATAGTGTTCTAAGCACTTCGAAACTGTTAGTTGCTCGGTCATGTTCAACTCTTTGCAACCCCATGGATGGTAGCTTGCTAGGCTCCTCTGTCCATGGGATTTTCCAGGCAAGAATACTGGAGTGGGTTGCCATTTCCTTCTCCAGGAGATCTTCCCGACCCAGGGATCGAACCTGGGTCTCCTGCATTGGCAGGTGGATTCTTTATCGTCTGAGCCGCCAAGGAAGCCCATTAACTCATCTGATCCTCTTAATAAACCCAGGAAGTAAAATAGTAGTATTAATCCTGTTTTACAAATGAAGAATCTGAGAAATTAAGTCAGTTGCCTCAGTGGCAAAGCCAGTATCTGAACCTAAGAAGTCTGGATCCAGAGTCTTCACTTTTAATGCATAGTATCCTTAACAGTTAAGAGCACAATCATGCATAACTGAGAGACTGTGGCACTGGGGGAACTGGAGCCCAGGGGCAAACTTACACCATGAACACTCCTGCCCAGGCTTTGCTGACTGTCCTCATTTCTCTGGCTAGTACACCCCACAGTCCAGGCCAGAGGCAGCATACCCCTTTTACACTTTGATACCCTGGATGCATTCTAAATACAATTCCCAGCAAATTTAGTTCAAACTCAACCCTTCTTCCCTCCCTAGAAAACACGTAAGAATGTAACTGAGTGGGTCCCTACTTTTCTGTGATGATCTTACTCTCATTTATTTAGAAATTAAAAAAGAATTCATTCTCAGGTGCTGGCACTTAAAACTTTTCTGCTAGTCAGTCATTTCTGACATCCTCCATGTCCTGTAGCCATGGTGAGCAAAGCCAGTCTGAGTGATACAGAGCTTGTGGGGGGTACCTTTTTCTTTGCACCCACTTGTGTGACTCCCCTCACTGGTTTCAAGTAAGATCCAACAAACTTGCAGGTATAATATACATTGTGGCAAGCAAACCATCATGTTTCAGAGAAATATGAAAGAATCACGGGTTGGCCCAAATTCATCTGGCTTGTCCATTAGATGTTATGGGCCAACCCACTACTAAGGACTTCCGTTTCTTCCATCTACCCACCCTTGTCTTCTGGTTATATAGTAAGCCCTAAAGATAGGACCTACACAGGTAATAAGTAAAAATCAACTTTATCCTGGTAGCATGGTTACCTTTCCTAGCTACCTAAGAACTCAAGACAGGACTGTTTAAATGCTGAGTATCAGGGGAGTGCCGGTGGCACCATAGTAAAGAACCTGCCTGCCAATGCAGGAGGTGCAAGGGACTCAGGTTCAATCCCTGGGTCAGGAAGATCCCCTGGAAGAGGGCACAGCAATCCACTCAAGTATTCCTGCCTGGAGAATCCCATGGACAGAGGAGCCTGGTGGGCTACAGTCCATGGGTTCACAAAGAGCTGGACACAACTGAGCACACACACGCACGCACGCACACACAAATACTGTATGTTTCCACATATTGGAAGGAAAAGAAGTACTATTTCTCCTCTTATTTAATCTGAATTGAAATAACCAGTGCAAACGAATTCTGAAACAAAAGCCAAACATTAAAGTCTTTGTCTGGCAACTACACCTGGCCACAAGATTTGAAACTTTTCTCATGAGAGCATCTTGTGGCAAAACAAACATAATTATCTTTCAAACTTAAAAAATTATTTAAAAATGAATCCATAATGAAGCACTATATACTGTGATGTGGAGGATTAAATTATAGAATAATTCAAGATTCTCTCAAAATGCAATGAAATACTCAGATAACTAAGACAAACTCGAAAGCTTAGGCGTAATGTGACAATCATTTTGTCACAATTTGTCACATTTGACACTTTGCTATATATACGTTCCCTAAGGAGTCTGTCAAAAATCTGTCAAAAAGCATGGAGGACTTCCCTGGTGGTCCAGTGACGAAGATTCCGTGCTCCCAATGCAGGGGGTCTGGGTTTGATCCCTGGTCAGGGAACTAGATCCCACATGCCACAAGTAAAGGTCCCACATACTGCAACTAAGACCCAGCACAGCCAAACAAATAAATTTCTTTTTGAAGTAAGGCAATGGTTTACCACCCTTTTGAAAAAATATGTATCAGGTAGAATCCTGTCAAAATAAAATTTCTAACTGAATAATAACTGTATATGCTGGTGTCAAGACAATACTAGAAGGCAGAAATATGATTTTACTATTTAGCACTATCTCAATTGTTAGGTTATTTTTAGGTGTATTTAGGTTACTTCTTTTCCAGGTCAGATTAAACTATTTACTTCTACCAGGTATTGTGTCTAAAATCAATACTTTTCACATGGGTCACAGGGTACATTTTCTGTAGTTTTTTTTAAACGTATGACTCAACTATATACTAATCTAGTCAATCAGCTTCTAAGAAAGATACATTTTTGGATAAAAGAGTGGTAAGGTCTGCACTTGACAAACAGGACACTTCTGACTAGTTGGGATTACACATGGGGCTTTTTTTGGTGATGATGCGCATTTTCCTGCCCTGTTTACCCTGTCTCATTAACTGTACTTGGAACCGGGAGCATTCATTTGGTGCCATCCACATGAGAATAGTACTTGGTTCTAAGAATTCAATTTTTTAATAAATTGGGAAGCCAAATGATTTACGGCCTAGGGGGAAGGAAGTCCAACGTAAAGCTGTAACCTCAGCAAGCCCAGCACACTAATACTCTAAGCTAAGGGACAACACTAGAACTGCTTTCCTACCAGTAAAATAATCATGTGGATGATAATATTCTAAACAGAAGAGGGCTCTGCCAGAGGCCTTCCTAGAATATAGCAATCAGAGGTGTTGTTTTCTGGGCTGGACAGGGCCACAAGCAGCTGAGAAAGACATGGAACTCCTCAGGGAGCAACTACTGTTAGAAAAGCAAGTGGTTCCAGGTTTACAAATGATCCCATAGAATGTTCATGGACACCGAGGTGAGGACTGGGTCTCTCTCTTTCTTTCCTAACTGTACCCATCAGGCTGCCCCCAATCGAGAAGAATGGAAAAAACAGTGCATCTGGTATGAGTGGGCTTTGCTTTCCACTCCCTTTTGCTAAAGGACACACACTTTCCAAGTAGTGTGCTAAACGACAAAAAGCAAAAGACAAAAAAAGCCTGAGGGTTTAGTATTAATTAATTTTTGAAAATTATTCAAGCGAGGGGAATCCTTTCCCAAGGTATATATTCATCAATCATGATGATGTTATGTTTAAAAGATAATATCATTTGTCAATTAGATCTCAATAAAGTTGAAAAAAAATCATTAAAAGTTTCAGTTGAAGAAGTGCTGTCTATCTATATTAGTTCTGCCCTTTAACAACTCTGTGGTATGGTACAATCCAATCAGCTCTCAGAAATTCAGTTTCCTCGTCTGTAGACTGAAAAGGTTAAGGTAAACGTCCTTTAACTTTCCTTCCAATTTCAAATTCAGGTGGTCAAACTTACAGTATTCTGTGATTTATTTTCCCCTTCAAGTATCTTTGATCGTCATTCTATACTAATTTCACCTTTAAAAAGATAGGAATAGTGGGGGATGGGAGAAAGGAGGGCTTGTTAAAATAGATTCAAGTGTTAAAATTTACCTTGGACATTAATAGTTTTAAGAATAGGCAAATGGATTTGAATCTACAGTGGAAATGCAATAAAACCCATAACATAATTAAATATTAATTCAAACATTTTGCAATATTTACAACATATTTTAGATTATAAGAATGTTCCTCTATTTTACAAATATATATCGAGCCACTTCCAAACCCTCTACCATCTCTGTGCACTCCAGAAACCAAAGAGCCCAAAGCAAAACTAAACAGAAGATAAGTAACTGTGAAAAGAAAAACTTTTTAAAAAGAAGTTAAGCCTTTATTTCCTTGCTATAGTAAAAAAAAGCTGGGTGTGTTGGTTGCTGAAAACTTTTGATTACCCATGCTAATGTTCCCTTCCATTAAAGTGGTAAGCTGAAAATTGATTATACATATATACTTACTTGCCTCTTCAATCAGAGATACTGGATTTATTTTCTTTCAGTTATTGATGTGACAAACCCCCAATACTGAAATCCTTCAGAATCCGTCTGCCTAAGAGGTTCATTTCCTACTGAAATAGCAAGTTATACCATGTACAACTGAAAATAACAAATATTCGGGAAATACATGAAACATGTTGATTATATACATTTAAAAAGGGAATATTAGTTTCAATTTTTTTATATTACACTCTTTTACCCTTGAGGACTAAACAGTAGATTGCAAACTATAAATATTTACTCACAAATCTTTAACATCAAATATGAAAGTAATGCTTCAAGCTTAGGAAAATCTGAGTTACTTTTTCACTCTGTGAAAACCCCCTTTTAATAAGGAACATATTCCCTGTGTGGCTATCTATCACAGCTAATAAACAATGTGAAACAAGAAGCTTTTTAAGCCTTGAAATATTGCTGCAGCATTACTTAAGGCCAACGAGCATTCGGCTCTGATGAGACTATGGTCTCTGCTGGGAACTGAAAAGAACCTTTTGTTATCAAACATGTTCTATAAAACTGGAATGTTGATGGTACGTCCCCCCTTACACTTCTTCACCCAATGCTTGGAGCATAGGAGATACTCGGTAAAGGCTATCAACCTCACTGTTTTCTTTGCCATACAAATTATCACCAAAAAACAGGATAGACCAAAACAAACCCATCCTGAACTATTGGAAACACAACTAAAAGAATGTCCTGAGTATCCTCAACGTGACAACAATAATAGCTGCAAGTCCTAAGTACTTAGAATGAACCAAGCATTTCACTTTATTTCTTGACAACATACTTAGGCTTTAGTGGGTGAAGCAATGAAGTTCAAAACTAGCAACCTATAGTATACTATTTCATATCTTGATATTTACTATCTCTTTTTCTTTTATTCATGCTTTTAAAAGAAGTGCTTGGCTATCCGATATGACTTCTCATGTTCTTCATGATCAATGTAAGTGCCTTAATACTGGGGTAATAATAGTTTCTATTTTCACTTCAGTTTCCCCCTCACAGAAAATGAATAAAGGAAAATGGCCAGAAAAATCGGACAAGGATGAAATACTTTTAAAAATATATGTTGTTCTTGTTTGGGGTTATTAAACTCACAGTAGTTTATGTTCCCAAATACTGTTCAGATTTGTGCCATAATTTGACCCCTTCAACCATCAATAATATCCTTTTCAGTTCTGTCAGTCTCTGAAGCCAGTATTACCTTGTCTTATGACATGTGGTTTACCTTCTGATATGGGGCGGCAGGGGACACAAAATGCCTATGAATGGAACCAGGCAGGCTGCAAGAATCGGCTCCCACCTCTGGAAACTCTCAAAGCTTCTGGTTAAAGGGACTAACCTAATGTCTATGCATTCTGGTGTTTTTCTACTGGCTTCCAGGCATGTTTTGTGCACTCGGACTAAACAAGAGCAGGATAGGAAACAGATCAGAATTCACTGTTAATAAAAAAATAAATTCCCCAAAGGTTTTTTATGGTTTTTTAATTTTTTCAAAAAGTAAGTATTCAAGTTAAGTAGTTTCTTAGTATTTATTTGAACCCTCTCTCCCTGTCTCTACTTTCTAAGCACCTGCCCCTGCCTCTGCTGTGCCAACACTGTGAGCTCATGGGCTGGGAACGGAAGGGGCAGAGGGAAGACTCAGGACTCATACCAAAGCGGCAGGGTCACTCATAAGGTTACTTGAAAGAAATCATTGGGGAGGTATGAGTAGTAGGTATCTCAGAAGGCAAGAGGACAAAGAATGGAAAGGGATGAAAACAAGTCCGTAGTAAGGGTAAACACAAGACCAAGACTGGCGCAGTCTCAGCCATGATGGTGATGTGATGAGGGAAAGGCTGGAAGGCTCTGTCCTCAGGGCTTATTTATATGTGAACTGCTTACTCAGTTTTTCCAAGACAGGCTCTTCCATTCCCTGCATAGTCACTTTTGTTTTCCCTCAATTTAGAGAGGGCTCTGGATCACATACCATCAGATTCAGTCCCTCTGGCGTGTTTCTAGGACTGGCCTTTGACTGTCTGGAGATATGATGTGACTGACAGAAAGGTACCACTGCATCGCTGGCACCTTTCGAGGTGCTCCTGTATGCTGAGACGATGCATTATGTCCCAGCCCAAATGATATAAATGACCATGTGCATGAGTGCTAAGTTACTTCAGTCATGTCTGACTCTGTGGGGCCTTATGGATGGTATTCCGCCAGGCTCCTTTGTCCATGGGATTCTCCAGACAAGAATACTGGAGTGGCTGTCACGCCCTTCTCCAGGGGATCTTCCCAACCCAAGAATCGAACCCACGTCTCTTATGTCTCCTGAACTGGCAGGCAGGTTCTTTACCACTAGTGCCACCTGGGAATGGCTGTAGAATACTACACCGATTTAATCAAATAAATTAGTGAGTAAAAGAAGAAAGAATAAATATATCTGAGGAACAGATGTTCAGGAAGGGGTCAGTGTCCCTTAACCAAGACTAAGAAGAAAACATCAGAAATTTTTATTATTGAGTGTGCTGTATTACTTAATGGAAAAATACTTTATAATTCATTTTAAAATCCCTTAGAAAGTTAAAAAAGTATGGGAGGGAGGAAATCAAAATGAAATCCTAGATCATGGATTTTTTTCAGATACACTTTAGCATCTACTAGCTGTCAAAGTCTGCTTTATTCTCTTCTTATGGTACTTTCAAACCCTAGATACTACAAAACAAAGCAATTTAAATTATGGTATATGGCATTTAAAATAATTGTTAAGTACAGGACAGTGTTAATCTGTAATACTTGACTAAGTATTTTAACATAATACAGTATAGTATAATATAACATTTGGCAAATATGCTATATTTATAATTATATGAAAAGGATTCATTAATGACTGAAAGTAGAACATACTCAAAGAAGCAAATGAATGACTTTGGTTTGGCTTCTATAACAAAATATTTAGAAACTTCTATGACTATTCAAATGAGATCTTTTTAACTCAGAAAACTGGGATATTCTGTCTCATTCATGGCCTATAAACTTTAGAAATATTCGCCAAAGACAGGTGAATACTGGTTTATCTTAGGTTAAAAAAAAAAAATCTTGTACATTATAACCATTAAAATTTGTTGTACATACCAAGCAATCTTAGATGTATATAATTATGATTCCTTTATAAATAAACTTGCCTCTAAAATCAATAAGAATTTTGTTAGGGTTGTTCAGAAATCCACATGATACTGTGATTAGGGGTTCAAACAGATAAGCAAGAGATTTTAGCTTTTTGTTTTCCAACACTAGACTTAAAACAAGAATCAAATGTATCTCTCCTCTAACAAATCAAGCAGCAAACCTACAGCATTTAAAATGAAGTTCTTAACTATCTTGGAGGAGTGAATTGTCATTTCCAAATGTTCTGAATGGATCTTGGCTTATTGGATGCTTTACTAAACTATCATTTTCTAGTCCCATTAAGAACACATGAAGGTATGGAATCAAATTTTACCATGAAAACTTTTTCCCTCATTAATTATCAGCTCCTTGATTGGGTGACATAGCATGAATACATTTCAGTTTATTAGATGTTGAGCCAGAAATCCTAAAAATGCTTGAGAAGATTAAGTGATTAAAGTAGGTAACTTCAATGCATTCCAATATATTTACAAGCTTTCCTGCAACACTACGAAAATTTAAGGTCCTAAAAATGACAGTCCGATGGACTTCAGGATAGAAAAACAATCCAGCACTGTATCTGGGCCAGCAAATGTCTCTCCACAGCCCAGGACACCAACAAAGATGACAGGTTACAGGAGACGCCATCACCAGTACAATTCTGTGATTTCTGGACCAGGTAAGGGCATAAGAATAGTTATGTTTCTGGGAAATTGAATATGGGGATCTAAGTAAAGATTGAAATTAATGAAAATATACGTGTTACTTTTAAAACGTTGTATTTACTATGCAAGATCAAACAGCACATAGATATCTATCTTATTTGAAATGGTAAATAGAAGATTCTTGTCTACCGGTCATGAGAGGAATGCCAAATTTCGAACAGAAAGAAAGTTGAGGAGTGAATGAAGTGTGAGAAAACAGAAACAGAAGTGAAGTTCTAAACGAAGAGCAAAGTTTTTGCACATAAAATTCAGGAAAGTTTTGGGAGAGTGGGAGTTTAAAGATAAAACAGATGCACACATGACCACAGAATGAGGACAGAAAGGCAAGAAAAAAGGTACCCCTGCCATAGCACAAGCTTGGTCCAAGTTTGTAAAAACACTACTGACTAGTAGGTCATGAAACCCATTTGGTAGGTTATGGGGAACATTAAAATGAGAAAAAAGAAACAGTGGAAGATACAACAGACTAGAAAATTCTATCACAACCCACATACTGTAAAAGGTGTATCAGGAAATCATACATCCACATGGGCAAGTGTGTGCACTGGGTCCAAATGTGACATGTATTTCTTCCTGGGGTTCCAATAAAAAGGTTTGAGAACCGTGACACATCAAGCATTCCACCAGGGCCCACCTCTCTCAAGTTAACAGTATCATCTGTAACACCTCTCAATAGGAAAGTGATCTCTAAAGATAACATCCCCAAATCCCAGAGCGGGAGCATGGCAAATCACAAAACCACGAGTATTTAAGTGAAATATGTAAACTGTGAAACAGAAGTCCAGGGAAAGAAGGCCATCTAGAGAAATGTCTGTTGTGACCAAACCAGACTGTGGGGCCCCCCTCCCAGAGTTCTCCTCACCCTGAATAAAGAACGGAGGAGAGGAGCCGGGGGTAGACAGAAGAGCTGAAGGTGAAAGGGAAGGGAAGATCTAGAGTATCCCTCTGGCCAGGAGACCCCAGTCTCCCTTCAGTGAGGCAAAGAAGGCAGGAACCAGTACAGGTCCAGAGAGACAGAGCGGGTGAGCAGAGAGGTGACGTGTTCAACTTCGCAATCCTAAGGCCAAGCATAGTCCTTGGCACATAATCAATGTATGTTGAATGTGGCAGTAGGTTCTCAATAACACTGACTGTTTTATGATGTCAAGTTACTACCTGGGCAGGGCCAACAGTGTGAAACTTTTTTTTCCAAGTAATCACTGGCATCATCAGAAAATGTTGACTTCTGTTTCTAACGCCATCCTCTCTGTCTTTACTAACTATCCACACGCCATGTCAGTGGCTACCTCTGGACGAAGCCATCTTCCCAAATGATAAGCTCTTCATGAATTTTAAAGATGTTTGTTTTGTTTCAAAAATATTGAAACTGATCTGACACTTACAAGGTTATCATGAATGAGTGCTCAAAACCAAAAATGAATGCGGATTCAACTACTCAAGAGTGCTCAGAAATTAAGAAAATAATTTTTTCAGGCTACTATAAGGGTCACACAGAGACCATCTCAGAACCTACCAGTGATGTTCACACTTGCTTTAGGGGAAAAGGGCTTGTTTTTGTTGGGTAGTTTTTGGCTGTATGAGTTATTTGTTTTAGGCTCAGGTTTGTCGTTGTTGTTGTTCAGTGACCAAGACAAGTCTGACTCTTTGCGACCCCGTGGACTGCAGCACACAAAGCTTCCCTGTCCCTCTCCAACTCCTGGAGTTTGCCCAAGTTCATGTCCATTGCATCAGTGCCTTAAGGCTCAGGTACACTTAAGAAACTTAATTGTAGCAAACACTTATGTCGTTATTTACTGTGTGCCAGGTAACCCTCCAGAGACAGACAATGTGTGCTCAGTCGTGTCTGACTCTTTGTGATTCCATGGACTGTAGCCCACTAGGCTCCTCTGTCCGTGGAATTCTTCAGGCAAGAATACTGAAGTGAGTTGCCATTTTCTACTCAAAGGGATCTTTCTGACCCAGGGATTGAACCCGAGTCTCCTGCATTACAAGTGGGTTCTTTCCCGATGAGCCACCAGGTAAGCCCAGGTAACCACCTAAGGGCGTCACAAATATTAACTCTAATTAATGTGTACCAACTCCTGAAAATTTAGTTACCTGTTCAGTAGTTTATTCTGTTCCATTAAAGGTACCTCTGTTTTTCCCATTTTCTCCTGCAAAAGATGAGGAAAATATTGTTAGTGAGTAGTCACAAAAGCATACATTTTATATCAGCTTGATATTTTCTGGACTTGAGAGTTCTAACAGGGCTTCATTAAACTTTAATTACTTCACCTGCCTAACTCTACTGAGTTCCTAAATAAAACTATTATGACAATATCATTATATGTATTGGTAATAGAAGATGTGAAAAGCAAATACTTAAAAAGAAATCAACATGGCATTAAAAAAAAAGATGAACACAAAGGGAAACAATGCAGGGTAAGATTCTCCTTGACTCTGAATCCTTCTGCATTTAATTTGTCTTTTCAAACTCCTTTCCCTCTGAAATTCTCTTTTAGGTGGCAGCACGTTGCCCCACTGGGTTAATTAAATAATTGCTGTACCAAAGACAGAAACAATTGGTGAATATAGCTATTATCAGTTCAGTTCAGTCGCTCAGTCGTGTCCGACTCTCTGCGACCCCATGAATTGCAGCACGCCAGGCCTCTCTGTCCATCACCAACTCCCGGAGTCTACCCAAACCCATGTTCATCGAGTCGGTGATGCCATCCAACCATCTCATCCTCTGTCGTCCCCTTCTCCTCCCGTCCCCAATCCTACCCAGCATTAGGGTCTTTTCCAATGAGTCAACCCTTCGCATGAGGTGGCCAAAGTATTGGAGCTTCAGCTTCAACATCAGACCTTCCAATGAACACCCAGGATTGATCTCCTTTAGGATGGATTGATTGGATCTCCTTGCAGTCCAAGGGACTCTCAAGAGTCTTCTCCAACACCACAGTTCAAAAGCATCAATTCTGCAGCGTTCAGCTTTCTTCACCGTCCAAATCTCACATCCATACATGACCACTGGAAAAACCATAGCCTTGACTAGACGGACTTTTGTTGGCAAAGTAATGTCTCTGCTTTTAAACATGCTATCTAGGTTGGCCATAACCTTCCTTCCAAGGAGTAAGCGTCTTTTAATTTCATGGCTGCAGTCACCATCAGCAGTGATTCTGGAGCCCAAAAAAGTAAAGTCTGACACTGTTTCCACTGTTTCCCCATCTATTTCCCATGGAGTGATGGGACCAGATGCCATGATCTTAGTTTTCTGAACGTTGAGCTTTAAGCCAACTTTTTCACTCTCCTCCTTCACCTTCACCAAGAGGCTCTTCAGTTCTTCTTCACTTTCTGCCATAAGGGTGGTGTCATCAGCATATCTGAGGTTATTGATATTTCTCCCAGCAATCTTGATTACAGCTTGTGTTTCTTCCAGCCCAGCGTTTCTCATGATGTACTCTGCATATAAGTTAAATAAGCAGGGTGACAATATACAGCCTTGACGTACTCCTTTTCCTATTTGGAACCAGTCTGTTGTTCCACGTCCAGTTCTAACTGTTGCTTCCTGACCTGCATACAGGTTTCTCAAGAGACAGGTCAGATGGTCTGGTATTCCCATCTCTTTCAGAATTTTCCACAGTTTATTGTGATCCACACAGTCAAAGGCTTTGGCATAGTCAATAAAGCAGAAATAGATGTTTTTCTGGAACTCTCTTGCTTTTTCGATGATCCAGCGGATATTGGCAATTTGATCTCTGGTTCCTCTGCTTTTTCTAAAACCAGCTTGAACATCTGGAAGTTCACGGTTCACGTATTGCTGAAGCCTGGCTTGGAGAATTTTGAGCATTACTTTACTAGCGTGTGAGATGAGTGCAATTGTGCGGTAGTTTGAGCATTCTTTGGCATTGCCTTTCTTTGGGATTGGAACGAAAACTGACCTTTTCCAGTCCTGTGGCCACTGCTGAGTTTTCCAAATTTGCTATTATGGATTTACCTAAAAATTTTAAAATGATAATGGAAAAGCATTCATCAAAAAAGAGGATGCTGCCTAGGAAAGGTAGCAGTTAAGACAGTCTCCAACCGGTGACATTTACCTGGGGGAACTCACAACTGTCTAGGTTCTGTCCCTCATTCTGCTGACTCCCAAAAGTCTAATCTTACTTAGGTTCTGGAAAAGATCATGTTTCATCAATACTGATTCATGATAAACAAAGCTCACGAGAGACTGACATATAAGCCACGAAGACTACGGATTCACTTCCAATTTAAAGTATGTCGCCAGACAACCCAGGCAGTTGCTCCACCCAGCATGACCAATGCATTCACATTTCTTTGGTCAACAGATGCTTCCTGAAATCCCAGGCAGAGATACCACACAGGCAGGTTAAAGATCAAGCCAAATGAACAGCAGACTGTTGCATGAGCATGTCAGAGCTATTGCAACCCAGATGCCAGTGGCTCCAGTATTCTCTCTCCAGACAAGTGTCCTCCTCTCTCCTCCACTACCACCATCCTAGTCCAAGTGACTATCACCCTTTCCCTGGACAAACATGAAATGCTTCTTGCTGTTTTCCCAGCTTCTGCTTCCTCCTTTCCAATCCATTTTCCACAAAGTGTCCAGAGTAAACATTTAAAGAGAGAAAACAGGCCATGGCTCAGCCCTACTTCAACTCCTTTGATGCTCTGCCTGAGTCTAACGGTAGGTACCTGAGAGCAGACTGTCAAGCCTTGCTCTGGCCCTGCTCACTCCTCCAGCCTGCTCTGTGCACACTGCCCTGTCACCCTCACACTTCAGCCACACTCAACTCCTTCTACTCTCTTGAATGCACAGACCCCTCAGCACCTCAGAGATTTTGCACGCCTCGTTTCCTCTGCCTGGAAACTTATACACATAAGCTGCACCTTCCCCACAAAGCACACACATGCCCAGCCATCTGCAGATCCTAGCTCATATGTCACATGACCCCAGACTAGGACAAATTCCCTGATTTTCCCATAGCCTCTTGATCTTCTCCTTTGTGGCTCTTACCACAGTTTATAATTACACGTTATGTGATTATTCATGTTTATTTCTCTTACTAGACTATAAGACACTCCATAAAGCTGAATACTGTGTTCACTTTATTAAGCATGTTCCATAATAGTGGACACTCAAGAGCTATTTTATTGAATGAATGATGGCTTTGGGCCATTAGAACCTGCTGCATCCATTGCCAAAACAGAGTTAATTCTGCCAGGCAGACCATATGGTTTCCCTGAATGGACTCCGTTCCCCCTGGTGTGTCCTCTGACCCTGGGGTGGGGGGTCAATAATTAGATGCGCATTGTGGAACTCACGTCTGTAACGTTACTGTTTCCGAGGACTCCGTAGCCAAAATAAATCTTAAGCTACCAAAAGAGAAATAGCACAAAGTTCAAGATACACTTGAGTAGCAACGCTGCAGAGAGGACTTGTGGCAGTGGGTTACTAAGAAACACTATAAACAAAAAGGAAAACATAAACTGTGGCCCAAGGAAGCCCTTGATGAGACAACACTGGAAAGCAAATATACACACATGTATGTGCACACGCACCCAAGCAATGGTCCTCGAAGAGGGAGGCATGAAAGGCTCTGAGTTTGCTGTGGGATGCCGCCACGACTAAGGGGTCGACAGCAACAAGCATGGAGCTCCCCGAAGGAGGCCCCACACCCTCCGCCTCCTCTGATCCCCAGGGCCTGACTCTGCACACCTGGCACTCAGGAGACCTGGTGTGTACTGTCGTCCTCCCGTCGCCTTACAAACCAACAACTAATTGACGTTCCCCAACTCACTGTGTAGAATCTTTTATATGGTTCATGGCTGTGGTTTACATTTTAAAGACGTTCTCCTAACATTTCAGTCCTCCTGAAATGAGAGAGTCCTAATGAGCGAGAGAAAGAACAAACATGATAGGAAGAGTCCCACAATGCGCTCGACTCTACATTCACATCTAGTCATGGGGTTAGAAAGGGCCAACTTCACTCATTCATTCAGCATACAGTATGCACCTTGAATAACCAGGCATGATCCTAGGTGCTGAGGACACACAGCGAACAGAAAGACCAAACCCCTACTTCTTAAGGAGGTAACATTCAAGGAGGAGACAAACAATGAACATATTTTAAGTATACATATACCTTGGAGCCCTGAAGAAGTTAACAGCAACCCACTCCAGTATTCTTGCCTGGGAAATGCCATAGACAGAGGAGCATGGCAGGCTACAGTCCCTGGGGTCACAAAAGAGTCAGACATGACTTAGCAACTAAACAACATACCTTGGAGACATTGCAGGTCTGGTTCCAGACCATCACCTCAATAAAGCGAGTCACATGCATTTTCTAGTTTCCCGGGGCATATAGAAGTTATGCTTACACTATACTGTAGTCTATTAAGTATACAACAGCATAATGTCTAAAAAAACTCATATTTTAATTTAAAAAGTCTTTATTGCTAAAAAATGCTAACCACCATCTGACAAAGCAGAGTTGCCACAAACCTTCAACTTGTAAAAGGACTCTATTTGCAAAGCACAATAAAGCAAAGTACAATAAAATGAGGTATTCCAGTAGAATACAAAATACATCATGTGGGGGATGTTAAATTTTAAACAGCATGGACAAGGAAAGCCTCACTGAGAAACTGACATATGAGCAGAGACCTGAAGGAAGTCCAGAGAAGAGTCATGTAGCTATCTTGGGAAGGACAGTTTCAGATGGAGGGTCAGCAAGTGCAAAGGCCCTGAGACAGAAATGTGGCCTGTCTGACCTTAGGCTATGCTTGGGAGACGGCAGTAGGATGTGGGGTCAGCAAGATACATAGGGACCTTGTTAGGGTACCCAAAGGTCTTGGGCTTTTATTTGGAGAGCCCTGTAATGCAACAGAGGTGCCTGGGGCAGAGGCAAATATGATCTGGCTGCTGTATTGCTGCTGCTGCTGCTGCTAAGTCGCTTCAGTCGTGTCCGACTCTGTGCGGCCCCATGGACGGCAGCTCACCAGGCTCCGCCGTCCCTAGGATTCTCCAGGCAAGAATACTGGAGTGGGTTGCCATTTCCTTCTCCAGTGCATGAAAGGGAAAAGTGAAAGTGAAGTCGCTCAGTCGTGTCCGACTCGTAGCGACCCCATGGACTGTAGCCTACCAGGCTCCTCCATCCATGGGATTTTCCAGGCAAGAGTACTGGAGTGGGGTGCCATTGCCTTCTCCAGG
The DNA here is from genome assembly GCF_054371585.1 of Giraffa tippelskirchi. Classification (NCBI taxonomy): domain Eukaryota; kingdom Metazoa; phylum Chordata; class Mammalia; order Artiodactyla; family Giraffidae; genus Giraffa; species Giraffa tippelskirchi. The sequence continues at coordinate 138,665,772 of NC_137284.1, forward strand.
CTGCTGTATTGAGAACGGGCTAAAGCGACAGGAAGGGAGGAAGCAGCAAGGCCAGGTATCAGGCTTCTGAAACAGTCTGGGCAAGAGATTACAGGGGCCTGGACTGGAGTGCAGCAGTGATGCATAGCAGGGCTTCTAGAAAGTTGATGGATTCTTCATGGGACTTTAAGAAAATGCCCTTGGATTAAATCTAACTCCCTTAATGGTTGATTTTAGCAGTCTTAATCTTTTTTGCTCTCTAGAGGGGTTTTATTTGGTTTCAATTATTACTTTTCTAAAGAAAACTTAGCAGATTTTTAGCTATTAAGAAGTAACATACGATCATCACAGACAGTGAAAAAGATCAGGCAGACAAAAAGAGTCAGCACATCGCATTATAAACAAATGGAACATTCGAGTGCCTGTGATACCAGTCATCTTGGTACATTAGTACTTTTCCTTTATACTGAAAATAAAAGGCTTCTCTAAGGGAGGAGAAAGATCATTGAATACACGTGGCCATGGGAGTTAAGGACTATTTAACACAAAGACTTCCCGCTTGAAGATCTGTTGATGTACAACAGGATAAACACCAAACACAAGCATTCTTCTTAAAACCAGGCTGAGGCCAAGATGGTCCAACCCTGACCTTGGTCAGCTGTGCCAGTTTGAGTTTAGCCCAAAAGGAATGTCAGCACATCAAGGAAGCTACATTTTTCTGCACAGTATTTTTCCCTGAGAAACCCAAGATGATAACATGATGTTAACAAGTGGACATGATGAATTCTAAAAACAACAAAAAGGTAAAGTATCCTTTTTATTTTCTGGTTTGGGGTTAACAGGGTAGGGAGGGAGGTAGGGGGAGATTACGGCACATAACTGTCTCAATGGAAACCATCCCACTCTGGAGCAGGGAAGCTCTTCACTTGCTGTCCAAGCCATGGGCCACATGATCTGCGCAGTAAACAGAGTCCCTTCCTCCCCTGGACAGGATGCTGCTGTTTAGTCAATGGTGACAAACAAAACTATGATTCTCAGTGTTTAATAGTTTTGGGGATATGCCTTATTTGTTCAGCTTTCCTCGAAGTGGGCTAAGACAGGTAAATTGCTTATGGTGAATCAGGGCCTGTCTTCACCCACTAGAACCCTTTTTCAAATTTCAACGTGCACAGGAGTTGCCAGGGAGTCTGTTGAAATGCAGATTCCAATTCAGAACTGCTGGGCTGAGGCCTGAGACTCTGCATTTCTAGGAGGCTTTCTGGAGATGCTGATGCTGCTGGTCTGTGCGGACCACCACTGGAGTACACAGTGGGAGGGTATTTATTATTCTCCCTCCTGCCCCTCCCTGGTGGCTCAGACAGTAAAGAATCTGCCCATAATGCAGGAGACATGCGTTCGATCCCTGGGTTGGGAAGATCCCCTGGAGAAGGAAATGGCAACCCACTCCAGTATTCTTGCCTGGAGAATCCCATAGACAGAGGAGTCTGACAGGCTACAGTCCATGGGGTTGCAACGAGTCGGAAATGACTGAGTGACTAACACACTCCTGCCCCTCTCCCTACTATGCCCTTTGTAAGTACCACTGATAGAGACTGAAACCACTTCACTGAGGACTAATTGTTTTATTACTCATATTAAAAATAAGACTTTGCCTTCCATGGTGTAGGATAATTAAATCTCAGCAATAAGCAAACAGTCTTTTCTGGGGCAACCTTAGCTAGCTGACTGGATCTGAGACTTCTACTTGAGTGACCACATATGGTTCTCTTTTTATTATTATTTTTCTTCAGTCATCCTCTCTCCACATGGAAGAGGACCACGTGGAGGTCTCTTTGAGGAGGTCCTCCACAAAAGACCATGGCTGTTGGCAAGCTCCCAGCTTTAGCACTAGGTGATGGTGTGAAAAAACCAAAATTACGGAACTTTTCCATCTCATCCTTTCTTTGTAGAGAGGCTAATCCACAGACAACCACGGTACTGGCTTGGAAAGTACAGAATTTTTATCAAGGGGTGAGAATGGATGATTAATGACTCGTTACAGGTACTGACATTGACATTACTGGCTTCCATTGACAAACAGGCTTTGAGAATCTCTCTCGAGGACCCACCCAAACTCCACACTTTCAGACAGAGGGGTCTCCTATTACATATACGGCCAAAACTCTCATTTGTAACATAACTGGTATTTTCTAATTACACATACTTTATGTGAAAATATAACCTGAGCTTTAACATGTCTGTCTCAACCCTTAACTTCTGAACTACTTAAGTTCAAGCCTAATTAATTGTATTAACATTTCACAGGTATATATTTCTTAGTTTGTGTCTAAAGTGTAAGATAATAGTTATAAGACTGTAAAGATACTCCTCCTCTAGGACAAGGATTCCCAGTAGTATATTTGAGACAAAAACCTACTTTCTATCTCTCTAAAGCCCTAAGCTGACCAAAAGGAGATGGTATGGTGGGGAAGAAGAGCAGGGAAGATGCTGGACTCACACCACGGACTGCTTCCCGCCCTCTGGGATCCTGTGAAACCACTGGGAGGAACCTGGCAGAAAGGAGGCCAACAGACCAGAGGGTACGGTGGAGGTCTTTGGAGGTCTGTGAGATCAATCCAGGAGATCACAATACATTGTTTGTAAAACTCTGAAAAGACCAACTGGAATTACCACTGGGTTCTATCAAGGAAACAAACTACTAACCAAAACCTATTAAGAAGGACAAACAAAGGTACACACAGCCTGGGACAAGATTTAAAGAAGCAAAACACCCCTTACACATCAAGGCAGATGGCAGAGAGCAGGCAGGCTCATTCTGTGCTGCTCTGCCAGCTTGAACCCAAAGGTAAAATGGAAAAGAAAGACAGACTGGGCACAAAACGAGGAAACACTTTCTGACAAAATACACTTCTCAGACACAGAACTTTTATTTTTTCTGCCATGCAGTGAGCTCCCATCACTTCTGAGATAGCCTCATGCTGTCCCGCCCCCGCTCCTCCCGGGGGTCAAACACCGCAGCCACACCAGCCTCACACCACAGCCCAAATGTGGTTTTGTACCGGACCTGGGATGCTTTTTCACTTCTAGCCTGCCCTTCAGACTTGAAATCTCCGCTTCCACATAAGCTCCTCTGTGAATCTTATACTGTCTCTCTTCCTCCCAACAGGTGGGAGAGCCTGCTCCTCATCCAGGTAACTTCAAGCACCTCTCCCCTGTCCTCACCCCACTGTACATACTTCTAGACTGGGAAGCATGTGAGGGCTAGACTATGGTACTCATCTGTGTATCTGCAGTGCCTGCTGAGGTGACATGGACACAGCAGGCATCAGCGGACAGGTGAAGGAAAGAAGAGGAGAGGAAGAAAGTGGAGAGAGAGAAGACGATGCCTCGATGATTATATTTTACGTACACTGCAGAAGGAATTCAGACTCTGGGAGAGAATTAGTTTGAATGAATCTTTTCTACAGAGAAAGACACAAATTACTGTGCATTCATTAAGGTTTATCATGTTATTTTCTTTTTAAGTCCTTATTGAATTTGTTGCATTATTACTTCTGTTTTATGCTTCGTATTTTTGGCTGTGAGGGCTCCTTGACCAGGGATTGAACCGGCACTCCTTACATTGGAAGATGAAGTCTTAATCATTGGACTGCCAGGGAAGTCCCTTTAGGTATGTTTTGACCTAATTATTGTTCATAGCTGTTTTAGCCACAGTCCCAGTACTTTGCTTTTACTTATGTATCTAAGTGCATATATTTACATATGCTACTTAATAATACAAGTAATTTCCCCAAAAGTTTGCATATTAAAACAAAATCGTTCATAGTTACTGGGAAGCCTGCAGAAAATGTGCCCATGTCATTTTCCTCAAGTGTGGAATAAGTACATCACAAAAGCAAGCACAGGACCACTACTGCAAAAGACTTTGTAAGCCTTTATGTCAGAACTCTGCTTACCAGAAAGAGAACTCTCTCTTCCAACTTTTCCTAATTCATGCAAGCCTTTACCATTAGTTCTCAGTAAAGAGTCTATACCCAAGTTAATCTGCTCTTTACCCTGCTACCGGCGAATTCTCAAAACAAGACAATTCTGTGCTCTGTGGTCAGCATGAAGGGACGTCTCAGGGGAGTGACAGGCAGATGAATACATCTGGGAACTACAGAACCATTGCTAATGACCATAATTTCTCTCTGGGAGGAGTTCTGTAAACCACATTAGCATCTTTCCCAAAGAACAGACGACACAGGTGAACCCACACCTGAAACCATGCATCAGCCTGACATCCCCTCCCCCCACATACACCTATGAACACATTCCCACTGTTGCCTCCCTCACAGCCCACTTCCTTTACCCCCACCTTCTTCTTCCCTATGCTGCAGCCCTGGGTGGCAACAAGGCAGGTCTGGGCTCTGTGGGTGTCTACCCAGCCAATTGCAGCGGCTACGGCTACGGCTACGGGGCAACTGACCAGCCTCTGACCCAGAGGCCTGGCCTGCTCGCAGTGGGCGGTGTGGCATTTGCATATGAATTGCTGTCCCCTTTCCTTTTTATAGAGGGAAGTGCAGAGGACTTCTCCATGAGACAGGAGACAGCCAGCAGGAGAACCTGTGATACGCCCCAGTGCAAAGGCAGGAAGCCTCTCTTCCTGGTTACAAGAACCAATAGAAAATTCTGGGACATTTCCAGGGCCTTGCCCCAGACCCTGAAACTCAGGATCCATGCAGGGAGCCCCACGGTCCATCATCTTCCACTGCATGGTGACTGCCTGGGCTTGGGAGAAATCTGTACAAGTGCAGTATCAAAGGGCAGATAAAGAGCCAAACTTTAGAGAACAAACAAGCAGGGAGGGGGGAGTGGAAGTTCCCCGGAGTCAGAGAAAGGAGAGAGGAAGAAAAGCAATTTTTAAAAATAAAAATATTTCTTTCTCTAGAATTGAGAATGAAAAGCAATGACCAGAAATCACTGTGAGCAGAGGGAGAAGGGTGACATCATGGTCTCAAGCCAGACCAGAGTTCACATAAGCCTGGGTGTGTGCTTGCTTCCATTCCCGCCTACCCACGGTTCCTGGGGCAAACAAATTCTTGGCTGAGCAGGTATGTGTGGGAGGCCTGATTTATTTTCCACCCAGCAGAGCTTTGCCCAGAACTACTTAATCAGAAGTTTTCAAGGTCATACATTCAAATATGACGTTACTGCCTCACAAAACAGCTCCAGGGTCTGTGGGGTAGGAGGGCGGGGAGTGTGAGGAGGGGAAAGAAGGAAGTGACCATCCTCGCTTGAAGTATCTTCTGACCACTCTTCCTGTATGTCCCCTACACATTCTCAGAAAATCAACACACTGCAAAAACGCAGAGCTATAAGAAATAATAGCTAACTTTAACATAATGCTTACTTGATGACAGGCACAATTCTAAATGCTCTGTATATATTAACTTCTCTGACCCTCAACAGTTCTTTGGGGGGGGGTACTATTACCATTATCATACCTGTTTATAGATGCATCGAGCGGGTAAGTGACCTGCCCAATGACCAACAGCAGGGCGCCCTGTGCACCTCCCCTAGGCGATACTGCCTCTCTGTGCTTGGCTCTCTGGCCCCTCGAAAAGGTAAAATTACAGCAAGAGCTCTTTTCCATTATGGGATATCTAGCTGATTTTTCCTCTGCAGTAGGGGTTTCTTAAAGCTACTTTCCTGGGAGGAATATCATCAGAGCCAGTCCCCACCTTTAACCCTGCCGCTCAAAAAGCCATATAAGCTGGAAAAGTCCCAAGGCTCAAACCACAATTCCCCTCACGGGCTGCCTGATTAGAAGCAGTTCGAAGTAAAGCTTTGATCCCTGTTAAAATGTAAAAGTTCTGGGAGGTGTACTCTTTATGCTGTTATCAGTTTGTAGTGAAAGTTTCGTTGTTATCTTTTCAATGGTTAAGTTGAATGATAAGAACTTCAGGCAGTTTCCAGGCATCTGGTTCACCTGTCCAGTGTGGACTTGTTCTTTGCGGGGTGCCTAGGACTCTCTAGGACTTGGCACATAAATGGGTGTTCAATATACCAGTGTGGGTGAACAGGTGAATGGCCATAACTCTTGCAGAGGTCAGGCTTAGCACACATTTATGAAGCAGGTAGGTCTTAAAGTGGCAGCCAAGTTGGGCAAAAGTATCTCTGGAAAGGGGTGTGTGTGTGTGTGTGTGTGTGTGTGTGTACGCAAACACTTGGTGCTAAGTCGTGTCCTAATCTGCGACCCCATGGACTGCAACGTTCTAGGCTCCTTTGTCCATGGGGATTCTCCAAGCAAGAATACTGGAGTGGGTGGCCATTTCCTCCTCCAGAGAATCTTTCTGACCCAAGGATCGAACCTGCATCTCTTGTGTATCTCCTGCATTGACAGGTGGATCCTTTACCACTGAGACACCTGCTGCTGCTGCTGCTGCCAAGTCGCGTCAGTTGTGTCCGACTCTGTGCAACCCCACAGATGGCAGCCCACCAGGCGGCCCCGTCCCTGGGATTCTCCAGGCAAGACACTGGAGTGGGTTGCCATTGCCTTCTCCAATGCATGAAAGTGAAAAATGAAAGTGAAAAGTGAAAGTGAAGTCACTTAGTCGTGTCCAACTCGTAGCGACCCCATGGACTGCAGCCTACCAGGCTCCTCCGTCCATGGGATTTTCCAGGCGCGAGTACTGGAGTGGGCTGCCATTGCCTTCTCCACTGAGCCACCCAGGAAGCTCGAAAAGATCTACAGAACAAGAAAATCCCTGTCTCACGGTAATGACTTTGAAAGAAACTCCAGGCATATTTAGGTATGAAAAGGATCCTAACTTTGAATTTATTAAGAATGGATTCTATTTTTAAATGTATGTAATTTGTTAGTGAAGAAGGTAATCTAAGGAGGGCAGTGATAGCGACATGTCTTTCCTTCTCCCTAATGTTCTCATACACAAGTCCTGTATGTTCTCTGCAAGTGTCTTCTCTCCCAGGGACCCTTCCCTGGTTTCCTGGGACCATTCCCTGGTTTCCTGGCCAGAAGAGCTCACTCCCCACTTTGTACTCAAAGTAACTTTGCTCTTTCTTTGTGCACATAAACACACTTTCTGAATGGTATTTTTTTTTTCTCATCTGCATTACCTGGCTGTCTCCAACTATCTCTGTATTCCAGAGAACCAAACATTTTTCCTAACATAAATCAGCTCCCAGTCAATATAGACTAATGTTTTTGAAAAGACTCCTATGAAAGTGCTCCAAGGATACACCACCATCTGTTTCTAATGTTCAAATATAATTTGGATATTTTAGAAGCTATAATTAAAAAAAAAAATGACACCACAATGATTGATATGCAAACTTTTCATCCACCGCGTATATATAGGGTCATGTGCCAAAGACCCTGTTTGCACATCCAGGTGGTCCCTGTAGCAGGCTCCCCTGGCAGCACCACGTGCACACGTGGACGTCCTGTAAGTGTGACACGGGAAAGGGAAGTTGTAGCTCCACCCTGATCATGTGAAAAATACCGTGTGCACAGTCTGCTCTCAAGAGGTTGCTCAAGCAAGTCCATGAACACAGACCGCACCCCAGCGTTGGCTGCCATTAACTGCGGGTCAGGCACAGGGGGCATCTGTACAGCCTTGCTTTCATCACAGTAGAAAGTCCTTTGTGATAATACCCTGCTTGAGAGAGGGTAAATATTTATTCTAAGAATTAGATGCTTCCTGTATGACTTTAGATTTATGATAAGGAATGTGAGCAATTGTTTCCATAAGCTTAGTTACAGGGTTACAGTTTTGAAACAAATATTCCCTACCTTAGACTGACTGAACCAAAAAACATCCTGGGATCCCAAGGCAAGTTATTTAAAAACAAAACAAAAGCAAAAAACCCTTGTTACAATTTGGAAGTAATCATCTATATGAACAGACTTTTTTAAAATATTACACATTTAAAGCAAAGTATACAACTTTATTAAACACAGCTGATAATGTGAATACAGCCATTATAGTTATCATCAACCTGATTTAAAGTTTTTCATTATATCTTAAGGGTGTCATTGTTCTTAGTGACTCTTCAGTAAACATTATAAATGTAAACTCCCCCCAAAATTAAAGTTCTAGTAAATGTCACTCTGTTTTATATGATAGTTTCATTTCATTTGATGAAAGGATTCTCTGCCTCCACAAAAGTTTAAAAACTTGTTATTTTTTTCTCAAATCCCAGTCTATGGAGCGGCTGCAGTAGACCTGGATGAGCTTTTTTAATATCCAGCTTTTCCTGGGCTCCTTCCTCAGCAATTCCCTTCCAGCAGGTATGGAGTGAAGGTAAGAATATGGCAAGGGGTGGGGAGGGGTAGGGAAGGGAGAGAAGACGAAAAGGAAAAAGAAAGTGGCTCAGTTGTGTCCATGTCCAGCTTTGCCACCCCATGGACTGTAGCCTGCCAGGCTCCTCTGTCCACGGAATTCTCCAGGCCAGAATGCTGGAGTGGGTTGCCATTCCCTTCTCCAGGGGATCTTCTCAGCCCAGGGATTGAACCCAGGTCTCTCACATTGCAGGCGGATTCTTTACCACCTAAACCACCAGGGAAGGAAACCACTGCTAATCAACACACGACTGTCTTCACAGAATTTTGGTCAAATGCTTTGGTAAAATCAAGGCAAAATATGTAAACAACATACCCTTAATATGTGAACTCCTAAAAGTTAGTTTTTATTATTTGTCCTTTATGAACTCGCACTGGACCTACTAAAATCATTTACTTTGCTTAAAGTTCACAAACATCTATTTAACTCTATGTTTTGTTGGTGTTCAATAGCCAGAGCATTTGTTTGGCTTCCAGAACCTCTTGCATTATTTAAAATTTGGACAAAGGTTGTTTTGCTCCTGTCTTCAACCCCCTTTTAAATTCTGTATGATTTTTCAACATTTAGTCAACACTGGGGTCTTTTGAGATACTTGCCAGCTCCATGCAGCACCATTAATTTGTAACAGTCATCACTGGGCTATCTCCCCCCACACTGAAGTACACTTCTCAGAACACTGCTGCAATTCTGTACTCTTTATAATTTCAAAATCATCTTTCTTGCTGGAAAAGACTGCAAGTCAAACAGCAGCTGAGTAGGATCACAGATTTCTTACATGAGAGGATATTTTGGAATGCAACTACTCTAGTGATTTTTTTTTTTAAGATAAGGGAAAGGCATGTAAGAAACATGAAATAGTCATTGGCAAAGTGAGAACTCAGCACACACCTTCCACAGTTTAGTAATCAAAGACCTAGGTTCACACTCGTATTATTTCACTCACTAGCTGCAGGCGTCTTGGTCAAACCCATAAGCCACAATTTACTCAGATGTGAAAATGGTAATACATCTTTCAGGGTTGTTAGGTTAATTAAAGTGAAGATACTTAATGGTCTCCTAGAAAAGGATCTGACCCCAAGTAAGTACACAATAAATGATAGCAGTAGTTGTAAACAGACTTTTGCGGGGCTAGAGTTTGAGAACAAAAGAGAGTTCTCCAGGTATGGGGTAGACTACCCTGGAATCTTTGTGCTTTTAAAGTGGAGACATAAGGAATTAAGTACAAGATGATTCCCCAGTGCTGTGGGTATGAAGGCAGGGGGTTGGGAAAGGGAATTACTCAACTGTTGTTGATGATTTCTCTAACAGCGGGAGGGGAAAGGGTCCCACGAAAGGCAGCGTCCTGACCCATTCAGACGCCCACAACCCTCACACCCGTAACTCTGGGGAATTCTAGCACCCTGGTTTCCTATTTAGATAGTAAAAGACATGGGGAGCATTTGAAGGTGGGGGAAAGAAAGGAGACTGGCTAGAAGAGACCAGCCCCTTCCTGGCCACAGGTCAGGGGCACCTCAATACTAGAAAGATGTATCAACCACCTGCCAATTCCAAAGAAGTGCCTGTCTTCAACTGCAATTTCTGCTAGACGTATTTCTATACAGAGATTTCTCATCTACTGTATAGCTCTAGAGTAGCTGGGTTTAGCATCCTCTTCTTGTGCCCCCAAAGCCAGTGCAGCACCCCTTCCAGCTCCTGCTGGTTCTCCCTGGAGTAGCAGAGCTAAGCGGCGATTGAGGAAAGGAGAAGGGTGAAGCACGCACCTCAGCTGTGCTCAGACCACTCTTAACACCTGCCCGAGGAGACTTTGCAGTCACAGCAGCCCTTGCTGAAGACTCTGATACTCATTTAAAAGTTGTGGGTACTGGAAGCTTGCCACCTTGTGAAGATTTTCAAAGTATGAGTGGAGAGTATGAAATGATTCCATAACTTACTGACTCACTAGTCTGAGAGGTCTACCTCTGTGCCAGCTGGGATCACTAATGCTAATTTATAGAGTGTAGACTGCAGATGAAGGTCCACACTTGAATTCAGATGATGCAAAGCCCAACAAGCACACCACCACTTGATTTGGGGATGGCATAGGGTGGGGACTGGGGATTGAGGGCTCTAGCATGACTTGTATCTTTTATTCCCTACTTGATAACACCTAGAAAAATCTGTATCCAAAAAGGACTAGGGAGCTATTCTGCATTATCTTTGATTATTTCATCATTAATTTTCTTGCTGACACATCTTTAGGGACAGTTACCAAATTAATTTCCCCTTCTTCACTTCCATGGGAAATATACCCAATATGGTGTTATAGACTACTGAAGTTCAAGTACTAGTGAAATTGCTGCCAAGCTATTTAATCATTTCCAGCATTTCTGGTGGCAGCTACCACATTTGAACCAAAAGGAACAGGCCAACTGAGAACACACACAGGCTTTCGGCAAGTTTCTGAGAAAACTGTTTACAGGGATATCCATCTCCAATCTCAGTCTTTGACCAGGAAGCTCCACTGCACAACAACAGTTTTTGAAAAGACACACCTTTTAAAATATTTATCTGCCTCTCTAGCCTTCAGCTCCACCCATTCAAGCCCTATCCATTCTTTTACGTTCTACATAATTGCCACCTTTTGCATTGAAACTCTTCATAAACCAAGTCCATTCTTCTCTGGGAGAAAGAAGTGATCTCCCACGGCACTCTGTCTCTGCTGTCCCAAGAGCACCATCATTTTCTACCTTGTATGACTTTATTTCTTCCTTAAGCAGGACCTGTGAGGTCCTGACTTCCTTCTAGAGCCTAGCATCTTGCACATATACCACATGTCTATGTGTATGTGTGTGCACATCCTGGGAGGACATACAGACACACTAAGATTTACTGAGCAGCTACTATATATATCCGAGGCACTGCATCTTACCTACACTGTTCATTTTTATCTTAATAGCATCTCTATTAAGAAGTCATTCTCAACACCAGCTTACAGATGAGAAAATTGAAATTCAGAGAGGTTAAGGCTTGGCCAAAATCACAGAGCTGAGTTCCAAATCCAGGTCGGACTATTTCTAAGAGCCCATACATGCATAAAGTTAATATCCAACAAACATTCAATAAATCACTTAATGAAAACCATTTCTATGCAGGGTATTGTGCTGAGAACTACTAGAAATCAAGATGCTTTAGGTTCAACAACTGTAAGTAATGATTCTATAAAACAGTAAGTGAAAAAGCCAAGAGAAGGGTTTACATAAATGCTAATAAGCATGTTCAGAGAAGTATGAGATCACTGCTTTTGAAGGTGGGGCAGGTGAGTGGAGAGGGGCAGGAGTAGAATTAAGATAATTACGAAGAATATGGCAGAGCTGAGACTTGGATTTAGACAAGCAGAGATGAGAGATAATAATATGTCAAAGATTAAAATGAGTTCACCCTAATATTCTTCTTAAAGCAGGAAAGTGAGCTAGCAAACCATATACATTCAATAAGACTGAATCCTTGACAGCAAAGACAATGCCATATACTTGTTTTTCTTCCAACGTAATATTCATTCTGGAAACATTGAATACATACTTAGTGATGAAGAAAGGACAGGGAAAGGGATAAGGGGTGTGGGGCTTGTAGTATTCCTCAGAATATTTAATTAACTCAGACACACTGTCCCACATGCCGTCTGGTTTTGTAATACATATTAATTAAATCCTATTTCAATCATTAACAATCTTTCACTAAGTTTTATGTGTTCTCTACCCGATCATAAGTCTTTATGAGTACTTCATATTCACAATGACTAGCCCAAATCATGGTTATTGGTTTTACTTCCAAAACTAAGCACAAATGTATTTTAATCAATTTATCTGTACATTTTTCTTTGGAAAAATAGTCTAGTATTTTTTAAAAAAAAAAAAGGAGAAAAGAGGAGCCATCTACATGCAAAGCAATATGATAGAAATATAAAAGCAAATTTAATTGTTACAGTAAAATGTAACATCTGCTTCTAAAGGGAAATGAATGTTCCTCTAACAAATATGTTAGCAGAGAAAAATCAACCAGTTGTATTATGCCTTGAGCAATAAAAACCTGTTTCCTCATTTCCTTCTTGTCCTTTCGAAAAGACAATATGTCACAGTCAGACTTTTTTAAATAACAGCATCCATTCTTGTGACAGATGTTTGCTAAGGGGGGCGGGGGTGGTGCAGGGAGGAAGGAAAGGAATAAAAAGGCAAAGAAAACAGAAGAGATAGGAAACAGTTTAGACGCCACCTGCTGACAAAAGAGAGAAAAAAAGGGAAAGAAATTTGAGAGCACCACTTCCTGACATTTATCCTCATGAAATAGGAAATTTTACTATGAAAATATGTGGAATAAATTTTTTTACTTTTATAAACTGCATGTCCTGAAAAATACTGTTATTACTAAATCAAATCATAAAGACCACCATTCCTCAAGTGCAGACAGAATTTATTACGTCCAAAACTATTTTAGACATCACAGGAGTATTACAGTGAATGAACTAGAAACATCTCAGTGATATAGTTCAGCTTTTCCAGGCAGAATCAGCTAAGGGATGATTTCTTTCGTTAGAAGCAGTCATCTAAATTGAAAGCACACCTGGAACAGCAGATAACTACAGAACACTAAAGGATGACCATTAAACAGGACGTTAAACATTTCTCACCACTGATTATAAGCTAGCTAAGCAATGTATCAATCACTCATTCTATGCTACAAAAAGGCATAACAAATAATAAGTAAAAGCTCATGGCTGTGAATAAAATTAAACTAGAAGCCTCAGATCTGAGAAGAAAGGGAAAGAGAGGTTTACTTGCATGTACATCTTTAGAAACTGCAACAGACTGGTGTTCTTTTCTCTATTTTTTTTCAGTTAACCTGGGCAATTGCACACACAGCTCGAGCTGTTTCTATTTCAAATATACCCATACTCTCTGTTAAGAGATTTCAGCTGACAGGAAGCTTCTTTCAATATCCCAATTTTTTGGTATGTGGCATTTCTTAGCATTTAAGTACTGCTATTTACACAGAGCTTCCCCGGTGGCATAGTGATAAAGAATCCACCTGCAATGCGGGAGACCCAGGGTTGATTCTAGGATCGGGAAGATCCCCTGGAGAAGAGAATGGCAACCTGCTCCAGTATTCTTTCCTGGAGAATTTCATGGACAGAAAAGCCTGGCAGGCTGAAGATCATTTTCCCAGGTGGTGCTAGTGGTGAAGAACCTGCCTGCCAATACAGGAGACCTAAGAGACATGGGTTTGATTCCTGGGTCAGGAAGATCCCCTAGAGGAGGGGCATAGCAACCCGCTCCAGTATTCTTGTCTGGACAATCCCATGGACAGAGGAGCACAGCAGGCTACAGTCCATAGGACTGCGAAGAGTCAGACACAACTGAAGCGACTTAGCACGCACACACTATTCGCATGTGGAGCACCTGAAGGCCAGCTACATACCAAGGACCAGAGTCCCCAGTGGACATGACTGCGGTTTTAGAGCTGGAACATGTTGTAAGTTCTCATTTCACAATACTTGGGGTCTGTTAGTTCACCACACTGATAACTTTAGGTATTTAACCTTCAAAAATACATTGTTTTCATTGATTTATCTATATACTATTTGTTTTGCATCAAACAGAATTTAAGAGATATTTTGTTACCAAATCATGGTATTTTTTGTTTTTGACTGTGGTCTTAAACTCTATGTGGGCACAGACTACAAAAACTCAAGGAAAGTGGACACAGAGCTGTATTCTAGGGAACATAATGTCTTTCAACCTCATGTTATAGTAACTATGCTACTCCATGAAGCAGTTACTTCAGTTTCTAACTGAATTCAGTGTCGTAAGTTAAGTAGATATCAGCTTGAGGGTTTAGAATCACATACGTTTTTCTTACTGAAATTATTTAATCATTGACAACTGTTAAGAATTTACCTTACTAAGAGTTTTCAGAACAAATGATCCATATAACATTGAGGCCTACAGAAAATACTGCAGAGAGAAAAAAAGAAATGGGGTTGGGTTGACCCTAATATATTTAAACAGAAGAAAAATGCACTAAGGTTTGGTGATCTATGTAACTAAGGTTTAATAACGGTGTCTTAAAGCAGCCGAGTTCTCTGAAGTGCTCTAATGGGGCATACTGAAAAGGGTTAAGGACACGGTACTCGTGACATAATATGATAGAAGAGACCCTTCCCTAGGGGAGGACACACGACATGGTGCAGGAGTACCGAGCAAGCAGTCAGAAAATCTGGACTGGATGCCCAGTCCCATCCCCAGCCACCTGGATTTCCATCCTTGCCTCTCAGCTATCTTGTCATCAGAGAGATTAGTTCTTCCAAACCCACCTCCCAGTGTCTATGAGCCCTATTAGCTAACACAACAAGCACACACTCAAAACTCGAAGCCCATATCTATTACTGAGGACAGGATTCCAGATAGGTCACCTCTAAAGATGACTGAGGACTATTAAATCACATAGTAACAAGAAAAAAATGGGCTCAAAGCACCTCATTTTTACCACTTATTTATACATCCATGAAGGTTTAACAGTGCTGTCTTCTTGCAGTTGTCTGTTTATACACGTTCCAAAGTTTCTCTAGGAGGAGGGCATGGCAACCCACTCCAGTATTCTTGCCTGGAGAATCCCATGGACAGAGGAGCCTGGCAGGCTACAGTCCATGGGGATGCGAAGAGTCAGACACAACTGAGGCGACTTAGCATGCACGCACTCCCACATACAGTTTTGGTCTATGTCTCTGTTCCAGAATTGCTTCCTGCTTTGGAATAGACTCAATTCCAATTCCTGTTGGTCTCTTGACTATACCTCCCCTGCCACATCTATGGCTTTGTCCATCATACTTAACACTCAGCCTGGCTTTTACCATATGACTTTGCCTCCCTTTTCAATCACTGATCATGAGGTACTACTCTAGCCATGCTGCCTCCATTCAATCCACCTCAGGACCCCTTCGACACAGCCTGTGTATGGTGTGAGGAAGGGACTCCCACGGTCACCCCTATTTCCCATTTTCAAAGGCCACCACTTGCTGCTTCAAAAGTCAGCAAATACTTAGTAAGTCTCTACTCTGTGCAATGCAGAAATCCAGAGTCTGAACATTATTTGCTTTCCCTACATAGACTCAGTGAGTGCTGTACACCACGCATGCACGTGTGCTCAGTCGTGTCTGACTCTGTGACCCCACGGAAGGTAGCCCATCAGGCTCTCTGTCCACGGGGATTCTCCAGGCAAGAATACTGGAGTGGGTTGCCATTTCCAACTCCAGGGGATCTACACCAAGAGGCTGATAGATTACAATTAACCAGCTGTCATCCTGACCTGAAGTCGGTGACATTTTAGGAGACGAGGAAGAAGGAGCAAGGTATATGTACAAAAAGAAGACAATCCTCCTGTCCCTACCTCCCATCCTATTCAAGGATATGCTGCATTAAGGGAGATGAAGAACAGATTTTCTGTGTGGCAGTGATCCCGAATCTCGTTCTGTTAAGTGTCACCCTGTTCCCTTCCCCAAACTGAAGGGCCACTGTGGACAGTCAGCATTACTTGTTATGCCATGACCGTGGCAAATCATTTAATTTCTAAAAACATTTAGGATCTTCAGTTGCTGGATCTCTGTTGCCTTATCTGTAAATGCAACCCAGGTGCCAGGCTTATTCTGAAGATTAAATGAGAATGCATGGAATAAGCATGTGCAGTGAGGCTGTGTGCCTTCCTCTGAAACCCAGGAACACAGGCCCAAGTCCCCATCAGGTAGAAACCTATGGAGCATAAGGAAGAACTTTATAATAATGAGAGAAATTCAAAGACAAAGGAGTAGTTAGGTACCACAGTGCAGGCAGGGGGTTGTAATGCCTACTCAATCAAACTGACCTTTCATAAACCTTCTCCTCTCTATAAGGAAAAGTTAGTTATGTTAGTTCAAACAGGAGAAAATACTGTGCTTAATTATCTTTCTCTATCTGGATATTTCATGATTCAAAGGACTAAGAATGAATTGCCAAATAAGCAGCCACGTGGCTCTGTCTGCACCAGGCACCACACGCCCCCATCCACAGACCCGGATCTCATCTCTGGGCTTCCTGCTGCACTTGCCACCGTCAGCCCATTGCTGCAACTCTGTGCTGGAGGCCTGTGCCACGAGCATGCAGAGGGGGCCCACAGGGCATGCAGAGTTCCAGAAATGAATGCCAACACCCTCCTTCTGCCTTCAATCAGGGGATGACCAGAGCTGACGTTTGAATGATCCAGCTTCTACACCCTCAGGTGGGATCCACCAAGGCAGGTTCCTCACACGGCCTCCCAGAGTACCAGCAAAGCAGGGCTCCAGCTGCCCACAGTGGTGACTTGCTTGGTAACATACTACTGGAGCTTCTGCTGTTTCTCTCATCTTCCAAGTAAACTATGGCCACAGACATCCATGTCTCTCTGAGGAGAAGTCAATCTAAGAAAATACCTCATACCATAAGGACCTGAAGATACATAGATATAAAGCACTGAAGAGTCTTTACCTTAGTTTCTTAAATCTTCTAGAAACAAATACACTTTAGAGTCTCAGGTTTTTCACAGAATTAGCAATACACAATCTAGAGATATTTATAGAATATTAAGATAAAATTCCAGTGGTGTTTTTGTGATGACCAGAGAGTCCACTAGACTCATAAGAGTAATTCAGAAGAACACTATCATGAGTTTTTTCACTTTGCATAGTGAGTGAGTTCATTCTAATTCAAAAAGATAAAATCTCTTTGATATAATGAAAAGCAATTCTAAAACACATTTTTTTTTTAACATGGAGAAGTTCAGTTCCAGAAATAATTATTGAAGGCCTGCTCGGTTCCAGACATGAAGACGACCTAGCCCCTGTCCTCAGAGAAATTAGTGTGTAGAAAAATGAGAGACAGACATGTAAGTCAATAATTACACTAGGGTCAAAAAGTGTGATAATTAAACCGTGAACAAAGACACTGGAGGAAGGTCTGCCTGAATGGAAAAGGGCTGAATAAAGTTTCACAAGCAGCTATTGTTCAAACAAGGTTTTCAAAGATGTCTGGGATTCCAGGGGTGGGAGAGAGAGAACACACCAGGTAGAGAGGCCAGCCTGGGAGAAAGCAGAAAGAAGCAAAAGCAGGTCTGTGTGTTCATCCAGTCTGGGCTCCGGGTCAACAGAAGTAAAATGAATATTCACATGCAAAAGAGTAACTTTTGTCTTCAAACTCTAAAATCCTCACAGGAATCACCTGACCAAAGTATCAGACAAGTTTTCTGCTTCAAAAAAGCCTCTAATGTGCCAGGCCCTCATGTATTATCCTTGACACATAAATAAGAGAAAAACTGTCTGACTCAAAATATAGTTACTGCCTTTATACAATGAAATTCCAACTATATGACATATAACTATGGATACAGTTGAAAGATCAGTGGTCTTGAGAGTGGCAGGGGCAGAGGGATGAACAGGTGGAGCACAGGGAATTTTCGGGGTGGTTAAAATACTCTATGGGATACTATAATGAGGGATACACATCATTAAACATTGGGCCAAACCCACAGAATGTACAACTCCAATACTTCAGGTGATTAAGATCTGTCATTGCAGTTGCATCAACTGTAATAAGTGTACTGCTCTGGTGAGGGGGTGTTGATAATGAGGGGCGCTGTGTCTGGGGAGAAGAGAAGCATGGGGTATATGCTATCTCTGTACCTAAAACTACTCTAAAATAAATTCATATATACATAAATAATCATAAGCGTTCATTATCAATACCCCAGGCCTTGTCAAAAGCCATCAGATCTATAGCAATGGGAAGAAAACTGATGCTTTTAGAAATAAGACTTATTCTGTTATCGTCTGCATGTTTGGTTAAGTTAAACTTATTCTCAGAGTTTCAACAGATATTGATTGGTACTATCTCTTTTTATGGAGGTAAATCTTCTCTTTTCAGTTCTTTACAGGAGATGACAGACTACAACAGGGACTAAAGACTTTAGAAATTGTGTCCCAGTGTTTGGTATTGTAGGAATTTTCCGGACATTTAACAGAAACACAGCAGTGCTACAGTCTGATGACGTGTTTCTTCTCCAGGGCTATCAGGAGGAAAACTTAATATTCCTTACATTTTGAGGTTAAATTTACAACTTTCATTCTGAATGATGAAATTCACAAGATGAAATTCACATACATTTATGACAGGTGACATTTTGACACAATAAATAATACCAAAAAAGAACCTCGCACGATGATGCAAGGATCCAATTTCATAAAGCAATCAATGAGCAAGGCTCTATCAACTTCACCATGAAAGAAAATGTAAATCAAAGCAATCTAATCTAATGATGTCAATATCCTGCTGCTGCTGCTGCTAAGTAGCTTCAGTTGTGTCTGACTCTCTGCGACCCCATAGACGACAGCCCACCAGGCTCCCCCGTCCCTGGGATTCTCCAGACAAGAACACTGGAGTGGGTTGCCATTTCCTTCCCCAATGCATGAAAGGAAAAGTCAAAGTGAAGTCATTCAGTTGTGTCCGACTCTTAGCGACCCCATGGACTGCAGCCTACCAGGCTCCTCCTTCCATGGGATTTTCCAGGCAAGAGTACTGGAGTAGGGTGCCATTGCCTTCTAGGCCCTGTTTAAAAACGTTTCCAAAGTGTTTTGCAAAGTCATTTGCAAAGTCATTCTTTGCAAATCCTTAACTCCAAGGAAAACAGAGGAGTATTACCTCTGGCAGCTGATGAGCACTCCCTGATGGCCTCATGGCAGCTGCCACCCTGTAAAATATGACAATAGCTGCAAACTTGTCTGTCAAGCTGTTCATCTGTTTGTTGCTTAGGAGCCACGGGGAAGGAACTCAAAAAGAGAGCTTGTTTTAAGTCATCCTCAGCCACACAAATAGGGTGATCTTTCAGGACACTCCTGATCTGGGCTCCTGCTTTCCTCTGCAGGATTCCTTTTACTGAACTCCATCTATCTCTGCCCCTGTGGGCACGGCCTCTTCGGCTCACTTTACCTCTCCCAAGCCTTGATAGGAAAGCAAACATCCACTTTTTTGGTCTTATCCCATCCCAACCGGGATATTGCTAAAAAAGACTTGAAAGTAAGGAACTACATAACTCTAGTGATTTCCACCAGGAACTGACTAATGGTAATCTTGGCTCCAGCACCCTCACTTATTTATTAGCTGTTTGGCCTTTGGCAAGTGACTTAATCTTTTTAAATCCTTCTTTCTTCAACTAGCAAATGAAGAGGCCAAATTAGATGACCTCAAAGGGCCTTTCAAACGTTCAAGATTTGCTTCTGTGAAATACACAAGCAGAGAGGCACTGAACTTTAAAGAATATGGCCTGGAAAATGAGAGCAAACAGGACCCCAAGAGAAGTCCCATGTTGTTAAGATTCAAATCTTGTATCTCCTCAGGAACTCAACCCACTCAAACATCAATCTCTAAAACCATTATTAACTGCTGATTACAAGTCATGAAGTAGTTCCATAGGACATTAAATTTAAAAAGATACAAATTTCATTTTCAAGTAAGTTTCAGAGACTATTTAGTGAAGTTAAATTCTCAACGTCTTAGACTTTTATAATGCTAAGTGTGCACTGTGAATTTTCAGGAAAGTTGTTAGAACATAGCATTTCTCCAAAGTTGTTTGCCCTAGGATCCTTTTTCATACAGCAAACCCTGCAGATCCAAGTGTTCCCAGAAATACACTCAGAGATGGGTGTTCTGAACCAATTAAATGTCCGCTCTGCAATGACTGAATGAACTTGAAGTGGCACCCAGCGGACCAACAGGAGCCTGGGCAGCTGGTCAAGAGCCTGGTCTCTACTGCAGTTTCTGCTGCCAAACGACTGTTTGCACTGGACCAGTTCACCAGCCTCCTCAGGTCTGCTGGGCCCTTCCTACCCTCTGGGCAGCAGCCGCTGGCCTGCCCACTCCACCCCAGCCCGGAGCAGCTCAGCTCGCAGCCCTCCCAGGTCTCTGTTCTGTGTCTGCACTGCAGAAATACTGGCTGCACAAGCTGCCCCCCTGTGACCATCTGGAAAACCTATTACCTTCATTCCACTGTCATCTTAATTTCTGCATGATCACACAACAAATACGGGGAATGGTCTGGAGTTGTTGCAGAGTAAGAAGAATTCTAAAAAATCTCCAATTTTCTTCCACGGAGACATAACTAAAGAAAATGAACTACAAGATCTCTTTATGAACAATTCTCTTTTACTATGAAACATCCCCATTAGCAAAACACAATTAAGCAAATACTGGCAGAGAAATAACAAAAGTTTCTTTGAAATTAAAAAAAAAACACTTTTCTGATAAGTATTATTGACTGAAAAAGTGTTAACATGTTTGTCACATTCAAAAGCCACAAATGAATTTCTCTGAAAAACCCAACGTCCTTTTAAAAAATCCACAAAATTGGGGCTCTGCCAAAGCGTGAATGTTACAAAACCATACGCCACATGCCCTTCTTCATGCTTCTATGAATTACTAAAGCAAGGATTAAGCTTCTGGTGATTTAGTATCAGAAAGATCAGACATGGATTCAAAGGCTGGCTCTAGCTGGGTATATTTGGGAAAGTTATTTAATTTTTATTTAACCTCAAACTCCTAACCCATTAAATGAGAACAAGAATTACCTAGTTCACAGGATAATTGGGAGTTTTAAATAAAACTGAATCTAACATGACAGGGACCTACATTACTTAGAATTAGGTTTGGCTGAGAGACACAGGAAGCCCGAAGTACCAGCAGTTTAAACAAGAGAAGTTTCTTTCTTTCTCAGGAAAAAGTCCAGGGAGGCAAGTGTGGCACTCCACTGTCGTGTTTCTTGATCGCCTATGGCTCAACTTCATGGTCCAGGATGGTGGCATCTACATCCTAGACAGCAGATTGGGAATGATAAATAATGACAAGGCAACAGGGACACATCCTGTCCCTTAAGGGAGGTTCTGGAAAGGATCACATGGTAACACACTTTCCATTAACCAGAATTTAGTCTCATGGCCACAGAGCTGCCACAGTTACATCCAGCCTGTTCCCATGGGGACAGCCAACACCAGTTATTTGAGTCACCATCCATTCTGAATGTCTAGATTCTGAGGCCGCACTGATTGCTAACCATTTTGAAAATTACCCTTGCCTTTGGGAAGCTGTGCCTTAAAACTCCACAACAAACAAGATTTCCTTTGTAACATATGCAGTTTAGGACA
This sequence comes from Giraffa tippelskirchi, assembly GCF_054371585.1. NCBI lineage: Eukaryota > Metazoa > Chordata > Mammalia > Artiodactyla > Giraffidae > Giraffa > Giraffa tippelskirchi. The sequence continues at coordinate 138,687,324 of NC_137284.1, forward strand.
TAATTTTCCCCTCACTGGTTATTTTCCCCTTAGTTTCCTTTTCTGAAAAAGAAACTAGCTTTAATAGAAAAAGGTCAATGTTACTGAATTACAGGGTTCTCTTTTCAAAAACTAACACTCCATTTTCGATGCCATGGTCTCCTGAAGGCTGAAATACAGAGACTCTGATGGTGGAAGAAAGCACCTTGTCCCACTACCCCACTTCCAGGCTACTGGGCCCTGTCACCTCCTGGTCAATGGTAGCAGCTGTAAGTGAAGGATGGGGAGGAGAAGGAGCAGTGTAGGCTGCTAAGCCTCTACTCACTGCATACGTGACACATGTGGGCAGCATGTGCTGAATAAACTGGAGCCTGTCATCCTTCCAATTAAACCCAGTTAACACCAGTATCCATCTTCCTGAAAAACTGGAGCTGAAGTGCAGGGACCCAGCCTAGATTTTTCTGGGTTGATAATTTCCTAGAATTTAAATCCTAAGCTGTATTCCGTAAGTGTCAAGAAAGCTTGCATTAAAAAAAAAAATTCAATATTAGGAATATTTTTCCTTTTAAAATATATTAAATGTAATTTTTAAAAAGTTTTAAATAGCTTTAATTGCTGCAAAATAAGCAGTCTGTAGGAAATGGTGCACCAACCCTGGGTCCTGGCATGCTATGAAAGCTCTGGCCAGCCCTTTGCTATTACTCGACTGTTTAAATCTTTGTATCTTCAGTTCAGTTCAGTCGCTCAGTGGTGTCTGACTCTTTGCGACCCCATGAATTGCAGCACGCCAGGCCTCTCTGTCCATCACCAACTCCTGGAGTCTACCCAAACCCATGTCCATCGAGTCGGTGATGCCATCCAACCATCTCATCCTCTGTCGTCCCCTTCTCCTCCCGCCCCCAATCCTACCCAGCATTAGGGTCTTTTCCAATGAGTCAACCCTTCGCATGAGGTGGCCAAAGTATCGGAGCTTCAGCTTCAACATCAAACCTTCCAATGAACACCCAGGATTGATCTCTTTTAGGATGGATTGATTGGATCTCCTTGCAGTCCAAGGGACTCGAGAGTCTTCTCCAACACCACAGTTCAAAAGCATCAATTCTGCGGCGCTCAGCTTTCTTCACCGCCCAACTCTCACATCCATACATGACCACTGGAAAAACCATAGCCTTGACTAGACGGACTTTTGTTGGCAAAGTAATGTCTCTGCTTTTAAATATGCTATCTAGGTTGGCCATAACCTTCCTTCCAAGGAGTAAGCGTCTTTTAATTTCATGGCTGCAACCACCATCAGCAGTGATTTTGGAGCCCAAAAAAATAAAGTTAGCCACTGTTTCCACATCTATTTCCCACGAAGTGATGGGACCAGATGCCATGATCTTAGTTTTCTGAATGTTGAGCTTTAAGCCAACTTTTTCACTCTCCTCTTTCACCTTTATCAAGAGGCTCTTTAGTTCTTCTTCACTGTCTGCCATAAGGGTGGTGTCATCCACATATCTGAGGTTATTGATATTTCTTCCGGCAATCTTGATTACAGCTTGTGCTTCTTCCAGCCCAGCGTTTCTCATGATGTACTCTGCATAGAAGTTAAATAAGCAGGGTGACAATATACAGCCTTGACGTACTCCTTTTCCTATTTGGAACCAGTCTGTTGTTCCATGTCCAGTTCTAACTGTTGCTTCCTGACCTGCATACAGGTTTCTCAAGAGACAGGTCAGATGGTCTGGTATTCCCATCTCTTTCAGAATTTTCCACAGTTTATTGTGATCCACACAGTCAAAGGCTTTGGCATAGTCAATAAAGCAGAAATAGATGTTTTTCTGGAACTCTCTTGCTTTTTCGATGATCCAGCGGATATCGGCAATTTGATCTCTGGTTCCTCTGCCTTTTCTAAAACCAGCTTGAACATCTGGAAGTTCACGGTTCACGTATTGCTGAAGCCTGGCTTGGAGAATTTTGAGCATTACTTTACTAGCGTGTGAGATGACTGCAATTGTGTGGTAGTTTGAGCATTCTTTGGCATTGCCTTTCTTTGGGATTGGAACGAAGACTGACCTTTTCCTGTCCTGTGGCCACTGCTGAGTTTTCCAAATTTGCTGGCATATCGAGTGCAGCCCTTTCACAGCATCACCTTTGAGGATTTGAAATAGCTCAACTGGAATTCCATCACCTCCACTAGCTTTGTTCGTAGTGATGCTTTCTAAGGCCCACTTGACTTCACATTCCAGGATGTCTGGCTCTAGGTGAGTGATCACACCATCGTGATTATCTGGGTCGTGAAGATCTTTTTTGTACAGTTCTTCTGTGTATTCTTGCCACCTCTTCTCAGTATCTTCTGCTTCTGTTAGTTCCATACCATTTCTGTCCTTTATCGAGCCTATCTTTGCTTTGTATCTTATATGACTCTTATCTCCTTAAACAATCTGCACATTTTAAGGATGTCTTTTATTTTTTTTCCTTAATTGCTGTATTGATTATTTTCTTACAAGCACATAGGGACATTAAGAAAAGAGCATCAGTGAAAAGACATTCTGTTCTCTGTTTTCCTTACACTGTTTCCCTTCCCAGAGAGAACTATTCTTACTGTTTCCTGTGAGGTTGTCCAGGTTACGTAGTTTCTAACATAAATGTCAACATGAACACATTCTGTTTTGCACCAAAAAATGCATTTCCAGTATTTTATTCTTTTCTCATTCTAAAGAGCTTCGACATATTTTTGTCCTCACTCACTGTAACAAATTTACTTTCTAAATTGAACACTAATATTCCCTGTACACAGAGGTGCTAAGTAACAGTGTGTGTGCATCACCAATTATCACAAAGTAATATTCTAACCCTGAAAAGCTCTTGGTACCAATATTCGTCCCCACAATTAACTTCCTATGGGACACTAGTTCTCAACAAATAGTTGAAGGAACATGTGTCTTCAGAGAGAAGAATTACGATCTTGAGTGGGAAGGGCAAACTTGCCACACAGCCCCAGAAATTCTGGCACATCCTTCTGGGCAGAGTCCCCCATTAATCACCTGTATAAAAATCACTACATTTAATGAGAAAGCTATTTGAAAGAAGCTTTCAATGCGACATTGTCCACATGGACCGTCGGCAAAATGGCGACGTTCTGTAGCCACGCTGCCCAGCACCCATACACACCCAGCCACATGTGGCTAATGGCTACTTGAAATGTGCCCAGTTCAACTGAAGAACTGAATTTGTAGTTTAATTTAATTTAAATAACCACATGTGCCTAGTGGCTACCCTTTTGGATAGTCCTGGTCTAGTGAATAGTGGATAAACAGAAAAAGATTACAATCCCTGTTATAAAAGAGGGACACTTGGGAAACGTGTGTATAAGTATGTATGGCAAGCATGGTGGATTAAGCTCAAGCTACATCTCCTGAATCTTCTTTCTTGACATATCCAAGGCTGAGTAGACTATTTCTAAAAATAATTTCTCTAGCTAAAGTTGGAGCAAGTCTGAAAGATATGCTGCAACTACCTTTAAAATCTGAAACTGAAATACTTTTACTGTACTGAAACTCTATGATGATGCACTCTGTTTTATAATTTTCCTGGCATGATGTTACGTGTGCATCACACTAAATTAACAGTTTCTCTGTTGGGTGGAAAAAACAAGTTGCAGAAGCATATGTATAATACTATGCCAGCTACACACATAAATGTATGCATATATATATATATATACATGTCTGTGTGTGAATAGAATTTATCTAAAACGGTTCTGCTGAAAAGCACATTCTGTGGTGATGAAAATGCTCTCTGCCTACCCTGTCCAACAGGCTTATTCAGCTACTGAGCATTTAGTGGACGGCCAATACTTGATGGAGGAACTGGACCTTTACTTATATTTAATTTTAATTAATTAAAATAGCCACAAGTGGCAAATAGCCAGCCTGTTAGATGGTATGATCTAGAAGAATAAACCTCAAACTGTTAAAAGGCAACTTCAAAGTGTTGTGTTAGTCACTCAGTCATGTCTGACTCTTTGTGACCCTATGGTAAGACCCTTCAAGAGGTCTTACCATTGAAGGGAAGATAATTTTTTACTTAAACTTTACAAACCACTGTAGTGTTTGGGTTTAATTATCTAGTTTCGTACAACTGGCACCTACAGCTAGCTCATCAAATGAATAAATACGAAGGAGCAGGGTCTTACTAGCTCAGGGCTCCACAACAAATTCCAAAGACTGGGTGGCTTAAACCGCAGAAAACTTCTTAGTACTGGCGGTTGTAAGTCCAAGATGAGGGTGCCAGATGATCGGGTTCTGATGAGAGCTCTCTTCGTGGCTTGGAGACAGCTCCCTTTTCACTGTGTCCTCTCACGGGGGTGCAGATGGGGAAATAAAGCTCTGAGCTTCCTCTTCTTACAAGGACACTGATCCCTCATGGGGACACCATTCTCGTGTCTTCTAAACCGATTATCTCCCAAAGGCCCCACCTCTAAATACCATAACATTGGGGGTTAGGGCTTCAATAAACAAACTTGCAGGTAGGGACACAAACATACAGTCCATAACAGGAGGACAAAAGAAAGAATTAAAATTCCTTCTACTCTGTGCATTTTTCTCTACTGCCTTCACATAGCTCACCGAGTGTCCTAGAAATCTTACTATGAGGTTTCCAACATTTGCCTGTTGGAATACCTGGGACAATGGCATTTTCAAATGACAAGAGTGTGGCCAAGTCTCGAGACGTTATGATCTTATAAATTCCAGTCTGAAAGAACACATTAATGATCCAATGTGCATGTGTGCTCAGTCACTCAACTGTGTCCAACTCTTTGGGGCCCCGTGGACTGTATTCTGCCAGGCTCCTCTGTCCATGGAATTTTCCAAGCAAGAAATACTGGAGTGGGTTGCCATTTCGTACTTCAGGGGATCTTCTTGACCCAGAGATCGAAACCACATCTCCTGAGTCTCCTGCATTGACAGGTGAATCCTTTACCACTGAGCCAGCCACCTGGGAAGGCCCAGTGTTCTCATACCTCTAAGTAATTTCTTGATGCCCTCAGCAACCAAATGGTGGTGCCAGCTGCACACCAGGCAAAGCTGGAAAGGTCACTTCACATGCTGCCTTTAACTGTGCCTGTTTGTAGTTTTGCAGGAATGAGCAGAGCTGCCTTCAAGTGAGTTTATCCTCTGGGTCACCTCAACACACTAGTTTTTCCAAGATCATCTGCTGGGAAGCCAAAGGCACCTTTTTGCAGGAAGGAGGACAGAGTCAAGCTGAGCTTCCCACAGGCCCAGTAGCTTCTCTTCTCTTGAGTTTTTGAGGAAACTTTTGCAGCTTCCCACAGGTCTCAAAGTCTCCAGGTATGGGGGCAGCTGGTATTCTCAAACAATGCCTGTGTAACAGTGGCATCCCTAACCTAGGCTCCTTGGTCAGAAGCAGCCTGTGCATTCAACCGTTATCAAAGCTGCTTTTTTGTGCCACATAAAAAAGATGGAAGATGTGAAAATGCTGGCCCGAGCTAGGACAAGGGGGAAATAAGGCGTGACTAGTTGATGGTTACAGAGATTTCTTTAGAGGTGATGAAAATGTTTGGAACTTGGCAGAGGTGGTACAATATTAATGTATTAAATGTGTCTGTTGACTTTGAAATGGCTAACTTTATTTCACCTGAAGAAAATCCACAAAACCCCAAAACCTATTTTAAAAAACATAGAAAGTGGGCACCATCCCATCACACAGACCTACACTGAGGGCCCCGGGAAGGCACGCTGGCCCTGCACACCTCTCTGTGGGATGATGGGCACTGCCAGACCCATCCTTCCCATTCTTCTCAACCAAGCCTTTCAAGCTCCCTTCCTCTTAGCCATTTTCAGTTACACTGCAGAATCCACCCTAAACTCTGGGAGGGCCCATGAGGGAATCCACCCCACTGAAGAATCTAAATGGATCCTCTCGAACACCCTGTATTCTAACTCAGCCACTGATCTATTTGTTGCTCTGTTAGTAGTTTTTCATCTTGTGCTGCTATTTCCAATCAGTATTCCCTAAGGACCTCCCACTCAGCATTCTGCCAATCTAACACCGAGGGCAAACACCACCTTCCGGCTCTATAATGGTGAGAAAATTCCTCAGGAAACTTTGAATGCACCCTTGACTGCTCTGGCTTCAACCAAACACAGTGGTTGACTCTATCTGAACAATCAGTGCAATCATGATGATTGTGGTCAATTAAAATGTCAAATCAGTTGTTTGAGTAAACTGACAAATGGTTGGACTAAACTTTTTTCCTAGGTACTACAACAATACATATTAACTCTTGGTGAGAACAGTTACGAGGGAAAGACAGGGAAATAAAGAAAAATGGTTTTCTTTAGCCTCCTCCCTGTTTTTTGTCGGGCTTCCCTCATAGCTCAGTTGGTAAAGAATCTGCCTGCGATGCAGGAGACCCTGGTTTTATTCCTGGCTTGGGAAGATCCCATGGAGAAGAGATAGGCTACCCACTACAGTATTCTTGGGCTTACCTTGTGGCTCAGCTGGTAAAGAATCTGCCTGCAACACAGGAGACCTGGGTTCAATCCCTGGGTTGGGAAGATCTCCTGGAGAAGGGAAAGGCTACCCACTCCAGTATTGTGGCCTGGAGAATCCCATGGACTGTCTAGTCCATGGGGTCGCAGAGTCAGATACGACTGAGTGACTTTCATTTTCACTTGTCTTTTGTCACGTCTACTACGGTTGTCCTGATCATGCTCTAGAACCATGTTTCCAAGAGATACTTGACTATGAAATCCTTTTTCATATCAACATCTTTCCCTACTAACTGAGACAAGAGTAGGTAGAGCACAAACTTTAAAAGAATGACATAGGCCGATGACATGATATAAACTGGTTAGAATCAACTAGGTCCAAAATGGTGGATAAGTCTACTTCCAGTAGACCTTGAGCCTCAGCATACACTCCTTGTAACACATCAGCAAGCTAAATGACGTACCCACAGGCACCATGACAGTTCCAAGGCCAACTATAAAGATCAAAAAGTGGGTGGTGGGCCAAATCCTAGAAATCCCCAGTCCCTCCCCAAAATAGCTGGAATACTCCTGCCTCTCATTAGCCTATGACATTACGCATCCCTATAACAACTGACAACCCCATACCCTCGGGCCTCTTGCCTTCAAAGATGGCCCACGCTCTGTCTGTGGAGCATGTTTCTCCCTGAATAAATCTTCTTTCACTTTACTATGGCTCGCTCTTGAATTCTTTTCTGCACAAAGCCAAGAACTCATACTCAGCAGGTGTCCCAGGGGTCTGAAGATGACCTGAGATATGACCATCCTCTCATGCCCCATCTCTCTCTCCTGCAACACAACCCTTACTTTCTCCATCTCAGTAAATGGCACCTCCCTTCACCTAGTTGTTCAGTCTAAAAACCTCAGAGTTCTCTTTGGCTCTTCTTTCGTTCATATACCTCACGAATGATTTATCAGGAAAATGCACCAGCTGTATTTTCAGTGTCCCTAATCCAAGTCTCTTCCCCAATCCAGACTGAGCTACCAACCCACCTCAGGCACACCACCTCACACCTAAACCATACCAGCTTCTGCTTTTGACCCTCAATCCCAGATCGTCCTTTTAAAGTAACAAGTCTTAACACACCTTCCCCCTACTCAGAAAGGCTCTTCATGCCTTACATGGACTGGACCTCGGTCTCTCTCCAACTTCATTTCCAAATGCTCTTTCCTCTGTTGCATGTTCTGCGGACAGAGCTGTTCCTCTGACAAGCCAAGCACAGTCTCATCCCAGAGCCTCCGAACTATCAGTTTCTGTGCCTGGAGTGCTCTTCCTCCACCGAGTGCTGGGGCCCGAATGTTTGCAACCCCCAGAATTCACGGGTTGAAGCCAAACCCCACTGTGATGGTATCTGGAGGTGGTGGCCCTGGGAGTTGGATTAGGTCATGAGGGTGGAGCCCCATGATGGGGATTAGTGTCCTTGTAAGAAGAGACTCAAGAGAAATGATCTTTCTCTCCACCTTGTGAGGATACCGGAAGAAGGGAACTGTCTGAAATCAGGACAAGTCCTCAACAAGCACCTGCCCATGCTGGCCCTTGATCTCAAGACTTCCAGACTCCAGAAGTGTGTGAGAAATAAAAGTCGTTAAACTGCCCACCTATGTTGTATTTGTTATAGCAGCCCAAGCTAACAAAGACACACAGGTCCTCGGTTAACTGTCCCCTCTGCCGAGCAGCCTGGGCCGCAGGGAACGCAGCAGCACGCCCTGCCCTCCCACTGCTCCCACCCCTTTCCTCAGCCTTACTTTCACTGCAGCCTTTATCACCATGTGGCATTGTAGCACGTGTTCACTGGTTTCCTGGGTGCCTCCCACCCCAGAACAGAAGCTCCAGTGGACAGAAGTTTTGTCTTGTGCTCTAACATGGCCCCAGCACTCAGAGAACCTGGCTAGTGGTGATGCTCAAGAAACATCTACTGAACAAATTAATATCAAGTTCTTATACAAGAGTCTCTCAGAATAATCGCAAATTGCTTCTCTAGAGTAAAACAATAAAAACAAAGAGTTGGGAGAGAGGGTAGTAACTGTGACAGTCAGGACCTGGGAGCTCTCTAAAAGGCAATGAAGCTGGGGCACATCAGTGTCGCCAGGTCCAGCCCAGGATGTAGTCAGCTCAGGCTCCTCCAGAGGAGGCAGAGGAGTTCATTTCCAGCTAATCACAGCAGCTAAAATTGGGCTAAATCGTCATCCTCAGTGATCTGGCAGTGGTTCCAACATACCTCTGTGTAGCCACTTAAAATATATCAGACCTGTGGTGAAGCACATCAAGGCCTAAGTTTGAAGTTGGCCTTTAGAAGGTAACAGAGGGGCAAATAATATACTTTGGTGAGAATATGTTACACACAAGAATCACAGTGATACCAAATGCACCATAAGCTGAATAAAGGTGGTATAATTTTAAGGCAGAGTAAGGACACTGCCATCCAGCAATCATCCTGAATAAAACACCACCACTTATGGAAGAATAAAAACACCACCACACATGACTTTCAGCTACTTAGTTCTCTAATTCCCCACTATAAATGTAAAGTCAACACCCAGTGTGTAAAAAGTCTATTTTATCATGAATTCTACTATGTACAGTCAGCCTTTTAGAGAGGCAACATGGGAAAGGAGAAAAACTGCATCTACTAGTAGTTAAGAGCATGAGATTTGAAGCCCAAACTCAGACGGTGTTCCCACCAAGTGACCTGCCATTTAAGGGATCTTGAGCAAATGACCACTTTCGGAGCCTCCTCTGTAAAATATGGATCGTTTCAGCAACCTTACAGGATTCTTTAGAGACTGTATGAAATTGTGTCAATGTAATGCTCAGCACAGACTTTAATAACGTACTGGAATCCCACATTTAGATGGTTCCATATGACCACCACAGGGGCAGCACTATGCCATACTCAAAATCTCTCCATCCCTGAATGCATGGCTCTGGAATGAAATAATTAATAAATCAATGAATAGTTTCTACTAAATGTTCCTATTTTTATGTGAAAGGCAACCAAAGAGATGAGACAAAGAAGAGAAGAGGGGAAAACAGTGAGAGGCGTGAGGAGCCGTGGAGAGGCAGCATTTACAAGGAGCAGCAGGAGAGTGGGCAGCCGCCCTCCAAGAGCAGATCAGAGTTAGCACACGAAGGCGTAGACGAGAACAACAGCTGAGGTTTACCTAGCAGAAGTGGGGGGCCAGAACTCTCACCTCGCTGCACCTTGATAATCTGCAAAGGTGAGCCACACTGAAGACAATGTTTTTATTAGAACACTGTAATAATAAAACCGAACTCTCTGGGAAATTCCTGCCCATTTCTAATCTGAAAGATGCCAGTCAAAATTTCCACCGCAACTATGTAGAATAAGCCCTAGGGCACTATCTCTGCAGAGTACTGAACCATCCAGCAGCTGAGGGAGGTGGCTCCTGTGTGTGGCTTGGCATGGCATCTGGCTAAGGTCATGGAGTGAAGTTCTGGGTGCTCCTACGCACACCGCACAAGAGCGCCAGGAACCTGCCACCCTCCAGTAAGTTCCAGCTTTCCTCCCACAGAAGGTGAAGGACAGACGCACAGTAACATTTTACTGTACTCAGAAAAACAGACACGTGCACTTTGCCTTATGACAGAAGTCAGTGTGACAGAAATGAAACCTACAAAGACCATTAAGACAGTATGAAAGGTGGATGCAAACCTAAGAAGTCATCAGGTCATGGATGCCAAGGGCCAGAGAAGGCTGGGTGGTGGGTGGAACAAGAGCTCCCACCATAGGAGCACATCAGCAGATGAGAGTAAGAGAGGAGGAGAAGCATCGTTGAGTTTGATGCTAGCTTAGAAACAGGCACCATGAAGAAGGAGGAGGACAGCTAACCAGAATCAGAGGGTGCAAGTGCTGTGCAGTACTTACTGGGCAACCCCTCCATTTACACAAACAGGTACCGATCCACCTCATCACAGGATTCACGCCAACACCGCTCGGCAGTGCAGGTGGAAGCAAAAGGACAAACAGGTCAGGAGAGTGACTTAAAACCTGGACCACGGATTCCCATGGGTAAGAGGGAACGACAGGAAGGAACGGAGGCTGAGTCTCAGTGAGAACAAATGCGAGGTGGAAGGCGTAACTGGATGGATGAGAGGGCGTGGTCAAGGAAGGAATTTCAGAGTTACTGCTCTGAGCCAGGAGTGGACAAGGTCTAGGAAGTGGGGAGCTGAGAAGAGCTGGGGAGAAGATCACTGGTGATGACAAGCAGTCACGAAAGGAAGTGGATGATCCAATGAAGCTGGGGCAGGGTGGAGGACAATGAGGCCGTTATCAGTGATGAGTGGGAATAATGAGAACGTCAGCAGGTAAGAGTCACCTGCTGGGACACAGGGGGTGCAAGGATGGTTACACACAGGGCTGAGGCTCCACAGAGTAGGGGGTGGACGGGAAGGTGGAAAAGCAAAGATCCAGCACAGCCTGGCCCGGAGTGGGCCACCGGCCCAGCTTCTGAATAGCTTTTCATCTCTGTAATGATGAAACTAATCTACCTAAATCAAGTAGTTCTGCCCATTTTTAATCTGAAAGATGTAATCCAATCTTTCCCTTGCATTTATATAAAATAAACACTAGTAGTAGACTAGTAGAAAAACTCAGGTTTTCCAAGATAAAATCTTCAGTGACTGAATAGTCAGTCTACAATGAATATTGTAGAATCTTCAGAAGTTTACACATTTATCCTACGTGTCTACAGAGTGCAATTAGATTAACATTTCTATTAGATTTTCTCAAAAGCCATGTTTTTTTTACCATACCTTTTATCAACTGGGAACAAAGATATGCCTCAAAATTGGAGATCTTTTTCCTTATCATTTAGATTGAAGATACAGGGATCTGGTAAATTTCTACTATCCCCTCATCTTCTAGTAGCCGTCACTGACTCCAGCTATGAACTCATTTACGATGCAGCCTTTATGTTAATGAAGAAGTATTTCCTGGAGAAAAGTGTTACTCTCCCAGCCCTCTGAACAGGATTTGTTCAGGGATCCTCTCCTCTGGGAAGACGGCATGATAGCACACCTCCATTCCCTAGCCCCTCGGGTGGATGCCCACCTTGTTCTGCCAGAGCATTCCATAGGCAGCTCTCGTTCTGTATCTTACTACATTCGACTGTCAACCAAAACAAGCTTTATGACCCTGGGCAAGTGCATAACCTCGCTCCGCCCTAATTTGTCCATGTATAAAAGAGAGAAAATAGAGTCACATGGTCGCTGGGCCGGGGAAATGGCGGCTCCATGAGATAGCGGGGCTTCGGGTGGAGGAGGGAGCACGGAAGAAGCATTTATGACCTTCTATTTCCCTGGTGGCTCAGATGGTAAAAGCGTCTGCCCACAATGCGGGAAACCTGGGTTCGATCCCTGGGTCAGGAAGATCCCCTGGAGAAGGAAATGGCAACCCACTCCAGTACTCTTGCCTAGAAAATTCCATGAATGGAGGAGCCTGGTGGGCTACGGTCCATGGGGTCGCAAAGAGTCCGACACGACTGAGTGACTTCACTCACGGTGAGGTGAAACAAATAGAGAAGAGAGATTCAGTTCTAATGTCCAAAAATCAGATTGAAAGACTGACTTGTCCTAATTCTTCCTACTTCTTATTTGAACCCATTTGAGATTCTTCAGATAGATCCCAAAGTGACAGATGAAGAAATAAAAAAGAGGTTTCAGCAATTATCCATCCTGGTGCATCCTGACAAAAATCAAGATGATGCTGACAGAGCACAAAAGGCTTTTGAAGCTGTGGACAAAGCTTACAAGTTGCTACTGGATCAGGAACAAAAGAAGAGGGCCCTGGATATAATTCAGGCAGGAAAAGACGATGTGGAACACACTGTTAACGAGCGAAAAAAGCAATTAAAGAAGGAAGGAAAGCCTACAAATGTGGAGGAGGATGACCCTGAGCTGTTCAAACAAGCAGTATACAAACAGACCATGAAACTCTTTGCTGAGTTGGAAATTAAAAGGAAAGAGAGAGCAGCCAAAGAGATGCATGAAAGGAAGCAACAATGGGATGAAGAGATTGAAGCTCAAGCAAAACCCAAATGAGAATGAGACTGGCAGAAAAATTTTTAGCAAAGTCAAGATGGTAGCACGGACAGCTGGTGAAACTTCTAAGCAAATACAAAAGGAAAGAAAGAGAAGAAAAACCGGATCTTCCTAAGACCACCAAAAGTAAAAATGGAGCAGCGTGAGTGACCAGCAAGGGTCACGGCCACAGAACCTTCCACAACTGTCTCCCTCCTGCTTTGAAGGACTCATTCTTTCCTCCCATTTTCACCCCAACACAGAGTAGTATTTGCTTTTTAGTCCGTTTTGTTTTCAATACAGTTTAATGCCAATCAGAGTAATTCTTTTGTACATTGAAACGAGGGGCTCGGTTTAAAAAGAAACCTTTCCCCAATGCTTACCCGCAGACCAACTGGGACTGGAAGGTGCTGCCTTCTCTTCCCACAGCCTGTAACTTAATGTTCTGTATTTCACTGAAGTGTGATGGTTAGAAACGTCATGTGTAGTTTGTGGAAATCATTCAGTTAATTAAACACACTGCTAACACTGGTGTTGCCATGACTTCAGAGACAAGCCTGGCCCACCTTAGGAAGCCCCTTCACTTCAGATGCTTGCTTCTGGGTGTGGCATCCTTCGAAGCCCCAGATCAGATGGGAAGGCAGCCGACACCCAGAGCAGTCACTGGACGCCCTGACGTCCCTGGAGTTTGGCATGTGCTTTCCCATCTGACTGGCCAACGCTCACGTCATGAGGCTCCAACCCACCCAACCAGTTCACTTTCCAAAGAGCTAGCCGTCCTCCATCCCATACCATGGTGTCCTTGCCTGTCTGCACTTGTTAGTGGTAATATTCTGTATGTGTAATAAATTTTCATATCCTAAAAAAAAGAACAGGGAAAATAACAGTACAAACATCATAGGGCTTTTGTATTAATTCATGAGATAAAGTTAATGCCTAGAAAGCACTTGGAACAGTTTCCAGCACACAGTAAATGCAACAGAAGTGTTTGCTGTCCTCATAACAATACTTATTTGCATGTCTTTCCTTCTGTCCCATGTTAGCACCTTTAAAATAAGAGATTAGGTCTTAATCTTTGTATCTCCAGGGCCTAGTACTGTGACTGGCAAACAGGAGACGTGCGGTGAATTAACGCCATGAATCAACTGGTAAACCAATTTTTATTTCACAAAAAAATGTAGAAACATAGATATTAAAAAATAAGCCAAAGCATTATCCTATTTACAACACACCTTGTTTAAAAATAACCTAAGGAAGTTCATGAACTACAGCTTGCCATTTCAAATATGCAACGAAATATGAAATGAAAGAAGTTAAAATTAAGACTAGAATTGAATCATCATCAGTACCACTAAAAGGTCAGTATCAAAAAGGACTTTTTAAGCATTATGTGGCTTAGATACATTGTGACTGAGAATTAGTACATTCTCACTCACTTTTGTTTTAGGGGAAAAAGAGTCCGGAGGCTTGACTTTTGACCAGGATTCGTTACCATTTCTTCCACCGATCTAGGTACCCAGGGAGGAGATAAAAAATTGTGATGACAGAGTTCACCTACTTCATCTGCCACACTTCTGCAGCAGGAGAGTTATCAAAGTTGTTGGTGACAGAAGGGAATCAACTGAGGCATCCAAAAGAAAATGCAAACAATGTGGCGGCAAGTTCAAGACACTCATAAAGCCACCAGGCCCTTGGAGTTGGGAGGCGGCTTCTCTCAGTCTCCAGTTACCAACAGCCAGTATCAGGTTTCATCTTGGGTTTAACATTTCTACAGAACCCCTGATGGGGGATCTCAGCGTAGCCCTATTTAAAATTAGCACCACTACTACTTTAATATTCTGGTTCTTCTCAGATTATCTCTGACACTACTGAAAACGAATCTAGTCACACCACTAGGAGGACCTTCCTCTTTCACTGGTGCACGAACAGAAGCCACCTTATTCATTAAGATGGAATTTAGTGCAAGTCCACGTGAAAGAAAGTCTGGGAGTGCTAAGTGTTTCACAGAGGAAGAGAAATGTTTACCATATCCTCGCGGACGATCCAAGTAGAAACCTACATAAAAAGGATAAGGGTGAAGATCTAGAGAAAAGTCTTTAGTAAACCAAGGTTGTGTCTACTTGCTGGAAGAGTTCCTCACTCCCTTCCACATTTTCCCTCGAGCCACAGAGGACACTGCAGCACCTTCTAAGGAAGACTGAGTCAGCTGACACATCGGAAGAGATATAAACTCAAGTGTGAACACTGAGAGAAGAAACAAATGATTAATGGACCTCCCTGGTCCACACGCTGGAAACTCTACTGATAATAACAAACTCAGATACAGGCACATGAGAAGACACCTGCTTTTCCAAACAACTTCACAGCTAAATGAAATCATTTCAAGCAGTAAATTCTATTCTCCTCTCCCATACAAGCCAGCATTAATATATACAAAACACTCCCATCAGAGAAAGAGCATTAAGCAGATAACGCATAAAACATACAACATATCTTAATAGTGTGTTTTTCTATAATTAAGTATTAAGCTTTTTCATTTACTTTTTTTAAATGAAAAGATGAAAACTGAGGTTTCAATCTGACCGAGATTGCATCTGAGGATTAAAATGTCCATGGACATACCTCTTAACTCCTCATCTTTTAACTGCTGCATAAATGGTTGCCTAGGAAACTTCCCAACTGGATGAAGAAGCACAAGTGAACTCTCGTTTCCAAGCTTGCAGGTATGACTCACTACCTTTGCTCCCACAAAGTAGGTCCTCCTGAATTCTTAGAGGTAGATATTTTTGCAACCTGGATGACAATTAAAAAAAGAAGAAGAATTATTTTGAATATATGTTTTTAACAGGAATAAAAGTTAAGGGCGAGTCCCTATTCCCATCAAGTTTAGAAGAGAAATGTGTCTTCTCAAAATAGACTTGCACAATCCATATCAGGTAGTTATGGATGGTTATTTTTATGGCAGTATGTTGACAAGACGGGAATTAAACATTATAATAAGAGAGAACAGAGAAAATATTGGAACAATACAACCACAGGGACATTTGTCAAAGAAGAATCTGGTCAGAGGGGTGTGACCCCTAAAGACTACTGAGACCTGCCCCAAGTTCAGGTTCCCTGACAATTCTTGCAACCTAGCTATATCTGTGCCCAGAATGACACCATGACATCGTTGAACAGAGACAAGAAAACACAGTACAGCTCGTTACATGCCAAGAGGTAGTCACCTGGGCCAAGCGTACCTCTGAAGGTTCTATTTTAACCACAGCAGATGTATTGAACGAGGCTGAAGTAGTAGGTTCAGCCTGCACAGTTCTGAGAAAGGACAGACTCTTAGGTAATTACAGTGAATTAGGGCAGAAATGCAGAGAAGAGCCTCCAGGCCAAGGCCAGGTGCAGGGGATCCCCTGGTTCTGTCACTGCTTCTGATGTCTCAGGAGAGAGATGGACCAGGCCTGCGGAAGGGGAGGGAGGGAAGACTGGGCCCACGGGAAGGGTCTCCGCTCTCTTCCCTGAGCTCTTCATCTGAAATCTTTCCATCATCAACTTAACATCATCATCTTCTCTTTTATTGTGGTAAAAACAACTATCATTCAAATTAAAAACCTAAAACTGGCTCTTCTGGAGGAAAAGCTATTACTAAGTCCTAACTCCACCTTCCCCCCACCTTGAACCTATTAAAGAAAAACTTCCATGAACCTGGTCTGGAACAGAACCAAGTTGCCTACTGTGAAATTCACAACAACCTAGTGGAAAGACATCAACAACATTCCAGATAAAATGTTTTCTTTCCTATGCAATTTGTCTAGTGAACCTGAAGAAGGTTAAGGTCTATTCTGGGGAACCCACTACCACTCACCCAGTTGGTTGTCAACTATCAGTTAAGAGTCTAGTCTAAGGATTTGCAACCAAACATGCTTTTCAGTTATGATTTAATCATTCTTCCAACTAAGAGTGATTCTGAATACACTTACCAGGGGCCTCTTTCCTCGCACTGCAAAACTGTTAGTAAAACGCTGGCATGTGCTCATAACTCAACTGTCTAAGGAGCTGTCTTTAACAAACACTCACCTCAAACAGATCCTAACACCCTGCAGTTCTAAGCATGTTCCTCAGTCTCTAGACTCTGGAGGCCTCTGAAGAGGCAGCAATGTCCCCCAGGAGCACCTCGAGGGCCTGACATGGCCCCTGGCTCTCGCTCCCCTTCCATGACCACAACCCCATCCTCTTCCCCACCTCCCAGCCTCCCAAACCTAGGTCATCTGTCAGTTTTTCCAGAACGTTCTGCCGTGAGTGTCTGGACTGCCAGCCCTACTGGACATTTCTGTAATCAGAGCTGTTAGCACACTGCTTTCTATTTATCTCCCCAGACTGTAAGCTTACTGAAGATGGTGCTGGGCTTTTTTTTTCTGTATCCCCCACCTTATCAGGGGATTCCTGGGTGGCATCGGAGGTAAAGAACCCACCTGCCAATACAGAAGACATAAGAGACACGGGTTCGATCCCTGGGTCAGAAAGATCCTCTGGAGGAGGGCATGGCAACCCACTCTAGTATTCTTGTCTGGAGAATCCCATGGACAGAGGCGCCTAGTGGGATATAGTCCATAGGGTCACAAAGAGTCAGACATGACTGAAGCAACTTGGCATGCACACCTAATCCGAGCCTGGCTAAAAATGGGCAAGTAATGTTTGTTGAATGAATGAATGTAGGAAAGAGATGAAGCTGTGAAAAAATTTACTGCAAGAGGTATTCCCCATGCAGCTTCAAAACCATCCCTAAGATGCAGTCTGGTTCTGGACTGAGAGGGACTGGGCTCCACCAGGCAGCCCACAAAGCCCTCTCCAGCAGACCTGGCTCAGAGCAGGCTTGCAAGAACCCTACGGACCATCTCAAGTCCACTGGAGAGCACAGCCAGCCCAGCAGCAGGTGGATCAAATGCACCACTCCCTGAAGTTTTGCCACCAGAGGAAAAATAAAGGGGAGTTTAGAGGAGAGGCAACATAAAAAGGAGGGGAAATAAAAGATGGAAAGCCATGTCCAAAGACCCTCACAGATGGGACTCTGCTTGGCACAGGAACAAAAAAGTTTATAGTTTTCATGAAAATATGTTGATTAAGTGTTTGAGCTATAAAGGCCTGCAGAAGCACCAGGAAAACTCAGGAGAAACTTTTTTTTTAACTGCTGGTTGGCTTTCGGATGGGGTGGGAAGGACTTACAAACGCCTTACAGGGAAGACAGGTTCTGTTCCCTGCCACCTCCCCCAATCTTTCATATCTCTAGAGCTCTTTTCCCAAGAATGAACGCCACTGAGGCCTGGGCATGGTGTGGAGGACAAGGCAGAGGACACTCAGGCATACTACCTCCTGTGTACCTGCCACAAGATTTCCTTTCATGGAAGACAAGTTCCATTCAGTACTCAAATCTGCAAGTGTGCGTGAGAGCGGTGGAGTGGATGGCCGTCTCCTGTTTACTGCTGGGGTTTCACAGAGGGTTTCATAGGTTCCTGGTGGGACAGGGTCAGGGAGTCAAAAGGGGTATAAACACCATTTTGTCCTTGCAGAAGCCATGGCATCACCCCCAGGGCTTGAGAAAGCACAGCATGGAGCAGGTGGTCCACTCAAGGTCCTCTGACTGCCCTTTTCAGGGTATACCAATTCCCGATGGTGTGTCATGGCTCTTCAGCGTGGCACAGTTTTCCCCCAAATGGCTCAACAGTTATTATCTTTCTGAAGATCATTTCCAGTCCTTAGACTCTGACCTGATGATAACTGCAGGACACATACCTCCCAGAACTGAGCAGTAAAAGGATGCCTGACCCTGCGTACCAAGGGCAGGAGAGCCTGCAGCTAATCGGAGCAGGCCCGCGGGTGCACCAGAGGTAGCTGGTGGGGGCCCCAGGGGCGTGCTCCTGTCTCCAAGTTCTGTAGGGTTTTCGTTACTTACTGCAGAAAAAAGAGCTGGCATAAATCCAAAGATCTTACACTTAATAGGCCTTTGACTCACCTGGGAACAAACTAATTTTTTCTATTTTATTTTATAAAGCTCAGCCTTTCTCACTCTTGCACATCTCTACCTAGAAAAAGGAATGAGTAATAGTAAAAAACTGTAGTGGTATGCTGAACAGCGCTCACACAACTGAGAGAGAGAACGTATGCCGTACAGCCCTCCATTCCACACACATACGACAGCTTCAAAAGAGACTTATTATAGAACCCGTGGGAATCCCCCCACATGAATCGAAGACTCTTTTGACTGGCTGAAAGTGGAACTGAGGGGCCAGGGAAAGGATTTCCCCTGCAGTTGATTAAATACATTATTCTGTTTTTGAGCTGTCATACCGAGTGACCATGAAGTGAGCAAAATTCTTCTTAATATGTACTTTTTGAACTTTCCCCTCTAGTACTGGATGTTAAGATCGACTTAAAAGACAAAATCCTCTAACATGGTCAAAACAACTTCTTAAATGAGTTCACAGTCATAAGAAGGAACACGAAGCTCTAATCTTCCAAAAATACACTTTAACCAGTGCACCTTAATGAAACATGCACGCCTATGGATGAAATTAAGCGTCTGCAAATGTGGATTTGCAAAATTGGTCACTTTCAGCATCACAAAGTTATTAAAACATTTTTTGAAGTAGTAGGTTCCCTAAGAGCACATACAATGATGATTTAACAAAAACATAATTTTTATATATTTTATTTCAAGGACATTCCTATGCATACGAATATGTTTTAGCATATGCTAAAGCAATAAAACATTTTTATTCTTTCATTCTTCTTTAGAAATGTAGTTGAAGGGAAAATGTAGTCATCTGAGTTGAGCTCAAAAGACTAATCAAATCAAAAAGTCAAATTCATTGAGAATTTCACCCCACAAACAACACAAGCAATCTGGAGATGTGAACTCCTAAGGTTCCAATGGAGTAGCCCATGTAGTACAAGAATGTAGCACACAGGATCCAAAGATTTTTAAATAAAACCAATAAAACAAACAAACACTGGGAGAAACATTGTTTTGGGAAACATTCCTCCCAGGACTTGAGAAACTACTTCAAGTCCTTCTTAGGGCCAGGCAATTTTTATTTATGCTTAAGGCTTTAAACACAAAGTACAAAAAATAATAGGCATGGTTTAAACATAGGGTCTTTCAAGGTGGCTCAGTGGTAAAGAATCCACCTGCCAATGCAGGAGACTCAGAAGACCTGGGTTCGATCCCTGGGTTGAGAAGATCCCCTGGAGGAGGAAATGGCAACCCACTCCAGTATTCTTGCCTGGAGAATCCCATGGACACAGGAGCCTGGCGGGCTACAGTCCACGGGGTCGCTAAGAGTCAGACGCAAGTGAGCACACACGCCAGACAGAAAAGACAATTAACAAAACTCTTAAATTGGGACTATATTGTGCTTACTGACTTGCTTCCAAATAGTAGAGCATCCTAGCAGGGGAGGGGGGAGAATACATTTCCAGTGGAAGAACTTGGCCGACACTACCCTGTTGGGTGATCAAGGTCAGCACCATCAGGGATACGTCATGATGATAGCATGTTCCCTGGACACAAGGAGCTAATAATGTCACTTCACCTCTGTGGTCCTCCTCTCAGAACCCCACAACTAGGCTAATAATCAGAAAAACAGGAGAGAAATCTGAACTGAGGTGCAGTCAACAAAACATCTGTCCAGCAATTCTCAAAATTGATATCATCAGAAACAAGGCAAACCTACGTAACTGTTACAGACCAGAGGAAATTAAGGAGACATGATGATCAGATGTAATGTGATATCCTGAGTGGATCCTGGAACAGGAAAAGGACGTTAGGGAAAAACAGTGAAATCTGAACAAACTTTAGTTAATACTAAAGTCAGTGGACTTTAGTTAATACTAAGGAACCAATGTTTGTTCCTTAATGGTGACAAATATGATAATGTTAAGAGTAAGCAACTGGGTTAACTGGGTGGGGGACGTATGGGAACTCTCTGCACTACGTTTGCAACTTTTCTAAAAGTATTCAAACTTTCAAGAGCTCCATCCACAAGACTGATGCCACGATGCTTTGGGTGCGTGCTGCACCAATAGGGACAAACACAGGCTGGGACCCCGGCCGCTCTGTACGCAGACCGACAGACACTCGGGCTGATCTGGGAGCCTCAGACACCAGGGACCACAGATGGCACGCATGTGAAACACGAACAGACATCTCTGAGCGCCTAACACCCTCATCCGAAGTGAAAAATAGGCAATTTTATGCAAGGAAAAAAGACAAAGGCTAAATGGGTTGGCCTGGAGCCATCAGAGCTCTGTGAGAACACATGACAAACCAGCCTCCAGCCCTCACTCAGCAAACACTACTGCCAGGGTCCAAGCAGGTGTGAGAGAGAGCAACACAGCCTCCCTCCTGTGCCCCGCAGGCTCTGTGTCCTATTTCCTTATCATAAAAAGGTGAATCTGAGAGGGACAGGCACAGAATTCCTTTAAGGATTTGAGGGACAAAGGGCATTAAAACACTCCTTTGACCCAAGAGCACGTAACTATGTATCTTCGAGAATCCATCCAATCAGCGCACATGTGGCACCATGGGAGCGTGTTCTGTAGCGAGGAGGCCAGAGTCTTGGAAGGGCTGCTCAATATAGAAACACATTTGTCTGCAGAATAAACATGTGGCACAATTCTGTTTGCTGCAATGGATTTAATTGCCTTGAATTTTAATTGAAAAAGAAATCTGGGGATTTATCTTCGCTAACCAAAAAGTTCCAGAATTCATAAGCTAGATGAATATGCAGTACTCATTAGGCCAGAAAATTAAAATATAAATGATTTTAAATTTTCAGGAAACTAACATATTGTCAATCAAAATCATAACAGTTCTAGAGGGAAAGTGACCGACTGTTTAAAGTTGATCTGAAAGAGAAATGATATAGAAATATCCCAGAAAAATATGAAAAATAATAATAGTACGGATGATGATGAAGAAGGATCTTGTTCTACCAACTCTAATAATTAAGACAGTATGGTGTAGATCCAGAATCAACAGACCAATGGAAGAGTAACACACCTGAAAATAAAACAAATAGCAAAAATTGCTTCATTTATTCAACCATCTATTGAGGTATGGGCACTGCCAATCATTCCTTGATAGTGAAACAAAAAAGGCAAAGTCAAACCAAAAGGACAAAGTATGTGAATGCTGGCCAACCACATGGGGAGAGTATAAGTTAAATGTTTTTCTCACATCTTACATGTGAATCTATTCCAGATAAATGTTAATTATAAAATACATCCTAGCATTACACAAATAAAACACAGGTGAATATTTATACACAATTTCGTGATAGGAAAGATGTGAGTTCAAGGATCATCATTGTAAACTGGGTCCATCTAAATGTCAACAGGGGCATGGTTAAGTAAATGGATGGTTATGTAGTCCTTAAATTGTTGATAAAGAAATGTACTTACTAACATGCAAAATGCAGTACTTAGTAAAAAGGTAAGGTATAAAAATTATGTCTGCAGTAAAAGTGAAAGTGAAAGTTGCTCAGTTGTGTCCAACTCTTTGCGATCCCATGGACTATACATATACAGTCCATGGTATTCTTCAAGCCAGAATACTGGAGTGGGTAGCCTTTCCCTTCTCCAGCAGATCTTCCCAACCCAGAAATCGAACTGGGATCTCCTGCATTGCAGTCAGATTCTTTATCAACTGAGCTATAAGGGAAGCTGTAAAAATGTTTGCAATAAAAATACCTAAATATAGATATTAAAGGTGACATTGACAGGAAACATTTATTCTGAAAAGATGTCAACTCTTCTCTAATTAATCTATAAAGTCAATGCATGAACTCAATCCAAGGAAGATTTTTTCCACGGAATGTATTCTAAAATGCATATATTAGAGCAAAAGGGAAAAAGTAGGGATAATTTTAAAGAACAATAAGAAAGGAGGATCTACTCTACCACATAAAAAGACACAATAAAGAAATAAAGGCATCATAAAGAAAATGTGGAACTAAAGCAGGGAAAAGAAAGACCTATATAGATAGAAACTTGATGTGACAAAATGGAATTGCTCATCAGTGGAGAAAATATGTACCAATGAATAAATGCTGCTAGGAAAACTGGCTGTCCATGGGAAAATAAAATGAGGTATCCACACTTCACAATATACACACAATTCCATCTTAGAGAGTTTGCAGGTGAAACTATGAAAAGCAAAACTTGAAAACTTTTAGTAGAAAACAGATAAGACTATTTCTATGACCTCAACTAAGCAAATACATTTTTTCAAATAAGACACAAAGAACCAAAGCCAAAAAGACTGATTAAATTTGACAGCATAAAAGGAAACTTCTGTTCAACAAAAGACATTATTTAAAAAGTGAACAATCAACCCCCAAACCAGAAGACAATTGGACATAGATGGACAGAAAAGAATGGGTAAGAAAAATATATAAAGATAGCTTAATAAAAACACCAATAGGAAAAATAGGCACATGACTGGCAAACACATTTTACAGAAGACACTCAAGTAGCTAATAAATACATACATTCTCCATCTCACTAGCAATCAACAAAATTTTTATTAAAACCACAGTGAGATACCATTTCATATCTATCAAACTGA
This sequence comes from Giraffa tippelskirchi, assembly GCF_054371585.1. Classification (NCBI taxonomy): domain Eukaryota; kingdom Metazoa; phylum Chordata; class Mammalia; order Artiodactyla; family Giraffidae; genus Giraffa; species Giraffa tippelskirchi. The sequence goes on from NC_137284.1 coordinate 138,710,497, forward strand.
CACAATTAAAATCTCTTTTTATGAGGATATGAAACAAAGTATAAGCATTGTAGGAAGCAATTTCACTACAGTTACTCAATTTGAAGTTGTGCTCATCCTAAGACCCAGGAATTTTCTGGTTATATACCCAGATAAACTAAGTACATGTACAGGAGTTACCAAAAAATGCTTACAGCTACATGTCTGAATAGTGTAAAATTGCAAAATTTAAATATTTGTCGAAAATGTATTTTTAAAACGTGACATTTTTATAAAACAGAATACTGTAAAAACAAATTAAATTGAGTGACTATAGCTATAGATATTAGCGTGAACATATTTTGAAAACATAATATTGGGCCAAAAAGGCAAGCTCTGAAGAGGCACATACTACGTTCTGAGTGATGCAGAGGAGACACTGAGGTCTCCCTTTAGCAATAACAGGGGCTCATTCCCCCAGCTACTGGGAGTGCTGTAGGCTGATCACCCTCAGCTGAAAAGAGTCATCTTGTCAAAGTCAGGTCCCCTCTGAGGATGCAGGCTGCATCCAATGACTGGTCAGTGTGAGGCTAAAGATGCTTGGCCCCTCACCTCAACTTAGGACAATTCTGAAGGACTGTCCCACCTTCAGAGCTCCCTCTGGGATCGGCTGAGGCCTTTCTTGTCACTGCACTGCAGCCCAATTTCTCTCTCCAAAATCTTCTTAATAAACTTCCGGCATGTTAACCTCCACTCAGAGTCTGCTTTCCTTGGAACTCCACTTTCAACAGATATAACTTATATTTTGTTTGAAAACATATAGCACACATGTTAAGAAGACTGAAATCATACCAAGTATCTGTTCTAACCACAATGGAACAAACTAGAAATCAGCAGCAGAAGAAAAACTGGCAATTTCACAAGCACGTGGGAATTAACACAATCTTGAGTGACAAACGGGTCACAGAAGAGATCAAAGGGAAAATTAGCAATATCTTGAGACAAAAAAAAAAATGAAAACAAACCAAAATTTATGGGATGCAACAAAATCAATACTAAGAGGGAAGTTTACAGTGGTGAACACCTACACTAAAAACGAAGAAACTGCTTAAGAGCACGTGCTCAGTCATATCCGACGCTTTGCAACCTCGTGGCCAGGCTCAGTCTCTTACTGATTTGGAGAACTCAGCAGTGACCACAGGACTGAAAAAAATCAGTTTTCATTCCAATCCCAAAAAAAGGCAATGCCAAAGAATGTTCAAACTACTGCATAATTGCACTCATCTCACATGCTTGCAAAGCAATGCTCAAAATTCTCCAAGCCAGGCTTCAACAGTATGTGAACCGAGAACTTCAAGATGTTCAACCTGGATTTAGAAAAGGTAGAGGAATTAGAGATTCAAGTGCCAACATCCTTTGGATTACAGAAAAAGCAAGAGAGTTCCAGAAAAACATCTACTTCTACTTTATTGACTACGCCAAAGCCTTTGACTGTGTGGATCACAGCAAACTGTGGAAAATTCTTAAGGAGTTGGGAATACCAGACCATCTGACCTGTTTCCTGAGAAATCTGTATGCAGGTCAAGAAGCAACAGTTAGAACCGGACATGGAACAGCAGACTGGTTCCAAATTGGGAAAGGAGTACGTTCAGTCTGTATACTGTCACCCTGCTTGTTTAACTTATATGCAGAGTACGTCATGAGAAACGCTGGGCTGGAGGAAGCACAAGCTGGAATCAAGATTGCCGGGAGAAATATCAATAACCTCAGATATGCAGATGACACCACTCTTATGGTAGAAAGTGAAGAAGAACTAAAGAGCCTCTTGATGAACGTGAAAGAGAAGAGTGAAAAAGTTGGCTTAAAGCTCAACATTCAAAAAACTAAGATCATGGCATCCGGCATCCAGTTACATCATTTCATGGCAAAGAGAGGAGGAAACAATAGAAACAGAGACAGGCCTTATTTTCTTGGGCTCCATAATCACTGAAGATGGTGATTGCAGCCATGAAATTAAAAGATGCTTGCTCCTTGGAAAAAAAGCTATGACCAACCTAGACAGCATATTAAAAAGCAGAGACATTACTTTGCCGACAAAAGTCTGTCTAGTCAAAACTATGGTTTTTCCAATAGTCATGTATGGATGTGAGAGTTGGACCATAAAGAAAGCTGAAAAAGAAAGAAAGAAAGTGAAGTCACTCAGTCATGTCCGACTCTTTGCGACCCCATGGACTATAGCCTACCAGGCTCCTCCCTCCATGGGATTCTCCAAGAATACTGGAGTGGGTTGCCATTACCTACTCCACTCCCCATCCAGAGATCGAACCCACATCTCTTATGTCTCCTGGAATGGAAGGCAGATTCTTTACCACTGGTGCCACCTGGAAAGCCCACATTAAAAAGGAAGAAAGATCCCATATAAACAAGCTAATCTTACACCTCAGGGAACCAGAAAAAGAAGAATGAACTAAGCCCAAATTTGGCAGAAGGAAGGAAATACTAAAGATTAGAGCAGAAATAAAATAGTGAGTAGAAAAACAACAGGAAAAAACTATCAAAACTACGAGTTGACTTTTCAAAAAAAATCAGCAAAATTGACAAACATTTAGCTAGACTAAGGAAAAGAGGAAACTCAAAATCAGAAATGAAAGAGGAAACATAACTGACAGAAACAGAAGAATGTAAGAGGCTACTATGAGTAATTATATATCAACAAATTGGATAATCTACAAGAAATAGAAAAATGCCTAGAAACATACAACCCACCAAGGCCAAATCATGAAGAAAGAGCAAATATGAACAGAGTGGTAAGGAGGCTGAATCAGTAGTCAAAAACTTCCCAACAAAGAAAAGCACAGGACCAGTGGTCACTGGTGAATTCTATCAAACAGTTAATGAAGTACTGTGGATCACAATAAACTGTGGAAAATTCTGAAAGAGATGGGAATACCAGACCACCTGACTTGCCTCTTGAGAAACCTGTATGCAGGTCAGGAAGCAACAGTTAGAACTGGACATGGAACAACAGACTGGTTCCAAATAGGAAAAGGAGTACATCAAGGCTGTATATTGTCACCCTGCTTATTTAACTTATATGCAGAGAAACATCATGATAAACGCTGGGCTGGCAGAAGCACAAGCTGGAATGAAGACTGCCAGGAGAAATATCAATAACCTCAGATAAGCAGATGACATCACCCTTATGGCAGAAAGTAAAGAAGAACTAAAGAGCCTCTTGATGAATGTGAAAGAAGAGAGTGAAAAAGTTGGCTTAAAGCTAAACATTCAGAAAACTAAGATCATGGCATCCGGTCCCATCACTTCATGGCAAATAGATGGGGAAACAGTGGGAACAGTGGCTAACTTTATTTTTCTGGGCTCCAAAATCACTGCAGATGGTGACTGCAGCCATGAAATTAAAAGACACTTACTCCTTGGAAGGAAAGTTATGACCAACCTAGACAGCATATTAAAAAGCAGAGACATTACTTTGCCAACAAAGGTCCGTCTAGTCAAGGCTATGGTTTTTCCAGTGGTCATGTATGGATGTGAGAGTTGGACTATAAAGAAAGCTGAGCGCCAAGGAATTGATGCTTCTGAACTGTGGTGTTGGAGAAGACTCTTGACAGTTCCTTGGACTGCAAGGAGGTCCAACCAGTCCATCCTAACAGAGATCAGCCCTGGGTGTTCACTGGAAGGTCTGATGTTGAAGCTAAAACTCCAATACTTTGGCCACTTGATGCGAAAAGCTGACTCATTTGAAAAGACCCTGATGCTGGGAAAGATTGAAGGTGGGAGCAGAAGGGGACGACAGAAGATGAGATGGTTGGATGGCATCACCAACTCAATGGACATGGGTTTGGGTGGACTCCGGGAGTTGGTGATGGACAGGGAGGCCTGGTGTGCTGCAGTCCATGGGGTCGCCAAGAGTCGGACACGACTGAGCGACTGAACTGAACTGAACTGAAAGCTAATTCTTCTCAAACTGGTCCTGGCATAGAGACAGACACGTAGACTGGAACAGAAGAGAGAGCACAGAAATAAATCTGTAACTATAAGGTCTTCAATAAGGGCACCAAGAATACACAAAAGGGAAAAAGACAAATCTCTTCAATAAACAATGTTGAGGAAACTGGATATCCACAGGCAAAAGAATGAAACTGGACCCTTATCTTATGCCACATAGAAAAGTTGACTGAAAATGGTTTCTAAACTTAAACAATAAGACGCAAAACTGTAAAACTCCTAGGAGAAAACATAGGGGAAAATTTTCATGACACCGAGCTTGTAACAAAAGCAAAAATAGAAAAATATCTGTACACTAAACAAAAAAGTTTTTGCAGAGCAAAGAAAAGAATGTAACACAGTGAAAAGGAAAATATCTGATAAAGGGTTAATATCAATGATATTGATATTATGGCTGCTACAACTCAATTAGCATAAATAAATATATACACGGATAAATAAATAAATAAGGAAATGATTACAAATGAGCCAAGGACTTGAATTCGCTTTTTCTCAAAGAAGACATACACATGGCAAACAGAAATATGAAAAGATGCTCAACATCACCAACCATCAGGGAAATGCAAATACACAGTGAGATGTCACCTCACACCTGTTAGAATAGCTGTTATTAAAAACACACACACACACATACAAACAAGTGTTGGCAAGGATATGAAGAAACTGAAGCCTTTGTGCACTGTTGGTAGGAATGTAAAATGCTACATCTGGTATGGAAGACAGTACAGAGGTTCCTTAAAATATTAAAAATAGAACTACCACATGATCCAGCAATTACATATCTCGATATTTATCCAAAACAACTGAAATTAGGATGTCAAAGAGATATTTGCACTCCCAACACTTTAATTCTATAACATTCCTTATGCCTTCTTTGTATGCCTGAAATATTCCATAATTTTAAAAAGTAACTTTAAAGGAACAGCTGGCCCCTATATCAGCTATTCTCTACCTGCACTTTTTTGTTTTTTTACCAAAATAAAGAAGATAGATGACCTTCATGTGGACAAGAGGTCATCACAGGTGCTCCCACATCTTGAAACAAGACCAAATTTCACAGTGGAAGCAAAGAAAATAGAAATACAGAGTTCTTTTTTTCTTTTACATTCTTTCTTTTTAAATTGAGCAATCTCAAAAGTATTTACAAGTTTGTAACTCTTTGTGACGTACAAGGAAGGATCATTTGAAATTGGCCACTGCACAGATAAAGTACATCACTTCTACAGTAACTGCACCTCTCTTTCTCCTGCTCAAGAAATTATCAAATTTCAAATGAGAAAGAAAGTATAAGGCTAACTTTGCTTTTATTACATTTCAAACTCAGTGGCGCCATAGTTTGGACCTGGGCAATCTGACTCTGAACTTAGACACTGTTGATTACCAGGAACAACCCCAGAGAAAACTTCTAAAAGTAGGATTCAGAGTAAAAGGAGATGCCAATGGATCATGCTTTCTAGATTCAGAACATTTTCCAATATGAAAAGTGTTAAAAGTATAATTACAGTTATGTAAAACAAAACATGATTTTTGTATTTATAATGAAAATATTAGTAAAATAAAAGAGTTGCCTGGATGACTTAAACAAAGAGCATAGTCATGTGAAATACATAGCTGAGATGAAACTATTTCCCCACACTTATCAGAATAATGGCACAACTGCCAGGGTCACTGTGTTTAGCTCTGATCTTGTCAATTTTAAAAATTTAGTATATTAAAATCAGTTGCACATCCCTAGGGTTGGTTCACAGAACAATATTTTTCCTTGTCCCTATCCAACTTTCTGAGCTTGTGTGACAGCAAAATATCAAAGAATTCAGTAACTTAAAGGAAAAAGGTGCATGGAGGGAGGCAGGATGAAAAATTCAAATTTTTCTAATTTGGGGCAAACAGATTTTGTACATATCCAAGGCACTGAGATCAAACAATCCAATTTATCTTTCACAGTTCTCAATGTCAGTCACTCAGTCGTGTCCAACTCTTTGCGACCCCATGGACTGTAGCCCACCAGGCTCCTCTGTCCATGGGATTCTCCAAGCAAGAATACTGGAGTGGGTTGCCATTCTCTTCTCCAGGGAATCTTCCCAACTCAGGGACCGAACTCCAGTCTCCTGCATTACAGGCAGATTCTTTACTGTCTGAGCCACCAGGTAAGACCTAATTTATCTTCAATCACATTAATTGTTCAGGATCACTACTAAGAAACTAAACTTTGGATTCTATATTTGTTTGATATAAAAGATTTATAGACAGTTGCAAAGGAGGAGGAAAAAATTCAAAATTCTCAGATACAAGCAAAAAAAAGGGGGGGGGGGTATTGTTGACTGGTGGCAGAAATCTCCAGTGATCTACGGCAGCGAAAGCTTTCATATCTTAAAGGAATATTATTCACAACCCCTTCCTTTACATCATTTTATGTTTCAACAATCTCTTTCCTGAAACTATCAAATAACATTTTTCTTTCACATTTCCCCAGCAATCCACTTGTCCTTAACTTTTCAGCCACATCCTAGAAAAGAGTTGAGACCTCAGCTCAGGCTGGCAACAACACAGGCACGCCCTCTTGCGGCACAAAAGGAAACTGCCTGTTTACACTGGCACTCGTGCCCAAGAAATTATTTCTGAATTTTACAGCACTGGAACACATACCTCATGGTCTGCGTTTTACAGACAAGGAAAACAGCCTAACTGAGGTCAAGAAACTTACTTCATCAAGGTACGTCAAACAGGAGGACATTTAAAGCAGGATCTGACCACATATTATTGAAAGATAAGTTGGAAGCAATGGGTAAAAACTAATTTTAACTTGTACCGTTTTGATGTAGATTCAAAATAATGGTTTACATAGTATTTTTGGTTTAATGTAATATATTCATGATCATTAAAAAATAAATGAAAGTGAATATTGAGCAAAAATTTTCAGAATAATTAGGAGTTATTTTCCAAATTATTTTTCAATATTTTCAAAAAGTATACAAATAAGAGTATTACTTTCTGTATTTATTTGTTGGAGCTTCACAGGTGGCTCAGCGGTAAAGAATCCGCCTGCTACTGCAAGAGACGCAGCATACACAGGTTTGATCCCTGAGTTGGGAAGATCCCCTGGGGAGTGAAATGGCAACCCATCCCAGTATTCTTGCCTGGGAAATCCCATGGACAGAGGAGCCTGGCAGGCTACAGTCCATGTGGTCAAAAACAGTTGGATACGACTGAGCAGCTGAGCACACATGCACATTTGTTACCAGTGTCATTCTTTCAAAAGAAGGACAAGGCAGAAATAATTAGAATTAAAACAATAATGAACTGTCATCCTCATTTACATGCTAATGTCAATGGATATGAGTAAGAGTTTACGCTTTGTGTTAATGACATGTCAAAAAATTTTAAACCTGTTGATTTCTAGATACCTTTATTAGTAATTAGCAATCCTTATCATAAATTAATATGATTAAAAGTACCTCCTTTACAGGGCTATTTTAAAAGGTAAATGAGCTAATACATATATAAGATGGAAATTTACCTTTTACCTTTTTAATCTTCTTTATACCAAAGAAGTATAAAGAATGTACTTTATAAGTGATAAAAATGCAGAGACAAGAAGTCAAGTAGAAAAAAGTAATCAAAAGGAATTACTAAATTCTTAAACCTGATTGGCTTTCACGTCAGAGAACGTCTCCACTCTGTAACTGCCCTGAAGCTCTCATCAGTGATTTTACCTGTAAACACGAGTCCTACCACAGCCCGAGATGCTGCACAAGCACAGACCACGAAGACCACGTCGGTTTTCACTTTCCTCCCTACTGCTCCGCATGTGTTCTCCCAGAACACAGACGGGTGAAAAGAAGGGCATCTTTATAGTTCAGTCAAGTGTATGCAAATAGCTACACACCTCTGATAAAACCTCCAGAGTGATTTCTTGGTTTCCCAAACCAACAAGCAAAACAAATAAACCTCCTAGGTGTCTTGTATTCCCACCTCAGTGAATGGTATCACCACTTGTTGAGACAGACAAGGCCATAGTTGAACTCAACCTTGATGCCATTTTCTCTGTTCTTCAAATTCAGCCAGCCACAAAGTGACGTCACTCAGACTCACTGCATCTCTTGACCCTATTCTCTCTTCTTTATACCACCATGTCGCAGGTTTGTGGTCCCCCCAATCTGGCTAACAGTCAAGTCCTATTCATCCTCCAAATCTCAGCAGTCTACATTCCCTGCTCCAAAGCTCCCTGGAACAATGCCTCTCTGAATAACCCTGCCTCCTCCCCATGGAGGCCGACTGTGTATCATCAGGCCTCCACCCTCAATTCCATGTGTCTTTTATCCTTGTAGGTACATCTTATCTTTGGTGTGCATGACAAATATGCAAGTCCCATAAACCTTTGTTGAATAAAGGATTTGCTTTGAGGGGAGAAAAGAAAAATAAAAATTTGGTTAAGTAACTGGTATTTTATCTGGGAAAACGGCTGAATGAATTTTAGGCAAATAATTGGTTGTTTACACAACAGATTTTTTCTGTTTGAATATTCCTGCCTGGAGAATCCCATGCATAGAGGAGCCTGGTGGGCTACAGTCCACAGGGGTGCAAAGAGTCAGACACGACTAAAGTGACTTAGTACACATGCACACAGGCCACATCACAGGCAAGATGTTCTAGAGTTGTTGACTTTTTCATTAAAGTTAGGTCATTTTCTAATTTTATCTGAGGAAGTAAAATTCAATCTTTCTAGAGACCCCTATTCCTAGGCTGGTGCAGACGTGGCCAGACCCTGCTCCAGGGGGTTATCTCGGTTGCACTTTACCTCTCATCCTCAAGGGTCTTATGTCCAGATTTCCTGCTGTCTCCACATACGTGGGGCTGGGGATAGGTAGGTGGGCACCCAAGGCCTAGAAGGGTGTGCCTCTCTGTATATAAAAAATACGGAGGTATTAAGCTGTCATCCATTTCCTTCATGAAGAACTGAAAGGTGGAGGTTAACCTACACTTCTCAACTACTGTGCATGAATACAGTATCAATCTAACAAACTACCGTTTCTTCCAGCCAGAGGGTGCTAACAGTTGTTCAGCATAAAACCAATCATTCTACACCAATGTTCACGTGTAAGTGAAATGCAGCTGCTATTGTCACTAAATTCTGGGAAAGGCAACTAATAATGATTTGTTTCACCGTTAGAATCCAAAAAACATTTGACACACAAATTAATTCAACAGGTCTCACCAAGTATTCCAAAGCAAAACGGTAAAATGAAATCTGCAATACTGTCCTGTTTCTTGAACAGCTCTCTTAATGAGCATTTTAAAAATTTGACTGGTCATCCATTTTTTAATGGCTTTATTGAGGTGTAATTTATATACAATGGAAGTAATCCATTTTAACAATACAATTAGATGAGCTTTAGTAAGTAATAGACAGACAGCCACATGACTATCAACAAAAATACTTCCATCATCCCAATAATTCCCTTCTACCTGTTCACAGCCAACCTCTACTCCCCCTCTGGCCCCAGGCAACCACTGATCTGATCTTTGATTTTTTCTTTTCTAAAAACTTCATATAAATAGCACATTACAACATACAGTCCTTTGTTTCTGGCTTCTGCTAACTGGCATGTTTTTGAGGTTCATTAATGTCATACTAGAAAATGAATTAGGAGTTTGTTCTTTTTTGTGGCTGAGTAATATTCCCCGGGGGCTGGGGCCGGCGGCAAGAGGAATTACCCAAGGCCCAAGGTAAGAGAAACCCAAGTAAGACGGTAAGTGTTGTGAGAGGGCATCAGAGGGCAGACACACTAAAACTAAAACTACAGAAAACTAGATAATCTGATCATACGGACCACAGCCTTGTCTATCTCAATGAAACTAAGCCATGCCATGTGGGGCCACCCAAGACGGATGGGTCATGGTGGAGAGGTCTGACAGATTGTGGTCCACTGGAGAAGGGCATGGCAAACCACTTCAGTATTCTTGCCTTGAGAACCCCATGAACAGTATGAAAAGGCAAAAGGATAGGACCCTGAAAGATGAACTCCCCAGGTCAGTAGGTGCCCAATATGCTAACGGAGATCAGTGGAGAAATAACTCCAGAAAGAATGATGAGATGGAGCCAAAGCAAAAACGATATCCAACTGTGTATGTGACTAGTGATAGATGCAAAGTCTGATGCTGTAAAGAGCAATATTGCATAGGAACCTGGAATGTTAGGTCCATGAATCAAGGCAAACTGGAAGTGGTCAAACAGGAGATGGCAAGAGTGAACGTTGACATTCTAGGAATCAGTGAACTAAGATGGACTGGAATGGGTGAATTTAACTCAGATGACCATTATATCTACTACTGTGGGCAAGAATCCCTTAGAAGAAATGGAGTAGCCATCATGGTCAACAAAAGAGTCCAAAATGCAGTACTTGGATGCAATCTCAAAAACGACAGAATGATCTCTGTTCATTTCCAAGGCAAACCATTCAAGATCACGGTAATCCAAGTCTATGCCCCGACCAGTAACGCCGAAGAAGCTGAAGTTGAACGGTTCTATGAAGACCTACAAGACCTTCTAGAACTAACACCCAAAAAAGATGTCCTTTTAATTATAGGGGACTGGAATGCAAAAGTAGGAAGTCAAGAAACACCTGGCGTAACAGGCAAGTTTGGCCTTGCAGTACAGAATGAAGCAGGGCAAAGGCTAATAAGAGTTTTGCCACGAGAACGCACTGGTAATAGCAAACACCCTATTCCAACAACACAAGAGAAGACTCTACACGTGGACATCACCAGATGGTCAACACCGAAATCAGATTGATTATATTCTTTGCAGCCAAAGATGGAGAAGCTCTATACAGTCAGCAAAAACAAGACCAGGAGCAGACTGTGGCTAAGATCATGAACTGCTTATTGCCAAATTCAGACTTAAATTGAAGAAAGTAGGGAAAACCACTAGACCATTCAGGTATGACCTAGATCAAATCCCTTATGAGTATACAGTGGAAGTGACAAATAGATTTAAGGGACTAGACCTGATAGACAGAGTGCCTGATGAACTATGGACAGAGGTTCGTGACATTGTACAGGAGACAGGGATCAAGAAAATTCCCATGGAAAAGAAATGCAAAAAAGCAAAATGGCTGTCTGAGGAGGCCTTACAGATAGCTGGGAAGAGAAGAGAAGCGAAAAGGAAAGGAGAAAAGGAAAGATATTCTCATCTGAATGCAGAGTTCCAAAGAATAGCAAGGAGAGATAAGAAAGCCTTCCTCAGCGATCAGTGCAAATAGAGGAAAACAACAGATTGGGAAAGACTAGAGACCTCTTCAAGAAAATTAGAGATACCAAAGGAACATTTCATGCAAAGATAGGCTCGATAAAGGACAGAAATGGTATGGACCTAACAGAAGCAGAAGATATTAAGAAGAGGTGGCAAGAATACACAGAAGAACTGTACAAAAAGATCTTCACGACCCAGATAATCACGATGGTGTGATCACTCACCTAGAGCCAGACATCCTGGAATGTGAAGTCAAGTGGGCCTTAGAAAGCATCACTACGAACAAAGCTAGTGGAGGTGATGGAATTCCAGTTGAGCTATTTCAAATCCTCAAAGGTGATGCTGTGAAAGGGCTGCACTCGATATGCCAGCAAATTTGGAAAACTCAGCAGTGGCCACAGGACTGGAAAAGGTCAGTTTTTGTTCCAATCCCAAAGAAAGGCAATGCCAAAGAATGCTCAAACTACCGCACAATTGCACTCATCTCACATGCTAGCAAAGTAATGCTCAAAATTCTCCAAGCCAGGCTTCAGCAATACGTGAACCGTGAACTTCCAGATGTTCAAGCTGGTTTTAGAAAAGGCAGAGGAACCAGAGATCAAATTGCCAATATCCGCTGGATCATCGAAAAAACAAGAAGAGTTCCAGAAAAACATCTATTTCTGCTTTATTGACTATGCCAAAGCCTTTGACTGTGTGGATCACAATAAACTGGGGAAAATTCTGAAAGAGATGGGCATACCAGACCATCTGACCTGTCTCTTGAGAAACCTGTATGCAGGTCAGGAAGCAACAGTTAGAACTGGACATGGAACAACAGACTGGTTCCAAATAGGAAAAGGAGTACGTCAAGGCTGTATATTGTCACCCTGCTTATTTAACTTATATGCAGAGTACATCATGAGAAACGCTGGTCTGGAAGAAACACAAGCTGGAATCAAGATTGCCGGGAGAAATATCAATAACCTCAGATATGCGGATGACACCACCCTTATGGCAGACAGTGAAGAAGAACTAAAGAGCCTCTTGATGAAGGTGAAGGAGGAGAGTGAAAAAGTTGGCTTAAAGCTCAACGTTCAGAAAACTAAGATCATGGCATCTGGTCCCATCACTCCATGGGAAATAGATGGGGAAACAGTGGAAACAGTGTCAGACTTTATTTTTTTGGGCTCCAGAATCACTGCTGATGGTGACTGCAGCCATGAAATTAAAAGACGCTTACTCCTTGGAAGGAAGGTTATGGCCAACCTAGATAGCATGTTTAAAAGCAGAGACATTACTTTGCCAACAAAAGTCCATCTAGTCAAGGCTATGGTTTTTCCAGTGGTCATGTATGGATGTGAGAGTTGGACGGTGAAGAAAGCTGAGCGCCGCAGAATTGATGCTTTTGAACTGTGGTGTTGGAGAAGACTCTCGAGAGTCCCTTGGACTGCAAGGAGATCCAATTAATCCATCCTAAAAGAGATCAATCCTGGGTGTTCATTGGAAGGTCTGATGTTGAAGCTGAAGCTCCAATACTTTGGCCACCTCATGCGAAGGGTTGACTCATTGGAAAAGACCCTAATGCTGGGTAGGATTGGGGGCGGGAGGAGAAGGGGACGACAGAGGATGAGATGGTTGGATGGCATCACCGACTCGATGAACATGGGTTTGGGTAGACTCCGGGAGTTGGTGATGGACAGAGAGGCCTGGCGTGCTGCAATTCATGGGGTCGCAGAGAGTCGGACACAACTGAGCGACTGAACTGAACTGAACTGAATATTCCATTGTGCAGCCATCACACATTTTGCTTTCCATTCACCAGATGATGGATTTGGATTCTTTGTGAATTGTCTATAGTATCTTTTGGATTGTCTATTGTGAATCTGCTATGAACATATGCTTGATTCTTGAATGGACACAATTTTTTTTTACAACCTTATTGGGGTGTTATTGATATACAATAAATCACACAAACTTAAAAGTATACAATCTGATGAATTTTGATGTATGTATACACCCCTGAAACTATTATGCATAATCAAGATAATGAGTATATACATCACCCCTATTGTTTCTTTGTGCCCCTCCCTTTGGAATCTTTTTCTCCCTCCTCCCCCAAGCCATCCTCAGGCAACCATGGATCTGCTGTCACTATAGATTAGTTTCCATTTTCTAGAATTTCAATTAAATGGTGCTTTGAGAGGGAAATCTGCTTTTTTTATACAGCATACTCATCCTGAGATTCCCCATGCCATTGCATATATGAATGGTCCACTCCTTTTCATTGCTGAGTTGCATTCCAGTGCATGGATTTATCTATTCATCTGTTGGTGGACAGTTACATTATTTCTACTTTTTGGCAACCACAAATAAAGCTTCCATGAACACTGTATACAAGTCTTTGTCTGGACATGTGCTATTATTTCTCCTGACAGCACATCTATAAGAATGAAATTGCTGGTCATATGTTAAGTGTATGTTGAACTTTTAAAGAAACTGCCAAACTGCTTTCAAACATGGTTGTACCATTTTACATTCCCACCAGAAGCACGTGAAGATTCTGGTTTATCTACATCCTTCCCAACGCATGGACTGTCAGGATTTCTTTTTAATTTTAGTCATTATAGTGGGTGTGCAGCAGTATCTCATTAAGGATTTAATTTGCATTTCCCTAATGACTAATGATGTTAAAACCCTTTTCATATGTTTATATGCCATTCATGTATCTTTCTGGTGAAATGTCTCTTCAAATTTTTGTACATATTTAAATCAGATTGCTTTCTTTTGACTGAATTTTAAGAGTTATTTTTTTCCTACACGTGCTGTGCTTAGTTGCTCAGTTGTGTCCAACTCTTTGTGACCCCATGGACAGGCTCCACTGTCCATGGGGATTCTCCAGGCAAGAATACCGGAGTGGGTTGCCACGCCCTCCTCCGGGGGATCTTCCCAACTCAGGGATCGAACCTAGGTCTCCTGCACCGCAGGTGGATCTTTACCATCTGAGCCATCAGGGAAGCCCAAGAATACTGGAGTGGGTAGCCTATTCCTTTTCTAGGCAATCTTTCCAACCCAGGAATTGAACTGAGGTTTCCTGCAATGCAGGTGGATTCTTTACCAGCTGAGCTACCAAGGAAGCCCCTTTTTCCTACATACTAATCCTTTATCAGTTATGTTTTGTGAATATTTTTTCCTAGTATGTGGCTTGACTTTTCATTTTCTTAAGAGTGGTATCGTCTGAAGAGTAAAACTTTAATTGTGATGAAATCCAACTTACCATTTTTTCTTTTATACTTTATGCTTTTTATATCCTACTGACTAAACCTTTGTCTAATCCAAGACACAAGACTTCCAGCTACATTTACTTCTTTACATGTGGGTCTATGAACCATTTTAAGTTGATTTTTGTGTATGTTGTAAGGTAAAAGTCAAGGTACATTTTACTTCATGAGGAAATCCAATTGTTACAGCACTGTTTGTTGAAGAGACTATGCTCTCCCTATAGGATTATCTTAGTACCTTTGTTGAAAAGCAACTGACCACATATGTATCTTATTTCTGCATATTTTGTTCCACTGATCTATATGTTTACCCACATGTAAATACTACACTATTTTTATTACTATATGGTAAGTATTGGAAAGAGGAAGTGTAAGTCTTCCAACTTTCTTTTTTCAACTTTCTTTTTTTAAAGTTACTCTGACTATTCTAGATCTTTTCCATTTCCGATAGACTTTAGAGTTTGTTTGCCAACTTCTATAAATACATTTAGACAAAAAGTCTGTCTGAGACTTTGGCAATGACTTTGTTGAACCTCCAGATCAATTTGGAGAAGACTGTCTCATCACCAATACTGAATCCTCCAACCTATAAACATAGTATATATTCCGACTTACTGAGGGATACTTCAGTTTCTCTCAACAAAAGTTTGTAGTTTTCAATATGCAGGACTCTTGTTAAATTTATTCCAAAGCATCTTGGTCTTTTGGATGCTACTATGAATGGACTTGTGTTTCCTTGGAATATCATATAAACAGAATCATACAATATGTGACCTTTTGTGACTGTCTTCTTTCACTTAGCATGTTTTCAAGGTTCACACATGTTGTAGCATGTATAAGCTCTTTGTTCATTTTTACTGCCCAATAGTATCATTCTGTTACATGGATGTACTGCATTTTATTCATCTAGTCATCAGCTGACAGTCTCAGATTTCTAAGGGATGATGATTCTTTTAGTAAGCTGCTTGAACTTAAGCTGTAGAATCTATCTTCCCCCATGAAGTGTTGCTTCTGATGTTTGCTTTGTTTTTAAAATTTGTAATTCTTGTTTGTTTTCTGACCTGGTTCCCTAGTGGTTACCTGTGTGCCTCCACAGAAAGCAACTGCGGCTCACATGATGTCACCCCTCATCTCCCTCTCTCTGCACCACTCACTTCACTCCCATCAATCATCTCGCCTCCTCCCATCTAAACAAGCCAGACATACTCCTGCCTCAAGGTCTTAGCATCTGCTATTCCCTCTACCTAGAACACTCTTCCCCCAAATATCTACAGGGCTCTTTCTCTCACCTTCTTTGGGTCTTTGCTCAAATATCGCCTATTTAGTGAGGCCTTCCCTGAACACTCTGTTTACAACTGAACCCTTCCCTTGCATTTCTTCCAAAGTATCTATTACCTGCAAATAGATTATATATTTTACTTATTTATGTTTTCATTCTGGTTTCACTTCAGTTCAGTTCAGTCACTCAGTCATGTCCGACTCTTTTGGAATGCTAACACCATGAAGGCAGGAAGTTTTGTTTATTTTGTTCATCCTGTAACACCAGTACCTAGAAGACTGGCACATAACAGGCACTCAGCAAATACTTGATGAATCAAAGAATCATATTCTTAAAACAATGCAGATTTGTATTAATTGATCCATACACAGCCCAGAAGGGTCAAAGCTAAAAGAATGTTGACTAATGGATGACTAAGCATGTTGACTTTATACAGGCCAGTCCTATCTATTGGAAATATAATGTATGCCACCACAAGTAAGTTATAATTGCCTAGCAGCTACATTAAAAATAAGTAAAAGTAAACAAGTGAAATTAATTTTAATGTTTTGTTCCATCCAATATATCCAAAATATTATCATTTAAACATGTGATTCATGTTCAAATGTTTAATTCATGTTTAATTCACAAAAATTACTAATAAAATATTTTCAGTCTTTTTTTTTTCACACTGCGTCTTTGAACTTTGGTGTGTATTTTATGCACAGCACATCTCATTTGGGACCAGCCACATTTCAAATGTCAACAGCTCCATGTGGCCACTGGCTACCACATCAGACAGCTCAGATATAGACCAAAATTAAATAACCCCGTTATAGTAGGGAAGTATCCTGTACATTTATTCACTGTATTCACCTGAGCATTCCAAAATAAGGTCCTGGTACAACCTCATAATTTCATAGTTTTGTCAAACAGGTTCAATGGATATAACAAGAGAACTAGTGGCTTTCATTCTGAAAAATAGTTTATACCAAATAATTAACTCAACTCTTTAAATTTCACAGAGAAATTCTGATTGGAAAGAATGAGTGCCCTTTTTTTCTAGTCTCTTTAATTAAGAAACAAAGTCAAATCCAGAGAGATTTTGTAATCTTATCTATATTATCAGGGGAAAAAAAACATTATTTTCAAATAGAAAGAACTTTTAAAATTCTATTTTCAAGAAACAAATAAGCATTTATTACAAGTTAGCCAAAATATATTTCCTGCTAAAATACAACTTTTTGTAAAGATCTAGTTGCATTTAAAAAATTCGTAACAGCTGTCTTACCAATATTTTTGCATTCATAATAAAAAGCTGAAATAAAACACTAAGGAAAAATTTAATAAGCTCTTAAAATTTTAATACATACAGTTAGGTCCTTAATATGATTCTTAAAAGCTAAACCATTATATGTAGAAAATGTTTTCATTAACTTTTTTATTATCAGGGGATTAATTTCTTCCAGAATCCCAGAATTTAAAAATATTCACTTATTGTAACTGTAATAATTGCCATCATTATTCGACAACAAAATTTAAAGAATCCAATTAAAATGTCTGATAATTTAAAACCTGTATGTTAAAAAATTTTCTTTTTTTTAGGCAATAAATTAAAGCAGACTACAGCATCTACTTACTCAGATGTTACAGGAGGTTTTCTTATCTTTTCCCATTAACTGACAGGTTTGAGCTCAGATCATCAGCAAGGCAAAGAGAAACTCCAGATGGTAAAATGTCCCGAACTCTCTTTACCCTGAAAAACATAAATAAAATGCCAGTGTGAGAAAGAAAACTCAAGTTACAACCAAGATAGAACTCTCAGGAGTGGCTTGTCTAGATAGGGAGTAACTTCTGTTTCTTTTTTTTTTTTTTAAGTGAGGGCTCACAACAAGTTAATTCACAGCCCTGGAGTTGTGGGTGACCTGATACAGCAATACTTGGTATTATAACTGCTCTTCTGTTTTAAGAAATCTCTTTGGGAGGAAGCCTAAATTAGCACAATAAAATATGCATCCTGTACTACAATCTGATGGTTTTTTCACTAGTCTGACTCTTCAACTGGAGAGATTAGAGATCTATCTCTAATCACATAATTTATCCTAAAACTAAGATACTTCTGAAAGTGAAAAGGGAAACTGTTGAAATTTTTTTAATCAATAAACTTTTTATGATACTATTTTTTCATAAAAAATAATGTACATCCAGTAAAGCAAAAAATTTAAGGCTCTTTATATTATATGAACACTTAAAATAGCATAAGTAGATTAATTATTCTTGGTGTCTATTCATGTACTTCAATCCATTTTCTTAAAGAGTCTGTCTCTGGTATTCTGTCATTGCTATTTCTTCTGTAAAGTATGTTTGGAAAAAAGCTTATTATTTGAAATTTTTCATCAAGTTACCACAATCTTTTTTAAAGTTTCATTTTATGTTAAGTAAGCTGAAATCACTGACATCTTCATCTAACTCTTCTCCATTAACGTTATTTTTGACAAGAGAATGTTCTTTTCACAGGTGCTGAGAAACCTGATAAGCTTTAAAGCACATTCTGCTAAGTAGAGGATATTCTCAGTTCTATTTTTTAATAACAAAATTGTAAAATCTCAGTCTATTTTACAGATACTATCTTTTTGCCTAAATTGGAGCTCTTTTCCCACTCTTGCCCCCTCCAATCCATTCACCATGACAGTGCAGCTCAGGTAGATTCCCCCCCACGCCCTCAGTGCAAACGTAACATGTAACCACCTAAAAGCTTTTTCAGTGGTTCCCCATTGCTACTAGGATATAATCTCAAATCTTAAAAGGCCCCCAAAGCCCAGCACAACCTGCTTCCTTTCTATCTCTTAGGTAGCTCTGACGACCTCTCAGGTCCCTGAAAGCACCAAGTTCTGCCCTGTCCCAGGCCTTTACATGCTCTGTTCCCTCTGCTTGGAATGCTTTTCTTCTTGGTCCATCTTGCCAGACCATCTTTCCTATCTGAGATGCCTTCTAATGTTACCCAATCCAAAGTACACCAAGATATCCTCTCTTTTTCTCTCAAAAGGAGTCCATACTTTTCCTATGAGGCATTCACTGAAATCTGTATTTGTGTTTTTAGGAGGCCTACCTCCACCAGGTGGTAAAAACTTCACCGGAGGGTGTAGATTTTTCAGCTGACTCACCTCCTAATCACTGTTCTTTACCCATCCCCGGCTTGATCCTTGGCACTTAGTTAACCTTCAGAAAATGTTTGATGAATGAATGAATGAAAGACTGAAAAGGAGAGAGGTAAAGGGAGAAAGGACAATCGAGTTATTTCAGCCAACCTGTTATCTATGACCAAAACAATTCATTATCCTAAATGCAACTACACCATCAATTTCCTCCTCTATACAGGATTATTTTCATCAGTGCATAAACATCTACACTTTCTTCCAACCTAAGAGAGAGACAGACAGACACACAGACACATACACACACCCTTTTCTTCTGACCCCATGTTTCCATGAATTAATTCCCCATTACTCTAATGCAATTTCACAGGAATACTCAGAAGGGCTGACTATTTCTGCTGTCTCAATTCTTTCCTCCTCTTCTTACTTGAGCCCACTCCAACCAGGCTTTTGTTCTGATTACTCCCCTGAAACTGTTCTTGTTAAGTCACCAATGACTTCCACCTTGAACTACCCAGCAGCCAGGTACTGAGGCAGGTACTTTAATGAATTCTCTAATCCATTTAAATAAGTTCATCACAGACACCTTTGAGCAGATACCATTGCTATCCCCCGAGAGAGGATCCTCTCTTTCTTTAGACACTTTCTTGCTTGGTTTCCAGGACATCATACTACTGGCCCTCCTCCTGCTTCACTGGCCATTTCTTCTGAGACTTCACATTGTCTCAGTCTCTTAATGTTAGAATGACCCAAGGCTCTCAGTTCTCAGATTTCTTCTCTATCTGTACTCCTCCCCTTGGTCATCTCAATGGGTCTCTCATCACTTTAAATACCACCTACAAGAGCCTAAACCTCTTCCCTGAACTCAAGGCTTGTATTTTCAGCTGCCTCTTTGACATCTCCCCTAGATGTCTACCAGACATTTCACACTTAACATCACCCCATGACAAAGCTGCTCATGTTCTCCCCAAGGCTGATGCTTCTACAGGCTTCCCCATGTTAGTAAATGACAATTCAACCCTCCAAGTCATCTCTGCCTTTTCTCTTTCCTTAACACCCCATTTCCAATCCATCAGTAAATCCCGTTGGCTCTTCCTTAAAAACATACCTAAATTCTGCCTATTTCTCCCTATTTCCACCGCCACTACTGCCATCCAAGCCTTTATCATCCCCATCTGGATTATTACAAAAGGCTCCCAGATGATTCTTTCCTTGCCTCACCACATACTATTCTCAAAGCAAAAGGCCATAGTCATATAGATAAAACAAAATCAGATCATGCCACTCCTTAAAACCCACCAATTGTTTCCCTTCTCATAACAGCAAAAGTCATTTTTCTTTTTCCTCTTCCCCCTGGAGAATTTTAGCTTCTTAGAGGAAATATTTTTTGTTTTGATCGATACTGTAACCCTCTGGTGGCATGAAAATGCCAGGGATATAACAGGTCTCCAGTAAATATTTATTGAATTTAAAAAAAGTTTGAAAACAGGACCAGGGTTAGGCAATTCAACTAAATCTCCAGATTCTACCGTTCTTAACAGAAGGCTCTTAAGAGAGCATGGAATATGCAGTTATAATTAAATTTTGCACAGTAACTTGCACACAAACTCTTAATATAATTTCATCATTGATGGCATATTTCCCACTGAAATTTTAGCTTCCTATATTATATGAATATTATTAACTTTAAAAGTTAAGCAGAACATTCTAAAATATGACATCTGGGTCTCAATCTCAACTCTCAAGACCAATTCCCTCAACTTCTACTGCAACTACCCAGCCGCTTCCTCCTTCGTGGAGGTATATGCTTACTTATTAATGCTTTGCTGTGAGCACTGTCTTGACAGTGGTCCTGGAACTCTCACTGTTACATTATTTGCTGCACTGTCTGTCAGGTGACCCTGTAGACACGCAGAGGCTTAGACTATCCTGAATAGCACGAGGAATAGTTACTGAGAGTCCAGCTATGAGTTTCTTTTTCAAGGTTCTTCTTTCACTTCTTGAGTATATCTATTAACTTTTTAACTCTCCCAAAGGCATTTCTCAGCCTGTAACCAACTGTTTCCAAGGTCTTTTTCATGAGTAAGCCTGTCTTCCAACAGTTTCATGACTCCTACAGGCTGTACCAGCCCACATACACTTTCATTTCCAACCCAGGACTCCAAGCTTCCTCTTGGCTCTTAGCAGATTCTACATAAGAATTATTTTATCAGTGCAGAATCTTTATGTGATAATTAAAATTCACAGAGAAACCTGGAGCAAGCTGAATACTGATATAATCATTCTACTCTTGATCACTGTTAGACCTTGTCTCATTTCACCAAAAAGTTCAAAACCATTTGCACTGTTTTTTGAACTACCAACAACCTATAATTGAATGAGAAGTTATACACTTTCAACATATGTCAGTCTTGTTTTTCTTAAGTATCACTATAAAACAACACTGCTAAAATCAGGATAGATCCCAACATGCTTAAAAACACATATTAACATGACCCAATATATGTATGGCTATCATCAGTAACATGAGAGGATGATGAACTAACATATATCAAGTACTTACTATGTACAGGCATTTTATCCTCATCATCATATGCAATTCTTATCATAATCTTGTATGATAGGTACATATCATCAGACTTTAATCCCCTCCCCACCCCAGTGAGTGAAAGTGCAAGTTGCTCAGTTCTGTCTGACTCTTTGCAACCCCATGGACTATACAGTCCATGGAATTCTCCAGGCCAGAATACTGGAATGGGTAGCCTTTCCCTTCTCCAGGGGATCTTCCCAACCCAGGGATCGAACTCAGGTCTCCTGCATTGCAGGCAGATTCTTTACCAACTGAGCCACAAAGGAAGCCCAAGGATACTGGAGTGGGTAGCCTATCCCTTCTTCAGTGGATCTTCCTGACCCAGGAATCGAACCAGGGTCTCCTGCATTACAGGCGGATTCTTTATCAACTGAGCTATCAGGGAAGCCCAGAGGCCTTCCTAAAGCCCAGTATCACATCTCCTTAGGTGCCAGCTACTTGTGACTCAACCTTAAGAAGTGCTTAAGGAGAGCTTGGTCAGTTTTTTACCAAAATGAGCAGCTAATAATTAAAACTGTTTTATCTGGTAAACATATAAAAGTCAACTTACACCTGTAGGACAGGATTAAGTGTTTAAAAGTTTTTTCAGTTGATTCACCCTAGCAGGTCCAAGGGATACAAACATTCTTTAAGGAAACTGCACTGTGATGACTACTGAAGTTTTTCATGGAAAAGATGAATAGTTTGTTATATTTGGCCTTTACTTATTTCTCTACATGGAAACTGTCTCTTAAGTTATTCTGTTACGAAAACTTGTATTAATGAGGATAAGCTCCTTAGGGGAAAAAAAGATTTCAAGGTTGTCCTTGACTCTTTAGTGAACTAGACTTCTGAGTTGGACAAGTCTAGCTCTTGAAATTCCTTGAAAAATGCTACTTTCATCCTTTACAGCATAAAAGCTTCACATTAATCTACAAAATAAACTATCTCTACTGAAAGCATTGTCAGAGAACTTGAGGATGAACAGAATAAAATCAGCACCAATACAAAAGCCACACTGATAACACTGAACATTCAGAGAAACAAACAACCGAATGGTGGTATTGACAACCACGGTTTCCGAAGCCCCTTCCCCAGCGGCATCTTCACAGCAGAGGAGCTGGATTCCTGGCTCCCAGAGCCCCCGCCCCACCCCTGCGGTGCACGCACCTCCCAGGCCGGGTTCCCGGGGCCTCCTCAGACTCTGGGGAGCCCAGTCCACGTGAGCTGCACTCCTGGGTCTTTTACATAACTGTGGTTGAAGATATTTTTCACAAGGTTCTTTAAACAAAGATTCACGTGATAAATTTCTGCTCAAGTTTAGTTCCAGGAAATGTTTGGTTTCTGCAGCTGTTTATATGCTTCCGGTTGTCAGGACATGAAAACGATATAATTCTGTTTCTTTTTCTTACTTGAGCAACTAGAAAATGTGAAATCAAAGATATTGCCCAAATCTCTCAGCACTGACAGATGGGAATACTTAATCCTTCCACTTCTTTTAGTTGAGATTGGTTTTACTTTTTTACAAAGTTACTTTACCTTTTTGGCCTGAAATGTATAAGTTGTTTTAAGTGTTTGCAGAAGCAAGGAAAGTTGCTAAATGTAAAACATAAAAGACATATATAATGTTTGACATGCTTAAGCATCCCAGAATAAAATTTAAAAACAGAGAAGAGACACTGAGAAGGCACAAACGCCCAGAATTAAACTCTCTGTTATATAAAAGATACAGAAGATTTCACAGAGAAACAAAGCAGCACTCTACCCTCTGTTTAAACCCGGTTAACCTGTTTGAATACTCAAACAGGAGGTTCTTGGTTGAACCTCCCTAGCAATACTAAAAGTCTGAAATTTTTACAAAGCATTTTAGCAAGAGAGCTCTCAAACATTATTTTGAAAAATAAAAACATTTTAGAAAAGTGAATTAAACTAGGTTTATGACAGGTGTATGTTTGAAGTCACTTCATTTGTAAAATAGTCCAAATTACAGGTGTGCGTTCTGTAACCATAATCGGCCAAGAACTGTTTCTAGTTCCTTCACTTCTTTTCAATACTGAGGTTCAGCTATAAGTCAATAAAGTAATAAGTGATAAAAGTATCCATCTAAATCTTGAAGGTATTTACTATAATTTTTATATTCTTTTCTCAAAGCATTTACAACCTATAAAAAGGCAGACATTATAGCAAATTATATGTTACAAATATGAAAATTCAAACAACAGAAAAAAGGATGAAATTATGTAGGCCATAAGTTTGGACTTACACTATCTGACTAATACAGCAAAAAGAGAGAGCCAATCAATTGCAAAATGCCCACTAGCCATGATGCAATGATATGTCTCAGGAGAAACAGAATTTTCCCTGGTATGCAAATCTGAGAAATATTTCTCTAGCAGATTACTATAGAATAATACACTGGGGTTTTTAATACTGTCCCTGACAGGCTCATATAGCAGTTTCTTAAAGCATACAACATACAGTAAAAACATAAAGCCCTTAGATAATCTGAATGAGTAAAAAAGACAGAAAACCTAGAGAGTCTGTCTAATACAACTTTCTGTGATGATATTCTAGGTATTCTCAATCTATACTGTCCAGTACAGTAGCTACTAGCCACATGTGAGCACTTGAAATGAGGCCAGTACAACCAAGAAACTGAATTTTTAATTACTTTTAATTTTAAATTTTAAAAAATTTTATTTAATTTTTATTTTAATAACTATATTATAAAGCAAATACCTACCCACTGGACCATACAGGTCTAAAACATTAGTTATCAAACTTGTTTTAGTAACAAAACCATTTTTTTGAGTTGGCAAACATACACCAAACCTAATATATAAAAAAATGTAAATGGTATATTACATATAAGTTCAAATTTATAATATTAATATAGTCAATGTGAATATGAGTTTTCCAGTGGGTAAAAACTAGAAATTAAAGGTTGTAAGTGAGAGTTATAAACTCAAATCAGTCTCAGTAAACACTTATTTCTGTATTTTGCTTGGATGCACTGTGCACTATGAGGGACTTACAGCTACACATTCTGAGCTATCCAATTACCAAAAGCCACACACAGCAGCCATCCACTCAGAAAGCATGAGAGGAAAACAGCCTGCCATCAGGGCAGCTTCAGGTGTTTCTCTTCATGCGAAGAGTCCTCCCAGAAGTTCACATGGCCAAACAAGAAGCTATTCTCTTGGGTGTTCAGGTGACAGCTCAGATGCAAGGAAATGAGAATCACAGGGTCACAATGACTTAGAAGCCTTCTGTCTCAAACAGAAACCAATACCTCAAAAATGATCCAGCCACAGCCTCCAGGTCCCCATGAATTTCATACCCATCGCTGAAAAGTGCCCCTCTCAGGGAAGCTCAAAGTTATTGGTTCTAATCAAGAATTCAGAGTTCACATATAGTTTCTCCCCGACCAAACACATTCACCAAATGAAGGTCATTTTCACCATTAGCAATGTTGCCTAGTAACATGGTTAACTTTCCCTTTTTATCATAATTCAGAGGAACTGAATAGGAAGTTCATCCAGGGTTACTTGTGTCCTGAGAGAATGACACTGGTTTTGTTAATTCTTTACCCACCTTCATGATTAAAAAAATAATAATCCTAGTATATCAAGAATAAAAAAGAACTTCCTTAGCTTCTTTCAAACCTGTAACAAAATCATATTAATGATTAAATAATATAAGTATTTCCTTTAAAAGCCAGGAAATTAGACCAAGAAGACTATAACTATAACTTCTGTTCAAGGCACAGTGGTCCTAATCAATGTAACAGAAGAAATCAAAATGAGATATAAAATTTTAAATGAAATGATAAAATTTCTCTAAGTGATAACTATCTATACAGGGACTTATGAAGACAAGATATTAAAAGTAATATAAAAACAAAATCATTAACGTTGCTAGATATAAGGTTAATATACAAAAACTAATATAGTTCCTAGAAGTCACAGAACATAACTTGGCAATTAACTAGAAAAAGCTACCATTTAAAATGTCAACTTAAGAAAAAAAAAACCTGAGTTCCTAAAGTGAACAGACTTGTAGCAGCTGCCTGAGGTATGGGGTTGGGGGAGTAAAATGAGGAAAGGGGTTTCAGGGTACAAATTTCCAGGCATAAAATGAATAAGTCATGGGGATTTAACATACAGCATGGTGACTAGAGATACTAATACTGTACTGCATATTTGAAAGTAACTAAGAGGATGGATCTTGAAAATTCTCATCATAAAAAAAAATTGTGTCATTAGATATGGCAACAGATGTCACCTAAACTTACTGTGGTGGTCATTCTGTAATACATACAAAAATAAAAATCATTACATTGTACAACTAAAACAAATATAATATTATGCAACTATACTTCAATCAGAAAGGAACAAGGAAAGGGAAAGAGGGAAAAGAAGAGAAAGAAAGAGAAAAAGAAAGAAGGCAACTAAAAGATACAAGCTTTCTAATTATAAATTTCCAGTAATGAAACTAACAAGAAAGTTATCAGGCGCAAAGCAGGAAATCAGAGTTGAGTAAATAAAAAAATATACCATGTTTATGGGTGAAGACCTAATTAATATTCTTAAATTGAGTGGAATTTGCACTATGATTCTAATAAAACTCTCTACAAGGTCTTTCATGGATAAGTTGGTCCTAAAATTCTTATGAAAAATAGAGCTAAGAATAAATAGCCTTGCCAAACTTGAAGGAGAACACAGGCGACATGCCTTCCAGAATGTTAGGTTTTACACTGAACCATGGTAAGTTACACAGTACAGACAAACGAGTCACAGAATACCTATAGAAAAAAACATGTGTGTTTGGAAATTTGATATTTAATAGTGGTAGTGCTGCAAATCAGGGGGGAAAGGATGGACTATCAAACAGTGGTGCTAAGACATAAGTCATCTATAAGGAAGTAAAATTAAACCCATGTTTTACACCATATAAAAACATCATCAGGCTAACTAAAGAGATAAATGTGAAAAAAAATCCTTGCTGTAATGAGGGCTTTTAAAAATAAGATACAAAAAGTAGAAATTGAAGTAAAAGACCAATAAATATTACTATGTTAAATTTTTTAAAACATTCTAAACAATAAAAGATTCAAACTTTAAAACAAATGAAAAAAAATCAAGCCATGGACTGAGAAAAAATAGTTTAATAACCAACAAAGTGTTAATTTACAGAATACATGAAAAACTCCTAAAAAATCAAAAAGTAAACATAAACCACTGAATTGATAAAACAGAGAAAAATTGTGGGTAGCCAATTAATCAGAAGGAAATCTGAGTGAAAAATAAACACAAAATGTCCACACTTAGTACAAAGAAAATTAACACTACAATGAGATAATTTTATATCAGGCTGGCAAAATATCATATAGTAATAAAAAAATTTTAACAGATTCAGCCACTTTGGAGAGCAATTTGGCAATATTTAATAAAGGTAGCGAAGCTCGTATCTGTGACCAAGCAATTCCATTCCTGAAAACGTGTACTAGAGAAACTGGCACACGTCCTTAAGGAGGTGTATCTAAGAGTATCTGTTAGCACTCTTTGTAACAGTAAAAAATTGGAAACAACCCAAACACAAATTAACAGGAGAATGGATAAACATATGGTGATACAGTCTTATAATGAAATACTATATATTTAAAAGAATCAAGGACAGCTATAAATACCAAAGATAAATAAATCTTACCAAAAAAACAAAAACAATGTTAGCTTCTACACAGCCAGTGATATAATCAACAGACTGAAAAGGCAATCCACAGAATAAGAGAAAACATTTGCATATATATATCTGATAAGTGGTTAATATCCCAACTCTGTAAGTATCTTCTACAACTCAAGAGCAAAAAAATTAAGAAATCTTCTATTTAAATAGATTTTTCCTTAAAGAAGACATATAAACAGCTAACAGGTACATGAAAAGACGTTCAACACTACTATCATGACGGAATGTAAATCAAAATCACAATGAGATTATCACCTCACACCTGTTAGGATGGCCATTATTAAAAAAAAAAACAAATAACAAGTGCTGGTAAGTATGTGTATAAACTGGAATCCTTGTGTGCAGTGACTGGGAATGTAAAATGGTACACTTGCTATGGAAAACAGTAATGGCTGCTCCTTAAAAAATTAAAAACAGAACTACCAAATGATTCCACAATCCCACCTATGGATCTTTTTTCAAAAGAATTTAAAGTGGGATCTCATAGAGGTATCTACACTCCCATGTTCACTGCAACATTATTCACAATAGCCAAGAGGTGGAAACAACCTAAATGTCCATCAGTGGGTTAATGAATAAAGAAAACGGGTTGTAAACATACAATGGAATATTATTCAGCCATAAAAAGAAGGAAGTCCTGTCTTATGTGTCATGGATGAACCTTGAGGACATTATGCTGAGTGAGATAAGCCAAATACAGAAGAACAAACAGTGCATGATTACACTTATATATAATAAGGTGGCTAAAGTAGTCAAATTCATAGAAGGAGGAAATAGAACAGTGGCTGCCACGGACTGGAGGGGAGCGGGAAATGGAGGTGCTGTTCAGTGGGTGCAGAAGTTCAGTCATGCAAGATGAAGAACTTCTAGAGCTCTGCTGCCCAGCACTGTGTGTAGAGTTAATAATAATGTACCACACACTTAAAATTTTAAGATGGAAGATCTCATGTGTTTTTCAGCACAATTAAGAAAAAATGTTTGAAATCATATAAATAATATTATATACATATATGTGTGTGTGTATATGAATATTTATATATGTATGTATGTATGCATGCTGTCACTTCAGTCATGTCCGACTCTTTGTGACCCTATGGACTGTCCTCTGCCCGTGGGATTCTCCAGGCAAGAATACTGGAGTAGGTGGCCATGCCTTCCTCTAGGGTATCGTCCCAACCCAAGGATTGAACCCGCACCTCCTGAGTCTCCTGCATTACAGGCGGATTCTTTACCCATTGAGCCACCTGGGAAACCTCATACATATGTAAGTATGAATATATATATATACACTTGTATACAAAGGCAGTAAGAGCATAAAAAACGTGTGGAGGCATTAAACACTAAATTCAAGACAGAGGTTTCAAACTAGTAAGGAGGAAGAAAGGAGAACAGGGCCAAAAATGCCAAATAGGAAGTTTCTATTTTCTCTGTGATGTTTTATTACTTAAAAAAAACAAATATTTTACAACTGATAATATTTAAACAAATATTTTAAAACTTACAGTGTTTGATAATTTATTTTTACTTTCAATTTGTTTTTCTGCATGTTTTAAATATATTACTACAGAAACATTTTTAGAACCTAGTAAATACTCAGAACATTTTCTTCCTTTTTAAGAAATGGGTATAGTTCATCTTCTCTAATAAAAAAAGATTCCGTGGGGGGAGGATGGATCTGAAATTGTATCAAAATTGAGTTTGTATGTGTGTTCACTCTTCGCAGAAGAGAAGCCACAGATTTCATCAAAGGGGTCTGTGACTCAAAATGTTGAGAACCATGGACATAACTGCTCATATCTGCCACTTTTCAGCAGGCAACAATAAAACAGAACCCCTAGGTACTTACCTGAAAAAAATGAAAATGCCAACTTGGAAAGTGAACGCTCCTGTGTTCACTGCAGCATTATTTACAACAGCCAAGACATGAAAACAACCTAAGTCTACAATGACAAATAAATAGAGAAAATGTAGTATATATACACACAATATAATATTATTCAGTCATATAAAAGAATGAAATTTTGCCATTTCTGACAACATGGATGGACCTTGAGGGCATGGTGACCAGTGAAATAAGTGAAGTGAGACAGAGTAAAACAAATACTGTATGACTGCACTTATATGTGAAATCTAAAAAACAACAACAACAAAACACCAAGCTCATAGTACAGAGAACAGACTGGTGGCTGCCAGAGGTAGGGGGTAGACGGGTGGGCAAAATGAGTAAAGGAATTCAAAAGGCACAAACTTTCCAGTTAGGAGAGCCCTGGGGATGGAATGTATAGCAGACAACCATACTGAACAATACTGTATTGCATATCTGAAAATTGCTAAGAGACTTGATCTTAAAAGTTGTCATCACAAGAAAAAAAAAATCTGTAAATATCTATGCTGACAGACATTATCTAATCATGTGATCACTTCCCAATACATACAAATACTGAATCATTATGTTGTATACCTGAAATTAGTATCTGTCGACTATACCTCAAAAAAAAAGAACCAAATCTGAATTTGAACCAAGCAATGTCTTCCTAACCTTTTTCTTAGTTCTGATTTTCTGTTTATATGCTCTTTTATTTTATGTGTGTTTGCTGCAGAGTTGCCTCAAACTCTCTCTGACAAAAAGGGCAAGCAATCAATTAAAAAAAAAAAAGAAACGCCCTTTAAGAAGTCCCACCAAATGCATGTAAAAAAATACAAAATAGAAGAATCATTTGGAACAAACATAAACACTGACACAGCAGCCTTGGATCAGGTGTCAAGACGAATGGTTCCATTTACTGACTTTAGCAGGAAGGCTTCACAGAGGGCAGGCTGTGTCTGGGATCTCATCTTCTTTTTGACCACAAAAAAATCAAATATGATTAAGGAATATGAAAGTCACAGGAACAGGTCAGAAACTGGGGGTGGGAAGTATATTGTTGAGAAAAACTTCCCCCAGATGATTCCTACCTTTTCCTACATCCCACCAGTAAAGCCCCCAGTCCCCGCTACAGTTGAGATTACTGAGTTGAATTTATTCTTTTAAATTATTCAATGCTTGACAAGTAAGTTTATTGAGCACTTACTCTATCACTGTCAGGAAGGGAGTATTTTTGTACTTCTGTATAGTTAGAGCTTTCCGGGAAAATTTACTGAGACCGCGGTTAAAGGACAAGCCTTAAAACCTAAAAAAAAAAAAAGACTAAAGAGATAGTAAAAGATTGGTCTCCCCTGACGTATGTGTTTACATTTCAGAAGGATGATGAAACTGGGGTCATGGAGACATTCCAGAGTTACAGACTCAGAGTCTCTTGTCTTAGGTTACTGACGTCAGTAATAATCTGTCTTGGCCTCAGAAACCCCATGTCTACTTTCAGGACAACATGAACAAATACAGATATTAAAAACTTATCAGTCACCAGGGTAGTTCCTAAGGACATAACCATGAATAAGAATAAGTTCAGAGCACGTGGTCTGTATGTATTTAAATTTTTCTATTTTAATAGAGAAAAGCTAAAAATAAGTGAAATTAATATAGTGTGAATGGAGTGCCACAAAGGTTGGGAGACTACAGAGTCACAGAGATTAGAATCTGAAATACCAGAGGCAGTTCTGAAAGAAGAGAATTATGAAATGACGGAGAAGGTGATAATGTTTAAAGGCACAAGGGTAAAACTTCAGGGGTGATTAGGTTATGTCTGTTTAGCTGTAAGAGAGCCACTATGGAGAATACTGAAAAAATGCACAGCAAATACAAAGCCAAAGAGAGCAGAAGCCCCGAGTATCTGTACTACTGTGTAAAGGCACTCAAGACATATCTGTTGAATGAGTGAATGAACAAACAGACTTGGATTTGAAACACTATTTGAAACTACCAAAGGTTTCTAGTCAGAGGACACACATGATTGAAACTATTTCTGATAAAACTCTAGTTTTCAGTAAATAGAATGGACTGGAGGAAAAGGGAGAAAAGGTATGGTCAGTTAGGAAGCTACTGAGACCCTCCAAGACAAAGGCGGGCAGGGCCTGGGTCCAGACTGAAAACCAGAAGTACGATTTTTAAAAGTGCGTTCCTAAGAATACACACTTTGTTTATTCTATTTACAATGTCACAAGCATATAAAGAAGTAGCATTGCATGTTTTCAACTCATTTATTCGTGCATGATGAAAACTAGGATGATTATCTAGTTTATCTAATGCTCAACTGGGCTTTTTACCCTAGGTTTCTTTTTTAGCTCCAACAGGAATGAAGCATAACCTGAGTCCTTCAGAATCATAGTCTCTGTGGCCTCCTAGTGCTGGCCATCGAGAATGACAGTTTCTGCACCAAATTTTCTGTGAAAACAAGATAGGTTCACTCTGTACTCTAGGTTTTCTTCTATAGATATATAAGGTATTAATAATTATGGCATCCCTCCAAAGAACATCTTAGACACTATTCACAAGCATACCAGGTCTATGACGGAGGTAAACAAAATATCTATGAAGCTAAGTCACTGGATCATTCATGCTTACGTCTCTAACATTACTTTCTATAACAGTCTCTGAGAAGCTACTGCCAAGAGTTTTTTCTGCTTTATTTTTGTTTCAAACAAAATTTTAATTAATCTCTGTCCGTATCTTCTACGCCATTTATTTTTTATTTCACCCTAGCAACTTTATTTATCCACTCTGCTTCTATTGACTATTCACTATGAAAGATAACTCAGTGCTTCCATCTGTCAAAAGACTCAAGTAAATTTCCCTAATCAAAGGTTCTCCCATCTTCTGACTGGACTGAGAGTACTGTGAGCTTATTAGGCACACATGACACAGCTTTTGCTCACAAGCAGTCTTGGTCACACACAAACGTGGCTCTGCTTCCAGCCAGACCCTGAGTCCCATGGGCACTCTGAGTAGCAGCAGAGACCCTCCAGCTACCCAAGGAAAAGACCACTAGGTCCGGGAGGAGGGCTATGTGCTGATTGGCAGTGCTGTCCACTGAGGATGTGATCAGCATCAAATCTCCAGATGTCTGTTTCATGCAACTAAAATGCAACTAAAAGGTTTCAGAGATACAAGTAGCGTAAGTCTTCATGTCATCTGGACCTCTCATACCATAAATGACAAAATATTTTAGCAGAAGAATTAAACAACTGGGTCAAGGCCATGTATCCTAACTATGTTTAGACACCTGGGGAAGAGTTTAGGGAGGAACAAGTGACAAATACATAAAATCTAAGCAAACAATGTCTTCTCTCCAAAAAAAAAAAGTTACTAACACTGGGGAAAACAAAAAGCTGTGCTGGAAAAAAAGTAACCATAGATTGTATGCTTCGGGTGTGAATAATGTTTTCATGGTCATAATAATGTAAACACTGATTATTATTCAAAATTCAATTACAGTTACAATGAAAAGGGAGGAGAGTTCCGCACGTAGTGTGACAATGCACAAGCAAGATAAATCCCCTTCCTCTAGCGTGAGAAGTCAAAGGTAACGCCTAAGACTGAAAATTAAAAACTGGAAAAAGAGCAACGTGCTATTTAGAGATGTGGAGGCAAATAACCGAACCATTAGTTCTTGAACTAGAGCTGAACTCCAGACAGCAGGGACTGGGGTGGGGGAGTCAGGCAACGGCTGAGTTTTACAACAAGCCTTGGACTCTGAATCCTGTGCATGTATAGCTGAGATTAAAATTAAATTAAAAAGTGACCATGAAGATACTAGAACCTAGTCCAGTTTCTCACTGTATAATACTTTTTTTAAATTATATATTTTTTCGCTTGAAGAAAACATGGATATTTTAACCAAACAATTTAATTTTCTATTGTCCTGCTGTGGCTATTGTGTCTCATTTCATGGAAGCAAAAGAACAAGTCAATAAATCAAATATTCACCAACCGAGCATATGAGTCTATACTAGACACCGGGAAAACACACAAGTAAGGCCTCCCCTGCAAACAGTCACTCTGTTTTAGAGAAACAAACCCACAAATAACCTAAAAGCAATGCGACAGGCACCCTAACACTTAACCGTCCTGTGAGTCTTGGTTTCCTCATTTGCAAAATGCCTCATCGGGTTTTCGTGAATATTTAATGATTCAGTACATATAAACTTCTTGGAACACTGCCTGGCAGATTATAAGAAAAATAAGGCCCCAAATACAAACCTTTGTCTGCCTGATTTTAAAGGCCATGATCATTCTGCTACACCACATTTCTAAAATAATCCTGTTCAATTCAAAAACAAAAGATTCTCCTAAAAATGGTATCCAGTAAAAAGACAAACTGTGACTCATTACATATGTATATGTAGGGGTAGAATAAAATCTGAGGATAAAAAAAAAATTTTCCTAGCTCTTTTTTTTCTTTTCTAATTATTTACAAATATTTGATTTATTTAGAAACAGTCCCCTATAATATGTCTTAGGAGTTCAGTTTAGTTCAGTCACTCAGTCATGCCTAACTCTTTGCGACCCCATGGAAAGCAGCACACCAGGCTTCCCTGTCCATCACCAACTCCCAGAGCTTGCTCCAATTCATGTCCATTAGGAGTTAGGCATGATTAAAACTGAAGTTCTTGATTTATCAAGAAGTAAAATGTGGCAGTGATCTTCAACCAGAAAGTAAATTATCACTAGATGGCACTGTACTGGATAATTTTTTTAAATTTTTTTAGCTCAAGGTTCAATTTACTTATCAAATTAAAAGAATTCTTTCTTTCAACAGAAGAAGGTAAGATTGCATTACTCCTATTTTAAGTTATCTCATGGCTTTGAAAATAAAGATATGGTATAATGGAAAAGAAAACAATGACATAATCAAGTTAAACTCTATTTTTAAACTATTCTGATATCTTAAATAACTCTTCTGACATTTTCTAAGCAGAAACAATTATGACTGTCTCTGGTTTACAATACAACAAACAAGTACAGGAACGGAACATGTGCGGATTTGTACTGTAGCAATTTGACTTAGGTGGAACTACACTTCCCAGAATCCCTGGTCACAAAGGGTCCAGGCAGAGTTGGCCAAAAGAGGAATTCACTTCAGATGCCAGAGCAGGAACTGAAGCAGCCATAGGATTTCTCTTCTCGGTTAGATGTGGTGACGGACACTGACGCTGCCAGTTCCAGCCCATTCTAACACCCCTCTGGTCCACGTCTAGCTCTTTTTTTTCTCCACCACTGAACCGACTGACCAATAAAGTCCCCAGGTTCACACCAGACAGCTGGCAGAAAACACAGAAGTGGCGTTCTGGAAGTATTTAATTATGGACAAATGCTGCAATTCATGGGGTCACAAAGAGTCGGACACGAC
This sequence comes from Giraffa tippelskirchi, assembly GCF_054371585.1. NCBI lineage: Eukaryota > Metazoa > Chordata > Mammalia > Artiodactyla > Giraffidae > Giraffa > Giraffa tippelskirchi. The sequence continues at coordinate 138,745,006 of NC_137284.1, forward strand.
TGAGTGACTGAACTGAACTGAATGTTTAGTAAGCTATAATAATGAAGTAAATGAGTTAAGCTCCTCCTCACACAGCAGCTTCAATGTGTTGATAATGTTCTATTAATTTATAGATTTATATACCCTTTTCCATGTATGAAACATTACATAACTTTTTTTATAGGGCAATCAGTGATATTAAACATCCGGAGATATTCAAATAAGTTGAGACCACAATGTCTGAACAAAAAAGGGAGCTAAGAAATCCATCTCAACCATTTCTTTAATATTTACCAAATTATCATTCAGCAGTTTCATTCACTGTGCATGAAAACCCTCCATCTATAGTCAGCTATCTTTAATAGTCAGCCAAACTCCTAAGTTTGATAGCTAACCACCAAGACGACTTCTTAGTCTGTTTTATTTTCAGAACTGAAAAAGTAGATCTAGTGCTAGAACCAATGACAAGGATACACAACAGGCTCAATATTCTGCGTTAAAAAGAGTTGATCGGTTAAACCATCTTCATACTGGTATCAGCCTGATTCAACTCCCTTAACATCTGAGTTACCACAAGGTAATGAAACAAAACATCAAAGAAAATAAGAAATGTAACTGCTAGTTCACTTCTGTGGATTAAAAAAAAAAACAAGATTCTGTGTTTTGCCCTGTCTCTGGCAATGCTATTCAGAATCCAACAGTCTGGGTGATTGCTTCCATATAGATAATTCCCCAAGTCTTATCTCTACCAACGAACTTCCACATAGTCACAATACTCCAGACCCATAAGGCAGTATTCTCTTCTGTGTGTGCTGTCAAGGTTTACAGAGGACTTCCCAAGTTCCTAAGTTTACAAACCATTATCTCCAGCACTCCTATGAAACAGGTACTATTACACAGATCCTGGTCTTGACATGTCCTAGATGTATAAACTTGGAAGCTTTAGAGAGACTCAGCAGCTTTATCCAAGGTTATGTATCTAGTATATGTCAAAATGAGGATCTGAACCCAGGTTGGGTCTGACCACAGAACCCAAAGTCCCCATCCTCAGTCCATCCTCCTCTCCCATTAGATTACTTAAGAATAACATTTGCCTCTGATTTCGTCAAGTATTCACTCAAAACAAGCAATGCACTTGTATTTAGTATGTGTTAAAACTTAGCTGTTGACTTAGTACATCCTAAATACATTATGTTGACTAATACATAAATCATAATTTTAAAAAAGCTGGCTTAAAACTCAACATTCAAGAAACTAAGATCACAGCATCCAATCCCATCACTTCATGGCAAATAGATGGGGAAACAATGAAAACAGTGAGAGACTTTATTTTCTTGGACTCCAAAATCACTGTAGATGGTGACTGCAGCCATGAAATTAAAAGACACTTGTTCCTTGGAAGAAAAGCTATGACCAACCTAGACAGCATATTAAAAAGCAGAGACATTACTTTGCTGACAAAGGTTCATCTTGTCAAAGCTATGGTTTTTCCAGCAGTCATGTATGGATGTGCGATTTGGACTATAAAGAAAAATGAAGTGAAGTGAAGTGCAAGTCGTTCAGTCGTGTCCAACTCTTTGCAACCCCATGGACTATGCAGTCCATGGAATTCTCCAGGCCAGAATATTGGAGTGGGTAGCTGTTCCCTTCTCCAGGGGATCTTCCCAACCCAGGGATTAAACCAGGGTCTCCTGCATTACAGGCGGATTCTTTACCAGCTGAGCCACAAGGGAAGCCCAAGAATACTGGAGTGGGTAGCCTAGCCCTTCTCCAGGGGATCTTCCTGACCCAGGAATCGAACCAGGGTCTCCTGCATTGCAGGCGGATTCTTTACCAACTGAGCTATCAGGGAAGCCCAAAGGAAAATGAGCTCTGAAGAATTGAGGCTTTTGAACTGTGGTGTTGGAGAAGACTTTTAAGAGTCCTTTGGACTGCAAAGAGTTCAAACCAGTCAATCCTAAAGGAAATCAGTCCTGAATATTCATTGGAAGGACTGCTGCTGAAGCTGAAGCTCCAACACTTTGGCCACCTGATGTGCAGAACTGACTCATTGGACAAGATCCTGATGCTGGGAAACATTGAAGGCAGGAGGAGAAGGGGACGACAGAGGATGGGATGGTTGGATGGGATCACCAACTCAATGGACATGAGTTTGAGCAACTCCGGGAGTTGGTGATGGACAGGGAAGCCTGGCGGGCTGCAGTCCATGGGATCGCAAAGAGTTGGACACAACTGAGCGACTGAACTAAACTGAACTGAAGTACATCCTGAATGAGAAAGTGAGCTAAGGTGTTATCTGGTATCAAAGAGTAACTCCTTCTCCAATTTAAAGTAGAGAATACTCAGTTTCATAAAACATAACAACAGTTAGACAATGAAGACAAAAACCAGAGGATAATTAAATTAGAATCATGTAACCTCTACACCTCAAACCCATTCCAGTCTTAGGAGTCCACCTACACTAAGGACAATCATATTATATTATCATACCTCCGAGTTCTACATTCTGTTGATGCTACTGGGGCTCCTTTCTACGTGAATGAATACTGCAGGATTCTACCTTTCCTGGACCAATAGCAGTTTAAGTGGGCCAAATCCAGCCATGTTCTGAGCAATGGCAATTAAAGAAGAATTTTTAAGGATCACTTGCTATGTAAAAAAAGAGTACGTTTCTGCCCCTTGACGTTTAACACTTGGATTTTGTCACCCTACCTGAATTAAATGTATCAGAGTTTTGCCCTGTGAAGATATCATCCTGCTCTCTCTTGTCTGAGAACAAGAATCCCCTACTTGATATTCCTTATTTAGTAACAGACTGAGTGCATCTATTTACTATGAGCGCATCTTGGGAATACAAATGCTATCCATTTGGATTAAGTTTTAAGCACAGTATGGGCAAATTTCATGGTAGGCCTAGAAAAAGGACTCTCCTAGGCTTTTCATGATTTCCTTCTCCCTCTGGTCAGCTTCAAGTCAGTACTCTCTGTTAGGATGCTCTACCTCCATTCCCAGACACAGGGTAAGCACTCTGAGTCCTGAGGCAAAGAGAGAGAGAGAGTCCTTTTCCCCACAGGCCCCAGGTCTAGCTGTCTAAGGACAAAAGCTTTCCCCTCAGCCACTAGACCCACCAGCGCACCACTCACTGTCCCCCCTTCAGAGACTCCTTCTCCTTGAGCACATACTCAGCCTCACCCCCTGTTCTCTTTAGCCTGGGTCCTTGCTAGAAGTCATTTTTTCTACTATTCTCTCTGTCCAGCATCACTCACTCACCTGACTCAGCAAGGGTCACACAAATTGCATACTTTAAAGGTGTCTTTGCTACATCTTGAGCATTGTTCTTTCATTTACATCTGAATAAAACAATAAGTTATAAACATTTTATTGTGGTTTAAGCCCCTGACTCCAGGTAGGCAAGTGCCTGCCTTATCCTTGATTTTTACGATGAGAAATTTTTCACTATGGATATTAATTAGTTGCTTTTAAATGTATGCAGTCAGAACAAAAGGAGCGCCTTGAAATAAAGCAGAAGAGATTCCGTACCTCCTAATTACCTGGATACTAAAACACTTAAACATGTACCACTGACAGGGGTTATAAAATTTCTAATTCTGTCAATATTAAAAAAATAAAATAAAATGGAGAGAAAACAATTATCTATCCTTGATGACTTTGCCTGAAGGAAGAATTTAGGGTGTTTTATAGTCCCTCTGACTTAAGTCTTTGTTTTCATCATTACTTTAGAAGGTAATCCGATCCACTCTAATGGTCCCAGAGAACCACTTATCCTTTTCCAAGTATCCACTATAAGACTGAACCTGGCTTTGGTACTCCTCTTTCTTTTAACTCACTCCAAAAATGGGCTTCAGAGAATGACTTTCCAAAGTCAACACAAACTTCAGACTTCAGATCTCTCTTAACAACTGATCACAGAACGCAGACGAAACTTAAAAACTCAGTGGTGCTCTCCAAGCTTTCAAAGCAAAACACTGCATAAAAATGCAGAGATAAGCACAGCTTCAAACAACACTGAAGCCCACTGGCTTTACTTCCATGAAGGTCCCAAGTTCTAGAAATAACTGTTCCGTAAATGACTTTTTTTAACTTTGTCAGGATCATCCACTTAAACAACCTTGGTATGTCACCGTCATTGCTTAGGTCTTTTTTTTAAAAAAAGTCTTTCACTGACACAAGACAGAAAATTTAAGAATTCAGAGAAACACTCGTAGATTAAAAAAAAACTATATGTACTATTTATATACAGAAGTATTGCCAATATCCGCTGGATCATCGAAAAAGCAAGAGAGTTCCAGAAAAACATCTATTTCTGCTTTATTGACTATGCCAAAGCCTTTGACTGTGTGGATCACAATAAACTGTGGAAAATTCTGAAAGAGATGGGAATACCAGACCATCTGACCTGTCTCTTGAGAAACCTGTATGCAGGTCAGGAAGCAACAGTTAGAACTGGACATGGAACAACAGACTGGTTCCAAATAGGAAAAGGAGTACGTCAAGGCTGTATATTGTCACCCTGCTTATTTAACTTATATGCAGAGTACTTCATGAGAAACGCTGGGCTGGAAGAAGCACAAGCTGGAATCAAGATTGCCGGGAGAAATATCAATAACCTCAGATATGTGGATGACACCACCCTTATGGCAGAAAGTGAAGAAGAACTAAAGAGCCTCTTGATGAAGGTGAAAGAGGAGAGTAAAAAAGTTGGCTTAAAGCTCAACGTTCAGAAAACTAAGATTATGGCATCTGGTCCCATCACTTCATGGGAAATAGATGGGGAAACAGTGGAAACAGTGTCAGACTTTATTTTGGGGGGCTCCAGAATCACTGCTGATGGTGACTGCAGCCATGAAATTAAAAGATGCTTACTCCTTGGAAGGAAGGTTATGGCCAACCTAGATAGCATATTTAAAAGCAGAGACATTACTTTGCCAACAAAAGTCCATCTAGTCAAGGCTATGGTTTTTCCAGTGGTCATGTATGGATGTGAGAGTTGGACAGTGAAGAAAGCTGAGCGCCGCAGAATTGAGGCTTTTGAACTGTGGTGTTGGAGAAGACTCTTGAGAGTCCCTTGGACTGCAAGGAGATCCAATCAATCCATCCTAAAAGAGATCAATCCTGGGTGTTCATTGGAAGGCCTGATGTTGAAGCTGAAACTGCAATACTTTGGCCACGTCATGCGAAGGGTTGACTCATTGGAAAAGACCCTGATGCTGGGAAGGACTGGGGGCAAGAGGAGAAGGGGACGACAGAGGATGAGATGGTTGGATGGCATCACTGACTCGATGGACATGGGTTTGGGTGGACTCCGGGAGTTGGTGATGGACAGGGAGGCCTGGCGTGCTGCAATTCATGGGGTCGCAAAGAGTCGGACACGACTGAGCGACTGAACTGAACTGATACTACCTTATGCCAAAATAAAGACCTTCCCACTACCCTTTTCCTGAATCTACCTATTTCAAATTGTTTTTAAGGTGGTCTATACGTACTCATTGTCTATACTCATTAACCCCCACAGCACTTGGCCACTGGAATGAAGTTCCTAACACGAGCATTATAATTTTTCTCACTGAAAGCCTCTGACTTGATCCAATTCAATGGCCTCATCCTTCATCTCATCCCATCTTGACCTCTTGATGGTATCTGATATTGACCACTTCCCTTTTTTATAAACTTTTTATTTTTTATTGGAGTATAGCTGATTAACAATGTTGTGATAGTTTCAGGTGAACAGCAAAGGAACTCGGCCATACCTATACATGTATCCATTCTCCGCCAAACTCCCCTCCCACCCAGGCTGCCAATAACATTGAGCAGAGTTCCAATAAAACAATACAGTAGGTCCCGGTTGGTTATCCATTTTAAATATAGCATGACCACTTCCCTTTTTGAAGCTGTTCTTCAATGGGCTTTTTCTGCCCTTTAAAGGCTAGAATGTCCAGTGGTCCTTTGTGTGGGCTGCCCTCATTATGCCCAACTATTTCCCCTTTAGTAATCTCACCCATTCACACAATGGGACTCCACCATCCACATCTTTCCTAAACTTCGGAGTCACATTGCCAATGGTCTGCTAGTTGTTGCCATTTCAGTGCCCCCTTTTCAGATGTCCAAAGCCAAGTCCAACCTTCCTCTCATCCAATGGCTAGAGGATTCAAAACTCTGCAGCCATTTGCTACTCTTCCATCTCTCTCCCAACTGCCACATGGAGCTCTAGTCCATAAATCTCACCAATTCTACCTCCCAGAGCATACTCCACCTGGTCTCCTCTTCCACATCTCCACTGTCCGTGCTCTAATCCAGGCCCCTCATCTTGCTCACCTGGACACTGTGTTCACTCACCTCCTAACTAGTCCATTCTCTTTAGTTTATCCCCATCCAGTCCAATTTTCACACTACTGCCAGAGCATTTTTCTAAAATGGTGAAACTGTGCCATTCCTATGATTTTAAAATCCCCAATGGTTCCCCACAATCAACAGGGCAAAGATTAGCTATCAGGATTACAAACTCGGCTCCTTCTAATCTCATTTCCTACCACGTGTCTACTTACCAACTCCCAGGAGCCTCAAGCTCCTTCTCAACTTCTCAAACAGTGATCCTTGGACCTGTACGGCTGGTACACTCTGCTCCTTCTTCTCTACAAGGTGAGCAGCTGCCTACTTATTTCCCAACCTTCCCAGGCCGAACTGGTCACAGGCTTTCAAGGCTGTCTGCATGTGAGGCTATGCTGCGACATGTACCACGCAGTCTCATTCATCTCCACTTGGCTCTCGCTCCCAAGCCGTGGCTGAAACCTATTCAGAGGAGCATCTCAAGGTCAGGAAGTCCACTCCATTAATTTTTTCAGTCTACTAAAGATTCTCTGTGGCTCACATGATGTATCTGTCTCCCTAGCCACCAGATCTCCTGACCATCGAAGTGCAGCGACACCACTGCCATGCTGGTGGTGTGTCTACTGCAAGGCGTGGGAAATCAGTCATGTGTTCATTCCACTAACACTCATTAGACGTGGGGATCCACAGGTGAGTAAGACTTGACTCCTTCCACTAAGGAATTCATAGTCTAGTAGGGAAAACAAACACCTCAACAGACGTTTATATAACATGTTGGAGGAGACCAGTGATAGAGTGATTCCCAGGACATTCTGGACTCAAGGGATCCGGAGGAGGACAAGGAACCCAGCAAGGTGTGGAGCACTGGGTATGGGAGGAGGCCACTGGAGGAAGGCTCTGGGACTGATGGTGCTCAAAGTGAGTCTCAGAGAACACTAGGGAAAGAGGAGGGGATAGGATGGACGGAGGCAGGAAAAGGGAAATACATCAATTAATCACACCAATTGCTTTTTCACTGCCTAAGTACAAGTAGTAGAAGTCATGAGACACTCCCTGCAAATATATCCATACATGTAACTGTGAAAACAACAAAATCGGCATTCTCCTAGGACACACCTTCTCACTTTTTGTCTCTCCCTCTCTCTTATACCCACTGACACAAGAAAAACTTAATACATACAATGAAAAATAGATGTAAGAATCATCACAGCAGTACTGACATGTTTAGAGCCCATGTTTCTCATTTCACACTTCCTCTAAGTTTCTTTTTTTCTGCACTCTCCACCCCAAAGTTTCTCAGACTTCCCTCACTCCTGATGGCTTTCTCCCCTCCCCTGCCCCTTTCAGCTCTTCCTATGCCCACCTTCTGTGCACAATGCAGAACTAGCATACATCTTTTAATGTTGCCCTATTTATTCAGAGACAGTGTTACCATGAGCGGTCAGATCTTTTTGTGCTATATTTATCAGCAACAGTTCTTTTTTTCTTTTTCCACAGTATAAAGTCTACCCTTTAATTTAGACCCATAGTTACTACCGATACACTAACTTAGTTTCTCTAAGTCTTTTAGAACACTCAAAAGTTATTCTTACAGAAAAAATAGCCCTCTTAGAAAAAAAAATCAAAATAATAATCATCACACTATGTAGTAGAGAAAACTCAGATTTCATTTCTGGCTATGTCAGTGTTCTACTACATGATTCCTTGGTCTATCTGATTTCAAGTCCTTATAGAAATTTTAAAATAAACTATTTCACATAAAGTGATTTTTAAAATATTTTCATGTTTTTTGTTCCACCTTATTGACAATTATTTTACTAACTTGAAAGCTGACTAAATACATACACAGATACATAACATAAAAGAATACAAAATGATCTGTCAATTTAGTATTTCTGTTCGTCAGCAACTATATTAATCAGATTTACTAATCATCTCTGCAAGTTCAATGAACGAAACCAATGAATAATAGAATTGTGCTTCAAGTTAAGAGATAAGGAAGAGGGAAAACAGGTGACCCCTTGCTTGGATCTGATCTTGAAGTCACACTAACTAGGGGGGAGGGAAAGGAAGGGAGGAGGGGGGAAGAGCACAGATAAGAACAGTCAAAACAGTATGAGAAGTAAAAAAAATTAGAAAGTAAGTTGATTTCACTCACAGTTAAGAGTCTCTGAAAACAAGTGAAGGCAAGTCATACTGCATCCCTCCATCCAAGAACTGAGCAGAAGTTCCACTCCAGGAAGGCTTGGTGGTGCTAAAAGGAGGCAAGAAGGATGTAAGATCTCAGCATCTAAGTGATGAAAGGCATGCCAGCCATTCATCCTCCCACTTTAGGCACATTTTTTTTTTAAGTTAATCATCAAATTAAATATTATAATCCAATTTCCAAAATTGTTCTATTCCACTTAAACTGTTGTCACCTCTAATAATCTTACAGGCAGATGCATTCATTTCAAACATCACTCTTTTCAGATTCCTTGATATCTGAAGTTCTCGATCACTCCACCTTTTTTGTTCTTATCAGGAACACAGCCAGATCTTTCTCTAATGCTACAGATCCAGCTCCTCTTCTCAGTTCAATTCAGTCGCTCAGTAGTGTCTGACTCTTTTCGACCCCACAGACTGCAGCACGCCTGGCTTCCCTATCCATTACCAACTCCTGGAGCCTACTCAAACTCACGTCCATCACATTGGTGATGCCATCCAACTATCTCATCCTCTGTCGTCCCCTTCTCCTCCTGCCTTCAATCTTTCCCACATCAAGGTCTTTTCCAATGAGTTGGTTCTTCACATCAGGTAGCCCAAGTACTGGAGTTTCAGCTTCAGCAGTAGTCCTTCCAAAGAGTATTCAGGACTGACTTCCTTTAGGATGGACTGGTTGGATCTCCTTGCAGTCCAAAGGACTCTCAAGAGTCTTCTCCAACACCACAGTTCAAAGGCATCAATTCTTTGGCACTCAGCTTTCTTTATAGTCCAACTCTTACACCCATACATGACCACTAAAAAATATCCTAGCTTTGACTAGACGGACTTTTGTTGGTAAAGTAATGTCTCTCCTTTTTAACATGCTGTCTAAGTTGGTCATAGCTTTTCTTCCACGGAGCAAGTGTCTTTTAATTTCACGGCTGCAGTCACCAACTGCAGTGATTTTGGAGCCCCCCCAAAATAAAGTCTCTATTTCCATTGTTCCCCCATCTATTTGCCATGAAGTGATGGGATCAGATGCCATGATCTTAGTTTTCCAAATGTTGAGGTTTAAGCCAACTTTTTCACTCCCTTCTAACCAGACTCCAAACCATGGTTTCCCCCAGAGACTTGGTCTTCAGTTCTCTGGTCTGCCTCTCTGTACACTCATCCCTTGATGAGTGTAACTCTCACTTCACATGAGGGTTAAACTTCACATTAAGTTTCCCTCTTTGGCTAGACATTTCAACATGAGACCTGGTTCATGTTTCAAGGGCTTAGGAATTTCCCCTTCAATGTTTAAAACCAGACAAGCACCCTTATCCCCTGAAAATTGTTTTCTCTTTCCAGTTACTACATGCCTGATCATTCTGCAGGTCAGAAAACCTTGAAACCACTTTTTACTCACATCTTCCTCTCTTTCTGCAGTACCCCTCTTCTCTCTCATGTCCCCCAACTAACTCCACCATTAACTCTACTGCTGGATTATTGCACTAAGGTCAATCTATTTGTCCCTTTCTTCAATTATTCTTTGCCACTGCGACCGGATTAATCTGCTAGATACCGTGGTATTCTTCATTTCAAAATCGTACACCCCTCCTTTTCTTCAGAACACAGATAGTGGAGTGGTTTTAAAACGTCCCCAGATTCTCTGACACACCTCTCCTTAAAAGGTAGAACCTAATGCCCGCCTCCTCCCTGCCTTGAGTGTGGGCTGAATCTACTGGCTTGCTTCTAAGGAATAGAACTCTCACAAGAGTTCCCAAATCCCTGACCCACAAACCACAGAAATTGTTAAGAGACCATAAAATGCTTGTTTAGTTCTAAGCCACTAAATTCAGGGGTAATTTGTTACATGGCAATAGATTACTAATTCAGAAGGTCTTTCTACTGCCCAGTGGATCAAATCCAAACTCTGTGGGACACAAGGTCTTCCCCAAACTGTTCCTACCTTATCTTCAAGAACAAACACCTGCTTCAGTCTAAGGCCAGTTATTGCACTGACCTCATGTAACATGGTAAAATTCTGCTTCTTTAGCTTATACTATTCTCACATGAAATGTCCTTCTTTGAGTCTCCCTACTTACCTGAATTCAACACTCTTTTTGGGCTCAGTTCTAAGTCTACCTACCAAAGAAATTCTTCTATTTTGTAATGTATATAAATAAACACATATTTGATTTCCAAAACTATGTTTAAGTTATTTAAGGGAGAAATCATGACTTTGCTATCTTTACATTCCCCATATTAATGGACACATACTTTTTTGTTTAGAATTAACTTTTATATCCTTCCTTCAAAAAAAAAGCTTTGAATATCTTTTAAGAGAGGACATATACAATAAAGTTTACTTCATTTAAAAAGTGTCAAATAGTTTGAGAGGATAATTTGGTATTATACACCACCAAAAAAATCTACATGGTCTATGAATAAGCAATTCCATTTTCAAGAATCTATTTTATAGATATAAATACAAGTAAGCAAAAATATAGGTACAAAGATATCCTCCACAGCATTGTTTATAGTAGGGAAAACCCAGAAGCAACATAAAATATACTAATACAGGAAAAATTAAACTAGGGTACAATAGACTACCAAAGGTCCATTTCAGAAAATGAACAGGTCTACATGTACTGACCTGTTCTGACTGTGATGATATGATATATAAAAAACGTTTCACAAAGAAAATATTTAAGAATAAATTTAACAACATGTATAAAACCAATCTGAGGAAAACTTTATAACATTCCTAAAAAGCTACAAATGAAGAACTTCACAAACAGAAAGACATTTCTTCTTTTGGAACACAACAAGCCAACATTATAAAAAATGTCAGTTTGTTATAAGTTAATTTATCAATTTAATACAATTTCCATAAATATACCAATAATTCTTTTCAGTGAAGCTGGAAAATTGATACAGAGCTTCATATTAAAAATACATGTGCAAGAACAGCCAGGAAAACACCAAATGGTAGAGAGGAGGACTAGGCCTCCCAGACATTAAATTATACTATAAAGCCTCTTAAGTGAAAAGTGTGCTACTGGCCCATAAGCAGACAGACAAATCAGTGGGGTAGTACAGAAAGTTCAAAAACAGACAGAATGTTAGTACTGCTTATGATAAAGAGAGTGTCTAAAAATCACTAGGGCAAAAACTAATTTTTTAATATGGTTAAAGCAATTGATTAGTCATCTGGAAAAAGATAAAATTCATACCATAAAGAACAGACTCCAAACAAATCAGCAATCTAAATGTAAAATGATGAAGCCAATACAAGTACAAGAGGGGGAAAAATGGCAAATTCATCTCTAAACTTGATACAAGGAAAGACACACTAACTATGAGTCAAAATCAGGAAGAATAAAAGACTGATAATTTGATTACATAAAAATGTTTAACAATTTTTTCTGCATGGCAAAAAAATCATTAACCAAAGATAACAAATAAAATGGGAGAAAATATTTGCATTCATATTACAGATAAAGGGCTAATATCCATAATACATAAAGAAGACTTAAAATTGAGGAAACAGACTAGCAACTTGACAGAAAAATGGGCAAAGGACATGATATACAAGTGCACGCATGCCTGCTCAGTCATGTCTGCCTCTTTGCAACCCCATGGACTGTAGCCCGCCAGGCTCCTCTGTCCATGGGATTATCCTAGCATCAATACTGCAGTGCGATGCTCCAGGGGATCTTCCTGATCCAGGGATCTAATCTGTGTCTCTTGCGTCTCCTACATTGGTAGGTGAATTCTTTACCATTGAGCCACCTGGAAAGTCCCATGAATACACACACACACACACACGCAGACACATACACAAAGTATACACATTATATGAAAAGATGTTCAATTTCATTTATAAAAGAAATACAAACTGAAATGACACTGAGATGTTATGTCTGGTCTATCAGATTGGCAAAAATGAAACAGCATGAAAAGTCACAGTTTGGCCAGGATATAGAGAACTAGAAACCCTCATATGCTCCCCAGAGGAATGGCCACTTCCAGAGCTGAGGCGCAGACAATGCATGAGGATGTGTCAAAGAGCAGTGCAGATGTGCCAAAAGCACATAGCAATCAGCTTCAAGAGGCTCCTACTGGCCAAATCTAAGACAATTTGAGCTTCAAAATAAGTAAAGATAAGAATAAAGTAAGAATTCATGAGTCTAACCTGATATTTTTTTTCAGTGAGAGATAAGGGAACACTTTGTGGAAGAAAGCCAGTGAATAAATGAAGAGGGGATGATGAAATTTTAAATCACCATTGGGCATAAGACTAACTGATTCAGTCAAGAATCAATCATGGATTCTAAAGCTTATAAATCTGATGAAAAACATCACTCCACGAGATAGTTACTGTTTGAAAAGAGGGAGAGAGTAACACTGGTCAAACCTGGCAGATAGAGCCTTAACCAAAGGCTCAAAGTCAACATGGCCCGAAGTGAGACAAACGGACATTGTGCGCTTCTGAAAATGATGTACTGAGAAGAACACAATGTCCCCTATGCAGCATTGCTGCCAAAAGTGCAAAACCTGAATCTAAACAGGAGGTGACTTCAAACAAACCAAAATTGAAGGATATGCTAGTAATAACTGACTTACTCCTCAAAACTGTCAATGCCATGAAACACAGAGAAGACTGAGAAACTGTTTCAGATGAGAGGCAACCAGATGCAATGGATGGCCCAGGATTTTCCTACTATAAAGACATTTTGGGAATAACTGATGGAATCCAAGATCTGTGTATTATCTAGGTACACTGTACACAGTATCTTGGACCACTGGTAATTTTCTGATTTTGAAAAAGAATAAACAATAAATAAGGATAATGAAGATCTGAGAATGCATAACCTGCATCTAATGATGAGGAAACTTCAGACAAATACAGAAGAAGGAATTTAAAAACTGTCAACTTGATAAAAGACAAACTACAGAAACACTCTAGGAGAAAGGACAGTAAACAGATACAACAAGTAAATGTGACATATAACCCTAGACTGAATCTTACACCACAGGGGGGAAAAATGTTAAATAAAGGACAATATTAGCTCAACTGACAAACCATGATATAGACAGTAGGTTAGATAAAAATATTTTAACAATATAAATTTATGAAATAGTTACCGTTGTATAAGTGAACATCACTGTTCGCAGGAAATACACACTAAAATATCCAGGGGTAAAGGGCCATGATATATGTAACATTCTCAAATGATCCAGGAAAAAATATATTGATACACACACATATACACATACAAATACAGAATAAGAAAATACACACAAACGATAAAGTAAATGGGGAAAATGTTAACAGTAAGAGAATCTAAGAAAAAATAGTGTTTCTTTGCATTGTCCTTGAGTTTTTTCCCAACCTTCATTTTTAATGGTCCATCCTCTAAATGAAACTATTACTCAGAATTACCATAAAACAGATTAAGATCAGCAGTCTTCAAAAAGAAACTACACTAACAGCTAGTGCTTAAATATTTTAACAATAACTGTTATTTCCTAAGTGTTCATTTGAGAGATAAGGTGTCTCAAAATGGCCATGCTAAATCCTAAGGAAAACACAACTGGAAAGAAGCTGAAATGTGCAGAAGAAATTCCATGACGTGTGGCTATGATATAAGCTTCTCTAGAGTCAGGTTACCTGACTCTGAACTTGGGACTCCAAGTCGTGAGCTTTCCTAAGCTTCGATATTCTATAAAGTAGGAATGATAATACTATCTATTTCCTAGGGCTATTGTGGGATTAATGGAACAATAGGGGGGAAAAAACACTCCACATTTTTGCAAAGTGCCCAACATACGGTAAGCACTTATTATTATTATTACTATTATATCATTACCTTTGTATTGTAACATATCTGCCACAGAGTAATGGGGCTTTTGATAACTAATTACAAAGAACACCAGAGAAGAATTCATGTTTACCCAGCACCATACTATAAAGATGCTCTGATTTTAAGGGCCAGTTTTTAAAGGCAGAATAGCCCTGGGGTGAAAGAAAAAGGTCCTCTACCAAATTCTCAAGACTTGATGAAAGTATCAGTTGAAAATATCTCATTCTTCCCCATTTAATTTCTATGTTCACCAAATAAAGTTAAGGTCCAAACTTTATCCTTCTGACCAGATTACAACTGACCAGAGTAACCTTGGCAAGTTACCTGGCTGGGATGTTCAATATCCTGTAAGCTTGTAATTCTGCTTAGCTTACTTAACATCATTTAGTCTCACAGTCTTCATCAACTCTGAAATAACTGATAAAATCAAAATTCTTACCCTGCAAGGTCACACACAAGAGAGGCCCAATCAAACCGCACAGTTTCCCACCTCCTGAAAGCCTGCCTGAGCGGTCAGTGGCTTCCCTCCCTGATGGGAATGTAACTACCACTGTGGACGTGTTAACTTTCCAGAAACATCTATCAAGGGTGGACCATCTGTCTCCATTAACCGCAGGACACCTAATGGACACTGCGAGCAATTCAATACTCACTGATTAATAAACACCAGCCTTCAAGAGAAACGGCACTGAGTACCAATCGATAACTTTGTGTTAATCACTCAAAAATGGGGGAGGGGAATGTGGCTGAGTTAACTCTGATATTAATTTTAACCTTTCAGGCAACATATTTCAAAACACTTCAAAAAACTAACTTTTAAGCATAAATATCACACAAGTTCACCATATAAATACATAAAAACGACCACACTGTATAACACCACACAGAATCACTATCGGAAATAATTTACTAATAACGGTGATTTCTAGTATTACTCAGTAAGATTTTCTTTGAACCTCCAGATAATCTTCAGTAAAACCCAGGAATCTCTTTTAAAAATAAAGAGAATATCCAGCTATTGTTCCTAAATGTTCATTTTCTTAGTAGCTTTTAACATATTTATCTTCTCTCACCATCAAAGGTAGCAGAAATATACACACAATGTAAATAAATTCTTTGTCCTGTTTGCCATCTTCGGTACTTTTCTACTGAAACAAATGACAAAATTCTCTTCTTGTTTTTCATTCTTATAGGAGAAAAAAAAATATCAAAGAGGAATAAACAAACTCCTAAGAGATCTCCTTTCTGCTTTCTCTATGGAATTACAGACTTTCTGGACACTGGCCCCCCCACCAAGTCCCTCCTCTCCACACCAGCACTTTCTGAAAACAATACCTCCTTACACGGTGAACATCCTTTTCCTTAAGTGACACAAACATCAAATGTCCCTTCAAAATTTAAGAGATAAAAAAGATTTCCTCCATCTTTGCTTCAGGTCTCATTCTCCAAATTTCTCCAGCACATAAAGAGAAGTATGGTCCTATACCCTACAAAGTTAATAAAGTATCAACCTAAGCCTATGCTTACTTACTGTTTTTAATAAATAATGCTCAAAGTTCAAAAGGTTAAAAAAAGGATTCCCTGTCCTCCAGCTATCTACTTCCTTCTCCTAAAGACATGAAAATGTTATAGTTCATTTTTTATCCTTCCGAGATGTTTTTTCTCTTTTCTACCTATCCATCCATCTACCACTGTTTGTAAGTTCTTTTTTTATACTCTTCTATGCCTTGTCCTTATCTAAGATTGTATCTTCAAGAATATAGCATATCAGAATATAATGGGCTTCCTTTCTCTATCTTATTGGCTATATAGGACTTTTAAAATATGTTGAAACCAGTTTTCTGTGGTCCTACTCTTCTTGTTCCACCAATTCATTAAACACATATTGTGCTGGACAAGTCCACCTGATTTAAAATGAATACATACACATTCCACTCCCAAATATAAATATCTTCTATATACTAGATCATGTTATATCAATGCAAAAATTGTTGGGTGTCATCATTGTACTGGGGTTACACAGAATAAAGTTCTTCTTCAGCAAGTATTTAAAGGTGAAATGTCATAGCATCTGCAACATATATTCAAGTGGTTAAAGAAAATCATACAAATATATATACCACATTTGATTCAAAACACGTACATACACAGAGCATGACGCAAGCATGGCAAAAGTGCTAATAACCAAATCGTCTAGAAGAAGGGTAAACAGGTGTTCATATTACTGTGTTCCTAAGGGTTTGACATTTTCAAAATAAAAATATGGGGTAATAAAGGAATTTCCACAAGGGTCCCCTCATTTACTACCCTAAAACATACACCTGTCCCTTTCCGACTCCCAGGCCTATGTCCTAACCAAACTGAACCCCATCCCTTCTACTCTCCCCCAAAAGAGAATTAAAACAAGTTCTTTAGCTATTCTTAACTCAAATCACTCAAATGTTGTGGCTCCTTAGGTCTTCTCCTACTGCTCGAGTCCTTCTCCCTTCTCTTTCCTTGTCTAGTCATTCTTTGGGGACACTCAGACATTTACTGCATCTTTTCATGGCCTAAGCACTGAGAACCCAGCAAGAGTGTAAATACCCAGAGGAAGAAGCTGTGGATGAAGAATTCTTTTGTAATCCCTACAGCACCCAGTTCAAAAAGTGTTTATTGAAATAATGGGTTTTTTCAAACAAAGAAGGGCATGGGAACCACTGATAAGCAACGAGGGAAAGGTCTCGAAGCTCAGTCTTTTTAGAAAATCTTCTCCAGTCTCATCTTTTTCCCCAACACGTTAAACTCATCTTTCCTAACCTTCCAGACTGCCACAACTGTCCACTCCTTGACACAAAGACAGATTATCCTAGTGAGAATGGAAAAACCTATTTCACAATCCCAAATAAAGCAACCCTAGAAGTGAGAATAGCCAATTCTCTTACATTTTATTTATATGACATTACTCAACATAGTAATACACTGTCAACAATTTGCGGGAAAAAAAAAGTACCTCTCAGTCATCTGTCTATGGAATATTCCTGCATGGCACTCTTCCACCAGTTTGAAACTAACGGAGACCAGCCTCTGAATGTGTGTCTACTTTGGTTAATCAAGAGGCAGCTATCATGTCAACTAAGACAACAAGCTGTGTCTAATAACAATACACTTTGGAAAAGTTGATTCACTAATGAGATACAATACAAAGGATACCTACTAAAAAATTGGAACGTTTCTTGAAATAAGACTCAAGTTGAAATGTTACAAATGTAAAACAGGAGAATTCTAAATCTATTTCATTTTTCTCACCTGAGTATAAGTCACAAGCCTGGAAGAGATCCTGTAGTTCAAGCCTCCAAAAAGTGCAATCCAGAGAGGTTAAAATGCCCGATTCAAACACCCCACCACTAGCAAATTCAAGTCAAGCTAGGTTTAGAACTCATATACTCTTTCCAGGCTTCTCTGCTCATGTTACCTCTCAATTTCAGAAATTAACTTTCTGAAAAAAAAACGTTCTGTCTGAAAAAAGTAGAGGGGACGAGGAAGGGGAAGACTTAACTGTAGTCAGCTATGCCACCAACCAGGTGTGTAAAATTAAGTAAACTATCTCATCTACAGAATAAGGAGACTGAATGCAATTAGCTCTGAAGCCCTGGACAGCTAGATAGAATATACCCTTATTCGTGAGAGTGGCCTAAGTAATAGCTGTGTATTTAACACAAATTTGACTCAGTCACATTTTTTATACCAAACTTAGTTACAGCTTAGGCAATTTAAAAACATTATTGTTAACTCAAACCACACCTTTGTTTACCAAAATTTTCATAAATACAAAGAATCTCAAAATTCATTATCTACTATTATCTACATCTTGGCAGGATGTCTTTTAGCACAAAATTTAAACTTCAATCTGAAACCTATTTGAAGGCCTATTTAAATATCCCAAAGAGTTTGGAAGGTTATACATTTCACAGTTATTTCCCATTCAGCATGGCATCCGCTATAGAAACATACTCACATCTTTATAAATAGAAATCTACAGAAATAGTCTGCACCAGCATCTTGTCAGAGGAAAGCCTGCCTTTGGCTCTGGGCTGCCATTTAGTCAGGCTAACAAGAATGCCTGTGGAAACTGTCAATTGTTACTGGGCTACCCATACCAGGAATGGGAAAGGCAAAAGGAAAAGGAAGAAAAACAGAAGAAACAGAGAAGAAACCACAAGTGGGCGGGGGGAAAGAAAGGAAATCAAGAGAGTTAAAGAACATAGAAAAACAGAAAGACAGGAGAATAAACAAGAAGAGGAATGGCCTGTCAGCACCCCAGAATCCATAAGCCTTCAGACAGACTGCAGACACCTTGAAGGGTTCCTGTTTGTTTGTTTTTCTTTTGTTCAGTTCTGGACGGAAAGTTTGCACAGAGAGGACATGTTTACTTGCGCCTGCTCCTAGACTCCGTGTCAAGGATTAGGATTCCAACATATGAACAGTAACACAGAAGGCACTCCGATCCAAAATACACTAGACTGTTTACCGGGAATGTCCAGGACCTGACATGTTCCTAATGAGTCATCTTTCCAGAGCGTGGATCTCTTAACTCTGCAAGAGCACCACCATCCAAAAAGATGTTTTAGCAAGTACTATGTATATTTATACAAATGCAATTCAGTGCTTTCAAACAACAGGTGCTGTCCAAAGACAACAAGGAAATACAGTCCTCCAAAAGGGCATTTCCAGTCAGATCCTCAGGATGCCACTGCGGTCGACCCTCAACCACATGGGCTCCTTCCTCAGCAAAGCGGCTGAAACCTCAGACACAGAACGAGCCCAGGATCTCATGCCATCATCACGTCCCCCACACACGAGCAAACGCTCTACAGCTATTATAAGTCATGGTTTCTTCCACAGATGATCACTTTAAAAATCATTTTAAAGCCAATCTGTTGCTGGAAATATTTCTGTTTTTTAGAATTTTAAATGATCTTCTATTATTGAAAAATATGTGTCTTGAAAATATTCTACAGCTGATATGAAATGACTAAATAGGGTACTGATTCACTAAGCTTATGAAGTCCTTGTTCTAAACTGCTAGTTAGGTGTTAACAAAGATATACATGAGGCACAGAGCAAACTCCTCTGTTCAGAAAAATTAAATTAATAGCAGAAGGAATCTTCATTTTGAACCCTTTAAAAGTGGGAGCAAACAAGGACTTTGGTACCTTTTTCATGAAAATAGAAGTCTCCAAGCACAGTAACTTCATCAGTTAACTAAAAGGCATAAAACAGATCACAGATTTCAAAGATAAAATCTAAAGAAAGGCTATGAATGGCATTTTATTTTAAAATACTTTTCACTTGTTATCAGGTACCTGCATTTTTAGGCAATGGGCACTAAGGCTGAAAAGTCATCACAAATTCTATTGGGGCAGAGCCTATTAAAAAAAGATATTACACAATTCTGAAAAGATAAAAATTAGAAAAAGCTGAAGGAGGATTACTGATACAAGGACACAGCCGATGAAGTGAGTGTTGCCAGTATAACTAGCAAAGATTAATCTCTGGAAACATAAAAATGCAAAAAATGATAATTATAGACTTTTAGAAAATGGACAATAGGTGCGATGAATGTATGATACATCAATATAAAAGCAGAAAGCACACAGTTGTCAATGACAATGAACAGATAAGAAGCCCAGTGTAATTCTGAATATTATGAAAAGATTCAGTACTAACAAAAAGTGAAAGTCGCTCAGTCGTGTCCGACTCTTTGCAGCTGTATAGTCCAAGGGATTTCTCCAGGCCAGAATACCGGAGTGGGTACCCTTTCCCTTCTCCAGGAGATCTTCCCAACCCAGGGATTAAACCCATGTCTCCTGCATTGCTGGCAGATTCTTTGCCAGCTGAGCTACCAGGGAAGCCCAAGAATACTGGAGTAGGTAGCCTATCCCTTCTCCAGCGGATCTTCCCAACCCAGGAATCGAACCGGGGTCTCCTGCATTGCAGGCAGATTCTTTACCAACTGAGCTATCAGGGAACAAAAATCCCGTGGAAATAGAAAACAAGCAATCAAGGTCACAGATCACACACAATTTTGAGAGAAAGACCTGAGGTAGCATTTTTTCATGAGTTGTACAGTAACTGATAGAAATATTAAGCAAGTTCCCTAGTAGTCCAAATATCACCCAGTGCTTCTAACATGGAGATGAAAGCAGCAGCAGAATATTCCAGTTTGGGTCAAAAACTTTTCCACAGGGGAGTGTTTGGGTCCAATTAATTTTCAGGTCTTCTGCTGTAGATGCATGTATGTCAGGAAAGTATGGAAAAGAGTGCCCTGGAGACTCCTCCCTAACTCCTGAAGGAGAGAGGGCCAAACACACTGCACACAGACTAATTCAAGGAGTCCTGGACTGCCTGATCGTGGAACTCAGAAGCAACACCCTACATGGAGACCAGTCTTGATTAACAAAACTTCCCTTGTGGCTCAGCTGGTAAAGAATCCACCTACAATGAGGGAGACCTGGTTTCGATCCCTGGGTTGGGAAGATTCCCCTGGAGAAGGGAAAGGCTACCCACTCTAGTATTCTGGCCTGGAGAATTCCATGGACTGTACAGTCTATGGGGTCGCAAAGAGTCAGACACGACTGAGCGACTTTCACTTTCACTAAGCTAAAGTACTCCTATGAGGGTTTACAGTCCTAACACAATGCGAAAAAACTCAATCACAGCACTTTAGGGCCAAAAACACCTTACTCCACCAAGCCCTCATTTTCTAGGTGAGCAGCCTGCAGCACAGACTTGGACACTCTCTGAAGGTTCTGTGTGAGTGTAAACTAGAAGCCAGTGAAAAGAATACAGAGCCCCAAGCACAGCCTCCAAAGAGGCAGGTACCCACTGATCATTATTAGGTATTAACACTATTCTAACCTCAATACGCTTTCCACCAAACTCAAATAAGATCAGTCACAGCACAGAAAAGAGAACTAGAAGGAAAAGAAAGAAAAATGTGGAGGTAGGATCATAAAGGACATCCACAGGGGGCTTTGGCTGACCAGAAGCCAGCCGCCTGGCTGTCAGAGAAACAGAAATGTCAGGAGCTGGAAGACAGGACCCTCAAGAGATGTGGGAGGTCAACGATGGTGCTGCCAAGAGCTACTGTGTTAAGTGCGTTCCCTCTAAAGCACAGGAAGCTTTGCAAAGGTACTGAGGGAGGAGGTGGGGAAGGGGGGACAAACTCTAAGAAAGATGGAGGGCGGGATCACACAGCAGCACCTTCCTCTCCTCTGGCTGCTCAGTGAAAACTGGCTCATGGGCACTCTTGTCGCAAAGACTGCCAACCCCAGCCTCAAACTGTCGAGTCTAAAGAATCCAAAACTCTCTCATAAATTTTGTTACAAAGATTATATCAGATATTTGACTCTAGAAATGCCTGCAGATCTGAGTAGCAAATCACATGGAGTTCTTTTCAAAGAAATCACCAGTAGATCAAAATTTAAGGTAGTTATACATGAAATGCAGTCTGAAACCAATTATATGGATGCTAAATCAACTCTAAGATTTAATGTTCAACTATTGTATAAATGAAGTTAGAAAATAAAGAATTTTGAGATAAAATTTAAAATTGGTAGATGTGAAAAGCAAGGGAGACTTCGCGGCCTCAGCCCAGCTCTGAGGCCTCTGCTACACAAATGATTTGTTTCCTAATCCATAAAACACACCCATAATAAGCACTGCATGTGCCTTCCAGGAATTTGATTTAAACTAGTTAACCATCATAAAGCAATCTAAAAATGTAAGCACTGCATGAATTCTGGGCATAACTTTGGAAAGGCATTTGATGTAAGTCAAGTAACAGCATCTGGTGATTAATTTGAAGGATTCACCGGAAATGAAAAGGAAAACTCATTAATTTATTTTTCTAACAAAAGAAGTCTGTGCTATTAACTAGTCGACATACCTACAAACAGGTTTAGAACATTTAATACTTAAAACCTTTCATTTTTATCCTCCCATTCCTTACTCTTCATCTGTTTCTTTCCTATTTCCTTGCTTTCAGATAAGACTGTGTGTGCGCTAAGTCACTTCAGTCATGTCTGACTCTTTGCAACCCTATGGACTGTAGCCGGCCAGGCTCCTCTGTCCATAGGGATTCTCCAGGCGAGAATACTGGAGTGGGCTGCCATTCCCTCCTCCAAATCTTCCCAACCCAGGGATCAAACCCAGGTCTCCTACATTACAGGCAGATTCCTCTGTCCAGGAGCCTGGGATTTCCCAGGCAAGAGTACTGAAGTGGGTTGCCATTTCCTCCTCCAGGGGATCTTCCTGACCCAGGGAGCAAACCCTTAGGTCTCTTAGGTCTCCTGCATTGGCAGGTGAGTTCTTTACCACTAGTGCCACCTGGGAATTCCCCCCAAATCTTACTATGCTTTCTTTTCCAATAAATTCACTCATATTAAAATGCATTGTCTCAGTTTCTAAAATATATCTACAATTACTTGCATTTTCCTTTTCTCACAATGATCATTGTTACCTCACCTAAACTACTAAAACAGCCTCCAAGCTGGTCTCCCTGCCCACTGTCGATCCATTTCTCAGAGATAGCAGCTTGAATGATCTTTTTCAAATAAATCATGTCATCTCTCTGAAAAAAAAATAAAATAAAATGCATTGTCAAATCTCACTTCTGGTCACCTCAATCTTGAGTCCATCTGACTCCTGGCACTCAGGAGCCTCATCTCGAATGCTTTCACAGCACCACCTGTTAGAATGCCCTGGCATCTCCATGAACCCTCCTCCTAAGTCCACCCCCCTTTCACCTCCTCCCCCTCATCCCAGCCTGGTAAAATAAACATATACTCTGGGTAAGAACAGCGTGGTTGCTTTGCAAGAGCTGCTTTAAGAAGTCTCCTGGTATCTCCACTGCCTTCCTAGAGATCCCAGCCCCAATGCCCCTTCACTGGGAAACTACAGAGCCTCCACTGTTCCCCAAAGTCCACAAAATAGGGAATGGCCATGCCCTGGCTCACTCTTTATCTCCCAATGGGCACCTCATTCCTGTAACCAAGAGTCTCCTGTGAGGCAGTTACCTTCAGAGGACGATCCCCAGTTAACATTGTCAGAACCCATTATGGACCCATAGACTGGCTTTAATTAAGACCTACATCTCAAAAATAAAAACAAATAAAACACATGCATTTAATGAGTTCTGACAATTATCTAATGTGCTACATCTTGCCCTATGTGTATTAAGAGGCACCTGGTTAGATTTGATACCCAAACATTTAGGTTAAGGGAGCAGCAAGCAGTTTTGTCATTTGATAGCATCAGTAACATTTCAATATATTTTACCTAGAGACTTCTACTATTGGGTAAGAACTCCTATCTGAGTTTTAACGGATTCTGAATTTTTGCAAACTATATGGGATTCTGAGGAAACTCTCATTCAGAATTAATTTAATCCATTTAAAATGTTGAAATCTCAGTTTTCCATGCAGCAATCTTTAAATGAAGTAATGTTGCAGAAATCAAAGGGTAGGTGTTACAACTTGAAGAGGAGGGAAACAGGCATAGAATCATAGAGCTTTAGAAGAGATGATCCAATCCAGTGGTTCTCAAAACGTAGTCCTTTGACCAGCAACATCAGCATCACCTGGGAACTTGTAAGAAACACAGATTAGGCCCACCCTAGACCTAATCAGTCAGAAACTCTGAAGTGGGGTCCATCAATCTGAGTTTTAACAATCCCTCAATGAAGTCCACATACACTAAAGTTCGAGAACCACTGACCCAATCCCACCACTCCACTGAAGAGAAAAAGAAATAAGGCTAGCAACTTCCTTCAATTCTTATACCAAGTTAGTGACCAAGGTCACTGAAGAAAATTCTCAATAAATCTTCAAAACGATTCTTACGCTATTCCAGCTACATCCAAGTAGTCGCACAGGATCTTCTAAGCTGACCAGGTCTTGATCTACTGCAAGTGTAATTCTTGTATCATTGTTATAAACTTGGTGGTGGTGGTTTAGTTGCTAAGTTATGTCAGAATCTTTGCAACCCCATGTACTGCAGCCCGCCAGGCTCCTCTGTCTATGGAGTTCTTCTCCAGGCAAGAATACTGGAGTAGGTTGCCATCTCCTTCTCCAGGGGAGCTTCCCCACCCAGGGATTGAACCTGGGTCTCCTGCACTGCTGGCAGATTCTTTACTAACTGAGCCAATACTTAGGCAGACAAGAATTTTTTTGTCATGAGCAATTCACATTTAATACCTAAAAAAAAAAGGTATTGACCTGTCCATAAAATCAACAACTCAAATCTCATAGGCTTTCTTATTTGTTTGTTTGGTCGGATGGGTTAACTTTTATCACTGACAGCAGCAGTGGGTTTTGTCTTGCAATCATTATGTTTTGGTTCAGGTTTGAGGGCAACAGCAGGAATTTATGGGGACTCATGGCTGACGGCTTTTTTTTGATTTGGGGACTCCCCACCATTACCACCAAAGATGTTCACACACCAAAGGCATTTGAAAAGCAGTCATAAAGAACTAAGAGACTAGAAACTGCTAAAAGATCCCCCTCAAAAAACTTCACATTTTATCTTGAAACGTAGCATATGATTCGCTTTAGACAACAGATTTCTATTTTCAATTATATTTTACTTACCCTGGTTTAAAATTAGTTTTCAGGCTTTCCTGGTGGCTCAGTGGTAAAGAATCCGCCTGCCAATGTGGGAAACCTGGGTTTGATCCCTGCTCTGGGAAGATCCCACATGCCAGGGAGCAACTAAGCCCACCCCTCCAGCCCCCTGCACCACAGCTGTTGAGACTGTGCTCTAGGGCCCACAGGCTGCAACTACAGAAGCCCTGAGCCCTAGAGCCTGTTCTCGGCAGCAAGAGAAGCCACAGGGATGAGAAGCCACAGCGATGAGAAGCCTGTGCACCACAACTAGACAGTAGCCCCCACTTGCCTCAACCAGAGAAAAGCCTGCACAGCAACGAAGACCCAGCACACCCAAAAATAAATAAAATACATTTTAAAAGATAAAAATAGTTTTCATGTGTGCAACACACAGCAGCAGAATGACAGGAAGCTAGTCTGTGTCTCCTAGGAACGAGGACAGGGCTATAATCCAGCCACACGGAAGACCACAAGCTAGGTAAGTCTGATGCACAGCACCAAGAGCAGACTGCATCGTCTTCTGCAAGTACCAGACCACATGTGGGGCTGCATTACCAACCCACCACTACAGCATCAACCATGTGAAAGGAGAGCTACGATTTTCAGCCTTAGGGCTCTCGTTCTAAACAGATGTTTGATGTATCTCATACCTTTTTATATAAATATTTAAAAATCTGGTAGTGGTTATCTGCACAACTAAACATCTGTTTCTATTTACATTTTAAAATATTTTCTTTTGAGAAGTTTATAACTTGGGTGTTAGGATTATCACAGACTGAGATTTAGAGGTTTAAGAGATAAACGTTTCCATTCCTGTTTCTCATATAGAAGCTGTTTTCTCAATGTCATGCCATATGAGAGATATTTTCAGTCCTCTTTTCAGACTCTATTAACATCTATAATTACCTTCGATTTCACAAACCATATTTCCTAACTAACATGGCTCAGTGCATGACGAATTCTTTGAGGAAGAATCACAGAACAAGTGTGCAAAGCAGTAGAAACAACTACCTCAATTTGACTTACACTTCCAACCCCCTCCCTGTGACGTGAGCACCAAAGCTTTATTGTGACTTTATTTTTCAATCTGTCATCAAATAGGGGTAACAATTTTTGCTATGTATCCTGATACAGGAAAAGGAATCAAAGTCACTGAACTAAGAATAATGTCCCTGGAGAGATCGCATTCATTCCTTGGAAGAACTGTAAATTACAGTGCAGTCACTGAGTCTCGGCCTCCTCTTTAGCCCCACAACATACCCTCTGAGGCTAAATTCAGGGGGTTAAATTATTTGAATGTTCTTCCATTCACCAAATGTTTCTGAGCACTTGCCATGTGTCAGGTACCACACAAGAACATTGGGGATATAATGGCCAGCAAGACAAACACAGCGCCTGCTCTTCACAATACATCTAAGGAAGTACTGATTAAGCTCATGCGACTTCCAATCAGTTTATACACCAAGGATTCAAATCCATTTGATGTTCTAAATAACTACTCGAAACCATAATGACCCATAATCACTCCACTCTGCTCCTGAAAATGGGAGACCACGTGAACTCCATGAAAAGTCCACAGAACACAGACAGATGCTGGACAATATGAAGCCCTCATGTAGGTTAAAAATATCCTGGAAACACCTTATGATCTATGAATGGGAAGCACAGTGTTATGTGCTATAAAATGAATCTAAGATTTTTCTTTTAAAGGCACAACACTGTAAGTTAACGTTTACCTATCAAACACTAGACTCAAACATAAGCAAATACTCTGTGCTTGTCCAATGCAGTAGCCACCATCCACTTGTGGCTATTTTTAAATCAATGAGAACTTTAGTTCCTATGTCACACTAGCCACACTGCAAGTGGCTCACTAGCCTCAAGTGCTTAGTGGCTATCACTTCTAAGTCATTATAAATATATCATTATAAATCATTCCTATCATTTTGGAAAGCTCTATGGAACAGTGCTACTCTACAAACACCTCTAATACTAAATCTGAAAGTTACAGTGTAATGAAATGTGACGATGCAGCTGTACTCTTTTACGACACATAGAAGTTTGTTCATCAATAATATAGTGCCATTTCTTCCTTTCTAAGTAAGTTGGAAAAATGATTATACCAAACATCTCTCCCAGAGCTCACAAGTAAACACTTGGCAAATTGAGAATGAAATGGGAAACAAGTGAAAAGCTGATTACATTTAGTCCCGTCCTTCCTACTCCTTTTACTGGAATATGTTGGTGGTACCCTGTATTCCGGAGAAGGCAATGGCACCCCACTCCAGTACTCTTGTCTGGAAAATCCCATGGATGGAGGAGCCTGGTAGGCTACAATCCATGGGGTCGCTAAGAGTCAGACACGACTGAGCGACTTCACTTTCACTTTTCCCTTTCATGCACTGGAGAAGGAAATGGCAACCCACTCCAGTATTCTTGCCTGGAGAATCCTAGGGACGGCGGAGCCTGGTGAGCTGCCGTCTATAGGGTCGCACAGAGTCGGACACGACTGAAGCGACTTAGCAGCAGCAGCAGCAGACCCTGTATTCTCTGTTCAAAGATGCATAGTTTCAGCCTCACAGCAGAAGTGAGGACAATAAAGAATGAAGATGAGTGATCAACCCAAATAATGCAACTCAAATTCAATTTAGACTGACGTAATAAACTTGGGTGCATCTGTGCCAGTGGTACACAAATAATCACCATTTCAACCTTTTATAAAGTCAATTTAGTAGAAGTGTTCAACATATAAACAAAAACAATATATGCTGTGAAAAAAAAATGCACTGAGACACATCTGTACAAGGAATGGAGGTGACACAGCAGGATGTTTCCAAACACCTTTCAGGAAGAAACTGGGGCTTCCCTGGTGACTCAGACAATAAAGAATCTGTCTGCAGTGTGGGAGACCTGTGTTTGATCCTTGGGTCAGAAAAGTCCCCTGGAGAAGGCAATGGCTACCCACTCCCCTATTCTTGCCTGGAAAATTCCATGAACAGAAGAGCCTGGCAGGCCCCAGTTCAGGGGGTCACAAAGAGTCGGAGATGACTGAGTGACGAATATTTTCACTTTCATGAGAAATTAAGAGTAATGTCCTAAAGGAGGTACCCTAGAAGCAGAAGGCAGAGCTGTCCACAGGAACCACAAGTGGTTTGACAATGCTGGATTAAAGTATCTTTGGTGGTCAACAGGGATGAGAATGACAAGGGAGGGAGGGAGATGGGGTTACAGAGCTATTTCCATGCCAAAAATAGCTTACACTCAGTTATATCAGGCTTGCCCTAATGGTACGTCTGTCTATAAGCTTCCCTAACCAAAACTGCAAGCCACATGAAAACCAGTTTCCGAAACTTGGTAAGTAATTTGCCTACGTCTGCCATACAGCTAACAGTATTAGAAAGCAATCATTAGTAGGAATACAAAGACATTTCTTTGTGACGCAGTACCACTTAATAATGTGTATTGGTCACAAAAACACTGTAATTAGAACCCTCTGTTTTTAGGGTAAAACCTCTATTGCCTGTGAGTTTTATTTCTAATATCCTTAAAGAATATATCAAGGAACACATTTTCAAAACAAATAGATTACTCCCACATCTGAATATTCCCACCAAGAGTTTATCTGACAGAGGAAAATGAAATAAGAGAGAGAAAAGGGGATGCAGAAACAACACTTCTGTACTCCAGACCAGAGTAGTTGTTTTTTTTTTTTCCTCCTAAATTTCCAAGGCAAAACTTCTGCTACTCCGTATACTACCTTGCATGTTCTGCTGCTGCTGCTGCTGCGGCTAAGTCGCTTCAGTCGTGTCCGACTCTGTGCGACCCCATAGACGGCAGCCCACCAGGCTCCGCCATCCCTGGGATTCTCCAGGCAAGAACACTGGAGTGGGTTGCCATTTCCTTCTCCAATGTATGAAAGTGAAAAGTTCTGCTACAACCAGCCAATGACCAACAAAATTATATCGTGTCCAGCCACCTAAAGGACTTCTGTGAATGCTTGTGTAAATCCTGGGAAATTATCTGCATCTTCTGGACTCTTCATTTCACTTAACACATATGTTCAAGTCTCAAAACAACTTCCGTGGAATCAGTTCTCTCCAAATTACTGGGATCCCCTCTTCAAAGAAAGGGAAAAGTGAAGTTGCTCAGTCGTGTCCGACTCTTTGCAACCCCATGGACTGTAGCCAACCATGCTCCTCCGTCCATGGGATTTCCCAAGCAAGAATACTGGAGTGGGTTGCCATTTCCTTCTCCAGAAGATCTTCCTGACCTAGGGATCGAAACCGGGTCTCCCACATTGTTAGCAAGACGCTTTACTGTCTGAGCCATCAGGGAAGTCTTCAAAGAAACTTAGGGAAAATGTTAGTAGCCTATATAGGTCTCAACGAATTCACCAGGTGATTCTTCTCCCTTTCATACAAGCAGAAATTTGCAAATAAAAATACATATATATTTATATAGACTAGCTGGTCCTTAGGCAAACACAAAACTATTCCTATTCGCACAAAACCGTGCCATTTAGGTAAAGGTAGATTTCCAAAGTAACATACGTAATGACTGAAAGACTGGGTTTTGGAATCAGCTTGCCTGGGTTTTAGTTATGGATGGTCACTGACCAACTCTTACTTAACCTCCTGAGCTTCCACTCCCTCACCTGTAAAATGAGGGTAACAATGTTTCATCAAGAATGTCTGGGGATGCCAGCACATAGCTACCCGCATCTACTGACAGATCAACACCTGTTGGCTATTTCAGTTATTTCGTCCCTGAAGATGGATGGTTTCACAGCTATCTATTCCAGCCAGCTAGTTCTGTAAGCTCTCAACCTTCCACGTTCGTCAAAAACACTTAACGGAGGTTTAAATACACACACACGTTCAGCCCTATAATTTGGATTTGGGTTCAACTGGTCTAGGATTGGGCCGGGCATCAGAATTCTTTCTAAACCACGCCAGTTACTTACAACGTGCAGTCTGGATTAAGAGCCACAGATAGGTCTCTATATGCCCATAGAGACTCACGCCTGCAGAGTCTGTTGATTTCCAGCTGAAACAGCGCAGGCGGGCCCCCAGCCCGGATGGAGCAGGCTCGCCTGGATGCTGCGACGAGGAACTCAAAAGTGCGGTGGGATTTACACCCACGCGCGCACACCGCTCAAGAGGACCAACTCCCACGAACTCCACCAGGTGGGGCTTGGACACCGGCGCGGTCGGATCTGTCGGGGGCACATGCCCCCTCGCCTCTTCGGCGACAGCACCCCGCGGGCGCCCGGCCCGCCGGACGCGTGCGTCACCGCGCCCCAGCCCCCTCCCGCCCCCGGCACGTGACTCGACACGCGCCAGCTGCACGCGGGCTCCATCAAAACAAAAACAGAGAGGGCCGGCCGGCCGGCCTGGCGGCAGGGAGCGCGCGGGGGCGGCAGGCGCGCCCCCGCTGCCGCTGCCCGGCGCCGCGACCGCGCGTCCGCTGCCCCGAGCGCCGCCAAGGCCGCGCGCCCCGGCCGGCCGGGGGCGGGAGGGCAGAGGGCACCACCCTGTTTACAGCTCTCGCTCCGGGCCGGGGACCCCGCCCGGAAACGGTCTCCCGGGAAAGGGCCCTGGCGTGCGCACCCACCCGCGGCCGGGACGTCGGCGCTGGCGTGGGAGGCTCGGGCCGCCGCTCGGAATAAAGCCGCGTCGCCACGGAGCTGGGGCCCGGGGCCCGCGCGAGTCTCCGCTCCTCCTCGGCGCGCCGCCCACGGCTGCTTCGTGTCAGCCCCCGTCACGACTCTGCTACGCACTTCACCCCCCGCCCCCAGCTCCCGGCTCCGGCGCTTCCGCAGACCCTTCTCACGTGGCCGCCTCCTCCCGGCCCCCTGTACTCCACGGCGACCGGGCTGCGGACCCTCCCGCACTTCGGGACCCCGCGCTGCTCCCACCCCGGGGAGGGGGGTATATCGCCCGTCTCGGACCACCGCCCCCCCCCATCTTCCGCCCCGGGAGGGAGGGTAGGGTGGCCATGAGCTGTCAGAAGCCCAGTTTTCCACATGACGAACCTCATCTTCACCCTTACACATCCCTACTCCCCGTTCAGCCTAGCTTCGAGCTGAATCAGATATTTAAAGCGGGGTGGGGAGGGGTTGTCTTCATTTTTCTCCCTAGTCGCAAACAAAAAAAAAGACGCAGCTCTGCCGATCCGCTCGCTTTTAAGACTCCCCACGTCGTCCCATCAAATGCAACTTACAAAATAGAAATGCCCACCACACACCTGCTACGCCACCCACCCTCTCGGAACCTGAAGACCCACCCGGCCCGCCTTCTGGAACCTCGCCTGGGGTGGGGTGGGAGCGGTGCGGTCCGGTTCCCTAAAGTAAGAGGGAGTGAGAGGGGCATCAGGCACCTCCCCAGCCCCGCCCAAGAGCGCGATCCTCCGGTCCCCCAACTCGAGAGCGCAGCAGGGCATCCTCCGTCCCTCCCGGTGGAACGAGGAAGGTAGCCAACGGCCTGGGTGCCGGGGGGTGCTGTTTTCCCCTTTAGAACGCACACGCCGTGTCCTCTGTGAGCACCCCCACCCCCGTCGCCTTATTTCTGGTGGTCAGCAAAGGTGGGGTAGGGGGGGGAGACAGGACCAAGTACTCTCGAGGTTCCGGGATGTGAGTCTCCGCGGAGTGAAGAGGTGGAATCTCGAAATGGAAACAGTCTTCCTCCCCCCCTCCCTCCCCTCCTCCTCCTCCTCCTCCTCCTCTTCTGTTTACCTCAAGTTTGAATTTTATCTGCGCAACATTAGCTGGAATGCGGACATTGAAAACACACACACACACACACACACACACACACACACACACACACTCTCAACCCGGCAGCAGCTCCGGAGGAGCCATGTGGCATCAAGCCACCTCAAAGGGGAAAAAAGTGCTCTTAGCAACACAAACATGGCGAAATCGCCTCGGCATTCCCAGCTAACGCCACCACCCCTACCTTTCCTCGCCCGGCTAACCAACATCCCGGCTAGGACCAGCGGGCCTTTCCGGGGGGAGGCGAGGGGCCCCCGGGGAGTCCCAGGGTGGGACCGCGGGGCGTGCGAAAGAGGAAATAACCAGAGTCCACAGTGGAAATGTTTCTGCTGGACCATCGAGACCGCCGCCTCGCAGCAGTGAGGGGATGCCTCTTTTCATCTCGAGAGGTCCAAACGGAGAACAAAATTCCCATCCCGAAGTCCTGCTGGACCGGCTTTCCCCACCCTCCAGAACTTACCTTGGGGCTGAACACACACTGCAGCTTTAATCCCTTTCTTTTTCCTTCCTCCAGAGCGAGACGCAAGGGGGAAAACGATGCGCATGTATATTTGTAGAGCAGTCTTCTAGAATTCCCCTTCGATCATCAGGAGGAGCGATGGAGGCTCCGGAGACAGGTGCAGTGCTGGCCGAGGCTGCCGGCTAAAAGTTGTTCTCTTGGCTGTAGGCGGCGGGGGTCCCCCCGGCCGGGGCTGGGGACCGGGTCTCCCTTCCCCCCCGCCGGCGTCGCCCACTTCCCGCGGGGAGCTGCTGCGTGCGGCTCGGCTGCAGGGGAGGTGGCGTAGTTTCTCTTCCTCCCACCTCTTCTCACTCACTTGTTTTTGTAGCCGTGGGCTCCCTTAATGCTTTCCTCTCCACAATGTTGTTTCATTATATCATGTCCATCATGTGACACCGGAGAGGCCTCTCTATGGAAACTTAAAGGGCCTCCCACGTGACTGCAGCAGCAACAACAGCAGCGGCAGAACTGGCGGCGGCGGCCGCAGCCGTTCATACCACCAACACCACCCACCGAGAGCCCCTCGAATCATCCCGGAGGGGCTCCTGGCGCTGCAGAAGCCCAGATAAGCGAGCCAGAGCATCCGGGAGCTGTGGCGTCTGTGCGTGCGTGTAGCCTTTGCTCATTACATAGGAAACCGAACAGAAGGAGCGTCCTTAAATCCTTTCCTACAGTCACAAAACCCACGCTCTGTTAAAATGACATTTCGTGGCTCCTACTTTATTTTCCCCTAGAGCAATGAGTTTTCTATCAGGACTGATTAAATTTTACGGAGGCAAAAAGAAGAACCGGACTTGTCCCTCTGCGAGTTCAGCCAGTTCTTGGGTGGCTCAGAAATGACAAAACAATAATAACAGAAATAGAATGAGGCATTTGATACATAATTACCATCGTACCAGCTTTAAAGCTTTTCTGGAATCAACATTCCTCCGGTAACTGTGTTGATGATGCTTGCAGGAGGCAAATGCAATGCAGTTTTTCTCTTCCGCAGCTATATTAGGACTTTGTTGCTGACAACAGTAAAAACTTGTTTGTGTCAGGAAGTGAGGTACGACGAAAAGACCTGGAAGGTACAGACAAAACCAAAGTGGCAGCTTTTGCATTACTTTTCTGACCACATTCTTTCAAATAGAAGCAGCTGATCTGCTGTAAAATGCGTAGTTTGGTGGGAAATCAAATAATAAGAAAAACACATTTTCCCCTTAATCATAGTGGACGTGCTAGACGCTAGAAATTACCTATAGATTTATATATATGTTTGTATACAGAGAAAAAGTCTATGCCTTTATATGATATTTTGAACCAATAACTTTGTCACCATCTCTAGCATTTAACTGAAGCATTTAACAGAGACTTTGGAAGACTTAAGTCCAGTTATGTGTGAATCCATAACATCAGTTTTTACAGCCTTCCGTGTTATTGAATCACAACCCCCAATCCTAAATCTCTGCCTTAAAGATTGTGTGGATCACAGGATTTTATCCTGTAAATCCAAGCTAAACGGCTCTTTTGATGTTTTAGTTCATGCTTTTCAATTTATAAGGAAACTCCCTGTTGGATTGCAGCATTATGAAAAACTTCATAGGGAACTGAAGAGTGGGGCGGAAGATCATGTTTTCTTCGCCTTGACTGTATCTCTTTCCACCT
The DNA here is from genome assembly GCF_054371585.1 of Giraffa tippelskirchi. Classification (NCBI taxonomy): domain Eukaryota; kingdom Metazoa; phylum Chordata; class Mammalia; order Artiodactyla; family Giraffidae; genus Giraffa; species Giraffa tippelskirchi. The sequence goes on from NC_137284.1 coordinate 138,778,927, forward strand.
CATCAGTCTCCCTCTGATTATCAGCCATGATGCATGATCTCCACTACATCCCTTCTGATTCCTTAATATGTCCCTCAATATTTACCTTACTATCTAACGCCTAATTCTTCCATCCCTTTCCCCTTTCCTGCTTTTGCCTCCCAATTCACCCTGTGCTGCCTAGATACTTAGCTCAGGCCTCCCCAAATTCTCCCTCCCAGTCCTCCTTCCAAAGCAGGTCCCCTCCCCTTCCCAGCTCGGTCTCCCTTCTCTGCAACTCTACCTCCTTACCTTTCTTTGACCTCCTTTATTCTCCTTCACAGTCTGGCCCTCGACTTCTCGGCCTCTTCTTCCCCTTCTTCCCTTGCAATGACCTGCCTCAATTGGGGTCTCCTTCACACCCTTCTCTTTGGTCCCATCCCTTCTGACGCCGAACCCCCAGCTTTCCTCACGGGCTTGGCCTGGTCGGCTTGAGCCTGATTTTGTTCCCATGCCCCTGGGCTGGGAAAAGAGTGTGTGGTGCAAAGCGGGGGCAAGCATCCCCCTCGGCGGTGGCCCCTGCCTGGTTCCCCCTCCGCCCCTCCCGAGTCCCGGTTGCGGCGCTTCCTGGGCGGATGGTTGGGACTTGCTGCGGCAGCTGCGGTTCTGCTGTGTCATGCAAGAAGGAGGCGGCGGCGGCGGCGGCCGGAGCTGGAGGGGGAGGAGGGGAGGAACCTGATCTCTCCGGTAGCGAAGGGCTGGAGGCAAACACCGAGTTCCCCCAGAGCCGCCCGGGAGCAGGGAGGGCTCCGCCACCCCGGGGGGCCCTCCCCGCGGGGCAGATGGTAAGTGGGGCGGCGCAGGTGGTCGCCTTGGGAAGGGAGCGCGCAGGGGGTTAGGTGGGGAGGCGGGGAGAACTAGGAATCACCCTAGCCAAATTGAAGGAGCCCAGTGTCCAGCTGAAAAGGACCCAGGCCACAATAAGGATGACAGTGGCAATAGTTACCGTTCGAATAACGCCCCGCAGGTGACCCAGGCTACACAGAGGAGTAGTGCATCCTGAACCAAGGACCGAGCTAGAGGCAATGATTCAGAGTTAGAAAACCATCATCCCGTCAGCCCTGGCGCTTTAGGGTACAGCTGAGTAGCAGAAGTCAACATACACCCTATTCCTATAGCCTGGCTGAGCTTTATGGATTGTCTTGTTTAAAACTAGGAAAGGGTATGGAAACCTGCCCAACCTCACTTTAGCCACAGACATAATGCTCTTGGCCAGTGGCCTTGGACAAACAGCCTCTGGTGCAATTAAACAATCAATAGGAAAAATAGCTTCTTTCCCTTCACCACCCTCCTTTCCCAAGCAGCTTCAACCAGGTAATTTATTCGGTTTAAAGGAGAAAGGAAACCATGCCTTACGGTTTCCCTCCCACCTTACCCTCTGTCAGCCTCAGTCCTACTACACAAACTGCCCACCCGAGTTTCAGACTATGATTTACATTCGATGAGGGGACTGTCTTAAAGCCTGAAGAATTTTCACCTCTGCTGCCCTTTACTGGGAGGGGATTCAGAAACGTAGAACTGAAAGCAGTGGACATGGGGACATGGGGACAGGCTGGGCATGTAGGAAAATTGCTTCTTTTACCTGAGTGCAGTTCTCAGGACAACTTAACATAAACACACACACACACACATATATATATATAATATGTATGTATATATATTATTCTTGTCCATTTTGCTCCTGGAAAAGCATTTTCTGCAACATCATTTTTTTTTTTTTAATGTCAGTCATACATTAGCAGTAAGGGGTTGGTGGGATTAACTGAAAGGCTAATGACTGTCTCAGAAGCACATGCTGTTGCTAGGGAACTCAAGCTCGTCCTGCTTTCTGATCACTTGTATGTTATGTGAAAATCAGACTTCTCAGGGTGTTATTAAAATGAATGGCATTTGGTTAAAGGAGTTCTCACTTGTAGCATCCTGAATTATTATCGACTCCCTCACACCCACATATCTTGTTTTCCTAATTTGATTTCTGTATGTGCGTCACTACCAGGGACACGCAGACTAGACCAGTCAGGTTCACTTCCTGTTTCTCAGAACTAGTTTATATTTGGTCTCGTAGCTTTAGCTGTAAAATATTATCAAACTGATACTCTTGGAAAGAAATCTGTGCTTGCCGTGAAAACCAATTATCCCAATTAAATTCTAATTCCCATAGAAAATGTCATCATTTGAGGAATAAGGTATACTGCCAGTTGCCATGTGAGAAAACCATTCTTGAAATGTAAAGCCTAGAAAAACCCATCATCTTTATTTCTTTTACCCAGAATCTTCATTCCTCAGCATTAGAACTAAAACAAACTCAATTTGAGGGGAGATTTAAGTATGATATTTCTAAAATAAAGCTCAAAAAATACACACTGAAGCTGGGAAAATCATTTAGACTAAATAAGGCATAGAACTGAATAGAATCCAGGCCCCAGAAGTACAAATAAGCTTGGGTTAGCGTTGGGGCACTCAGAACAGAGTGTGATTACAAGGCTACAGTACAAGTAGAAGCCCGTCTCTTTGTACTAATTGTCTCTTTTACCAATTCTCTTATGTCCCTGGATAAGACAGCCTTGCTTAGTTTTCAGTTCCTTCCTCTTTATAACAAGGATATCAAAAAAGGCAATATCATAAAGATAAGCACTATGTAAATAGTTAGATAGGTTCTGATGTAGATAATTTGTTTGGATGGAAGATAATAGAGTATCTATGGCACTGAGGAGAAACCAGCCAACTGAAAGTTAGGAAATTTTAGTAGGCTGGATGACCTTGGGTGAGCTAGTATAAGTCTTCTCCTGTCTGTTTCCTCATGAAAGCTAAGCAGAAGTGCTGGGCTACAGAATCTTTAAGATTCTTTCTATTTACAAAACTCTGTGTTGTACTGAACTCACTACATAAAAATTTCAATTTTAGCTGAATTTTGCAATGTTAAATTTTGGCACTGAAATTTTGATACCTATCCGTAGAAACCTTGGAGGAAATTATAATGGGAAAGAGCATGCTGTTGACACATCACTTTATAGTGTCAGTTGCCAGACAAATAAAATTTACCTGACTCCCAATGTACTTAACTCTGCTTACTTTCAGGTGTTGTAAAAGGAACAGGATGAAAGTTAGAAAGGATGTAAAAGTGTATCAAAAGATCCTTCATTCAATTTAGATTTATTTAACCCAAAGTACTTTGATGAGCAAAATGGTGGAATGATGAATAAAGGCTGTTAAATAAATACATGATTAACTGAACTCTCATGGAGTTAGTTATCTATTTGCCTGTATTTTAATTAGTTACAGGCAAAAATATATCTAGATTTTTAAAATTTTCAGGCTCAAGATGTTAAGAAGTAGCATGAAGAAATGTGAGATTTGTGCCAGACAGAGACGATCTGACTTTGAAACCCAACTCTTCCACTTTCTTTATTCATTATTGAGTGCCTGCTATGTGTCAGGTACTGTGCTAGGCACTGGGAATACAAAGATGAATAACACAGTCTCCTCTGAAGGATCTTATATTTAATGAGGAGACAGATAAGTACAAAATTGATCACACAATACTAGGATGTTAGCAACACGGGAGCTCATTGGAAAGGTGTATACTTAACCTTCACTGGGCATAGTCATGGTTCCTAACCATAGAAAATGAATTTAGAGAGGAGATCCTGAAACATAAGTAGAATAATCCAGACAAGTGGGCAAGTCAAAGAGAAATGTAGACCAGGCAAAGAAAGTATTATGTGTAAAGTCCTGAGGGTAAGAAGGTGTGCCCATAGAGTTGAAGGTGAAGGACAGAGACCAGCAAGTAATAGATTCTGTCTTGTATGAATGCATAGCAGAACCCAGAAAGATCAGCAAGGTCTTATATTATGAAAAGTCTTATATATCCTCCTAATAAGTTTCAACTTACCCTAAAGCCAGTGGAGAACTACTGATGAGTTTTAAGGAGCATAGTGAGGCGATCAACTGTCCATTTTATAAAGTTCACTCCAGTTTGGAGAATTTATTAGTGTAAGCAACACAATAAGCAAGGAGACTAGCTCGGAGGCTTTTTCAGCATTATGGGGATAGAAATGATGGACGTCTAAAGCAACAAGAATAGGAATGGAGAGAGGAGAAGGATTCAAGAGATATTGAGGGTATAGAACAAACTGAATTTTATTATTGATTATGTCTGCAGGATTAAGGAACAGGAGAAGATATACAGCTCAGATAAATGGAAAGATGGTATTACCATTCACCAAGATGAAGAGATATAGGTTGAGGAGGGAATTTAGTTTAATTTGAAACATGGTGTTTGAAGTATCCATAGGATATCAAAATGAAGCTTTCTACTACATAAATACACAGGGGAGTCAAGAGCTCAGGAGAGAGAGATGTGCTGGGATCATCAGAATGAGTGACAGCCCATGGAAGTAGATGACATCTTCAAGATAAAAAGTATAGAATAAGAAGAGAGAAGGACCTATTCTGAAACCTTATGGGAATGCAAACATTGAAAGAATGAGGAAATAAAGACACAAAAAAGAACATCCAGAGAGGTAGAAGGACCAGGAACAAGTAGTTTCGGAGAAGTCAAGGAGAAATTGGCAATAGTTTGAAATGCTAGAGAGAGGTCAAGAAAAATAGAAATTCCTTGGTTTTAACAACAAGGTCAGTGTTATGTTCAGAAAGAAGGAGTTTATTAGGAAAAGGAGATAGTAACCAGATTGCAGTGGACTGAGGAGTGGATATGAGTAGAGAAGGCAGATAGAGGAAGTTGTTTTGGATAAGAAGGACTAAAGACTAAGGAAGGAAAATGAAAATATCGGGAAGAGAAAATCATGATCTGTGAGGTTAAGGATGCATAGGAAAAGAAGGAAATCATATAGTAATATGAAATTCTGAGTACTTTTGGGCTTCTTCAAATTGAATGATATCACCATCCACCATTTGCTCAAGCCAAAAAGCATGTGTATATTCATATTTCTTCTCCTTTTCCTCCATTCTCATGTCTCCTCTATAAAGAATTTAAGTCCACTTTAACTCTCAAAAACATTTCCAAAATATGTCTTCTAATTTGTTTTCCTATTTCCACTTTTGCCTCCTCTCTCCACAATGCAGCTACTGCTACTGCTAAATCACTTCAGTCGTGTCCGACTCTGTGCGACCCCATAGACGGCAGCTCACCAGGCTCCGCCGTCCCTAGGATTCTCCAGGCAAGAATACTGGAGTGGGTTGCCATTTCCTTCTCCAGTGCATGCAAGGGAAAAGTGAAAGTGAAGTCACTCAGTCGTGTCCGACTCTTAGCGACCCCATGGACTGTAGCCTACCAGACTCCTCCATCCATGGGATTTTCCAGGCAAGAGTACTGGAGTGGGGTGCCATTGCCTTCTCCCACAATGCAGCTAGAGTGACATAAATCATAAAACATGGATCATATCATTCTCTCTTAGAATCCTTCCTTGTCTTCTGATTGCACTTGGAATAAAGTCCAGACTCCTTTGCCAGGCAGAAAGCCTTCTGTGGCATCCTAGACCACCTCTCTTTGATCTCATCTCCCACCACTCTCCTCTGACTCCAACTGCAGTGGTCTTTTTTTCTATTCCTCGAATGCATTAGATTTGCTCTTGTTTTTAAAGGACTTCACCTAGACATTTCCTTTTCCTGGGTTTGATTATTCTAACCTTTGTTTAAATGTCACCTCCTCAAGCAGGTCCACCCCGACCACCTGGCTGAAAGTACCCCTGTAATGGAGTTAACATTTGAAGTAGCATTGGCATATATATACTACCATGTGTAAAATAGATAGTGGAAAGCTTCTGTATGGCACAGGGAGCTCAGCTTGGTGCTCTGTGATGACCTAGGTGGGTGTGACGAGGGGAAGGGAAGCTCAGGAGGGAGGGAGTGTATACATAGAGCTAATTCATGTTGTTGTACAGCAGAAACTAACACAACATTGTAAAGCAATTATACTCCAATTGAAAAATAAATTTAAAAAAACTGAGGATTAATTGTTATTGGGGAAATTTTGATAAAATTCTGAGTTTTAAAAATTACTAAGATTCTACAAGAATATGGAAATTGGATAATTTAAGAAGAAATCAGAGCACTGCTACAAATCAATAAGAAAAGGATCAAAAACTCCCACGAGACTGGGTAAAAGGTATGACAGTTAGCAGTTAAGGAAACACAAATAGGTCTTTAAAACATGCAAAAATGCTCAGCCTTTCTCATAATAAGTAATATGCAAATTACAACTGCAATAAGAGATATTTTTTACATACTGTTGTTGTTCAGTTGCTAAGTTGTGTCCGACTCGGCAACCCCATGGACTGCAGCATGCCAGGCTTCCCTATCCATCACCATCTCCCGGAATTTGCTCAGATTCATGTCCTTTGAGTCGGTGATGCCATCTAACCATCTCATCATCTGCCACCCTATTCTCCTTTATTTTAGATATTGAGTTGACACAAATAAAAAAGTTTAATTAGCATACTTGGTTTGCCAGGCTGGGGAGTGGGCATTATTTTACATTGTCAATAGGATGAAAATTGATATAAACCCTGTGGAGGGTAACTTGGCAGTATTTATCAAATTTCTAAATGTACAAAGCCTTTGGCCTAGCAGCTCCATTTTTCTATATTTATCCAATAGATATACTGACAGATATTGAAGAATGACTCTTCTAGTATCTTTACTGAAGCATTATTTATGGTAGATAAAGAATGAAAACAACCTACATGTCCATTGATAGAGAAATGGTTAAATAAATTATGGTACAGTTATACAAGTGAATGGTGGGCAACTGTTAAAAATTGTGAGGCATGGTTTCCTCATCTACAGTGATAGTGTGCTCAGGAAGAGAAATGATCAGAGTCAAGAGTTATTTTAAAGAACTTGACAATTGGATGGAATTGGTGAGTTATTGAGAGGGAGGTAATATCATGACTGACTTGAGATTTCTTCAAAGATGGGATGAATGAGCAGAGACGTCAATGACTGAGATGGAAAATCTTGGGACAGTTGCAGAATTGCAGTATCTGTCTAAGTGGAGATGTTTACTGCAGTTTCATTATATGGATTGGAAATTCAAGAGAGTTGCTGGAACTGGATTTATAAATTTGAGAGAAGATTGCCTAGGGAGGGTAGATATAATCAAAAGAAAAGCAGACCCATGATTAAACTCTAATAATTTAGAGGTTGAATAGAGAAAAAAAAAAGACCTGATAATGGAGACCAAGAACCAGAAACCAGAGAACTAAAACCAGGAGACTACGGGGCTAAAGTCACCAAGAGAGAAATATATTAAGGAGGATATATTAAGAATATATTATGCATGTAAGATCAACTCATGTTAAATTCTGCCCCAAAGTCCAGGAAGATCACTATAATTTGTTTTCCTCATAAACCCTAAGCTCCTTGAAAGTTGCAATTATCTGATTTATTGTTGTATCCTTAGGGCTTTCCCTATACCTCTCAGGTATAATCAATGATCAGTATATTTTTGCTAAATTGGAGAGAAAGACAAAGATACAGAAAGAGAAAGAGAAATAGAGATACAAAAAAAAAAAGGAACAACAATAGTATGTGTCTTTGTGTCTCAATAAATAAATAAAGCATATTCTCTTGAACTGTACTATAAACCAAACTTGATCTTAGAAGGATCCCTTGGTTTTATTCCCGAGCTAACATGTTAACTGAGCTCTCACAATGCCACATTGCTGGGATGTTAAATGCCTCCTGAAAATATTTTGATAAATAATATTCACCTGTGTCTCGTCATTCTGAGTCATTTTTGTCTTTATTTATGTCCTGGGTGATGACAAAAAGAGCAATTTGCTTTCAATGTGACTCCATCATACCACCTTGAATCAGTTGATGGAGTCTGGAGAATCCATTTCTGTGCCACTACGTTTCTGTAATACACTTCAACGACTCATAAGGATGCCCAGCCCCAGTTTCCCATCAAAGAGAAAAATGACTTTGGGTGGGAAGAAACATACTACCTCTTAGAGAAACCACCAGCTTCTCAGTTTGTTTTTGTTTCTTCCAAAAGGTGCTACTGCTGCCAGGAGAGAATGTAGACGATGCTGAAGGAGGAAAGGGTTTGACTTTGTCCTGAGAACGTGGAAACGTTCTGCACAGCAAAAGAGATGTCATGACTTTTGGGTCCAGGGTCCTCTAGTTAGAAACCAAAGTAATGCAGTTCAGTCAGGCGCTCAGTCATGTCTGACTCTTTGCGACCCCAAAACCGCAGCACGCCAGGCCTCCCTGTTCATCGCCAACTCCTGGAGCCCACCCAAACTCATGTCCATTGAGTCAGTGATGCCATCCAACCATCTCATCCTCTGTCGTCCCCTTCTCCTCATGCCTTCAATCTTTCCCAGCATCAGGGTCTTTTCCAATGAGTCAGCTCTTCGCATCAGGTGGCCAAAGTATTGGAGTTTCAGCTTCAACATCAGTCCTTCCAAAGAATACCCAGGACTGATCTCCTTTAGGATGGACTGGTTGGATCTCTTTGCAGTCCAAGGGACTCTCAAGAGTCTTCTCCAACACCACAGTTCAAAAGCATCAATTCTTCGGCGCTCAGCTTTCTTTATAGTACAACTCTCACATCCATACATGACCACTGGAAAAACCATAGCCTTGACTAGACGGACCTTTGTTGGCAAAGTAACGTCTCTGCTTTTTAATATGCTGTCTAGGTTGGTCATAACTTTCCTTCCATGGAGTAAGCGTCTTTTCATTTCATGGCTGCAATCACCATCTGCAGTGATTTTGGAGCCCCCCAAAATAAAGTCAGCCACTGTTGCCACTGTTTCCACTCTTTCCCATCTATTTGCCATGAAATGATGGGACCAGATGCTATGATCTTAGTTTTCTGAACATTGAGCTTTAAGCCAACTTTTTCACTCTCCTCCTTCACCTTCATCAAGAGGCTCTTTAGTTCTTCTTCAGTTTCTGCCATTAGGATAGTGTTATCTGCATATCTGAGGTTATTGATATTTCTCCCGGCAATCTTGATTCCAGCTTGTGTTTCCTCCAGCCCAGCGTTTCTCATGATGTACTCTGCATATAAGTTAAATAAGCAGGGTGACAATATACAGTCTTGACGTACTCCTTTTCCTATTTGGAACCAATCTGTTGTTCCATGTCCAGTTCTAATTGGTGCTTCCTGACCTGCATACAGGTTTCTCAAGAGGCAGGTCAGGTGGTCTGGTATTCCCATCTCTTTCAGAATTTTCCACAGTTTATTGTGATCCACACAGTCAAAGGCTTTGGCCTAGTCAATAAAGCAGAAATAGATGTTTTTCTGGAACTTTCTTGCTTTTTTGATGTAATAGATGTCACTTAAACAATGTTTAAGATGTTATAACATCCTGTATTACTTGGTGAGATCAGAGACTAGTAAATTTTTCTGTAAAGGGTAATAGTTTAGGCTTTGTGGGCCACACAGTCTCTGTCCCACCTACTCAGCTCTGCCTTTGTAGTGCTAAAGCAGCCATAGACAATAAGTAAATGAATGACCTTGGCTGTGTTTCCAATTATGCTTTATTTATGGAAAATGAGATTTGAATTTCATATAATTTTTGCATGTCATGAAGTATCATTCTTCTTTTGGTCTTTTTCAGCTACTGAACAATGTGAAAACCATTTTTAGCTCACAGGCCATGCGAAAACAGGGGTGGACTGGATTTGGCCCATGGATGTTAGTTTGGCAACCTCTGATTTCAGACAAACAAGAAGACTATGTCATGAGAAAGATTTTCAGTATCAGAGCTCTGAAGAAAATAATCTGTTTCATATATGCCCTTTATTTTAACTTCTCAAATTTATTTGAACATATAAATACATTTGCCTACATCTGACTTAGTTGAGAATAAAGTATGTCTCCTCAGTTCAGTGTTGATTTAACAGTTGGCCCCTTCTCATCCATGTAATGAATGAATGCATGTCAATGTAGTGTTTCTATAGAGCAAACTGAAGAATTCATATCACTTGTCTATATCAATACCCAAACCAAGAGAGGACATAGTAATTCTAATCACATTTTTTTTTAAAGTATATATATTTTATTTGTTTATTTGGCTGCACCAGGTCTTAGTTGAGGCATGCAAGATTTTTTGTTGTGGCGCATAAGATCTTTGAGTTGTGGCATGTGGGATCTAGTTCCCTGATGAGGGATCGAACCTGGACCCCCTGCATTGGGAGCACAGAGTCTCAGCCACTCAACCTCCAGGGAAGTCCTCTAATCACATTTTTAAGCTGCATTAATTCATTCAGTAAATACTTATTAATGATCACTTTTATATACTGCAGTACTGTTAGGGAGTTAGAGATAAAAGAGGATAGAAGATAGATTAAAAAATCTAGTGGCTGACAGGTGTCAGTGAGAATTGTTTGAATGTATTACAGTATAAATATAGTCATTTAAGCCTCAGATAGGTAGACAAAAACTAACTTTAAATCTGAGCACTTTTGTGTCCCAGATGTGTGACCTCAGGCTGATTACATAAACCATATAAGCTTCATTTTCCTCTTTTTAAAATGGGCATCATAATACCCACCTCCCAAGGAGGTGCTGTGGGAATTAAATAAGACATAGTGTACGTAAATCAGCTAGCATGGTACCTGTACATGGTAAATAATAAGTGAAAGTCGCTCAGTTGTGTCCAACTTTTTGTGACCCCCATGGACTATACAGTCCATGGAATTCTCCAGGCCAGAATACTGGAGTGGGTAGCTGTTCCCTTCTCCAGGGGATCTTCCCAATCCAGGGATTGAACTCAGGTCTCCCACATTGCAGGTGGATTCTTTAGCAGCTGAGCCACCAGGGAATTAGTTGTTGTTTTGCACCAATATGAAGGTACATAATTTGTTCAAAAGAAACACACAATTAAAGGCAAAATAGAATAGTCGTATGAGTTAAGAACTTAGGAATACAAATGAAAACTCACAAACCGGAATGTTGATGGCTGGTAGAGCCATCAAAATAAAAGCAGAAGTGACGTTGTCACAGGAGCTTACAATAAGGCAGCTGACTAGTTGTCTTGCCTTTGCCTTCCAGATGGAACAAGATGCTGGATTATCTAAGGAGCTCTGCCTATAGTTCTAGCTCTCCAAGCTCCCCAAGATTTAAATTAGAGAGATTTCTGATTAGCGAGAAAGTATGTCATTAGTATCAGCCCCAGCATCTTGCTTCCTTCTAGTCAGGTCAGCTATGAACCTTTGACATCTGTAGGTCCCTCCTAGTACACCTCCCACCCCATGTTTATTCAATTCTGTGCTTCCACCTTGACCTCCACACCTTCTGTCTCTGGTCATTTTGCCTCACACTCAGAGTCCCTTTAGATTTGGGACATTCTCCTGAACCCTGGTCTTCTTGACCTTGATTCTGATGTCTTGTTTAGCTTATCTCTGACCAGTCCTAATTCCAGAGGGTTGTGTTCTGCTGTCCACACTCCTGCCATGGTTTCCTTAAACTGTGGTACACGTGTGCCTTCATGCTGAACTTCTTAGTAGCTTCTTGAACTTCACCTTGGTGAGAGACATCAGGTCTTGCATAGCTCAGCTGCCCTAATCCAAGCCAGCTTCTGTATTCACAGCCCATACCCTAGAAAGAGCTCTCCACTCCCTACTAGGCTCACACTCTCTCTCCACTGGCCATGTTTTGTCAGCTAGTTCTAACACGCCTTGTGATCCTGTTATGGCAACATCAATAATGCTTTCCCAATACAAATGACAGAATTAATAGCACAGGGCCACAATATAGGGGTAATGGAGAACTTCAACCTCTACTGACAAGCTCATTCTGCTGAAAAGTGGGCATCAAATAAAGTTGGCATGACTTAAATTTAAACTAATCGCTTATTGAAGAGGTACTATTCTATGCTTAATTCTAGCCAGCTAAGAAGAATGTGTTGGTGAAGTAGAAGTGACAGACAGCTTAACGTAAGTGACCACGGAATCCTTGAATTTATAGTAGCCAGAGAAGGCAATTCTTTGCTTGCTAACCGGATATAAAGAAGACTTGAGCAAGTTAAGAGAATATATGGACATAAGGCTCTATCTGGCCAGGAACTAGGAAAGAAAGCTCAAGAGTAGTAAAATGACTTGAAATTTGAACTCTTATAAAGCCAGTGATTTCAACACAGAAAAGAGAGCATCTAAATAAAAAAGATCAATGTTGCTGCTCAAGAAGCGTCTGATTAGCCCTTATTTTTAAAGGACACTCACAGAAAATAGATAGGAGTAAGGGGAAACCTCACTCTAAAGAAGGATTCAGACCTGTGAAAATAATGCTAGAGGGCTTAACATCCAGAGACAAATAGGCTCTGGGAAAAGTACTGGAGACAATGATTTTCTGTTTGTTTTTTGTTTATAGATATAGTAAGATAATGGCAACCCACTCCAGTATTCTTGCCTGGAAAATCCCATCAACAGAGGAGCCTGGTAGGCTACAGTCCATGGGGTCGCAAAGAGTCGGACACGACTGAGCGACTTCACTTTCTTTCTTTTCTATACTAAGATAATAATGAAGAAGGAGTAGTGCTACTGAATGAGGCAGACTGTTTGATGTTAATAGGTGGCTAAAAGCCAGAATCATCCAGCTATAGTCTAGTTCACTAGATGCTAATGTATAATGCTTTCCCTACACATTTTTAATACCTCTAGAATCAGAATGTGTCTTCAATAGACGTATTTATTGTGGTCGAGTTTGGGCGGAAAGAAGTGAAAGTGAAAGTCGCTCAGTCATGTACAACCCATGGACTGTAGCCTGCCAGCCTCCTCTGTCCATGGAATTTTCCAGGCCAGAATCCTGGAATGGGTAGCTGTTGCCTTCTCCAGGGGATCTACCCAGCCCAGGGATCGAACCCAGGTCTCCCGCATTGCAATGTTTGGGGGAGGGCTGTAAAAACAGTAATTAAGTGATGGTATATCATACAGTAAGTTGAAGAACAGAAGAGCAGCAAGCACTAGAGAAAGGATTAAGACAAGAAGAAAAACTGTGATCAAAACCTCTACAAAGGGGTAGAAAGAGACTGTTGTTGGCCCATAGAAGCCAAATCACCATACAGTTGCTGTACAGGTGTGTCACAGAGGCAAGGAGGATGATGTCTTTGTCAGTTGGAGCTGCTATAACCAATACCATTGACTGGATGACTTATACAAAAAATGTTTATTTCTCTGTTCTAAAGGCTAGAACAGAGACTTCTGATGACTTCCCTGATGGCTCAGACGGTAAAGCGTCTGCCTACAATATGGAAGACCCAGGTTCGATCCCTGGGTCGGGAAGATCCCCTGGAGAAGGAAATGGCAACCCACTCCAGTATTCTTGCCTGGAAAACCCCATGAATGGAGGAGCCTGGTAGGCTATAGTCCATGGGGTCGCAAAGAGTCGGACACGACTGAGCGATTTCACTTTTCAAAGGCTAGTAAGTCCAAGGCCAAGCTCTCAGCAGATTTGGTATCTGATGCAGATGAACACCTTCTTGCTGTATCCAGAGGTAGAGAGAGATCATCTCTTCTTATAAGGGCACTAATCCATTCATGGAGTCAGATAATGGCTTGCCCCGGGCAGGATATTTTGAGCTGTGCCTGGCGCACAGCACATGGGTACTATTGTGTCCTGCCTCTTCTGAATCACTATGTGGTCGACTTAAAGTCCCAGCACTCCAAAGGCCAACTTAGTTAGCTCTAGCTGACTCCTTGGAGGCCTCCTCTAAGAAGATATTTAGGTCAAGGTATAGGTCTCAGGTTACAAGCCAGGAAAAGACATTGCAAAGTGTATAGGTAAGACTTATGGTTTAAAAAAAAAAAAAAAAGACAAGGGATTGCCAAAATAACTAACCAGAAAACAAAATAGCCAGGAGACAGAGACTTTACCAGAATGGATTCAGGGGAGAATTAGAGTTATGGTCTTATTTATACTGGGTCTGTGGAGCCTATCTTAAAGAAGGAATTAAGAAAACCTATAGATTAGTTGGCCATGGAGGAAATTGTTCCAACCGCATATGATTAGACTTTTTGAAACTGCGATATGCCCAGGTGATCCCTATACAACTTGAATGTAAGGGTTTCTTACCTAAGGAAGGGATCATGTCCTTTCATGATCTTAACTCTAATTTCTACTGTATTAATAGTGGTAGAACAAATGTTTTCAAGTGGCAGAGGATTTGCCATTTTTCATCAAAAGCAATGATTTTGATACTTAAAGATATAGTCCCTTACCTTAGTTGCCTTCTTGAATGCATCCCTCTTTCTCAGTCACTCCTTTCTGTAGGACATCCATGTAGTTTTAAGAAAACTAACTCCACTTTTATTTCCAGGGTGAGGGGCATGTGGCCCAGACTAAGTCAATCAGTGAGTTTTATCCCCTTGGCTCCAGCAACTGCATCATGTATGGGCATGTGACCTAAATCAATCCAGTCAAGGAAAGAAAATGTCAGGGTTTTTGTGGTAATGCTAAGACAAAGACACATTCCTCTGGAAGTGAATGCAGAAGCGTGTAACCTGGGAGTTCTTGGCCACCATCTAGGGACCAGGAGGGGAGAGTCTATTGAGAATGGAGCTCCCACGAGGGACTAAAGCAAAGAGGTAAAGAGGGAACCATCAAATCCTCTCCACATTGTGTGAGCCATCTAGCCAAACATGTCCCTGAAGTCTTTGAACTTTTCTACTTATGGGAGCCAATAGATTCAATATTTTGTTTAAGCCTATTTGAGTTAGATTTCTCTTTCCTGAAACCAAAGCATCCTCAAAGGATAGAACAAACATGATTAATAAGGAATGGAATAAATTTTCAATAAATAGAGAGTTAAATATTAAAAATGACCCATACAAGAGAAATGATATGTGTTGAAAAATGAAAGTGGTGTAAGCATTTCTTGACCTTAGGGTGGTAAAAACCTGAGTGAAAGAATAAAGGTTTATTATTTGTAAAAGAAAAACATTTATAGATTTGACTACTTGAAACTTCAGTTTATGTAGATGAAACAGTACCACAAACAAAAGATAAATGAGAGATTTTAGAATTTTTACAACCAAGTATATATATGACAAAGGGCATTGTCCTTTATATATAAAGTATTCTTACAAATTTATAAGAAAAATACATTTAAAAAGAAGTATAAAGAACATGAGAAAGGTAAAACATGAACAAGCTATGTGGGTAAAAAATATGAAAAAGCAAAAGAGAAGAAAGGGAATTCAACTGGTCAATTAAATTGAAAAAGGTCCAGAGTTAATAGTAAAGAAAAAGTGAAAGAAAAGTGAAAGTGTTAGTCACTTAGTCATGTCCGACTCTTTGTGACCCCATGGACTGTACCCTACCAGGCTACTCTGTTCATGGATTTCTCCAGGCAAGAATGCTGGAGTGGGTAGCTATTCCCTTCTCTGAGGGATCTTCCTGACCCAGGAATCAAACCCGGGTCTCCTGCATTGCAGGCAGGTTCTTTTTACTGTCTGAGCCACCAAATAAAACCAGATATCTTTGTACCTAACAAATTGTCAAGAACTTTAAAATAATAATTTCCATGGATAAAGATTCAGGGAAATAAACACCCTCGAACAATATGGGGCATGTAAATTGGTTCATGAGCTTCCCTGGTGGCTCAGACAGTAAAGAATCTGCCTGCAATGCAGGAGACCTGGGTTTGATCTCTGGGTCGGGAAGATCCCCTAGAGACGGAAGCGGCTACCCACTTCAGTATTCTGACCTGGAAAATTCCATGGACAGAGTAGCCTGGCAGGCTACAGTCCATGGGATTGCAAAGAGTTGGACATGACTGAGCCACTTTCACTTTCAAATTGATTCAAGCATTCTAGAGAGCAATTTGGCATTATGTACTTAAAATCTTAATATGTGCAAACCATTTAAAAGAGTAATTTCATTTTTAAGACTTTATCCTAAGAAAATAACCAGAAACACTCACAACATTTAATATGAGTTACTTAGTAAAGCATACCTCCTTTATAATATTGAACACTTAGAGATAACCTAAAAATTCAAAAAGAAGTATTCTATAAATCATAATACGTTCCTTTGATGAAAACTATGCATCCAGTAGGAAGCAGATTGTGGAAGATTCCATGATATCAGAAAATGTAGGTAATTTATTTTTCAATATATATGCTCAAAAAAAAAAAAAACAACGACTGGATGGACACAGGAAAATATTGATAGTAATAATATCTCAATAGTGGACTTACAACGGATTTTCTTCTTTTTTAGTTTTGAATATTCTAAATCCACCTCGTGTTTTGCATATATTTTTAGGCACTGGAATGCCAAGCCCAGTGCTTTGGACATAGCAGGTACTTAACAAATACATGCTGAACTGAACTGAGGGATCAACTGCTGGTTAAAAAATGCAACGAGGTTGTCTTGTGAGGTAGTGCACTCACAAGAGTTGTTCAAGCAGAAACTAGCTAGCCATCTGTTGTACTAAAGACTTCCATTTCATTAAAATAAAAGAATGTCTACACCTAACCCAACTCTATTTTCTTCCCAGCCATTTCCTGCTTCCCTCACAGCCAAACTTGCAAGAAGAGTTTTCACTTGATCCATTCCAGGTTGACTTCCAACGCTCTAGGAACTGTGCTCATCAGATCTAATCCCCAGACTTTATCATTCATCCTACCCCAGAGAGAATTGTTTATCCTTTCTTCTTTGAAGGTCTCTTCTCCCTTTACTCGCAGACTTCGCTCTGTCCCGTTCTCGTGCTATCTCTCCAGACCTTTCCAGTCTCCTCCTACAGCTCCTCTTCCTCTGACTGCTGCCTGAATGCTTTTTCCCCCTCAGGGTCTTGGCACTCTTCTCACTCTATGGCCTCCTCAGGATATCCCATCCATTCTGAGAATTTAGCTACCTGTGGGCCCTGACTTCTGAACCTATATAGTCAGTCCAAACTTTGCTCCTGATCCACAGACGTGTCTTTCATTTGCCATTGGATATCCTATAGTCACTGCAAACTTAATATCATCATCTTCCCCTCCTCCCCCACTCTTGCTCTCCTTCTATTTAGCTTAGTTAATGTCATTACACTTTGGCCTCTCTCCCCTACTCCCAAGTGGCTATCTAATCAATAACTGTGTCCTCAATGCTACTTCTAAATCTCCCTTGGATTTGTCACTACTCTTCATCCCCCTGCTGCTATGGTGATTCAGACCATAATCCCTATTAGACTATTACAGTGACCTTCTAATTGGCTTTCCTGGCTCCAGTCTCCCTTTACTCTAGTTCAGCTGTCATCCTGCTACTACAGTTTTATTGATTTATTTTTTTAAACATGAATAATCACATCTCTTCCCTATTTAGGAACCTCTGATACCTTTCATGCTTATTGTCTTCAGTGTGAAGTCCAGCATAAAGTCCCTTAACTGTAAATCAAGGTTCTTCTCTATATTACTACAACCTCCCTAACCAGTTATTTTCAACCCACATCAGACTTCCCTCTCTTCTCTGAATGCAGTTTGCCTTTCCACACTTTTGTGCTTTTCCCCACTCTTTTCCCTTAGGATCTATTCTCCTCAGCCAACTTATTGCCTCCTTTAGTGCCCAACCCAAATTTCAGTGTCTCTAGGGGAAAAAACCCTCTGCAGCTTCCAAGACAGACATTAGGACAAGAGATATGGTATTTAAAGCAATGAGCTAGATGGGCAATTGTACAGGACCAAGCCCAAGGGAGCTCCCAGCATTCAGAAATCAGGAAGGACCCAGCAAAAGAGACTGAAAAGGAACAAACAATGAGGTAGAAGGAAAGCATGTGTGGTGTGATGGAAGCAAAGCAAAGAAAATGTTTCAGTGAAAAGAGATGGATCACTCGGGCCAAGTATTATGGCTGCTGAGAGGGCAGTAAGATTAGGATGGAAAACTGACCAGTGAATTTGACAACACAGAGGTCATTACAACCTTCACAGATATGTTTGTAGTAGAAGTTCAGTTCAGTTCAGTCGCTCAGTCTTGGCCAAATCTTTGCGACCCCATGAACCGCAACACGCCAGGCCTCCCTATCCATCACCACCTGCAGGAGTCTACCCAAACCCATGTCCATTGAGTCGGTTATGCCATCCAACCATGTCATCCTCTGTCGTCCCCTTCTCCTCCTGCCCTCAATCTTTCCCAGCATCAGGGCCTTTTCCAATGAGTCAGTTCTTCACATCAGGTGGCCAAAGTATTGGAGTTTCAGCTTCAACATCAGTCCTTCCAAAGAACACCCAGGACTGATCTCCTTTAGGATGGACTGGTTAGATCTTCTTGCAGTCCAAGGGACTCTCAAGAGTCTTCTCCAACACCACAGTTCAAAAGCATCAGTTCTTTGGTGCTCAGCTTTCTTTATAGTCCAACTCTCACATCCATACATGACTACTGGAAAAACCATAGCCTTGACTAGACGGACCTTTGTTGGCAAAGTAATGTCTCTGCTTTGTAATACACTGTCTAGGTTGGTCATAACCTTCCTTCTAAGGAGTAAGCATCTTTTAATTTCATGGCTGCAATCACCATCTGCAGTGATTTTGGAGCCCCCCCAAATAAAGTCATCCACTGTTTCCACTGTTTCCCCATCTATTTGCCATGAAGTGATGGGAGTATGGGGGACAAATACTGACTGGATTGGCTTGAAGAGAATGAGAAATGAGGAAGTTGATGCTCTTTGAGTGTGTCGAGTAGATGAATGAAGAAATGATGTCTTAGAGGGACTTTGCTGGTGATCCAGTGGTTAAGACTCCTTGCTTTCCATGTAGGCGGTGGGAGTTCAATCCCTGGTCGGGAAACTATTATAAGATCCCAGATGTTGCATGGTGTAGCCAAATTGAAAATGTTGTCTCAAAGAGGATTCTATAATTGGTCAGGAACCAACATAGATTAGTTATTTTGAACTCTTAGAGTCTCTGAAAAGTTTCCAAATAGAAACAAGGATGCAATTTGGTGGTGCAAAGCTTTTAGTAATTAACAGGGAATTCAGAGTAGGACTACCCAGGCAGTAGATTAGTCTATGGAAGTTTAAGTGTGAGTTCTCTGTAGTGGTTGCATTTTATCTATTACTGACCTGGTTCATAAAGGTTCATAAAGACCTTCATGCAGGACTTCTCAGAAGCTTCAGGAAAGAGCTGTCCCTGCAAGGACTTGGGTGCAGAATTTTCAAAGACTGTTTCCAAACTCCTCTTGCTAGCGTGTAGGGGTATTGATAAGAATCTATAAGGCTGGTTTTTGATAGCTGGGCAGTACCAAGGCTGAATGGTTGAGAAGAGGTAAACAGGAAAAATCTGACCCAACCAATGTTGTGCATTTGAAAATGCTGTATTTGGAAGTATCTCTATATAAATTTTTTATACTGACATCATAATGGAGGTGGACTAAGTATTCACCTACCTATATTTGATGAATAGGTAGGCTGTTCTTACCTGCCTCCCCCTAGAGATGAAATATGGAGAATACAAACTTTGGGTAGACCAGACCCAAGCTTTGATTTTGACCTGATACCTGTGTGACATTTTTCAAATAGTGTTCCAAAAATTACTTTGGTACGGATCCCACGTAAAATGTATTTTTACTTACATGACTGAAGACAACCCAGGGACCATATATTTCCCTTCATAAAGTTATTTATGTTGACATCCTGGGGCTTCCCTGGTGGCTCAGATAGTAAAGAATCCACCTGCAATTCAGGAGACCTGGGTCCGATCCCTAGATCAGGAAG
Organism: Giraffa tippelskirchi; assembly: GCF_054371585.1. Taxonomy (NCBI): domain Eukaryota; kingdom Metazoa; phylum Chordata; class Mammalia; order Artiodactyla; family Giraffidae; genus Giraffa; species Giraffa tippelskirchi. The sequence continues at coordinate 138,798,612 of NC_137284.1, forward strand.
ATCCCCTGGAGAAGGGAAGGCTACCCACTCTAGTATTCTTGCCTGGAGAATTCCACAGAGAGAGGAGTCTGGCAGGCTACAGTCCATGAGGTCACAAAATGTAGGACACGACTGAGTGACTAACAGCTTCACTTTTCTCTTCACACATGTTGACGTCCAGGGCCTGGATAATGAAATAGAACCAGTCATAGAATATTGAAGAACCTGATGTTATACCATGCTTCCTGTGATTCCCCAAATGCACAGGGTGCTCTTATATATGCCTTTGCTCATACTGTATCTTCTACCCGGAATACCCAAATCCCTTTCTTCCTGGCATACTCAGATCTAAGAGGCCTTCCTCGCCCTCTCAGACAGAGATCAATCTCCTCTCTATGGTCCCCAGACTATTTTCATGTGTCACTCCATCTCTACACCTACCACACTGAACTACATTTGTTTGGTCTTCTGACTCCCTCACTGGACTGTGAGTTTCCTGAAGTAAGTGATTTTTGTCTTCTTTCTCTTTCTTTTACATCTAGGGTAATGTTTTCACATTTGGAGCACACAATCAGTGCTTGTTGAATGGATGTGTGAGTGCTTGAGAGTATGAATAAATGAATGAATGAGTGAATGAATACCTGAAAAGATCAGAAAAATGTTACCCCCACCCGGATGGAAGCTCATACAAACATGAAAGTGTCAATTACTTTACATATATGCAGAATTAGTACATAGAATGGCAGTTTCCAAGTCCAACTGAGATGACAAGATTACTGCAGCATAATGTATGTAAAGAGGAGAGTGATACTCACAAACAACTCATAATATGTGTGGCACAAGATGGTGAGAACTGTGCTGATTAAAATCAGAGTTGGGTGATAGGAATTGATTGGTTTTCATCTACATTGGGAGAGAGTTTTGATCTGTGGAACAAAATGAACATTTTGGCACTTGTGATTTCTTTTAAGCAAGGTATTTTTCATCTTAAATTTTAAGGGCAACGTAACAGCTTAATAAACACGTTTTTCTAAAGCATGGCTTCCTTGTAAAACCAAAAAGAAGAACAAGCTCGCTATTACGTCTCTAAAATGGAAGTTACATTGTTGAACTCATCATTTCATTCCTGCATGCCTCTGTTTCTTCCGTGCATCCTTTGTAAAATGATAATAGCCCTTACTAGTATTTACATTATAAAAGGGTTGTTTATGTAAATTAGATCGTATAAAATGGGTTATGATATCTTCTTTGAAAGACAAGCACTATACACAAATGAGGTATTATTATTTAGTTTTTCCTTTTCAGTCTCCTTAAATGAGAATTAGATGAAAACTCTGCCCCTTCAGCAATATCCAGTGGGTAAATGATTATTGAGTTGAGTAGAATGAAAAAAAAAAATCTTCAGCCAGAAACTCAGTTTGTGCAGCTTAGCTAGTCTCCACACAGGACAAAAATACTGTCTTTATTTGTGATGTTTACCACCATTCTTTATCTCCTCTCTGTGCTGTAATCACAATCTGAAGACAGTTAAGCCTTCCAGTTCAGTCACAGTCTGCATTTTAGAGAACCTAGATATCCTGGAATGATTGCAATTGAGAAATAATGTTTCATTTAATAAAGCCACGCAGCCAGTTTTGCTACTGATTTAGGGCCTAATTCAACTCCTGGTTTTTAGGCTCAGGTCACTATCACTGCAACCTTTTCAGTTTGGTTACTGCCATTGCCTCTGTGCTCCCTATTAGCACCACCCAGGCCGGAACTTTCCTATCTTCTCCTTGGAATACAAGTTACTAAGAGGGGTTGAGGAAACTAGATCTGAGGAGTTGTTGTGAATGTCAGAAACTTTACTTCGTGTCATGAAGGGGTGAGAATGGAAACACCAACTGTGAAGGATTTGGGATAACAGAGCTGGTGGTGGCAGGCTGCCTGTCCAGCGTGACTGTTCCTGACCTCTGTGTGCATAGTAACTCCAGCTTACTTTTAGCTCCTGGTCCCTGTTCTCTGACTGCGCCCTGCTCCTCCTCTCTCATTCAGATCCCTTACAGTGTTCTTCCATTGTGTCTTGGTTCACCTTCAACACACAGGCCATGCCTACCAAGAGCATGGCCATGAGGTAATTGAGCTAATGCAAAGGTGGTAGGTGAGTCTTCATGGTGGCCTCATGTCCCTACTTTGGGGAAGAAAATCTAGGGATTATATATTCTACTCTGAAGGCAAATTTTTTGAAACAGTTGTCTACATTCACTGGTTCCACTGATTCCTCAATTCACTGTGAGCCGCCTTCTGCCTCCACTGACCCGGATCTCACCCAACTGGACAGATACCTTCTTGGAGCTCCCTCCATAGATGCTTCTCAGGCTTTTCTCACTTGATCTCTTGACAACATTTACTGTTGTTGACCACAACCTGCTTGTTGAAATGTGCTTTTCCCTTGTCCTCTGTGATACCTCACTCCACTAGTTTCCCTCCTGAAACGTCCCTCTAGTTTCCCTCTCTCTGGCTTTACCTTCTCTTGATCTCCTTTTTTTTTGGTGGAGGGGAATCCTTTCTCTGCCCATGTTTTAAGTTTTGATATTACTCTGGTTTCTCTCCTGGGCCCTTTTCTCTTCCATGACACTCTCCCCACGTAACTCTTTCATCCCCTTGGATTCTATTGTTGCCTATCGTGTACTGATGCTTCCTAAACCTGTACTCTCAGATTTCCAGATCAAACTGCCTCCTCATAACCTGTGAGTGTTCCCCAGGCATCCCAAACCAAGCATGATCACAGCTGGACTCATCTCTTTAGAAAATGTCTTAGTGAGTGATATCACTGTCCACCCAATGTGCTCAGTCGCTCAGTTGTGTCCAACTCTTTGTGACCACCTGAATTATAGCCTGCAAATCTCCTCTGTCCATGGGATTACCCAGGGAAGAATACTGGAGTGGGGGCTGCCATTTCCTTCTCCAGGGACCCAGCTTTTCCAGTCAAAAAACTGAGCACCAGTTTAAACTTCTCCCCTTCAAAATGCCAGCATTCAAGCCATCACAAACTTCAGTAGATTCTACTTCCTATATGACATGGCTTGTAAAGCTCTGTATAAATTGTTTCTGTTAACCTCTCCAGTTTCATCTCTGATCACTGTGCCTCAGCTATCCTGAACTATTTTCAGTATTCAAATACCTGGTCATTTCGGTCACCTTCAAAATATGCATCCATGTGCCCTCCATTGGAACAGATCTGCCTCACCTCTTTATTGGACTAACTTCTTCCTACCTTGTAAGTCTCCGTGTGGAAGCACTAACTTCCAATTCTCCCAAAGTTTGGGTTAGGTGCCCCTCCTAGAGTTCTTGGTAGTCTTCTCTTTATGACATACTGTCTTATGGGAGCTGCCTTTCCTGTTTCTGTCTTGCCCTCTACTGGAAGCTCTACTGAAAGGTTTCTGTAAACAGGAAGTATATTTACTTCATTTACTTTTGGACTCATAGAACCAGCAAAGTACTTGGTACAAAGTAGATGCTCAGTGAATGAAAACAAAGGTTAAAATATCTCTGTGAGAGTTGACAATAAATTTCCAATCAGAGGATACAATTAGGGTTTTACAAAACAAAGATTTATCAAGTCTCTTTGACATTAAAGAGATTTGAAGATTATCTAAAACTATTTAGAAGAACTTATCAACAATAGAATCATGAGCAGAGAGTAGTTAATAGATGTAGATTTCAAATCTGTCCCTTATGGGCTTCTCTTCCAGAGTTCAGAATCCAGACTCTCTGAGCTGTATTTTGGGGTCCCCCAAGCATTCCATCCTCTCGACTCTCCATAAACTTTTGGATTCATAACCCACTCCATACTTGAGAAAATGGGGATTGGAATAAGGTAAGTGCTAGCTTTTCCATTTTTTCCTCTATTACTTCATTTTCAACCATATACTATACTTGTAGAGTGATAATTTTTAAACTCTCGCAGTAATTTTTAAACTCTCTCTCTGGAGTCTTGATCAGGAGGTATGACTGACTTCCCTGCTTGTCTAGCTGGTCTCACAGTGTTTGAATATCCTATGCATACGACAAAATGTTGCAAAGTGCCTTGAGGTATTATATGCTTTCAGATTTTCTTGTTTCATGACTATTTAAATTCTTTATCATTATTCTATTGAGTTTTTCCTAATATGACTCCACATAGAAAAAAAAGTGAATTTTGAGAAACCGGAAAGACTTGCTGTCCACTTTGGGACGCCTTTTGGATCAGATGCACACTCAGAATGCAGGGCATGAGCAGTGTAAGCAAACTTTGAAAACAGCTCTGCTTCAGCCGCACTTTATGTGGACAATTGTTCACTGCACACCCACTGTCAACCTTCTCGAGCCCCTTGTTAATGTTGTTCAGTCGCTAAGTCATATCGACTTTTTGCAACCCCGTGGACTGCAGCACGCCAGGCTTCCCTGTCCTTCACCCTCCCCCGGAATTTGCTTAAACCCATGTCCATTGAGTTGGTGATGCCATCAAACCATCTCATCCTCTATTTTCCCCTTCTCCTCCTACCCTCAATCTTTTCCAGCATCAGGGTCTTTTCCAATGAGTTGGCTCTTCACATCAGGTGGCCAAAGTGTTGGAGCTTCAGCATCAGTCAGTCAGTCAGTTCAGTCGCTCAGTCATGTCCGACTCTTTGAGACCCCACGGACTGCAGAATGCCAGGCTTCCCTGTCTATCACCAACTCCCGGAGCTTACTCAAACTCATGTCCATTGAGTCAGTGATGCCATCCAGTCATTTCATCTTCTGTCATCCCCTTCTCCTGCCTTCAATCTTTCCTAGCATCAGGGTCTTTTCCAATGAATCAGTTCTTTGCATCAGGTGGCCAAAGTATTGGAGTTTCAGCTTCAGCATCAGTCCTTCCAATGAATATTCAGGATTGATTTCCTTCAGGATTGGTTGGTTTGATCTCTTTGCTCGAGCCCCTTACTTGCTTTCATTTTTCATTTTTAAAAAACTTACTATTTATCTTCATATTTGTTTATTGCTTATGCCCAAATTAGAATGTAAGTTTTATAAGGGCAGGAATTTTGTTCTGTTCACCAGTATATGCTCAGCACTTGAAACAATAACTGGTTACATAGTAGGAACTCAATATATATTGATTGAATGAACAGTGTCTTTTAAAAAATTTTTAAGAGACTGATGCACACCCAGACCTCTAGGGATCTAATGTAAATCTAGCCCGAAGCTTCGTTGCCCTTAACTTTTTGATAGATGGCTAAGATGATAACACTGACCACACGCTGAATGAATTTACAGATGTAAATTGTTGTTCATCTATAAATTATGCACAACTGCAAAGGATAACCAATAAGTTGGATGATACAATCAGGAGTCCCCTCCCCCTTATCAAATCCTGACAAAATGTAATGATGAATCACACCTAACAATATAAAGGGACAAATATAAAGCACTCAGAGATCCCAAAATTCAACTGTACCAGTACAGGTTGGGGGCGAGATGACTTACAATTGCTCATGTAGGAAGATTTAGAGTCTCCTGTTGATTGTGAGTAGATGATGAGTCAACACAGTGTGATGTAACTTCCAAAAAAGATCAATCTTTTGTTGTATTAATAGAAATATAGTGTTCGGGTCAGGAAGTAGTTCTCTAGTACTTACGGGTGATCAGGTCACATTTGTTCTGCTTTATGAATTCTGATTGTCAGCCTTTAAGAAAACCATTAATAAATGAAAGGTTCTTCAAGAAGAGTTTAAAAGAGTAAAATGGGATCTTGTAATCAGTGTCATATCAGAAATTATTAAAGGGTCTAAGAGTTTGTGTTGGTGTGTAAAGATGAGGGAGAGAGCTAGCACATGTAGCTACCTTCCGAAGTGAGAAGTACTGTCCTGCAAGGAAAGTTATATTTCTTCTGGGTAATCCCAGAAGATTGAGCACCCTCGAGTAGAAGATATAAGTATGTTATGTTACAACCCATTAGAATTTGTCAACAATTCTATTTGCCCAGTAATCAGGTGGACAACTGGTGGAGGTTGTAAGTTCCTTGACCCTGGTGGTGTTCAAGCAGAAACTGGGCACACATGCCTCATGTCCTGAATACATTTGTGATGGAAGTTCAAACCTTGGGGTGAGAGATTGGATTAATCACAATAGCAAACACACTTTGGGTGCTTACCATATGACAGGTACCATAATAAGTATTAATATGGGTTATTATTTTTAATACATCAATCTTACTCTGTCGTGAAAGTGAAAGTCACTCAGTCACGTCCGACTGTTTGCAACCCCATGGACTACACAATCCATACGATTCTCCAGGCCAGAATACTGGAGTGGGTAGTTGTTCCCTTCCCCAGGGGATCGTCCCAACCCAGAGATCGAACCCAGGTCTCCCACATTGCAGGTGGATTCTTTACCAGCTGAGCCACCAGGGAAGCCCAAGGATGCTGCAGTGGGTACCCTATCCCTTCTCCAGAGGATCTTCCCAACCCAGGAATTGAGCCAGGGTCTCCTGCATTGCAGGCAGATTCTTTACCAGCTGAGCTACCAGCGAAGCAAAAACTGAGGCTTCAAGGGGTTAAGTAACATGCCCAAGGTCTTAACACCTTATACAAAGCAGAGCAAGGATTTTAACTTATGCAGTCAGATCCCTGATTTTAACTTATTATTCTAAGGACTTCTACTAAGAAAAAAAATTTAACTTTTTATTTTATATTGGAGTATAGTCGATTAACAGTGTTGTGATAGTATCAGGTGAACAGCGAATGGACTCAGCCACACATACACATGTATCCATTCTTCCCTGAATGCCCCTCCCTGCTATATTTTAAATGGCTAACCAACAAAGACCTACTGTATAGCACAGGGAACTCTGCTCAGTGTTATCTGGCTGCCTGGATGGGAGGGAAAACCATTCCTTCCTACCCTGAGATTCCACCACTGTAATGAAGTAATCAAACCAAAGAGATTATTATCTTCAGTTGTAAATGCCTCTGGTAGTAAATAGGTTATTTCAACATAGTATGCAGGCACTAAATTAGCCTGGGCAGTTGCCACTTGTGGTACACTATATGGAGCCCAGCATGAGGCCTGGCACACAATAGGTGCTCAGTAATTATTTGTTAAGGGACAAGAATGAGTGGACTGCAACCACACAAGCTGCATTTGAAATGGCAGAATCTCAATATATTGTGTCTGAGGGAAAACAAGCACATTTCTGGGTGGTCGACTGAGGACACTTGGCAAAAAGTGATAATCCATCATTCCTGGCAGAGGCCTTGTGAATTCCTGCTCAGCTGTTTGGACAATATTCATTTAAAGAAATATTTATTGAGTACCTATCCTGTGCCAGTTATGTCCAACATGCTGAGGGTGCAGAGGTGAATCAGAGGGTGTACTGTTAGTGGGGGAGATGGACAGGTAAGCAAATTCTTAGGATACAGTGTGACAAGAGCTTAGCAGGTGTGTGTGTGTGTGTGTGTGTGTGTGTGTGTATTAAGCATTACACGGACACAGAGCAGAAAGGAACTGATTCTACTTGGTTGAAGGATTTGTCCAATACTTGATTATGTTTTCAAAATGACTGTCCTGTGTATTGCATGAGCTTATTTGGTCTTCATACAGACTGCATGAAATTGTGATTCCTTTTTGAACAAAGATCAAATAGAGTATCATAGAGGTTAGGTGAGCTCCTCAAGATCATGCAGCCAGTAATAATAACTGTTGGTGTTTATGGAGTGCTTAGGCTACCTGAGGTTCTGTTCTGAGCCATATTAAAATGGTTCATCTTCACAACTCTACAAGGTCATTATTAATATTATTTCTGTTTTACAAATGAGAAAACTGAGACACAAGATCTAAATAATTTGCCTGGAGTCGCATAGCTAGAAAGTGGAAAAGCCAGGATTTGCACCAACCTTTTCTAGTGTTAGTAGGCACACACTTACCCAGTGTACTGAATTACCTTTAACTGGTCCCCTGAAGAACTGGGGATTCTTAGATTCTGATTGTAAGTTCAGCTTTCTTTCAAGTGACTTTGTTCTTTAGCAATATTACTGATACATCCAAATGAGAGAAACAGTGTGCACCTGGCTACAAGGAGAGGTTGTGTAGGTTAGGCATCACTGAAAGTGTTTTGGGAGAGGTATAGTAAAATCTAGGCTCTCCAAAATCACTGCAGATGGTGACTGCAGTTATGAAATTAAAAGACGCTTGCTCCCTGGAAGGAAAGCTATGACCAACCTAGACAGCATATTAAAAAAGCAGAAACATTAATTTGCCGACAAAGATCCATCTAGTCAAAGCTATGGTTTTTCCAATAGTCATGTATGGATGTGAGAGTTGGACCATAAAGAAAGCTGAGCGCCGAAGAATTGATGCTTTTGAACTGTGGTGTTGGAGAAAACTTTTGAGAGTCCCTTGAACTTCAAGGAGTTCAAACCAGTCCATCCTAAAGGAAATCAGTCCTAAATATTCATTGGAAGGACTGATGCTGAAGCTGAAACTCCAATACTTTGGCCACCTGATGCGAAGAACTGACTCATTGGAAAAGACCCTATGCTGGGAAAGATTGAAGGCAAGAGGAGAAGAGGACAACAGAGGATGAGAAGGTTGGATGGCACCACCAATTCGATGCACATGAGTTTGAGTAAGTTCCAGGAGTTGGTGATGGACTGGGAAGCCTGGCATGCTACAGTCCATGGGGTCACAAAGCATCAGATATGACTGAGCAACTGAACTGAACTGATGATAAAATCTAAAACTGGCATTGGTTGTGATTTCAGGGTTTTTCAGGGCAGACAGAATTTGGCCTTTTGTTCTCCAGGCCAGCAGGTCTGGGCTCTAGGCACTGTGATTTGTTACACGTAGGAAGTAGCCACCAATACTTACTCTGTAGCCTTTTAAAATTTGGCTTAAATTTTTCTAAAAGAAGACAACAAGATGTGAAACATTAAGAATGAAAGAAGTTAAATTCAATACCTTATATGTAAGCAAGAGTGGAGATACAAAAAAGGAGAAATGAAGCACATAATTGCTTAAATCGTCCAAGCTTCCTCTCCATAATAAAAATTCTTGGATTGAAAAATAGTTCAATCCAATAGTATTGTACCTTAATAATTAGGTTGGGTTTCCTCTGTGGTAAATCTCAGAAAGTATTGGTTATTAAAATGAATGAAGTAGATTACCCTTCCCTCAGTAATTACTACTTCGGCTAATGTGAATATTACCTGTATGATTGAATCTACTGCATTTTTAAGACACCCATCTCCAATAATTTTTGGAGATTCAGTAATTTAAAAGTCGACAGTGGGTGAGAGTTTCTGTGGTAGGCAGAGGGACAGAAAAGGTCAATGTTCTTCGACATTCTTTCCTTCAAGTTTTTTGGTTTTGGTTGGTTTTTAGTGTTTTGTTACGTATGGAGACCTAGTAGATGTAACTGATTTATCTTAGCCTTTGTGTTTATAGATTTCTATTTTCTTGGTTTCAGGTCCTTGGAAACATTTGTTTTGATGGTGGCAGGAGAGTTAGCCATGTTTTATTTTTGTTGTTCCCATTTATTTTTAATATCCTTTAGTTCAAGTCCACTTACAAGGTGTTATATAACCTGTATTTATGTTTCCACAAAAAAACATTCCTAGTAGTAATTCTAGTACACTCTTATAAAAACAGTTAATAATTTGATGCACATCAGAATGATTCTGTGATATTAGTAAGCTGGAACTAGGATATGCTTTGGAAAAATGTGTTTGAAATTTGTAATTGGACTTAGCATTTACATATGAAATTTCAAGTTTCTTAGATCAATTATTTTTGAGTTACCAAGCAGCCAAATTCTTCTTTTCTTTTCATTACTGAGTCAACAAACATTGGAAAATTCTTTTCTCACATATTCCATTCTTTAACTGAGCCTGAAGGTAAATGACTTTTTAAAAAACCACATCTCAAACAATTTTACATGAGGTTATGAGTAAATGAATAGACTGGGGATGTACGTCTAATTAGAACTCTCAATCTTCCAAACATGTCATTGAGGTTTTTAATTCTTAACTTTGAGTCCACTGGGATGGAAACAAGTGACCCTTGTTGGAAATACGTCAAGAATCAACTTTCTCAGGTTGACCTTTAGTTTGTTGGTCACCAGATCAAAACACTATTTATTCCCAGGCTTAAAGATGTCTGTACCTTCTTAAATTTGTTGTAAGATCAAGGAAGAAAGCACTGCTTTGCTGCTGTAGACAGGTTGCCTTCTCTCTTTTCCTTGATGCCTCTTAGTTTCTTCATGAGAGATAATGCATCTTAGCCAGCGCCATGCATGAGGCAATATGAAGCACGCTGCACCTCTTGCACATCCTCCGTTGTGGGTGGGAGGTAGACAACTCTGTTTTTACAATGAGACAGACGAATATCAGCCTTCAAATTGACTTGACATACTTTCTAGTCCAGAGCTCCATACTAGGCACCAAAGACTGTTACAAATGCTCTCAATAGCCAATGTTCATAACCTAAAAGTAGTAACATAAAATTTGCATCTATTAGATTACTTTGTGACCTTGAGCAAGCAATTTAACCTCCCTCCAAAATAACTGTTTCATAGTGCTATTATAGCAAATCATTGATATTATATATATGAAAATACACAAAGCCTAGCACATAGTTGCAAGTGAAGTTTGAATTTATGTGAAGCATATGATTAACTACCCATGGAACCTCAAATGGACAAATGAATCCAAATTGACATCTGTCTCTAGTCAGTTTTAAATCAGAAAATTTCACTTCTAAATGAATCACTCCATCTACCAACGACTTTGCTTCATAGTCTACATTCAGAACGAAATGTTACTTAAGTGATAGTCTGTTAATGTATTTCATAACAGGAGTTGCTGACTATGGTTTCTTTAGGAGAAAATCACAGGTGAACAAAAAGAAGAAGGAAAATTGTATAAATGAAAGGCCTTTATTTAGAAATAAATGAAGAAGGGACAGTTATCTGATAATAGAACATTCAGATCATGATATAATTATATGTCTACATGTAATTACAAAATATAATTGTATTTATGTTGGTTTAAAATTTTTTTTCTGACCTTTAAGGACTAATTTTCTCGTAATTGAATGATAAACTCTGCAGTACCTCGTATTAACTATTAATAAGCTAAAAATACCCATTAACTATCTTTTTCTTAATTCCATCTACTGTCATGGACTTACATTTATCTCAGTGATACAAAAAGAGTGATTTAAATTGCTTGCTCTTTCTGCTTACTAGAAAGGAGGAGAAAGAACCATTCCCCCAACCCACTTAACTATGAAAAAAGGACTCCCCCAAGTTGCCAGGAACTAACATAGTGGTAAAATTACAGGAAAATTTTGTTAAGAAATCTTTTTTCATCTGCAAGTTATTTGACTGAAACCTGAGGTGCTGAATTTCAGCACAAAGGTGACTTTGGAAGAGAAAGTTTGTGCCAAACTGGATCAGTTGTTTTTGTGTTATGTAAGGAGGAGAAAGAGAATTAACTATTTACTCCTAAGCTATAAATTTAAGATTACCCTAGTACACTAAATGAGAGAATGTCCAAACTGCAAACTTTGTCTTAGCCTTATATTTTCATGAACTATTTTCTGTACCCACTCAAAACTAAATATAATTAAATATTAAATAATTTGCATTGCCCAAATATATTTTAAAAGCACAAAGTTATTTTACTAATTACTTCAGAAGTAAACTCTAGTTGAATTATAAAAAATGGTATTATTAAACAATTTAAAACATTTTTTAAAAAATAATTTTTCCTGATTATATAGAATATAAGTGCAATATAAAAATATAGAATATGCAGTACAGTAAAAACAAAAAAGTAAAAATCACCAAAATCACCCACAATTCTATCATCCAGAGATAACCACCATCCATATTTTGCTGTATCCCTTCCAGTGGGTATTCACACATACACAAACCCATTATATCTAAATATCTATTAATGTTTTATTATAGAAAATTTAAAACATGAACAAAAGTAGACAGAAAGCATCATGAACCTTTTGTACCTATCAACCTATGATGACCAAACCAAACCATCAATTCCCTCTTCTTCTTCCCCACTTATTTTACTTTAAAGCAAATTTCCAGGAATTGTATCATCTCATTCACAAATATTCCAATATGGATCTTTATAAGATAAGGCTTTAAAAACATAACCATTTTCACATCCAAACTAATTAACAATGATATTTTACTAATATTAAGTAATTAAGTCATTGTTTAGAATTTCAATTGTCTCATGAATGTCATCATAGTTTATTTTCATAGATTGTTTCAAGCAGAATCCAAATAAGGTTCACACGATGAGATTGGCTAAATCTCTTTAAATATAAATGGGTTTCCATTCAAATAGTTTTTTTTCTTCCAAATTATTTGTTGAAGAAACCAAGTTGTTTGTCCTGTAGAATGTCCCACAACCTAGATTTTTTTCTCACTGTGCCCCCGTAGTATAGTCTAACATGTTCCTCTGTCCTCTACAGTACTTGCAGCTGGGTTTAACAGATTCAGTTGGGTTTTTTTGTTGTTGTCATTGTTTGTTTGTTTGGCAAGACTGCTTCATAGATAGTAAAGTGTTTTGCCATTAAGAGGTGCATAATGTGTAATAATCTCTTCTTTTATGTTACCTGGAGTCATTAGTTTGTTTATTGTTGTTGTTGTTCAGTCACTAAGTCGTGTCTGACCCTTTGTGACCCCTTGGACTGCAGCATACCAGGTTCCTCTGTCCTCCAGTATCTTCCAGTGTTTGTTCAAATTCACGTCTGTTGAGTCAATAATGCTATTTAGCCATCTTATCCATTAATTTATTCAAGATTGCAGAATGGCTAGATTTTATATCCTATTGTTCCTTGAATTGATTTTCTAGCATGTACCAATGGTGGCTAAATAGATGTTTTGTGATTTTGCTTTTTAAGTTTGTTTGTCTTTAAATTATCATTCAAACTCATAACTAGAAAATTAATTTGTTTCACACATCATGCTTGTTATTCTTATTAAAGCTGAAATTAGCACTTCTTTGGTCTGTGGCAGCATCTTCAAATTACCTCCTGACTTTTGACATGACCCTAGTAGTCTTTGATAGTGCCTCTGCTAGTTGGTATAATAAGATGATCTAGGCTTATCTTGTATAATTTACACAGTACAAATCTATTTATATTTAAGACTTGAGTATATATAAATATAATACAAAACCATAGGACAGAAACTATTTATAATAGCAAAAGACTGGAAACAACCCAAATGCTCATAAATAGAGGACTGATTGAACAGAGTATGGTACAATCTTACAGTAGAGTTATTTGCAGTTATAAAATGACATTCGGAATCTTTAGTTCTTTAGATATACTTATGTGGGTTGAGCTCTAAGAGATATTTTATGTAAAGCAGAAAGAGGGAAAAAAGTGAGTCTAGGATGCTGCCATGTATGTAAGAATGGATATAAATGTATACACACACACACACACTTATATATATACATGAGTGAGTGAAAGTTGCTCAGTCGTGTCCAACTCGTTGTGACCCCATGGACTATACAGTCCATGGAATTCTCCAGGCCAGAATACTGAAGTAGGTAGCCATTCCCTTCTCCAGAGGATCTTCCCAACCCAGGAATTGAACCCAGGTCTCCAGGCAGATTCTTTACCAGCTGAGCTACCAGGGAAGGAAGCCCAATATACATACATACACATATGCACGCATATATATATACATACATATATATGTGTACATATATATGTAGATTTGATTTGGATTTGAATCATGTAAATATTTTTCATAATTACAAAATACTAATTTTTTAAAAATGCATTTCCTAATTTTTAAAAGCATAATTATATTATATCCAGTTGGTAGCATACAGAGAACTATTTCAAATAACTTTAAGACACAGTAATTTGACTACATATCCCTAATGGGGTATAAGGACAAAAATGAAGTGCAAAAACATTTGTTAACAGTTTTTGGTAATCATTTCGTTGCTAGTAGTATCACTCCTTGGTTCACATACTGTTGAAACCTAGCTTGGAGAATTTTGAGCATTACTTTGCTAGCGTGTCACATGAGTGCAATTGTATGGTAGTTTAAGGGAAAGGCTACCCACTCCAGTATTCTGGCCTGGAGAATTCCATGGACTATATAGTCCATGGGGTCACAAAGAGTTGGACATGACTAGCGACTTTCACTTTCACTTTGAACATTGTTTGGCATTGCCTAGAACTTCCAGATGTTCAAGCTGGATTTCGAAAAGGAGGAGGAACCAGAGAGCAAATTGCCAACATCCGCTGGATCATCAAAAAAGCAAGAGAGTTCCAGAAAAACATCTATGTCATTGACTACGCCAAAGCCTTTGACTGTGTGAATCACAACCAACTGTGGAAAATTCTTAAAGAGGTGGGGATACCAGACTACCTCACCTGCCTCCCAAGGAATTTGTAGGCAGGTCAAGAAGCAACAGTTAAAACTGGACATGGAACAACAGACTGGTTCCAAATTGGGAAAGCCTGTATATTGTCACCCTGCTTATTTAACTTATATGCAGAGTACATCATGCAAAATGCTGGGCTGGTTGAAGCACAAGCTGGAATCAAGACTGCTGGGAGAAATATCAATAACCTCAGATATGCAGATGACACCACTCTTATGGCAGAAAGCAAAGAGGAACTAAAGAGTATCTTGATGAAGCTGGAAGAGGAGAGTGAAAAAACTGGCTTAAAACTCCAACATTCAAAAAACTACGATCATGACATCTGGTCCCATTACTTCATGGCAAATAGATGGGGAAACAATGGAAACAGTAACCAGACTTTATTTTGGGGGGCTCCAAAATCACTGCAGATAGTGACTGTAGCCATGAAATTAAAAGATGCTTGCTCCTTAGAAGAAAACCTATAACCAACCTAGACAGCATAATAAAAGGCAGAAACATTACTTTCCCAACAAAGGTCCATATAGTTAAAGCTATGGTTTCTCCAATAGTCATGTATGGATGTGAGAGTTGGACCATAAAGAAAGCTGAGTGCCAAAAAATTGATGCTTTTGAACTGTGGTGTTGGAGAAGACTCTTGAGAGTCCCTTGGATAGCCAGGAAATCAAACCAGTCAATCCTAAAGGAAATCAACCCTGAATATTCATTGGAAGGACTGATGCTGAAACTGAAACTCCAAAATTTTGGCCACTGGATGTGAAGAGCCGACTCATTAGAAAGGACCCTGATATTGGGACAGATTGAAGGCAGGAAAAGGGGATGACAGAGAATGAGATGGTTGGATGGTATCACCGACTCAATGGACATAACTCTGGGAGCTGATGAAGGGTGGAAGCCTGGCGTGCTGCAGTCCATGAGGTCGCAAAGAGTCGGACACAACTGATTCTAATTAACAACTATATATATATATATATAAGATATATACACACACTTGTAGTGAATATATGTATAACATCAGTTTAGCCATTCTTCTATTTTTGAACATTTAGATTGATTCCAATTTGTTATAGTTATGTATAATACTGCAACAAAGCATCTGTGCACATCTTATTATCTCTTTAGTACAAATTTCTATAAGTCAAATTACCTGGCCAGAGGGTAAGAACATATTTAAGCTCTTGATTAATATTAATATTGTCCAATCACCTCTAGAAAGTTTATAGCAGGATACACACCAAGCAACAGTGTTTCATCCCATGAATAGTTGTAAATATTCACATTGATATGTTTCTGTCAATATGATTTAAGTCAGGTAATCACTCTGGTTTTTTCTTCGCTCTTCCCTCTTTGATTTTCTTGCAGAGAACATTAAAAATTAAAAATGCCACACGGAAAAACTACACGGATGTAATATTTACATATTTACATTATGAATTAATAACTTTATTAGACAAAGATTAGAATGGCTTTATCAAGCTAAATGTATTACTTATAAATTAATGTGTGGAATTGCTAAGCTTTAGTTGCAAACAGATATATAATGAATGTATTAAGTTATTAATTTTTATACCTCTTTGGTAACTTGGTAGCTACTTTTGAAATTCTTGAGATTTTTAGTTATAATCTTACCTTTGCAGAATTCGTTACATGTAAAGCTTTATTTTTCTGATATAGTTTAGAAAGTTAAGTAACTTTGCAAACATTACTTACGTGTACCTTATATATACAATTCCACATGGATAATGAAAGCAAGAAAAAAAAAGATAACAAATTAAAAAAAACACAACATAGGCTATAAGAGCTAGAAGGATCTTAAAGATCATCTGATCTAACCACTTCATTTAATACACTGGGAATCTAAGGCAAAAGGCAGTTATGTAACTTCCCTGAGGTCATACAACTGATTTATAACAGAGTAAGATAAAAATCCGAATCTCATTCAACATAGTGCCCTATCCATGTAGCTTCTCAGAATTAGCAAAACTTGAATGCAAAATGCAAAATTAAAATTATTGTTGCATTGACGAAATGGGATTTAAGTTGTCTTCCTTTGAAATTCTGTTATGCTATCTTCTCATTGAAAAACAAAAACTGAAAATAGACCAACAACTACAGTATAAAATCAGGTAAAAGACCACTTCTGTTATATGAAAGCTAGAAATAGATTATTCTAATAGTCGGGATTTATAGCAATCAAAATATACAGCATTTGAAAGATGTATATATATATTATATGTATATATATACACACATATATAGTTGTTGCTGTTTAGTTGCTAAGTCGTGCGATTCCATGGATTGTAGCTCACCAGGCTTCTCTGTCCATACACACATTATTGCAGTCACTTCACTGTTACTATCTCATTGAATTCTAACAATCATCTCAAACACAGAGTTTATGAGACTTGCCCCAGGTAATACCATGAGTGTCAGATCAGGATTTGAACCTAGGTATTCATAGACACAGTGTATTGTTTGCAGTTTCAAGCCTCAGCAGGCAATTTCATTGCTGCTGAGGGGTCCTGTGATGGTTTGACGCTCCTCAGCTCTCTCCCCACAGTGTCAAAGTTTCCACCTTAGAAATCCATTTGCTTGAATAACATGATGGAATTCCTTAGGGCAAAAATTTTTAGAAACACGTCTTTGAAACCCTTTACTTGCCACTTGCTAAGTATGTGGCTTTTCTTTCGTTGTCTGTAATGTAGGTATGACAGTACCTACCTCATTGGATTATTGGAGGAGTAAAGAAAATAAATTGTATCTACTTTTTAGTAGGATACTTAACTCACAGTAAATATTCAATAAGCAATATCTGTCATCAGCTATCTTTTCCATCACCATCAATATTATTAATATCATTATTAACATTATCATCATATTTCTTTCCTACTGACCACTTTTTAAATGCAAAATCCTGTGGAAGCAATAATACATTATTCAAGGGGCTGGTGACTCATCCGTTGTTTTTCTCCTGACAGGAGAGAGCAGACGTAATAAAGCTCAGGGAAGGAGAGGGAGAGATGGAAAAGAGGAGTGGAGACCTGGAAGACAGAGCTTTACCTCCAGCTGGTTGGGCTAAGTTTACAGAACAGTTCAGTCTAAGTCCCATTGCTCTGCTATGGGATCCTGTCACCTTTATCAGGTTTTAGAAGGCCTACTTGAGAATGGGGAAGACCACTATTCCCAGGCCATGGAAATAGACTGTCTGTTGCTGCTCAAGGAGTCCTACACACCGTGGCCACTGCCTGTCCAGGCTGCAGGGGTGGAAGAGGGCAAATAACCCTCAGCAAATGCTTCTGTTTACTGTGCCTGGAAACAGGCCTTTTGCCATGGAAAATTTTCTCATTGTACCCATAGGTACAGGACCTGTATTGCACAATACGGAAGATCTTATTAAGACTTCTTGCTAACCTGTGTACATGCTGTGTTTGAAGCCCAAAGGCCGTTTGCCATTTCTGGAGTGCTATTCCACTTTTTGCTCAGGGGTAAGGTTTTAAGGTGGCTTACAGGAGCATCCCTACGCTCTTCTCTAAAATCTTCGTCTAGTCAGGGATCCCTGAAGTCTTCCTGTTTTATGCTACCAGCTTCTCCAAAGATCTCCATACTCTTATTTCCAGTGTTTTATTTCACATTTTTCATTGTTATGACAAGAACATAAGCACGTGGTAAAATATAAAATAGTGCTAAAGGGTGTTCAGTGAAAAGTACATATCATTCCTATCCTCATCCCCAGTGCCACTGCCCAGAAGTAACTGTTGTCCATTCATTCATTCAGAAAACATGGCCTCGTGCCTTCTTTGCCCATGATACTTAGGGCTGAGTAGCAAACAGACAGGTAATAGTATTATTAATAATAGGAGTTGATGGGCCACAAAGAAGATCCAAAAGTAATTATCTTATGGAATATCAAAAAGTGATAAATGTTACAAAGAGAAACAAACAAGGGAGGAGGATAGAGTGATATTTGAACAAGCAAAGAGGGAAGGAGGTATTGTGAAGAGCATTCCAAACAAAGGGACAGCACGCTCTAGCAAGGTTGGCAGGCTGTTGGGACAGCATTTTAAATATTTATTTTTATTTGTAAAACACTCGTATCTACCACAGATCAGACATTCTTCTGAGCACTTTATATATGTTAATTCTGTTAATCCTTACAAGAAGCCCAGGCACTCTTATCCTCCCCATTGTAAAGGAGAATTCAGCCACAGAAGAATTAGGAACACTGTTTAAAGTCACAAAGCTAGTGAGCAGTGAGAGCTAAACTTCCACACAGGCTGTCTGGTTTTGTCTGGCTCATTTCTTAGCTGCTACACTCTGTTCCCACAGAGTAGGCAGGTGGTACTGGAGACCTCTGGGGCCATGCTGAGGGCAAGATGACGGTAATGGGAGAGCCTTGAACAGAAGAGTGACAGGTACATTCTTTCAGAAAATTCTGACATATTTATATGCATTTATATATGTGTATATGGGCTTCCCTGGTCACTCTGCGGTAAAGAATCCACCTACAATGCAGGAGCTGCAGAAGACCTGGGTTCTATCCCTGGGTCGGGAAGATCCCCTGGAGCAAGACATGGCAACCCACTCCAGTATTCTTGCCTGGAGAATGTCATGGACAGAGGACCCTGGCAAGCTATATAGACCATAGGGTCACAGAGAGTGGGACATGACTAAGGTGACTTAGCATGTACATACATATATGTGTGTATATATGTGTGTATATATGTGTGTGTCCTTGAGGTTTGTGCCCTCTTAGTAGTTAATATGCTTAATGTTAAAATGTAAAACAATTTTAATTTACGAGAAAGAGAGAAAGACTTAATATTATGTATGCTGAAGTTAAAGATGATATCTTAGCAAATAATATTTGGGGCACAGGTGATTTCTTCTATTTTTAAAGTCTTACAAATACTTTTCTATTCTGGGGCTTTGGCAGTACTTATGTATCTGACTGTGCATCCGTAGGAAAACAAATCAACTTTCTTTTTTTAACAATTCAATGGTTTTTAGTATATTCACAGTGCCATTATCCAATTCCAAAATATTTCCATCAACCCAAAAGAAACTCTTCAAGAGATGGGAATACCAGACCATCTTTCCTATCTCCTGAGAAACCTGTATGCAAGCCAAAATGCAACAGTTAGAACCAGACATAGAACAATGGACTGGTTCCAAACTGGGAAAGGAGTACTTCAAGGCTGTATATTGTCACCCTGCTTAGTTATGCAGGGTACATTCTGTGAAATGCTGGGCTGGATGACTCACAAGCTGGAATCAAGATTACTGGGAGAAATATCAACAACTGCAGATATCCAGATGATACCAGTCTAATGGCAGAAAGTGAAGAAGAACAAAAGAGCCTCTTGATGAGGGTGAAAGAGGAAAGTGAAAAAACTGGCTTAAAATTCAATATTCAAAAAACTAAGATCATGGTATATGATCCCATCACTTAATGGCAAATGAATAGGGAAAAGGTGGAAACAATGACAGATTTTATTTTCTTGGACTCCAAAATCACTGTGAATGGTGACTACAGCCACAGAATTAAAAGACACTTGCTCATTGAAAGAAAAGCTATGACAAACCTAGACAGCATATTAAAAAGCAGAGACATCACTTGCTGACAAAGGTCCATATAGTCAAAGCCATTGTCTTCAGTAATTATGTACAGATATGAGAATTGGACCATAATGAAGACTAAATGCCAGATAATTGATGCCTTTGAATTGTGATGCTGGAGAAGACTCTTGAAAGTCCTTTGGACAACAAGGAAATTAAACTGGTCAATCCTAAAGGAAATCAACCCTGAATAGTTATTGGAAGGACTGATGCTGAAGCTGAAGCTCCAATACTTTGGCCACCTGATGCGAAAAGCAGACTCATTGGAAAAGACTCTGATGCTGGGAAGGATTGAGGGCAGGAGGAGATGAGTGTGACAGAGGATGAGATGGTTCGATGGCATCTCCAACTCAAAGGACATGAATTTGGGCAAACCCCAGGAGATAGTGAAAGACAGGGAAGCCTGGAGTTCATGGGGTTGCAAAGACTTGGACTCGACTTAGTGACTGAACAGAAGAAACTTCATAATTGTTAGCAGTCACTCTCAATTATGCTTTTCCCCCCACCTCTAGAAGCCACTATCTATTCTCTGTCTCTATGAATTTACCCATTATGGATATTTCATGTAAATGGAATCATGCAATGTGTGGCCTTTTATGTCCGGCTTTCACTGAGCAAGGGTGAAAGGATCATCCATACTATAAGGGTCATACATACTGTAGCTTGAATTGGTACCTCATTCCTTTTTGTTACTGAATAATATTCCAGTGTATGGATTTATCACATTTTGTTTATCCGTTCTTCAATTGATGGACATCAGGGTTGTTTCTACTTCATAGCTATTATGAATAATGCTGCTATGTACACTTGTTTACAAGTTTTGAGTGAGCATGTTTGTAATTTTTGGGTATCAGTTCAGTTCAGTCTCTCAGTCGTGTCTGACTCTTTGTGACCCCATGGACTGCAGCACACCAGGCTTCCCTGTCCATCACCAACTCCCAGAGGTTATTCAAACTCATGTCCATCGAGTCAATGATGCCGTTTTATCCTCTGTTGTCCTCTTCTCCTTCTGCCTTCAATCTTTCCCAGCATCAGGGTATTTTCCAATGAGTCAGTTCTTCACATCAGGTGGTCAAAGTATTGGAGTTAAGCTTCAGCATCAATGCTTCCAATGAATATTCAAAACTGATTTCCTTTAGGATTGACTGGTTTGATCTCCTTGTTGTCCAAGGGACTCTCAAGAGTCTTCTCCAACACCACAGTTCAAAAACATCAATTCTTCTGCGTTCAGCTTTCTTTATGGTCCAACTCTCTTGGGTATACCAGTGGAATTGCTGGGTCATATTCTAACTGTATGTTTACTATCAAATCAATTTCTGAGCACAATGTATTGCATAGCACTTCAACCCTTGTAAGGGGAAAATTATAGGAGCAAGTGGTTGCTTTAGCAAATGTCCTATCCTATTCTTTTTATATGAGAAGGTGGCAGATTGGTGGTGGTGCCCATTTCTTACGGTTTAACATGTCAGTATCTGAAGGTCATTGGCACCTACTGGATATATTCTCCATGCAGATCCCACCTTTTGTGGCCCTCTCCATACAATAGATTGGGAGTGGCCCTGAGGAAGTGGCCTTTGAAGTAACCAAAGAGCTCAACGGAGTAAGCTAATCCATCCAGGTATGCCTAGGAGCATCAGGGCCAGGGTCAGTCTAAAAAAGTGAAGTCTTTGAGATTACAAAGTTTCCTAAGAATATTAAGGATAATAATGAAAGCCTCAAGATTTTATCATTCACTCTATGTCTAACATAATGCTAAATGCTTTACAACTTTTTTTCTAGACCTGAACTTTCTAATATGGTAGCCACTGGCCACAAGTGGCTATTAAGTCTTAAAACATGGTTAGTTTGAGTCTAACCATATGTGTAAAATACATATTGGGTTTTTATGACTTAGTACAAAAAAAGGAAATGTAAAATATCTCACTGATATTTTTACATGTTGAAATTATATTTTGGATATGTTGAGTAAAATACATCACTAAAATTAATCTCACCTGTTTATTTTTACTTGTATTAATGGAACTACTAGAAAATTTTAAATTATATATGTGACTCACATTTATGGATTGTGTTCTATTTCTATTGGACAGCATTTGTTTTAGACTATTCTTCACAAGTAATTTGATCAGCTGGACTGTATTATCACCCCCAAATTATGGGTGAGGAAATTGAGGCTTAGAGAACTTAAGTAAATTGCCTGTGATCACACAGCTGTGGCTTAAGCACAAATCTGCTATCTCTAAGCCTGAATTCTTACCCATTATTTTATGCTGTCTCCCCAGAGTCCAGAAGTACAACCCATTTGGTGTAGAAATGGTTATGATCATTAGCTATGGCAAAATGCTGTTTTCACGTCTCCACTGTGGAAGACAAGAAAAATCATCCATGCCATTCTGTAAGGTAGAATTTAGGTTGTAGCTGAGAAAAATTGCCTATGGGGAAGTTTCTGAAATACTAATTCTTTGTTTGTAACAGCTTGGGGCTTACTCGCCAAGGATAGAAGGTAGATGAAACTACTTCAGAGGTTACTTTCATTTCTATGATCCTATATTGCAATTCATGTCAGATTCACAGGTCAGTTGCTGCTGTAATGCTCAGTGTGAGATGGAGTAAAGAGAGATGAATTAGTGCTTCAGTTTCAACCTTTTCTCCTGTAAAATGTAAGGCTTTAATATCATCCCATTTCATTTGAATTTGTGAAAACCTCAATGGGACATTCTTCATAGCAATGGCGCCCTCTTCTAAGTTGCAATGAAGAGAAGGTGGCAAAACAGTTTAGGAAAGAACGAATCACTCCATTTTCTTTCTCACACCCCCTACCTTAAACCATTTTCTAAAATATGTATTTTAACTCAGTCAGTCTTCCTTTCCTAAGGCATCAGTGTTCACCACTCAAAAATAATTTTCATATGTGCATATTAATAGTAGCTATTGCTATATCATAAGTACTATAACTTAATTTTACTTTCATTTTATATAACTTGTATATAACATGTATCATGATTATGATTCACTTATTTAATTCCAAATACCAAAGGGAAAGCCCAGTTTAGAACACTAGTTTCTTAAGCTACTTTTCCAAGATGGGAAGTCAAGGGAAGGATTAGGATCATTGGGACTTACGCTTTGTCTCAGGGTCTCTTCCCAAATGTTTAAACCAGCTCATATTTTTAGGGGCTAGAAATGTTGCTGTCAGTCATTAAGCAAATGGCTTTCCCACCCTCCACCAACTATAAATTTACAGCATGCCAAGAAACATGGCAACTTGACACCTATAAGATTAAGTACAGCTCAAAAATCAAACCCTGGTAAGCTAAAACATTTCTAAACCTGCATGCGCCATTTTTTTTTTTATTAATTCAAAGTCAAAATTTTAGTGCCCCTAAATTAAATTCACTTTGGCTTAAATAGCTACATGGAAAATAATTTCAGCATTTGTATTTTGTTTAGTCATCCATCCTTAAAATTCCTTAGAAGTTTCAAATGTACTTCAGATGGGGTGACAATGAACCATAGAAAGAAGTAAAAAAGATAGAATGGTATTGGGAAAGGAATATGGAACTGAAAATCAGATGACTTGAATTCTAGTTCTGTTCTGTTTCAACAACAAAGCTTTTAGATATTTAAGTTCCACAAACATTTAATGGACACCTACTAAGGTCATGGCATTGTAATAATTGCTGTAGGAGTCACAAGGATAAACAAGACAATCATCCTCAAGGAACTTATCACCTAGTAGAAAAGAGCATATTTATGAAACCATGGTATATGATACAGAATATGTGGGTAATGGAGAAGGCAATGGCAACCCACTCCAGTACTCTTGCCTGGAAAATCCCATGGACAGAGGAGCCTGGTAGGCTGCAGTCCATGGGGTCGCGAAGAGTCGGACCCGACTGAGCGGCTTCACTTTCACTTCTCACTTTCATGCATTGGAGAAGGAAATGGCAACCCACTCCAGTGTTCTTGCCTGGAGAATCCCAGGGACGGCGGAGCCTGGTGGGCTGCCGTCTATGGGGTCGCACAGAGTCGGACACGACTGAAGCGACTTAGTAGTAGTAGTAGTAGTAGTAGTATGTGGGTAATGGAGTAGGACTTATGGGAGCACAGAGGAAATAAGCACAATTCCAGCCAAGGAGATTGGGGATGAAGAAAGTGTTGATTGGAGTGGTTCTGGAAGTATGGTTAGGATTTCTGGGTGGGGCTGGAAGGGAAGGGTGCTTTAAACAGAAGATGCAGGGAAGGGGAGACATTGAAAGCAAAGGTATAGGTGAGAAAGTACAGAGCAGGTTCTGGAAACTTATTAGACAGGAAGGCAGAGTTAACTCTGAATAATAATGGGAGATAATTTTTGACCACTAGATTAGAATCAGATTGTGGTAGAGCTTGAATTTCATCCTGAAGAATCTGGACCTTATTTGGGAGGGGGAAGGAAGGGGCAACAAAGATAAAGAGCACACCCATGAGTGATCAGCTCTGCTAGGATGATTGCTCTGACAGCACAAGTATATAGCATGAGTGGTGAGCAGAAAGATAGAAGGCTGAGGGAAGAGTTAGAAACTGTCACAGTGGGGTTTGGGTAATGGGAATGCACAGAGAAGGCAGATAGATGCAAGAGATATTTTGGACGCAGAACTGCCAGGAGTTGGTCATGATTGGCTTTGAGATCCCAAAGATGACTGTGGTTTTGAGTTCTAATGGGTGAGAGTGCTGATGGAGACACTGAGAATGTAAGAGGTTTGCTGGGAAAGATGCTGTTTTGAGCATGTTTAATCCATGCTGAACAAATCAGCTAATCATATGAAACACAGATCAATTCCTGACTCATCTGTTTCCAGAACCCTGCAATGCCTTCCTATCCTAATCAAAATAAAAGAAACATCCTCACAATGCTCAAGAAAGTCATATATGTCCTGGCTGCCCACTTTCCCTTTGATCTTATCTCCTTCCCCGCCCCTCTCTTCTCAATACCCTGGGGCCACCCTAGTTCTCTTGCTCTTCCTCCAAGACTGCCCAGTGTGAGTTCTCCTAAGTGCCATTCTTGGTGTTTTCTCTGCCTGAAACCATCTTTCCTCCGACTATTCTCCTACCTTACTCCCTCACTTTCTTCAACTTTTACTCAAATCCCTGTGTAGAAGAGCAACGTAGGAACCCTAAAGGCTTTCTGTGATCATCCTATATAAAACAGCAACCCCAACCCTTCACCTCTCCTTGGCACTTTCCCTCTCCCTATTTTACTGTTCTCCGTATAGCTTATCACCATCTGATATACTATGTATTTATTGTCATAACCTGGAAACTAAAGCAATAAGAGCAACTTAATAATGAAACAAGCCAATGGCTTCAAGGGTACAATGAAGTTTGGTACTCACATTCACTATTTTTGGGACTGTACATTGATATAATCCCTTTGAAAAGCAACTTGGCAATAGATATGAAGAGTCAAAATGGTGAGGTCCTGGAACATTTTCTTAATATGTTTTGGAAATTCTGGAAGTGAAATCTAAGAAGATAATATATGGAAAGAAAATGGGCAAGAAAATGTATATGGATACAATATTTATGATATCAAGAAACTGGAAAGGTTCTAAACATCTAGCAATATAAGGAGATTGTTAAATTAAGTAAATTACTGTTCATTTACTTAATGATATATTATTCACTGTTAAAAGGATAGTTATAAAAAGCTGGCTAGCAACAAGGAAAATGCTTATGAAACAAAATTATATTTAAAAGAACAGGATCCACAATTGTATAGAGTACGATGTTATCTTTAAATATGAATACAGAAAAAGATTTAGGAGGAAATGAACCCAAGTGCTGATATTAAGTACATTAGGCTAAAGGGATTATAGGTTTATTTTTTTCTAAATCTCAGTTTTTCTGTATTTAGGTTATATCCTTTCTGTAATATGGTTATGTTATTTTTTAAATATGTGTGTGTGTGTGTTAGTCACTCAGTCCTGTCTGACTCTTTGCGATCCCACAGACTGTAGCCTGCCAGGCTCCTCTGTCCATGGAATTCTCCAGGCAAGAATACTGGAGTGGGTAGCCATTCCCTTCTCCAGGGGATCTTGCCAACCCAAGGATTGAACCTGGGTCTCCAGCATTGCAGACAGATTCTTTACCATCTGAGCCACCAGGGAAGCTATTTTTTAAATAATTTTTTTTCAATGGTCAAAAGAAACTGAGCTGGTACATATCAATTCATCCTCTAGACTGCATTGCTGAGTATCAATGGGAAGTTTGAGTTTCTCAGTATCCTATCTCCTCATTCTTGACTTCCTCTTCTTCACTTGCCTACATAATTTTAGCCTGCATCCTCCTCGTTTTGATAGTCATAATCATGAAACAATACAGTGGAAAGAACATAACTTGCCCTGTGCTTCTTGATGTTTATTTACACGGACTGAGGCTAAGTTACCTGGTTCCATGTCTCCCTCTATTTTTTCTTTATTTAGCTACCACTTTCCCCATTGGTAGACCTTAGGATTCTGACTTTGCTCCTCCATACAGTGCTTATCACCATCTGATATATTATGTATTTGCCTGTGGATGTTCAGTGACTCAGTCATGTTTGACTCGATTTGCAACCCCATGGACTGTAGCCCACCAGCCTCCTCTGTTCATGGATCTTTCCAGGCAAGAATACTGGAGTGGGTTGCCATTTTCTACTCCAGGGGATATTCCCAACCCAGGAATATCCCACGTATTTTGAGTCTCCTGCACTGGCAGGAGGATTTTTTACCATGCACCACCTGGTAAGCCAATATTATGTATTTACTTGTTTATTATTACAGCCTAGAAACTGAAGTGGCTAAAAAAGAAAAAAGGAATAATACCATGTCAACCTATTAAGTATCACTCTTTATATATATTTCCCCATTTTCCTTATAAATCAGCAAAATAAATGCTACTCACATTTTAGAGATGAAAAAACTGAGGCTTTGGTTTAACAGTTTGCCCAAGTTCACTGATCTAGGAGATTACCAAGTCGAAATTTAAACCCTAATTTTTGACCTCAAATCTTATGCCCTTAACCTGTACATTGATGAACACACATTAATTATTAAGATGGTGGTGGTTTAGTCACTAAGTCATGTCCAATTTTTGCGACTCCATGGACTGTAGCCCTCCAGGCTCCTCTGTCCATGGGATTTCCCAGGCAAGAATACTAGAGTGGGTTGGGTTGCCAATTCCTTCTCCAGGGGATCTTCCTGACCCAGGAATCAAACCTGCATCTCGAACCCATGTCTCCTGCATTTCAGGTGTATTCTTTACTGCTGAGCCATTAGGGAAGCTCTCAATTATTAAGATAGCCAAAGTTAATTTATTATGTAGACATTACCCTGGTGAAGTAAGCAATTGAATAATTGAGTTATTGAAACTGAAACTCTCAATAAATTGATGTTGGAATCTTTGTGTATAAATTAGCCAACTCATTGCTTTAAATTTTTTCTGTGTATGCCCACAGTGTCTCAATAACTATTAGAGACCTTAAAATTATCAACTTGAAGTGTTTCAACTATTTTGGATATCTGAAGTATTCAAGTATTAACTTATTAGCCAAAATAATTTTACCTGATTTGATTAATGGTTTCCATTGGAGGATTTAGACACTCTTTGGGGACCAATAGCAACTTTTTTTGATAAAACAAAATCCTTAGTTATTCAATAGATATTTTCAATTGGTTATTTGGACTAAAGAATTGAGACTTCATAGAAGACATGTAAGATGTCAAAAGGACTGTAAAACCCAGTTATGACTAATACTATCTCAGAGGAAATTTTAACAAAAAGAGATTTCCCATTTAATAACCCATTTATTTCCAACAGCAGTCAGTTTAATAAAGATTCTGAGCAAATTTGTTTTAATGAGATTGGAGGAATTAAATAAAATTTTCCAAGAAATGTCACCCATAGTGTTCACCATTATAATATGTCAGCAGTGTTCTTTCTTATCTATCTTCTTTGGCCAAAATCCCTTGGAGAAAACTCTTTCAGCTCCTGACACAGAACATGAGAAACATAACATGATATTCCTCATCACTGTTAATACTTTTGGGGACTTACTATAAGCCAGACTTTGCTACGTATTACATTTGATCATCTCATTTTAATGCTCAGTATCCAATAAAGTAGGCACTATTATTACACTCATTTTATAGATAAAGAAACTGAGGCATAGAAGTATTAAGTAACTTGTTGAAGAGACAGTATTTGAAAATAAAACAGATTTATTTTACTGGTTATTTCACCTTCTCTGTAATCTGAGAGACTAACATTTTTCAAAAGGAATGTCAAGTGTGACTTTACAGTTTTATGGTAAAAGGAAGAGTGAAAGGCTTCCTGAATTGCTGCGGCTGTTATGCCAGTGATTAATTCCATCGGAGAAGAGGTTTAGTGAGAGTTGAGATTTTAAATCGATCTAAAAGTATGAGAGTATGTTATCCTTGGATAATCTGTGCTTCCTTTACAACTCTTTCCAACATCAGTCTGTACTGAAAATGCCCCTTCACTATGAGAGTGTTTTCATCTCAGAGAGTTTATAACTGGTGGAGCTGTCCTTGGTCTGAAAGATCAGAGAAGAAATGTTTTGCCTGGGGTCTCTGACTTCTCACAAAGTTTCTGGGCTTCTCAGTTGATTTGTAGAAATCTGCCAACCCACTATGTAGAACAGATTGGGAGAAATATTAGGAGAGACCATGAAAATTCTGAAGGATTTCATTAGAGTACCTTTTAATTTTTTTCTCCCAACTTAGATCAGGAAATGAGGACCCTAAAGTTCACTTACTGCAATAAAACAGTTTTGAAAACCTCGTTGTTGTTGCTGTTATTCAGTCACCAATTCATTTCTGACTCTTTGTGACTCCATGGGCTGCAGCACGCCAGGCTTCCCTTTCCTCCACTATCTCCGAGTTTGCTTCAATTCATGTTCATTGAGTCGGTGATGCTATCTAACCATCTCATCCTCTGCTGCCCCCTTTTCCTTTTGCCTTCAGTCTTTCCCAGCATCAGGGTCTTTTCCAACGATTCAGTTCTTCACATCAGGTATTGGAGCTTCAGCTTAAACGTCAGTCCTTTGCATGAATATTCAGGATTGATTTCCTTTAGGATTGACAGGTTTGATCTCTTTGCAGTCCAAGGGACTTTCAGAAGTCTTCTCTAGCACCACAATTTGAAAGCATCAATTCTTGGGCACTCAGCTTTCTTTATGGTCCAACTCTCACATCTGTTCATGACTACTGGAAAAACCATAGCTTTGACTATAGACCTTTGTCAGCAAGATGATGTCACGACTTTTTAATATGCTGTCTAGATTTGTCACAGCTTTCCTTCCAAGGAGCAAGCATCTTCTGATTTCATGGCTGCAGTCACTGTCCACAGTGTTTTTAGAGCCCAAGAAAATAAAATCTGTTACTGTTTGCACTTTTTCCCCTTCTATTTGCCATGAAGTGATGAGATCAGATGCCATGATCTTAGTTTTTGAATGCTGAGTTTTAAGCCAGCTTTTTCACTCTTCTCTATCATCCTCATCAAGAAGCTCTTTAGTTCCTCTTCGCCTTTTGCCATTAAATTAATATCATCTACATATGTGAGGTTATTATATTTCTCCTGGCAGTCTTGATTCCAGCTTGTGATTCATTCAGCCCTTCATTCTTCATCATGTACTGCTCTGCATAGAAGTTAAAAAAACAGAGTGACAATGTATAGCCTTGTCATACTCCTTTCCCAATTTGGAACCAATCCATTGTTTCATCTCTGGTTCTAACTGTTGCATCTTGGCTTGCATACAAGTTTTTCAGAAGACAGATAAGGTGGTGTGGTACTCCCATCTCTTTAAGAATTTTCCACAGTTTGTTGTGATCCACATAGGGAAAGCCTTTAGCATAGTCAATGAAGCAGAAGTAGATGTTTTTCTGGAATTCCCTTGCTCTCTCCATGATCCAGGGAATGCTGACAATTTGATCTCTGGTTCCTCTGCCTTTCCTAAATCCAGCTTGTTTATCTGGAAGTTCTCAGTTCATGTACTGTTGAAGCCTAGCTTGAAGGATTTTGAGCATTACCCTGCTAGCATGTGAAATGAGCACAACTATATGGTAGTTTTGGAAACGGCAATGGCAACGCACTCAGGTACTCTTGCCTGGAAAATCCCATGGACAGAGGAGCCTGGTAGGCTGTAGTCCATGGGGTTGCTAAGAGTCGGACACGACTGAGTGACTTCACTTTCACTTTTCACTTTCATGCATTGGAGAAGGAAATGGCAACCCACTCCAGTGTTCTTGCCTGGAGAATCCCAGGGACGGCGGAGCCTGGTGGGCTGCCATCTATGGGGTCACACAGAGTTGGGCATGACTGAAGCAACTTAGCAGCAGCAGCAGCAGCAGCAGCAGCATATGGTAGTTTGAATATTCTTTGACATTGACTTTCTTTGGGATTGAAATGAAAACTGACATTTTCCAGTCCTGTGGCCACTGCTGACTTTTTAAAATTTGCTGACATGTTGAGTGCAGCGTTTTAACAGCATCATCTTGTTGGATTTTAAATAGCTCAGGTGGAATTTGATCACCTGCACTAGATTTGTTCATAATAATGATTCCTAAGGTCCACTTGACTTCACACCCAAGGATGTCATGTTCTAGGTGAGAGACCACACCATCATGGTTATCTAGGTATTTAAGATCTTTTCTGTATAGTTCTATGTATTCTTGCTACCTCTTCTTAATCTCTTCCACTTCTGTCAGGTCCCTACAGAACCTGCCCTTTATCATGCCCCTCCTTGCATGAAATATTCCCTTGATATTTCCAATTTTCTTGAAGAGATATCTAATGTTTCCCATTCTATTGTTTCCCTCTATTTCTTTGCATTGTTCATTGAAGAAGGCCTTCTTATCTCTCCTTCCTATTCTTTGGAACTCTGCATTCACTTGGGTATATCTTTTCCTTTCTCCTTTTCCTTTTGCTTCTCTTCTTTCCTCAAGCTGTTCATTCTGCATGGCCCTGTACAGCATGACTCATAGCTCATTGAGTTATGCAAGTCCCCCCCTTCACCACAACAAGGCTATGATCCATGAAGGCATTTGAATACCTGTTTTGTGTATAATACAGTTCTAAACTGAAAGTTCTAAATCCGCATCATGTAAGATGAGAGTAAGGCCCTGCCCTCAAAGACTTTATGTTCCAGTGATAAAACTTATACATAATATAGTTTAAAAACCCAGTGTCATATAAACAGATGGATCAGAAGAGTGGTATGGATACGAAGAGTTAAAAGTTCAAGGCAGGGTAATGAGGGATGGGGGAGGATGCTAAAGCAGTGAGTGGGGCTTCCAGGGAGATAGGAAATTTAATATAGGTCTTGAGGAGGAGGAAGCTAGCCACTAGACTATGTATTTAGTTTAACCCCACTTGCCTGAAAATGAAATTAACAAAACTAAGTGTATTAAATGCAGATAGAAATTGTTGGAAGTATACAAACAAATTGGGAGGAGGGAGTGCCGTCAGCAGGTGGTAGAGGAGGGGAAGGAAGGGCTAGAGTTCACAGGAACTTGCAGTTTCTGCTGTACACACACTTCTTTTTTTTTTTTTTTTAATAAATTTATTTATTTTAGTTGAGAGCTAATTACTTTACAATATTGTAGTGGTTTTTGCCATACATTGACATGAATCAGCCATGGGTTTACATGTGTTCCCCATCCTGAACCCCCCTCCCACCTCCCTCCCCATCCCATCCCTCTGGGTCATCCCATTGCCCCAGCCCTGAGCATTTGTCTCATGCATTGAACCTGGAATGGTGTTCTGTTTCACATATGATAATATACATGTTTCATTGCTATCCTCCCAGAACGTTCCACCCTCACCTCCTCCCTCAGAGTCCATAAGACTGTTCTATGCATCTGTGTCTCTTATTCTGTCTCACATATAGAGTTATCATTACCATCTTTCAAATTTCATATATATGCATTAGTATACTGTATTGGTGTTTTTCTTTCTGGCTTACTTCACTCTATATAATGGGCTCCAGTTTCATCCATCTCAATAGAACTGATTCAAATGTATTCTTTTTAATGGCTGAGTAATATTCCATTGTGTATATGTACCACAGCTTCCTTATCCATTCGTCTGCTGATGGACATCTAGGTTGCTTCCATGTCCTGGCTATTGTAAACAGTGCTGCGATGAACATTGGGGTACACGTGTCTCTTTCAATTCTGGTTTCCTCTGTGTATGCTCAGCAGTGGGATTGCTGAGTCATATGGCAGTTCTATTACCAGTTTTTTAAGGAATCTCCACACTGTTCTCCATAGTGGCTGTATGTACACACACTTCTATATTGTTCAAATATTTCCCCAAAGAGAAGGTAGTCATGCATTATTTTGTTTAAATAAAATACACAAAGTTTACACAAAGAATTGTAGAGCAAAAGGAAGAAGATACTCCAGGTGAGAAGAACAGCTTGAGTCAATGCCTAAGGGTGGAGAAATACACGGTACATTTGGGGAACAGTGTGTAGACAAGTGGGACCAGCACAGCAGGGAGGTAGTAGGATCATAGATTGGAGCCCGTGGAGAAAGGCTATGAATGCAAGACCTAGGAGTGTGAACCTTTCACCTTTGACCAGAAACAACAAAGAAACTTTGAAGCATTTGGTTTGGGGTTCATTAATATAGCTGTGGGGCTCTCCAGGTGGCTCAGTAGTAAAGAATTCACATGCCAATGCAGAAGACACAGGAGATGCGGGCTTGATCCCTGGGTTGGGAAGATTCCCTGGAGAAGGAAATAGCAACCCACTCCAGTATTCTTGCCTGGAGAATCCCATAGACAGAGGAGCCTGGTGGGCTACAGTCCATGAGGTCACAAAGAGTCAGAATGAGTACACACAATACAGCTGTACAAAGATTAATTTAACAGTGACCATACTTAATGACCCAGAAAGTTGTGCATGTGTGCTGAGTTGCTTAAGTCATGTCTAGCTCTTTGAAATCCTATGGACCGTAGCCCACCAGGCTCCTCTGTCCATGGGATTCTCCAGGCAAGAATACTGGAATGGATTGCCATTTCTTCCTCCAGGGGATCTTCCCAACCCAGGGATCCAAACTGAGTCTCTTACATCTCCTGCATTGGGAAGTAGATTCTTTACCACTAGCGCCACAGACCCAGAAAGTTAGATAGTGTGAATTCAAGTCTGCCTATCTTGCTCACTGTGAATGTCCATAAAAATTTCTCTTATAGTAACTGTAGCTAGAAAGGCTCTGACTTTCACAAACCTAATGTTAGACTTTTCAAGAACCGCTGAAAGATAGAAATGCTGTCAAATGCAATTGGGGAGCAGCCACTTATACTTGATCCACAGTATTAATTTCACCATAAATCTTTGTATAATGTTTGACATCTATGATGAATAATTAAAATGTATGAGGGAGATTTCAATCCTAGCATATAAGAAATGACTGAGTCAAATTTGTAAAATTCCAGTGACAATTACTTGATTTTAAAAATGAAAGTCAGATGTATTCCATAATATGGTATTGGTTTTAGTTAGTTTGCCCTTTCTTTGGGTGAATTGGCAAAATCAATATTTTCTTTAAACATGTGATTATAATTATAATACTATTCAAACACTACATATGTATACATTATATTTTATTCATACACACACAAACGTATTCATACAACAGATACAGTACTACAAAAATCTGTAGCTACCTAGGAGTGGGGAAGAAACTAACCTACAAGCCAATCTTGAAGGAAACATTAAATCTAATATGAGGAAAAATACAGTGGCTAGTTGAATCTTGAGTCATGCATTGTGACTCATTTTAGAGGATTGGATTCTGGGTGAGACGAATTTCTTTACTGACCAATAAATGGAAGAGAGATAGATCAGAGACTAGAATGATGATGTGAGTTAGGTTTGTAAAAACATGGTCTTCATCTACTGTAAATTATCTTGTAACCAGAAGTGATGTTTGAGGAAGAAACTGACAATTAAATTTAGTTTTTTCAGTTTTCACTTTCATTCCTTTTCAAACTTTAAAGACTTTTAATCCCCCATCTTTCCCCTCACCATCACCACCCTACTCAGTCTGTCCTTTTTTTAGAGAGGCAGATGGCATTCTTAATAGACAAAATTGAGTTTCCCTGCCTGATGAAGGGAAAAACAAGTATGAGGGGACAAGAAAGATCCAAAAAGCTTTATTAATTATACGGAAAGAAAGATTCCTGATTTCATATGTGGTTGCATTTTCCTCAGAACCTGTTCTCTGGTTTTCTTAATCCTTATTTATCTTTTAAAATTACTTTGTGGCCTCTCTTCCCATCACGAGGATAAGGGCAGCACAAGGTATCTGACCTCCATGTGTTGGGTACAGGCAGGAATGCAAGATGAGCCTGTGCCTTATAAGATTAGATAGACTCATACAAATTTTAGGAAGATAATTTTTAGAATAAAAAAAATCCTTACAAAAAATCTTCTAGAATAAAAAGAGAATCTTCTCATCATGTTAATGTAGTTCTTAACACTGATTTTATCAATTTAATCCAGTAAATATGTACTACTATCTGCCAAGTTAAATTTTTAAAATTGCATGTAGCCCTGATAGAATTGTGTTAATCAACAGGGTTACAGAAAGAGGACAGAATCTCAGCTTCTAGTACAATTCAAACAGAGGAAGTCTGTTCTCTGCTTTTCTCTCCTCTGTTTCCATTTCTCTCTGTCTTTGCTCCCCAGTCTGTTTTCTTCCCTGAAAGACAGGGACCCTATATGTATCTTCATCTGGGAACGAATGCATTGTTTGAATTGTACCTAAGTCTGAAACTCCATAGTTGAAAAAAATTTCTTCCTGAGTTTGATGTTCTCTTACACATGGAAAGAAGATGAAGCTTCTGTGAATAACAACAACTTAAGCAAAGGCTGAGAAAGGATGTTTATGAGTGCAGAGTTGGCAAGAAGGTCATTCTAAGTAGAAAAAATGAGAGCTGATTTCATAATCACACAAAACCTTTTTTAAAGAGAGGAAGGAATGGGGATTGGTGAAGAATTGATATGCTGAGATAATGCTGAGAGAAATTAGAGTTAGGAAATATTCTGGACTGAAAAATTAACTACCCCCAGTTTATGTATTTGTACATCAACATATTTGAAATGAAACATCGAAAAATATGCAAAAACATAAATACCACTCTGCTGATGCTATTACAGGTCCTCCAAAGTAAAGGAACAAATACCCCTTTCATTTCCAGTTGACATCAGATAGTTTATCAATGGTTTGTGACCTAAAATAAACTTATTATCTTCAGTTCAGTTTTGCTTTCCATCTCAGTTCAGGAATAAAACTTTGATGTTTCTTATTTACATAATATTTTTCATTAAATTTAATTTTATTGAAAAATATGTAAATATTCAACACAATTTATAACAAAAACTGTATTTACTTCCATGAAATAATTATTACAATATACAAGTATGAGTATTTTTTCTGTTGTATTTATAATAGTGTTCCTATTTTCATATATTACTGTACTTCCTCATAAAAATTATCTTTTCTTGACCTATTTTAAACTATTATACATACTTCAATATTTTACTTTTGTGATTAAAAAATGTAATATTTTGTGGGCTTAAAAAAAGGGGAGGCTTCCCTGGTGGCTTAGTCAGTTAAGAATCTGTCTGCCAGAGACTCAGTTTCAATCCCTGGGTTGGGAAGATCCCTGGAGAAGGACACAGCAAACCACTCCAGTATTCTTGCCTGGAGAATCCATGGACTGAGGAGCCTAGCAGGCTACAGCCCCTGGGGTCGCAGAGTCAGACATGACTGAGCGACTAACACTTTCACTTTCCCTTTTTCACTGAAAAAAAAAAAAAGAAAAGATTGATATGTGTTTCTTCTTTTCTGTATCCAGCAGCTAAATTTAGAGGTTCTGCCTTATATCACAAACAATCCTTATTGGTACAAAAGTTTATATGTTGGGGGCCATAGATACTTCTTGTCCTTTAAGCCTTATTTATGAAGTTTTTGTCAATTGTTTCCTAATGTCCCTCATATTAGCTTGCCAGCAATAAGCAAAAATAAAGCTGGGACTGTGTCAAAAAAATTCACTGGCCCACATTCATCCTTCTACAGCAGAGTTTACTCAATTGTGTTCCCCATTCAGCTACTGTGCCCGCCAACGGAAACAGCTAGTTGTTGTCTGAAATGAAGAATAATTGGAAACATGGTGCCTGTTTCTTTTCCTGCAAGTAACAATTCATCCATTTAATACTCTTCTGGTGCTCTTGAATTCCGTGCTAGACAGTGTTGTGTTTGCTGTTCAGCTGAAGCCAAATGGAGAAATGTTAACCTTCTATCCTGCCCTGACCTTTCAATGGAAACTGACCAGTGACAGCCATCTGATGGCCTGGCACCTCTACCTAGGGTTAATTATAAGCAGCACTAGCAGCTTTATGTAGGTAAATTGACATCAAGCTGGAAAATGCTAGGCCAGGAGGGATAATAATAATTCTAGAAGATAACATTTCTAACTATTAATGAGCCTTGTGTGTGTTAGTCGCTCAGTCGTGTCTGACTCTTTGTGACCCCATGGACTGTAGCTTGCCACCAGGCTCCTTACTCTATAGATAAAGATAGAAATCCCAGAAAGGTTAAGTAACTTGCCCAAGGTCACTTTGCCAGCAAGCCATAGAACAGACTGTCTGGTTTCATTACCTTTCTTCTGCACCCTAACCATAATATATTCTCATCTTTTATGGCCAAATACATGATTGATTTTGTAAGTGTTCCATCCACATATAAAAAGATTTCATATTCTCTTTTTGTAAGGTAAAAATTTATACTATATACCAACCATACATATATGGTCATATATATGTGCTTGTATAACAAACATAGATTATATCATTATAGTCCTCCATATTCTCATTTGTTTTGGCTTCATATTATATCAAATTTTGAAAGAGGTAACTACTACTATGACAACCATAGTAGTAGTTACCATTTTGCTTGTCTTTCTAGTAATTTTGATTTTTTAAAAACTTTTATGCTATTTTTTAGTTCTCCATAGCTGACAACATATATATATGTGTGTGTGTGTGTGTATTTATGTGATATCTGTACCGCAGGAAATTGAGCTGGCTGCATATAAAATCATACCCAAATAATAGTGGCTTAAATAAATAGAAATGTATTTTTCTCAAACATGAAAAATACCTGATAGTGAAAGAAGTCCAGGACTGGTAATGGGGCTCCATGGTCCTTTAGAATGCAAGCTCTCTGTGTCTTTCTGCTCTACCACCTTTAGTAAGTGGTGTTTATCTCCAAGTCCTCATTGCAAGATAGTTCCTGCAGTTTCAGCCATAACATACATATTCCAGTCAGGAAGAGGAAAAAAAAAAAAAGACAGAAAAGAATAACTTCCAGGCCCAACCCACTAACCTCTGCTTACAATGTATTGTCCATCCTTAATTGTAAAAGAGGATGGAAAATAATCTGTTTGTATTGGAACACATTGCTGTAACAAATTAAAATGAGATTTACTAGCAAGGGTGACAAGGAATGGGCCTAGGCATCTTGCACTCTCTGCCATAGTGCCTTTAATCATTCCATCCTCTTCTTCCTTTCTAATGCTTCTGACCTTGAATTTGATATTAATATTGCCATTCATACTTTTGGGCTTCCCTGGTGGCTCAGATGGTAAAGAATCTGCCTGCAATGCAAGAGACCCACATTTGATCCTTGGGTCAGGAAGATCCCCTGGAGAAGGGAATGGCTAACCCACTCCAGTGTTCTTGCCTGGAGAACTCCATGGACAGAGGAGCCTGGCAGGCTACAGTCCATGCGGTCACAAAGAGTCTGACATGACTGGACAATGAACACTTTCACTTTCATGCTTTTGTAATTGCCTGTTTATTTTCAAACTTAGTCACTTTATTTGAAGTTAATTTCTTATACATAGTTTAATTCTGTTTTCTGAGCCCAATTTGAAAGTTTTTTGAAAGGGAAATGCAACTCAACTGTTCAGTGGTCACTGATATATTTTTATTCATTCTTTTTTATTTTTATTGCTTATTATACTTCACTGTTGTTTCCTCCCCAACCCACCTTGTTTACTTTAGGTTTACTGGCTTGACTCTTTTTTAAAAGCTTTTTCAGGGACTTCTCTAGAGGTCCAATGGTTAAGACTCTGTGCTTCTACTGCAGGGAGCACAGATTCGATTCCTGTTCAGGGAACTAAGATCCTGCGTGCTACATGGTGAAAAAGCTTCTCCCCCTTTGTTAAGTTCAAAGTTTTCCTATGACGTGCTTACTTCTCTTAAATAAATAAATGCATATTTCTGACTGAGTAACCAGTATCCCTGTATCTCAGAGATTCATCATGAATATGATGAGGAAGAAATGTAATTTATTTCTTCCATAGTGAAGTAAGGTCATTGGCACCAAACACTGATTAAGGAAGTTTGTTTTCCTCATTCCCTTCAATATTACCTGTAGACAGCAATGAACTCTCTTAAGTGAAGCTGGAGATGAGCCCAGTTTCGACTGAGCACCGTTCCTGTGCGCAGCACTTTCCAGATTCCTATCAGAGTGTAACTACTAAAGCAAAAAGGAAAGCTCTTATCCTGGATTCTAAAAGTCCACATGGAATGAATTATGATAAGTATCCATCCTTACATTTCTCTGAGTCTCTCCTGGATGCAAAACAAGATACCATGGGTGATAAAGCAAACAATGAGTAACATTGCAGTCCACTTTGTGGCTTGCTATCCTCATTGTATTTGTTTTAAAAAGTTTTAAAAGTTTTTTCAGTGGAAGGCTTGAGTTCTACAAAGTTTGTGGTAGTTCTATAAGGAACTTGCCTATGAAATTTAGATTACTTGGTGAAATTATTAAACCATTTTTGGATAACTTTTATGTTTACATGAATATATTACTTCTGAAAGGAACCTTTTTTTCCCCTCATCTGGCTCCAAATTATACCTTCCACTTCATACCACAGCAGTATATTTGTTCCCAAGAGCAATCAAGGATCCTAAAATTGAACGAATGGTACGTGTTAACATCTAGGCAGAAATTTTGCTGTTTTTACCATGGGAACAATATAAAAGAAGAAATCAAAGTTTTGTTAAAGCCATATAACTTCTACACAACTTCATCATTCTAATTTATGTCTTTTTTAAAAAATTATTATTATTTTAGGATTCCTATGGGTGTGATGTGGCTACAGATGGGTATATGGTTTGATAAATCTTAGAATAACAATTTTATATGGCAAACTATTTGTACTCTACAAAATTTTATTTATATATATATATATAATCAAATAAATATACCTGTTAGGTATAAGAAGGCTTGGTCCCCAGTAGCTCAGCTGGTAAAGAATCTGCCTGCAATGCAGGAGACCCCAGTTCTATTCCTGGGTTGGGAAGATCTGCTGGAGAAGGCAATGGCTACCCACTCCAGTATTCTTAGGCTTCCCTGCTGGCTGAGCTGGTAAAGAATCTTCCTGCAATGCTGGAGACCTGGGTTCAGTTCCTGGGTTGGGATGATTCCCTGGAGAAGGGAACAGCTACTCACTCCAGTATTCTTGCCTAGAGAATTCCATGAGGACTACAACACATGGGGTCTCAGGGGTCGCAAAGAGTCAGACATAGACTGAGCAACTTTTGCTTTCAGGTATAAGAAACTCTCCACCTTGAAACATTTGGGTTGCAATATTGTCCCTGAGTCTCTCTGTCCCTTTATCATCAAGAATGGAGTGACCCCTTATTTTGCCACTCATTATATAATAATGGAGCGAAGAGACAAAATTTCAGTTCTGTTGTTGGAAGTGCTTCCTTCCTATCTTCACTATTTCCTACATTTTAGGCAAAGGGAGCAAGGCATGGTGTCATAGGAAGTGAATAATTAATAGATTAATACACTTAAAATCTACCACTCCTTCCTCTTCCTAAGTATTTTTCCTCTGGTTTTGACTATGGATGAGCTTGGCCTCACTTCATCCCTGGAAAGTGAGAGAGACTTGAGAGAGAAAAATGCCTGAGGAAAATTAAAATTGTTTTAGGAAAATATGCATAAATAACTGTAATAAATATATATATGTAAAATAAATATACATGAATAAGCATTTATTATATTTGAATATTAAATTTTATT
Organism: Giraffa tippelskirchi; assembly: GCF_054371585.1. Taxonomy (NCBI): domain Eukaryota; kingdom Metazoa; phylum Chordata; class Mammalia; order Artiodactyla; family Giraffidae; genus Giraffa; species Giraffa tippelskirchi. The sequence continues at coordinate 138,838,795 of NC_137284.1, forward strand.
GGCATATAATGTGAGTTTAATGGTTACTAATGTTGAGTGAACACCAGCCTTTACAGGATTGACCACATGTTGAAGCTGAATGTTGGGTTCATAAGAATGGAAGTTGGGTGCATTCTTACTCTTCTTTCTACCTTTGGGTATGTTTGAAACTTTCCATAATAAAAAGTTTTGAAAAGACAATAAATGAGGTCTTAGGAAATTGTTCTAGATTGGTTTATTCTGCAAATGAGTCCTTTTTGTGCCCCATTGTAAGAGCATCTTAAATATTTTCATCAATGAAGTTCAAAGCTAGTTTGGATTCTGTATGTCAATAAGATGCTTCAACCCTGTATATAAGTCCTGCAGTTGATACTCTATAATTGAACCTGGAAAAAAATAGGCTCACATGAATTTCATGAATTAATTGAAGATGGTAAAATTTTTAAATTTCAGTAAGAGGTGACACTTATTACCGGGAACAAGTCACCAGTTCTCTAGTTATTTTTACTTTCATTTTATTTGGATCCACATATTAGATGGGGAGTCAGAAATCTATATAAGCTAATCCCTAGAACATACAACTTACTTTATGCCTTAGTATCCCCATTTCATTCTCCAGTTAAATGAAAAGAAAGCCCGTAACTAAACTTTTTATCTTCCAGAATCATTTGAGAAATAACCATGTTTAACTAAAAGATTTTTCTAATGTATCATATAGAATTCTGTAGAATTCTATTACTACAGAGAGATTGTCTCCTCTGCTAAGAACAAATAGAAAATAAAGACTAAATGAATGAATAATTCTAAAAATCTGTTTCATAGTGTCATCTCTTTGTGAAATTTCTCATACAAGGTGTCACATTTTTCATTTTCTTCTCATCGGGTTTGGACTTCAAGCAATGATCTGCCACTCCTATGTATCAAGTATATTCTGGAATATAGAAATATACGTAATCCTTGCCTTGGGTACAATGTGAGCATAAGAAAGGCTCTGAAACCCTAGTGAGTTACAAATGCATTGATCTCTAGGAACCCTGTGTGGGACCATGACATACTTTGTGACTTTTTTTGGTTGGTTTGCTTGAATTTCAATCAAATTTTAAGGTAACTATGCGGTGAAATGCTCTAAGGGACATTTCACACAGTTTCAGAAAGATGTGGAGTGGCTTTGCCACTCAGATGAAATTAAATCCTGAGAAATAACCCCTCCTAAAGGAACAGAATATAGAGAGGAAGGGAAGACAATACCTTATCATTAAAAATCAATCAGATACTAACTGAGTGCCTCTTCTGAAGATTTCTTACATTTCAGTAGCTAGCAAATCTTGGTTTACAAAATTCATATATGTTATCTTATTTGATCCTCCCAACAAACTGGTAAGGTAAGTGGGGCAATCTTAGGATAAGGACATTGCATCTCAGAGGGTGCTGTGCTTCCTGCAGCCCTCATTCCCAGTGGAAGGGTGCAGGAACAGAGAAGCTACCCAGGTCTCCAGACACAGTCCTGGGATCATTTTCCTTTGACCACTAGTCTTGCATTCCTCCATTTTATGCTGGTCCTGCAGAGGATTCAAAAGAAGTAAAGACATTATCCCTGCCTTCAGTGAGTTTATGATCTAGATTGGGAAATTGCAAGTTTTGTATAATGAAATAAGCAGAAAACTAAGTGTTAAATTGTATGAAATGAGGTGTAAATACAGTAATGTCCAGATTCTTTTAATTGGAAAAATAAGGTGCTATAAACTCTACCCAAACCCAGAAAAACATGCTTGTGGGTACCCAAGACCATTGGTGGCACAGTGGCAAAGAATCCTCCTCCCATTGCAGGAGATACAAGAGACAAGGGTTCGATCCCTGGGTTGGGAAGATCCCTTGGAGGAGGAAATGGCAACCCACTCCAGTATTCTTGCCTGGAAAATTCCATTGACAGAGGAGCCTGGCAGGCTCCAGTCCATGGGGTTACAAAGAGTCAGACAACTGAGCACGCGCGCACACACACAAACACACACACACACTGGTCAACTAGATGTTTCTCAAGTCTTCCAGTTTTTCCTGGAAAAGTCCCATAATTAATTCCTGACTGGGAAGAAAGCCTGTAGAGGAGAAATGGGTAGAGAATATCTTCTCATACCTTATCAAGTACTTGTCGGTACGATCTTGCAGAGGTCCGCAGTGTCACACGGTTGCTTATAAGAGCCAGTTCTTGAACTATCGGATTCTTTCAGGCCTCTGTTGTGCCTTAGACTGAGAACTGGAGGCTTGTGAGAGCTAGTCCTGGTACATCTTTTTAGGCCCTCTACTCCATCAGTGGAGGCCACCAGCACATTGCTTCTTTGCCTCTTCGTATTATGTAACTGCAAAGGGAGTAAAGGGGAGAGTCCAGTATTTTGAAGAAACTTCTTGAAGACATGAGAAGGGGTACATTTGTTCTACACTCAGACGGACCAGGGACTTCAAGAATCTTCAGGGACTCTGTGATCACTTTTATTTTCTTTTTTAAAAAAATTATTTGTTTCTTTGTTTTTGGCTGCGCTAGGCTTTTGTTGCTGCCTGCGGGCTTTCCTCTGGTTTGCGACAAGCAGGGGCTACTCCTTGTTGCAGCACACAGGCTTAGTTGTCCTGAGGTGTGTGGGATCTTCCCGGAGTAGGGACTGAACCCATATCCCCTGCATTAGCAGGCAGATTCTTAAACACTGGGCCACCAGGGAAGTCTCACTTTTATTTTCTAGTGGCCTAATGTTCAAATCTAAAACTTTCCAAACCTATGTCTGCTTCAAAAGCAAAATTCTATTGGAAATACCTGTTCTTTCATTTTCAGCAGGGCAAGTCTGTTCTCAGAGGCAGCTACAGGCCAGTTTGTGTCTGTGTCTGCCTCACTGAGGGGTGTACTGCCTAGGAGGCCCCATGGGGACTTCCAGAGTCATCCGTGAGTGACTGGCAACAATTCTGTTTATAAATGCACATGGCCAGCCAGGTTCACTAGCATGCTGGACATGCCTCTGTAGGCTTCTTCAAAATGCTAATTGGCTTAAGGGTCGATTTGAGTGGGCCAGTAGATGGATCTGCTTTATAATCCTACTTGCCACCAGGAAAGTCAAAACAGCAGTCACATGCTGGCAGAGCTGTACTGGAATCATCTCTCAGGCATCAGGGAATGTCCACTCAAGAGGAGGGGAAGGCATTGGGAGAAATCAGCTTGGAGTTCAGTATCAACGGGAATGTTATGTGAGTAAATGTGAGCGTGTGCTTAAGAGACACCCATCCACAACTTCAACAACACTGATCACTTACACTGAGCACCTGAGGGCAAATGTGAACACAATTCTAGGTTAAAGCTTATAACTGCTACCACAGTGCCACCTGTATCATCAAAGATGTGTCCTTTGAATTACTTTTCCAGGAGTGGCAATGGATTTATGTTGAGTCACTCAAGCTTTCATTTCATCCAATGATTGTGAACATGGACTGTGAAACTAGCTCTGTCATGTACTAACTGTGTGACCTTGGGCAAGTTACTTAAAAATTCTCCATGACTCCAATTCCCCATATATGAAATGGTGGTAATTACACTAGCCACCCCATAAGTCATTATAAAAATTAAAGGAGTTTAGACATGTAAAGAGCTTAGAACATTGCCTGGCCCATATTAGGTACTGCATAAGTATTAGCTATTTTCATTCATTCATTCATTCATTCATTCACCTAATATTAATTTAAAATCTCTGCTCTGGACATTGCTAGGTGTTGAGAAAAAAGAAATAAGACACACTGTGCCTTCAGAGGGCTTCTGCTGCTGCTGGTGCTGCTAAGTCGCTTCAGTCGTGTCCGACTCTGTGCGACCCCATAGACGGCAGCCCACCAGGCTCCTCTGTCCCTGGGATTCTCCAGGCAAGAGTAGTGGAGTGGGTTGCCATTGCCTTCTCCCCAGAGGGCTTCTACTCTATAGTATTTGGGTTTTTTTGTTGTTTAGTCACTAAATTGTGTCTGATTCTTTTGTGACCCCATGGACTATAGCCCACCAGGCTCTTCTGTCCGTGGGATTTCCCAGGCAAGAATACTGGAGTAGGTTGCCATTTCCTTCTCCAACCCTATAGTATAAGCTTGTGTTTTATTTATCTTTTTTTTGCCGAGCACAAGCATCGTGAGGTACTCAATATATGTTGTTGAATGCATGACTGGATTCGAGAAATAGGCAGGTTTACCACTAACTTCAATTAAATGACTATATTTAACAGTGTCTAGCACATAGTAAGTCCTTGGTACTGTATAAGCATTGCTAACTATTTTAATGATTAATTTAGTAGACTAAATGCTGAGACTGAATGTGCAGACTAGAGGCTGAGGGTGAGGCGGTGGAGGTGCACTCAGGGAAGTCTTCCAAGAGGCAGTATCATTGAGCTGAGTTTTGATCAGAGAGTGGGCGTTAGCCAGTAAGAGAAGAGGGCTAAGTGTGTTCCAGGCAGAAGGAACATTGTGTGCAGAGCTAGAGAGGCGTGAAATAGCACAATACATTCAGGGAGCTCCAAGTAGGCAAGTACAACTGGAGTCCCATCCTCACCGTGACATACAGCCGTGCATTTGTTAAATGAGTATTTGCGATTAAAGGCTGGGAAACGAAATAAAACAGATGAGACATTGCTTGTGTCACCATGGCCTTTAGCATTAAGTAAATAATCAGTTATAGACTAAGTGGCTACAGAATTTTAAGTTTTTCAGTATTGTCCTTGCCCTGGTACAAACGCTTTTAGTGTGTACAGATTTGCTTTATAGTCAGCCCCTTCTTGTCTTCTGAGAGAGGAAATAAAGTCACTTAATGTATTGTTTTTTCAAAGTAATTGAGGTGAATTACAATAAAGTTGATGGGATCATGGTATAGGTGAAGATGTTTTTGCGTAGTAACATAGGTTGCCCTAGATCAGGAGTTAGCAAACTGTGGCCTGAGGGCCAAATCCTATCCACTGCCTGTTTTTATAATTAGGCCTTTTTGGAACAGGGCCATGCCCATTTGTTTACATGTAGTCTAGAACTGCCTTAGTGCTACAATGGCAGAGTTGTGACCAAGTCGTTGTGACCGAGACTGTATGGCCTGCAAAGCCATTTATTTATTTACTTGCTGGCTCTTTACAGAAAATGTTTGTCAATCCTGCTCTAGAGTCCTTTCTTCTAATCTGATAAATAAAAACCACCTAAATATTTAAAACACAGGACTGATTTGGTTTTAGAACCAACACGGCAGATAATAGATGGTTGATTTTTAAAATTTGCTACCAAGAAGAGAGAAGATTGCAAATACATTAGCCATAAGAAGTACAATAAACATGAACCCTTTATGGCTAATAAACGAATGAACACAGATTCTGTGACTGGCCTTCCAATTTGACTCTAAGCTTCCTGGCAGTGAGGAAGAAAAAAAAAAGTGGACTTGGTTATCTGTATTGGTTACTTCATTGCTTCATAACTTATTGCTTAAAAATTAATCGCTTAAAATAGCTACCATTTATTATTTCTCATGAGACTGTGAGTTGGCTGAATGGGTTCTGTTAATCTAGTGTGGGCCTGGCTGATCTTGGTGGGCTTGTTCATGCATTTGTGATCAGTTGGTATTAGCTCTGGACTGGCTGGTCTGGGATGGCCTCAGCTAGGAAGGGTCCTCTCTACCCCTCAGGAGCTCTCACCTTCCAGCAGACTAACTGAGGCTTGTTCATGTAGCAGTGGCAGTTTCCAAGAAAGAAAGAAAGTAGTACTGCACATTTGAGCTTAGGCTAGGAACTGGCACATTATAACTGGCATTGTATGCCAGCAGTCAAAACAAGTCAGCCAGCCCAGATTCAGGGAGTGGGGAAATCGTCTCAACTCTTGAAGGGAGGGGCTGCAAAGTCACATTGCAAGGGCAGGTAAACAGGGGGGAGAGAATAGGGGCCATCACTGAAATCAAACAGCATCTAAACTTGCATGTATTCCAAACATAAATTAGAAAACAAAGTCATCTCTGAGGTCTAAAGTGAAAAGGAGTATTCATCATATGTCTATTCAGCCCCACCCACAGATATGAATCATCGTATCATTGTCTTTTACTAAGAGGACCAATATCTTCTTGCTAATGACAAATGCAGAGGAATGGAAAGAAGCCTGTCAGAAATGTGGCATGTACTATATGAGACCTAGGCCTATATTAAAATACCATCTTGATGAATTTCACCAAGGAATCAGACTTGGGTTTAATAAGGGGATGCTTCCCTGGTGGCTCAGACGGTAAAGAATCCGCCTGCAATGAGGGAGACCTGGGTTCCATCCTTCGGTTGGGAAGATCCCCTGGAGAAGGGCATGGCAGCCCACTCCAGTATCTTTGCCTGGAAAATCCCCATGGACAGGAGATCTGGCAGGCTACAGTCCATGCGGTCACAAAAAGTCAGATACGACTGAGTGACTTTTACTCACTCACTTAATAAGGTGATAGGGAAAATTGTTATCGCAGAAGTAACCAGTGGCTAAATCAAATGTTAGTCTTTGAGACTACAGACCTATAATACTCTTGCCAACCATTCTGACTTCCCTCCACTTCCATTATCAGGTAGTTTTAAAATTGGTCACTGTCAAAGGCAACATTGCTATCTAGGGTCATGGATGTGACTGAAAAAGTGGAATAAATAGTCTTTTAAAAACTCACTATCCATGTGTTGATTTTTAAAAAGTATTGCTAGAATATCTTCATTATTATCAAACTTGCCTTAATAAATAATGTTAAATATAAATAGCAACAATAATGTCAGGAATCCTCTTTAACTGTTCTTTTCCTGGTACCATGTGTTGTTCCTTAGTCTATTCAGAATTTACTCATAATACCCCAAAACTCTGGGGAGGGTGGAGGAAAAGCATTAAAAACAAAACTCCCAAACCCTTTCAGACAAAGCCACACAAGCTGGGTTTGGGAATATTCTCTCTGGCCTAGAGCCAGTCAGGGTGTTTGGCCTTGTTCACAAGAAACTGACATCTTTACATGTGGCCTTCCGGGGAGCTGCCACCATCAGATTTCTGTTGTAGCGGCAGTAGTGCATGGGGAGGAACATGACAGAACTTAGGGAACTATTAGATGCCTGTTGGCTCAGATATCAGGAGCAGCTGTGAAGGGAACTCTATTTCGACTTAGATCCAGTGAAAAAGAATGGAGCCGTTGACATGATCGAAGTGGTGGGGATGAAACTTTGAGCATACTTGAAGATGACCAATCTCTGGGAGGGCCTGAGGGAGATAAGTCTGTCTCAAGAAGGAGAAATGAAGCTTTCAAAATGTGGCGTGCAGAAAATCAGAAGTTAACCTTGGGCAGGTCACAGAAAGGTTAAGTGATATATAAAATATCTGGTGGGGTACTTAAAAGAGTAGACCTCAACAAATGTTGGTTCCTTTCCTCTCTGTGTGTCTCCCATCCACCTTAAGAGATTTCTTAAAAAACAAAAGACCTGCCAGCCAGCTGCCATTGGAAAGATGTCAAACAGGATAAGCTGCTGATAGGTGATTAACAATCAACAAAATTCACACTCAGGTGGATGGAGCAGGGCATGTCACCTTTCCTACCCCTCTCCTCATCGCAGCCGGGAGGCAGCACAAAGACATCCCTTCCTTCCTGCAGAGGAAGTGTGTGTGTTCTCTCAGACCTACCTTGGCATTCCTTGATGTCTTAGAGAAGCAAATGACCCCGACTGAGCAAGACAGTCAGCAGAACAGCAGCCCTTGATGCTGCTTGGAAATTTCCATTCTTTGCTTGCAGCTCTGAAAAAAAAAAAAAAAAAATCTAAAGAGCCCAGTAGCTGGGAAATTTCCACAATGGAAAATTTTAACATATTCTTTAGCTCTAAACTATGCAGGTTTATAGAGACAATTTTTTTTTCTTTTGGTAATTTCCTTCTTTAACAATAATTTATGAACATGGTAACACTACAGCTGTGGGAACAGGGAGGGCAAGATGACTTGGAGAGGAGTAGGTATGGTTTTGCTAGTGGGAGGCTGAGCTTTGTCACGTTTGACTACCTGACCATAGAAATGCAGATTACTATCAATGCAATGACCAGTGGGCCCCAGACTCACTGGTTGGGAATTCATCCAAAGAGAGATAGTTTGCTCAGGAGCACTGCAGAGAAATCTGTTTAGAGACTGAAAGTGGAAAGTGAATGGATATAACTGGAACAGGAGATGGTGGGTCCTGTTGCTGAAAAGAGCAATCTCAGGCAATCTCAGAGCAATCTCAGAGCAATCTCTTTGACCACTGCTTCTTGAACCTAAATGTGCATATGAACCACCTAGAAATCTCGTTAAGTTGTAGATTCTGATGCAGTAGATCTGGGATGCGGCCTGGGACTCTGGTTCTAAATGGTTCCAAGGTGATGCTCTGGCTACCCTTCAGTGGTGCCCTTCTGAGGACTATTCTGTGAATGGCCAGACCAGAGAAAACATGTCCTCATCATTGTGAGGCCAGCTGGCCTCCCATAGCAAAACACAGTCAAAGGATAGCCGGAAGTGAGCTCCCTTGGGGTTGTTTTCTCCGATGACAGAGCTATGGTCTAAGAGAAGAACTGCATGTCTTCTGGAAAAGATGCTTCATGCACCTCTGGATACAGTGGATCTTTTGAAATGCGAGGATGCAAGCAGTTATCAGAAACCCACCTAACCTAGCAGATTCAAGTTGATGGCTTCTAGAACTCAATGCCTGTTCAGAGAAATCCCTGTAAGAAATTGGCAAAGATTCCTAAACTGGTTCGGTCTTCTGGTTCTATAGCATTATGTCATATGGAGTGAAGCATAGATGAACTAACTTCAATTGTTGAGGAAATACTGTTGGCCAGGAGGGTATAACGGGCAAAGGAATCTAGAAAATAAATTACATCCATCTCAGCCAGAGTAATTGTGTCACTTTTGATTGAAATAAATTGTGAATCAGAGAATTTTCCATTTTCTTGATAGCTATCTTACCTTTATTCTACCTATTTTCCAGAAAGAGCCAGTGAGAGACTGAGAGAGATCAATCTGGCATCTTTATTTTAGGGTGTTACCTCCAGTTGAGCTGTAATATGTCTGCTGTGTGTATCTTTAAAGTGACATTTGTCCTATTTTTCATTTTCCATTCAATTGAGTTTTGGATGGGTTATTACTACTTATTTTTCAAATTAAAGTACACAAGAGCATATGGGAAAAAAGGAGGAGGGAGACTACCATCATGAAAGTGTAGTGTTGAAATCAGAGTGTAACAAGAATGAAATGAATTTGATAATTAAAAGTATTAAAATACATATTAAAAGTCAATGCCTATGCTAGTATCCCATCATTATATAATATTTATATATTCTAAATGGCTTATAGGATTATTTAGGGATTTGGACTTCTAGAATTTCTAGAAGATTTTTAAAAGTCTTCACTGTGGGGTTAAGGTATGATGATTCAGCACTGATATAGACTTCTAATTACTTAGGTAAAAGAGATCAGTTTGGGTTTTTTCTTACTATAGGTCTCAGTGAGCAATTGGAGAAGGCAATGGCAACCCACTCCAGTCCTCGTGCCTGGAAAATCCCATGGACGGAGGAGCCTGGTGGGCTGCAGTCCATGGGGTCGCTAGGAGTCGGACACGACTGAGTGACTTCACTTTCACTTTTCACTTTCATGCCTTGGAGAAGGAAATGGCAACCCACTCCAGTACTCTTGCCTGGAGAATCCCAGGGACGGGGGAGCCTGGTGGGCGGCCGTCTCTGGGGTCGCACAGAGTCGGACATGACTGAAGCGACTTAGCAGCAGCAGTGAGCAATTATTCACCTAAGAGCCATCTGACAACTTACAACCAATCAAATTAAATTTGTTTGATCCACTTAAAGTCATATCTGCTTAACAATAAACAATAATTATAAAGAAATTTAACATTATGGAGTCCTTACAACAAGTGAGGCATCTGATTCTTACAAAGTTATAAGTTGGGTACCATTATTATATAGATGAGAAACTGGGATTTAGAGAACTTAAATGAATTGCTTGGGATCCATATATTATGGCCAAACAGGAATAACCATTGCTGGCCAACACCACTTACTCTAGTGCTTTTTCCAAATGCCACAGCTACATCTCAGATTCATTTCCCTTATCACAGACAGATGGATAGATACTCCTTCTCAAGTTTAACAACTTCACAGAGCTTGATTCAAATACTGAATGTGTTGTTAGTTGCTTACAGCTGCTATTTCTCTAGCAGTGCAGTAAGTCCAGGCAAACTCTTTTGAAGAGCTCATTAAAACTGCTAAAATAAAGTCTTAGAAGCAGGTGCATTCATTAGCTGAAATGCAGACGATTATGTTAATATCGCATTCAGGTGACAAATTTAAAGCCATCAAAATCATGGAGGATAAAAGGACTTTTAAAGCTAAAGTTTACTTTTTCTCTGTAGGGCTCTTTGCTCTATTAAACATGTGACTGCCTTTTCAGCTGTCAACATGGGTACCTCCAATGTTACCTCACAAAAATAAAGCCAATTTTTGCAGTATCATATTTCCTTTACAATTTCTTGGGTCTCTATTCAGGAAAAGAAAGGTAAGGCGCTGCCTACAACCCTACTGCTAGTTTCTAAGTAGGAAATCTGGCACTTTATTTACAATCTATTGTCAGATTGAGCCCAAGGGTAGAGGAGACGTGATCAAATAGATGTTTAAAATATGTGGACAATAAGTTCAGGTTAGGATCAGATGGACCAAGAGCTCTTTCACTTTACCTTTTCTTTTTTCTCTTAAAGCAATATTGAGCATGAAATATGTATATAACCATACATCTGTATTTAGTAGGCTATACATCAGAATGTGAATAGTTACACCAGGATGATCTTGATTTTTTTTTGTTTTGTATTTCTCGTATCATCTACAGTGAATACATATTTCTATGTAAATTTAAAAATTATTACAAATTATTACAGAGCAATTAGCCTCTCCACATTCAGCTGCTTTACCTATAAAATTGGGTTACTTACCTATAAAACTGCCTAATACATGGGAACCAGATGAGATGTTATCCCAATCCCCTTTTCAAATCTAGGATATCGGTGGAAACATTGACTCCTCTTTTCAGAAGAAAATATAAGAAAAAGAGAAATAGTATCCAGTCACTTATAAGATAATTATAAACATGCTTAGAGATTTTTATATCACTCTTCAAAACCTCCATCAAGTGGGGATTCATCAAAGTGAATGAATCCGCCACTTGCAAAGGGAAAACAATGGCAACATTTTAGGCCAAATTTATCCAAATTTTTTTTAGTTATACGTTCTGGGAAATCTTTGTAAGCTAAAACTTGACACAGTCTTTTTTTTCCCAAATGGTATGCTATAGTGACTGTATTACTGATTGCAAAATATAAATAATGAAGCTGCTACAGGACTGAACCCATATGCTCATGGGGCATGTTTACATATTGTGTTTGTGTATGTATGTGTGTGTGTCTAAAGAGCTAAATTAACAAGCTGAAAGACTACTTGTACACTGTAACAGTCCTGTTTTTGCCTTCCTTTGTCTTCGACTTTTCTTTTTCTACCTCACCCTGTATATTATTGCTTTCTTTTTTCCTACACAATTTAAAAGACCATTGACCTCATTTAAAATGAAAAGCAATATAGAAAGCAGGAAATATCTCCTTGGGATGGGGTTGGATAAGCAAATACTTCTACATACATGTAAGCATTCTGAACACCTCTACAGATAGCTGAATCTCTGCTCCAAACTGTCCTAAGTCTCATTAGTTGGGACTTTGACTGCTGGACAGCTCCAAGTTTCCTATGAATATTTTCCCACCCCATTCCATCTCCTGTTTAATTTTCAGAGCTGCCACCTTCACAGAAGCTGCTGGTTCAAGACAAACTGAGGAGGGTGACCAGAAGAGACTCCTGTCCTTTCAATATGGCACATCACCACCCTATGTTTAGAGGGTGAACTTCAGAGCACAGAATTTAAAGATAAAAGGAACATAAGAGGATACATGAGTCAAGTTTTCTGTATGTGTCTCTCTTGTAGATCATACCTGATAGTCATCCAGACTGACCTGAAAATTTTCCAATGACAAAAATATCCTGCCTTTTTCATTTTTATGCTGATAGATATTTAGAGCACAAAAAGTGTTCAATCACAAGGCCAAAAAGGAAAAAAAAAATATTCATAATCCTGCCACCCTTTAAAATATCAACTATTTTTAACTTTTATTACTATGTTACTGATCCAGGATCCCCCAGTCTCAAGTAAATACAACCATTTAGGGTCCATGAGGAATGTAAAGGAGCTGAACCACTGGGCTTAAAGACATTTTAGAGATTTTATTTGTCCATGGTACCAACCACACCATGAGAGTCAGATCTTGCAAAGAAAAGTTGTGTATAGAATTTAGAACGCTTGGTAGCACAGTGTTTTCTAAATCTCTTCCTAATTTGTCCCCTTTTGTCACCCTAACACCCATACAATAAAAGAAAATTTCTGAGATTATCTTATTGAGGGATCTTTCCAACATTTACACATACTATCTAACAATGTATTCCCAAGTTGCCTAAATTGTACCACATGATGGATGGGATTCTTTTCAAAGGAAGCTGGAGAGTTCAGCAGTATTCTGAAACAACTAGGTGTGACAACACAAAGAACAAAAATAATAAAAGAAAATCCTTCAAAGATAGTGTGCCCCCTGGAAACAGACAGTTTGCCTTTTCACATTGGGCATATGGGAGATTCTTTTAAGCTGAATTGTAAGGGTGAAAGTGCTGTTGAGTTTTGGCAAAGCAAATTTAGAAAATCAGTTAGCTAATAGAAAGGGTAGAAGACTGTGCACTATAATTTTGGCTAAGTGAATAGAATGGAGAGGTTTCTTTAATGATTATTATTTTTAATGAATTGTAAAGAAAAGCTATTGAAAAAATTCAAATCACACACACACACACACACAAATACAAGAAAGAAAGCAAAAACCCACATCCCACCACCTAAAAATAACTGTCATAGATGTTACAGGAATGTTATTCTAGAGATGGGATAAGAGATATCTTAGAATTTTAAAAAGCAATTTGCACTCAGGCAGCTAAACAGGGTCTTTGGATGATGGTCTAAAGAGACTCTAGACCTGACTTTTGAAAATGTCTAGTTCTTCTGAAAAGTGATGAGAGGAAGTGAAGAGCAGAAGAATGATCAGTCCATAAGCAACTGAAAGAGTATGAGTTCAATAGAAATAAGCAGATACGTTTATTTATTATAAATATCCATGATTGACTCTCAATCTGGCTGCATCTGAAACATATTACAACAAGATATGTTTCCAACATGCTTTCAGTTTATGAGTCAACATTATGCTGACTCTCATAACCATGTAAAATAATCAGTTGATACTAAGCTGGTACATATTAGTTTGGTTATTCCAGTTATTTATGGCAAAGTATCCTTTTTGCTTAATTAGACAGCTATTTTGATTGTCCAAATAAATCAGTCCAGTGCTGATAGTTTACCAGCAATTAAATGAACATCACCTTTGGAGTAGGAAATGATATTGTTATTCAGTCGCTCAGTCACATCTGTTTCTTTGCGACCCCATGGACTGCAGCACACCAGGCTCCTCTGTCCTTCACTATCTCCTGGAGTTTGCTCAAACTAATGTTCATTGAGTCAGAGATAGTATCTAACCATGTCATCCTCTGCCGCACCCTTCTCCTTTTGCCTTCAGTCTTTCCCAGCATTAGAGTCTTTTCCAATGAGTTAGCTCTTCACATCAGGAGGCAAAGTATAAAAAGTTCACCTTCAGCATCAGTCCTTCCAATGAGTATTCAGGTTGATTTCCTTTAGGATTGACTGGTTTAATCTTCTTGCAGTCCAAGGGACTCTCAAGAGTCTTCTCCAGCAACACAGTTTGAAAGCATCAATTCTTTGGCATTCAGTCTTCTTTATGGTCCAACTCTTATGTCTGTACATGACTACTGGAAAAACCAGAGCTTTGACAATATGAACCTTTGTCAGCAAAGTGATGTCTCTGCTTTTTACTATGCTAGGTTTGTCATAGCTAGGTTTGTCATAGCTTTCCTTTCAAGGAGCAAGGGTGTTTTAATTTCATGGCTGCAGTCACCATCTGCAGTGATTTTGGAGCCCAAGAAAATAAAATCTGTCACTGCTTCCACTTTTTACCCTTCTAATTACCATGAAGTGATGGGACTGGATGCCATGATCATAGTTTTTTGAATGCTGGGTTTTAAGCCAGCTTTTTCACTCTCCTCTTTCACCCTCATCAAGAGGTTCTTTAGTTTCTCTTCACTTTCTGCCATTGGAGTGATATCATCTGCATATCTGAGGTTGTTGGTATTTATCCAGGCAATCTTAATAGGAAATGATAGGCAAACCTAAACTCTTGCCTAGCACTTCTATTTATTTATCATCTGATGCCTACATTCTCACTTTACTTTCCCTTGTAGCAAATACTCTAGCAAAACCATCTTCCTGTGGTTCTTTGAATACACAGTTTGGTGCCACTTCACATTTCCATTATCTTGGCAATATATTTAATCCCCATGAGAACAGCTTTCCATGAGGCAGGGGTAGGGAAGGAAAGGCAGATGCACAGCACCTTGGTCTTCCCAGGTGAATGACCAGTCATTTTGCCCTTGCTTTAGGCCAGAAAGGCTGTAGCAGGAGCTCAATACAGCAGATGCAAGGATATATAGAAATTACATTATTCCTGGTACAAGAGATTCTGCCCACTCTTCTGGTTAAGTTCATGCTTATCAGTAAAGGCAAATATATATTGTTGTTCAGTTGCTAAGTCATGTCTGACTCTTTGCAGCACAATGGACTGTAGCACTCCAGGCTTCCCTGTCCTTCACCATCTCCTGGAGTTTGCTCAAACTCAGGCCCATTGAGTTAGTGATGCCATCCAACCATCTCATCCTCTGTCACCCCCTTTGCCTCCTGCCTTTTCACCCCCTTCGCCTCCTGCCTTTTCACCCCCTTCGCCTCCTGCCTTTAATGTTTCCCAACATTAGGGTCTTTTCCAGTAAGTTGGCTCTTCACATCAGGTATCCAAAAGATTGGAGCTTAAGCTTCAGCATCAGTCCTTCCAGTGAATATTCAGGGTTGGTTTCCTTCAGGATTAACTGGTTTGATCTCCTTGCTGTCCAAGGGACTCTCAAGAGTCTTCTCCAGCACCATGATTTGAAAGCACCAGTTCTTCAGTGCTCAGCTGTCTTTATAGTCCAACTCTCATATCCATACATGACTACTGGAAAAACCATAGCTTTGACTATATGGACCTTTGTCAGCAAAGTGATGTCTGCTTTTTCCTACACTGTCATATGCACTGTTCAATCCAAATCTGCCACTTCAGTATTCACCTGAGAATAGTATTCTTTGTTTTAAATTGAAATGTAGTTGATCAACAGTAATACATTAGTTTCAGATGTACAACATAGGGTTCAACATTTATAAACATTACGAACTGATCACCACGATGTCTAGTTAACCATCTGTCACCATACAAAGTTATTACAATATTATTGACTATATTCCCTATTCTGTATCCCCATGATTCATTTGTTTTTTTAACTGGAAGTTTTTACCTCTTAATCCCCTTCACCTTCTTCACCCAACTCCCAACCTGCCTGCCTTCTGATAACTACCAGTTTGTTCTCTGTATCTATGAGTCTGTTTCTGTTTTGTTTTGTTTGTTCATTTATTTTGTTTTTTAGATTCCACGTATAAGTGAAATCAAATAGTATTTGTCTTTTTCATTTCACTTATTGAAATACTCTCTAGGTCTATTCAAGTTGTTGCAAATGGCAAGATTTCATTCTTGTTTTTAGAGTTGGATAATAATAGTCATATATTATCGAGTTGATGCTCTTATCAGTTGATATTCTTGAGACCATATTATCAACTGATACTCTTGAGAGCCCCTTGGACTGCAAGGAGTTCAAACCCATCAATCCTAAAGCAAATAAATCCTGAGTATTCATTGGAAAGACTGATGCTAATGCTGAAGCTCCAATACTTTGGCCACCTGATTCAAACAGCCGACTCATTAGAAAAGACCCTGATGCTAGGAAAGATTGAAGGCAGGAGGAGAAGGGGACAACAGAAGACAAAATGTTTGTAGGCATCACTGACTTAATGGACATGAGTTTGAGCAAGCTCCGAGACATAGTGAAGGACAGAGAAGCCTGGCGTGGTGCAGTCCATGGGATCGCAAAGAAGCAGACATAACTGACTGAATAACAACAAAAATTGAGGCACAGCCCTCTGGCTCTCCCAGATGTAAGCCTGCTGGTTTTTAAAGCTGGATGCTAGGGGTGCTCATCTTTCTGGTGCAGGTCCCCCCTGGCTGGGGAGTCTACCTGAGGTCTGGCTCTCTCCTTCCACAGGGAGAAAGCTCTGTGACTACGATATCCCTCCTGATAGTGGGTAACTCATGGTTCTGATTAGACTGTGTCTCTGTCCCTCCTACCCATCTCAATGGGCCTTTCCCTTATGTCTTGAGTTGTAGAAAATATATTATGCTAGTTTTTGAGTCATTTTCAGAGACAGTTGGTCTTTGTGTAGTTGCAGTTTTGGTGTGTCTGGGGGAGGAGGTGAGCTGAATATCCTCCTACTCTGCCATCTTGATCTAGAACCCTTCTTAGAATACTATTCTTGCTTAGCCAAACCTGCTTCCCCTATGGGAAGAATAAAGAAGAAATCTTTTTCTTTATAAGTAAAACTATTCAATAACAGGGGAGGGGGGCTTTGTCACATCAAGGTCCATTTTTACTGGTTATGTTTCTTTTTCTGAGCATACTAAGTATTTCCCTGAGTTAAGGTTTATTCTTTTGATTTTCTAATCTTTGACTTTTTAAAATGTGTCACTCTTAACTTCATTCATTTATTTATTGGTGAATGTATCCCATAAGATTCTTTCTCTTGCTGAGATGAAGTAATTGTTATTTAATCATTTCTTTATGAAAAGGGAAGAGTGAAATTCTCCTTCCCCTACTCTCAAACATACCTCATTAAACTCACTTTTGGGCAAAGATTTGGCTAGAAATTGTTAAATTTGAAGGAAATTTTCTTTTCTTTATGTTGCAAAAACCAGGGACATTGTGATCTCCATTATGTGTGTTAAATTCAGGGAACATTGATACTGATTATCCACAAGGCAGATTATCCCAGTTATTTTTATTTAAAATTTTTATGCTAGCATTCCCCTCCTACTTATATTTGACTAATGCTAATACAAAATTAGATACCATTTCCTGACTTACTCACCAACTTACACTAAGAAAATGCAGGTCAAATAGATGAAAGAGGAAAGCCAATATATTTCCTTGGTAACCTGCATATCACAACTAAAGGTAATTGCTTAATCAGAAGTACAGATATTTTCACCTAATAATAGCTCTGTTTATCTCATAAACTAGAATATAAGACCACCTGATTCATTTTCCAGAAAAAAGTGTCAATGGTTTTAGTAAATTAGTTTTTCACTGACATGTTCTAATTTAACGGTACCATTTCATTTTAATCGAGAGTGGAACTTCACCATTTTTTTTTATTTTACTATTGATACTTGTGAAAATCAAGCAGCAGGCTCAAGGTCCATTCCTATGTCACTTGTTTTTACTTTTATTTTATATAAAGAGTAGGAGCCACATTCTATGTAAAGGCTGCTGCTACTAAGTCGCTTCAGTCGTGTCCGACTCTGCGCAACTCCATAGACGGCAGCCCACCAGGCTCCTCTGTCCCTGGGATTCTCCAGGCAAGCATACGGGAGCGGGTTGCCATTTCCTTCTATGAACTATGTAAAAGAATTAAGGCCATATTTTGAAACACTTCTTCCTCCTTCCCTAGATTAATTAAGTAGCCACCTCAGTGTTTGAAACTTCATTAATATTAGCTGATTAGGCACCTTAGAAACAGAACCAACTTGAATTAGTGAAAACTTTGAAAGCATATAAAAATATATACTTTTATCCCTTTATGGTATGATATGCCACTCATGTGAAGTATTTCCAAGAAGAAAAGCTACTGCTAGGACTGTTTTAAGGATAAGATTTTTCAATATTGTGCACTTTAAGCTTTTTAAGCAAATGAATATTGCTAGGTTATCTGAATATGTTGAGTTCACATTCACTGAGCAATTACTATAAGCTCAGCATCATGCTAGAAAAATATTGTCCTCTTTAGTCAACAATTCACTCTAATTATTCATTTTGCCTAGTGACACTTTATCTCATGCTTTAATCCCCACCTGTCTGAATTTATTCATTCATTCAAAAGACATTGAACAGTTATAATGGGTTAGGCACAGGCACAAATTCAAAATGACTGGGGTTATAGGGTGAAAGTTATTTACCATGTGGACCAACACTAACAATCATCAATCAATCAATCAATCAGCCCTTTGTTCTAAGTAATTCAGCTAGTTGAGAGTTTCTCAAGCTTGGCACTGTTAGCATTTTGGATCAGATAATTCTTGTTATGCGGGGTTGTCCTGTGCACTGTAGGATGTTTAGCAATATGCTTTGCCTCTTTCCATTAGATGCCGGTAGCACCCCCACTTCTAGTTCTGGTCATCAGAAACCTCTCCAGACATTGCCAGATGTCCCAGGGGTGAGGTGAGGGTGGCGGGGCGGCAACATCATGCCTGGCTGAGAACCGTGAAGCTAGTATGTACTTTATACTTTCTTTACTGGATTATTAAGACCTTGAGGGCAGAGTCTCAGTCTGATTCATCACTCTACTGCCCTCTCCCCACCAACTAAATTTAGCTTCTGGCACAGAAATGTGCTTCTTGATGAATGTTCTGAAAAGAACAAAATATCTCTGGAGTACCTATGCTGTCGTCAGCCCTGCACAAAGCACTTCAGTAAACCCAGAAGATGAATAGGTAACCAGGGTAAATCGTCTAACGAATTTTTATTATTTGAATAATCACTCCCTATTCACATCGTGTATACCCACTTTGGTGCCAAAAGCCTACATTTGTGTAGGGCTTTAATGTGTATGAAGCACATTTTACATAATGGCATTTGATCCAGATACAAAGATAATCACCTCTGTTTATAATTTAAGCTCCCAAGTCACAGAGCCATACTCTCAGGCAGGAGTGGGAGGTATTTTGATTTCAGTGGCATTGCTTTGGTTATTAAAACAAAACAAAACAAAACCCCCAAAATACTCAATTTAAGATTGGTTTAATAATGTTAAATCTGAAGTTCAGGATTTTTTTTTTTGCTATGTTAGAAGTAGAACATCTCAAAGGCTCTCCTGTGATCTAAGTGATTCTGGTTTATTTAGATTCCTGGAAATTGCCAGAGGACTTTAAGGGAGGAGAGAAAAAAAAGTGAGGAAATTTTCCCTGTGGGCAATTGGGGAAAACAAAAATATTTTTGTGCTGTGGAGATTTCTCAGGAAAGAAGGATTGGCCAGCAGCGGCATCTGCACAAGGGGAATTTCCACATTTGGGAAAACATGGTCATAATTAATAACTTAGGAAAGCCAAGAAAATGGACCATGCTGGAAGAATATGATCTTCAATGGCCAAGTCATTGTCAACTGATTGGGCCAGAAAACTAGATTGTTTTAGAAAAAGATTTTTATTTGTGGATATTTGCCTGCAGGTCTTTCCGTCTGTGGCTCTAATTAGTACCCTGCCTTTGCCTGGGGAATCCGCTTCCCCTAGCCAGACCCACTTTCTCCGTCCCTCCCTGACTTAAGGGAGTGTTTGCATCAGACTTCAGGCCTGGACACTGGCCTGTAGTCTTTTTTTGAACTAGCCAGCAGGGCTTTTAGTATCCATTAGAATAGAGATGATTATCCAGGATTCTTGGGCAAGGGTGGAAAGATAAGATTGTATGATTCTAATGCAGCCATCATTTATTGAGAACTCCATGTTCTAGGCCAGGTGCTAAGAACACTGAAAAACTATCCTGACCTAGACAGGAGGAAACTGAGGCTCAGGTAATTTAAATAATTGGCCTAGAGTCATGCAGCTTTTAACTACCAAGCTCTACTTCTCATTTTGTATATAAAGTCTACTCCCCAAACTGGGATGTTCTTACCCTGAATACAACCTCTGATTTACTTAACTATGACCCCCTTCCTCTTCCTCTTCTCTAGTCTGCTTTGTTTTTCTGGTTGTGGGGTTGTGCTCTTCAGAGAACTCCATGGTTACGTCTGACTCAAGAGGAGAAATCTGGGTTAGCAGGCTTAGCACTTAGTATCTATTTACTGAGTGCATGATTATATGGTCAGAATGTTCCTGCCCCACTTTTTGGTTTTCATCTATCTCAGTGATCACTTTTATTAAAACAAGTATGATCATCTTTTGCCTCTTCTCTTATAATTTTCTCAAGATCAGAATACAGCTTGCTAAATTTCAATGCATTTGCCAAGGCGAAGGTCAAGATTTTTAGAAAGGGAACTATAGCTTAAAAAACAAACTAACAAAATCCCTATATTTGACATGTAGATGTGGCATTTAGTAGAGTATCTATAAAATGCAGCATCTTGTTTTGTGAAATGTAAACATGCAGGTTAAACCATGTGCCCCTGAAGCAACAACTCCACACTCTAAACCCTCATGATGTGGCTTCTAAAGTTAGCTCTGTCCCGCAACTGCAATGAATATGAGAAAACAAACCTATGATTAAAGAGTTCAGCTGCCCTGAAGTGAATCTCAATGGCTATTACAAATAGTTAAAAAATCATAGCTTCTTGGAAATAATTCAATATACTTCTTTTCAACTTAAAACACATTAATTAAATAGTCTTATTAATATTTGTTTTCTAAGTACTTCTTGGACTAGCCCGACATTATTACTTTTAGAGATGTGAAAACCAAAGGGATGTGTTAGTTTTCTACTTTTGTGTAGCAAATTACTGCAAACTTGGGGGCTGGAACAAGAGCTCATTTACTAGCTCACTGTTCTATAGGTCATAAGACAGGGTAGGTTTGGCTGAATTCTCTGCCTGGGGTCCCACAGGGTGGAAATCATGATATTCATCAGGCTGGACTCTTACCTGAAGGCTCTAGGAAAGTCTCTGATTGCAGACTCATTCAGATGTCTGGCAGAACTCAGTTCCTTATGTCTGGGTCACTGAGGTCCCTGTTTCCTTCTGCCTTTTAGAGGCCCCACCCATTCCTTCTCACTGGTTTTCTCTGTTTTCAAAGCCAGCAATAACTCTGGAATCTTTCTTATGTTTCAGATTTCTTTGACTTCCTCTTCTGCTACCAAATGAGGAAAACAGATCTCTTAAAGGGCTCACCTCAATGGGCCAGGCCCACCTACATATTCATATCTTAAAAGTGTTATCTATTTATTTTGGCTGGCACTGCAGGTATGTGGGATCTTCATTCTCTGACCAGGGATTAAACCTGTGTGCCCTGCATTGGAAGGGGCTTTCCAGGTGTTGCTAGTGGTAAAGAACCCACCTGACAATGCAGGAGACATAAGAGATACAGGTCTGATCCCTGGGTTGGGAAGATCCCCTGTAGGAGGGCATGGCAATCCACTCCAGTATTGTTGCCTGGAGAATCCCATGAACAGAGGAGCCTGGTGGGCTATGTTCCACAGGGTCACAATGAGTTGGACACAACTGAAGAGACTTAGCATGCATGCCCTGCAATGGAAGGGCTGAGTCTTAACCACTGGACCACCAGGAAAAGTCCCTGGATAATCGTATCTTAAGGTAAATTGACAGGAGGAGAAGGGGATGACAGAGGATGAGATGGTTGGATGGCATCACCGATTCAATGGATGTGAGTTTGAGCAAACTCCAGGAGATCGTAAAGGACAGAGAAGCCTGGTGTGCTGCAGAGCATGGGGTCACAAAGAGTCAGAAACAACTGAATGACTGAGCAACAACAACAAAACTGACCTAGGGCTTTATTACATTTGCAAAATCTCTTCACAGCAGTACCTAGATTAACCAGGGTATTCAGGTATTGACTGGATAACCAGGGCTGGTAATTTTGAGGAACTATCTTTAGCATTCAGATAACCATGAGGAAACAGAGTTTCCCAGTTAACCTGAGATATAATCTGGAAATAGGTTCCCAACAGTGTAGAATCAAAGAATTTTTTTGCTTATTATTTATTATTTTATTCTTCTACTTGCATTTTTGATATATATTTATATATCAGTTCAGTTCAGTCGCTTAGTCATGTCTAACTCTTTGCGACCGCATGGACTGTAGCACACCAGGCTTCCCTGTCCATCACCAACTCGCAGAGCTTACTTACACTCATGTCCATCAAGTTGGTGATGCCATCCAGCCATCTCATCTTCTGTCATCCCCTTCTCCTCCTGTCTTCAATCTTTCCTAGCATCAAAGTCTTTTCCAATGAGTCAGTCCTTCACATGAGGTGGCCAAAGTATTGGAGTTTCAGCTTCAGCATTAGTCCTTCCAATGAATATTCAGGACTTATTTCCTTTAAGATGGACTGGTTGGATCTCTTTGCAGTCCAAGGGACTCTCAAGAGTCTTCTCCAACACCACAGTTCAAAATCATCAACTCTTTGGTGCTCAGCTTTCTTTATAGTCCAACTCTCACATCCGTATGTGACTACTGGAAAAACCATAGCTTTGACTAGATGGACCTTTGTTGGCAAAGTAATGTCTCTACTTTTTAATACACTGTCTAGGTTGGTCATAGCTTTTCTTCCAAGGAGCAAGTGTCGTTTAATTTCATGGCTGCAGTCACTATCCACAGTGATTTTGGAGCCCCCATCCCTCCACAAAGTCCCTCACTCTTTCCATTGTTTCACTATCTATTTGCCATGAAGTGATGGAACTGGATGTCATGATCTTAGTTTTCTGAATGTTGAGTTTTAAGTCAAGTTTTTCACTCTCCTCTTTCACTTTCATCAAGAGGCTCTTTAGTTCTTCGCTTTCTGCTGTAAGGATGGTATATATGTATATATTTTATATGGATATATATAATGTATATATTTTGCGGCTACATATCCCCACATTTTTTACTGATGCATGATCAAAAATGTTGCCAGGCTGTTTGGAGACATGAGTTTCAGGGGCCTGTCCATGAATGTGTAGACGTGGAGCTGGATATGGGTGTGGGATGGGAGATGGTGATGGCAGATGAGGAAGGGCTGAGGTTGCCTTGAATACAGAGCAATAGTTTTTTTCTGTGTTTAATATATTCACTAAAGACCTTTGAAGATGAGAATGCTTTTGTTATTTTCTGTTGGCAAGTCTGGAAGTTCAGAAACCCAGGATTCTTTGTGTGTAATTTATGAGCAGCATTTGAAGATGTTTCTAAATGCAAGGGCATTTTGGAATATACTGGATTAGCATCACTAGGATGCTCTACCCCTAATGTAAATGTGAATGTTCCAAAGTTTTTGTTGCACAATTTCAATGTGCCATGGCCTGCCAGGTACATGGGAGGCCTAGAATGCAGGCTGAGCCTTGGGCCCAGTCAGCTGCTGATCCAAAAACCTCTGCCTGCAGAGGGTCACCTCAGGATGAGATGGTATGGAAAGAGCTGAGTGGATCACAGAAACGGAGATGAAGGAGGATTGCATATTCATTTCTCTGGTTTTAGCATTTTACCTGGAACATAGCCTGATAGAAAATCTGGCTTTCAGGTAAAGGGATTAGAAATGGTTTTAGCCTTTAGAAAGAACACATATAGGAATGTAAAAACATCAGAAGAAGGCAGAAATTTTCAGATGCTAAGTATTTCTCTTTTTCCAAGAACATTTGGGTTTTTAGTTAAACCCAGGTTAAAGTTCTGACCAAAATTAAAGGAGAGAAGGATGTTCCCCAAGTTTTTCTTTTAAATTGTCCCAGACCTTCAGAAAATGGTGAGAAAATGTAATCATATGATTAGGCAAAGGAAAGATGTCAGGGGAGAAGGTACTCAATAATTGCATTGATAGAGTGCTATGATTAAGAGTATATGTGGTGTGTTTAACTTTGGAAAGGAAGACACAGGAGGAAAGAGACTGTGTGGAAGAAATTGGTGTTTCTTATTAATTATGATGTCTCTAAATCATAACACATTTTATATTCCTTAACTAACAAAGTGATTTTGCTCTATAAAGGATAACTCTAAGGATGCTAATGTTACAGATATTATTTTTATTGTTGAAGTTTCCACTTACAAATCTTCCCTTTCATTTATTCTTTCATTCAGAAATAGTCTACCATGTACGTTGATCTGCATGCTAGGACTGTAGCAGTGAACACAGACAAGGTTGTGTTCACAGAAGGTTGTGAACACAGAAACCAGACAAGGTTTCTGCTCTCATGAAGCTGATATTCTAGTTGTGGAGGAGTTGGAAAATGAAGAAATAGTTGTATTTCATGACATGATACATAAAGAGACAAACAAAATAATGTTAGATAGTGACAGGTGCCTTACAGAGAAACAAGATAGGATGAAGTGAGAGATGACTAGAGGGCTATTTTAGTTTGTATGTCCAGGGAAGACCTCTCTGAAAAGATGACATTTGAGCAGTGATCTAAAATGACAAGGAGGAGGACTTCCCTGGTGGCCCAGTGATTAAGACTCTGATGCAGGGGACGTGGGTTTGATCCCTGGTTAGGGAAATTCCACATATCATGTGGCCGAAAAAATTATTAAGAAATGTTTAAAAAATTATAAGGAGGAGCTGATGGTGAAAAGATCAGAATGAAGAGCATCCTAGATGGAGAGAACAGATTGTTCAAAAGTCCCCAAGATGGTAAAGAATTTGAGTTTGAGGAAGAGATGTGTACACCTATGGCTGATTCATGTTGGAGGTTTTACAGAAAACAACAAAATTAAATAAAAAATTAAATTAAATTAAATTAAAAATAAATTAATTAAGAAAAAGAAAGCCTAGATGACTGGAACTCAGTGGCAAACAGAAAAGTGGTTACAAGATGCAGGTGGATAGGTAGATAGAGCCTAGATCTTATAGCCACAGGAGATCAAAGGAAGGAATTTGGATTTTAGGTGAAATGGGAAGCCAATAGGAAGTTTCATGCAAGACAGTGATTTTCTGTGTGGGCAATGAATTGTAGAGGGCAAGAATGAAAGCTCAGAGATCTTTAGGAGGCAGCTGAAGTAATTCAGGTGAACAATGGTGCTAGGAACAGGATGGAAGCAGTGAAGAAGGGGAGAATAGAGAGGATTGAAGGTATATATGGGAAGCAGAGTTAACAGAGCTTTCTGATTGTTTGCATATTGGACATAAAAGAAAGAAAGGAATCAAAGTTCTCTCTTCTATTATTGGCTTGGGCACTAGATGGATGGTGATGCTATTTAGTGAGATAGGTTGGCTAGGAATGAGAAGTGTGGCAGATTGTGTTTATTTCCTCCCCAACGGCCATTCCTCTCTTCCTCCTTGCTAACAGGGCCCTGACTTTGTTGAGAAATGACAACATGTCCAGCTTCAAGTGATGAATCATGAGTGGTGTAATTCAATCGTAATAATCCCATTTTCTTTTGCTAGATATTCAATTCCCACATCTTCTTTGCAGCTAGGGGTGATTCACTTCTGGCTAATGAGACCAAAGTGAAAGCCTTCTGGGAATAGATATGGCTATCTTGAACACCATCACAATGCCTGTAGTCACAGCAGACTTCTAGTGAGTACAAGACAAAAGACTTGATGTTAAGGATGGTGAAATAGGAAAAAATACTGGGTCCTTGATGGTAGAATTGAGCAGTGGAGTTTGAGATGTCTGTTAGATATCTATATGAATGTAACTGTGCAATTTCTTGCCTTACACAAAGAATAAAGTTTTCTAGACATTTTTATCTTTTCATATTACTATAACACTAGAATACAGGAAAGGATAAATATGAAAGTGAATGAAGTTGCAGTGACCATGTGGGAGGTCAAATCAAAAGCTGACCATCAGTAAATTTGGAGATTGGGATTGATATGTATACACTACTATGTATAAAATATATAACTAAGGAGAACCTACTGTATAGCATGGGGATGGGGTAGAAAGAAGGTACAATCTGTTTGTAGGACATATATTAATTTAACCTCAAAAATACATTCCAAATATTTCTCTGGTGGTCTGGTGGTTAAGACTCCATGCTTGCAGTGCAGGAGGCATGGGTTTGATCTCTGGCCAGAGAAATAAGATCCCACATGCCCTGCAGTGTGGCCAAAATTTTTTTTAAAAGTGCATTCCAATATACAGTTGGTGAAGACAAATACTGATTTCACTTATCCAAGGTACCTAGACTAGTCAAATTCATAAAGTCAGAAAGTACATTGGTAGATGCCAGAGGCTGGGGTGGGGTGTGGTAGGGAGGGGGAATAGGGATTTAGTGTTTAAGGGGGACAGAGTTTCAGCTTAGGAAAGTGAAAAATTTGGGAGATGGATGATGGTGAGAGTTGCACAACAATGTGAATGTACTTAGTGCCACTGAACTGTACAGTTAAATATGACTAAAATAGTATGTTTTATTTGTGACTTTTACCACAATAAAACAAATTTGTAAAAACACTGACCATCAATATAGAAAATTGCCTCTTTTAGCTCTGATGGTTAGCAAGGTAGAAGCTGCTAAAACAGGAAAGCTGGGATGATGGAGAAAGCTCAGTTTGAGGAGCAATGACGTTCCTGCATTTCCCGGTACTTTCTGTCACATTGGTGGAGAAACGTTGCCCTAGATTAGATCACATATTATTATTAAGATACTTTCTTACTTCCCTATCACAGTTTTCATGTATATCTTTATTCTCTCTTCTGAATATAACAAATAGCCTCACAAAAATGTCCCCAGTCACTTAGCCAAGTAAAGAAAAGTAGGCCAAATGGAGCTTTTAGCACAATTTCTGGTTGCTGATACAAATCAGCATCTACAAACCCAATTGCAAGTATTTCCATTACAGCCATCATCCAGACTAGATGTCTAGTCTTTTAGATTAAAAGTTTACCAACACACATATTTTTTCCCTAAACATTTTACTTCATGCTGGATGGTTTGGACTACATCTAGAGAAAAGAAAAGTAAATTTTTTTTGCCAGTGGCCCATCAAAAAATAGCTATTGATTTTGTGTGTGTGTGGACAAGCAACCAAGTCTGCAAAATTGACTTCACAGGGTATCATATATTCTGCCCATATTTTGAGTCTGTGTTCTCTTGAGGCTAATTGGCTCATCGTATTCTGCTTTCGTGTTTCCTCGTTTATCACCGTGCTTGGGATTTTTACCTCTACACCTTTCATTTTGGTTTTCCATAATTTATTACAACCAATCCTTGTATTTTTTTCAACAGTTTTGAATCTGCATTAATTTTCGAGTCCCTGGGGAAACATTATGTTCCCAAACATTATGTTCTGCACTCTCACGCTCATATCACTTTGTGTAGTGCCAGACACCTCCTGGGATCTCAAGAAATGTTGTTTCTTTTTAAAAGATAGGGGATTACTCTGCGATGCCCATAAAATATCTTTCTCAGTTGAGTTGCTCTCACTGTTTATTAATCCCTGGTGGCTTAGGTAAAAATATTGGTTAATAGAAAGAACCCAAGTCTTTGGCGAAGCTTTTCTAATCTCTCCTCATCTCTGTAAAAGCAAGAGGTGGCTATCGACCGGTCTTTACAGGAGTGTTGGAAAGAGATTACGAAAAGCGTTAGGAATAAGACATTTTCGTAAAAAATATGAAATATTAGGGAGATGACAGTATCATTCATACTGAGCAGACCTCAGTGCAAGTGGAGCTCACTCCTTTGATAGATGCTTTTCATCGTTGTTACAAACAGTGGCTGTCCAGCAAGATTCCCTCTGATGGTAGCCTCTACTGCAGACTGTCAGGACCTCCTTCCAAATACTCAACACCTGCTGTACCCACAGTATTTCCTCTTCTCTCAGCTTCTTAGTTTTATCTCAAACACTTCAATGTCTTCCTAACAAGGCAAATTTGAACCTACCTCTGAGTGCTTCTACGGTTGTTTGAGGGAGAGAAATAGGACCATGGACAGAGGTTAGCCTTCCAATTACTGGCGCAGCAGGAAAGCCAGCTCTCTTCCTGCCAAGTGTCCCTGGGAAAGGGTCTTTAAATGAATAGACTCTGCTTTATTCAGGGTTCACTTTCCCCTTCTATCATTTTCCTTTGGAGCAACATAGTTTGTTTTGGAAACACTGGCTTCCTCCACCATCTCCATGTTTCTGAGACATAAAGAATACTCACTCACTCCTGCAAACACATCTCATAACATATTTCAAAATGTTATCATTATAAAATATTTCAAACCAATAGAAAAACAGTGAACACAGTTGAACAAACAGCTATGTATAAAACACTCAACAAATCAAAATTTGACTTATTTGCTTTAGGAATTTTTGTTTTTTATAAAAAGTTTTATAAGTACAACTTTAAGCCAGATCCCATTCATTTCTCTATTTTTCTCTTTTCTCCAAAGTATCACTATCGTGAAGTTTTCTATGAATCATTCCTATGCATGTCTTATAATTTTATGTTATATGTATATATTCATAAACAAATACAGTATTGTTTTGTATTTGTAAAATGTCAAGGAATACTAATATCACTCTCTACCTAACCTTCTGCAATGCTTTTTTAGTTATCATTATTTTTTAGATTTATTCATGTTGCCACCTGAGGAACTAACTCATTAATTATAACTATTGTACATTATTCCTTTGTTTGAATATACACAAGTTACTTATCCATCCTTCTGCATTACTGACATGTAGGTGATTTTGTTTGTTATTATTGTTGTTTGCTATAACAAACAATCCTGCAATTGATGTTCAAATACCAGCCTCCTGGTGCACAGACAACGGAGTGAAAGTTTTTCTAGGCCAGGATTTTTCAACTTTGACATAATTGACATTTTGGACTGGATAATTCTATGTTGTGCAGTAGGACATTAAGCAGCTTCCCTTTTCTGCATGCATGCTCAGTCACTTCAGTTGTGTCCGACTCTTTGTGACCCTATGAACTGTAGCCCATCAGGCTCCTCTGTCCATGGGATTCTCCAGGCAACAATACTGGAGTGGGTTGCCATGCCCTCCTTCAGGGGATCTTCCTGACCCAGGGATTGAACCTGTGTCTCCTGCATCGGCAGGTGGGTTTTTTACCACTAGTACCACCTGGGAAGCCCCAACCTCCCTCTAACCACTAGTTATTAGTAGCTCACTCAGGTGTGACAACCAGAAATATCCTCAAACATTGCAAAAGCGATCCTAGTTGAGAACACTAATCTAGGCAACATACCTAAGAGGAATTGCTGGGTCTTGGGATTTCTACTAACCATCATTTTGGTTTCTAAGAGTCTTGTTTCCCCATCATGCTAACTTTCGGTATTTTCAGAATTAAAATTTTTGCCTACTTACAGGTACTAAATAAAAACTTTTTATTCTTTTATTTCATTTTCCTTTAGTTTCTAGTGAGACTTCACATCTTCTTGTATGTCTATTGACCGTTAGTTTTTCTTCTGTTATTTAGCCTATTTAACTCCTTTGCCAAATTTTCTCTCTAGGTGTTTCTTTTTCTTTTTGCTTTGTAGGAGTTCTTTATAATTTTTGAATCAGTTCAGTTCAGTCGCTCAGTCGTGTCCGACTCTTTGTGACCCCATGAATCACAGCACGCCAGGCCTCCCTGTCCATCGCCAACTCCCAGAGTCTACCCAAACCCATGTCCATCAAGTCGGTGATGCCATCCAACCATCTCATCCTCTGTTGTCCCCTTCTCCTCCTGCCCCCAATCCTTCCCAGCATTAGGGTCTTTTCCAATGAGTCAGTTCTTCACATCAGGTGGCCAAAGTATTGGAGTTTCAGCTTCAACATCAGTCCTTCCAAAGAACACCCAGGACTGATCTCCTTTGGGATGGACTGGTTGGATCTCCTTGCAGTCCAGGGGACTCTCAAGAGTATTCTCCAACACCACAGTTCAAAAGCATCAATTCTTTGGCGCTC
Source organism: Giraffa tippelskirchi (assembly GCF_054371585.1). NCBI lineage: Eukaryota > Metazoa > Chordata > Mammalia > Artiodactyla > Giraffidae > Giraffa > Giraffa tippelskirchi. Next base: position 138,868,701 of record NC_137284.1, read on the forward strand.
AGTTTTCTTCACCATCCAACTCTCACATCCATACATGACTTCTAGAAAAACCATAGCCTTGACTAGACGGACCTTTGTTGGCAAAGTAATGTCTCTGCTTTTAAATATGCTATCTAGGTTGGTCATAACTTTCCTTCCAAGGAGTAACTGTCTTTTAATTTCATGGCTGCAATCACCATCTGCAGTGATTTTGGAGCCCCCAAAAATAAAGTCTGACACTGATACCTTAATTGTTTTATGTCTGGGAAAATATCTTTTCCCAGTCTAAGACTCTTTTCAGTTTGCTAATGAATTCTTATTTTAATTCAGTAAAACGTACCAACCTTTTCCTTTATATTTTATGCTTTAATAAATTTTCTAACCCAAAGGTGTAAAGATAATCTCTTTTATTTTTCTGTAGAAGTTTAAAAATTGACAATTCACATTTAGGTCTTTAAACCAACTTAAACTTCTTATGATATGAAATAGAAAATATGAATATAATTATTCTAACACATATTTCATCCTTTCACTGTTGGCTTATTATACCACCTCTGATTTTAAATTCTGGTATTTGTGAGACAATCCCCCTGACTCACTCTTTTTCAGAATTGCCTTAGGTATTTTGGTTGGTTATGTGACCAAAGAATATTGTTTCTTTCTCTTTTCTAACTTGAACCTAAATTGTTTTCAGGTGTCCCTGAACCTTATCTTTATCTTATAGTACTCAGTTTAAGTCCACTAAAATAATTTCATTCCATTGGGATTGGTTTGGCCATAAGCATATGCATCTCTAGCCAATGAGACCTATGTGAAATTGTCCTACAGTAGAGATGGGATGGGGTAGGTAAGTTTTCTTCTCACTTAAAAAGGTACATAAGAAAAAGATTTGCCCTTCCTATCTGTATATAGATTTGGAAAATGTAGTGTCCATTACTATGGCAGCTGTCTTGCCACTCTGAAGGGATGAGTATAATCCTGCATACTGAGAATGGCTAAGTAGACAGGTGAAAAGGTTCCAGCTTCCCATGATGTCACTGTGCTGCTGAATTATCCAATACTGAAAACACTTACCAGTAGACATCCTGTGATGTGAAATAATAAACCTCTTAGTTTGTAAGCCACTTTGTTTTATATCCTTTTCCTTACAGCCAAAGAAATCCCCAACTACTATAATAACTTTGACCCCTAACTCTAACAATGAATTTTGTGATCATTGTTCTATGTTATGTAAGCAGGTTGGGATTTTTTAAATTGGGTTTGCACTGAAATTAAAAGTTAACTTTAGGAGAACTGACATCTTCATTATAATGAATATTTGAATTCATGAATATTGTATGTCTCCACTTATTTAAACCTTAACTTTTCCCACAAGTCTTCCATACATAAATTCATATTTTGTTATAGTTATTCCTAAGCACTTTATTAGTATTAAGAATGGAGTCTTTCATTTAATATTGAATATTGTATTGGATAAATATTGAGATATAAGACTGCAATTGAATTTTGTATGTTGACCTTATACTCAGCAACTTTGTTGAACTATCTTTTTTAGCTCTGATATTTTTTCAGTATAGTCTCTTTGATTTTCTTTGTAGAAAATCATATTATCTAAATAAAGAGAGTTTATTCTTTTCCCTTACTGTGTTGATAGAGATGTCATAGGTTAGTCTTAGAGATCTATGGTTGCTTGATCCAACTTCCTATCATGTGTCCTGTATTCCTGCCCCATTGTTTTGTCATAAAAGGCCTGCTGCTAGGGAGTGGTCAGCTTTTTTTTAGCCTCTTTCATAAACTAATTTGTGAGGAAGGGGGTGGGGTTCTCAGTGTAGTGCATAGCTTCAAGCAGTGAATCTGGTCTGGTTCTCACTCTCTTCCATCACCCCATACATGTCACCTTCAGTCTCCCTTTCCCTGTAGAAGATGCCCCTTTAGAGCATCTTCTGTATCCTTTAATACCTGGAGCCCAATAGGCACATCTTTAGTCTCATTCATTACTTTGCATGTCTGGTCCATAGAAAAGTTTACACTTGGGGCCAACTGTGTCTTTAATTTTTCTCTTTTACATTTTAAAAACCACTGCTTTATTTTTGGAGCTGAGCGAGTACCCCAAAGATTTGTGTACAACAATGCTACTTTGATCAGAAATCATAATTCTAAATGTCTATTTTGAAAAGGATTATAGAACTAGCTTCTAAATCTGCTGATACTACATATAGTAATTATCAGCAAATACAATGCTACTCAGATGTTCGCAGTATCTTTTAGCTCCTCATGTTTTGTAAATGTTAGAGTTGTGTCTGTGTTTGTCATGTGGGTTATGGGAAATGGAGGTAAATACTATTTTCTACACCTGAGAAAACTGGGCCTTTTACTTAATCATGGCCAAGAATAACTACACATAACCACAAGGCAGAGTTCCTCCAGAGACAGGGCTGTGCTTTGTTCATGCTGTGTCTTGTACAAAATGACCCTCAATGCAAGGTTTTGAACTGAGAAAACCAAACTCTAGGCCCATGCCCAGCTCTATTCAGCAGGATGTCCCCTGAATTGGGTTTCCCTAATTGATGCTTTTGAACTGTGGTGTTGGAGAAGACTCTTGAGAGTCCCTTGGACTGCAAGAAGATCCAACAAGTCCATCCTAAAGGAGATCAGTCCTGGGTGTTCATTGGAAGGACTGATGCTGAAGCTGAAACTCCAATGCTTTGGCCACCTCATGCGAAGAGTTGACTCATTGGAAAAGACCCTAATGCTGGGAAGGATTGGGGACAGGAGGAGAAGGGGACGACAGAGGATGAGATGGTTGGATGGCATCACCGACTCGATGGACATGGGTTTGGGTAAACTCAGGGACTTGGTGATGGACAGGGAGGCCTGGCGTGCTGCGATTCATGGGGTCGCAAAGAGTTGGACACGATTGAGCAACTGAACTGAACTGAACTTAACTGTAGCTCAGTTGGTAAAGAATCCACCTCCAATGCAGGAGACCCCGCTTCGATTCCTGGGTCAGGAAGATTCCCTGGAGAAGGGATAGGTTACCCATTACAGTATTCTTGGGCTTCCCTTGTGGCTCAGCTGGTAAAGAATCTGCCTGCAATATGGGAGACCTGGGTTCGATCCCTGGGTTGGGAAGATCCCCTGGAGAAGGGAAAGGCTATCCACTCCAATATTCTGGCCTGGAGAATTCCATGGACTGTATAGCCCATGGGGTTGCAAAGAATCAGACACAACTGAGTGACTGTCACTTTCACTTTCCCCTGAATTAAGGATATCCATAGTGAGGTCCTCAAGATCCATGCAGTGGTACGACTTGAGGAAAAGAAAGAAAAGGAAGGCGAAAAATAAGAGCAGCAAGAGCTGATTTCAAACAAAGTGACTGAGAAGGAATTGTCAGTAGCATTTCATCTAGAAAGTGAATTTTGATTGAGCTTTATATTTTTTAATACTAACCCCCTCATATAAGCTAGCTTAGTATGTAAATATAATCAAAATAGCAGTCATTAAAATTGCAAAACTTATTTATTAAGATATGCAAAACAGCCAGCTGCAGCAGTAGTGACTAAGAAGTGTAAAAATAAATTATTTTGTTCAACAAATATTCATTGAGTTCCTACTATGTGCCAGCACTATATAGGAAGTTGGAGTACAAAGATAAGCAACACAGTTTCTTGTACAGCTACCCATCTAGTTGGGCGAACTAATGGGCAAATAAATAATCCAAATATGATGGAATAAGCTCCTTAAAAGAGTGTTAATTCAAAGAGATATTTTACACCCATGTTCATAGCAGCATTATTCATAATAGCCAAGAGGTGGAAGCAACACAAATATTCATCAACAGGTGAATAAATAAACAAAATGTGGTCTACACATACAATGGAATATTATTTGGTCTTATAAAAGAAGGAAATTTCAATACATGCTAAACATGGATGAACCTTGAGGATATTATGCTAAGTGAAATAAGCCAGTCACAAAAAGGAAAATGCTATATGATTCCACTTATATGAGGAATCTAGAGTAATCAAATTCATAAAAACAGAAAGTATAATAGAATATTGGTCGCCCCAGCCTAGGGGGAAAGAGAAATGGGAATTGTTTGATGGGATAGAGTTTTAGTTTTTGCAAGATGGAAAAATTCTAGAGGATATTTGCACCACAGTGTCACTATTGAACTATACACTTTAAAAGAGTTAAGATGGTAAATTTCATGTTATGTGTAATTTACTATGACTTTTTAAAAAGTAAAAAAAAAAAAAATGTTAGCTTCCAGAGGACAGGGGCATGTTTTGTTCACTCTCGAATTTCTAGCATCTAGCAGAATGCCTGATACATAGTAGGCACTTGACAAATATTTGACCTTCCTCTAGTTTCTCCTCCCCATTCAACATCCTACACAACCCACAAAAGCCAAGTCATGTGTGAGCCAACTCAGCAAACAAAGGCACTTCTCTACTTTGGGCCCGGAAGGGAAAGAATTTCAAATATTTGTGATTTGGTATTTATTGTAGTCGCACCGACTATTCTTTATTTCTCAATTATGCTTATCTGAACTTTTCTGGCAGTTAAATTTCCTAAAGATAGATACTGTTTCGATTTCACAAAACAGAGTTGTGGTAGACTTTGTTAAGAAAAAAAAGTGGAAGGAAGTCTGTGAGCTGAAATCACTATTAGGCTGTGGTACAAATGGCTGTGGGACCGTGCCTGCCAGTCACAGAGGAAGGGTGAGGTAATTAGCATGTATTTGCAGTTCTGCTGCCTCTTCCCTCCCTTCACTGGCTCCCTCTGATTCTAGTTTGCTCAGTGTATTCTCTGGGGTTTGTTGTTTTTCACTTGGTCAAAAATAGACAAAAAAAAGTTTCCTTGCACTCAACTACTGCTTTTCTAGTTTTTCCTGTGTGTGGTGGGTTTCCCCTCTCCGTGTTCCTTCTTCCTGCCTCCTGCTTGTCGTTTCTCTGCTTTTCTTACTTTTCTCAACTAGGGCTTTTCCTTGCGTTCTGTCACCCTGGCTTGGGGCAGCATTTAATGACAGCACAAGCGTGAAGCCTGCCAAGGGCTTGAGGGGTTTGCACTGAGGAATTCCTATTTCTGGCCCAGGCAGCAGACAGAGCTCCCTATTGGTGGCTCTGGCTTGGTCTCGGCCCTGGGCGTGCACAAGGTGAGAAGTGCCTCTGCCTGGTGCTGGAGGGGAAGCTGGAGGTGAAAAGTTCCAGGGAATCTTTCTTCTGTCTCCTCCTACTGATATGGTGGGAAGGAAAGTGCAGGCCAGAGTCAGCCAAAGGCCTTCTTGAAGACGGGGTCAGTCATAGAACCGGCTGAGGTTTCCAGTCCTGGAGATTTGATGACGTTACTTTTTACATGTAACGCTTAAACAGTTCTTGCTGCAACAAACACTGTTCTAAGTGCTTTTAATTATTTACTCATTTAACCCTTTAAATATCAACTCATTTAATCCTTACAACAACCCTGTAAACTGAGAACTACTATTAGTTGAAGTTTTATGGATGAGGAAACTAAGGCCCAGAGAGGTTAAGTGACTTGTCCAAGGTCACACAGCTGATAAGTCATAGCACTAGAGTCTGAACCCAGAAAGCTCGGCTCCTGAATCTGTCCTTTTAACCACTATACTATGTTTCCTGTCTGGTTTATTTATAGTCCCCCAGGACTTCCTTTAGAAATCTCATGTGCGATTTTACAAAATACTTTCTCCAAGGTTCTAACACCCGCTGGTAGGTGCACAACGTGTGCATCCCTCTGAAATTTCTGTGGAGCTCTTAGGATATCCGCTAGCAGCCGTGGATTTAGAGATTACCTCCTGCAGAAGACATCAGAATCAGATCTTCTCTCTCTCTAGGCATAAGGGTTCAAGAAAGCAATTTCTGCTCATACAGATTTTAAGAAATAAAAATTCAGCCTATGTTTAACAGAAATAAGATATCACACTATGTCATAGGCTTCTTGTGAAGTGCCCCCAGCACCTCACATAAGTGAGACGCTTACCGCAGGATGTCTGTCCCCAGTCAGGCGGAGTTTGCAGGGAACCATCCACACCTTCTCCACCAAGGCCCTTACAAACAGTATCATGAATTTTTTAGATGATTGGCTGGACTTGGGAGGGCAGCTCAGAGCTGTAGGACATAGCTTCCGGAGGGAGTAGCAAACTGGTCTGGAGAGAAGCCCACGACCTTGGCCTCTTTGCCCTGGGAGACTATGGCCATGGCCTGAATATCTGCAAATCCTCTGACCTTCCCTATTGTCCTCTGGCTGTGCCCCAAATGTCTTTCCCTGCTAAGACCTGGGTTAACAGAAAAGAAAATTTCACAAAAGATTAGGATGAGCTTGGCTTTCAGCTGCTGACTTACATTGAGATGCGGCTCTCAGTTGTCTTCTGGTCTCTTCCATGACTCCTGCCAGCTTCCCTGCTCATAATTTCCGAAGCCCATTCTCCATCTCCACAATCTTTGTCCTGGATCTTCATTCCACAGGGCCATAGTTCTAATCTGAATGGAATTGATAGAGAATTCCTGTTAAAATATTAGCTGATTACATCTCAGGCAAGGGCTCTCTTCTATGTACCGCGTTTGCATCTTAATAAAGATATTCAAAACCAGAGAGTTACAAAACTCAAAGAAGTGAATATCTGGGGATAGATTGTCAGGCTCCTTTATGCAGATTGGTGGGGGTGGGGGTGCTTGTGTCTTGTAGGTCTCCCCACATTTTTTGTATATATATCTAAAACTGGCCCTAATGTCAATGCCAGGTCCACTGACATCTTCAAATCTAGAATAAAAGCATTCACTTTGGAGCAGCAATATTTTTATCTGATTTTGTTCTGAGGACTCACCAAATCCTAAGGCCCAGATCAGGGCATGCTCATGAGTTCAGTTTATTGGCAGCTGGAGCAGGGTCCTTTGTCAAGTGAGGTATTTCCTCTGATGTCACTGGACTGCTCATCAGCTCCAAGGTGGGTCTTTGCCAGGAAAACCTGTTGAAGAGGAGGCTTGGCCTTCGGGGAAGGGAGCCCGTGTCCTGGCAGTGGGGTGTGTCTGCTCCAGGCAGGCCTCTCAGAGCCGCTGAATCCCTGGGTTAAAGCACTTTTGACTCAAAAGGGGAAAAAACGGTATAAAGAGTAGGAGCTACTGCAGTCAGCTCTTACAGAGTGGCACTTGTGAACTAGTGGGATGATGATAGCCCTAACTCTACCTGCCTACCCCAGCAGAGGCTGTTGTCTTCTCTGCTCACCCTCCTGTCAACTTCACTCCCCTCCCCCACCGTTTATCTTCCTATTCTTCTGAAGAGCAGCTGCCTAGGTGACACCTTTTTTTTTCCAAAGCCTTCTTTGCAGTTCTTCCCCGACTCTTTTCTCAAAATATTCTCTTTCAACGCCAGACTGTTGGCATCCGTCTCCTCGTCTTGTGCAGACTGCCATCTCTGGCTCACTAAGGTTTTATAATTGCCTCTGGTTAAAGTTTAAATAGATGGGTTTCAGCCCAAGAGAAAAATGTAAACAAGACCTTTCTGCAGTCTTTCAGAAATGCTGACTTCCAGTGCTTTTGAATTCTCTGCTAGGAAATTCATTCAGCTCCTCCCTCACAGAGGAACTGAGAACCGCCACTGGGCTTTCAGAGACATGAGAGGCACTCTGAAACCATTGAGAGGCTTTTAGATGATCTGACCTTTTCCTTTTAACTCAATTAAGCCATCAGGATCCAGTTCCCATTCTAGGATGTTTGTCTGGTATATTGAGGTGACAGGACAGTTAAGCAATCTTCACGGGCTGGCTTCTGCCGAAAGAAAGTGAAAGGAATTTTTCCTTTGATGGGGAGGAAGGGATTATGTTTGTTGCCCTGGGCCTTCTTGTTGACAAGTCTTAGGAAGTAAGGGAATGGGACCACCTTTGGCCAATGCAGAAGAAAGAGCAGATGGGGTTTGAGCTGGTAATTCAGGTACATATCCTTTTATTTGCTGTTTTCTCAGAAGTAAGCAAGATGTTTTGTTGAATCTTGACTAAGAATATTGATTTTCTATATCTTTCTGCTTTGTGTACTTGTGATCTAGTGTCAGAATGGATTCAGCAATACTTTTGGATATTTTAGTCAAGGATTTGGTTGGATCCTTGGCTTCCCCTAATCAAAAACCTTCCATAATTCCTCATTTCAAGTTCAGATTCCTATTCAAAGCCTTCTGTGGTCTGGCTGCAACCCACTTTCACCCTCCACCATCCAAACCATACCCCCCTATACACTAACCTCAGTGAACTTGTCACCCAGCTCCTTTATATGTTCCCTTCCTGATTCTGTAGTATCCCAATGCCGGCTGGGTCCTCGCTGGCCCCTTCAAAATGCTGTCTTCCTGTGTTCTGTGGAACGTTCCCCGCCTTTCATGCATGAACAGAACCAACCACTCCTCCCTGCTGTTCTCAAGCGGCTCATGAGGCTTCCCTTCATTGGTGTTGTTTGGTCACTCAGTTGTGTCCGACTGTTTGCAACCCCAAGGACAGCAGCACGCCAGGCTTGCCTGTCCTTCAGTATCTCCAGGAGTTTGTTTAAACTCATGTCCATTGAGTCAATGATGCCATCCAACTATCTCATCCTCTTTTGTCCCCTTCTCCTCCTGCCCTCAATCTTTCCCAGCATCAGGGTCTTTTACAATGAGTTGGCTCTTCACATCAGGTGGCCAAAGTATTGGAGCTTCAACTTCAGCATCAGTCCTTTCAATGAATATTCAAGGTTGATTTCCTTTAGGATTAACTGGTTTGATCTCCTTGCTGTCCAAGGGACTCTCAAGAGTCTTCTCTAGCACCACAGTTCAAAAGCATCAATTCTTCGATACTCAGCCTTCTTTAGGGTCCAGCTCTCACATCCATACATGACTACTGGAAGAATCATTTGATTAGATGGACTTTTGTTGGCAAAGTAATATCTCTGCTTTTTTAGTACGCTGTCTAGGTTTGTCATAACGTTTCTCCAAGGAGCAAGCATCTTTTAATTTCGTGGCTACAGTCACCGTCTGCAGTGATTTTGGAGCCCAAGAAAATAAAGTCTGTTACTGTTTCCATTTTTTCTCCAACCCTTTGCCATGAAGTGATTTCATGGTCTACTGTTCAGCTTGTGTGTGTGTGTGTCAGCTTCCTGTACTAGGTCCTCAGCTCCTTGAGTGGAGGATGGTTTATTGCAGCCCCCACGCTGCCCTGCCTCATGTGTGGCCCACCATCAGTGCTCAATACATATTCAGTTTTTATGTTTCAATCTCTCCGAAAAGGTAAAGTCACTATTTTAAAAATAGCTCTTGAGAGAAACCAACAGTAGGAAGGATTTTGGAGTCAGACAAATTTGGGTTCTAATCTAAGCTGTGCTGAGTATTAATACCAAGATGGCTTCCCAAGTTTTATCTGTTCCAAGCTTGACTTTCTTCATGTCTAAAATGAAGACAATAAGATCTCTCTGTGAGGATTAAAATGAGATCAGGCAAATAGAGAACCCAACACAGTTCTGTCTTATCCTTACCCTCCTTTGATGTTAAAATATTTAAGATGTTGAAACATTTTACTCTGGAATATGAATCATATTCATCAGTTTAATACATGTGTGCCATTTTCTCATTGCTGGCATAACCTTCCTTGATACAACACCTTCTTCTTACTTGCACCTGCAAGTTTTTCAAAGGCTTACCTTGTAAGTAGGATTGGACTTATCTGTTGTCACCTGAAAAATACCGGTGATGGGGACAATGATGAAGCAACTCATTGCTGAGTTATTTCCACATGTGCAGGGTCAACCTCACAGCATGACACTGGCCTCTTTCCTTCCAAAGTTAACTTTAAAGAGGAGAATAGAAGCCATTAGGACACCCTTCTCTTTCCCCCTCCACCAAAAATCAGTTGCTACTTTCACCCATGGAAGAGGAGCAGTGAATTCCATTCATGCGTCCAACATTTATTCAATGCCTGCTATGTGCTAGGTACTGTGATAAGAGATGAATCAATCAGGGTCCGTGCCTTTAAGAGTTTCAATCTATTGGGGTTTTTTGGAGGAAGATGAGCATCTAACTAAGCAAGGATTGTTTGGTAACAATCAGCTTGTCAGGAAAAGCTTCAGAAAGAGGTGATACCTCAGCCGAGTCTCGAAAAATCAGTACATGGCTGTCAACAGACAGGGCAGAGCACTTTAGGTGGAGGACCCCCAACTCTTGTTCCTCTTCGTCTGATCACTCTGTGCTGGATGTACAGCTGTCTTCTCCTCGGTCTAGGGGACTTAAATTCTTCCTTGGCAGCAGCAACATTATTAGTGCTGGTTCCAATCAGAGGACTGACAGTAGACATTCTGCTGCTGCTTCTGTTGCCAAGACCACAAACAGCTGGAGTGGTTTGAGCTCCCTGGGGGAGGGTGGGGGAGTTGAGCATGTGTGTGTGTACCTGTGTCTATGTACATATGGGTCCAAGAGTGTGGGGTCTGTGTCCATCTGGATGGCCAGCTAGATGTTTATCTGCAGGTGTTGCTACAGAAAACAGAAGTGGATATTCAGGAGACAAAGTGATAGCTTGGGATCTCACAGACAGCTGAAGGACTACTCAGAGAAAGGAGAGGTTGAAATAACCTCTACCAAAACAGAACGAAACAGAGAAGGAAGTTACATCAGAAGAGGAAGAATGCCAATGTCATGCTGAAGAGCCACAAATGTCACAAAATAAAAATAAAATGTGGGATTCTTATTTTACTTAGTCAAATGCTATTATGATATTTTCTTCTTTCTAGCATTATTAAAATTAGTGAAATAATATTTAGTGCTGTGAACACAGAGAACACAGGAAAACCAAGAAATTGCTATAATTTTTTAAAGTTCTATTTATTTGGATCAGTGATTAATTCTAACTCTGCTTTCTGCCTCCATATATGAGTTGGGGTTTTTCCTTCAGCATTTAAAAAATATAGAAAACTAGTTCTGAGGTTGACTTACTGAAGAACATTTAAAAAGTCTCATTATTAGTACAAATTACAAAATTTTGATAAAGATAATCTAATAATAGTGAAGTGACTAAAGGGGTCAGAGCAAGAAATACAGATCTCAAAGATGTTATTAATTTTTTCTTTTCCATTCATGTAGAAATGTTCATCTCTACCAAAAAGAAGTATAAGAGTAGGTTTCATTTTGATTAGATTCTTATAACCATACAAGTGAAAAACTTATAGAATTGACTTTAGGTGAGGAGGGATTATAAAAAGTTAATATAATAGTGAAATAAGCTTGGCATCAGATCTCGTATGAGTCTTTTGAATTTATTACTTTAGAATATAGGAATTGACTTTCCATTGCCTTCTTAGAATTATAATGACTTCAAATGATTAACTGATTTGCCAATCTCACAAATAGTTATAAGCATATGTAGAGGAACAAACCACTATATATGAAATAAATAAGCTATGTGGATATATCATACAACACAGGGAATATAGCTAATATTTTATAATAACTATAAATGGAATATAATCTTTAAAAATTGGGAATCACTATGTTGTACACCTGAAACTTAGATAATATCAAACATCAACTATACCTCAAAGAAAAAAAAGCATATGGAATTTTGTGCAGTGAACTAGGGAAATTTTGTGTGCTTTGGTTGCAGTGTAAAACAGTACTTCCCAGTTGGATGAACAGTTGGTCCATATGCTAATTTACCAGGTAACTAGTGAATAAACTTGGGGTGGACAGAATTGTGAAGAATTGACTAAGGAAAGCAAAGTACCTAGTAAAAAACAAGAAAAGCAAGTAAGTCTAATGTTCACTTTGTTTGCACATGGTAGGTACTCAGTAAATAATTGTTGAAAGAAGAAAGGAATGAAATGAGTGAATGAGTGGTGAGTATGAAGAAAGTGGCAATAAACACCTAATTCAAAATGAAATTTAAATTTTGTTTTGTGATAGGGTTATAACATATTTCCTCTATGATACTTGGCTTTGTGATATTTAAAGATGTATAATTTTCAGAACTTATGAGACCCCTGAAAGACAAAACATCTAAAAATTAGATTTGGGGGAAATAGAAATCAATGAAAATTTAAATTTTTAGATTTTCTGAATTTTTTTGCAAATTTAAATTCAATGTTACTTTAGAAACATGATAATGTATTATGTATGGTTTATTCATAAAACCATTGCATGTTTTTTGATAAGTATAATTCATTCACATAACATTTACTAATTAAAATTTTTAAAAATGAATTTACTGATGGTTGCAAGTTGATATCAAGTATCATTTGGCTTTTTCAATGAGAAGAAACAGAAAAAAATTTAAATACTGGAAAAACAATAAATATCACAGAAACTTATATTTTTTTCTAGACCCAATGCATTCCTTAAGGAGTTTATTTTCAGGAAATAATCTAAGGATTGTGGGGAAAGGGAAAATAAAATTCACTGACTGCAACTTTTTAAACTGAAGTACAGTTGATTTACACTATTTTGGTTTCTGATGTACAGATTATACTCCTTTAAAAGTTATTGTAAGATCATGGCTATTGACTGCAACTTCTTCCCAAGCATCTACATTTTTGTTTAGTGAGTGATTGCCCCCAAATTTGCCAGTTTCCCTGCTTTCTGAGCTTCCACATCTCCAGGGACCCTCCATCTAGATACATTTTCTGACTCAGAACTTGCTGAGACTCTCAAATCCCAGTCCGAAGGAGTCTCACAAACTCCCTGCCCCAGCTTATGTTCTGGGAAGCAAGTCCTTCCTGATAGATAGGGTGCCCAAGGAATGAGAGAGGGAGAGGATGCCAAATTCTGTTTTACATTTTAAATCCATAGATCTTTCCTTTCAATGAGTGGCAGGCCATTCTCAACTCCTGCTCCTCTGTAGGGAAGAATTTAGCATCACTTCCCATGCTGTTCCAAGGAACTTTGCCCTTTGTCCAAAATACAGCTCTTCCCCAGAGCAATTTCCCCTCCTCTGAGAAATGCTTTCGTGTCAGGCTGCACTGCCCTTGAACCAGACAACTTTCTCTGCTTGTCTTGATCTGTCTAAATAAAGCTAACCTACATTTGCTGTCTAATTCATTCGGATGCTTGCTGATGCTATTTAAAGAATCCCTCAAGGCTCCGTGGAAAACAAGATGCATTATCTTCAGTCGGGAACCTTCAGGTTTGTTGGTCATTTAAGGAATTCAAGAATTGAAAGAAACCATTCAGTCTTTAGTAGATCAGATGTAGAGGACAAAGGAGCTCTTCGTGTTTTTTATCCTAGGCAGTCGTCTTTGACTTGTCTGTTGCTGGGATCAGTTGATGGTGAAAGAGGTAACTAGAAAGTTAATCTATGTGTGTGTGTGTGTGTGTGTGTGGCATGTGTGTCTCTGTGTGTGTATGCACACACATGCATGTCTCTCCTTGTCTCTAGGCTTCATGAAATTTGCCCCACAGAATGTATTTTTTATTCTGGACTCTGGTAATTTGCTAGTCCCTTGTGAGTTTACTTTCCCCTCTCAGGGAACAAAAGTGAAAGATTAAAAGGAAATGTCACCTTAGTAAATAAGCTTCTGGTAAGTTTTTGGCTTGTCTCCATCTCCCTCTCTTCAACCTCCATCAAACATTAGAAAATTCTGTTACTTACATGTTCCAGGAAAAAAAAAGAGGAAATTCTGAACAGGGAAAGGAAAGTAATGCGATTGTAAATAGGACTCCACTGTGCATTTCTATAGGACTGGGAGTTCAGAGAGGTTTCAGATCTGTTGCTTGTTTTTTCACATCTGGGATTTATGTCAGTCTGTCTGCTTGCTTAGTGGGAGGGAGAGTTGGTACAAATGGGATGGTTTTAACCACCAGTGCACTGCTTAAGCACATGCTTTTATCAGCATCCACTTGTTCAGCCACGATTCTCTGACGTCCATTGCAGTGAGTGAGTCAGAACCCACAAGCTAACAGGTCTATTCCTTCCCTCCGTCACCTAGGAAACCAATGCATCATCCACAGGAAATGCAGGCCCCAATGGGGAGAGTGCCCAGATCGGGTTATAAAGCTGGCAATGAGTTTTTCAAAAGAGGTCAAATAATAACGTGTAGAATTTTAGGCTAGGGTAGAAAGTGGATCCAGCCTCTCAGGCATGGATCAAAGACTGTCAGGCAGAAATACTAGGAGGAATTAGTCAGCTAAAATCATGAAGGATGTCTGCTTTATAAGAAATTGGCCAAGGGCAAGGGTTATGGAGATATGGTTTGATTCCCCCAGACAGCAAACGCATTTAGTTGCTCATTGGCTGAGAGTAATTTTTTTTTATGTTACAACAGTGTGTGAAGTAAGATGAGAAAATTGACATGATGTCAAACCAGGCTTTCTGTTGAGTGAAATATATATCCCCCATTGTCATTGTCTCTCTCCCTTAAAACAGTGATGGAGAGTTCCGTCAGAGAAAAACCACACCCTGATTCCCCTCATGCTGTCACTGTTTTTTCTGCTTGTGCCTCGATTTCTCCCTCTGTGACTACTATAGTTCAGCACTGCCTATTGCCTTAGTGCATATATACAATCTACCACACACTGTCCACATATCTGCAAAGATAAGCTTAATACAGCTGAGAAAAAATCCCTGTGGAGTTTCAAGTTGTTTGACAAGCTTAATATCTCCAGGCACATTTTACACTCTCATGCTGCTATGGGTGAAAGAGCCCACGAAAAGTACAACATGAGCTCTACCAGAACTTCCTGTTTTAGACTCAAAGAATATTAAAACGGGAAAGAAAAACAACTCAGAAATCATTGGGCCCAACACCCTCATTTTTCACATGAGAAATGAGTCCCAGACGATTTGTTTAAGGTCATCTAGGGAATTAGTGTGTCCATTGGGGGTCAGGAAGAGGAGAGAAGATGGGCAGGAAGCTCAACTACAAGCTCAGAATGAGTCAATAGGTGATATGGCCACCTAAGAGACTGTTATAATATTGAACTGCGTTAATTGAAGTATGGAATCCTTACTAAGAGGGGCAGTTGGTACCCTTACAGGCTGGTCAGCATTGCCAAGAATACAACATTCTGTCCTGAGTACCCATCGAATAGGAAACAGTAACAAAACCAAATGTTCCCAGAGGAGGGTAAAGATGGTGATAGGTTTTGGCTCAATACAAGTAATTTTCCAATCATTCAAGCTGATTGAGATGTATTAAACTGGCTGAGGGGACAGTGAATTAATTTTCCATTTCCAGAGGTGTTCAAATATTCACTCATCCATCCAAATACATTTATTGAGTGCATGCCATATGTCACGAATTTATATATCTTATAAACAGGTGAATTCTGTAAAACTATTGGTAAGACAAAACTAGCTACTAGTGATTTAGGAAGACACATCTCTACCAAAAAGGGGTTTGATGGTCTTTCAAAGCTTTAAAACTAGATAGCATTCTAATCTCCTTGCTGATATCCATTCTACTGGGCTCCTTTACCCAAAATAGACCAGTCCATGGAAATTGAAAGGCGGTCAAGACAGTGAAAGATTGAAGGCAAAAGGAAAAGGGGGCAGCAGTGGATGAGATAGTTAGATAGCATCGCCAATTCAATGGACATAATTTGAGCAAAACTCTACCAGTTAGTGGAGGATGAGGAGCCTGGTGTGCTGCAGTCTATGGGGTCACAAAGAGTTGGAAACGACTTAGTAACTGAAGAAGAGCAAGATTGCCTTTGCCAAGTGTCATAATCAACTCTTTTTCATCTTCCATATAGAACTTATTGTCGAATAGATCTAACAGATCTTGAATCTGTGGAACCATCACTGTCTTTCAGTAAAGGTTCCAGAATGTGAATTTTTACCACACCTGGCTTTTAAATGTTTGAACATATTTTTTTAGCCCTTGTGCGTGCATGTTCAGTGGTGTCTGACTCCACACCATGTTCAGTGGTGTGACCCCATGGACTGTAGGCTGCCAGGCTCCTCTGTCCATGGGATTTCCAGGCAAGAATACTGGAGTGGGTTGCCATTTTCTGCTCTTGAGGATCTTCCTGACCCAGGGATAACACCTACATCTCTTGCATCTCCTGCATTGTCAGGCAGATTCTTCACCACTGCGCCACCTGGGAAGTCCTTTTCTAGCCCTTATCCGAATTAATATTTGGATTATAGGCATTCACACACTCCAAATTGTTTCCATTTCTTGGATTACTTTTCCTCATTTCTTGATGATTGATGTTTCTTGCATAGATCCAGCTAACATTTTTCACATGTTTTGAATCTCTCTTTGTCTTTCAGAATCACCCCTATTGACTAATGATCCAGCTCTTAGCCACATGCAACACTGGTGATTTTTCTTACCATTCCTAACATTCATTTTTGTTAATCTCTCTCATTTTCATTTTTATTTTCATCATAATCATAAGCCTCTTCTTAATAGCACATTCAACATTCTCATTGCTTTTGCAATTGTCAGACATACTGGGCTTAATAATGTTGCAAAACACCCCAAATTAAATACAGTAAACCTGCTGGTAATAAAAAACTAGTTGGCCAAGACTAAAACAACTGCATCCAACTGCCATTGCCGTCTGTTGGGGGCAGACAAAGCAGAAAAAATTTTGCTTTTGGAGCAAATTATTTTTCATCTTAGTGAAAATTCACAGGGGGCAAAGCTGGCAAAGAATCCCTTGTCTCTTCCACCGTCGTGCCATTCCGGTGAAGTGCATTTGTGACAATAGTCATCAAATCATATATAAATACGTAATCAACCAAAATTATTTTTAGATAGCTCAGTTCGCTTGCATTGCCTTAATGAGACTGAGGTCATGGGTTTGATCTCTGTATGGGATATTTGGTACACAGAGAAAAACTGTGTCACCCAAGTAGTCTGTACCTACATCTAGCCATCTCACAAATGCATGATCTTTAGGGGACCTAGACATAGCGTGTGGTGGGACAGATCATTTCAATACAGTCCATATAGGAAAATGCAATTATAAACCTTCATAACAATATTTGACTTTGGAATCTGCAAACTTGAAACCTCAATTAGCCATTAATAAGAGACAAGATGCTTCAGTGGTATGTTGGTTTTATAGAAAACAACAAAATTCTGTAAAACAATTATCCTTCAGTTAAAAAATAAATTAATTTAAAAAAATCTGTCTATATGTATAGGTCAGGTCACAAAGTTCTCCAAATGTAAAATACTAAAGAAAAAGGCTTATTTTTTTCATTGAGATCATTAGAAATATAGAGGGTGGTACCTGGTTTACTTCTACTCCCCAGGAAACTGATGACAATTAATTCCTATTGACTTAGTATTCTGCGATTTGCCAAGGAGCAGCTCAATGTCACCAGAGAATGTTACACATTTGTCAAAACTACAGATTCACAACTCAGTTTCGGCCTCAAATGTAATTTTCTCCCTCTGTTTTCAGATCCGCTCCTCCCTCATCGCCAGAGCTGCAGGCTGCTCTCTAAATAACACCATGTCCCTGGCCTCCTAGCTCCCATTTGAATGTTTCGGCAGGGCTCCTTTGAGATCTGCCCCTCATTGCCTCCCCTCTCTGAGGCTTGCCTTCATTTGTCTGAGTCAGCCATGAGTCACCTCACTCATTAGTGGAGCTCAGAATGCCTCTCCATCCTCCAGATCCCTTTCGTCTCCCTTCTTGTAACTGATTTTCTGGCAGCGTCAGATCTGTGGACAACCTTGAAGCTAGGGGCTGGGTCACTATTAAGATGATCTGCTCCATGAAGAGGCTGGCAGACCGCAAGGAGAACTAAAAATGATGATGATGGTGATAATGATGATAACAATAATGATAATGGTGCACACAGTTGCTTCAGATGCATTTTAATGGCCAGATTTGGTACCTTTGCCTGTGTCAGGTCATAGGACAGCACTGCTGCTGCTGCTGCTGCTAAGTCGCTTCAGTCGTGTCCTACTCTGTGCGACCCCATAGACGGCAGCCCACCAGGCTCCCCCGTCCCTGGGATTCTCCAGGCAAGAACACTGGAGTGGGTTGCCATTTCCTTCTCCAATGCATGAAGGTGAAAATGAAAGTGAAGTCGCTCAGTCGTGTCCGACTCTTAGCGACCCCATGGACTGCAGCCTACAAGGCTCCTCCATCCATGGGATTTTCCAGGCAAGAGTACTGGAGTGGGGTGTCATTACCTTCTCCATAGTACAGCACAGGGTTCCTTAATTCTTGGTCTCTTCCTTGTCTCTTCTTTCCCTGTTCACCATCACTTCCTCCACACATATGCCCATATGGCACAAAGTAAAAGCTTAGAGACTCCACTCTCTGGAAAGACAGGTAAAAGAGCAATGTCCTTACGTTGGTGGGCACTCTTTTCTCCAGGATTTTCATATTTACTCTCCTTTCTACTCATTCAATTTTACATTCCCAATTCTTTCCTTTTTGTGAAAGGTGGAACAGAGAGGACAAATCAGAAGGATTTATGCCTGTTGATACCTCCTGGGCATATAAAGAAACCTAGTGAAATGACACTGATAATAAACTCTGAATTCACTGTAGAAAATTTCAACACCAAAAACACCATTATTGAATTAATAATGAATTATCAGTTCATTATTAATGAATTATTAATCTTACTTAAAGCCTTTTGTAAAAGAGCTGATACTTTACCCAACTGGATAGTGACTAGTTTTTAGAAAGTCAGATGATTTACTCTTGAAAGGGATGGCAGATATCCCCCTGTCCTGTCATTCATTCAATCAGGGTGCATTTACTGAGCATCTGTGATGAACAGACCCTGAGCCATGCCCCCTAGGGCAGTGCTTTTCAAGCTTCACTGTGTGTGATGTTACCTGGGAAACTTGCTAAAATGCAGATTCTGATTCAAAAGACCTGGAGTCAGGTTCTGCATTTCCATAAGCTCCCTGGAGATGACCTTGCTGCTGCCCAAGAACCACACTTTGAGGAGCAAGACCACAGGGGTTCCACACAGAGCCAGACAAGGCTCGACTCTGTCCCTGAGGAACACTGGGGACCCACAGCCTCTGGGATGCTGCCCTGTGCATTCCTTCTCCTCAGCTGCTGATAATTATCTGTGAGGCCCAGACAATGCTGATCTGTTCTTCTCATTGCTCTTAGCTTTCTCATGTTTTTATTCCCAGTGGAGGGTATTAAAATTGCAAGACTCAAATTGGGATTAGGGCAAGGAAAAGGCCCATTTATCTTTAACCTTTGTTCTGAGAGCTAATCTAGGCCATTTAACGAGCGATCTCTGAACTCACATTTTAAGCAGAGCCTGATTAACCAAAAAGTATTTCTGAGATCTCTTTTTATGATTTGTTAGTTTGTATCCCTTGCCAATTGTTCTATTAGGGTCTTTGTCTTTTAATTAATGAGTTGTAATAGTTTTTTATTAAAATATTAAGGGAGATCTCTTTGCCCCTAATAAAGGATGTTTCAACCTTCCATCTATTCATTTTGGAGCTAGGAATCTTAGATTCTAGGTTAACTAATTTTCTTGCTAATCTGAGCAAGCCGACTTACCTATTATGACATGGTTCCTTTACTTGTAAATAGAGGCAGTAAAGACTACATATTGAGTATATGTTGAGTATAAAACTGTTGGGTATAAAAAGAAAGTACATGTGTATATAATCATGGAACATGGGTACTTGGTTTCAGAGCTTATATTAATCTGATAGTACAATTGAATCTGTCTTCCCTAATAGCTCAGTTGGTAAAGAATTTGCCTACGATGCAGGAGATCCCTGTTTGATTCCTAGGTCAGGAAGATCCCCTGGAGAAGGGATAGGCTACCCACTCCAGTATTCTTGGGCCTCCCTTGTGGCTCAGCTGGTAAAGAATTCGCCTGCAATGCAGGAGACCTGGGCTCAATCCCTGGGTTGGGAAGATTTCCTGGAGAAGGGAAAGGCTACCCACTCTAGTATTCTGGCCTGGAGAATTCCATGGACTGTATAGTCCATGGCCTCGCAAAGAGCTGGACATGACTGAGTGACTTTCACTTTCACTTTTCATTATTGAACCTAAAGTGGGACATAGCTGACTGATGTTAACAAGTACCAGTTTTGTTTGTTTTCTTTTGTTTTGCTTTTAGTTTTTTTTTTTTAAACAAACAGTTATTGAGCACTGTCAAGTACTCTGAGTTGCTTATCTGGTTTTGGTAGTACATACGTCGAGTTAGAAGCTGCCTGTTAAGAGCTTCATATGTGTGAAAGTGCTTATGCTTTCTGTTTTCCCTTTGCTTCCACAACTGCAACTTTCTAAGTTGTCAACAGACAAGATCTTGTCTCCTGACGTGTCCAGTTAAGAAACTATCTCAGTACTGAGGGTAATGACCCAGTTCTTTAGTCTCTTCCTTAGCTGTCTCATCTCTACTAGAACCTTATACTTGTTAAAAGTATTTATTTATATAGTAGATGTTATGAGTGGTAGTATTCCAGTTTAGGCTGATAGGTTTTTGTTTAGCTTAGAGTAATAGAAAATGCATACTTTCTCCCTCATCTGTGATGTTTAATGCCTATAAGTTCATACCATTACTGCCTGAAAGAAAAAGAATATACTTACCATTAATACTAAAATAGAAATAGAAATGTCTGAAAACAATGTGCTTTGCCTCTAGTTGGTGTTTGTTTTTTGATACAAAGGAAAGAAACTCTAACAGCAAAACGTTAACTATCATCCAGGTAGAGAATGCTCCCTCACTCCCACTGTTTCCCCCTATATTCTTTCTACGCAAAATCTGCCTTATGAGTCCCTACACATAGCATAGTGAAAAACAAAAAGAGTCAATATTATTGAATCTCATCCATTTGCCAAGCACTGTGCTAAGTGCTTTCAGGTACATTTTCTCATCTAATGGATCTTTTACTTTCTTATTGCAGGGTAGACGGTGAGCTTGTGCCTTTACTTTGCTATTTCCTCTTCCTAGAGTCCCTACACCTCCCTGTCTGTGTCAGCCTTATACTGCAAGCAAGGGAACCTAGTTTTTGCAAAATCCTTTTTTTTTTCATGTCATTCAGGTCCACAGCAAAAAATTTGTTGGTTTCTCATTCTGGAAAATGAGAGATGTGTTCATTCAGGGAAAAGTGAACAGAACAGGGCTGAGGGCTAAATGCTCTTTTACACACATGGGTGGCCACCTACCTCTGGTGAGAAGTCTCTCCTTTTCTGGCTTCTTTCCCAAATAATACATTGAACTTTCCAGCAAAAAGCATCCGTGTATACATGCAAATTCTCCTTTGATTTATTTCTCTGTATATGAACACAGGTTCCTTACCACTTCCTTCACCCACCCACAACCCACCAAAAAACAAAAAGAGAAGAAAAGGAAGCCTCTCCTGGAGAAACATGATGGATCTTATCTATTCCTGAGACTAACTGCCATTTTCTCCTCTTACCATGATTCCGAATTTTGGACTCCACTAAGGAAAACATAGTCTGTGTGACCTTGCATAACCAGGGAGGAAGGAATCTTGCCTGGGCAATGAGAGAGAAGGGCTGAGTCACTATCTCAGCCCTCAGGAATGGCTCTCCAGCTGCTGACTGAGGCCACGCAGGTTCAGCCTCGAGGCCGGCGGGGACCTCCCCAGTGACTAGCAAAAAAAGAGGCAACCAGGACTAGCCGGAGTGAACTGGGACAACTGACCCATTTGTAGATGGCCCTTCAAGGACAGTAGTCAGCAGTCTAAGTCTGGTGGTAGCAATGCATGGTTCAATCTGGTGGATGAATGATGCCTGACAACAGAAGACTCTGGAAAAGGATGTACTTGTAATTAGCATGTGGTGGCATTTTTATTCCAGAATTTTATTCTTTATTCTTTCAGAAATACAACAGACATTGAACAAACATATTAGGCACTGAACTAGAGGTTGGCATATTCCTTGCCTTCAGGGAGTTGACAGTTAAGCAGAAAGGGAGTAAATGTAGGACCTCTAAGAGAACATAGAAGAGGGACTTAAGATTTGACAGTTGGAGAAGCTTCCCCGAGAATGTGAAAGGCTTATGGAGCAAGGGGTAGGCAGGGTGGGGTGGTGGAGAGGGACATGGAGTTGGGACCCTCCAGGTGGAGGATGCAGCAGTTCAAAGTCATGGAGGCGAGAGAGAACAGGTGGTTCACCAGAGAAGTAAAGTGGTTTAGTGTGGCCTAGATCAGAATATCGGAGAAGGCAATGGCATCCCACTCCAGTACTCTTGCCTGGAAAATCCCATGGACGGAGGAGCCTGGTAGGCAGCAGTCCATGGGGTCGCTAACAGTCGGACACGACTGAGCGACTTCACTTTCATTTTTCACTTTCATGCATTGGAGAAGGAAATGGCAACCCACTCCAGTGTTCTTGTCTGGAGAATCCCAGGGATGGCAGAGCCTGGTGGGCTGCCATCTATGGGGTCACACAGAGTCGGACACGACTGAAGTGACTTAGCAGCAGTAGCAGATCAGAATATGCAGGGGAATGGGCAAGAATTGACCCTGGAGAGGTGAGCAGGGATCAGATTGTAGAGGTGTAATCCTGTGTGTGTATGTAAGAGGGTCTGAATTCTATCCCGAGGCCAGTGGGAACCACTAACTGACTTTCTGTGGGGGAAGGATGTATCAAATCTGTTTTTTAAGGAAGTTTTCTCACTGGTTGTAATCTGGAGGTTGGATGCAAGGATGCAAGGAGTGTTACCAAAATGCAAGTCTGTGTGCCTGACTCACAGTAATGCCAAACAATACCAAAACATTGGAGTTTGGAACAGAGAAAGATTTATTATTATTGCAGGACCCTGCAAGGAGATGGGTAGCTCATGCCTGAAAAACCCCCAAACTCCCCAAAAGCTCTCAGCAAAGCCCTTTTCTAGGAAAGGGGAGGGAGGAATGTGGTGAGTTGTCACAAACTTCTTGGTGTCGGAGCCTCTGTTCTTGAAGTCACATCATAGTCAGGTAATGATGTTTCTGTAAACCTCCCCCAAAGGAATGTTATTCTCTGTTCTGACAAGAAAGTGCCAGGTCATGACATTGGGTCCCACCAATTCATGGCAAATTGATGGGGGAAAAAATGGAAACAGTGGCAGATTTTATTTTCTTGGGCTCCAAAATCACTGTGGATGGTAACTGCAGCCATGATATTAAAAGCTTACTCCTTGGAAGAAAAGCTATGACTCCTTAGAAGAAAAGCTATGACAAACCTAGACAGCCTATTAAAAAACAGAGACATCACTTTACTGACAAAGATCCATACAGTCAAAGCTATGGTTTTTCCAGTAGTCATGTATGGATGTGAGAGTTGGACTATAAATAAGGCTGCTGCTGCTGCTAAGTCACGTCAGTCGTATCCGACTCTGTGTGACCCCATAGACGACAGCCCCCCAGGCTCCCCCATCCCTGGGATTCTCCAGGCAAGAACACTGGAGTGGGTTGCCATTTCCTTCTCCAATGCATGAAAGTGAAAATGAAAGTGAAGTCACTCAGTCGTGTCCGACTGTTAGCGACCCCATGGACTGCAGCCTACCAGGCTCCTCCGTCCATGGGATTTTCCAGGCAAGAGTACTGGAGTGGGTTTCCATTGCCTTCTCCGAAAGAAGGCTGAGT
This sequence comes from Giraffa tippelskirchi, assembly GCF_054371585.1. Classification (NCBI taxonomy): domain Eukaryota; kingdom Metazoa; phylum Chordata; class Mammalia; order Artiodactyla; family Giraffidae; genus Giraffa; species Giraffa tippelskirchi. Next base: position 138,892,184 of record NC_137284.1, read on the forward strand.
GCCAAATAATTGATGCTTTCGAATTGTGGTGTTGGAGAAGACTCTTGAGAGTCCCTTGGACTGCAAGGAGATCAAGCCATCAAACCAGTCAGTCCTTAAGGAAATCAATCCTGAATATTCATTGAAAGGAATGATGCTGAAGCCGAAGCTCCAATACTTTGGCCACCTGATGTGAAGAGCCAACTAATTAGAAAAGACCCTGATGCTGGGAAAGATTGAGGGCAAGAGGAGGAGGGGATGACAGAGGATGAGATGGTTGGATGCCATCACCAACTCAATGGACATGAGTTTGAGCAAGCTCTGGGAGATGGTGAAGGACAGGGAAGCCTGGTGCTGCAGTCCATGAGGTCACAGAGTCGGACACAACTTAGTGACTGAACAACATCAGGCTACTGCTTGACACTTGGTTGATTGCGGGCGGGGCCCACTGTGGTGCCAACTAGTGGCTGAGGAGGACCCATTGCTTGGTAACAGGGTACTGGAGTAATGGCGCATAGCAGCAGCCACCTGCTAAGGACTGTGTTTGGCTGTACTTTGTTACAGGAGGACAACCAGGTTGGAGAAACTTGTAGTAACTGAAGAAGGAAATAATGTGGGTCTGAACCATAGCAGAGGCAATAGGAATGCAAGAAAGATGAGACTGAGAGATACAAAAGCAGTTACCAAGTGACCTTGGTGATTAGCCACAAGTGGGCTTGCAGAGTTTGGAAAGACTCTCATCTTTGGTGGGTGGGGAGAGATGATGGGAGCTGAAGGCTTGCAGGAAGGAGATGCTGAGTTCAGGTTGAAGCAGGAACTCAAGATAGAAACCCTGCCATTGACCTGAATATCAGTAGTGGAAGGTCAGGGCAACTTAGTCAGCACGGGGGATTCCTCAGGTGTACCCTGAAGGAGTCTTAAAGACAATTCCAGACCCCACCAGCAAGAGAGGATGGGCCTCCTAGTACAAGTTCCTACTTAGAAGCCTGGCTTATTAAGACTGAATCTGTGCAGGACTGAGGCTGCAGATGAGAGGTCTTCAGAACCTGCAGCCAAACAATGCCTGACAAGCTGTTTCCATGGAGATGCAGTGTGTGCAGGAGGGAGTGAGTAGGAGGGCTGATCCACTCCAGAGCCTTGGGTCACAAGGCTGCAGTGGGCTAACAGATAAACAGGAAAAAGGCATAGTCAATCAGAAAAGGATATTCAAAACTATTGGCAGTTAATTGGAGATATAGTGTCATAATTCTTGATTAAGTCTAAAATTTGAAGGATTAGGGTAAGCCACTTTATGATCCTGCTAGTTATTTCAGGTACCACTTAATGAGGGCACGAGGAAGTGGATGCCAGCTGAGGCTAACTCCAAATGTGCATACCCATCTTAAGCTTTTCTACACCCCTGGACTCTAAGCACCTACATATTATTTCCAAATTTCTGGGGACACAGGCAGGGATATGGGAAGTTAATTTTTTTTTTTTCCATTTGCCATGTTGTTGGCAGTAATACTCAGGAAATCTTTGGAGCTCTTCAGGAAACTCAGGTGCTGGCAAAGCCTCAGATTAAATGTTATTATTAAACAATTTGAGGAACATTCTGGACAGACAGCCAGCAGCAGTGGGGACCCACATGTTTTGTGTTGGGGGGAGGATAGAATATACATAACATGAAGTCGACTGTTTTGACTGTTTTAAAATATGCTATTCAATGGCATTAAGTATATTCATAATCTTGTGTAACCATTACCACTATCTCTTTGCAAAACTTTACCATCATCCTAAACAAAAATTCTGTAACTGTTAACCAACGATGCCTTTCTGGGCTCCAAATGTTTTTAACAACTTTATTATGCTGTGAAAACTTGACCTCCCAGTCAGGAGAATAGTGTGGCTGCTGCTAATAAGAAAACTAGCTTGATCTTGGTTTGGTTAATAGATTTCAATTTATATCTGGGGGTTTTTGGCTAAAGACTCCTTCAGTCCTGTGGGTGAGCCTGTTAAACCTAATTTCTGGAGGGAGGGAGCCTGATTTTTAACCACCTTAATGACTGATGGGACTTGTTTATCTTGATCTCCAAGGTATTCAAATGGCTTGTGGCAGTGCTTATTAAGAAGTCAGTAAAAACTGTCAGGACCACAGGATCTTATAAAGATTCTACTAGAAGCAAACTTTGTTCCAAAAATAGCTGGGAGATGAATTGTCTAGAAACAACTTCATTTTAAGTGACCAAAAATGATAGTGCCCAAGGAGGATAAGACACAATTCTGACTTGGAACAGTAGATTATGACTGAATGATCAGAGCTGGAAATTCCAAGTTTCCTACTGCCTTTTATTTCACAAATTAAAACATTTAGTGCGGGTGGGGATAAGCCTTTGTGATTTCCTTTCTTCATCCAACAAGTTTGAGGTGTATAGAACATGATGCTTATCAGACAGTACTCAATCTGGAGTTCACAAACCCAAAGTAGCAATAGCTTCAAAGCCCAGGCAGATATTTCCCAGATGCATCATGTCAGTCACAAGAAACAGCAGGAGAGAAAAAGAATAGGGAAAATTTAGTGAAAATCACTCCATCATAAATACAATCTAAACCACGTGTCCTATTTGAGGGCCAGTGGTAAGACAAATAGTTTAAAACACTATGCTATTCCTGGGAACTAGAACTCAGAGGAGGTTGACTGGCTTACTCAGGGTCACCCAGAAAACCAGGAAGAGAGCTAAGATTTAGTACCTTTGTTTCCTGATACCTGTTTTAGTTGTTTATTTTGATCAGGATCTGCTAGTATTCTATGCTTGGAATGCACTAGGGAGATGGTTTTCAGAGCTTCTCTATGAAGTTTTCATTTGGTCAGGGTTGATCTATCAGTAGCTTTACCTCTGAATTCACCTCCAATTTAGTCTTCATATCATAATTGGTTCAGAACCCAAATTCTGCATAGTTCAGAAAAATGTTATTAGCAGTCTAGAAGAGATTTAATACTCTTAAGGTTGCATTAGGGGATGATTTCCAAAATGGTGGTACGCAGAGCTTCACAGACTCACTTCTCAACAAAACAACCATACCTAGTGAAAATTATTTACCATTTAACATTGTTATTCCATAAAGGGAGATGAAAGCCAAGAAGATCAAAGGCTACCACCCCCACCAGGTGCCTCACTTGTACAAAAAGGGTGTCACTCCATGAGAAGTGGTTCACTGTTCCCTCAGAAGCTCTCAACAAGGGAACAGACTTTATTTGGAAAAGAATGTGGGGAAATTCAAGCTGAAGAGAGTCTTGGAAAACAATGGAGATTTTGGTGATAAGCAATTAAGGGAGAGTTGGTATCTCTTTGAGAACAACAAGCCTGACTATAGGCCAGTTAATTTACTAGAAAGTACCTGAGAAAAAGACAGCTAAGAAGAGCCCTCCTAGGGTCAGAACAAATCTCAAAGACTGGCCTCAAAAACTACCTCTGCAGAGGGTCTTAAAATTAACTGGATCAGACTTTGTAGCAATGTATGCAACAAGCATTGTTGAAAACAAGAGTGATTTGCTAGCAACTAACAGAGCCTAATATCTAGGGATCATAACAACAGAGACAGACAATTTAGGGAGACTGGGGATAGAGACAGTCAAAGAGAACTATGCTAAAATCAACATCATCCCAGGATGACTGTGCACAAGACCAAATATGCATCTTCTGAGGAGCAACATCAGAGATTTCAAACTGCAGGGAAATAGAATTTACTAAGTAGTTTAGCTCAGTCATGGAAGAAATAAAAAAGCAAATTACAATAATAAGCTCATAAGTTCAAAAATAAACAATAAGGATGAGAGGATCAGTGTCTAGCCTTGCTACAATATGTTACCTAAAGTGTTCAGTTTTCAACAAAAAACTTATGAGACATGCAAAGAAACAGGAAAGTGTAATGTGACCCAAACAGGAGGAAAAAAATAGTCAATAGAAACACCCTGTGAGAGGGCTCAGATCCAGGTTAGCAGACAAAGACTTCAAAGCAGCTACTATAAATATATTCAAAGAACTGAAGAAAACCATACTTAAAGAAGCAAAAGAAGGTAGGATAAAAATCTCCCTTAAGATAATCAGTAAAGAGATAGAAATTATTATTATTTTTGAAAGAATCTAGTGGATGTCCTGAGCTTGAAAATTGTGATAATAGAAAAAAAAAAATTCACTAGAGGAGCTCAATAATATAATTGAACTGGCAGAAGAAAGAATCAGCAAACTTGAGATAGATAGCTATTATTTGATATCAAGAACAGAGAGAAAGGAGGATGAAGAAATAATGAACAGAACTTCAGAGAAATGTGAGAAGCATTAAGTAACATCAACATATGTATAGTGGGAGTACAGGAGAAAGAAAGGAGCAGAAAAAATATTTCAAAAAGAATGGCTGAAAACTTCTTAACTAATCCCAGGTAGAATAAACCTAGATCCACATTCAGACACATCATAGTAAAAATGATGAAGGAGAATATTTGGAAAACAGCAAGGAAAAACTCATCATAAACAAGGGAATCCAAATAAGACTAATAGCTGACTTCTCACCAGAAACAATGGGGGCTAGAAAGCAGTGAGGTGGCACATTTAAAGTGCTGAGGGGAGGACTTCCCTGGTGGTCCAGTGGTTCGTAATACAGCTGAAAATGCAGGGCACATGGGTTTGACCCCTAGTCTGAGAAGATTCCACATTCCCCAGAGCAACTAAGCCCATGCTCCTTGAAGCCAGGGCTCTGCAAAAAGAGAAACCACCCCAATGAGAAACCCAGACACTGCAACTAAAGAAAGCCTGCATACAGCAACCAAGACCCAGCACAGCCAAAAATAAATAAATATTTATATATATATACATATATATATATATTTTTTTTTTTTTAAAGAAACTAAAGTGCTGAGGGAAAAAATCTTCTCAAATCAGAATCTTTTATCCAGGAAACTATTTCTCAAAAATGAAAGTGAAATAGAGACATTCCCAATAAGCAAAATCTGAGAGAATTAATTGCTAGCTAGGGTTATATGAAATGAGGAAGTTCTTCAGGCTGAACACAAGAAATCCCAGTCAGTAATTCAAATCCACACAAAAAACCAAAGAGCACTATAAATATAATCATGTAAGTATAAAAGACAGTGTATCAATGCATAATTTTCCTCCTTTTTTCTCTTTAATGATCTAGAAAGCTATTGTATAAAAGAACACATTTCACAATGGAGGTGGGTGGGAGCAAAAAGCTATACTAGAGTAAGAAATGCAACAAGATAGTAACTCGAATCCACAGGAACAAATGAAGAGAACCAGAACTGGTAAATAAGAAGGTGATAAAACAAACCCTAAATATAACCTGCTTTCCTTTCTGTTCTTAACTTAAAAAAAATGACATAAAATTATATTAATTAATAATTATAATATGTATTATTGGGTTTGTATCAAAACTATAAACCAATTATATCTAACAGACACCTATAAAATGCTCCAACAACCAACAGCAAAATACACATTCTTTTCATATGAATATGGACTGTTCTCCAGGATAGACTATACTGTAGGTTATAAAACAACCCTAATATATTTAAAAGGTTTGAAGTTATATAAAGCATCACTTCTGACCACAATGGAAATAAAGTAGAATCAATAAGACAAGGAAATTTGATAAATACACAAATATCTGGATGCTAAACAATTTACTCCTAAATAACAAATAGGTCCAAAAAAAAAAAAAAAACGCTAAAGAAATTAGAAAATACTTTGAGATGAATGAAAACGAAAGCAAAACATACCAAAACTTATGGAATGTACCGAAGCAACTCCTAGAAGGAAATGTACAGCTGTGGATACTTAATGTTGAAGAGAAAAAAAGAAAAGGATCTCAGATCAATAATGTATTCTTCCATTTTTAGAAACTAGAAAAAGAAAAGAGCAAACTAAATCCAAATCAAGCAGATGGAAGTAAATAGTAGATTAGAGCAGAAATTAATAAAACAAAAGATAGGAAAAACAGTAGAGAAAATGAACAAAACCCAAAGCTGGTTCTTTGAAAAGATCAACAAAATGACAAACCTTTAGCTAGACTGACCAAGAAACAAAGAGAGAAGATTCAGATTACTAAAATCAGAAATTAAAGAGGACATTACTATCAACTCCACAAAAATAAAAAGGATTATACTAACTGGTATTATATACATACATATATATATCTATATATATCTATATATATATAGATATATCTGATTCACTTTGATGTACACCTGAAAATAACACAACACTGTAAATCAACTATACTCCAAAAAATCTTCTTAAAATAAATAAAACCATGTGAACCAATGTTAGGACCACATCAGGCATGCACTACAAAAGCAACCTGGTTTCCTCCCAAAATGGATATACCCAGAAGACTCTAAACTGCTTGTAAAAACAATAAAAATCAATCACATTTGATACCTAAAAAAATAAAATCAACAAAGAATTTGAATAAACATTCCTTTAAGGAAGATATACAAAAAGGCCAATCGACAAGCACATGAAAAGATGCTCAACATCATTAGCCATCAGGGAAACACAAATCAAAACTAAATGAGGGCTTCCCTGGTGGTCCAGTGGTTCAGAATCTGCCTTGCAATGCAGAGGACACTGGTTTGATCCCTGGTCCGAGAAGATCCCACATGCTGCGGAGCAACTAAGCCTGTGCACCACAACTACTGAGCCTGTGCTCTTGAGCCCTTACCCACAATTACTGAGCCCTTGTGCCACAACTACTGAAGCCCATGGGCTTTAGAGCCAGTGCTCCACAACAAGAAGAGCCACTGTAATGAGAAACCCACACACTGCAACTAGAAAGTAGCTCCTGCTCTCCGCAACTAGAGAAAGCCTGCATGCAGCAACGAGGACCCAGAGCACCCCAAAATAATAATGAATAAAATATTAAAATAAATGAATAAAATAAATTAAAAACAATTTTTTAAAAATCTAAACTGAGACACCTCTTTGTACCCTCCAGGATGGCTATAATCAAAAAGACAGATAATGTTAAGGGTTGGTGAAGATGTGGAGAAATTGGAATCTTTATACATTCTGTAATGTAAAATGGTATGCCACTTTGAAAATCTGTCCGGCAGTTCCTCAAAAGACTACAACAGAGAGGCACTATATAACCCAGCAACTTCTCTCCTACATATACAACCAAAATAAATGAAAATATATGTCAACACAGAAACTGTACATGCATGATCGTAGCAGCAGTACTCATAATGGTCTAAAATTAGAAACAATCCAGAGAAGTTGATCCCTGAACTAGGGTCCTGCTTCTCCATTCTTTGGCTATTGAAAATGGTTATGCTATTCCAGTCTACAAAAAAAGAAAGAAAGAAAAGTAGGCAAGGAGGAAGGAAGAAAGGAAAAAAGGAAGGAAGAAAACAATCCAAATGTCTATCAGCTGATGAATGGTTAAATAAAATATGGCATATACATACAGTGGATGTTATTTGGCAATGAAAAGGAATGAATTACTGCAGCATGGATAAACTTTGAACACACTATGCTATGTGAAAAAAGCTTGATTCTATTTATATGAAATATTCAGAAAAGCTACTTTATAGAGACAGAAAATAGAGTAGCAATTGCTTAATTGCTGAGGTTTGATGGAGGTTAGGAGGAAATGTGGAGTGACTGCTAATGGGTACAAAGTTTCTTTTGGGGGTGATAAAATATTCTAAAATCGATTGTGGTTATGTTTACACAACTCTGTAAATATAATAAAAATATTGAGCTGTATACTTTAAATGGGTGAATTGTATATTATGTGATGTATATCTCAAAAAAGCTGTTAGATATATATAGAAAGATGGATGAAATATAGATAAATGAACAAATGGATGGTTGGATGAATAGATGGATAGATAGATTAAAGTATTATTAGGACAAAGGATAAAAGAAAACCTAAATCCAGATTTTGCCCAGATAGTAGAGTCAATGCTGCTGCTGCTAAGTCGCTTCAGTCGTGTCCGACTCCATGCGACCCCATAGACGGCAGCCACCGGGCTCCGCCGTCCCTGGGATTCTCCAGGCAAGAATACTGGAGTGGGTTGCCATTTCCTTCTCCGATGCATGAAAGGGAAAAGTAGAAGTGAAGTCGCTCAGTCGTGTCCGACTCTTAGCGACCCCATGGACTGTAGCCTACCAGGCTCCTCCGTCCATGGGATTTTCCAGGCAAGAGTACTGGAGTGGGGTGCCATTGCCTTCTCCGAGTAGAGTCAATAGTAATATAATATTTTGTTAATCAGGCTGTACCTAAAATGTTAATACAGAGCTCTCTGTTAAACTGGTCTAGATCTTACAACCAAGTGAGAAGATTTAGGGGACATTTTTTCCTTGCCCTACGTCCAAACTTGAATCTTGCAGTGTTATCACTCTCCACTGGGTGTGTTGATAAGAGAGCAATCAAGAACATTGGAGAGAATGGAGGAGAACAAAAGAGCTGAACTTTGTAGTGTGAGGGAGAGTTGCCCTCCTAAATTGACGATGCTGCCTGGAAGGAGGAAAGAGAGGGAAGGGAGAGGGTGGAGAGAGAAGAAGGAGGATGAGGAAGGACCAGTGACCCTACTCACTGTAAATGTAGATCTCTGCCTGCAATCAAGGTACTGTCCCCTCTCGCAGAATAGGAAGGAGAAGATAGAGAGAAGATTGATGTTCCTCTCCTTGATGCTTGTAGTCAGAGGAAGGTTCCTGACAGAGATGTAGAGATACAGGTAGCAGAGAAGACAGGTCAAACCAAACCTGAGCAGAATACCTTGGTGAGTAAGAATGCTTCACAGTGCCATTAAAATCAAAGATCCATGAGAAGAAGCTGCTCATTTCAAGATTTCCAAGTAAGATTTTAACCCATAGGGAAATTGAAGAATTATTAAAGCAATTTGTGTTTTATAGTAAGGTTACAATTGTTGGTATAAATGAAGCGCTTTGCAGATGTCATCAGGTATTTTGGGCAGGGGAAGCCATGAATTTACTATATTAGTGCTCTGGGTGGTTCTTTTTCAAAGTCTTCTTCCTTTCTCTTCTTGGTGCACTTCTAGTCAGGGTTTACTAAAGTTCTCTTCACGAAGTATGAGGATGGAGATGAACTTCAAAACTGTACAGGAGAGACACAATCTAGTGACTTGCATTATGGTGCATTGTTTTGTAAAAAGGAAGTGACGTACAGTGCCTTTGGTGAAAATAGTCCTTTTCCTCTCTGTTTAGCTTCCAGAGCTGCAACAATTCTTGACCTTTCAGTGCAATTAAGCAGCCCAAACCCCAAGGGAGGACATAGGAGTAGCAGAGGAGCCAGTTATAGCTGAGAGCAATGATTCTCTGTGCAGATTTCTGGCACTCTGGTTTTGGGTTGAAACTTTTGCTTCACCCTTTTGAACTTTCTTTTCAACTGCTTTTTTATATGTAACACCTCTGTTAGGGTTACATGGCTCTAACCACCAACACTCATCCTGTGCCCTCCTTACCCTGGAAACTCTGGCCTTCCAGAGAGCATCACCTCAAAGTAACTTATATCTCCAGTTCAGAATTCCAATCATTGTTTGTGCTCTTTTACAGAAGGGTGATTTGTCCATGATTCCTTTGCAAAATTCTGATAGAAAGAATCAGGATAGTATAATGAACATCCAATATTCATCACCTAGATCAAACAATTGCTAAAATTTTGCCATATGTTCTCAAGTTTTCCTTTTTTTTCTTTTTTGCTATAGTTATTTAAAGCAAGTTATAGAAGCATATGGGGCTTTCCTGGTGGCTCAGATGGTAAAGAACCTGCCTGCAATGCAAAAGATCCGAGTTTGATCCCTGCGTTGGGAAGATCCCCTGGAGAAGAGAATGGCAACTCACTCCAGTATTCTTGCCTAGAGAATTCCATGGACAGAGAAGCCTGTCTTCTCTGTCCTTTGCAACCATGGAAGGTTGCAAAGAGTCAGATACAACTGAGCAACTGATGCTTTCACTTTTCACTCATAGAAGCATATATATATATATATTTCCCCCCTAAATATTTCAACATTCATCTCTAAATAATATACACATCTTTGTTAGGTACACAGTTCCATTATCACATTTCACACAATTCATATAACTTCTCAATAGCATTTAAATACCCACCCACATTCAAATATTCACTATTTGTTCCCAAAATATCATTTTAAAAATATGTGGTAAAGTATACATAATTTAAAATTTACCATTTTTAAGTATTCAATTCAGTGGCATTAAGTAAATTCACAATGTGTAATCACCACCATTTCCAAAACTTTTTCATTATGCCAAACAAACTGTATACCCTTTAAGAATGTCTCCCCTTTTTTCCCTCCCCCCACAAATATGTTTTAAAGATGGCTAACTCAAACAAGGTCCACATATCTCATTTGGTTCTAATGCTTCTTAAGGCTCCTAATCTAGACCTGTCTCATAGCACCACACCCACATGCATTTTCTTTTCATGCCATTGACTTCTCAACCATTCTGGGCAAATTGTTCTACAGAATGTCCCACTTGCTAGATTTGTCTGATTGTTCCCTCTTGGTGTTGTTAAACTTGTTCTTCTGTCTTCTGTATTTCTTGTAAACTCAAAGTTAGATCTAAAAACTTGAGAAGAATCAGGTTAAACATTTTGGTAAGAATTCTCCATTGGGCAATGCTGTATACTTCCTACTGTCTTGTATTAGGCCTACATTATATCTGAATGTTGGAGAAGGCAATGGCACCCCACTCCAGTACTCTTGCCTGGAAAATCCCATGGACGGAGGAGCCTGGTAGGCTACAGTCCATGGGTCGCGAAGAGTCGGACTCAACTGAGTGACTTCACTTTCACTTTTCCCTTTCATGCATCGGAGAAGGAAATGGCAACCCACTCCAGTGTTCTTGCCTGGAGAATCCCAGGGATGGTGGAGCCTGGTGGGCTGCCATCTATGGGGTCGCACAGAGTCAGACACGACTGAAGCGACTTAGCAGCATATCTGAATGTCCCACTACTAATGAAGCTAATACTGATCACTGGGTGAAGGTGATAATAACCAGTTTACAAAATGTGTTTTTAAAAAGAGAACTTATTTACTTGCACTGTTTTAAAATGATCATCCCTACTTTGAATGTTCAGATAAAAGGGCTCTGAGTTGTTGCCTGACACCTAGGAGACAGCCTTTATCCTGTGTAAAGGATAAGAAGATTAAGACTGAGGTTTTATCTCTTTATGGAGTTGATGCAGGAGCTCAAGTTTATCTCTGAGGTTGGTCAGTCAGGGCAGAACTTTCTGGAATATGAAGTCTAGCAGAGACTACTTTTTCTCTGAGCCCAGAAAAAGGTACTCTGAAATCAGTCATTAGCCAGAATTTAGCTATGAATAAACAAATCTTTTTGCTAATACGTATTTAAGACAGAACACTTTGGGGAGTTCAGATACAGAGGACTCTTTTATGGCATTTTAAAATAACTCTCCCTTCCCCTTCCATTCCTCCCCCCAACCAAAACCACTTTAGACTCTAGAATAAACAATTAAGGAAGAGCATTTTCTTTGGATGCAGAATAGCCAGATCTTTAGATGTTTCTTGAGTACTGTTTAAATTCAAGAGTGAGGAAAAAGTATGCATCTGTTCTCTTTGGTTGATGTTTACTTCTTATCTTTGAGTTGCTATAAATAACTAATCCATTGAAAATATAAGCAACTAGGTTAAAGGAGTTCATTACTAAAAGTAAGAATTTGGTTTCTAAGGAAGATGAGTTATTTTAAAATCTCCAAATAAACACTTTCATTTTACAATAGTTAAATACCCAGCCAGTTAAACTTTGCTCAAGGTTGTCCTGTATTTCTGGATACCCAGAAGGGCTTTTAGGTTACTATTGCTTGTTTGCTTTTTATGTTTGTTTTTGTTATTCTGTTTTTCAGCTAGCACAAAAACAAGGGAGTTGTTGGAAATTTTCTGCATAGCAGGGGAGAACTTAATCTTAGGATACTGGCCCAAAAATTTTCATTTTACTACTGGAATTAGTAATATCCTTTTTCTCCATTTATTCTGTAATTTTGAAAGATTTTGGCTTGCAAGTTACCAGTTAGATAGGGGAGGCGATAAGGGTACTTTTTCTGGGATCTCAGAGTCAGATAGTAATGGACGTACTTGAACCATGTCCAATACTTAAAAAAAGCCTAGAAGACATTGTATATTTACTCACAATAAAGCCTGAATAGACTGGCTAAGTAATGCAAAGCTTTTCTCTTTTGTGGGGAGTCAGAGGTCTGGAATATGGGGGATTATGCCACACTGACTCATTATAAAGATTATGAATTTCTGGTTGGTTGTGTGTGTTATCTGTAGGGTAGAGATAGTCTATTGGAAAGAATGTGGGTGTGGAGGTAAGGCCAATCAGAATTTAGTTTCTAACAGTAAGACTTGGGCTATTTATTTAACATCTCTGGACTTCAGTTTACTCATCTGTAAGATGGGGTAATCGTTTCTATTTTTCAGACTATTTTAGGATTTTAGATAATGTGTGCAAAGCACTCACTAATGCAATACCTGGTACCTAATAAATTCTTAGTATTTTTTATTTAGTAGATGAAACTCTTTCAAAGCATATAGCTTTGGGGGGAAAATGAATCTGATCACTGAGATAAGAGGTTGGGAAGCACTCATGTAACAGCTCTGTATAGTCACACAGATTCCCCCTGAAGAACTCCTGCCAAGTCTGCACAAGGAGTCCACACATCCTTTGAGTTAATCAAAAATCCTATCTTGAGGAGATAGCCTTAGGTCAGTTCCCTAACCATACCTTATCAACATTTCCTTAAGTCCACCTGTTTGTCTGTGGGCACGTGCTCAGTTGTGTCTGACTCTGCGGCCCCATGGACTATAGCCGAGTTCCTCTGTCAATGGAATTTTCCAGGCAAGAATGATGGAGCAGGTTACCATTTCTTTCTCTAAAGGATCTTCCCGACCCAGGGATAGAATTGGCATCTTTTGAGTCTCCTGCGTTGGCAGGTGGATTCTTTACCACTACCACCACCTGGGAAGCCTTATTTGTCTGCTGGATTCCTATGTGATTTTAGACATAGCTGTAGTGATGAGCTTCGAGAAGTACCAGATCTGTACTGGCTATCTAACTGTGTGTGAAAGTTGGTCAGTTGTGTCCAACTCTTTGCAACCCCATGGCCTATACAGTCTGTGGAATTCTCCAGGCCAGAATACTGGAGTGGGTAGCCATTTCCTTCTCCAGGATCTAACTGTACCCAGAGATTTTCGGTGGGAAGACAAAGGAATGGAGTGCCTTGGAAAAAGGGATAGAAGATGAAGTTTTAGAAAATTTAGAGGATCATTATAGCTTCGTTTGTACCTCTTGAAAATAGGGCAAGAGAATTTATTTCTTGAAAAGTACTATTTCAAGACTGATTCTTTCATCTAAGCCCTCAGGGACTCTTCCAAACAAATGAGACTTTCTCCTAAATCTCTTACCTTTTCCTCCCCCTGAATCATGACCAACTTCCAGTTCATCCCTTTATCAATGCACTTTCAAGATAGGGAGATCAATTGCCCCTTTCGTTAATGGGATCAGATTTACAGGTAGAAGCTACCTAGCATTTCCTAGGGCTGTTGTCTCAGGCCCCTACAAAATTTCATTTGATAGAGCATCAGTACAATGAGGACCTGTAGAATCCAGCTTTAAAGCTTGATGTTTCTGTCGAGAAGGCCACATGAATTTGGTATATCCTGTTTCAAGCTGAATTTATCCCTTGTTATTTTAAAAGCTATAGCAAGTTGTTTTTTAAAATGTTTTCAATCAGCACATCTTATTTATTGTCCTTAACACCCGAGGCTACTTGAAGAAGGATTTAATTTTCAAAGTCTGGCAAGTAAACAAAAGTTTCCCAATAACATCTTCAGGCAAGCACTAAAAGGCCTCATTTTTTTTTTTTTTTTGCCACAGTGCTTGGTTAGCTCCCCCATAATTTCATTAGTATTTTATTCAACCAAACCTTGCATAATCACTTTAAAAATATACCTTCAAACACAAAGTTACTTACCGGTTGATTTTTTCTTCTTCATAATTACCATGTTTAGTAAAAAGCAAAACAGGTTTTAAATGTTGTATTATCTGACTAGGGGCTTCACAGGTGGCGCAGTGGTAAAGAATCCGCTTGCCAACGCAAGAGACTCAGATTCGATCTCTGCGTTGGGAAGATCCTCTGGAGGAGGAAACAGCAACCCACTCCAGTACCCTTTTGGCTGGGAAATTCCATGGACAGAGGAGCCTAGCGGGCTACAATCCATGGGATCACAAAGAGTTGAACATGACTAAGTAACTAAGCACATACATATTATCTGACTAGACCCTAAGCACATAAATGTGAATGGACTATACTGAGGGTTCATACGATAACTATGTTTGGGAGATGGTTATTCACTGTACTCTCAAGAGTATGAAGACCCCCAGAGGAGACAAGTTAGATAAGCAGAGACTGACATGCATGGCTTCAGCTCTATGGGAATGTCTAAGCTTTAAAAGTTAACTCCAGAATTCCACTAAATATGATATTCCCTGATGTTGAGCTTTGTCTCTGATATCTTCTTTTGTCTTGATCCTCTGAAGCTGTAGACTGAGACTCTTGAAATTCACCCTAGCCTCTCTTCCTACTTGTGACCAGGAGGAAAGTTCAGAAATAGGATATATTAGTCAAGATAAGCTAACTGTTATAACAAAGGACTTCAAAATAATGGTTTGGCCCAATGAAAAGCTATTGTTCTTGACTATATAGTATAATATAAATTAGTAGGGGTGGGGATGTGTGGGATGTGATGGTAAACCCTATGCAGTAATTCACAGACTTCTTCCAACACATGGCTCTAGCTTCCTCTAGGTTCTCAGAATCCTCTCCATTCAGCCAGTGGGTAGGGAGAGAGCCTGCTGTGTATTACCAAGGAGGCTTTCCATGGGCCAGACTTGGAACTGGCTTCCAGTCCTTCCACCCACTTTCTGTTTGCCAGAACTCTGGCACATGGCTCTGCCCAATGTCAAAAGAGGCTAGGAAGCTTAGTCCAGCTGTGTGCTGAGCTCATAGCAGTTCCTGCTACAGGGGGAGACAGATAGCTCCTCAGAGCAGGCCAGTAGTTTCAAGCTCGTGTATCATCAAAGGTTTGCAAAAGCGTACTGTCCTATTTTTCAGGTTACTTGATGCCTAGACCTACCATTAACACCTTGGTCAGTTCATAGAAAAAATCCACTGTCAATATCAGCACCAACTTTGTTACCATCACAAATCAGTTCACACTGCAAACTTACTTGTTTATGTCTAGGACTTCCCAGAGTTTCAGGATACCTGGCCAAGCCCATGCAGAGGTTCTGATTGGAAGCTGCTTATGCATTTGCACTTTGTCCTTCTCATCAAATGCTTCTCATGACAAAGTCTGGCAAGTAATCCTCTTGAAGCCATCTGTAATGTCTAATCCAAACTTTGTCACATGGGACCTATGGGAACAAATGTATTATAAACGTTGTAGAATTGTCTCTCATTTCAGTTCAGTTCAGTTGCTCAGTCATGTCCGACTCTTTGCGACCCCGTGGACCACAGCACGCCAGGCCTCCCTGACCATCACCAACTCCCGGAGCTTGCTCAAACTCATGTCCATCGAGTCGGTGATGCCATCCGACCATTTCATCCTCTGTTGTCCCCTTCACCTCTTCAGAAACTACGAAAAACATGTTTTCATCTTTTCTCAATACATTTTTCACAGTTGTCACGACTCCGTAATTGTCTGCACTCTTGCTTCCTGCTTCTCTCATTAACCAATTTATAAAGGCTATTTCATAGTACAGCCATTTTAGAGACATCCATTCGTCCTAATTTTACTCACAAGCAACTATTGCCACTGAGATTCTAGTTTCCTCCAATTATGTTTGTTCATCTTCTCATATAAAGAGGATGATGACATAGATTGTACGAGGTAGTGATAGTAAGAGTCCCGAAGTGCACTCTGTTCTGTTTTTCTAGTTGTGGTGTAAGTTTTCACCTCACCATCAACACTTTTCTCTTGTAATGTAAGCCATGTGTTTATTGTGTTGCTCATGGGATTAAGGGGGCAGTCTTCATTCATTTCTATATCCATTCATTCTTCCTGAAATATTTACTGAGTTCCTACTATGTGCCAGATAGTGTGCTAGGTGGTGGAGTCAGAGCAAAGAATAAAATGTATAAGGTCCCTACCCTCATGGAGACGCTAAAGGAATATTGATAATAATATATAATATTGATTATAATTGTAACATTTGTATGGAAAGCTTATTTTCCTTTTAGCATTATGGATAAGATTGAATCATCAATATATTTTTTAAACTGAGGTTTTGTTCCTCTGTAAAAACCAACTTCTTTTCCTTAGGGCATTCATTCATACACTCACTGATAATATTCATTAACATTAATTCATTAAATCTCATTGTAAAACTACTATTACCAAGCACTCTGCAGTGGCGCAGTGGTAAAGAACCCGCCCACCAATGCACAAGACACAAGAGATGCAGGTTCAATCCCTGAGTTGGGAAGATCTCCTGGAGAAGGAAATGGCAATCCACTCCAGTATTCTTCCCTGGAAAATTCCATGGACAGAGGAGCCTAGCGGGCTACAGTCCAGGAGTTCACTAAGAGCTGGACACGACTGAAGCAACTTAGCATGCACACAGGCATGCTAAGATTTCCAAATACAAAAATAAAAAGACAGTATTTTTGCCCTTAAGGCTCATAGTCCAGTTGAGTAGACTGGCAAGCAAACCACACAGTACATTATGATAATTGTCATAATGGGGAAATGTGAAAAGTGCATGAGGCATAGAAAAAGGAAGACCTAGAACTTCAATAGAAATGAACTTGGGCAAACTCTGGGAGATGGTGAGGGACAGGGACACCTGGCATGCTGCAGCCCATGGAGTTGCGAAGAGTCAGACACAACTTGGTGACTAAACAACAGAACTGCCTATGTAGGTCAGAGAAGACTTCACAATGAAGGTAGCACTTGGACTGAGGTTTGAAGGGTGAATAAGACATTACTAAGGGGACAAATCAAGGAAGGGCATGAAATGCCTAGCTGACCATCAAAGACTCATGCTCTTCTTCCATAGCATCAAGTGTTCTGGGAGTTGGCCCGACCAGTTTCTAATACCTTATACTTCTGGGGGAACCAAACAATTGGTTCTCATTAATTGGATGTGAGCAGAAGTGATGTACATCATTTCTCGACCAGGTTAAGAGTAGGAGTACATTTTCTTCCTTCTCTTTCCTAGCTATTAGCTTTGGAAGTAAAGGACTCTGAAACTTAGAGAATGGAGGAGCTGCAAAATAGAAGGACCTTGGGTGAAAGGTGGCTTGCCACACTGAACTGTTACATGACTAAGAAATAACCTTCTATTGCATTAATCTATTGACCCTACATAGCTTGTTTGTATAGCAGTGAGCTCTATTTTAATTAATATAAGGAAATTCAATATGTGAAAAGGCTTACTGATGTGTCTAGCACAGAGTACATGCTCAGTAAGTATTTGAAATTGCAGGGGGCGTACAAATAGACCAGTATAGCCAGAACAGAATACATGATTGGTGAGAGCAAGAGGAAGGCAGCTGAATAGCTAGGCATGGACTGATCTCAAAGAACTTTGAATGTCACACTGAAGAATTTAGGTTTAATCTTGTGGAAGGAAAGCCAACGAAGAATATTGAAAAGGTGAGAGGCAAGATCTCCAAGAAACACAACACCCAAGAACCTGCTGTGATTTTCTTTAAATGTATGGTGGGAATCCTAAGATGAAAGATAGGATTTCAGAACCAGAAGACACCATGGTTTAATCAAACCTCATTTAACAAATGAGGAATAAAGTGAGACTCAGAGAATTTAAGTACCTTTGTCAAGGTCACCCAGCTAAAACTTGGCAGAGCTGGGGACTAGAAGGCTAGTCTTTTATTTCCAGCCCTACAGCATTGCTCTTTCCACTGTGCCACAGTGCTTCAAAGCAGTGGAGACCAGCTGGTGTGCCTGTGTTTTCAGTCCCCTAATGAAGACATTGGGGATTTGGAGGCTGGGTATTTACCATGGAAGGCTGTCTTCTCTGTAATTCCTCATCTGGTTTGAACCACTATTTTGGAAAAGGTCCATTTTTCAGCATCAGATTTCCCTAGAGGACAATTGGGAATCTGCTCAGTGGCCTGTGGGGTGCCCTTGCACTTTCTGAGCTTTTGTTAGGAGGTTGAGAAGAAAGTATCAGTGGTTTGAGCTCCTGGAAATGCTCCTGGTCCCTAGGCATCTGGGGAGTAGTTGGCCCTCTCAGTTGGCTGTGGTTTAGCCTGCCAGCTGACTGTCCTCCAGGGGTCACATCAAAACATCTTCTTTAGCTTGTCTCTTTAAAGGGTCAGCCCCTATGACTGGCACTTTAATATCACTTTCTGTTCATCAGTTTAGTACTTCTGGTTTTCATATACTGCTAACCTGATTCATTATTCATCATAATTATTCTCACTCCATATGCTACCCAGAGCAATATGACATACATTTGTTTGTTTTTTTAATAGCAAGTGAGGGCAAAAGGACAACCATGATGAGGCCAGTCTCAGGGAAGCACGACATGTGGTCTGACCTAAGGAGGACTGGGTATTATTGAATTATTTTACAACTGGGGGAATCCATAGCACAAGTTGGGGGGCAGGGAAGGCCATTTGTCCAAAAGTCTCCAAGAAAACTGGGGAAAAATACATTTCTGGATGTTTTTTGGCCTAGCATTTTTTTGAAATTTCCTCGCTCCTTGTCCTTTGGTTGTATCCTGGTTTCTTCCCTTACATTGATAGATCAAGGTTAGGATGATAGGTCAAATGGTTAGGATGAAGTATTAAGAAAGATAAGATTGCTGCCTCAGTCCCTGAGAAGTGCTCTGGTGGCACCTGAAGACAATGTCTCGTGCAGTGGAAAGTGCTTGGGCTTTGAAGTCAGAGAGACATCAGCCACTCTTTAGCTGTGAGACTTTGGTCACGTTCTTAAACTCTCTGAGCCTCAGTTTTTTTTTCTGTGAGATGCGAAAATAATGTAAAATATGGGGGTGGTTGTAGGGATTAAATAAGTGAACATACATAAAACATGTCTTAGTGCTGGGCGTATAGCTGGCTCTTAACAAGTATTATTTCCTTTTTCAGGTTTCTGAGAAGTTCCCATTCTTTTCCCCAGTCCCTATCCTGAGTTCTGGTCAACTGGTAAAATGAAACAAAAGAATAAGCAGATGGAGACCAAAATGCCACTTCGATTATTGATAAAGGGTGTTTATTGTAAGAGATAATGGATTACTAAATACTAAATGAGTTAGGTCAACTTGTTTACCCAGTCACTAGTAAAATTTGACCAGGGTAGGACCTCTCAAGCTGGGAGTAGCAGTGGGAGCAGGAAGGGGACCCTGCCCCTGGAGGAGAAGACTAAGGTGATATCCTCACTGTGGGCAGGTAGATACACAACTGAAAGAAAGGAGGAGCTAAGCTGAGCCTGCCATGTGTACTTTGCAATTCACAAAGCAGATTAAGCCCCTCCCCTAAGGAGGAAGAATAAGAGAGGAGTAGACAGAGGCCAGGAGTGTCAAATGTCCACGAGGATGGAAACGTAAGAAGCATCTCCCTCAGTATCTCCCTTCTCTTGTCCCCCTCCTCTCATTTTGTGCTACTTCTTAGCCACGCTGCTCATGAAGGACACAGCTATCAGTGCATCACTGTGGGTAGCCTCAGACTACAAATGTTGGGAGAAAGGTGGGGGAGAGAAAGGGGGATATTGGGTTGAGTCATTGGGAGAGAAAGAGAGGTAGCCACATAAATCCAGAAAGAGTAGCCTAAATTTAGAATTGGGAGTTAGAGGTCTGAAGGGAGGATCAGTGTTCAGAGATCTGTTCTAGACAAGATGGCATTGCAGGACCATAATCAGAATTTCTAGGTGTGGGGCAACACTCTATGGCCAGATCCCAAGAGGACAGGTAGGCATTGGTGGTGTTCTGACAGATCTGACCTCTGAGTCCCAGAACCACATCTCCTGGAGATGATTCTCAGTCCCAGCATTGGGTTATATACCCTCTGCCTCAGTTTTTAGTTTTTAAAATGTAAGCATATTTTGTGATTATAAACTAATATGTGCTCACTTTGGAAAATTCAGAAATACAGAGAGGTATAAAGAATAAATCAAAAATAATCCATAGTCTCACCACAAAGAAGAACTAATATTAACTTGGACTATATTTCTATTAACTCTTTCTTCTATGCATATCATTATACAGATAAGGTGATTCTATCTATACATGTTAAATTTGCATGCTGAATTTTTACTTACTATTATAATATAATCATTTCCCCATGTTATTAAAAGTTCTCAGTAATTAACATCATTTTAAATGACATTTTCCCTGGTTATAAGCACATCTGGATCAATCTCTGCCAATTTATGAAAATTCCGTGGGTCTGGAGAGATCTTCTAAGTGTTTACCTTCTTAAATAGGTGAATAGGTCATTTTCAAAGGCCAGGGCTTTATGGGCCTGCTCATGGTAACTATTGTACTAAACTTGAGCTTCTGGAGAGTTCTCATATTTCTAGCAATTGATTATATAAGTGGTCAAAAGATGCCACCCTGCAAAATACAATAATTCAAAGCATAGGCTTTTATTATACACCACAGTATTGTTACACACTCAAAAAAACCACTGATTAGTTTGCTATAGCTGCCATGACAAAATATCTTAGCCTGGGTGGTTTAAACAGCAGCAGTTTATTTTCTCACAGTGCTAAAGGCTAAAAGTCCAAGATGTCAGCAGGTCTCATTGCTCCTGAAACCTCACTCCTTGGCTCGCACGTGTTTGCCTTCTCGCTGTGTCCTCAGATGGTCTTCTCTCTGAGCATGTGCAGTCCTGGTGTCTTCTGTGCATATTGAATTAGGGCCCACCTTAAAGACTTCATTTTAACTTAACCTCATTAAAGACCTTATCTATCAATACAATCTATAGTCTTTGATGAATAGCTTCTTTCGCTTAGCATCATGTTTTCAAAGTTTATCCATGTTGTCACATACGTCAGTACTTCATGCAGAAAATGTTCCAAAGTATGCATGTAAAACATTTTGTTTACCCATTCATCAGTTTATGGACATAGGTTGTCTCCACTTTTTAACCACTGTAAATAACTCTGCTATGCATGTTCATGTATAAGCTTTTGTGTGGAGCTACATTTTCATTTCTCTTGGGTATGTGCCTGGGAGTGGAATTGATGAATATTATAGTAACTCCATGCTTAGCATTTTGAGAAACTACCAAACTGTTTTCCAAAGTGGCTGCATCATTTTACATGCCCACCCACAGTGTATGAGGGTTCCAATTTCTCTATATCCTTACAAACACTTGTTATTGTCTGTTCTTATTATAGCCATCCTTGTGGGCGTGAAGAGCTATCCCTTGTGAGGTTTTGACTTGCATTTCCCTAATGACTAGTGATGCTTAGTGTCTCTTCTTGTTCGTATTGGCAATTCGTATAGATCCTTTGGAGGAATTTCATTCAAATTCCTTGCCCATGATTTAACTGGGTTGTCTTCTTATTATTGAGTCATAATACATTTGTATATATTCTAGATATAAGTTCCTTGTCAATATACAATTTGCAAAGGTTTTCTTCCACTCTGTTGTTGTCCTCTAACTTTCTTGATGGTGTTCTGTGAAGCACAAAAGCTTTTAATTTTGAAGTCTGATTGTTTTTTTTTTTTTGGTCACGTCTGCTTTTGGCAGCATATCTAAGAAACCTTGCCATATCCAAGGTCATAAACATTTATTATGTTTTCTTCTAGGAGTTTTGTAATTTTAGCTCTTACATTTAGGTCTATGATCCATTTTGAGTTAGTTTATTTGTATGGTGTAAGGTATAGCCCAACTTCATTCTTTTACAACTGGATACCCAGTTGTTCCAGCATTTACTAAGAAAACTACCTTTTGCCTATTGAATTGTCTTGGGTCCCTTGTCAAAAAAATAAATTGACCATGTACATGAGAGTTTATTTCTGGACATTCAGTTCTATTCCTTGATCTAAACATGAGTTCTTATGCCTTATACCTTGATTTCTGTAGGTTTTTTGTAAGTTCTGGAATCAGGAAATGTGTATCTTCCAAATTTGTTCTTCCTTTTCCAAAATGTTTTGGTTATTCTGGGTTACATTTCCATGTGAAATGCAGCATCAGCTTGACGATTTCTGGAAAAAAAAATTTAAAAAGAAGAGAAAAAAGGAATAGAGAAAAAGCAGTAAGATATGGAGAAGATTGCATTGAATTTCATTTTCTGACTCTTCATTGCTATTGTATAGAAATACAATTGATTTTTGTATATTGTTCTTATATCCTGCCACATTTCTGAACTTGTTTTTATCTTATATTCTTAATCATATGCTTTACTGCTTAATCTGTGTTAAATATTATAAAAAATACAAAAATGAACAAGATATGATCCCTATTCTGAAGAAGCTGATAGCCTAATTCAAGAAATAAACGTATTGAGTGAATGATTGCCCGTTTCAGCAATGTGCAGGAAAGTACAGAATTGCCAAATGAACACTACAGATAATTAGAGTTCTAGAAAAGTTCAGGGGATGGAGAGACAATTAAAAGTTGGAGAGTCTGGAAAAAACAGAGTAGAAAGGATCTGAAGGCTCACTGATATGAGCCATCCCTATAAACAAACTTTGAATTTCAATATTTGAGAATCCTAAAAATTTCAAGAGCTCCTTCTGCTATGGATGACCCTCAGAGTTACCTGTGCAACAAATATGTATTATCCAGATTTAATAAACTATATCAATTTGCCACATTTGCTTAAGATTTTTAAACTATAAGTAAAACATTTTAGTTACAAAAAAAGACCCTTTCATTCCATCTCTCCTCAGAGATAGTCTCTTAAAGATATTGAGAATCCTTCCCACATATGTTTTTACATTTTTGCTACATATATATATTTTGGGTGTTTAAACATGTACATAAAAGTGTACATATTTTTCTAGACCTTTCTTCAACATCATGCTTTTAAGATTTATCCATGTGATACTTGTAGAGCTAGTTCATTCTTTAAAATATAGTAATAACTTACTATATAGTACTGCAATATAGTCTCATTGTATAAATATTCTAGAATGGATGATCTATAGGTGGATATTTGTTACATCTAGTTTTTTGCTATTTCAAATTGTTATATAATTAATGTTCCGGTGTATGCCTCTGTAGGCTCCTGTATAAGAGTTCTTCTAGGGAATATATCTAGAATAGAAGTTATTAAGGAATAGACTATGCATTCTCAACTTCACTAGATTGCTCTCCAGATTATTCTCCACAGAGGCTGAACTACTTCTTACTCTCATCAATGATATATGAGAATTTCTCTCATTTTATATTCTAACCAACACTGTCAGGTTTTTTTAAAAACTACACATGTCTGGGTCCTATTTTCATAGATTCTGTTAGGGTAACTCTGGAGTGTAGTTTGAAACAGGCCACAGGTGATACTGAAACCCAGTGATTATGAATGAATTTGTATCATTGAGAGCATCAGCTCTATGTATGTATGCATAGTCTAATACATCAGTATGTGAATTGGTATGGTGAAAGGGCCCTAGCACTTTGTTGGTAACATCTGTATTGGATAGATAGATTTATCTGCACTTAGATCCTTGAAGATGGGTAGAGAAGTACCACTGCCCAACATACTTTGTAGATATTGGGTGTATGATTCACCAGCCCACTGACTGGGGACTTAAAGTCCCACCTTTGACAGCTGGGTTGATGGGGGACTATGTTAGCTTTCTGGGAGCTGTCTTGCCTCTTACTAGGTGTGTGGCTGGGTGCCAGTTGTCAGGACTTGCATACGTGCCATCGCTTAGGGCAGGGTGCGTGTCAGCAATGTCTGCCAGCCCGCTGGGTGGTGTCACTGTGTGGAGCATTTGTGGCTTTTTCAAAGCCCCGAGGAATCTGAGAAGCAAGTGAGGGAATGCTGCATGAAAACAAAAGGCAGTGGAAAGAGTGACCAGCCAGCAGGCTCCAGCAGGCTAGAACGCTCTGTCCTTGTTATTACTGCTTCATGAAAATGCCGCCGGCTTCCTGGCAAGGTCTGGAAGGTAGAGGCTTCTTGAGAAAACAAGGACAAGCGATGTGTACTTTCAGGCTGGAATCTGATTGCCCGGCTTCCCTGTTTTCCAGTGGAAGCTGCAGGGTGAGGATGGGAAACCCTCTGCCCCTTGGTGGGTTTAGGCTGCTCTTTCCCTGTCTGCTGGCTGCTTTCCCGAGTTTTCTCCTCCCACTCATACGCAGCACAGTTCTGGTCTCAGAGGCCCAGCAGGGCTGGGCTGGGAGAAACACTGGGCGGTGCCCCGGACAGAGCTGTTCCTCAAGGAGCCATCTGAAGGTCAGTCTAGGGGAGGACAGAGGGCTTCAGCCATAATCCTTGTTCAAGGGGGCTTTGCCACAAAGAAGGGCCTCCTGATTTGGGGCGGTGAGACCAGGGAGAGGTTTCACTCCTTGCCTGCTTTCCTCAGAGCTGTTTATGCCCTGGTATCACACACTCTCACAGGATAGCCTGCCTCAGTTTTCAGAAATGAGGAAGAAGCTCAGGAAAGGCCAGAATTTTCGTTAACTCATTATAGGATGGCTACTTGGACTCATCATTATTTGACTTGTCAGAAGTCAACCTCTGCTTTCCCTCCTGATAATCTGTCAGTGACATATAAAATAACCTAGGTGCAAAACAGGGAAGTACCCAGCATTCTCTTCCTCTCTTGAAAAGAAACTATGAGGATAATGAATAAAAATAGGTCTTTGTGGATACAACAGGGCTGAACTGAGGGTGTGGTTTGCTTGGCAACAGCTCAAGCAAAGTTATTTCTCATGGTCCCCAAATGTTCTTGACTTTGCTCTGCCTGATAAAGTCCTAAAAGACCAGCTTGAATGTGATGTGACCTTTTTTTTTGGTGAAACCTTCCATCGATAGAGTTAATCATTCCCTTCCTTCTGGTCCCGTAGCATCTTGTTTTTATAAAAAGCATTCATCATGTTGTGTGGCAACTACTAACTTGAAATTACAGCTTATTCTATGTGTGTGTACATGTGTGTATATTCCCCCAGCATTTATGGACTGTACTTTAACATAATAGTCTTTTGATAAATATTTATTTGATGAATCAGAATTCCTGAGAAAAAAACCAATACTCAGCTCTAATATTTTCTAATTATCTTGCCTTTTCCTCCTTGGGGTGAAACTACAAGCAGGTTTAGCTCCACATGGGATAGATGACATGCTAAAACCAAATGGTTTTTTTTTTTTAAAGGAACTGCTCCAGAAGAAATGGGTGTTTCAGTTCTACCATTCTATTACAGGTACAGAAATTGTTTCCAGGAAACACTGCCATTATTATCTCTGAAAGGCAAGTCAGTGGAAATTGTTATTTTCCATTTATGGATGGACAAATGGAAGCTTTCTTTCTCATTTACCAATTACAGAATGTGAACTCTGTTCAAAGTACTGTGCTAGGATTTTCATGGGATACAAAGATGGGCAAGACAAGGTTCTTGTTCTAAAGGAGAATTTATAATCTAGTTAGGAGGAAAAAATATTTGTATGCAAAAGTAACTATAACTAGGGAGCATTTTATCTGAATCATATGAGTGGTCCAACAAGAAGTACCGAAGGGAATACCGAAGGTAGGCAAAAGAATTTCCAGTCAAGGTGACCGGGGATATCATGTTAGTCAACACAGCATTTGAGATGAATAGATTTTGCGCTCCTTATTCTCTGTTTGGCCCCTGTATTAGTTTCCTGTGACTGCTGCAACAAATTACCAAACTGGGTGGCTAACAACAACATAATTTTATTTTCTCAAAGTTCTGGAGGCCAGAAGCCTGAAATTAAGGCTTTGGCAGGGCTAGGCTCCCCCCGAAGGCTCTAAGGATGAATCTGTTCCTTGTCTCTTCCAGTTTCTGATGGCTCCAGGATTCCCTGGCTTGTGGCTACTTCACTCCAGTTCTGATTCTGTGGACATGCTGCTTCCTCCTCTTCTCTCTCAGAACTCAGTCTACTTCTCTTTTATTAGCATACATGTGATTGCACTTAGGGCCCACCCACGTAAACTAGGATACACTCTTCCACTCAGGATCCTGAAATCAATCACATCTTTTGCATGTACTATAATTTTCTCAGGTCCCAGGCAGTAGTGTGTGGATATATTTTTTTGAGGTGCACTAGGTAGCCCATGACAGCCTCCTATCCTCCTATTCCCTGCTCTGTGCCCCGTGAGGCTGTTATCTACAGATGACTTGCCTGGGCTCCATTGCCCTCTTGCTTACTGTTGGGTTTAGCCAGTGGGAGGCATCAGCAAGTATCAAAGGGTAGGAGAAAAAAAGAGGTTGACGTATTTCTTCTTCCTTCTTCTGCTTTAGCACCAGGTTCTGGCAGCAGCTATGCCCTTTCGCAGCTAGAGCTCCTTCAGGACTCTCATAACACCTTTTCCATCCCTTGTCTCTTCAGTCCTGGGCTTCTACTCTCACTAGTCCTTGGGTGCCTCAATACTTCCTGAGCTCCAGAAACCCTGCCTACATCTTCGTAGATAGTGTCTTCATCAAATTATTGTCAAAATCCCAGTGGAGTGTGAGTTTCCTGCCATGATCTTGACTGATACAGACACCGGGAGGCAAAAATTTAATTTTCAGAACAGAGATAGACTCAAGTTGCCTCCATCTAAGTTTAAGTAATGACCAGTGGGGACTGGAAGGTGATTCAGCACACAAGACAGCCATAGCAGCTGGGTTATCTTGTGGGCTCTTTGGCAGTAAATATCTGTTGCTTTGTACTCTAATTATCTGCTATTATTGTGACTCTATTCTGTTGCCCTTGCTACTAAGTACTTTCTATTCTTTTCTTTGTCTCACAGTTTCTATTGCTCATGGTTTCTGCTGCTACGTGATGTCAGCTTTCTTCCCTCTGTGAATCTTTTTGTTTCTCCCTACTGCTGACTCTCTCTTTGTGTTTCATATTCAACCCTCCAAAGGGCCTGACTGGTTTGGCTGCTCACCATCAAGTACAAGCAGTTAGGAAGAACTTCCTCTGACAAGTTGTTATATGAGCATAAGAGCTCTAGGGTAGGTGCCTGCTCCTGGACTAAATGGTTTTGCTTGAAATGGCAGAATAAATTGATACATAATTCAGTGTTCTGTCAATTAGAAATCCTTGAGAAGTGGTTATGGGTGTGGCAAGCATTCTGACACTTCCCAGGGTGGTTATCAAAACTCACAAGTCCTTCTGTTGCCTAGTTCAATAGCAGAGGCATGGTGGTCTCTGAAAAGCACAACACATGTTTGGAAAAAGCAAGCAGCCCAGAATAGCTAATGGTGTAATTAAAATAGAGAAACATTACCATTGGCATTAAAGCTGGAAATGTAGGTCACAACAGTTTGTGGAGGGCCTTGAGTGAAGATTTGTTTTAGAAGGAACTTTAAACATTATTTTATGTGCAGTCAAAAGTTAGTGAAGGTTTTTTGAAAGTGGGAGAGCAAGATAAAATCAGTTTTTAGGGCTGTTTATCTGATGGCAGTGGTATTCAGATTGGATCAGAAGTAGGAAAATGTGGAAACAGAAAGACAAATTAGGAAGGTGTTATAATAGCATAAGTTAGAATAATGGGGAACCAAGCCAGAATGAGACTGGAAAGAAAGGGAAAGTTCTTGTAAGAACTTCAGAGCAAGAGTAGATTTAGGATTGAGGCTAGTTTTGAGCCACTGGTTCAGAATATTTTTACTATCAAGGGTGGCGGTATGTATTTGGAGGAATACATGAATTCTATCAGACATACTAATAAGACTGACAATATTTTTACCAGCTATTATCTTTTAGAATACATTTTTGGAAGCTTGGCCCTGAGCCAAGGGAGGGTAGGACATGGTGGTTCCACTGAGAGAAATTGAGTCTGAATGTCTTAGCCTATATTTTCTAGAAAAACAGAACTCAAAGCAAGAATTAATGCTAATGTTTTATTTAGGAGATGTAATCCTAGGGCAGTAAGAGTGAGAGAAAAAGGGAAGAGAGACTGAGAAAGAGAGGAAGCGATGCAAGGTGATGTTTGAATAATCTACAGAGGCAGTAGGTACACCTGCCTGTGCATGCAGAATATCTCCAGACATTCTGCATGGCAAAAACATGCTCAGGTAAGTTCTTGGGATGGAGAAAGTAAAAGTAACCCATCTTCATGGTTCTCTTCCATCTCCTATTTCCCAGTGATCAAAATGTACCACACCAAAAGTTTCTTTCCTCAGACTTTTAAGTTATGTCATATGTTCCTATTAATAGTCTCTTAGCAAGCCACAGCCAATGCTCTATGGCATGGCCTTTAGTCCTAGTTGGGGAGTAGAGAGAGAAGCCAGAAATTCATGGTGTGTAGCTGATAAGCCTAGTTGCTCAATGGCAACCAAGGGGGAGGGCCAGGCTGGGAGAGTGGCAGATAAGCTCCAGCCCCAGGTAGCAGGATTCCGTGTACCCAAACAAAGCAAGCTAGCTGCAGTCATGGCTGAGACAGAACTGGAACCACCTCCAGGAAGATAGTGTTCTGAGGGTTACAGAAGGAATAATCAGAGACAAGTACATTCCTAGACAGCATAGAATAAATGAGTCTCAATATGGGCTCTGGAGACTGGCAGAGCTGTGCTTAAGTCACAGCTGTATATGATCTTAAGCAATTTACTTAATCTCTTCAAGCCAGTTTCTTTACTCACAATATGGGGATGATGATACTATATAGCTCATGCTTGTAAAGTATTTGGCATGATGCTAGGCATACAGTAAATGCTAAGTAAATTATGGCAATTACAGTCATTAATATCATTCTTGGATGACTGCGTAATCTTCCCAATGCTTTCTTTTCTCCTGGCTGACTCTGCCATGTGCTGCTCCTAAATCTGTCTTGAGCAGGTTGGGTGGCTTGAGCTTGAGTCCTTTGTTACTGTCGGGGGCAGCTGGCTCTGGATCACTCCACAGTTTGGGTCATGGAGCCCCACTGAAGTGGCTCCCTAAGGTACTGACACATTAAGCCCTAAGAAAGTAGCACCAATAACCCATCACCTTTGGTATGCAGATATGACATATTTTACATAACCATTTGCTTTTAAACATTTTTTTCCCTTCAAAATAGAAAAATAATGTTGCCTTGGTGCCCCAAGACAGCACAGTCAAATACATAATAATTGCTAGATCCACACAATAAAGAGGTTCCTATTAGATTTTGAAAACAGAAGAGATCACCCTTACACAAATGGCATTTGATGGGACATCATCTCTAAATTATATATATCAAAATTTCTTTGTTCCCATAAATTGAAATCCTTTTGACTTTTCATAAGCATATTAAATGCCAAGAGGAACACATATCTGAAGTTTGCAGGACAACAACAAAAACAGACGTATCACTCTTTTGTTCAAAACCCCGTATCACACAGAATAAAAATTTGATTATTTACCAATGGCCTTTAATGACCTATGGGCTCTAGTCTTCAGTTGTCAGACCTCATCTTTTAATAACTACGAGGCAGGAGAGCATACTCGGGTACTTAAGAGCGCCAAATGTCTCTAGAGACTAACTACCTGAGTACCAGTTCCATCTCTATCATTTGAGAGTTATGTGATTTGGAGACAGTTATTTAACCCTCCTGTGGCTCAGTTTCCTCATCTGGAAAAGAGAAAAAAACAGCACCATGCCACAAGTTGTTGGGAAGATTAGTTAATATTTTTAGTGCTTAAAATACTGCTACTAGTAAGTGTAAGTATTAGTCACTCGGTTGTGTCCGACTCTTGGTGACCCCTCTGGCTGTAGCCCGCCAGGCTCCTCCCTCCATGGGATTTTCCAGGCAAGAATACTGGAGTGGTTGCCTATCTAAGTGTTAGATAAATAACATACTTCCTCTTATTCATTATACTCCAGCCACAGTGGCCTCCTTTCCATGCCTCCAGAAGGCCAAGCACACTCCTGCCCAAGGACCTTTGTATTTGTTGTTCTCCCAGATGGCCACATGCCCAACTTCCTCTCCTCCTTCAAGTCTTTGCTCCACTATCACCTTTTAAAGGATGACAACTCTATTTAAAATAGCAATCTCCTCCTATGCTTTGTTTGTTTTTCTCATTAGCACTTATCTACTTTAATACTCTATACAGTTTTCATATTTACTTGTTTTTCATCTGTCTCCTCCAATTGGAAGGTAAACAAGGGCAGAAATATTTATTTTATCCTCTGATGTATCTTAAGCACCTAGACCATTGCATGTGCTAGATGCTCGATACTATTTGTGGAATGAATGAATGCATTGTTTTCAAGTAAAGAGTCTACATATTTTGAAGATTGATTTGTAAATGAGATTCCTATGCAAATGCAAAAGATCTCCTCCAAAGTTGTTCTCTTAGGTTGAGTAGATAAGATCTCCTTCCCACAACATTTTTTAAGACGTTAATTAGCAAAACTTTTTTTTCCCTTAAATACAGTAAAGGTAAATTTT
Source organism: Giraffa tippelskirchi (assembly GCF_054371585.1). Lineage (NCBI taxonomy): Eukaryota > Metazoa > Chordata > Mammalia > Artiodactyla > Giraffidae > Giraffa > Giraffa tippelskirchi. The sequence continues at coordinate 138,922,730 of NC_137284.1, forward strand.
AGCTGAAACTTAGGGAAAGCTACCTTAATTAGTAATGAGCATATTCTGAATTAATAAAATCGATCAACTCCTGATTAATCGCTAGTGGACTCTGTGGCACAGTCATTTATCCAACATGACCTAGAAGTCATGGCCTGTCATCAGGATATGGAAAGAAGAGAACTAGTAAACACTTGCTCTAGGTTAGATAAGCTGCTGGGTCAGACCTATGAGGAAAATATTATCATCCCCATAGTATAAACAAACCAAGGCCACAGAGGCCCCAAATCACATACCTAATAGGTGATAGAGCCCATATACAATGTATTGGCTTGCAAAATCCATGCTCCTTCTAGTGTCTCACTTTGAGCCTCAGATTTCACATTTCACATGTAGTAAAATTACTGGGCTTCCCTGGTAGCTCAGCTGGTAAAGAATCCACCTGCAATGTAGGAGACCTTGTTGATTCCTAGGTCATGAAGATCCTCCTGGAGAAGAGATAGGCTACCCACTCCAGTATTCTTGGAATTCCCACTCCAGATTCTTTATGCAGATGGTAAAGAATCCACCTGCAATGTGGGAGACATAGAGGCCTGGGTTTGATCCCTGGATTGGGAGGATCCCCTGGAGGAGGGCATGGCAACCCACTCCAGTATTCTTGCCTGGAGAATCCCCATGGACAGAGGAGCCTGGCAGGCTGCAGTCCATGATGTCGCAAGGAGTTGGACATGACTGAGCAACTAAGCACAGGACAGCACAGCACAGTAACATTACTAAGGCACAGTTATTATGACAATGAAAATAATATATGTAAAGTAAAACACTCAATAAATGATGGGTTTTTTTTAATGGTTAAACTTTGGGAATGATGAAGAGACTTATCAGAGCCTCTCCAGGGAGAAATATGTGAGCCCCAACTTACCTGGACAAGTGAAGTAGATCTTATGGGATAGATTAGTGGAGAAGTAACATTTTAAGAATTTTCAATTTAATGCAAATTTAAATGCATATTGTACTTTTACTTGCTAAGTTGACTTTGCTCAGTCACTCAGTCATGTCTGACTCTTTGTGACCCCATGGACTGTAGCCCAGCAGGCTCCTCTGTCCATGGGATTCTCCAGGCAAGAATACTGGAGTGGGTTGCCATTTCCTCCTCCAGGGGATCTTCCCAACCCAGGGATCAAACCTGTTTTTCCTGCACTCCTGCATTGATAGGTAGCTTCTTTACCACTGAGCAACCAGGTTCCCAATAGTTGACTTTATGGACTCTAATTAACCAAATTTGAGACAATTTGATCACCACAATTTGATTGGTTGTATCAAAAGAAAAAGTCACATATTCAAAGTGATTTGAAAAGTTGGGAGGGAGAGGAAAGAAGAGATAGGGGAGAAATGGGAAAAACCAAACCTTCTTCTTTACAGAAGAATGCCAGCTCATAAATGTTGAATTGATGAGGGTTAAGAAGAACACTGTTGTGCAATTCTCAATATAATAACTGATTCAATCAAGGACTATCAGTGGATGATAAAACCTTTGGGTAAAGGGTAGATGGGTGTCATGGGCTGAATTACGTTTCCCAAAAAAGGTTTGTTGAAATCCTACCCCCAGCCCTCAGAATGTGATCTTATTTGGAAATAGTTTTGTTGAGATGTAATTAGTTAAGATGAGGTCATACTGTAGAAGGGTGGGATCCTAATGACTGGTGTCCTTGTAAGAAGATAGACATGGGACAATATGGGGACACATGGAGAATGCCACAGGATGATGGAGGCTGAATTGAAGTGCTGCAGCTACAAGTCAAGGAATGTCTGGAGCTAAAAGAAGCTGGAAGAGTCAAGAAAGGATTCTCCTCTAGAGTTTCAGAGGGAGCCTACCAACACATTGTTTTCATACTTCTTGTCTCCAGACTATGAGACAATAAATTCCTGTTGTTTTAAGCCAGCCAATCTGTGGGTACTTTGTTATAGCAGTCTTAGGAAATTAATACAATGGCAAGCAGGATAGACAAAGCACACCAAAGTATCACCTTGTTTATTTCAGAGAGAAAGCTTTCCAAAGGAGAACTCTGTCAGTTACCATTTAATCAGGTAACAAACTTAACTAACAGTGGGACAATCACTAACAGTGGGACAATCTGACATGTATACCTCCTGATATTATGCAATAAGAGGTAAACAATATCAGTTTGATAGACTGAGTGCACATGTCTTGTAATGTGACTTTGCAGCAACTCCAATCAAGAGGTAGTTGATTTCTCGACCACTTGAGTCTAGGCTGGCTTCATTACCTTGTTACCTAATTGATATTTTGGGCCAAATACTTCTTTGTTGTAAGGGGTTGTCCTGTGTATTTTAGGATATTCAGCAGCATCCCTGGCCTCCATCCACTTGATACCAGTAGCACTTCCAGTCATGACAATCAGAAGTATCTCCAGGCATTGCTAAATGTCTACCTCAGAGCACTGGACTCGAGAGACAGAATCAAATGCAATGTATGGACTTTAATAAGATCTTGGATAAAAAAAAAGATGGCTATAAAAGATATTTTGATGATTAGAATAATTTGAATGTGGATTTAAAGATATTGAATCATTAATTTTTCTAGGTCTAAAAATAGTATTGCAGTTATATAGGAGAATGCCTTTATTCTTAGGAGATGTATGCTGAATTATTTTGAGTGAAACCTCATAAAATATTCAACTTACTTTCAAATGGTTCAGTGGATAACAGTATATGTTTATAGAAGGAGATAAAGGAGAGGTGACAAAGTGTTAACAATTGGTGAATCTGGGTGAAGAGTATAGGGTCATTCATCGTATCATTCTTTTGAACTACATGAGTTTGTTTTTTTTTTTTTTTTTTCAAACTACATGAGTTTGAAAATATTCAAAATGGAATGTTGGGGGTATAAAGTGTTAGTCTCACCTCCACTGACTGACTCTTTACTGACTTAATATAATACAAAGAGCAGGCTTGTTCTAAATAAATCTTGTGTTCTAAATAAATCTTGTGTTCTAAATCATTCTGTGTTACCTGGATAAAGAGTTAGCTCATACCAGGTATGAGGGGTTGGAGCTGAGGAAGGGGGCTTCTCCCAGCCTAAGGAACTAACTATACACAAGCCCAGCTTCTCATGTGACTACTGGCTTCCTTTCTCTTGTGTAACACCCCACAGGACCAAAAGCCAATGGCTGGGCAGCTTGTGTGTGTTTCCCAGACAACTCGGGTAAACAGCTCGCACCAAAATCCAGGTTGCCTAGTGCCAAAACAGTCTGGATATTCCTTTCACTGATAAGGCTACTCTCAAACTTGCTGTACACCAGAAGGAGACCAAAAGATAGGCCGAATTCCCTTCTCTGGAAAATCATTCTGTGAGGCCAGCAGGTCAGCCAGGGACACTAAGAGAATGGGGTCTCTTGGCCCTCCCTTTTGTTAAAGATATTGTGAATTTTCTCTTTCCAAAGTAAAATCTAATTATTTTTCATTTTATTTATTATTATTTTAAAAAATTTTTGGCTCAGACAGTAAAGAATCTGCCTGTAATGTGGGAAATCTGGGTTTGATCCCTGGGTTGGGAAGACCCCCTGGAGAAGTATTCTTGCCTGGAGAATTCCATGGACAGAGGAGCCTGGTGCTCCTGCTGCTACAGTCTGTGGGGCCCCAAAGAGTCAGACACAACTGAGCGACTAACATGTTCGCTTTCACAGTATGTGAGACCTTAGTTCCCCAACAGGAATTGAACCCATGTCCCCTGCAATTGGAAGGTGAAGTTTTAACCACTGGACCACTAGGAAAGTCCTCCAAATCCAGTTTTTTTAATCTATACCTATGATGTAGTAAAATTCAAATCATGCCTTGGTACACTAAAGCTTAGGCAACTGTAAAGAGACCCTTCTTGTAAGAGAGCTAATATTGAAAACATAGACAAAACTCAGAAACCGAAAAGGAAAGTGCTAATAAATGCTTTAGTGTAAAATAAAATACTTGAAACTTTTTAATGGTAAAAACAAATATGATAAAAACAACAAGAAAATACTATAAATTTAGCCAAAAGACAACTGGTGTAGAAGAAAATAATTAGTTGTAACACAACACAAAGTATTTATTTCATTATTGTATAAAGACATCTTACAGTTTAACAAGGAAAAAATGAACAGAAAAAAGGGCAAAGAATATGAACATGTATTTCATAAAGAAAATAAGAATGGCAAAACTACTTGGAAAAAAATACAATTTCATTAGTGCTTAGAAAAATGGAAATCATAGCAATGTGATACCATTTTTATCTACCAGATTGACAAAAACTTGAAAGTTTGGCAAAACTTCATTTTGACAAGGGTATAGGTGAACTTTTACTGTTGGTGGAAATGGAACAACTGTTTGGAGGTTACAATTTGGCAACATCTAACCCAATTTTTAAATGTATATATACTTTAACCTAGCAATTTCAGTTACAGGAATTTATCCTAATATAGAGCAATACAAATTTCCAATGACACATGTATAAAAATGTTCATAGAAACACTTTATAGTAACAACTAGAAATTATTTAAATGTTCATCAATGGGGCAGTGGTTAAATAAATTATGGCACATCCAATGATTAAAAGATCTTAAGAAGATCTGTATGTGCTGACATGGAAATATTTCTGATGTATTATTTAAATTAAATAAATAAATTATTAAATTAATTTTAAATCAATTAATTATTAAATTATTTATTTAAATTAATAAAACAAGGTATAGGTGATTAGGAAAAACTCACTCTTCCTCCTCTGTCTCCTTCACTATCTATCACATTTACAACATTTCTGACACCAGATACGTGGGAAATTTCCCCACATCAAGCAATTCTCTATGACATGAGCTGGGTGTCCTACAATTTAATACAATCTTGACACAAGGGCTTCCCTCATGGCTCAGCTGGTAAAGAATATGCCTGCAATGCGGGAGACCTGGGTTTGATCCCTGAATTGGGAAGATCCCCTGGAGAAGGGAAAGGCTACCCACTCCAGTATTCTGGCCTGGAGAATTCCACGGGCTGTATAGTCCATGCGGTCACAAAGAGTCAGACACGACTGAGTGACTTTCACTTTCACTGACACTATTTACCTGGACACTATCCCACAGGTTAAAGGCTCAGTCCTATGAGATTGCCCCCTACTTCAGAGTAACCAGGTTCCCAGGTTATCCATGATTTCTGTCTGATTTGGCTACAAACTGGAGGTTCCCATGATCTCCTACCCCTTGGATTGCATTATTTGCTAGAACAGCTCAAAGAATTAAGAGAAACAGTTATGTTTATCAGTTTATTACATAACAAAGTGTAATGTAAAGGATCCAGATGAACAGCTAGATGACAAGACACATGGGGCAAGGTCTGGGAAGGTCTGAGGGCAGGAGTGGTTCATCCTCCCACTGGGTAGATGTGTTCACCTGTCTGGAAGCTCTCCAAACCCCATACTATTGGGATTTTTATAGAGGCTTCATCACACAGGCATAATCAATTAATTATTAATTCCATTTCTATTCCTTTTTCCCCCTCTCTGGAGAATGGGTGGTAGGGCTGAAAATTCCAAGCTTCTAATCTTGGCTTGGTCTTTCTGGAGACCAGGCCTCATCCAGGAGCCATCCAATAGCTCACCTCACTAAAATAAAAGAGGCTACAAACCCCCAGGAAATTCAAAGCTATTTAGGAACTCTGTATCAGGAAGCAGGGTCGAAGACCAAATATCAGAACAAAAGATGCTCCCAGTGTTCTTATCACTTAGGGTTTAGTAGTTCTGTGCTGAAACTGGAGAACAGTTCAATGCATATATTTTCTATTATCTCGCAATAGGATACTGTATATTTGTATATTTTATGATCTGCTTTGTGGGAAAATGGTGTGTATATATACATATATATATGTATATATATATGTATATGTATACATACACCTATATATATGTATATATAGGTATATGTATATATACACCTATATATTTATGTGGAAAAAATACACAAGAAATACCTTGGGATACCTTGGGATACGCTTACCTTGGGATAAGCGACTCTTGAGAGTCCCTTGGACAGCAAGGAGATCAAACCAATCAATACTAAAGGAAGTCAACTCTGAATATTCGTTGAAAGGACTGATGCTGAAGCTTCAATACTTTGGCCACTTGATGTGAAGACCCAGCTCATTGGAAAAGACTCTGATTCTGGAAAAGATTAAAGGCAAAAGGAGAAAGGGGCAGCAGAGGATGAGATGGTTAGATAGCAATGGACATGAATTTTAGCAAACTCTGGGAGACAGTGAAGCCTGGCATGCTGCAGTCCTTGGGGTCACAAAGAGTTGGACACGACTTAGTGACTGAACAATAGCAACAACAACTCTAGATAAAAGTGGAAAAGATTTTTTTTTTTCCATTTTAAGGGTTTTTGAAGTTGACTTTATTTTCATTAGTGGTGTTTTACTTTTACAATTAAAAAATATACACAGATCGTGCCTTGAAACAGCTTTTAAAATGGCAATCAGTGCCCCTTCTGATACTTCTGAAGAAAATACTTAAATTACTGAAGTAAGATGAGGCTGTGGATAGATAAATATGTATGGGGATGCAAACATGCCAGTAGTATCGAGCCGCCGCAGCTAGGTATATGATTTTTAGAATCTAGCTAGGCTGGATCAGTGCAGTTAGCAACTTTCTTAAGCAGCCTCAGGTCATTCACCTTTCTAAAACTGCACAGGCCATGCCTTTTAGCAAGATTCCTGTTGGAAAGCCACAGTAGCCAGCAAGGGAAAAAAAAAAAAACACAATGTGACAGGACATTTTCTTTCTCCTTCTCTCCTGAGTTTTTTCAGGAACGTGGAAACTAAGATATAAACATGATTCAAAAGTACTGAGATATGGGGAAAATTTGCAAAGGTGTTCGGATGATTCTAGCTGTTTATAAAAGCACCACATTCGCGTCTGGCTGAGTCTCTAAGACACCCCAGGTAATAATCTGAGAGGACAGCCTCTATCAGGGGAACATTTTCTGTTCCCAGTGAAGTGGCACATTCAGTTCCTGGTACAGGCTCACTTAATTCCTATTAGTCATTTCACAGCAGTATCTTGGGAAGAAAAAAATCTCAAATACTTTTGGGTGATTTCACAAGTAAACTAAAAACAAGACAGTCCCTCTTTTCTCCCAGTTCCCATTTGTTTACAAATTTCAAGTCAGTAAAATATGTCTGCCTTTGTGGATATTTCTCTGCTGATGTACCTACCTGGTTTCCACTCTACTTGGGTACCTAGATTTATTGCCACAACATAGCAGGTGGATCCTGGACCACACACCCTGGTTTCTCATTTAATTGATGGTGAAATTTTTATTTCGTGGTTTGTGATTTGAAGGTTGTTCTGGGACACTGCTTAGAAACACAGGTCACTACTAAGTAAGACACTGGATCTGATCAAGGTTTGTTTGTTATTTTCTATGTTGTTTAAGGACATTAGATGAATGCTTAAATTTGTTATTGAAGAGTTGCCATGAATCCTAAAGATGCCCATACGGGATTATTATTGTAGGTTGGTTTGTGACAGCTGGCCTTGATTTAGTTACTTCCTCAAGAAGACACTTTGAACAATTATTTAAATGCCTCCCCTCTGCAATTACAATAATAAAGATGATGATGATTTTGCAACTGAATATGTAATTCAGGATGCATACACTCAACTACTGTTTTTAGCTTGCTTCTCTTTCTACATTGATGTCAGCTGCTGTTGTCAGGATGACTGAAGAACAGAGAACCACTTTTCTATTGAGGGTCACCAAACTACATTAAAAAAAGTAAGCGAAGGTAAACACAGGGAGTTCTAAGAAAAATAATGATTATAGTTAAACTATACTTGCTAAACTATGAGCAAGCATTTTTTTCTCCTTGGAGAGAAAAATATAGTATTTTCAGAACTTATCTGCTTTTAAAATGAACAAATTTCTTAATTATAAATATCTGACAGTGGTTTTGTTCTATAGCACAGTCAACGAAGGAGCCACAAGTGGGAAAGATGGTGAAAGAGAGGAGGGAGGTGTCTGTTGCCAATAACCAGGAGACAATATAGAGTAAAAGAAATGGAGTCAGATGCAGAAGGACAGGAAGATGCAGAGGGTCATATAGATAAACAAGGGGTAAGAGGAATGAGAAAGACAGTAATAGGGTGGGAGAACAGGTGAAGGAGATAGGTAGGTAGGAAGAAAGAGGAAGTGGAAGAGAAACATGAATAAAGAAAGAGGAGACAACAGACCGAGTAATGTGGGGGATTAAAAAAAAAAAAAGCATCTAAGTTTGTTTTTAAGATGAATGTGGGATCTCTAGAGCGTGGCATTTATACCACCATTACCTGTTACCAATTCTCTGAAATACTGATCAACGACTGCTCACAATTCTAAGCACTAAAATCACTTTAATTGTAGACTTGGTGGATAACTTGGGTAAGTTGACATGGAAACCTTATAAAATGGATGTCCAAGCTAGGTGCCATTGCGGTGTCTGGCTGCTGGAGGCTGCCTTCTCAGGAGAAACCCCCAAGGGAGGAGGAGAGCTCAGCTGTCAGTTATAGGTAGCTTCTGGCCTGCCACTCTCCTGAGGCTTAACGGTAAAAAGTTTTCAACATTGACTACACAAAGAAATGTGCTCATCAGAGAATCCCACTGTAAGGCCGGTTATTGTGGGGGGCTATGAGAGCAGAGATTCCAACATTAAACTGGATAAAATTAGGCCAAAGGCCAGAGGTTCTCAAACTTCGTACTATATGTTTAGTAAGTGGCATTGCTAAAAACTGCTCCTGGAAGTGGGGGGAGAAGATAATTTTGAACTTATTTGGAAATATATAGGAAGAAAACAAATCAAAATTATCAACATGGTAAGAAAGTCTGCATAAAAATCTACATTGGAGAAATAATTTGACCTGATTCCAACATCTGGTGTCTCTTTGAAGACAAGCTTCTGTTGATGTGCTTAGATGGATCTGAGATGGGGAACCAGGAGAAATAGTTGGCTTCTTTTCTGCTTGTCTGTTGTACTCTATAGCTCAGTTCAGTCCCCTGTCCCACTGGGCATTCCTGTGTTCCCTTATTTTTTGACCTATTCGAGTTCTGTTCTCTTTGGGGAGCCTCCTAGAATTGCTTTCACCATGCTCTCCTATTTCTGTCATTCCCCAGTTCCCTCTATCCAGTTCCCATTGTTTCAGTAACACTGGAACTTATATAACCTTCCCATCACCTATACTTCCCTGGTGGCTCAGACAGTAAAGAATTTGCCTGTAACGCAGGAGACCTGGGTTCAATCCCTGGGATGGTAAGATCCTCTGGAGAAGGGATAGGTTACCCACTCCAGTATTCTTGGGTTTCCCTGGTGACTCAGATGGTAAAGAATCCACCTGCAATGCGAGAGACCTGGGTTCAATCCGTGGATTGGGACGATGTCCTGGAGAAGAGAATGGCTACCCACTGCAGTATTCTTGCCTAGAGAATTCCAAGGACAGAGAAGTCTGGTGGGCTACAGTCCGTGGGGTTGCAAAGAGTCAGACACGACTGAGTGACTAACACTTTCACAATTTTCAACTATGCTAATATTCTTAATGAGAAAAGACAGAGGAGGAAGCTGGAATCCCCAATCAGCCCCATCCTTTCATGCTACGTAACATAGACATATGTCCATGTATAGTGGCCTGGAGTCAAACTTTCCTAGTGTAGGAAGGGATTCTGATAGGCTGACTTTCATGTGAAATAGGAAGAATAGGTTGCTTTGAAGACCCAAAGGAGGGAATGCCAGTAGACCTATGGGATTGTTTCTAGATGATTCTACTATGTTCTGGAGATAGCTTTAATAAGGAAATATGATATCCGGCCTGTGGCCTTGCAGAGATAATGCTACTGCTAACCACTATGACTACCATTATGCTCTTATATTATATATGGTAATTCTTTCTGACTGTGTATTAACCTGTTTAATATCTGGCTACTTGATTGTGAGTTCTTTAATAGCTAGATGTATGCCAGCACCTGGCACATAGTAGGTGTTTACTGAATGGATGGATCAAAGTTTAAGCAGTCCAGGCAATAAAAGTGAGAGCAAGCAGGATGAAACAAGGGAGAATAGACAGGAGCTAGTTCCATCTCCTCTTTCACAAAGGCCAGGTTTAACCCTGACAGTGGTCATGGACAACTGCACTGAAGGATCCTGACTTGATGAATCCCCTTAACCTCAAACATTTCTACCCAGAGGGCTGGGATACTTTATTTTTTTGAGTTACTTTCACTTTTCCCAAAAGACCATTTGGTTCCAAATACAGTAGGAATCAGTGTTAATTGCTTTTTGGAATATTATTTTGTCGGCTTTGTTTAGATGTGGTAATTTGCAAAGCAACCCCCAGCAGTTGACAGTTCATCCATAGCTGTGGTGTTCAGACATTTCCTGGGATTCCTGCCCACTGCCTAGGCAGTGTTTGCCAGGACTTGTGCTCACCTGGGATTAATTTGGAATCAGTAGTGCTTTGTTGTGTCTAGAATTTTTAAAATTCTGAAAGGGTAAAGGCCCAATCTTACTTAATCCAGAAAATAAAAGTGTACTAACTCATAATTTAAGATTTAGCAGGTGCGTAAAGATCATCTCGTCCACACTTGGTGGAAGAGGAAATTGCAGCTCTGACATATTCAATGACAAGGTCAGTTGGGTGGTAGCTGGGAGGCTGGGATTAGAATCTATGTTCTTTGTGGCACCAAACTGTGAGCTGGGGTCCTCTGGATTTATGTCTGTGTGGATGTGAGTGTTCAAGTTACTATTTGTTTCTTTTTGAAGCTCTTTTCCCTGGCTAGAGACTTTCTGGTCCTCCTTCACACATGCTTCAAGGTCACAGCTCAGACCAAAGTGTTTACAGAAAAACTAGGCACTTATGAGAGGATTCGTTGCCAGTCCCTGCACTCGCTGTGCCCTGGCTTCAACCAAGCTCAGCAAACCAAGGGAGGGATAAAGTGGTCCCTGGAAGGAGGAATTTCTCCGTTTAGATGCCAACATGCAAAAGGATGAATTCTGTCTGACTTCTCCAGCAAGTGGAGGCTGCTGCCACTGCTGCCACCTCCTGGGGAAAGAAAGATCCAAGCTTCATACCTGAAGCTACTAGTCTCAGGGTCCACCTGTGACTTGGGCAAAGGCCACACTGGGGCTAGGCTGAAGTTCCTTGGTTCTAGAAAATAAAAGGGATATCCCTTTACTTAGAAAATATTAGTATTTGCTTTTAATTTACTCCTTTTGTCAGCGTTGTGCTCAAAGAAATGATTTTAAACAGAGATGACAAAGTTGCAATGAATTAATATGGAAACCATGAGAAAACAGAAGTAAGGCTGAGGCAGAGCCTTAGGAAAACACCAGATTTGTTCTCTTGGCTTTCTGAATCCTAAATCCTGGGGGGATGTTAGTAATGCATACACCTGAGAATTGTATAATAACGAGGACACATTGGAGTTTTAACTCAAAAAATCTGAGTTCACTTGCAGGGCTGTTCTGAGGATTAATTGAGATAACATATAGGTCCCATCACTTCACGACAAACAGAAGGGGAAAAAGTGCAGGCAGTGACAGACTTTATTCTCTTGGGCTCCAAAATCACTGCAGACAGTGACTGCAGTCATGAAATTAAAAGATGCCTGCTCCTTGGAAGGAAAGCTATGACAAATCTAGACAGCATATTAAAAAGCAGAGACATCACTTTGCTGACAAAGGTCCACATAGTCAAAGCTATGGTTTTTCCAGTAGTCATGTACGAAATGTGAGAGTTGGACTATAACAAAGGCTGAGTGCTAAAGAATTGATGCTTTTGAATTGTGGTGCTGGAGAAGGCTTTTTGAGAGTTCCTTGGGCTGAAAGGAGATCAAACCAGTCAATCCTAAAGGAAATCGACCCTGAATATTCACTGGAAAGACTGATGCTGAATCTGAAGCTCCAATACTTTGGCCACCTGATGGGAAGGGTCAACTCACTGCAAGAGACCCTGATGCCGGGAAAGACTGAAGGCAAAAGGAGAAGAGGGTGGCAGAGGATGAGATGGTTAGATAGCATCACTGACTCAATGAACATGAAATTGAGCAAACTCTGGGAGATGGTGAAGGACAGAGAAGCCTGGCGTGGTGCAGTCATGAGGTCGCAGAGAGTTGGATATGACTTAGCGACTGAATAACATTTAAGTTCCTGGTATGTGAGAAATGTTCAATGGGAATTATACTGAGGCAAATTTATTCTTCTGATGGCCATGGTGATTTTCTTCATTTACTGACCAGAAATTGATTGATAGCTTCCATGCCTTTAATTCTTTTCAGTCTTCTGATCTATAGATGGTCCCTAGGCTAACTCATTTTATTTTTTAAAAGTGAAGTCGCTCAGTCGTGTCCGACTCTGCGGCCCCATGGACTGTAGCCCACCAGGCTCCTCCATCCATGGAATTTTCCAGGCAAGATTACTGGAGTGGGTTGCCATTTCCTTCTCCAGGGGATCTTCCTGACCCAGGGATTGAACCTGGGTCTCCAGCATTGCAGGCAGATGCTTTTACCGTCTGAGCCACCAGGGAAGCCCTGGTAAATATAGTCATAAATTATTGCTATGGACTGAATGTTTGTGGGCAACCCCATCCACAATTCATATGTTGAAGCCCTAATCCCAATGTGCTATTAGGTGGAGACAAGACCTTTGAAGTAACTAACTTCAGACACCATCATGACGGTGGAGCCCCTGATGGTATTAGTGCTCTTACAAGAGGATGAAGAGATGAGAGCTCTTCTTCTTTGGGTATGTGAGGATACAGCAAGGAGGCAACCATCTGCAAGCTAGGAACAGGGCTCTCACCAGACACCGGAATCTACTAGCACAATGATCCTGGACTTTCCAGTCTCCAAGTATGAGAAATAAACATCTGTAGTTTAAGATGCACAGTAAATGTTATTTCGTTATAGCAGCCTTTGTTATGTTGACTAAGAAAAAGTGGTAAATAGAAGTGGGGGTGCTGCTATAACAAATACCTAAAAATATGGAAGCAGCTCTGGAATTGGATAATGGGCAGAGGCTGGAAGATTTTTGAGCTGTCTGCCTAGAAGCAATTCTGGTGACAGCCCAGAAAGAGAAGAGAAGAGCTGGAGAGAATGCTTTCATCTTCTTAGGGAATATAAATAACCATGAACAGAATGTTGGTAGAAATATGAACAGTAAAGACCATTTTGGTATCAGATAGTAAAGGGGGAACATGTTATTGGAAACGAGAGGCAAGAGGATTCCTGTTATAAAGTGCCCAATACTTGGCTGAATTATGTTCAGGTTCTAGTGTTTGTGGAAGGTAAGAATTGGCAAGTTATGAAATTTGGTATCTAGCTGAGGAAATTCCTAAGCAAAGTGTTGAAGGAGCTGCGTGGTTCCTCCTGATTACTTGCACAGCAAAATATAAGAAGAGAGAAATGAATTGATTTTTTAAGCAAAATGGAACCAGAACTTAAAGACTTGGAAAATTCTCAGCCTGTCCATATTACAAAAAATGAGAAGCATGTTCTTTCTCATTTTCATATCATAAAAAAACGAGAAAGCAGGACTGATGGATTTCTTGGATTTTACAGGGATGGGACCATAGAACTATTTAGTTGGAACATAAGCTATTCTTTAAGATAAGGGAAGACTCAGAATTTCCCTGGTGACCCAGTGGTTAGGACATGGCACTTTCACTGCTAAGGGTCAGGGTTTAGTCCCTGATAGAGGAACTAAGATCCTGTAACAAGCTATACAGTGTCTCCTCCCCACTGCCCAACAAAAGACAAGAACGACTCTGAAAGCAATTCAGAAATCAGTTTTTAAAAGGTATGTGGGTTGGGAAAGGGGGAGAATCACCTTGGTTTCAACAGGCCATTCAGCCTCCAACAAAAGTCTTGAGAACAAGGTCACCACTTGATAGAGCCCTGGGTGGGTATGTCTCTGGCTTGGCAGAACTCCTGGAGAAGGGCTACTCCAGGTGGGTCCAGAAGGTAAAGTGTCAACCCCAAGGGATTAGTCTCTAGATTTAAGAGATCATGGAGTTTGCTTTGCTAGGTTTTGGACTTCCTTGGGACTCATTACCCCTCCCTTCTTTCTTCCTTTTGGAATGGGAATGTCTATTCTAGTCCTTTTGGTTTCACAGTTCATAGCTAGAGAGGAATTTTGCCTCTGAATGTCTCACTCACATTTGATTTAGATGAGTTCCTGGACTTTAGAGTTGATGCTGGAATAAGTTAAGATTATGGGGGCTGTTGGGATGGAATGCATGTATTTTGTCTGTGAGGACATACATCTTGGGGGCCAAGACTGAAAGCAAGAAGTTGGCTGTCTACAAACCAGGAAGAAGGCCCTCTCCAGATACCAATCTACTGGTGTCTTGATCTTGGACTACCAGTCTCTAGTACTGTGAGAAATAAATGTTTGTTGTTGAAGCCACTCAGTCTATGGTATTTTTGTTATAGCAGCCCAGACTAAGACAATGAGTGAGAAGAAATTCAGGAGGAACTAAGAGATTTAATTCAGGAATATTTTGGGGGTATCTACTGTGTGCTAGTTAGAGAGGATTTAAAAAAGAATAATGTAGGTGTAGACCTAAAAAGTTTCCATTAATTAGTAAGTAAGTGAAAGTCACTCAGTCGTGTCTGACTCTTTGTGATCCCATGGACTATACAGACCATGGAATTCTCCAGGTCAGAATACTGGAATGTGTAGCTGTTCCCTTCTCCAGGGGATCTTCCCAACCCAGGGATAGAACGCAGATCTCCAGGTTGATTCTTTACCAGCTGAGCCACCAGGGAAGCCCAAGAATATTGGAGTGGGTAGCCTATCTTGAGTGGATCTTCCCGACCCAGGAATCGAACTGGGGTCTCCTATATTGCAGGCAGATTATTTACTGACTGAGCTACCAGGGAAGCCCCTCCATTAATTATATTAGGGAAAAAAGAGACTAAGAATTAGGTGCTTGGGTTCTAATAAATTCAGATCTGCAAACAGCCCAGCTGTAAAATGACCTTAGATGTCACATTGAACATACTTGGGTATTAGTTTCTTCATCTGTTGCATAATAGTATCGTGAAGAGAAATTCTTCTTTTTACAGCAGGGCTTGCCTACCACATAGCAAGCACACTGAATATTGTGTTGTGCTTCAACTCTCCTAACCAGCTGGAAACTGTTAAAGAAACCATGAACTGTGAATGATCCTGGTAAGCTACAGCAAGACCCTTAAAGGACCTATCTGAAGACTTTTTTTCCTGACCAATGAAGTATGGGGCTTGTTTTAACCAATCATATATACAAAGCTGTGGATTTAGTCCAGCCTATTTAGAGCATTTGTTTGAATCTTTAATTAGTACAACACATTATGACAGCCCTTCCTAAAAATTTAAAAACACCTTTTCCCCCTCAGTCAATTGCTATGTTCCTTGGCCTAGAAATAAAGTCAGCTGGATTTGTTTTCCTTTTAAACTCTTTATTATTTGACCATATCTTATCTTTGAATGGACTTCCCTGGTGGCTCAGACAGTAAAGAATTTGCCTGCAATGCTGGAGACCTGGGTTTGATCCCTGGGTTGGGAAGATACTCTGGAGAAGGGAATGGCTACCCACTCCAGTATTCCTGCCTGGGGAATTCCATGGACAGAGGAGTCTGGCAGGCTATAGGCCATTGGGTTGCAAACAGCCAGATACGACTGAGCAACTGACACTTTGAACACTAGTAACACTATCTTTGAATAGCACTTCACAGTTTGCTAAGTCTCTTCCCACCTGAGAGGAATGGGGATGCTATCAAACAAGATGGGCTTTTTGAAACAGAGATTCTGGCTCTGTTACTGACTAGCTATATTTCCTTGGATAAGTTACTGTAACAGTTCGGGTCCCAGCTGCAAACAGATGGCATTCTCAAATTGGGCAATTGGAGAGGTTTAATAAAAGGACTATTTACAAAGATCTGAGAACATACTGGGAAACCACAGAGAGCACGGGGAGGGGTTGGTTACTGGAACCCAGAACCAGAGAGTTGTGTAGAGAGGCCACTTGGGAGGACTTATGACCTTTGGTTGAAAGGACCAGTCAGCCCACTGTGCTTACAGTTAGAGAGGTCAGGGGAAGGCACACCCCAACCTTACTCTCCTCCCTCCTACACATCTGGAAGGGCAAACTAAAGATAACAAACAATTATTTAACCTGAGTCTTAGTTTTCTTATTTGTGAGAAAGAGAATAACAATATTTCTCTCTCAGAGTTTTTGTAAGAATTAAAATGAGAACTTTTAGCAAACAAGCTAGGCCTTCTTCCTTTGCTTGATTTTCAAACCCTCACTGTGAAGTAGACAGATTTTATTACAGCCACTTTGCAGTAGTGGAAAATGAGATGCTGAGAAGTCGTGACTTTCCCAAGGTCTCATAGCTAGAAAAGTAGCTGAACTGGGACTGCAAACAATATTTTTGATGTATACTCTGGGTTTCTTTCCCTCACTACTCTGTACCCCTTGATCCCCTTCTGCAGAAGGCTGCCACAGATGGTTTCTTCTCTCTAGAGCTGCTATACTCAGAGCTATAATGACTCTGCTATTTAGAGAAAAATTGATTGACCCAGGAATCAGTGCTTAAACTTGCACTGATTGGTGAGATATGAAGAAGGTCAAATAACTATTTGAGGTGGTCTGGTATAAGACTGACCAGTATAGATCCCCACATTGGATGCTTGACAATTCTACTTCGATATCAATTAGGCATCCATTATATAGTACATTGAAGTCAGAATTCTTGATTGCTTCTATCTCAAAACTGTTCTAACCCTAAATCTTCCTCTTTCAGTAAAAGCATCACTAGTTATTCAGTGGTGCAAACATAAAACCCAGGAATAATCCTCAATTCTTTTCATTTCTTCCTGCCTTCCCTCCCTCATCAGCAAGTCTAGCTGGCTTTACTCTCAAAATACATGCCAATTCAACCACTTCTCTCTATCTCCTCTGTTAGTGCAAGCCACCATCACTTCTTGCCTTGGCTTAACCTCTTGTCAAGTCTCCTTCCTCCAACTCTTGCCTCTTTCTATCCCATTTTCTGTTTTGCAGAGTGATTGGTACAAAATGTGAAGTGGATCATGCTACTCCTTGGCTTGAATCCTCACACAGGTCTCCCCTTCACATTTCCATGTCATGACTCCTTAACACGACTTATTAGGGCCCTATGTGTTCTGATTCTAGTCTCCCTCTCCATCACTATGCTCCCACCACACTTTCTTCTTCAACAATTCCTTTCTCCCCTCAGGCCCATAGAACTTGCTTATTCTCTCTTCCCAGCATGTTTTTTATCAGGCTTTGCATGGGTGGCATTTTTGCACTGAACAGGTATTAGCTCAAACATTACCTTCTTTGAGACAGTTTCCCATTGGATCTAAATATTACTCCACTGTAGTCTTTTATTAGCACTGAAAATGTGCAGAATAAAATTATCTAATTGACTTGTATACTACATTTATTATATGTTGCCCTGCCAGGATGTAAGCTTCATGAAAGCAGGGTCCTAATCTGGCTTGTCGGTTTATCCCTGCCTCCCTAGCCTCTTAGGACAGGGCCTGGCATATCACAGCCTCTCAATAAATCTTTTTCCTTTTTTGCAGGAAAAGACAGTGAATGGTGATAAGCCAAATATAATCAGTTACTTTCTCTGAGAAGTATTTGCTATGAGAAACATGTTGAGATATTATCAGAGAGTAAAGGATGATTTCTGTTAGGAGATGACAAAATAACTGGATTACTAGAGCTGTCGATCCCTGAAAAACGATTATCCATTGTCCAGTTTTCCATGAGGTCATCAATATATACTAATCTTTGAGTGTGGGGAACTAGAATGGCTGCCTACAGTTTCCAGGCCTTCCCCAGTATCCTTACAATAAACCCCATCAACTAACGCAATTCCCCAAAGGCAGGGGAGGTAAAGAAGTACCCTTAGGAGATCTGAACTATGTCTGACTTCTGTAGATTTTGAAATTTCTTTAGTCTTCTATTTCATCTTAACACTTATATGAATTTTGGGTTCAGAATCATAACATCCCTATCTGTATTTTTGTTAACATATGAATGCTTTAAATTATTCTACTATTTGTAAAATCTGTGGTGCAGGAAAGCCATGCTATCCTGGATCTTTACATTCTCTGAGACTATCATACCTCAGGGATACATTTTTATAGTTTGAAAAGTCCTTGGCATTCTTATTCCTTTGCAATCTAAGTACTCTTTTAGCATAATTAATTCATTCTTCAATAAATATTTATTGAACACCCACTATACACAAGACTAACAGGACTAAGGATACATCTATGAACAAAATATGCATGAATTCTACCTTCAAGGGAGTTATAGTTTAGGAGGAGAGAGTGAGAAATAAAGAGGAAATCAAATGTATTGTGATGTTTGCTAAAATAAGGAAGGAAGCTCAAGGTGACAAAGTGAATGTAAAAAAAATGGCACCTAACCCCAAAACAGGTGATGATGACTGATTTTCTAGAATGAAATAATCTGGAAACAAGCAGAAGTTAGCAAGATGAAGAAAGTGGGGAGAGTATTCCGGGCTTGGCTTAGATTAAGCCCTGGAGACCAGAGAGAGCATAGAATTTATAGGAGCCAATTCAGTGTGTTAGTTTAGTGCGGCTGGAGTAAGGAGTGCAAAGGAGAAAGAAGAGAGGGAAGACTAGACAGGTAATCAAAGCAGGATATGAAAGGCCTATGCTAAGGACTTTCAGCGTTACCCAAAGGGAATAGAAAGTCAGTGAAAAGAGTCTTCTTAGGAAGAATTGCCTTATATGTGTTTTTAAAAAAGATTACTCAGGGACTATAACTCTATGTCTGGAAAAGAACAAGGACTGGACTTACATTAGGGTAAGAGGTATAATTAGCAAATTCTGAGTCCCAAACTAACTGAACTGAGTTACTATCTTAATCTTTATCTTAACCTTTTCCTCTTAAAAGTATCTCCCCGCTCTCTCCCCGCCCAAATAACCAGTAATCATCTTTGGAACTAATTTACCTTCTCTAGCCTCTTCCACTGTCTCTGTCATCCCAATTTCATTTCTGGGATTACAGCATTATGTCAAGAACCAATGCTGCAACACACAGGACATGTATGATTTTTTTAAAGGTTAACATACTGTTGCCTTTCTATTTGGCATTCTCCATCTGAGATGCTAGTGGAGGCCACTACCAAGTTCTCCCCTGTGGAAGCTGGAAGTCAGGAAAGGATTTGAGGAAGTTTGGGCAGATTAAGGATTATAATGGGAAAAGAATACAATGAGAGTACCTAGGTGTTTCAACTAGGTCATTCACTAAAAAAAAAAAAAAAAAAAAAACAAAAACTCTTTCCTTGAGTTTTTCCATCAGTCAGGTCAGGTGGAGATGAAGATGCTGTGCAGCAGGAGTAGAACCTCTTAGACAAGGAGAGAAGAGTTCTTGGTACTGAAGTAGCTAAGCCAAGGAATAGACATGTACAACGCTAACCAACAGGTATTTGATGGGAACATGACCTAAAACTGCCAGATATTTCGAGCCAAGTGTTCCTTTTTTGGTAAGAAGCCGGTGTGATGCCATGAGCCTGGTGGCTCAGACCCTAAAGAATCTGCCTGCAATGCGGGAGACCCGGGTTCGATTCCTGGGTTGGGAAGATTCCCCTGGAGGAGGGCATGGCAACCCACTCCAGTATTCCTGCCTGGAGAATCCCATGGACAGAGGAGCCTGGGGGCTACAGTCCATGGGGTCGCAAAGAGTCGGACACGACTGAGCGACTAAGCACACACCTGATGTCCATACGGAATTCCGATCACATGGGCTGTTAGTCCCTCTGTGGTCATCTTCTTGAAACTCTCTGTCTCTTGCTCTTTCAGAATTTTGGGGCTAAATAAATATCTGTCAGTTTAAAGTAGGCAGACTTACCAGCTGGAAGAATGACGACACCTAGCTTCCTGACTCCTTCAGGGTTTTTCTGGTCTCTGGGTGAATGTCATTACTGAGCAAACGGATTGCGCAAGACAGGTCTGAGCGAGCTCCCAACAGATGCTTACCACGAAGGGCCTCACACACTGAAAACTAAGCAGGGTGAGAGGACGCCCGAGCCTTTCCTCTTCCTGTCTCCATGTGACTGTGTGGAACAGGCGACAAGACATTTAAAACCGGGACAACTCCAGAAGGAAGGGCCGTTAGCTATGCCACTCGTTTCCTTCAATGCGTTTCCTTAAAGAATTTAGAAACTGCAGTGAGCCGTGGTTTCCAGTCTCACTGGCGGTCCCTTCTCCCAAGTTCTTCTCATTTTCCCATCCTGGGAAATTTATTTCTTTTCACAATATTTTTGGCCTTTCCCTTACCTCAGCTTTCAAGAAAAGTCATTTAAGCCATTCCTTTACAAGCCGCACTGGAGAGCCCCTCAGGTGCTCACCCTCCAGTGCTAGTTTCCGCCAGTCAGCCAGTCAGTCAGTCAGTCAGGAGGGTTCAGCGGCCCTCGTGAACAGCCGACCCTTGTGCGTCTCACTGCTTCACGCAGCGCTCCCGACGCGAGACCCGGAGAGCTGACCGCCCAGGAGGGCCGCGGCCCCTTTAAATGTAGGCCACGCCCCTTCCCTCCCCTCGGCTAGGCGGGCGGTCGGTGGCGGCCGCTTCGGCGCTGACAAGATGGCGGCTGGCGGGGCTGTTGCTGCGGCGCCCGAGTGCCGGCTTCTGCCCTACGCGCTACACAAGTGGAGCTCCTTCTCCTCCACCTACCTTCCCGAGTAAGTGCCGAGTCCTGAGCTCGTGCTGCCCTACTCTTTGGCGTAAGCACGGCTCGGGCAGGGGGGCCGTGGAGGGCAGCCGCGCCGAGAGGCCCAGGCGGGGCCTGGTGAGGGGGACGCGCGGCCTCCGGAGTCTCAGTGCAGCCACCGAGAGCCCTTGTCCGCCCCCGCCTCGGGGAGGGGTTAGGATTCGGAGAGCAAGGTTGGGGTGAAAGGGGAGAGGTGTGTGGCGGCGCCGGGGCGCGTAGGACAGCGGGGAGGCAGGTGATGCTGCGGCCGTGTTTGGGAGTTGAGAAGGGCTTGGAGGCGGGCGGCTCAGGGACGTGAGGCTGGAGTCGGGGCTCTCAGGGTCGGGACCGCGGACAAACTGGTGATGGTGTCTAAGGGCGTCCGAGGGCGCCGGAGACGGGGGCGGGGGGAAGGTTCAGTCTGTTGCTGCCGGGACGAAGTGTAAGGCTGAGAAGAGTGATTCTTCCTGGAGGAGGGGGGCGGTGGTCATTAAAAGCAGTTAGCTCCAGAGGAGTGGTAAAAGTCACAGGCGGCCGAAAAGTTGTGAAGTCTTTGCAAGTGGGCATACGTTGTAGAATTTGCAGAGTACCTTTTCCGGCTGGTAGTTCTGAAAAAGAGAGTGGGCAGGAGAGACATTACAGAAGAGTTCCATTATATGATGGCTCAGAGCTTAGATTTATGTAGACACAGACCAATTTCCCAGCCCAGAGGCTCAAATACAGACAAAAAAGTCTGACTTTAATGAATCTGACTTCCAATGCTCGCTGGGTCTGAATCCCCAACTTAGGTGTTAAAAAGAATTGCAGAAAAACCGTATGTTTCTCTGTAGCAGATTGCTTCTGAAATGCTTTGGTTCAGTACTTTGGTTCAGTATTTACTTAGCTTTAGCTCATCTTGGAGAGGAGCAAATCGAACTCCAGTTTTATTAATACATACTGATAGAGAAACGAGCTTAGTGAAATTTTAAGATCTGTGCAGACCCTGAAGAAAAGTGCTGGTTGTCCCCCTGAACCATCATTTTACAAGATCAGAAATGACTTCATGAGCAAAACAAGTTACAAATCAAATGTTTTTATGTTACTGAACAAATAAAGTGACTAGATATGTGAAGCATAACTCAAAAGTTTGCCACCTATATTTCAAAAATTCTTCACACTTTCTCAAATGTAATTTCCCTAGTCAAATCAGTCAGAATCTAAAAATGGATCTATAACTGCAAGAATCTAACTCTCTTGACTGCCAGCCCATTGTCCTGTTCTCCAGGTCAAGGGTTGGCAGTCAGGCCTTTAGTAGGATGTGGTTCAGTGAAGGATGCCAAGTGACCTGTGGCCTGATGTGGCCTGTGTGTTCTGTTGATGGCTGCTGTGTGACTGTGTCCCTGATTGATAATGATATTCAACTTTTAATGTGAGAGTGAACCAAGTAAACATTCCAGCCCTCAGCTGGAGTTGAAATGTACCCCTCGGTACTCGGTACTTGACTTTGATTTTCAGGTACTTGATTTTCAGGGCTTACCAAATTGTTGAGTCTGAAGGTAATCATCATTTTTCCGTACCCAAGTTAGGATCACATAGAGTTGAGAACTGGTTTGGCATTGTTTGATCTAATAACTCTGGGAACATTTTCCTGGTCTCAAGTTAGACTGCTGCTAGGATTTCACTCCTTAAATTTCTGTTCATAGGGTGAGACTTGGGTACATAAGTAAATGAGTTAGGAATAAAAAGGGAAGCGTATGTTTCAAGCAGGCAATGATTTAGTGGGATGGCAACTTTACTTTGACTTTGTCTCATTATCCTGGCCCCAGATTTGAAGTGGACAGCATACTGAATTTGGAGTTAAGAGACAGCCATTTGTAATAGGAGAAATCTATTGCAGTTTTCTCAGATATGTTCGTAAACTAGTATTTAGTGCATATGTAACTTTCAAACAATTTCATTTATTGTGTTTTTAGTCTTTATGATATTCTGTTGACTTATGCAGTATAGTTTTTATTTTAAAGCACCAAACTATTACAATAGGGGAGTAATCTGAACTTTTCTTTGAAGGAGTTGAGTATTATGGATCTTAGGTTTGAGAGTTTCATGTCTGCTGGATTGGTGTATGCCATACCAGAACTTCTAATTGCAAATAAGGATGACTCTGAACTTCTATTAGCAAGTAAGGCTAAGTTGTAGTTTTGTATGATAGGAAGCTTAAGAAAGGGATTGACTTGACTTACTTTGGCCCTAAAGTCTTAACAGCAATTGCTGTACCTTTACTGGCAGTAACAGTCATGTGAAAGTCTAATTTTAAGTAAAGCCTTTTGTTGAAATTGTCTGAAAAAAAGTGAAAATGTTCACTCAGTCCTGTCTGACTCTTTTCAACCCCATGGACTCTAGCCTGCTGGACTCCTCTGTCCATGGAATTCTCCAGGCAAGAATACTGGAGTTGGTAGCCATTCCCTTCTGCAGAGGATCTTCCTGACCCAGAGGTCCAACTCAGATCTCATGCGTTGCAAGTGGATTCTTTACCATCTGAGCCAACAGGAAATAATCCTCTGGAAAAGGGCATGGCTACCCGCGCTAGTATTCTTGCCAGGAGAATTCCATGGACAGAGGAGCTTGGTGGATTACAGTCCATGGGGTTGCAAAGAGTTGGACATGATTGAGCGACTAGCAATGAAATTGTCTACAGAGTAGCAAATATTTATTCATTATAAGTCACTGATCAAGGCATCTTGAGGGGGTAATAATAAGGCAGTAACAACAATGGGTGGAGAAGGAAATGGCAACCCACTCCAGTATTCTTGCCTGGAGAATCCCAGGAACGGCAGAGCCTGGTGGGCTGCCGCCTATGGGGTCGCACAGAGTTGGACACAACTGAAGCGACTTAGCAGCAGCAGCAGCAGCAACAACAATGGGAAACATTTATAATGTGCCTTCCATTTGCTAGGCTCTCTTATGAACAAATAAGTGTATTAACTCATTTAATCCTCACAACAGTTATGTGAGAAATCTTCATTTTCAACTGAAGCAACAGACATGGAGATGTTAAAATTTGCCTCGGGTAAAGTTTGAACTCCCGTACAGAATCAGGATTTGAACTCAGGCAGTCAGGCTTGGTCTTAACTTTGGAGCTGTTCTGCTTCTGCACAAAGGTGGAGATTTGAGAGAGTTCTTGTATTAAAGGCACTTACATTTTAGTTGTTCTGAAAGATATTGTGAAGTCATTAAAAAAAGGAAAATTCAGATATTTTTTTTTCTAAAGACTTAAACGTTTTGTTTCAAAGGCAGTAAAGAACATTTTTCTTCTAACCCTTTTAGTTTTATTTGGACTTCAAAAATGTTAAAGCAGATTGCATTATAGGTAACACAATTTTATTTTGAAACTAATGAAGTAGCCTTTGATTTTTCAGTGTGCTTAAAAAGTTTGCTTGTGTTTTACCTTCTTCTGAAGTTTACAACTACTTCGAGAATTAAGAGAAATGCATCTGTTTAAATGATGGTTAATTCTTAGAATTAGATGCACTCTTATATGTAAAAATACTTTACAAACTGCTGATCTCTATACTCAGATGTGTATTGTTCTTGTTAATAGTGATACTACAGTTTATGGAGCACCTAGTGCGTGCAAGATGATTTTTGTGTATAATTTTACCAAATCCTTAACTGCAAACCTGGTGGATAGGTATTGTATCTATTTTGCATACGAGGAAACCGAGGTCCATATAAGTCAAGTAACTTGCCCAAGGTCAGAGTTTTCAGGAGGCTTGGCAAGTTCTCAGTGTTAAAAACTCTTGCATGTGTCTCTAGTAACCACCCCCCTGAGTACCTCCTAATGGTCAGGCACCATGTTTAGGACTTAGCAGGTTTCCTTGATTTTGTCTTCAGAAAAACTATGATAAATATTATCATTCTCTTTTACAGCTAGGGAAACTGGGGTTCAGAGAGGTAGGATAAATTGTCCACTTCTAAGAGTTGAAAGGGTAGGAGATATGACTCTGATCTTGGACTTCCTGACTTCTGTTATCAAAGCTGCTTCAGTGTTTTACATGGCTGTAGTATGTTCCTAATTGGGAATACAGATTAAAAAGTGCTATAAGGTTAGAATGGAGA
Organism: Giraffa tippelskirchi; assembly: GCF_054371585.1. Lineage (NCBI taxonomy): Eukaryota > Metazoa > Chordata > Mammalia > Artiodactyla > Giraffidae > Giraffa > Giraffa tippelskirchi. The sequence goes on from NC_137284.1 coordinate 138,947,602, forward strand.
GAGGGAAAGATATTTAGCTTTATTATGTTATCTTAACATTTAAGTTTTAATGTATTAATATAAAAATTGGGAGGACCTTTGAAAGTGTATGTACCTGTTAAGTAATTTTATTGATATGGGATGATCCTTCTCTTGTTTACATATAGTGAAAGACTTCATTAGTTTAGGTAGTAAAATTGGATACATTTTGAAATGTTAACCTTTTTTTACCTGTTAGTCTTTTGTATTAAAATCAAACATTATTTAAAACTGTATGTGATTCATGGTTCAGAGTAAAGTGATATAACTTGACAAGTAGGATAAGAGATGAACTTACCTCAGGGCTTCCCAGGTGGCCCTGTGATAACAAATCAGATACAGGTTTGATTCCTGATCCAGGAAAATCCCACGTGCCACAGGTACTGAGCTTGTGCTCTAGATCCCGGGAGCCACAACTGTCGAGCTCACATGCTGCAACTACTGAAGCCTGCACACGCTAGAGCCTATGCTCCACGAGAGGAGCCCCCGCAGTAAGAACCCACACCTAGAGCATTGTCCCTGCTCGCCTCAGCTAGGGAAAAGCTCACGCAGCAACAAAGACTCAGCACAGCCAAGAATAACTAAATAAATTAAATTAATAAATAAAATAATAAAAAACACTGATTTGCATTTTAAAAGAGAGATGAACCTATTTCAACTATTTAAAAATTTTACATTTAAAAATGGATATATGTTTTTCTAATTGCCAAAAAAATACCACCCTGAGTTATGGGAGGAATATTTGCAAAATAGACTCATAGAAACAAAATTTAAATTATTCTCAATCCCACCACCCAGAGATAGCTAATCACCCTGCGAGATATATATATATATATATATAATTCCAGATATTCCGTTATGTCTATATCTATTTTACAGTTTGATATTGTCCCTCTGTTGCTGTTCTGTATTCTTTTTCCTTCTTAATATGTGATAAATATTTCCTCATGTTATTAAATATTCTTTTATATTATCATTTGTTATGGATATATTATAATCTGTATAATGATTTTATGACATTTTATTTCATTGACCCCCTATTTTAGAATATTTAGGCTCCCTGAGTTTGTTTTGTTTTTATTGTTCTTTGGCCATTAGGAGTAATAAGGCATTTTGCCTTATAGAAACAAATGTTGAATTCATTTATGAAAAGTTCTGAGATGTTGAATTGTTGGATTAAAGATATCAGATTATTTTTCTGCTGTTTGTGTAGGCAACTCTGTTTCTGTATACCGTGGGTTTACTTTGGTATTATCCTTAGTAATCTGGGGTTAAGATTGTGGTTTTGATCAGACAGGTCCTTAGAGATGTCTAGAGAGTGGTTACATAATTCAAAGGTGACATTGCTCCTTGTCATTTCTTTTCTCTTCTCTCTCATCTTCCTTTACTTTAGCTTTTAAATGGATTTTTAGTTTATTAATCATTCATTTGAAAAATAGAACACAGCAATGGCTACAGAACTGGAAAAGGTCAGTTTTCATTCCAATGCCAAAGAAAGGCAATGCCAAAGAATGCTCAAACTACTGCACAATTGCACTCATCTCACACGCTATTAAAGTAATGCTCAACATTCTCCAATCCAGGCTTTAGCAATACGTGAACCGTGAACTTCCAGATGTTCTAGCTGGTTTTAGAAAAAGCAGAGGAACCAGAGATCAAATTGCCAACATCTGCTGGATCATTGAAAAAGCAAGAGAGTTCCAGAAAAACATCTATTTCTGTTTTATTGACTGTGCCAAAGCCTTTGACTGTGTGGATCACAATAAACTGTGGAAAATTCTGAAGGAGATGGGAATACCAGACCACCTGACCTGCCTCTTGAGAAACCTGTATGCAGGTCAGAAAGCAACAGTTAGAACTGGACATGGAACAACAGACTGGTTCCAAATAGGAAAAGGAGTACATCAAGGCTGTATGTTGTCACTCTGCTTATTTAACTTATATGCAGAGAACATCATGAGAAACACTGGGCTGGAAGAAACACAAGCTGGAATCAAGATTGCCGGGAGAAATATCAATAACTTCAGATACACAGATGACACCACCCTTATGGCAGAAAGTGAAGAAGAACTAAAGAGCCTCTTGATGAAAGTGAAAGAGGAAAGTGAAAAAGTTGGCTTAAAGCTCAACATTCAGAAAACTAAGATCGTGGCGTCTGGTCCCATCACTTCATGGCAAATAGGTGAGGAAACAGTGGCTGACTTTATTTTTGGGGGCTCCAAAATCACTGCAGATGGTGACTGCAGCCATGAAATTAAAAGATGCTTGCTTACTCCTTGGAAGGAAAGTTATGACCAACCTAGATAGAAACAAATGTTGAATTCATTTATGAAAATTCATATATTAAAAAGCAGAGACATTACTTTGCCAACAAAGGTCCATCTAGTCAAGGCTATGGTTTTTCCAGTGGTCATGTATGGATGTGAGAGTTGGACTATAAAGAAAGCTGAGCACCGAAGAATTGATGCTTTTCAACTGTGGTGTTGGAGAAGACTCTTGAGAGTCCCTTGGACTGCAAGGAGATCCAGCCAGTCCATCCTAAAGGAGATCAGTCCTGGGTGTTCTTTGGAAGGACTGATGTTGAAGCTGAAATTCCAGTACTTTGGTTGATGCAAAGAGCTGACTCATCTGAAAAGACCCTGATGTTGGGAAACATTGAGGGCAGGAGGAGAATGGGACGACAGAGGATGAGATGGTTGGATGGCATCACCAACTCAGTGGACATGGGTTTGGGTGGACTCCAGGAGTTGGTGATGGACAGGGAGGCCTGGCATGCTGCGGTTCATGGGGTCGCAAAGAGTTGGACAGAACTGAGCGACTGAACTGAACTGAACATATTTGTGAGATTTATTATTATTTGTTTGGAATATAGACAGTGATTACTGTGCATATAAATTTGAGAATTTGTTACAATCCTGTAGGCTTCTGAAACCCAGGAGTTGTGAATCCCTAGTTTGGAGTTATTTGGAGTCCCCTGGAGACTGGGGACTGTCATGCTCTTTCTTTCTTTCCTTTCCTTTTTTCCTGTTTCCCTAAACTAAAATTAGTACTGGCCTGACTTGGGAACCTTACTATTCAGTGAATGTTTTAAGACTGATATTTTCAGTCTGGTGATCTTAGAACTTTAGGAAAATAAAGATACCTGGATATAGGAAAAGTTTGAGATACATCATGAACTGCAGATTGAATCTGTGGAGCTGACTCTTAGGATTGGATCTTTGTGGTTTTTATTAAGATGTTCTCTGAGCATCATCAGTTTCCTTCTATGTAGCAATACTTTTTACCTTGATCAAATACTAGGAGGTTTAGTATTATGTTTACTTTTTCTTTCTTTTTTTGGCAGATAGGCAAATAGCTCTGTATCTGCATTAACTTTTTTTTAAGGGTGATCCAGGGATGTTCTACATGTTGATAAGATACATTTCTGCTGTTGCTGGTGATCTGACTTTGCTGTATTTCAGTTATTAAGAAGTCATCTTTGGAATTATGAGAGATTTTCCAGTAGATTAAAAAAATAATTTTATTTATTTATTTTTGGCTGTGCTGGGTTTTTGTTGCTGTTTGGGCTTTGCTCTAGTTGCGGCAAGTGGGAACTACTCTCTAGTTGTGCTGCACGGGCTTCTCAGTTCAGTGGCTTCTCTTCTTGTGGAGCACCAGCTGTATGGCAAGCAGGCTTCAGTAGTTGTGGCTCCTGTGCTCTACAGCACAGGCTCAGTAGTTGTGGCACATGGGCTTAGGAACTTGTGCCACTGGGCTTGTGGCACATGGGCTGCTCCATGGCATGTGGGATCTTCCCAGACCAGGGATTGAACCCGTGTCCCCTGTGTTGGCAGGCAGATTCTTCACCACTGAGACACCAGAGAATTCCCTCCAATAGATTTTAATTTTAAAAATGTAGCTATTAGCACCTAAGAATGGTTTTGTTTGTGTTTATTCTGTTTGGGGTTTCTGATACCTCTTGAATTTATAGTGTGACTCCCATTAGTTCAGAAAAAAATTTCCAAACTAATTTTTTCAAATATTCTTTCTACCCCCTTTTTTTCCTTCTTCCTTCTCTGATTTTGGTTAAATCCATACTATACCTTTTGTCTTGTCCCATATATCCTTTATGCTTTTCTCTGTTTTTTTAATTTTCTTTTTTTCCTTTCTCCTTGTTTCTCGCTATGGATAGGCTTTGCTTACCTGTGTTCCAGTTCACTAGTCCTCTGTTCTGACACGTCTTGTCAGCTTTTGATCCCATCTATTTTATTCTTGATTTCAGCTATTTTTTTTTAGTGCTAGACTTTTTGCTTGATTTTTCTCTCTTTTAAAAAATGGATTCTAATTCTCTGGTGAAAATCTCCATATTGTAATCTGTTTTCTTGACAGCCAAATTGCTTAAGAGTCTTTCTGAAAACTCCACTCTCTGGATCACTTTTAGGTCTTTTTCTGTTGTCTTTTTTCACACATTTTTATCTTGGTGATTGTTATTTTTATTACCATTATTTTGGGGAGTAACTTTTGATTGAATGCCAGACATTATATTTAGAATTTTAGATACAATTAGAAATTATAATTAGTTGCCTATACTGTTCTAGCATTTCTCTAGAGAGGGTTCACTCGTCTTCTGGCAGGCAGATAAAATAGAGGCAGATCACCTCAACAGTTTGGAATTGAGCTGACTTGAAGCTGGTTTCAGATTTTGTCAACATCTAGATTGTACAACTTTGGTAGCCCTCCAGGGAACAGCTGAGAGACTGGGTATTTCTCGGGCTTCTTCTGCTTTTGCCTTCCCAACAGCATGAGACTCCTAAAAGTAGGAGCTCCTTGCTTTCAGTTGTTTTCTGCTGGCTTTTTAGCTTTTTGCCTTTCTCGTTTTAGGAATCGACAAATGCTTTAAGAGGAAAATCAGTACACACTGTCAGGTTTGTTCTTTTGTACCTTCCTTTTCTGTAGGATCTTAATCCCTCAAGTCTGGTATGTCATGGCAAGATCCAGTTACCAAGTTTTGTCCCCTTACCTCCTTGAAAATGCAAAAACTTCTGCCGACTTTTCTGCCCTTTAGTAGCTGTCCTTTCTTGGCTTCTCAGCTCCTTATCTTTAAAAAATTTTTTTTAATTTATTGTTTATTTGGCTGCACTGGATATCAGTTGTGGCACATGGAATTTTTAGGTGCATCACCAACTCAGTGGACATGGGTTTGGGTGGACTTAGGGAGTTAGTGATGGACAGGGAGGCCTGGAGTGCTGCGGTTCATGGGGTCGCAAATAGTCAGACACGACTGAGCGACTGAACTGAACTGAACTGAACTGTGTGATTTAGTTCCTTGACCAGGGATTGAACTCGGGTCCCCTGCATTTGGAGCATAGAGTCTTAGCCACTGAACCACCCAAGAAGTCCCTCAGTCCCTGTTCTGTGCCATTAAAGAAATAGCTGGAATGCTCTGAGAGGGAAAGCTGCACAGAATCTGGGGCTCCTTTTAACAAGTTCTTTGTTATATCAAATCCTAACTACCTCAGAAAGTCTCTTGATACCTTAGGAACTTTGTTTCTATTTTATACAGCTTTTCTGGTTATAAAAGGTAATGTTGGTCTGCTGTGGGCTATTCTGTCATAACCAAAAGCAGAAATCTTTTTGTGTTTGGTTCTTATGGAATAGATTTACATTTTGTAGGCTTCTGAATTCCTCATGATTATGTTAATGTACTATCCTAACACTTGGGTCCCGGATATTTTTGCTCAATGTTTTCCATCATTTTGCCTTTAGATACTGTAACTGTTTATTCCTAATATCTGGTGGGAAAATTTAGGGACTATAAATAACATTATTTGTTAGCAGTTGTTTTAAATACTTATTGACTCTTTTGAAGCTTATTTGTTTATGAGGTCCAGAAATTGAGAGTTTAATCTTTGTCATTGTTGTTGTTCAGTCACTAAGTTGTGTCCGACTCATTGCAACCCCATGGACTACAGCACGCCAGGCTTCCCTGTCCTTCACTTTCTCCCAGAGTTTGCTCAAATTGATGTCCATTGAGTTGGTGATGCCATCCAACCATCCCATCCTCTGCCACAATCTTCTCCTCCCACCTTCCATCTTTGCCGCATCAGGGTCTTTCCTAGTGAGTCAGCTCTTTGCATCAGGTGGCCAGAGTATTGGAGCTTCAGCTTCAGCATCAGTCCTTACAATGAAGAAAATTCAGGGTTGGTTTCCTTTAGGACTGACTGGTTTGTCTCCTTGCTGTTCAAGGGACACTCAAGAGTCTTCTTCAGCACCACGATTTGAAAGCATCAGTTCTTTGGCGCTCAATCTTCTTTATGGTCCAACTCTCACATCCATACATGACTGCTGTAAAAACCATAGCTTTGACTATGGACCTTTGTTGGCAAAGTAATGTCTCTGCTTTTTAATATGCTGTCTAGGTTGCTCATAGCTTTTCTTCCAAGGAGGAAGCATCTTTTAATTTCATGGCTGCAGTCACTGCGGTGATTTTGGAGCCCAAGAAAATAAAATCTGTCACTGCTTCCACTTTTTCCCCTTCTATTTGTCATGAAATCATGGGACTGAATGCTGTAATCTTCCTTTTTTGAGTGTTGAGTTTTAAGCCAACCTTTTCACTCTACTCTTTCACCCTCATCAAGAGGCTCTTTATTTCCTCTTCACTCTCTGCCATCAGGGTCGTATCATCTGCATATCCGAGGTTATTGATATTTCTCCTGGCAGTCTTGATTCCAGCTTGTGATTCATCCAGCCTGGGATTTCACATGATGTACTCTGCATATAAGGTAAATAAGCAGGTAACAATATACAGCCTTGACATACTCCTTTCCCAATTTGAAACCAGTCTGTTCCATGTCCGGTTCTGTTGCTTCTTGACCTGCATACAGGTTTTTCAGGAGACAGGTAAGGTGGTCTGGTACTCCCATCTCTTTAAGAATTTTCCAGTTTGTTATGATCCACACTATCAAAGACTTTAACATAGTCAGTGAAGCAGAAGTAGATGTTTTTCTAGAATTCTTCAGCTCTTTCCATGATCCAGCCAACATTGACAACTTGATCTCTGGTTCCTCTGCCTGTTGTAAATCCAGCTTGTACATCTGGAGTTCTCAGTTTAGGTACTGTTGAAGCCTAGCTTGAAGGGTTTTGAGCATTACCTTGCTAGCATGTGAAATGAATGCAATTGTAGTTTGAACATTTCTATGGCATTGCCTTTCTTTGGGATTGGAATGAAAACTGACCTTTTCCAGTCCCGTGGCCCCTGCTGACTTTTCGAAATTTGCTGATATATTGAATGCAGCACTTTAACAGCATCATCTTTTAGGATTTGAAATAGCTCAGCTGGAATTCCATCACCTCCACTAGTTTTTTCATAGTAATGTCTCCTAAGACCCACTTGACTTCACAGTTCTGAATGTCTGGCTCTAGGTGAGTGACCACAGCATTGTGGTTATTTGGTTCATGAAGACCTTTTTTTGTATAGTTCTGTGTATTCTTGCCACCTCTTCTCAATCTCTTCTGCTTCTGTTAGGTCCATACCATTTCTGTCCTTTATTGTGCCCATCTTTGCATGAAATGTTCCCTTGGTGTATCCAGTTTTCTTGACGAGATCTCTAGTCTTTCCCATTCTATTGTTTTCCTCTATTTCTTTGCATTGTTCACTTAAGGAGGCTGTCTTATCTTTTCTTGCTGTTCTCTGAAACTCTGCATTCAGTTAGGTATATCTTTCTTTTTCTCCTTTGCCTTTTGCTTCTCTTCTTTTATCAGCTATTTGTAAGGCCGCCTTAGACAACCATTTTACCTTCTTGCATTTCTTTTTTTGGGGGGGTTTGGTCCCCGCCTCCTGTACAGTGTTATGAACCTCTGTCCATGGTTCTTCAGGCACTCTGTCTACCAGATCCAATCCCTTGAATCCATTCGTCACTTCCACTGTCTAATCATAAGGGATTTAATTTAGGTCATACCCAAATGGTCTAATATTTTCCCCTACTTTCTTCAATGTAAGCCTGAATTTTTCAGTAATGAGCATGATCTGAGCCACCGTCAGCTCCAGGTCTTGTTTTTGCTGAATGTATAAAGCTTTTCCATCTTCAGTTGTGAAGAATATGATCAATGATTTTGGTATTGACCATCTGGTGATGTCGATGTGTAGAGTCGTCTCTTGTGTTGTTGGAAGAAGATGTTAGGACCTTGTGTTCTCTTGGCAAAACTCTGATAGCCTTTGCCCTGCTTCATAGTAGTTATTTTCCCTTCCTAAAATGTGATTTTTGTATTATTTATCTTTTTTTTTAGAACTTTCATGGGAATATTTATGTGAAGGCATTGTTTAAAGGAGATCTTGGGTTCAGTGTAAATTTTTTGAGTTGTAAATATTGTTAGTATTTAATGCTTTAAAAATATCCTTATATTTCTTCAAGATGACTGATATTTATTATAGTTATCACCTCAGTGGTAAAGAATCCACCTGCCAGGCACCCAAAGCCAGTGCTCTGTGACTATCTGGAGGGATTGGGTGGTGAGGGAGATGGGAGGGGGATTCAGGATGGAGGGGACACGTGTAAATCTGTGGCTGATTCATATTGATGTATGGCAAAACCCATGACAATATTGTAATTATCTATTAATAAAAGTAAATAAATAATTTAAGAAAAATAAAAAGAACTCACCTGCCAATGCAGGAGACACAGGTTCCATCTCTGGGTCAGGAAGATCCCCTGGAGAAGAAAATGGCAACCCATTTCAGTATTCTTGCCTGGGAAATCCCCATGAACTGAGAAGCCTGGTGGGCTACAGTCCATGGGGTGGCAAAAGAGTTGGACTCCACTGAGCAACTAAACAGCAATAACAACAATGCATTTGTTGTTAAGGCATATTGTTTTGTATAAACAGATACTTTAAATTATTTTAAGCATCCTTGAATATGTCTTCTTTCCCCTTCCTTTCATTGTCCCCTTTCTTCCCTTTTGATTTAAGTAGTGTGATCAAAAGAGTCCCCAAACTTAACTCCAACTTATTCAGCTATCAGCTGGAATGTCACTCTCACAGGAATATATGACTGATCCCATCCCACCAAAGAACTCTGCACCCTTCTCTGCCCCTGTAGTTAAATGCATTCATACAGATATACATTCTTCTCATATATCGCTTCATACAGTTTATAATTATGGATTTATTTGTATAATTATTTGATTTATAGCTGTCCCCCAATTAGACCACAGGCTCCATAAGGACTGTGAAATTTCACCCCCTGCCATCATTGTAGTCCAGCATGAGTGAGTGAGTGAGTGAAAGTCACTCAGTCGTGTCTGACTCTTTGGGACCCTATGGACTATACAGTCCATGGAATTCTCCAGGCCAGAATACTGGAGTGGATAGCCTTTCCCTTCTCCAGGGGATCTTCCCAAGCCAGGGATCGAACCCAGGTCTCCCGCACTGCAGGCGGATTCTTTTCCAGCTGAGCCAGTAGTCCAGCATAGTGTTTATTAAATGCATGGATGAGTTAATTAACTAAGCATCTTGAGTACTTTTCTTCTTTTAATAGAGTTTTATTCTGGGGCTACATGGAGTCATATACTGGCTATGTTAAAAATATTAAATAATTAGTTTTAATGATATGCTTTAAATCTGTGCTATAAATTTTCATGATTTTCATAATTTTTAGCGATTTCAGAGACTGTTTTAAGAGAAATTGATTATCTTGGGCTGGGGATGTTGTGTTTTGAAGGACTTGGAAAAGAAAGCTTCTTATCTATCTTGGTATTTTAAGAATTTTTTATTGTTAAGTTTATTTAAAATTCTTATAGGCAGTTTTTCCAATGAGACCTTGAGAACTTTAAAGCATAGTTTATTACAGAACCTGATTTGGCTAATAGCTTTTAATAGTTTTAGAATATATTATGAATATTTTGATTAATTTTAGGATAAGGATCATTTCCTCCACTTCCTTGAGCATAAGTATTCAATATGAAATATAAAAAGTTAGTTGAGTTAACAATGTTTTGGGATTTGTAATTTGCATCCCATGCATTCAGCTACTTAAAAAGTACAATGGCTTTTAGTATATTTGGCTTTTAGTATATTCAGAGATATGTATAACATCACTGCAGTCAATTTTAGAACATTTTCATAATCTCAAAAAGAAAACTGTACCCTTTGTTGTGATCTGCTTACTTTCTTATTCCTAAGCAACCACTAATTTACTTTCTCTATAGATTTGCCTCTCTGTAGATTGTAGACATTTTATATAAAGTTACATAATATGTATTCTTTGTAATTGGCTTCTTTCACTTAGCATATTGTTTTCAAGGTTCATTAATGTTGTAGCATGTAGGATGTATCGGTACTACATTCTTTTTATGACAGGTAATATTCTATTGTATGGATGTACCGCATTTTTATCCATTCATTAGTAGATGGACATTTAGGTTGTATCCACTGTTTTGGCTTTTATGAATAATGATGCTGTAAAAATTTGTGTGCAAGTGTTTCGTGTGGTTTTATGTTTTTCTTTGGGTAGATGCCTATGAGTAGAATTTCTTGGTCATATGGTAATTCTGTGTTTAACTGTTTAAGGAACTGCCAGGCTATTATTGGTTGATTTTGTTGTTGTTGTTATTGAAGTTGTGTCAGACTGATTAGTGCATATGAGTTGAAGCCCTGTAAGGAGAATGACCATCTGGAATTAGATAGCAAATTGCTTGACTTCAAGTCTGTTAATCTAAGAACTTTCTGTCACAGTTGATCTAGTCCTTTATCTTCTTTTATTTTTGTTCAGAATGCATGTGTATGGATTGGCTCCATGTCTTCATCTTTTAAATTACTTAACTACCTATCAGTGTACATTCTTACTTGGAGACATAACATATATTCACACATACTTTGGTAAGTAGTTCATGGTGGGGATGTTAGTTGAAAATCGGCATTTTTTCCCCTAAAATTTATAGTTTGTTAACGTGTAAAATACTGAATGAGAGATATTTGTGAAACTTTTTTATGAATTCTTTTCTTAAACAAACTGAGGCATAGCTTTTAAAAGAACTGAAAATGATGTCAAGTTTGACAGAATAATTTCTTTTAGAATTTTAGGTGATAGTAAAATTCACATATCAAAGTATAAAAGTTTAAGTCTTTGACATCTATCACTATCTCCATTTTCTCCAACCTCAAATGCTACTTTGGGTGACAGGTTAAAGAAAACTTTGTGTTTTTTATTGTTATTGCTACATTGTGGTATTTGAATCACAATTATGGCTTTTCACATTTTTGGCTGTCTGTGCCATAAACAAATTATTGTTCAGTTCATTCGCTCAGTCGTGTCTGACTCTTTGTGACCCCATGGACTGCAACACGCCAGGCTTCCCTGTCTGTCACCAACTCCTGGAGTTTACTCAGACTGTTGTCCATCGAGTTGGTGATGCCATCCAACAATCTCATCCTTTGTCGTTTCTTTCTCCTTCTGCCTTCAATCTTTCTCAGCATCAGGGACTTTCCAAATGAGTCAGTTCTTCGCACCAGGTGGCCAAAGTATTGGAGTTTCTGCTTCAGTGAATATTATTGGAACAAACAAATTATTAGGTGCCTCTAACTCTTGAGTAACAACTAGGCCTTTTTGAAGTTATGAGAGAGTATTTCTGGTGATGAACTATCTATACATTAAGTTATGAGAGAGTATTTCTGGTGATGAACTATCTATACATTTAATAGTACAGTAGAAGGTAGCAAAAAAATTCATCTGAGTTCAGATGAATGACAAAAGCAGTAAATGTTACAGAAATCAGAAGTGAGATTCAGAGGATGAAGCATCTATTGTTTACATGGGCTTGAGGGGAGACTTCCTGAAAGAGGTAAATGAGCTGTGACTTCCTTTATGTACAGATACAATTTATTTAACCATGCTTTAAATTCTTTGAATGCAGGAGTTTATATTTACCCTTGTGTGTATTTAGCAATTGCTCTTTGGGAAATTAGGTTAACATTTGGAACTTGTAGAGTTAGTGTAGCATATTAGAGTCAGGAAGATGCTTGGAGGTAGACTTAGCCCAGACAGTATACAGGGCACTTGATACAGGCTGGGTCATTGGTCAGGTACTTCTTCCATATATTACCTACATGGACTGGTGTCCTTGGCCACATTTCCCTCCAGAGTCACCATTTTTAAATGCGTTAAGCCAATCTTTGTTTTTATTCAGATTTGTTTCATATATCAATTACAAAAGATACTGTATACTGAAGGAAGATTTTCTGATAGTATTCCAAAGTCACTGGCTTATATTCCCCACCAGATAGCTAACATTTATCCAATCCATTATTTTTCAGTGAACTCCTCTATTTATTTATACTTTTATGGTTTTGCATTATTGGAAGACATAAGCATTCACTTACCACAAACGCATTTAAGAAGCTTGCCTCTCTCTATGCAGAAATTTAGGTATAATGAAAACAAAACTCTGAACTGTATTTCATTCTGTCAGGGGAGATGGAGAAGACAATGGCAACCAACTCCAGTACTCTTGCCTGGAAAATCCCCTGGACAGAGGAGCCTGGTAGGCTGCAGTCTATGGGGTCGCACAGAGTCGGACACAACTGAGCGACTTCACTTTCACTTTTCACTTTCATGCATTGGAGAAGGAAATGACAACCCACTCCAGTGTTCTTGCCTGGAGAATCCCAGGGACGGGGGAGCCTGGTGGGCTTCCGTCTATGGGGTCGCACAGAGTCGGACACAACTGAAGTGACTTAGCAGCAGCAGTAGCTGCCGGGGGAGTGTGTAATTTCCTTGGTTCTGTCTTGTCACAACAAAAATTTGAAGTGACGGACCAACATTACAGCCCTTGGACTGGCCAGCGTTACAGCTCTTGGATGGACCAGTGTTACAGCTCTGTGTTACAGCTCAGTTTTATTTAGAAAATAAAGGAAAATACATCCTCGAGGCATGAGGGCATGATGACCTAAAAGATGGGAAGAGAAGAGAGAGAGTGAGAGACCCCCGGCCTTTTGGCTCCTCTTATTATATGTTGTTTTCTCCTCCCCCTGGGCCTGCCCTATGTAAATTGGGCTAGCCAGGAGTGCTGTTTGTTCTGCCTGAAGTCCTCACTCCGGTCCTCGGACCTTCCTTTGATCTATTTTCACGGGCTTTTCCCTCCTTTGTCTTTTAGCCACTGCCATTTTGGATTCCCTTTTTCCTATTCTAACTACCTAACAATTCTTTTAAGGAAACTTAGTAGGATATTTTGAATTTTTTTATGGTATTCTAACCTGGTTTTCCATGGCATTTTGGGCAGTGATTATGTTTATATTTATCTAAAATATATGTATGGATTGGAAATTAATCCTCTAGCAGGTATCTAATATTAATGATAGAGGTATGTTGTCCTGAGATTTACTAGATTTAATAGAATAATTTTTTTGAGATATCTTTGAATTATGATGGACTGTTGGCTGCCATTAAAAAGTAAGTTTTAGAATATTTTTTAATGATACAGAGAAAATCTTTCCTATATAATGGCATATACAAGCAGATTTAAAAAAGCCTTTTCAAATGGTTTGCTCCAATTTATCTTTAAACATAGGCACATATTTCTATGCTTAGTCATATAGAAAAGACTGCAAACAAATTAACGGAAGTCTTAACAGTGATTATCTTGGGATGTAGTAATTGTGTTGATTTTTATTTTTTAATATCTCTTCTTTGGACATTGCCCAGAGTTTTAAATTTTATTTAAACAAATAAATAATACATTAAAAAAAAAAGTAGTGGTTGTGTGGGACTGTATTGCATTGCCTGCATTGGTGGGTGGATTCTTTACTATTAGCACCACCTGGGAAGCCCATTTCCTTGTTGGTGAGTTTGCTTTTTATTTTCTTGAAAATGTGGCGTCATCAAATAATTTAGGTAGAAAAGTGATGTGACTAAAGTCAGTGGTTTAAAATTTAAAAATTTAAACACCTGATTAACGACAAGATCCTACTGTATAGCACAGGGAACTATATTTAATATCCTGTGAAAAATGATAATGGAAAAGAATATGAAAAGAAATACATGTATAACTGAGTCACTATGCTGTACAGCAGAAATTAAACACATCATTGTAAATGAACTATATTTCAGAAAAACTAAAAAATTTTTTTAAAGCACTCTTAAAAGCCAATAATTTTCATTGATTTTGAGTAGCTGATTTCATTGATTTTGAGTAGCAGTCTTCAGATTAGGGCGTGCTTATTCCTGAGTACATGTAGACTTTCCAGGGGGGTACGTTGGCAAAAATAGTTTGAAGGATTCAGTTTCCTGAGTTTTATTATTATTGTCTCTCTTAAAAATTGACAAGCCAGAGAACCTGCCTGTGGTTTAGGCCCTTGCTACTAAAAAGTGTGGCCCTTTTACCAGCCGCATTGCCTTTACTAGGTGCTTGTTAGAAACGCAGAATCTCAGACCCACCCTAGACTTACTGAGTTATAATCTGCATTTTTACTAAGAACCCCAGGTGATTTGCCTGCACTTTGAAGACTTCTAGCTGTCCCATATCCTATTTCTCAATTGCAAAAGAGGCATGCTTCTCATCTATTCCATAGAATGTAAGAATCTTCAGAGTGCCAAACAAAGGACTGTTGTAAAAGTTGGTATTGAAGTTGAAGGTGAATGACAAAAAAAGTCTAGTTGTAAAATAGGTGGCTCTCGATTCTTTCTTTTTAAACAAAGTAAAAGGAAGACCTGAATCAACTTGTTTGTTGGTAGATCATAAAAAGTAATTTTTAATGATAGCTAATCATGTGCTTTTTGACATATAATTCCAAAGGTAGTCAAAAAATTAACAGTACTAGCAGAAATTCCTTCTGTTTCCATGTATTTGTGTAAGTGAAATTTTCAGTGCATACATCTACGAAATAGACTTGATGCTGAATTTCACTTTATTCTGATAGTGATACTCACCTGTATATACATGAATTAATTGTAAAAAAATGGAAAAATACTACTCATAATATCTTTGAGAATCATTTTTAATACCATTTTACCCCACATTTAATTATTGGCTGTCAATGTGCATGTTATATTTATATTATTTTGGTGCATACTGTATTTATAATAGTGTCCAGAAGAAATTTTAAAAATTTGACCAAAGCTAAAATAGTTTAATTTATACTCTTCCCCCCCCCCCACAGAAGTCATAGAGAGTGAATATAAACGACCCTGCAGTGCAGTAGAATATTATAATACATTAGTTAAAATTCTGTAGGGAAAGCTTAAAGAAAAGCATGAATAATATAAATTTTTGACTATGGGAAGACCCTGTATGTTTTTAAACATATTTTTATTCTATTGATACTTTTGAAAGAACAAACATAACTTTATTTAAGATGACAATGTTTAGAGTACAATGGAAAATACAACTTTTACAGTTATAAGCTGTGAAAAAATTTTGCTTGCCACTTAAAAAATGGTAAGGATATGCATAGATTTTCAAAATTATTTTAGGGAATATTTGAGCCAAAAAGCTCCAGTACCATTAACTGACAGTAAGATCCCAATCTAGTTTGCACAGTCAGATTACTTAGGGAGCTTTAAAAAATTCTGAGCCCCCAAATCATAAAACAAATCTTTTCTTTTGGACCTAAGCCCAAGATACTAGATTTATAATGAAGCTCCTACAAAAATGACAATTTTTCTATGTTCTGTACATACACATCTTTTTTTGTTTTGTTTTGTAGTTACAGGCATACACACAGCAAGTAATTTTAAGCCTAGAACAAAAAGAAAAAGATAAGGAAAATAGTTAAAATTTGAGACTTGCGGGTTAGCCTTGATCCAGAAAGTCCACTTTCTCATTTTCACAACACATGGCTTAGTGAGAAAGTGATGCTTTTTGATCAGGATGCAGGACTGTTTGGGACTCAGGCTGGATTTCAGCTTTAATTCTTTGTGGGATCTTTTTATGCAAAGTCAAAGTGTTAGCTGCTCAGTTGTGTCCAACTCTGCGATCCCAAGGACTATAGCCTACCAGGCTCCTCTGTCCATGGAGTTCTCCAGGCAAGAATACTGGAGTGGGTAGACATTCCTTTTCCAAGGAATCTTCCTGACCCAGGGATCGAACCCAGGTCTCCTGCATTGTAGGTCGATTCATTACTGTCTGAGCCACCAGGAAAGCCTACAACCTAATATAACAGCCTAGCACCTTCTGCCTGGTAAGTCCAGAATGATACCAGAAAAAATGGAGAAGTTTTTTAAAAAGGAGGAAAAATTTTCTGAGCTCAAGAAAGGTTCAGGTTATTCATTAGTTTGAAAAAGCCTGCTGAATGTGACGAGGCTAAAAAAAAAATACCCACAAATATTATATATTCTGGTGTAGAAGCTTCCTTGGTGCTAGAGAAGCTGGTCGCATGCACATGTCAGCTGGGCTTTGGGGGGGACTGCATATGCTCCAGGAGCAGGATGCCAGAGAAGCATCTCTACTATAGGAACTAAGAGCTGGAGAAGCACACCTGAACTAGGAAGCAAAACATCCCTCAGTTCATTAGAGAAGAAGCAAAGATAGCCACTGTATATGGAGATGACTCTCCTGCCCCGTCTACTGACAAAATAACATTGTGCCAGCTGTCAAAGAAAAAAATTCTAAAAGAGCCCAAATCGATTTCCAAGAAAGACAAAAAGGGTGAGTTTAGAAGTGAGAGTGAATAAAGTCATAATTGGCACACCTATAGTTTAGCTTTTGATGTTATCTATTAACCATTTTTCTCAGTGTTTTGTTTATACTTAAGCTAATTAAGTCTGCTTAGTGTCTGAAGTTTTCTTCATTTGGATCACCTTATGATGCCCATTATTGTTTCAGTTGAAGTAATGTTACTAGTAGGCTTTTGTGTTTTCATTTTCTGTTCTTACAATAGTAGAAATGCAATAAAATATTTTAAAAGTTGTGAAAATGGACTCTGAACTACAAAGAAGGCAGTGCTTTGGAAACAAACACTGGCTGGCATGTGGGGCATGTTGGCATGCTTTTCCAGTCGCTTGGACTGTTGGTTGGATCAACTGATAAATATTCTGAATTTGGTAAAGGAAAATCTGAGAGCTCTAAGCATGTAAGATACAAAAGTGTGGGTTGTCTGAAAGTTAAATGAGGAATGTTGCTTATCATTTGTAATAAACTTGTTTTCAAGGTTAGTATCATCAAACTATGCAAATTTCATATAATAATTTAAAAAGTCAGAAAAAGCACTCATTCAAATTCTGTGCTGCAGTGATCTATAACGTGACATCTGCTTAGTCTTTGAGAAGAGCATTAGAACCAAACAGTTCTGAACTTTGTTCAGTTATTAATTACATTATGGTTGTGAATTTATTTGTGAATTTTACATGAACAGACATATGTAGAACTGAATTTAAGACTGGCATACGATTGCAGCTATATTAATCAGTGACGTACTTTGAAAAATTCGAAGAGATACAGAGGTGTCCAAAGAAATTTACTCAGAACTTTGCACAAAAACAAGATAAACAAGTTGCTGTGGAGCGTGGTATCCATTGTAGAAACATTTGGTCTAGAATATTTTTGAATTTTTAATAGTATTAAGATTAGTTTAAAATATTTTAAAAATATTTTTTAAAATTTAGATCCTCTGGAATCTCTCTGAGCAACAGAGAAAAAAATGCTGTGCCGTAGGATTTAGGCCTTGGTCAGAGATAACCTGTTAGGAGGATAAGAGGAGAATTCTCACAAAACAGATTTGGATTAGTTAGTACCGGTTTGACCTCTCGCCATTAGTACAGTTTAAATTACTACATTAAGCTGGGGGAAGAAAGTTATATCCAGTACAAAGGAAAACATGAAGAAAAGGGAAATAGTGTAGTACAGAGAGAACAGTGAACAAGGATAGGAGATTTGGGTTCTAATCCCAGTTCTGTCAGTAATTAATTGGTAACTTTGGGTCTTTAGTTTCTCCAGTCTTTTATTTGTTTTCATAAAAACCAAGAGGATTAGATGCTTAAGGTCTTTATTGCACAGGATAGCATGGAATATTACAGAATAGTTTTTTAAAATAAATGTAGCCCCTCTCAACCCATGACACATATGGTAACTCAAATTAAGCTAAATTATTGCCCAGAAAAGATACTTTGAGGACTTCGCTTATCGAAAGATGATAGTGATTATTTCCATAAAATTGTTTACATATAAATGAAACCTGTGAGGGTGTTTGAAAACAGTTTATTTTAAATATTTCTAATTCCTTTGGATATATTGTTATTTTGTCTGAGATTTGAAGAATGTATATATTAAGCAGCAGTAAACCTTTCCCAGGGCTTCCCTGGTAGCTCAGTTGGTAAAGAGAGCTGGGTTTGATCTCTGGGTTGGGAAGATCCCCTGGAGAAGGGAAAGAAGGAAAAGTACTCCAGTATTCTGGCCTGGAGAATTCCATGGACTCTATAGTCCATGGGGTCACAAAGAGTAGGACACGACTGAGTGACTTTCACTTTCAAACCTTTCCCAGATCATGTCCAACTTTAATAGTCTTTGCTTTTGGTACAAAGAGGCCCTTCTTAGCTTTGAAATATTCTGAAGGGGCTAAATGTTTAATTTCAGAAAAGATTGATGACTCAGCTTTCTGAGATACTCAGCAAATGAGAACTATTTTTTATATGAATGTCTCAGCAGTTTTTGTTTGTTTTTTTGTTTTAGGGGGGACATCACATAAACTAGCTTTCCAAGTTGATTTTTTGGCTAGTCAGAGTTTCCTATCTTACCATTCTTCTATATAGGAATGTTTATATATTTCCTTACCATTCTCTTTTCCCCATGGTTGCTGCATTTCTTTGTGTAGTCTGTGTAGGTAGGTATATGTTCCCAATGTGCTTTGAGATAACTACTTTATATCAGATGTTTTCAAATGCTTGGTAATAATAAACAGAGTTGAGTTTTGCTCTGAGTAATGGTAAGCAGATGACCTATACCATTTACTAGACAGACCATTGACTTCCTATAATTCTCAACACTGACTCTTCGAAGTATAGTGTAGGTGTTGATTTGCATATACACACTAAGGCCAGTAAGAGTATAACAGCTTAATCAAGGTCATTTATGAAGTAATCATTGGAGCTGAGTTTAGAATCCACATCTTTGTAAATTCAGTCATATTGTCTGCATGACTTGATTAGAGCATATTAACAACGTGAGACATTTTTAGGTCTTATTTAGATTTAACGTAAATTCTTTGTCAATGAAAGTGAAATTGTTATATGTTCAAGTTACACTTAAGTGCTGTGATATTGATCTGTCATCATTTTCTCCATCTTTTTATCTGTTAAAATGGGAGAGATCATTTTAGTTTTTTTTTTCTTATACTTTAGGTCCAATTTTGATTTTATTCATCAGTTGACTCTTATTTCTTATGTTATCAACCACTTGGTTCCTACTCTTACCCCTCATTCAGTGCCCATCAGACTAATTTTCACTAATCTTTAAAAAAAACTTTGCATTAACCCCATTTCTCTCATTTATCTGCTTCACAGCCAGAGGACATTGTATTAGTTATTGATTGCGTCCTAACAAATCGGCACAAATTTAGCAGCTTCAAACAGTATTTATTATTTGATAGTTTATAGGATCAAGATTTCAGGAGTAGCTTATATGAACCCTCTGTTTCATGTTTCTTATAGGGCTACTAAGTCAAAGTATTGACCAGAACTGGGGTTTCGTCGGTTGTCTTTTGAGTGGGGAAGAATCTGCTCCCAAGCTCATGTGTGACTTTTTCCGGCAGATTTCATTTCCTTGAAAACTGTTGGCCAGGGGCTGTCCTCTTTTTATTGCCATGTGGGCCTCCACAACATGGTGTTTTGTTTCATCAAAGTCAGCAAAGGAGAGAGTGGGGAGAGTATGCTGACAGATGAAAGTCACACTTTTCTGCAGCCTACTCCCAGAAATGATACCTCATTAGTTTTGCTGTGTATTCTGTTGGTTAGAAGCAAGTTACTAGGGATTGTACAAGGGCTCATACCAGGAGGTAGGGCTCTTTTGGAGCCATCTTTGGATTTCCCTGCTAGAGGCAATTTTTATTAAAACCACAATGCCAATATTTTGTGCTCAGTCCTGTCCGACTCTTTGTGACCCCATGAACTGTAGCCTCCAGACTCCTCTGTCCATGGGATTTTCCAGGTAAGAATACTGAAGTGGGTTGCCATTTTCTCCTCCCAGGAGGGTTCCCAACCCAGAGATCAAACCCTTTTCTCCTGCATTGGCAGGCAGATTCTTTACCCCTTGAGCCACCTGGGAAGCTGCCATTACTTTACTTAATGGATTTAGCAGTCATTCTTTAGTAATATCTGATACCTGGCCCATATTCAGTTTTCTGTTTGTTAAAAAATGCCTTCTTATAGTTTATCTGAATCAGGATCCAAACACTTTGTATTTGTTGTTATAGCCTTTTAAAATTATTTTCAAGAGTAATCTTAACTATTCTTACTAATCTACCGTTTTTTTTTTTTCATCCATTGATTTGTTGAAGAAATCTGTCATTTATCCTGAAAAGGCTCCTACTTTCTGAATTTGTCCAATTGCTTGTTTGTAGTAACATTTGACTAATTCCTCTGTCATACTTTGTGTAAACTGGGAGTTATACGGAAAGACTTGTTTTAAGATTTTGAATTTTTTTTTGGTTTTAAAGACTCCTCCCTAGGTGGTTCCGTGTAGCTCGTATCACTTTCAGAGACACAAAGTCTGGGGGTGACAGCTTGATCCCTTTATTGTTGAGTTTTCCACCCGCCTTTCATTAATGGTTTTAATCTCCAGTGATAACTTTAGTGAAGTAGCTTGTTCTAACAATGGTTATCAATATTGGATTTTTCTGATTCTAACATTCCTTTCACATTTATTACCTGAATTTTAGTATACAGTTCTCCCTAATGCTCTGAAATAGTTTTATTGGAAAAGTAAAATAAATGCTTAATTCCTTTTAATGACCAATTTTTAGAGTAATGAGTTGATATAATATCTCCAGGTGTCTGATTTTTTTTTAAAGCATTTATGAACCTTAGATTTTTATGTATTCATTTCATTGTGTTTTTAAAAATTTCTGTAGTTATTCTTTTTTGGTGCCACATTGGTCCATCCTTGGCAAATGGGAGCCCCTTCAGGCTGGCCACTCCTGTGTTCCTATGACACAATCTCATTAATCTTTATTTTGTTGCTTTTCAGTATGGCAAAGTGTCCTTTGTTTATCATGCCCTGATGAGGGAATGGTTCTTAGAGTTCACAGTTGGAAACTAGAAACATTTATTTCTGGATTGTCATTTCTTTTAGACTGTTTTAGGGGACATAGCTAGGAAATTTTTTTTTTAAGGAAAAAAAAGTATCGAGTTCATACTGCTGTTTCCAATTCAGATTTGATTTATGGGATTGTAATTTATATAATTTTACAATTCTGTTATTTTTTCTTATGTTATCTTTACTGTGTTGAGTCTTTCAATCTATGAATACCATCTATCTTTCCATTTATTTAGCTTGCTTTTAATTTCTTTCATTAGCATTTTGTAATTTTTAGGGCAGAGAGCTTCCTTACATGTTTTGTTATACTTATATTTATTTCCTTTGAAGCCATTGTAAATAACTTTGTGGTTTTAATTTTGGGTTCCACTTGTTTATTGTTAGACTGTAGAAATGCAGTTGACTGCTGTGTGTTTATCTTGCATCCTGTGACATTGTTGAACTCACTTAAGTTCTAGGAAGTTTTTTTTGTTGGTCGTTTGTTTTCGGTAAATTCCTTGGGGTTTTCCATGTGACAGATCATGCCATCTACAAATAAGGAAAGTTTCATTTTTTCCTTTCTGAAAGTTATGTTTCTTCTTAGTTGAATTGTCAGGTTTTATTTTATTTTTTCTGGCTTTTGAATTATATATAGGGGGTGTTCTCAGTGTCAGGTTGTAATGGATTTACATGTGTTTTTTTTCCTAGTACTTACATGTTTTTGTATTTTGTTTTCTTATCCATTTGAAATTTAACCTGGTATGCAGAGTCCGGTATAAATCTAATCATATTGTTTCTAAATGACTGTCCAGTTATTTTGTCACTTAGGAATTTCATATTTTCCCTACTGACTTATGATGCTACCTTGATCATTTATTGACTGTCCTGAATTTTTATTTTGATAATTTCACTTTTGTTCCAAAATGTCTGTTTACGTATAAAATCCTCCACTGTTTTAATCACAGAGACTTCATGACCTGCCTCACCTCCCCCTTCACTCCCCGCCATATCTGCTTTAACATCTGGTAAGGTCTTTCCTTGTTGGTCTTTTTTTTTCAGAGTTTTGAGATGGGCTTAATTTTTATATAGACTTTATTAACTGTGAATTATATCACCTTTAGTTATATTAAAAATTTTTTTATTGGAGTGTAGTTATTTACACTGTTGTGTTCATTTCAGGTGTACAGCAAAGTGAATCAGTCATACATATGCATATATCCACTTTCGTTTTTTTAGATTCTTTTCCCATTATAGTCCACTATAGAGTATTGAATAGAGTTCCCTATGCTATAGCAGCTTCTTATTAGTTATCTATTTTATATATTTGTTATTGTTCAATCCCTAAGTCATGTCTGACTCTTTGAGACCCCAAGCACACCAGGCTTCCCTATCCTTCATTATCTCTTGGAGTTTGTTCAAATTAGTGAATTGGTGTTGAATTGGTTTGCTATCTAACCATCTCATTCTCTGCTGCCCCCTTCTCCTTTTGCTTTCAATCTTTTCCAGCATCAGAGTCTCTTCCAGTGAGTCGGCTCTTTGCATCAGGTGGCCAAAGTATTGGAGCTTCAGCATCAGTCCTTCCAGTGAATATTCAGAGTTGATTTCCTTTAGGATTGACTGGTTTAATCTCTTTGCAGTCCAAGGAACTCTCAAGAGTCTTTTTCAGCACCACAGTTCAAAAGCATCAATTCTTCTGCACTCAGCCTTCTTTATGGTCCAACTCTTAAGTCTGTACATGACTACTGGAAGTACTATTGCTTTGACTATACAGTCCTTTGTCAGCAAGGTTATGCCTTTGCTTTTTAATACTTTGTGACTTTGTGTAGGTTTGACATAGCTTTCCTTTCAAGGAGCAAGCATCTTTTAATTTCATGGCTGCAGTGGCCGTCTGCAGTGATATTTGGAGCCCAAGAAAAAAAATCTGTCACTGCTTCCACTTTTTCCTCTTCTATTAAATATTTGCCATGAAGTGATAGCACCGGATGCCATGATTTTAGTTTTTTGAGTGTTGAATTTTAAGCTAACATTTTCCACCCTCTTCTTTCACCTTCATCAAGAGATTCTTTTATTCCTCTTCACTTTCTGCCTTTAGAGTGTTATCATCTGCCTGTCTGAGGTTGTTGATAATTCTCTGACAATCTTAATTCCAGCTTCTGATTCATATACATAATAGGGTGATTTTATGTATAGTGGGGTATATATGTCAGTCCCAATCTCCCCCTCATCCCCCGATAACTATGTTTGTTTGCTACATCTATGACTTACTTCTGATTTAAGGTTTATTTGTATTCTTTTTTTTTTTAGATTCCATGTGTGACCAATATCTTATGATATTTGTGTCTGACTTTCTTCACTCAGTGTGACAGTCTCTGGATCCATCCATGTCACTGTAAATGGTGTTATTTTGTTCTTTGTTATGACTAGTGTTCTGCCGTGTATATGTACCACATCTTCTTTATCTATTCCTGTCTCAGTGGACATTTAGAGTTGCTTCCGTGTCTTGGCATCCCCGGTGGCTCAACTGGTAAAGAACATGGCTGCCAATGCAGGAGACACAAGAGATGTCTTGTGTTCGAGACATCAGGTTCCATCCCTGCATTGGGAAGATCCCCTGGAGGAGGAAATGCAACCCACTTCTGTATTCTTGCCTGGAAAATCCCGTGGATAAAAGAGCCTGGCAGGCTACAGTCCGTGGGGTCACAGAGTTGGACACTGCTGAGTCTGTGCACACACACATGTCCTGGCTGTTGTAAATGGTGCTGCAGTGAGCATTGGGGTGCATGGATCTTTTCAAATTACAGTTTTCTCTGGGTACGTGCCCTGGAGTGGGATTGCTGGGTCATATGGTAGTTCTCTATTTTCAGTTTTTTAAGGAACTTCCATACTTTTCTCTCTAACGGTTGTACCAATTTACATTCCCACCATCAGTGTTGGAGGGTTCCCTTTTCTCCAGACCATCTCCAGCATGTATTGTTTGTAGACTTTATGATGGTGGCCATTCTGATCTATGTGAGGTCCCACTTCCTTATAGTTTTGATTTGCATTTCTCTAATAATTAGTGATGTTGAGCATCTTTCATGTGTTTTTTGGCCATCTGTATGTTATCTTTGGAGAAATGTCTGTTTAGATCTTCTGCCCATTTAAAACAATTTTTTTTTTATATTGAACTGCATGTATCACCTGTATTTATTGTCTAGTTTCAGGAAAAAACTTGTTCTTATTTTTGAGTGTAATTAAACTATAAATTAATGTAGAGAGAATTGACATCTTTATGATGATGAGTCTTTCTCCATGAGGACACCGTATGCCTTTAAGTTTATTTTAGGCTTACTTTATGTGCCTTTTGCATGCTCAGTCGCTTGGTTGAGTCCGACTCTTTGCAACCCTATGGACTGTAGCTCACCAGGCTCCTCTGTCCATGGAATTTTCCAGGCAAGGATACTGAAATGGGTTGCCATTTTCTCCTCCAAGGGATCATCTGGAGCCAGAGATTGAACGCACGTCTCTTGCATTGGCAGGTGGATTTTTTACCACTGAGTCACCTGGGACGCTCCCATATGTGCCTTTTAGGATTTTTAAAAATGTTCATACATTTTTAAGTTTATGCCTAGTATTTTATTTTATGGCTGTTGTAAGTGGATTTTTTCCCATTATATGTTCTAGCTGCATTTTGCTTTTCAGTTTGAAGGCTTCTGAAACTTATTGTATTTTAATTTGATATGTATATTTAAAAACTAAATTAATAGTATTTTTTTCCATTGATTCTTTGGTGTTTTCTAGTATGTAATCTTATCTGCAAACAAGTAGTTTTTTATTTTCCTTTCTCATATGTATGCTGTAATTGCTTTGCCTTTTTTTTTAAGTAAATTATAGACTTTATTTTTTGGAGCAGTTTTAGATTTACAGAAATATGAAACAGATAGTACAGGGTACAGATATACTCCCCAGCATTTTTTACCATTATTAATTATATAACTAACATTAAATTACATATTGTGCTTAGTCACTCAGTCGTGTCTGACTCTTCGTGACCCAGTGGACTGCAAGCCTGCCAGCCTCCTCTGTCCATAGAATTCTCCAGGCAAGAATACTGGAGTGGGTTGCCATACCCTCCTCTAGTGGATCTTCCCAACCCAGGGATCGAACCCAGGTCTCCCATGTTGTAGGCGGATTCTTGACTGTCTGAGCCACCAGGGAAGCCCAAATTACATATTGTATTGATTTATTACAATTAATGATTCAGTATTGATACATAATTATTACTGTAATCTTCAGATTGCCTTACTTTTTACCTAATACTCTTTTTCTATTCCAAGATCTCCTACGGGATTGTATTTAATTGTCATGTCTCCCAGGCTTGACTAGACAATTTCTCAGATTTTATTTGTTTTTGATGACTTTTATAGTTTGAGGAGGACTGGTCAGGTGTATTGCAGGGTGCCCCTCTCTTGAAGTTTGTGTGATGTTTTTTTTTCTTCTCATGATTAAGATGAGTTATGGTGTTTTGGGAGAAAGAGCAAAGAGGTAAAGTTCCATTTTCATCACTTTATGTACATACTATTATCATGATTTTTCACTATTGATTTTGACTTTGATTAACCTGGTTGAGGTAGTGTTTGTCAGGTTTCTCTACTGTAAAGTTATTTCTTTTTCTTATTTCCACACAATAGTCTTTGGGAGGAAATTACTACATGCAGCCCACTATACCACCCACACATACAGTGGGGAATTGTGGTTTCCTCCTTTAGGGTAGATTTTCTACATAATTTATTCAGAATTCTACATGGGAGATTACCCTCTGCCCATTTATTAATTTATTCAATAATTTATATCAGTTTGTACTTAACATGTACTTACTTTATTCTTTGGGTTATAATCTAATATTAGTTTGTTACTCAAATTGTTCCAGATTTGGCTATTGGAAGCTTTTTTATTTGGCTCCTGTGCCCTTTGGACATAACCCCCATCAACTGATTTTTTTTTTTTTTAAGCACTTCTTTACTTTCCAGCACCACAAGATGCTCCAGACTCATGTATTTCTTGCCCCATTTCTTCATGGAGCCCTAGTTCCTTTTATTGGAAAATGGTATCAGAAACTAAGGTTTGGGTGTTAGGTATGCTGTTTGCTTCTGGGGTGTTATTTTAATAACTCTCAGCTGACAAAGTGAAGAAATAAATTGATGTATAGTAACCTGTGTATAGGCACATACCTGTAAATATTTCTGTATGTAACCATTAGTAATTATATTAAACATTGGTTCCTACTCATATCTCCTACTCTAATCCATTACCACATGGATAATTCCAGATTCCTCCCCTTGCTGATCTGTACATTTCCACTCCAGTAGTTAGAAACCTGGCTCTAGCCATTTGCTAAGCATCTTAATGGTTCAGTTCCAGTATACATGTATAGCAGTATCAGAATTGTTTATCTGTACCTTGCAGAACTCAACTTTATTAACTAGAGTACAGTACTCAAGTACAGTCCCTTTTGCCTTTAGTCTTAGATAGTCCTTTCATTTATTTACACAGTTACTTAAGTCAGTACCTTTTCCCCATTGCCTTCAGTTGGGTTGTTTCATACATTTGTGATACAGTTAGATTCTCTTGTCACAGTTTGCATTTTTTTGTGAAAGCCTCTAACTTCCTAATTTTTTAAATTTGCACACGTTAGGGGCTTCCCAGGTGGCGACAGTGGTAAAGAACCGCCTGCCAGTGCAGGAGACATAAGATATGTTGGTTCTATCCCTGGGTTGGGAAGATCCCCTGGAGGACGAAATGGCAACTGACTCCCAGTACTCTTGCCGGGAAAATCCCATGGACAGAGGATCTTGGCGGGCTACAGTCGTTAGGGTCGCAAAGAGTCGGACACGACTGAAGTGACTGAGCATGCATGCATGCGTTAAGGTTTACTCTTAATGTTACAGAGTGCCGTAGGTTTTGACAAATATATAATGTTGTATATCCGCCCGCATAGAACTGTACAGAATACTTTCACCCCCCTTGAAAACCTCGTGCTTCACCTGTTCATCCCTTCCCTTCTCCCACCAAACCTATGGCAAACGGATCTTTTTACTGTATATAGTTTTTTGTCTTTTCCAAGTTTTCATATAATTTTTAAAGTTAGCAGCATTCATTTAAGATTCCTTCATTTTTCTTCATGGCTTGATGGCTCATTTCTTTTTACTTATGAAAAATACTCCATTGTATGTATATCCTTTCAACTATTGGAGGACATATTGATTGCTTTCAAGTTTTGGCAGTTGCGAGCAAAAGCTGCTATAATCATTCATGTCAAGATTTGGCTTAGACATTAATTTTTAAACTTATTTGGGTAAATACCTAGCAGTGTGATTGCTGGATCGTATGGGAAAATATGATCACACTACCATTTGGTATTTCCACCAGCTGTGGGAATTCAATCCTCAGTTCTCTTTGGTACTGTTAGCTTTTTTTCATTTGAGCCATCCTAATAGGTGTGTAATGATAACTCATTACCATTTTAATTGGTAATTCTCTAATGATATGTGAAATATCAATAACCTCAGATAACGCAAATGACACCACCCTTTGGCAGAAAGCGAAGAGGAACTAAAGAGCCTCTTGATGAAAGTGAAAGAGGAGAGTGAAAAAGCTGGCTTAAAACTCAACATTCAGAAAACTAAGATCATGACATCAGGTCCCATCACTTCATAGCAAATAGATGGCAAAACAATGGAAACAGTGAGAGACTTTATTTTCTTGGGCTCCAGAATCACTGCAGATGGTGACTGCAGCCATGAACTTAAAAGATGCTTGCTCCTTGGAAGAAAAACTATGACCAACTTAGCATATTAAAAAGTAGAGACATTACTTTGCTGACAACAGTCCATCTAGTCAAAGCTATTGTTTTTTTAGTAGTTATGTATGGATGTGAGAGGTGGACCATAAAGAAGACTGAGCGCCAAAGAATTGATGCTTTTGAATTGTGATGCCAGAGAAGATTCTTGAGAGTCCCTTGGACAGCAGGGAGATCAAACCAGTCAATCCTAAAAGAAATCAACCCTGAAAATTCATTGGAAGGTACTGATGCTGAAGCTCCAATACTTTGGCCACCTGATAATACTTTGGCCACCTGATGTGAAGCGCTGACTCACTGGAAAAGACCCTGATCCTGGGAAAGATTGAGGGCAGGAAGAGAAGGGGATGACAGGATGAGATGGTTAGGTGGCATCAGCAACTCAATGGACATGAGTTTGAGGACTCTTTGGGTGTTAGTGAAGGACAGGGAAGCCTGATGTGCTGCAGTTCATGGGATCGCCAAGAGTTGGACTGAGCCAAACTGAATGATACGTGATGTTGACATCTTTTCATATGTTTAGTTTTCATCTGTATACAAATGTGTGTTCGCATCTTTTGTCTGTTTTTAAATTGGGTCGTTTGTTTTCTTATTTTTGAATTTTAGGAGTTCTTTTGTAGATTTTGGATACAGACTTTTATCATATACGTGTTTTGCAAATATTTTCTTCCCATCAGTGGCCTGTTTATTTCTCTTAACAGTGTCTTGCAGGGCAGAGGTTTTTAATTTTAATGAAGTCCAACTTAATCCGTTTTTTTCTTTAATGGATGTGCTTTTGGTGTTTAAAGTCATTGTCAAACCCAGGCCGCATGTTTTTCGGCTATAATATCTCATAGAGGTTTTATAGTTTTGTGTTTTACGTTTAGGTCTGAGGTTAATTTTGAGTTAAGTTTTGTGAAAAGTGTGTGGTCTTCTTTTTTTTTTTTTAACTATGTGAATGACCAGTTGTTACAGCACCTTTTGTTGAAAGGATTATCTTTTCTCCATTGAATTGCCTTTGCACTTTTGTCAAAATTGATTATTTGATTGGTCTTATTTCTGAACTCTTTTCTTTTCCATTGACTGATATCTCTTCTTTCACCATTACCATACTGTCTTTCTTACTATAAGTAAGTGAGTCTTGAAGGCAGGTAATGGTATTCCTCAACTTTGTATTCTTTTAGTGTTGTGTTGGCTACACTGGGTCTTTGGTCTTTCCATATGAATTTTAGAATCAGTTTGTTAATATCCGCAAAATAGTTTGCTGGAATTTGTTTGGGATTGGGTTCAGTGTACGCATCAAGTTGGGAAAAGCTAGTATCTTAACAATATCGAGGCCTGTATCCATGAACATAGAATATCTCCATTAATTATTTAGATTTTCTTTGATTTCTTTCATTAGAGATTATAGTTTTCCTTATATAGATCTTATATATATATGACTTAATCTTTAAGTATTTTGTTTTTTAAGTGCTAATATAAATGGTATTGTGCTTTTACTTTTATTTCGTTTTTAAAATTTTATTTATTTATTTTTGGCCGTGCTAGGTCTTCATCGCTCCATGCCTGCTTTCTTTAGTTATGGCAAGCAGGGGCTCTTCTCTGTTGCAGTGCACAGACTCCTTGTTGTGGAGGCTTCTCCTGTTGCAGAGCACAGGCTCTAGGTGCACAGGCTTCAGTAGTTGCAGCACATGGGCTCAGTAGTTGCGGCCTGCAGGTGTGTTTTTACTTCTAAATTCCAGTTTATTGCTAGGATGTAGGAAAGCAGTTGGCTTTTGTGTATTAACTTTTCTGTCCTGCAACCTTGCTGTGATTGTCTGTTGGTTCTAGGAGGCTTTTGTTGTTGTTGTTGTTGATTCTTTGGGATTTTCTTTTCTTTTTTGTCAATCTGTGTACCTTGTATTCCTTTTTTAGTTTTATTGCATTAGCTAGAACTTCCAGTATGATATTGAATACTGGTGGCTCAGACGGTAAAGAATCTGCCTGCAATACAGGAGACCTGGGTTTGATCCCTGGGTTGGAAAAATCCCTTGGAGAAGGGAATGGCTACCCACATCAGTATTCTTGCCTGGAGAATTCCATGGACAGAGGAGCTTGGCAGGCTACAGTCCATGGTCACTAAGAGTCAGATAGGACTGAGCGACTAACACTTAAATTTCTCCTTGAGTATTGGTAGTTCGTGCCTTTTAAGGAATTGGTCCATTTCATCTCTTACAATGTTGTAGAAATAGAGTAATGTATAATATTTATTTTATTAACCTTTTAGTATCCAAGTGATCAGTAATGATGACCCTTCTTTCATATCTGATATTAGAAATTTGTATTTCTCTGTTTTTTTTTTTCTTGATTACATTAGCTAGAAAGTTCTCAGTGTTACTGTTTTTTCAAATAGCCAGCTTTTGGTTTTATCGATTTTTCTCTTTTTTATTTCCTGTGTTCAGTTTCATGGACTTTTGCTTTTTATTCTTTATCTTCTCTGTTTGCTTTATACTTAAATTGTTCTTTCTCTAGTTTCCTAAAGTGGAAGCTTTGGCAGT
The DNA here is from genome assembly GCF_054371585.1 of Giraffa tippelskirchi. Taxonomy (NCBI): domain Eukaryota; kingdom Metazoa; phylum Chordata; class Mammalia; order Artiodactyla; family Giraffidae; genus Giraffa; species Giraffa tippelskirchi. Next base: position 138,978,168 of record NC_137284.1, read on the forward strand.
TGATTTTAGATCCGTCTTCTGATATGTGCATTCAGTGCTATATTCAGTGCTTCACTTTGGCTGTCACACAAATTTTGATGTTTTGTTTTCATTTAGTTCATTATAATTTTAAATTTATATTTTGTTTTGACTTGACCTTTGTATTATTTAGAAGAGTATTGTTTACCCCAAATATTTTGGGATTGTCCACCTCTCTTTCTGTTACTGATTAAATTTAATTCTACTGATTAAGTGTAATTAAGTTTCCATTGTGGCCTGAGAGCATACTTTAAATAATTTTCTGTTCTTCTACACTTATTAATATGTATTTTATGCTGTAACTTGGTCAATATCCCAATGTGAGTTTGAGGAGAATGTGTATTCTGCTGTGTTGGATAAAATACTCTATAAATGTTAATTAGACCCAGTTGATTGATGGTGCTGTTCAGTTCAACTGTATTCTTGCTGAGTTTCTGCCTCCTGGATCTGTCAGTTACTGATAGAGAGATGTTGATGTCTTCAATTATAATACTGGATTTGTCTTTTTTCCCCTGCAGTTCTGTCAGTTTTTCCCTCAAGTATTTTGACACTTTTTTGGGGAGGGGGGGTACAGATATCTCAAAGATTGCTGCGTCTTTTTGGAGAATTGACACTTTTCATTATGTAATGCCCTTCTTTATCTATCCCTGATGATTTTCATTGTTCTTAAATCTTTTGCCTGATAGAAATACAGCGTCAGCTCTTTTCTGAAAGCGTGGTTTCTCTCTCTCTCTCTCTTTACTTTTCATCTACCTGTGTCTTTGTGGTGTGTTTCTTGTGCGGGTGTGCTCAGTCGTGCCTGACTCTTTCTGACCCCATGGACTGTAGCCCGCCAGGCTCCTCTGTCCATGGGATTCTCCAGGCAGGAGTACTGGAGTGGGGTGCCATTCCCTACTCCAGAGGATCTTTACAACCCGGGGATCAAACCTGCATCTCTTGGATTTCCTGCATTGGTAGGCAGATTCTTTACCATTGTGCCACCAGGTAAGCCCATAGAGTTTCTTACAGGCAGTATATTCAGATCTTGTTCTTTAGTCCACTGTGACAGTCTCTATCTTCTAATTGTTTGATTAAGATCATTCACATTTAAATTGATTATTGGCATCTACCATGTTTGTGTTTTCTATTCTTTGCACTTGTTCTTTAGTCTTCTTACTTTTTCTTTTTTCTCTGCCTTCTCTGATTTGAAATGAGCATTGAATATGCTTTTATTTTCTCTCCACTTAGCATGTCAATTATACTTCTTTTAAATATGTTTTTAGTTGTCGTCCCAGAGTTTGCACCGCTATATTTACAACTAATTTAATCCAGCTTTAAATGACATGGGCTTTCCTGGCGGCTCAGTGGTAAATAATGTGCCTGCCAGTGCTGAAGATGAGGGTTTGATCTCTAGCTGGGGAGATCTGCTGGAGAAGGAAATGGCAACCCTCTTCAGTATTCTTGCCTGGAAAACCCCTGGCAGAGGAGCCTGTGCAGAGTCAGACACGACTGAGTTACTGAACAACAACAATAATGATGCTTCATGGGTAGTTACAGTACCTTATATTAATGACAAAATATTTCTAATTCCTCCCTCCCTTATAACATTGCTCTCATTCACTTCGCTTCTCTGTATGCTCTAATCACCCCATACATTACTGCTTTTATTTCTTTGGACCAGGTATCTGTTAGCTCAGTTAGGAATAAGAAAATATAAGTTTTTATCTTTTAGCTTCTTATAGTCCTTTTCTGCCCTTTTTTATGTTGATCCAGGTATCTGACCTATATTATTTTCCTTCAAAGAAATTACTTAACATTAATGCAAGGCAGATTCTAGTAGTGGTAGATTTTCTCAGTTTTTGTTTTGTGTGCATATGTGCTAAGTCACTTCAGTCAGTCAGACTCTTTGCTATCCTGCGGACCATTGCCTGCCAGGCTCCTCTGTCGGTGGGATTCTCCAGGCAATACTGGAGTGAGTCGCCATTCCTTCCTCCAGGGGATCTTCCCCACCCAGGGATCCAACTCACATTGCTTATGTCGCCTTCATTGGCAGGCAGGTTCTTTACCACTAGCGCCATCTGGGAAGTTTTAGCAGGTTATTTATTTTTCCATCACATTAAGAGATTCATTTGTTTCTGTTTCATTGGATACAGAATTTTAGGTTGGTGGTTTTTTTCTTCTTTCAATGCTTCTAAGTATTTTATTCTGCACTTTCTTGATTGTATGGTTTCTGGTAAGAAACCTGACACAGTTCTTATGCTTGTTCTTATGTAGGTAAGGAGTTTTCCCATTGATTATGCTCAGATTTTCTTTTTATTTGATTTTCTACAGTTTGATAATGCCTCTGTGTAGATTTTTTTACATATATTCTGCTTGTTTTTGTCTGAACCTCCTGGATCTGTGGTTTCTTGTTGTTATTAATTTTGGAAAATTTCCAGTCATTATTACTTTATATATTTCTTCCACTCCTTACCCTCTTTCTTCTCCTTCTCTTATTGCAATTATGCGTACATTATAGCTTTTGTAATTTTCTCACAGTTCCTTGAAATTCTTTTCCTTAATTTTGTTTTTCTCTTTCAGTGTGGGAACTGTCTGCTGGCTTAACTTCAAGCTTCCTGATTCTTTCCTTGATACATTACCCATCTCCCTTGCATTAGTGCTCTTATGTTAATCATAGTTATTTCAAATTCCCTATCTAATAATTCCAAAATCCATATCATATTTGAGTCTGATTTTGATGCTTGCTTTGTCTCTTCAGACAGTGCTTTTTCTTGTCTTTTAGCGTGCTGAAGTTTTTTGTTGGAAGGATCTAGGATGTATTGGATAGTAGGAACTGAAGTAATTAAGCTTTTTGTTTGAAGTTTTATGTTCGTCCTGTTAGAAGTTGGGCTGTTTAGAGTTAGATGTAGCCCTATGTGCCAGAGGCTTCATTTTCCTCTAGTGTTCATATTTTCTCTCTCTCTTTTGTTTTTTTTCTTTTGGGGGAAGTGGGTAGGTGGCGGAGTTGTTCCCTAAGTTCTTAAATAGTTTGTGTCTTGAAGCTCTCAGTTGTAGTCTCCTGTAATTATACATTACCCCTGTTGTGGTGGCTAGATGTGAAGGAAGGGAAGCATTCTTTTATCTTATGATTAAATCCCAGTTTTTACTGCGTCTGAGTCCCTGTACTCTTACTTTGCAAAGTTTTAGCCTTTCTTTTTCTCCCCTAATGTGAGAAAGGAAAGCTAGAGGAGGCTGGAGTTGGCTAGTTGCCTTTCATTATGAAGAACACTCTGTCGATATTTTTAAATGGTTGCTTTTCCTCTACTCTGTTTCAAGCAGGATTTTTTCCTCTCAACTTCTTTTACTGGAAGTAAAACCCACAAAAGTATGCGGGATCCCCAAAACTATGCCCCCAGAGTTTCTGTCAAACTAGTCCACTTTCAGGCTCCAGAAATTTATCAAAATGACCTTGTAATTTTTCCTGTCAATTATTGCTTCTGCTTCAGATACGGTGATCTCAGTTGTGATTATCTGTCTTTTGCTCTTCTCTCCAGATTACCGAGTGTTTGTTCCCCAGTGACTTCAGCTCTTTGAGGAATCTAAAGAAAGTTGTTGATTTTCACCTTGTTCAGCTTTTATCTTGTCTCAATAAGACTGAGAGAAAGCAGCTAGACTCTTAACATTTTGGAGCTGAATCTGGAAATCCCTTTGCTTTCCTTTTTAAAGTCATATTAGCTAATCCCTTCATTAGTAAATGTTTCCAGAGATTTCCTTTCTGGAAACAATTGTACCTAACTACAATTAGGTACAATTGTAGTGTAAAAAAACCACTAACGTGTTTTTTGATAATTGGGTTCTGATAACTTTTTTTTTTCCTTCTAGGGAAGTTTCTCTGTTTCAACTTTCTGTATCTACTAGGGTCAGTTGGTACGTTTTTTTCCACAGAGAGTTGTACATTTCATCCAAGTTTTCAAATTTATCTTTGTAGACTTGCAAAATAGCTGTGTGTTTCTTAAAATAGTCTCTGCCTAGCAGGTTTTTTTGTTTTTTTTTTTAATTTTGCTGGCTGTTTTTCTCTCTTTAATTTTTCCAGATATTAAATTTTTAGTTTATATTGACACAGTTATTAAATTTTGAGTTTCTGGTGTACTATAGAGAGCTGCACTATTCAATGTGATAATTACTAGATTGTTTTGTTGTTGTTTAGTTGCCTAGTCATGTCTGACTCTTTTGTGACCTCATGGACTGTAGCCTACCAGGCTCCTCCGTCCATGGATTTCCCAGGCAGGAATACTGGAGTGGGTTACCATTTCCTTCTCCAGGGGATCCTCCCCACCCAGGGATGGAACCTGTGTGTCCTACATTAGCAGGGAAATTGTTGTGCCACTGAGCCACCAGATTTTGTTGCTGTTCAGTTGCTAAATCACGTCCAAATCTTCGCAACCCCATGGACTGCAGCATGCCAGGCTTTCCTGTCATTCATTATCTCCCTCAATTTGCTCAAACTCATGTCCATTCAGTCAGTGATGCCATACAGTCATCTCATCCTCTGTCACTCCCTTCTCCTGCCCTCCATCTTTCCCAGCATCCGGGTCTTTCCCAATGAGTCAGTTCTTCGCATCAGGTGGCCAAAGTATTGGAGTTTCAACTTCAGCATCAGTCCCTCCTGTGCATATTCAGTGTTGATTTCCTTTAGGATTGACTGGTTTGATCTCCTTGCTATCCAAGGGACTCTCAAGAATATTCTCCAGTACCGTAGTTTGAAAGCATCAATTCTTTGGTGCTCAGCCTTCGTTATGGTCCAACTTTCACATCCGTACATGACTCCTGGAAAAACCATAGCTCTGACTGTAGGTACCTTTGTCGGCAAAGTGATGTCTCTGCTTTTTAATACACTGTCTAGGTTTGTCATGGCTTTTCTTCCAAGGAGCAAGTGTCTTTTAATTTCATGGCTGCAGTCACTGTCTGCGGTGATTTTGGAGCCCAAGAAAATAGTCTGTCACTGTTTCCATTTTTTACTCCTCTATTTACCATGAAACGATGGAACTGGATGCCATGATCTTAGTTTTTTGAATGTTGAGTTTTAAACTGCTTTTCACTCTTCTTTCACTTTCATCAAGAGACTCTTTAGTTCCTCTTCACTTTCTGCCGTTAGAGTGGTATCATTGGCATATCTGAGGTTAATGACTCAACCAGAGTCATTGAGATTATCTGAGGTTAATGACTCCACATGTAGCAATACAAAGTGAATTTTAAATTGAATTGTAGAATTCAGTTCCTTAGTCTCACATTAGGCACACTTTAAGTATTTAGTAGCCACGTGTGTCCAGCAATGATTGTATTGGTCAGTGCAGATACAGAATATTTTTATCATCACAGAAAGTTCTCTTGGACACTACTGCTGTATTTTCTGTCACACTACTATTAGCATTATTTTGTAGAAATTTTGCAGTTTGCTTTGTATTTCTCCTTTGACCTAATAATTTTTAATAGAATTTTTTTATTCACTTGGAGAGATGTTTTAGATTTTGGTGTTTTTTGAAAAAATTTTAGTAATGTCTAGCATTACTGGGTGTTATAAACTATAGTATTTTATTATAAAGTACTCTTTTATTTTTGCTTAAGGCTTAGGATTTCCTCTTGTCTGAAATTAAATTTGAACCTTGCTTTATTACTATTTCATTTGCTTGGTCTGTCTTTGCTGTTCCTTTAAAATGTAATTTTAAAATGTAATGTTTTGTTCTATTTATGTCTTTTGTATATGTCATAGGATTGGATTTTTGCCTTGTTACCTTATCTTAAAAATTAAGAAAAAATGTTGTGTTAAGGCCATTTATGTTTACTGATATGTTTGATATCAATTCTGCTCTAATAATTTGTGGGATATTTTACATAAACTTGTGGAATCTTTCACTATGTTTTCTTTTTTCTTTGATCTTTCTCTTATTAAAACAAGTTTCTTTTGGCATTTAGGATGGTTTGTGATTTTGTTTTTTAGTTTCCTTCAGTCTAGTGTCTTTTAATGTAACACTCTTAAGTCTCCCTGAGGAAGTTCGCTGGGAACCTCCTCCTCCTCTCTCTCCCAGTGTCTAATTGTAAATGATGATCTTTCCTTCTAAGAGTTAGTATTTGTGAGGCAGTTAATAAGTCTCTTCTCACTTCTACTTATTCCCTCCATTCTTCTCCCATTTTTGATGGATCTATCCTTTCTACCTTGTTGTAGAACATATTTACATACTGTTATGTTGTCGTTGTCTTCATGGTTAGTTTTAGTTCTTTAGTTCAGTTCCTTTAATTCATGTGATCAGATTTTACTTTGAAGCTTTTCAGGTCATTTCTTGAATATGTATAGTTGGTTTTTTAGTTGCAGGAAAGCCTCAACAAACTTTATATGTTGTTGACCATCTATGCCTGTAAACATGAAGGACAGTTTTAACTATATATGAAATCCCAGGCTCACATTTTTTTTATGTGTGCTTGGACATTTTACAACTTTTTGTTTCGTTTTATTTGTGTACAAAACATAGCTGTTGTGAAGTTCCTTGAAACCATAATTTTCTTTTTCTTTTAAGAGACTTGGTCTTTCTACCTGGGTGTTTAAAGTCTTTAAAGTCTAATAGTTTATACTAGGAATATTCTCAGTTGAATTTCTCTAATATACCATGTATCCTTTATAATGTGGATTCAAGTTTATTTTAGGAAAATTTGCTTCCAGCACAGTTTGAAATACCTGTCTGGTTCCAATTACATATTTATTGGACCATCTACTTACTGTTGCTTTCTATTTTTTGTGTGTAATTATTTTTCAGTTCAGTTGCTCAGTCATGTCCAACTCTTTGCGACCCCATGAATACAGCCCACCAGGCTTCCCTGTCCATCACCAACTCCCGGACCTTACTCAAACTCATGTCCATTGAGTTGGTAGTGGCATCCAACTATCTCATCCTCTGTCGTCCCCTTCTCCTCCCGCCTTCGATCTTTCCCAGCGTCAGGGGCTTTTCAAATGAGTCACTTCTTCGCATCAGGTGGCCAAAGTATTGGAGTTTCAGCTTCAACATCAGTCCTTCCAATGAACACCCAGGACTGATCTCCTTTAGGATGGACTGGTTGGATCTCCTTGCAGTCCAAGGGACTCTCAAGAGTCTTTTCCAACACCACAGTTCAAAAGCATCAATTCTCAGCGCTCAGCTTTCTTCACTGTCCAACTCTCACATCCATACATGACTACTAGAAAAACCATAGCTTTGACTAGACGAATCTTTGTTAGCAAAGTAATGTCTCTGCTTTTTAATATGCTATCTATGTTGGTCATAACTTTTCTTTCAAGGAGCAAGCATCTTTTAATTTCATGGCTGCATTCACCATCTGCAGTGATTTTGGAGCTCAAAAAAATAGTCTCTTACTGTTTCCATTGTTTCCCCATCTGTTTGCCATGAAATGATGGGACCAGATGCCATGATCTTAGTTTTCTGTATGTTGAGTTTTAAGCCAACTTTTTCACTCTCCTCTTTTCACTTTCATCAAGAGGCTTTTTAGTTCCTCTTTGATTTCTGCCATGAAGGTGGTGTCATCTGCATATCTGAGGTTATTGATATTTCTCCCAGAAATCTTCATTCCAGCTAGTACTTCATCCAGTCCGGCATTTCTCGTGATGTACACTGCATATAAGTTAAATAAGCAGGGTGACAATATACAGCCTTTACATACCCCTTTCCCAACTTGGAACCAGTCTGTTGTTCCATGTCCACTTCTAACTGTTGCTTCTTGACCTGCATACAGATTTCCCAGGAGGCAGATCAGGTGGTATGGTATTCCCATCTCTTTCAGAATTTTCCATCGTTTGTTGTGATCCACACAGTCAAAGGCTTTGCCTTAGTCAATAAAACAGAAATAGATGTTTTTCTGGAACTCTCTCGCTTTTTCAATGATCCACTGGACATTGACAATTTGATCTCTGGTTCCTCTGCCTTTTCTAAATCCAGCTTGAACATCTGGAAGTTTATGATTCACGTACTGTTGAAGCCTGGCTTGGAGAATTTTGAGCTTTACTCTGCTAGCGTGTGAGATGAGTGCAATTGTGTGGTAGTTTGAGTATTCTTTGGCATTGCCTTTCTTTGGGATTGGAATGAAAACTGACCTTTTCCAGTCCTGAGGCCACTGCTGAGTTTTCCAACTTTACTGTCATATTGAGTGCAGCACTTTCACAGCATCGTCTTTTAGGATTTGAAATAGCTCAACTGGAATTCCATCACCTCCACTAGCTTTGTTCGTAGTGATGCTTCCTAAGGCCCACTTGACTTCACATTCCAGAATGTCTGGCTCTAGGTGAGTGATCACACCATCATGATTATCTGGGTCGTGAAGATCTTTCTTGTATAGTTCTTCTGTGTATTCTTGCCACCTCTTCTTAATATCTTCTGCTTCTGTTTGGTCCATACCACTTCTGTACTTTATTATGCCCATCTTTACATGAAATGTTCCCTTGGTATCTCTGATTTTCTTGAAGAGATCTCTAGTCTTTCCCATTCTGTTGTTTTTCTCTGTTTCTTTGCATTGATCACTGAGGAAGGCTTTCTTCTCTCTCCTTTCTATTCCTTGGAACTCTGCATTCAGATGGACATATCGTTCCTTTTCTCCTTTGCCTTTTGCTTCTTTTCTTTTCCCAGCTATTTGTAAGGCCTCCTTGGACAGCCATTTTGCCTTTTTGCATTTCTTTTTCTTGGAGATGGTCTTGATTCCTGCCTCCTGTCATTTTCACAGACCTCCGTCCATAGTTCTTCAGGCACTCTGTCTATCAGATCTAATGCCTTGAATCTATTTGTCACTTGATTGTATAATTGTAAGGTATTTGATTTAGGTCATACCTGAATTGCCTAATGGTTTTCCCTACTTTCTTCAATTTAAGTCTGAATTTGGCAATAAGGAGTTCATGATCTGAGCCACAGTCAGCTCCTGGTCTTGTTTATGCTGACTGTATAGAGCTTCTCCGTCTTTGGCTGCAAAGAATATAATCAACCTAATTTTGGTATTGACCATCTTGTGTAGAGTCTTCTCTTGTGTTGTTGGAAGAGGTTGTTTGCTATGACCAGTGCGTTCTCTTGGCAAAACTCTATTAGCCTTTGCCCTGCTTCATTCTGTACTCCCAAGGCCAAATTTGCCTGTTACTCCAGGTGTTTCTTGACTTCCTACTTTTGCATTCCAGTCTCCTATAATGAAAAGGACACCTTTTTTTGGTGTTAGTTCTAGAAGGTCTTGAAGTGTAGGTCTTCATAGAACCGTTCAACTTCAGGTTTTTCGGCATTACTGGTCGGGGCATAGCCTTGGATTACTGTGATGTTGAATGGTTTGCCTTGGAAACCAACAGAGATCAGTCTGTCATTTTTGAGATTGCTTCGGACTGCATTTTGGACTCTTGTTGACTATGATGGCTACTCCATTTCTTCTAAGGGATTCCTGCCGACAGTAGTAGATATAATGGTCATCTGAGTTAAATTAACCATTCCAGTCCATTTTAGTTTGCTGCTTCCTAAAATGTTGACGTTCACACTTGCCATCTCCTGTTTGACCACTTCCAATTTGCCTTGATTCATGGACTTAACATTCTAGGTTCCTATGCAATATTGCTCTTTACGGCATCGGACTTTACTTCCATCACCAGTCACATCCACAACTGGGTGTTGTTTTTGCTTTGGTTCCGTCTCTTTATTCTTTGTGGAGTTATTTCTCCACTGATCTCCAGTAGCATATTGGGCACCTACCGACCTGGGGAGTTCATCTTTCAGTGTCCTATCTTTTTGCCTTTTCCTACTGTTCATGGGGTTCTCCAGGCACGAATACTGGAGTGGTTTGGCATTCCCTTCTCCAGGGGACCACGTTTTGTCAGAGCTCTCCACCATGACCGTCTGTGTTTGGTGGCCCTACATTGCGTGGCTCAGTAGTTTCATTGAGTTAGACGAGACTTTGGTCCATGTGATCAGATTGGTTAGTTTTCTGTGACTGTGGGTTTCAGTCTGTCTGCCCTCTGATGGAGAAGGATAAGAGGCTTATGGAAGCTTCTTGATTGGAGAGACTGACTGAGAAGGAAACTGGGTCTTGTTCTGATGGACAGGGCCATGCTCAGTAATGGAGAAGGCAATGGCACCCCACTCCAGTACTCTTGCCTGGAGAATCCCATGGATGGAGGAGCCTGGTAGGCTGCAGTCCATGGGGTAGCAAGAGTCGGACACGACTGAGCGACTTCACTTTCCCTTTTCCCTTTCATGCATTGGAGAAGGAAATGGCAACCCACTCCAGTGTTCTTGCCTGGAGAATCCCAGGGATGGTGGAGTCTGGTGGGCTGCCGTCTATGGGGTAGCACAGAGTCAGACACAACTGAAGTGACTTAGCAGCAGCATGCTCAGTATATCTTTAATCTAGTTTTCTAATCTGTTTTTTCTTTATTGGGTGTTTTTGGGCAGGATTGGGGGAGGAGGGAGTATATTCTTTGTGTGTGTGTGTGTGTTTTGAGGTACAGTTGGCATGCATTATATTAGTTTCAGGTGTGCAATATAATGTTTGATATATTGCATAATGACTACCACAGTAAGTCCAGTTAACAATTTAGTCTAATTAGTTCTAATTTAGTCTGTTTTCTGAAAGAAATCGATTTCCCCTCATTTGTGAGTCTTTTTCCGCCTCCAACCAGGTTTATTAAACATAACATAATTATGTATACAAGGTGACCTAAACCTGCTTCTTGAAAACATGATACTTTCCTTAACTAGTATTTTGATAAGTTAGTCCAGAGAGTGTCAAAAAGCAGCTCACTCTAAAATTAATAGAAAAGTGCCCAATGCATATTACATGAATGGTCTGATTACTGGAATTCTAATAAGTTCTGTAAGATAATTAACATCAGGTAGGACTGAGTTTCTGTGACAGGCTGCTGGAGAACTGATACAAGCTGTCAAAAGGCCATTTTGTGCACTGTTACTGTGATGCCATCGTGTTTCTGGATCATATTGTTCCTATTATCTGATTCTAGATACACCAGAGGAGTATCAGTGGGGTCTGGGGTTACCTTAGCTGCTTGCTGGGCTAGAACTGATAGCACCCCAGCATGCTCATCTGATCGGATTCCGTGGCAGCCTATATTGAGTCCTTGTGAATCTGTGCACAGGACTCCAGCAGTGGATGGATTCTTCATTATGTCCTCCAAGTGCTGTGCTAGGGTAGCCACCATCCCCCCACGGGTTGCCTACTTCTTCACTGCTGGTGTCCCATTTGTGAGTCTTAATAGCTCTTCCTATTGTCTAGTATTTCTGAAATGTTGTAATTTTGATTACTGCTTAATAAAGCTTCAGCTATTTTCTTAATTTCTTTTAGTTCATGTTGAAACACTAGTTAATAATGTTCATCATTTTTTGTGGCCACATTTTTCTCATGTGTTTTTATTATGTTAGAATGTGATTTATTTTACATGTATTATTTTTCCTACAATTTCCTAGTGTGGGCTTTCATTTTAACTTTCTAATGTTTAAATAAATTTGGTTTTCCAGTAGTTTTATTTTATTTATTTTTTTGGCCATCCCATGTGGCTTGTGAGATTTAGTTCCCTGGCTGGGGATTGAACCAGCACCCTCAGCTGGGAAAGCATGGAGGCCTTACTACTAGACCACCGAAGAATTCACTTCTAATAGTATTAGATGGAAGAACTTCTGTAGGCTGAAGGGACGGACAAGTGTAGTTTTTGAGCTTTGTGGCTCAAGACCTCTCGCCTTTGTGAAATATTTTTAAAATTTGTACTTTTGAGATATAATAAAGCTATTTGCCTTTATACCTGTATCTGTGCTTTGTGAGTATTTTGCTTTTTGGAGAGGCATCTTTGAATGTATTTTGCCCTGTGATATGTCTTGGGTTCTATATCGCTTGGACCTTTGCCAACTTAGCATATGAATCTTACCTTTCCTAGGAGTTGTCATTCTTTACGCTTTGCTTATTTCCTGTTCCCAGCAGTTTCTCTTCAGAATGGGTTTCTGTCTTCCTAAAAATCAGGAAATATTTGCAAGATAGTTGTGAAATCCTCTTATGGTCTAGATTCAACATTTTATGAATGTTCTCAGGCCCCCTTGGAGATTTACCTTCTTTGCATTTATCTTATCTTGGAGCCTGTGAGGCCATTATCTGACTTAGTCTAGTTCTCAGGTTTCCATGGTTTCCATGGATAATTTCCTGTTGCTCTGATTTTGAGCTTTTTGATTTCTTTGTGAAGAGTTGACTTTTCTTTCATTTTTCTATGAGTGGATCCTTTTAATTAGCATTTTGGGGACCACCTCAAATAAAAGAACTCCTCTGTCCTAATGCATCTCCCTGTTTATTTCTCTTATATCATTTATTACAATCTGTAATGACCTTGTTTACAGCTGTTCCTGTTTACTTTCTGCTACTTTTCATTTGAACGTTAGCATCACAAGTGGGGATTCTTTCTGCCTTATTTATCAGTGTATTCCTAGAGCCTAGCACAATGTCTGGCATATAGAGATCAGTAAATATTTGTCGAATAACTCCAGCTTATGGTAAGGCCTCTTCACCATGCTCCTGTGTGAAAATTGGGAAATATTTGAAAGTGAGTGTACAAGCGATTTTTTTTGGAAAAGCTATCATTTTTATAGTATACTCTTTAACACTGTACAACTGTGGATATTCAAAATTGTTTGAGTTGATTTCTGTTTTGCATTTTGAATTGGCTTTTTATTGTATATGTTTTTTGTGTCTCAAACATTTTATGCTATATACATTTATTATTTATTAAATCATAATACCCTTGGCCACAGGTACCCCTTCTGTACTTTTGTGGTGTTACCCCAGAATAGTGTTTACACATAATGGAAGCTGTTTTACAATCAATGGATTGTGTGTTGTTATTGATTGCTGTGTAAGAGGAGAATTATACATGATACTTTGAATGAAATATGTGAAATCTTTTCATAGAATTGTAGAATATTAACGTGGCCTCATGAATGGTGTTTTCTAGAGTTGTGCAGTGCACTGCTCCTATTAGAGCTGGAAGAAACTTGAGATCAAGGAATTCAACCCTTCCCTTTACACTACAGTTAAAGGAATTAAAGTCCTGAGAGATTATGTGATGTGCTTAACGTTACCCAACAAATTAGTGGCCAAGCTCCAGGGTCTTGTCTTATCATTCCTAGTCAGAGCGGATTTCATCTAGATGCATTTTGTCACATTATTCAACCAAAGGGCACAGGTTTTAGTAGGGTATTTTAAAACTACCAGAAGAAAAATATTCTCAGATCTGGCTTGACTGACTTCTTCACAATGAAATTAGAGGTAGCTTTTGAGTATCCAGAACTCTCAGTTTAAAATCAACTGGATTTACTGTTAAGTATCCTGAGCATCCATTAGCAGAAAAAAATGTTAAGTGCTCCATTTTTTTGTCCAAGTGCTGCTTTTTGCGTTTAAGTATTCTTAAGAGCAGCAATTTAAAAGATGTTGCCAGGCAGGCTTAAGATTTGAACATGTTTAATCAAAAAAAGATTTTTAATTTGCTGACTTGAACTCAAAATGTCCAGTAAATTATCTTCCTATAATGAATTTTAATAGTTTGTTCCTGACATGTAGTTGGTAGTATAAGTAAATATACTACCTTAAAAAATTTGCAAATTAAAGACATAAAACTTGGAAAAAAATTAATGTTGTATCCCGTATTTCAGTTGTCCATGTGTTTCACTATAGATTTTTATAGTCTTGGTAGAAAAAATTAATTATTCACAGCTTTGCCTTTTTTAGTCTATATCTAAGAGACTTAATATGGCTCATTTTTATTACCTTCAATTTTCATCTTGCATTGGTAGGAATAAAAATGTACCTTTTAAAATTAAATTAACCTTGATGAAAAAAGGAAACCATTTTAGTCTTTAGCCCATCTGTTTTATCATTTCTTCTTAACAAGTTCTCTGTTAGTTATTATTTGTATTTTGCTTTTTAAAACATATTTTAGAATGGCATATATTGAGCTTAATCTTAGTAGATTACTTTTCTTTATTATTTGGATCATATAGTTTCTATACTGAATTGTGTCTTCTGTAATTTTTTTTTTTTGATGATCATTTATTTGTTTTCCCAGGCAATAGTTAAAATGTTAAACATTAGTCATGGAGTACCTAGAAGTATGTTTTGGTCACATTTTTTGATGGCCAGAAACAGCCTCCTGGAAGCTAGAACCAAAAAGCCATTAATTTCTATTCTCTGTTATTCCTTGGAGTCTCTTCTATTTTATGTCTGTTACAGTCTTATCTTACTACTGACTGTCTTATTCTCTCTCTTTTATCTCTTATTCTGTATACTTTTCCCTCTGTTTCATTGGTTCTGTTTTGTATACATTATTTTCATATGACCCATTCTGTCTCTTAGCTAGCCTAGATTGGCTGTCACTGAGGTCTTTGAGTCACAAGTAAAAACATCACTGTCTATCTGTAATTGCTTCTTCAGCAGAGGCTGTGGATGGGATGTTTCCCCTTTCCGAGATTAGGGATAGTGAACTAGTATCATAATTGATAGTTCGTAGTGAAAGAGTTAATGTCTCTCTTGAGTGTTAGAAGAAGGAAAAACTATACCAGTAATGATGGTGGGTTTTATAGATCTTTGAGAGTTATGAGTAAGGATACTTAAGAACATGTTTTATAGAATGCTGCCATAGTGGCTGTGTCCCTGTTGATGAAGGGTAACGTTAATAATAGTCACTGCCCTCAACTACTTTCTCACTTGCTTTCCAGGAGAGTGCAAATGGATTTTAGGAAGGAGCATCTGGAAGAACTAAAACTAATCTGTAGCTGACTTTAAGCTTTAATCTGTCACTTAAAAATTTTAAGAAACAGTTATATCTTTATTAATTGCTTCTTTATCACCTATGTCTTTAAAAAGAAAGAAAAGTTGAGCCCGATTTGACCATCTGATGATGATGTAGTCGGTTTTCCGTAAATATGAAAAGTTTGTTGTCATAATATTTTTACAATACTTTAATGCTTATATAAATAATGTTTATTTTAAAAATCTGAATATGATAAATAGAAGAAGATAAAACTCATTATTGGTACTTATGCTTCATTTTGGGGCTTCCCACTCCAGTATTCTTGGGCTTCCCTTGTGGCTCATCTGGTGAAGAATCTGCCTGCAGTGCGGTAGACCTGGAGAATTCCATGGGGTCGCAGAGTCAGACATGGCTGAGCGACTTTCACTTTGTCTTTCATGCTTCATTTTTGGCTTGTATCTGTGCTTTATATATTTGATATAAGTTAATTAATACCACCCATGCTTATTAATCTAACTGAATACAAGTGAAAGTCGCAGTCATGTCTGACTCTTTGCCACCCCATGGACTGTAGCCTGTAGGCTCCTGTGTCCATGGAATTCTCCAGGCAAGAATACTGGAGTGGGTAGCTGTTCCCTTCTCCAGGGATCTTCCCAATCCAGGGATCAAACCCAGGTCTCCCACAATGCAGGCAGATTCTTTTATCATCTGAGCCACCAGGGAAGCCCAAGAATACTGGAGTAGCCTATCTCTTCTCCAATGGATCTTCCCAACCCAGGAATCAAACCCAGGTCTCCTGCATTGCAGGTGCATTCTTTACCAGCTGAGCTACCAGGGAAGCCACAATTGGATACAAATAGATATAAATAATAGTTTTTTAACAATAAAATAATACTTCCTTCTTTGTTTTTATATTGCAGAAATCCCTACAAGTTAGCTGGCATAGATCTGGCAATATAGTGTTTTATGATTTATTTCCCTGCTATTGCAACTAGACTCATAAGTTTATGAGTCTCTATACATAGATTTTTATATACTGATGATTTTATTTTTTATAGGATAGATTCTGAGAGTGCTAGGTGAAAGAATATGTACAGTTAGAATTTTGATAGATACTGCAAATTGACTTTCCCTCAAGGTTGGAATAATGGACACGTCCACAGTTTCTCCCTGAGATTTCCTGTTAAGTAGAGATTTAACTTAATCAATTTAAGGGGTGAAAAAAGATATCTTAATGTGTTAATTTGTTTTCCCTGACACAGGGATTTAGAAAAAAATTTTTTGTTGTTATTTACTAGTCATTAAATTTTAATGACTCTTCAGTGACACACATTCCACTCATTTTTCATTTTGTTCATTTTATTCTCTACTTATTTTAGATATGATTACTAGCTTATTAGTCATATGAGTTGCAAGTACTTTTTCCTAAACTATTGCTTGTTTCCTATCTTTTTAAAAAAGTTTTATTTATTTTAGTGGAGGATGATTACTTTATACCATTGTGATGGTTTTTGCCATACAGCAGTATGAATCAGCTATAGGCATACATGTGTCTCCTCTCTCCTGAGCCCCTCTTCCACCTCCCTCCCCACCTCATCCCTCTAGGTTGTCACAGAGCAACGGGCTTTGGGTGCCCTACATCATACGTCAAGTTCACACTGGCTATGTATTTTACATACGGTGATGTATATGTTTCATTGCTATTCTTAAAATCATCTCACCTTCTCCTTCTCTCACTGAGACCAACAGTCTGTTCTTTGTGTCTTTGTCTCCTTTGCTGCCCTGCACATAGGATCATTGGTACCATCTTTCTAGATTTCGTATGTATTCGTTAATATATGATATATCTGTCTTTCTCTTTCTGACTAACTTCACTCTGTATATTAGGTTCTAGGTTCATCTACCTCATTAGAACTGACTCAAATGCATTCTTTTTTAAGCTAAGTAATATTCCATTGTGTATATGTACCACAGCTTCCTTATCTACTCATCTTCCGATGGACATCGAGGTTGCTTCCGTGTCCTGGCTTCTGTAAACAGTGCGTCAGGGAGCAGTGGGGTGCATGTGTCTCTTTCAGTTATGGTTTCCTCAGGGTATATGTCCCATATATATCCCCAGTAGTGGGATTGCTGGGTCTATTGGCAGTTTTAGTCCTAGTTTTTTAGGGAATCTCCATACTGTTCTCCATAGTGCTTGTATCAGTTTGCATTCCCACCAGCAGTGTAAAAGAGTTCCTTTTTCTCCACACCCTCTCCAGCATTTATTGTTAGTAGACTTTTTGATGATAGCCATTCTGACCCATGTGATTCCTGTACTTTTTTATGGAGTTTTTTTTTACAATACAAAATTTTTAAGTTTTTTAAATAAAATTTTTGTTTTAAAGCTTCTGTGTTTCTTGACGATCTCTAACGATCTTTAACACTTTTTTGGTTTTATATGTTGGCCCTCAGTTTTTTTCTAAGATGTTTATGTATATGTGTATGGTTATATTTTTAATTGGAATTAATTTTGTATATGATATTAGATGGGGGTTAACGTATTTTCCTCTTGTGGATATCCAGTTGTATAAGCATCACTTAAATATGAAGTATCATTTCCCATTGAAATAAAGTGTCACCTTCATAAAATATTAAGTTCTCATCTACACCAGGCTCAATTTCTGGGTTTTTGTTTCTTAGTTCTTGGTTTGTTCCTATACCAATCCCTACTGTTTTAATTATAAAGAATTTGAAGTGTTTTAAAAGCTGATAAAATCATCTCGTCTCACTTTTCTTTTTTAATAAACCTTCTTGGCTCTTTTTGTACATTTTTCTATGTGAACTTTTTGTATTGTGTACTCTTTGGGTAAAGCTTCTGATACCTCAGATTTTCGGCAGCCTGGCAGTCTTTGTCTTGTGGCTTTTTGTGTAACACATTTTGTGTATTGTTAGTTCTCTGTGGTTTGCCATGGGTCACTGGGAGCCGCCTCGCAGCAACTAAGTGCCTTCAGCTAAGAGGGCAAGTACATTCTTATATTCAGCAGGAAAGCTGTCCTGAAGCTCTCTGTGGGCCAGGGAGACTAGCCTGTTGTCCCAGGAGTGCTTGTTTAGTTACTGCGTTTCTCTTGGGGAAAGGTGCATCCATGGATCTCATGGTCCTCTTAGTATTAATAAGCTTTTGTGATAATTCTTAAAAGTTCTGGTTCTGGCCTCTGTCACCTTCTGGGCTTAAGAGAGGTGCTTGGTAGTTGACTTAGTGTTGAAACTAGAGAGAAATCATCAGGAATATTTTCAAGCTTCCATCTTTCCAAGCCACCTTAGACTTCGCCTCATTTCTGATCTGCATCATATTTCTCTTTTATCTATTTTTTAAATTAATATAGTTGATTTACAATATTGTATTAGTTTCAAGTGTACATATTTCTCTCTTAGTATAAGCTTTAAATTACAGATAACAAATAGGAATTAATATACTCTATGCTTTAATAGAATCACTTGAATTTTTTTCCTTTCAGTGCTGTTTATGTGTTTGTTCATATCTATCAAATATTGATTAAGCACTGTCTGTGTGGCAACATTTAAGTTTGGAGTTAGGCAAATGGAGTGAATACCACCCAAATCCTGTCTTCTCAGCAGCATTGAACATAGTTTTTCACTTCTTTGTTCTCAAAATACTTTCTTCATTTGACATCACAGTTTCTCAGTTTTCAGTTTCTTCATCTTTGGTCCTTCTCAGTCTCCTTTGCTTGATCTTTCTCTTCTGGCCCCCTAAATAATGGACCCTCCAGAGCTTAATCAGTCCTTCAGCTTTTCTGTGCATGCTGAGTTGCCTCAGTTGTATCCAACTCTTTGCGACCCCATAGACTGTAGCCTCATAGGCTCCTCTGTCTGTGGGATTCTCCAGGCAAAGATACTGAAGTGGGTTGCCATTTCTTCCTCCAAAGGATCTTCCAGACAGACCCAGGGATCGTACCCATGTCCCTTTGTGTCTCCTGCATTGGAAGCAGGTTCTTTACCATTAGCACCATGTGGAGAGTGGGGGGGGTGCAACTTCTCTTCTACCTCCTTTTTATCCCAAGTTATTTCATTCAGTGTCACAGCTTTATATATTTTAGCATTTGATATACTGATGGCTCTGTTTTTTCAGCTCTGGCATTTTCCTTGAATTTCAGCCTCAGTTAATCCAGCTGCTGAAGCTCCAATGGGTTTGTTTAATAGGTATTTCAGAATTCACAAGACCATAACATACCGTTAACTATTTGCCTCTTCGGCTTTGCATTTAGTGATCTGTCTGCTCATTTTTCAGATTATGATATGGATAACTCCTTCACATTATTTAGGTCTGTTTCTCTTCTACTTTGCTTTGTTTTTCTTCATAGTACTTACTTCTACTTTGACATTGTATAGATGTTTATTAATTTTCTAGATGCTGAGAGACTTTAATCTCTTGCTACTGTTTTATTAGTTTCTTCTGGCACTGTGTTTTTTACTTTATTTTTGTTTTCATTTAATTCATTGACTCACAATCCTAGCTTGAACTCTTATTATCTTATAGTTATTGTTTTCCTCCAGTCCAAACTTTTTTAAAATTTTATTTTTTTGTCTCTCCCTTTGAGCACTTTAATCTCAGTTAATACTTTTTCTTTAAATTCCTCCTAGTTTTGCAAAGATTGTATCTGCCTTATATATCTTTTATCTGTTACTAGTCACTCTATTAATGTGTATGCGCCTTTATGTAATAGTAATTTACTACTATACACCCAGTTCAAAGGATATCTTACTGTGTTATTTTAGGCCATTTATATGTCTGACTCTTTTAGATTCTTTGTATTAATATTGTCATTGTATTTTAAGTTTTCTGTTTTCAGTGTGTCCTGCTTTCATTTAATCTTCTGTTAGCTCCTTTTTGCTATTTTGTTGTTGGTATTCTGTCTCAAATAATTTACAAGATAGGTAGTATGTTTTTATTCTAAATTTCAGTATTCTTGAGTCTCTTTCTTTTTATCAGTTTCAGAAACATTATTCTTAGGAGCTATGAAAATGATGAAATTAACTCACATGTCATTTGATCTCCCTTCCCCCAATATATTATACTTTGTGATTTTTGTGGTCCCAATTTATCATAGCTATATTAGATTTTCTTTCATACTTTATAACATTCATGTCAGAGTGACTTTTTCCCCCTAGTTTTTTAGCTTTAGTTTTTAACAGTACTGCAGTCTTTTCATAGAGTTCTTATCTTTGTTTTGTAATGCTTAATAAAACACATCTCTTTTTTTCTGATTATATGTTGATGTGTTAGTTTTAGAATATTTGAAAAGTACAAAAAAGCGCAAAGGAAGAAAGTCATTGTAATCTCACCACTGATAGCTACATTAGCAATTTAGCGTATCTTCTTGGTCTTTTGTTTTCATGCACGAACATTATTATTACTTACAATACTTGATTCATTCTACGTACTCTGTAAACTACCTTTTCCCTTCACTCACGGTGTAATAAACATTTGCCAACAGTATTAAAGTGAGGCCGTATAGCATTCATTATGGTTACATGGTATTCTGTAACATAGACACTTCATAAGTTTTTTTTAATACATCCTCTATTGTTAGACAATTAGGTTGTTTACAGTTTGCTGTTATAAATTGAATTGTGATGAATGTGGATGTTTTAAATCCCCTGGATTATTGTTTAGGTTAAGTTCCAGGAAGTGAAATATGTTCAAGCTGTGTACTAGGGTGATTAAAAGCATTGACTTTGTGGAGTCAGATCGCCTTGGGTTGAGATTCTTATTTTTTTGGTGTGTAGTGGGGCTTCCCTTGTAGCTCAGTTGGTCAAGAATCTGCCTGCATTGCAGGAGACCTAGGTTCAATTCCTGGGTTGGGAAGATCCCCTGGAGGAGGAAATGGCAACCCACTCCAGTATTCTTGCCTGGAGAATCGCATGGATGGAGGAGCCTGGCAGGCTGTAATCCATGGGTTTACAAAGAGTCGGATGCGACTAAACCACCACCACCACTTAGGTATATTAAGTTATATCTCTCAGTTTCTTAATCTGTATGTTGAAGGTAATCGTTTATATATGGAAAGCACTTAAACCAGGATGTCTTAGTCTGGGATGTCGTAAAAGCTCAGAAATTTTAGATAGAAAAATCATCATTGTCATCACGGCTGTTACCATTTTTATTTAGAAGGATATACATATTTGAAATGTTTTTGATATATACTATACTAAAATTATCTCTTGAAAAGTTGTATCAATTTGCATTTCTGCCTGCAAAATATGATAGTACCATTTTACCAGCTCTGGCCAACAACTGCAGTTAATGATTCAAATATGTTGTTTTGAGTATAGGCTCAATTTTATAGGGATAATGTGTATCTTTGTTTTAATCTCTAATTTTTGGTTATTATTGATTTTGAATGGTTGGATTTGCCAGTTTTTGTATGGGCTATTTATACTTAGTCACTCAGTTGTGTCCAACTCTTTGTGACCCCACGGATTGTAGCCCACTAGGCTTCTCTGTCCATGGACTTCTCCAGGCAAGAACACTGGAGTGGGTTGCCATGTCCTCCTTCAGGGCATCTTCCCAACCCAGGGATCTAACCTGTGTCTCCCACATTGCAGGCAGGTTCTTTACCATCTGAGCCACGTGGGAAGGCTGTAGTTATAATTAAGTGCTGTTTAAATATTCAGATTTTAATTAGCCTTTTGTGTTTTACATTGCCTATATTTTTCTAGCTGGTTTTTACCTTTTAGAATGCTTGAGGTCATTTCATGTATTAATGTCTTATCTTTGTAAAATGTGTATGTAAAGAAAATTCTTTTTCTTATAGTTCTGTCTTTAAAAAAAATTCATTCATCTTCTGACATTTATTAAGTACCTTTTCTGTGCTAGATCCAACTTTTAAAAAAAATACCCTTTTTATTTTAAAATGATTTTAGATTTATAGAAAAATTGCAGTGTTAGTATAGAATTCCCATATGCCCCTCATCTAGTTTCTCCTGTTGATAACATCTTATGTTACCATGGTACATTGGTCATGACCAAGATACCAACATTGATACATTACTGTTAGCTAAATTTCAAATTTTATTTCAATTTTGTTAGATTTCCTATTAATGTCTTCTTTCTGATCCAGGATCCCATTCAAGATACCATTACTTTTAGTTATCTTGTTCCTTTACTCTCTTCTGGTCTGTGATGATTTTTCAGTCTTTCCTTGTTTTTCATTGTATTGATATTTTGAGGAGTACTGGTCATGTATTTAGTTGAGTATTCCTAAGTCTGAATCTGTTTGATGTTTTTCTGATTGTTAGACTGAAGTTATTTGTATCAGTAGAGATTCAGGGATATTTGGGTTATAATCCAGTACTGCATAATTTATTTTTCTGTTTAGTTATTTTAGCTTGGGCCATTCATTCTTTCATGTTGTCTCCTCTGTGTCCCTTTGACATGCTCTCCCCCCTTTGTGGTTGTTTTGAGCACTACAAGATGTTCTAGACTAATGTTCTGAATTCCCTGCTGTACGCCTAGAATCAGCCCCTTTCCCAAGAATCCCTGTTTCCTTTTATTGGACTGTGGTATGTAGAAACCAAGAATTAGTATTGAGTGTACTCACTGCTACTGGAGTGTCACAGATTCTAGTTCCTATTAGTGAACAGAGCTAGGAGTACTATTTGTGTCAGTGTGTGTATGCACACTCACATATAATTATTGAATCTATTTATCTGTATCTATATAAAGCTGAATATTACTATGAGTTCACACTGATGTCTCTGACTCTATTTCAGTACCCTTGGGTTCATTCCAGCCTTCATCCCCTTGCTTTTCTGTTACTTTCCACTCCGAAGTGAGAAACTTGACTCCCATCATCTGCTGTCCATTTACTGTTTGTTTGACACCAGTATAAAGTGTTTCAGAATTAACCCATATCCCTCTGAGAAATAACTTTATCAAATAAAGTAGTTTTTTTATGTGTGATTCTGTTTGTCTTTAGCCTTACAATTTCCAGTGAAAGCACCACCTTCCAAAGTTACATATATCAGTTCCTTTTTCATAGGTCTGTTTTAGGTGCTGGGCTTAAAAGACCTTCTTGATCCAAAGATTGAAAAAAGAAAAGGTGTATATATTTATATAAACATATACATATACATATATATGTGTGTATATATATGATATCATATTATATTAATTATTAGGTCTTTTATTTACTTACCTTAAATTCCTAAAAAATATATATATATACACACACACATATATGTGTGTGTATAAATATATAGCATTGTATTATTAGTATTTTATTACTTTGTTTACCTTAAATTCCTAAGTGCACCTGTAGTGCATTTTGTCACTTGATATGAGGTAGAGCTCTCTCTCTCTCTCTCTCTGTGTGCACATATATATAAATAAAATGCTTTTTTTCAGTTGTTTAGAATCCTACCTTTATCATATCTAAAAGCCTTAAAACTACTAGACACTTTCTGTGTTCTTGTTCTGTTTCATTTTCTTCTTCTTATTCAAGTTCCCAGTATTATATAACTTAGTGATAATTTTAACATCTGGTAGATTTTTTACATATTTTTGTTCACTTATTCTTTTAATTAAATGTATAATTTCCTTTTCTTTATTTCAGGAACATTTTAGTTGATAAACCAAATGACCAGTCTTCAAGGTGGTCTTCAGAGAGCAACTACCCTCCGCAGGTAAGATTATGTTTAATTCCTGATTCGATTTGGAAGTCAGATTTTAAATAGGCAAGTACTGAATGGATAACAGTTATCTAGATTACATCAGTAATTTATTCAGTCTTTGAAACTGTTAGGTAAATTTTTATTTCCCCTTTTTTTGTTTGTTTACATTTTGGAAGCATTTTTATTTCATAGGCAAATACAGTGTGGGGTTTGATGAAGCATAGACTTTATATTTCTCTCTACTGAAACATTTGGCTTCCCTGGGGGCTCAGAGGTTAAAGTGTCTGCCTGCAATGCGGGAGACCCAGGTTCAATCCCTGGGCTGGGAAGATCCCCTGGAGAAGGAAATGGCAACCCACTCCAGTATTCTTGCCTGGAGAATCCCGTGGAGAGAGGAGCCTGGTAGGCTACAGTCCACGGGGTCGCACAGAGTCGGACATGACTGAGTGACTTCACTGGAACATTTAAAATCTAATTTTTTTGTTTTTGATTACTAATGATACAAAACTAAGTCTCTTGTTATATTTTGAGGAAAATGTTAACTAAAAAGAACTGGTTATGATGCTGTTACTATTCTGAGTAGTAACTGATCAGAGTACAGATCTGAACAATTTGTGGCTTCTGCTGCACTTAAACTCAAGTCATTCTGTAAATATTTAAGGTGATGTCAGTAAATTGAACTTTCACTCAGTGATTCAGTAACTGACTTTTAGAAAAAATAAACTTAACATAGTTTGTTATTTTACTAAAGAAGTGTGCTTAGATGATATTAGGACCATGAGCTAATTGTTTCCTTGACAAACAGTGTCTGAGGTCATCTGAAGTAAAAAATAATCATTTTTCATTTATACACTTTCAGCATTAACACTTATTATGTCCATATCCTTGAGGAAATTAATGCTCTGATAGGTAACGAAGTTGGATAAATAAAACTTAATTTTTAAATTTTACTGTAATTCTTGGAAACCTAGTCTCTGTACTTATTTTTCCTTTTAATTATTTTTTTACTGTTTACAAACCTTTTTGGATCACCTCATGTTTTAAGTGTTTCACTGCAAAATATACTATATTCAAAGGAAAAAATTATACATACTTATATATAAAATTTAAAGAATAATAAAACAAATACTTGTTTACTCTTTAGCTGTCTTTAGAAATGGAAAACTACTGCAACCTTTGAAGCTTCCTGTGAGCCCCATCTTGTATCTGTCCTCTAATCCCACTTCTGTAATTATTATTTCATATTTGTTAACCATATTCTCACAATATTATATATGTATATGTTTATAAATTCCTGTGATTTAAGTTTTGTCAGGCTTTGACTTTATGTAAATATAATAGAAATTGAATCACTCATTTATACATTTTCTGTGGCTTTTTGTTTGTTAAACATTATGATATTAATGTTGCTGAGTATAATTGTAGTTTGTTAGTTTTGACTGACCTTCCCCAGTGGTGCTACTGGAAAAGAACCCGCCTGCCAATGCAGGAGACATAAGAGACATGGGTTCGATTTCTGGGTTGGGAAGATCCTCTGGAGGAGGGCATGGCAT
Source organism: Giraffa tippelskirchi (assembly GCF_054371585.1). NCBI lineage: Eukaryota > Metazoa > Chordata > Mammalia > Artiodactyla > Giraffidae > Giraffa > Giraffa tippelskirchi. Next base: position 139,003,173 of record NC_137284.1, read on the forward strand.
CCCACTCCAGTATTCTTGCCTGGAGAATCCCAGGGACAGAGGGGCCTGGTGGGCTGTAGTCCATAGGTTGCAAGGAGTCAGACACAATTGAAGTGACTTAGCACACACAGTTTTAACTGTTTCGTATTCTAGTATATCAGTATGTGAAAATATATTTATCCATTTTTCAATTTGATAGGCTTTTGAGTTTTTATAGTTTTTTGCTCTTAGGAACAGAGTACTACGAACATTCTTGTATGTTTTTTCCTGGTACACACATACAAGAGTTTCTTCAGGGTATGTACCTTGGCATACAGTTGCTGGATCATAGAGGATAGTGTATTTGAGTTCTATCTGGTAATGCAAAAGTTTTTAGAAAATGGCTTTATAATTTGTACTCTGATTGGCAGTGTATGAAAGTTGTTGTGTCTTGTACTCTTCCCATCACTTCTATGACTGATTTTTAGGTTTTGCCAGACTGGTGGATTGTTCGTTGTAACTCAGAGTTAGGTTTCTGTGAGCCTCTTATTACTCTTGGTTACTGGATTTTTATCAACCAGTCCATACATGATGTGGCTTTATATGCATTTCTGTTTAAAGGTCATCTTCTTTGTATATATGGTTTATTCATTTCGTTGAACTCGCAGCCAATAGCACTATAACTCTTGCCCAAATAAAGCTTATCTGGCAAACATATTTTCTCTGTAAGACACATCACTGCCTTCTTGTATTTAAAAACACCAGGCAGCACTTCAGCACTACACTTGGGGACCATTTTAGCAGTGAAACACCAACAGCAAACACAAAAATATTTTAAAATGTGGCACTAAATAGACCATGAAAAAGACACTTGTATGAGAGTTAAAACAAGAAGGTGTAGGGTCCCTTGTTTGACCTTAGCTCAGAGAGAGTGCATGCATGCCTGGTCAGTCAGTAAGTTGTTGGACTAGCCTACCCGGCTCATTTGTCCATGGGATTGCATATGGCAACTTAAATTTTTTGCTGTTCTGTGCATGTCCAGGAATGACTGAGATTATTGATTTGATGTTACAAATAAATTTTAATGAGTAGATGAATCTGCAAGTACCAGATCCGTGAATAGATAGGAGCAGCTATACTGTAACCAACAATTCATTTACCATATTTTAAACAGGTCTGAGATTAGAAAGAAAGGAAAAGAGGACTCTGAAAAATCAAAAACAATGGGATGAGGTTTTTAGGTTCTAAGAGCCTTTTCTTAAGAATCCACTTTGCATTTAATGTTACTCTGTTTGGTTCATTGTTTTTTCAGGTTTCAGCAGCTGCAAGCAGCTTTGTGCCTGGGGAGCATAGCTATGAAAGATAGGCACATCAACAGCAAGTTGATAACTGACAAAGTGTCATAAAAGGGAAGATAGAATAATCTAAATAACAAATAGAAAACCAACAGTATGACATTTAGGGGGTCTTTAGTGCAAGAATACTCTGTATTTCATTAACCTCTAGGACAGTGTTTACAGTAAACTTTCTACAGTGATGAATATATTCTTATAATCTGCACTGTATTGTATGGCAGTTGCTAACAGCAGGTAGCTGTTGAGTATTTGAAATGAGTCTAGTACAACTAAGGAATGCAATTTTAAGTGCAATTTTAAGTTTTACTTAATTTTAATTAGAATACATAGCCCCAGGTGACTAGTGGCTATGTATTAGACTGCACAGATCTAAGGCATTGCTATTATTAGGATATACTGTTTGATATATAGTGCTTGACTCTGTCAGTAAGATATTGTAATTATGTTTACTATGTGCAGCTTAAGTGGATACGGAAGTTAATGGTGCAGTTATTTAGAAAAGGATGGGAAACAAACTCAAAGCCTCTCAACTACTCCTTTTTTAACCATAAAGAGGAAGGACTATGTGTGTACACGGATGCTAGAATGTATGGCATGTTTTGAGAATGGCACGCCAGAGTGAATGAACTCTAAACACTTTTCTAAAGCTTGTGTTAGGCTATGAATGGGGTAGATAAAAATAGAAATATTTTTCTTGTAATATATGTTAAGAATTTTTTTCAGGTGGCTACTTAATTGTCAGGGCATAAATACTTATTGTTTGGACATAAATACTTATTGTTTGGACACAACTACTTAGTAAGTAGAACTGTTGATATTTCTTTTGACCTTGGATTCTATATTAGTCGTTCAATTGCTGTGTAACAAATTACCACAGAAGTTAGCAGTTAAAAACAAACATTATTTTACCCTGTTACTGAGGGTCAGATTTTGGCTCAGAAGAAAAAAGGAGTACTTATCTACAAGGTAATGGTTGAATACATTTTTCATGGAGTATTGTCAGCCATTTAAATACAGTGAACTGGCTTCATACCAGTTGACTTGGAGGAATTTCCTCCATAAAATGAGAAACATCTGTAATAAGATTCTACTATTGTTAACCTGAATAACAACTCTCCCTCCTTCAACCATGTGTATGTGTGTATATGTGTATATTTTTATTTGATACAGTGAGACCAGGTAAAGATATGAAAGGATATATATCTGGTTGTTGACATTGGTTATTTAAGAGAGGAGGAGATGAGAGAGGAAAGGGAGATAAAAGAATCATTTGAAAGAGTTGTTCCCATGAAAAACAACATATATGATATTCAAATTATGTAAAGTGTGTGTCTGTGTGAGTGTGTACAACAGGGTTCAACTGACTCAAAATGGTGGTGGATGTATCAGAATAATGGAATTTAGGAATTTTAATTTCTTTTAAATTTTCTTCTTAATGCTTTTGTCTTGATCCTCATTTTCAACTTATAATTTATATAATTAGAAAAAAAGAGTGAAAGGCATTTCCATTGTGGAAGGGAGCAAATATTTGGCGACCTAGTGAAAAAGCATTGCTATCAATTTTGGATCATCTGTCTGTACTGGTAGGAAGTAAATGTAGCGTGAACGAAAACCCCATACATACTTTAAGATAGTAATTTCGTCCTTCTCCCACATCAGATATGTTTTATAGAAGTTACTAATACTGCCATGGAAAACACATCTTTCAGGGTGACTGGGGAATGCCCTAGGGTTGATTAAAATGTCTTGATAATTGTTTTAAGAAAGATTAAATCATAATTTTTCTACTACAACTATAAGTTCTTTCTGAGGTAGTTTAAATAAAAATACGGTATTAGGTAATATTCTTTGCTTTCTGGGCCTGGAGAGAGAAGAGTTGAAAGTTGAACAAATTGTGGGCATTCTGCTTTTGAAGGTCAAGAAACTTCAGTGATTATTTAATACAGTTGGGGTTTGTGTGTGTTATAGCTTTTGCAGTACACTCCTGTTATTCTTTCTGTTTGGTGAACCATTACAATATTATGGGAATAAGGTTTTATAAAGTGAAGAATAAACATAAAATATATGTATTTCAGTGTAATTTCTATCTGTGGAACCAGGATACCAGCAAATTTATGAAGTTTCTTATGGTATTTTGCCCTAGTTTGTGAAAAGAACATTGTATATGTTCAATAATACATTTTTATTTAATATAACTTATATATAGTGAAATGCATGAACCTTAAGTGCATATTATTCATTTTGAAAAATGCACACATTAATTTATATGCTTATCAAGATGTCAAGCATTTTCATTACATCAGAAAGATTCTTTCTGTCCCTTACCAGTGAATCCTTCAGTCTCCCACCCTTTACCCAGAGGCAAGAGGATTTTTTTGCCACAGATTAGTTTTGCCTGTACTAAAATTTAATAGAAATGGAGTCAGAGCATATGCACACTCTTTTGTATATGACTTTTTATACTCTGAATTTTGAGGTGGGGGGTTGCTGTCCACTTCTTACGTGCATCAGTATTTCATTTCTTTTCATTAACAGAATACCATTTTGTTCTATGGATATATCACAATTTGTTCATCTGTTTTCCTGTTTATGGATATTTGTTACATTTAAGTTTTTGGTGATTGTGAAGAAAGCTTATATAAATCTTCTTTTATAAGATTTAAAAAATGATACATATTTTCAATTATTTGAGATAAATGTTTGGAGGTAAAATTGCTACATCATAAGGTAGAGATGCAGTTGATCCTTGAACAATGCAAGGAGGTGGCAATTCCTGTTCAGTTGAAAATCTGCATGTTAACTTTTGACTCCCCCAAAACATTACTCATAGCCTACTGTTGGTCCAAAGCTTTATTGATAACATAGTCAGTTAACAGGTATTTTGTGTGTTATATGTATTATATATTAATAATGTATCTTATAATAAAGTAAGCTAGAGAAAAGAAAATGTTATTAAGAAAATCATAAGGAATAGAAAGTACTTTTACTGTACTATGTTTATTGATATCATAAGTTTATGCTGTCTGTGTACAAGATGAATGGTCTGTCCATACCTACATCAGTATTTTCTCGCATGATACAGAACCCTGTAGATGTATTACCAACACTAGAGACCAAAAATGAAAAGATAAAATGTGGAAAAGAAATTTGTATATATTTACAGGTATAACCATTCATTGATAAATGAAGAAGCAGGAATATGATTACTTTATGGTAGCATTGTAATTGATACAGTTGCTTCACAGTACCTTACCCTATATATTAATGAATGAGTATACTGTAAAATGGAGAAGGCAATGGCACCCCACTCCAGTACTCTTGCCTGGAAAATCCCATGGATGGAGGAGCCTGATAGGCTACAGTCCATGGGGTCGCTAAGAGTCGGACACGACTGAGCGACTTCACTTTCACTTTTCCCTTTCATGCAGAGAAGGAAATGGCAACCCACTCCAGTATTCTTGCCTGGAGAATCCCAGGTACGATGGAGCCTGGTGGGCTGCCATCTATGGGGTCGCACAGAGTCGGACACGACTGAGGCGACTTAGCAGCAGCATACCGTAAAATATTTATGGTATACTTTATTGCAATTGTATTCATAATACAGTATTTAAAACATTATTGTCTCAAAAGCCTCTTACCTGTGTTGATAGGTTGATATGTAATTTTTCCAATTACTAAAGAGAGAGGGGCATACTGTATGATACTGTTGATATCAAATTATGAAATGATGATAATTATTTGAAAATAAAGTTGCAAAACAGTAAGAAAACTAACATTATTGATTTTATATAAAATGTTAGTCACCTTATGCCTATGTAAGGATTGGCTATCCATTTCAGTACAAGTCTTGTACAGAAGTCAGAAGTGTTCTATGCAATGAATACTTAGGCGATGATGATCACACAAAAATGTTTCATATAGTTCTTACTGTACAGTTACTAAATGTTCATACAATGATACACACATACACAGCAGAGAGGTTTATCAATTGTATGGCATAATGATTACTTACTGCTCATTAAGTGGACATGGGTCATCATAAAGTTCTTGGTCCTTGTCATCTTCATATTGAGTAGGCTGAGGAGGAGGAGGAAAATGAGGGGTTGGTGTTACTGTCTCAGGAGTGACCTCAGTGGAAGAGGGAGAGGAGTTGCCAGGAGAGTTTTTATACAGTAGCAATCCTTCTTTTACTGATTGCTTTAGTTTTAGTGCCCCTGTCATAAAAGAGTCTATGTCATAAAAGAAGTCAAAAGCAGTCTTGAATAATTGGAACCCTTCTTTGTGTCAGATCGTCTATTGTCAGTTTGTTTTCTGGCACAGCTTCTTTTGTGTTTTCTTCCTCATCGTCTGGCACTAGTTCAGAAGCACTTATCTCCATCAGGTTATCTTCTTTTAATTCCTCTGGTGTGATGTCTGTTGGCTCTTGAATTTCTCTAAAGTCTGTATTTTGAAACCCTTCATCCCTCACCTTTTTTTCGATATCAACTCTCTCTTTCAAGATTTCCTTGATTGGCTCTATCATAAATCCTGTGACATCATATGCAAAATCTGGACACAGTTTTCATCAGCAGTAATATACTGTTTTGGGCTTAAAGGCTTTCACAGCTTTTTCTACAATGACTATGGCATCTTCAGTGGTGAAATTCTTCCAGACACCCATGATGTTCTATCAGAGTTTTCTTCCATAGCATTGACAATCTTTCCCATGGAGTATGAGCCTTAAAGATCCTTATGACTTCTGATCTAGAGGGTGAATTAGAGAAACTGTATTTGGGGGCAAGTAGACTACTTTGACACCTTTGGTGTTGCACTCACAGAGTTCTGGGTAGCCAGGGATATTGTCCAATATGAAAGGAGCTTTAAAAGGAAGTTTTACTGGCAGAACAATTTCTGTATCAAGGACAAAGCATCCGTGAAGCCAATCCAGAAAAAGGGTTTTCACCCAAGCCTTTTTATTGTACAGCCAGAAGACTGGCAGCTAGTGTTTATCTTTTCCCTTCAAGGCTTGGGCTTAGCAGCATTATAGATAAAGACAGTCCTGATCATAATCCCGACTGCATTTACACAAAACAGTAGAGTTAGCCTACCCTTCCTGCTTGGAGGGCCACCAAAAACGGACAGGTCATAGTGAAGAGTTGTGACAAAACGTGGTCCAATGGAGGAGGAAATCACAACCCACTCCAGTATTCTTGCTGCTAGAACCCCATGACCAGTATGAAAAGGCAAAAAATATGACACTAGAAGATAAGGCCTGCAGGTTGGAGGTGTTCCGTATGCTACTGGGGAAGAGTAGAGAGCAATTACTAATAGCTCCAGAAAGAAAGAAGTGGCTAGACCAAAGCGGAAATGGCACTTAGTTGTGTATTAGCCCTCATAGTCAACAAGAGTCCGAAATGCTGTATCTGGGTGCAATCTCAAAAACGACAGAATGGTTTGTTTCTAAGGCAAATCATTCAGCATCACAGTAATCCCAAGTCTGTGCCCCAACCACTAATGCCAAAGGCACTGAAGTTGACTGGATCTTTGAAGACCTATAAGATCTTCTAGAACTAACACACACACCAAAAGATGTCCTTTTCATTATAGAGGATTGGAATACAAAAGTAGGAAGTCAGGAGATACCCAGAATAACAGGGAAGTTTGATCTTAGAGTAAAAAGTGAAGCAGGGCAAAGGCTAACCAGCTTTTATCAGAGACCATTCTGGTCATAGTAAACATGCTTTTCCAACAACCCTAGAAACCTCTCTACATGTGGACATCACCAGATGGTCAATACCGAAGTCAGATTGATCATGTTCTTTGCAGCCACAGGTGGAGAAGCTCTATGCAGTCCACAAAAACAAAGACCTGGAACTGACTGTGGCTCAGATCATGAGCTCCTTATTTCAAAATTCAGGCTTTAAATTGGAGAAAATAGGGACAATCACTAGACCATTCAGTTACAACCTAAATCAAATTCCTTATGACTCTACAGTAGAGGTGACAAATAGGTTCAAGGGATTAGGTCTGGTAGACAGTGCCTGAAGAACTATGAATGAAGGTTCATAATATTATACAAGAAGCAGGGACCAAAACGATCCCAAAGAAGAAGAAGTGGTTGTGTGAAGAAGACTTCACAAATAGCTAAGGAAAGAAGAGAGCTGAAAGGCAGGATATACCCAAGGAAAAGATATACCCAACTGAGTGCAGAGTTCTGGAGAACAGCAGGGAGAGAAAAGAATGCCTTCTTAAGTGAACAGCACCAAGAAATAGAGGAAAACAATAGAATGGGAAAGACTGGAGATCTCTTCAAGAAAATTGAAGATATCAAAGGAATGTTTCATGCAGGAATGGGCACGATAAAGGTCAGAAATGGTGCAAACCTAAGAGAAACGAGATTGAGAAGAGGTGGCAGGAACACACAGAAGAGCTATAGAAGAAACATGTTAATGAGCTGGATAACCATGAAGGTGTGGTCCCTCACCTAGAGCCAGACATCCAAGTATGTGAAGATGATGCTGTTAAAGTGCTGCATTCAATACATTAGCAAATTTTGAAAAGTCATTAGTGGCCACAGGACTGGAAAAGGTCAGTTTTCGTTCCACTCCCAAAGAAAGGCAGTGCCAAAGAATGTCCAAACTACTGTATACTTGTTTTCATTTCACATATTAGTAAGATTGTGCTCAAAATCCTTCAAGCTAGGCTTCAGCAGTATGTGAACTGAGAACTTTCAGATGCACAAGCTAGATTTAGAAAAGGCAGAGGAACCAGAGATCAAGTTGTCAGCATTCGTTAGATCATGGAGAGAGCAAAGGAATTCTAGAAAAACATCTACTTCTTCTTCATTGACTATGCTAAAGTCTTTTATTGTGTGGATCACAAAAAACTGTGGAAAATTCTTAAAGAGGTGGTAATACCAGACCACCTTACCTGCCTCCTGAGAAATCTGTATGCAGGTCAAGAAGCAAGAGTTAGAACCGGACATGAAACAGTGGACTGGTTCCAAATCAGAAAAGTATACATCAAGGCTGTATATTGTCACCTTGTTTATTTAACTTCTCAGCAAATTACATCATGTGAAATGCCAGGCTGGATGACTCACAAGCTGGAATCAAGATTGCCTGGAGAAATATCAACAACCTCAGATATGCAGATGATATCACCCTAATGGCACAAAGTGAAGAGGAACTAAAGAGCCTCTTAATGAGAGTAAAAGAGGAGAGTGAAAAAGCTGAGTTGAAACTCAGCGTTCAAAAAGCTAAGATCATGGCTTCCAGTCCCATCACCTCATGGCACATAGAAGTGGAAAAAGTGGAAGCAGTGAGAAGTTTGTTTTCTTGTCCTCCAAAATTATTGCAGAGAATGACTGCAGTCATGAATTTTAAAGACACTTCCTCCTTGGAAAGAAAGCTATGACAAACCTAGACAGCATATTAAAAACCAGAGACATCCCTTTGCCGACAAAGGTCCTTATAGTCAAAGCTATGGTTTTTCCCTAGTCATGTACAAATGTCAGAGTTGGATCAAAAAGAAGGCTGAGCGCTAAAGAATTAATGCTTTCGAACTGTGGTGTTGGAGAAGACTCTTGAGAGTCCTTTGGACAGCAAGGAGATCAAACCTGTCAATCGTAAAGGAAATCAACCCTGAATATTCATTGAAAGGATTGATGCTGAAGCTCCAATACTTTGACCACATGATACAAAGAGCTGACTCATTGGAAAAGACCCTGATCCTGGGAAGGTGTGAAGGCAAAAGGAGAAGGAGGTGACAGAGGATGAGATAGTCAGATAGCATCACTGACTCGATGGACATGAATTTGAGCAAACTCTGGGAGATAGTGGAGTGCAGAGGAGCCTGGCATGCTGTAGTCCATGGCGTCTCAAAGAGTCAGACACAGTTTAGCCACCGAACAACATCAACATCCCTTCCTGCCTTAAATCCTTATGCTCACATTCTCCTTCGGTGTCCTTTATGGCACTTTTTCCCTGGAGTATGGCACATTCGTCTGCATTAAGAACCTGTTCAGGCAGCTATCCTTTCTCCCCTGTGATTTTCTCAGTGATATCTGGGAACTCGTGTGTTGCCTCTTGGTTGGCTTGGTTGTGCTGCTTCCCCTATTACCTTGACATTTTTTAAGCCAAACCTTTTTTTCTAAAATTATCAAACCATCCTTTGCTGGCCTTAAATTCTCCAGCTTTAGATCCTTCACCTTCCTTTTGTTTTAAGTTGTCATATAATGACTTTGCTTTTTCTTGAATCGTTAGAGTCTGTAGGTATGCCTTTCTTAATAGCTATCCTATACCCACATAAAAACTGCATTTTGAAGATGAGATTAAAGGGTATTTCATAAAAAAGGCAAGGTTTTTTATGCCTTCTGGTATCACTGAAGCAGTGGCGTCATTGGTTTCTTTTTCTTTTACTACAGTGGTCCTTACTCAAGATTAATTTATCTTGAAATGATAGGCCACTGCAACTGCAGACCCCAGTTCTGATAGATATTAAATAATTCAAATTTTTCTTGTAGTGTCATGATTTTTTTCCCCGTCATCTTTCTTCCAACATTACTTGTGGTACTTTGTATGGGTCTCATGGTTTTATTCATGGTTTACACGAACACAGTGAAAAATATCACTACATAAGAACTGTGTGAGATCACTTTGTATTGTGATAAGTAATTTACTGAATAGATAGTTGGTTACATGGAGACAATGACTATGGTCACAAGTGACAGTAGTCACATGGAGATGATTAGCATCATATGGCATTTAAGGTGGATGCTCTCAACACTTGAGCTTACCACAATAACGACAGGAGGTAATTATGAATTAATAAAGTGCTATAGTATATATTGCAGCTAATTTTATGCAATTACATTATAATACTGCAACCTTACATTTGTTTACATTTCTGTTGATTGCAAATGATACCATATACAGACTATAGGGTTTGTGTATAACTTTTGATAATTTTAACTTTTTATGATAGATTTATATGTGTCTTAGGTAGTAAATTATAAAAATAGGCTAGTAACTACATATATTTTATATGTTCATGACATACCTTTTTCTTAACTTTTTTAATATTTCTAGGCTTTTTAAAAATCGTCTGTTTATTTATTGGAAACATTTCTCATGTAAGTGGACCTGTGCAGTTCAAATCTGTGTTGTTTCAAGGGTCAACTATCAGACTGCTAGTGGCTTCACCGTCTCACCAATGTTCGGCATTGACCACATTTTAACTTTACTGTTCATTGTTGGTATAAAGTAGTTTTAATTTATAATTCCCCAGTGACTTGATTAAGCACGTCTGTCCATTTGTTGATTGGCAGTTTATTTTTTGTGTGAATTCTTTTCTGGGAGTTGGTGATGGACAGGGAAGACTGGCATGCTACAGTCCTTGGGGTCACAAAGAGTTGGACACAACTGAGTGACTGAACTGAACTGAACTAAATTTATTTTTTGTGTGAATTATTTTACTAATTTTAAAAAGTGGTGTTTTTTAATTAGTGAGTTGTAGAACTTGTTTATATATATTCTGTGTCTAAGTTACTTGTAAGGTATGTATTGTAAATATTTTCTCCCAGCCTGTGATTTGCTTATTCATTTATTTAATACTAACTTTCATTATTTTGAATGGCAGTTAAAGTATGATTGCCATAAAATAAACTTCATATTTTTAGAGTACAGGTTGACATGTTTTAACATATGTGTACACTCTTGAAAATACCACCACTCCTGAAATACTAAACATGTCTATCACCACCCAAGTTTTCCATTTTAATCCCTTCTACTCATCACTAGGCAACCACTGTTGTTTCCCTTATACATTTATTTGCATTTTGTAGGGTTTTATATAAATGGAAAAATATAGTATGCATTTTTTATCTGACTTATTTCACTCAAAATGATTATTTTGAGATTCATCCATGTTGTAGTTGGCATGAATAATTCATTCATTTTTGTTGCTCAGCTGATTTCTCTCATATGGACATATCACAGTTTGTTTATGTACTTATCTGTGAATGGATGCTGGGTTGTTTTCCAGTTTTTGGCAATTACAAATAAAGATGTGTTGAAAATTAATGTACAAGTCTTTGTAGTTTTATTTGCATTTTAAAAATGGTAATTGATGTTGACCATCTTTTTGTCTGGTTGTTTGCCTCTCTAAATGTCCTTTGGTAACATGTCTACTCAAAAGATTTTTTCATTTTAACATTTGGTTGTTTGGTTTCTTATTATTGAATTTTGAGAGTCTTTGTGTGTTTGCATGTAAGTCCTTTATCAGATACGTGATTTGCTAACATTTTCTCCCCTTCTCTAATTCCTGCAGCCCCAGCTTTTCTTACATCCCAATACAAGGGGGAAATTTTCATTAAGTATGATCCTGACTCTGGATATTTTATAGCTATCTTATATCAGTTTGAGAAAAATTTCTTCTATTTGTTGTTTTCTGCGAGTTTCTAATCCTGAATGGGTATTGAATTGTATTGTTTTCTACATCTTAAAACACTTTTATGTTTCTCTGCTTATCCTGGAATAGAGTCCAAATTTCTCAGTATGGTCACACATTACAGATTCTTCCAGTTAGAGGTTCAGTCTCTTTCCCTGCCTTATAAATCTTGGCTGGCCTTGTCACTTTCTTTAACCAACAGAAAATTCTATTGAAGTGTTATTGAAACTACTAAGCAAGGCCTCAAGAGGCCTTGTAGCTTCTGTTTTCCTTTGTCTTGAGCTCTGAGACCACTTGCTCTGAAGAAAGTCCATCTATTCTCCTTGAGGATAGAAGCCTATATGGAGATCCCAATCATCCCAGTTTCCCCACTTCCAACCCCAACTAAGCCAGGTCCCCTAGCTAACCCACCAGCTGATACAGCTACATGAATAAGTCCAGGAGATGTCAGTGGAAGAACTGTCCATTGAACCCACAGAATCATGGGAAATCATAAATGACTGGTGTTTCCAGTTCAGTTCAGTTGCTCAGTTGTGTCCGACTCTGCAACTGCATGGACTGCAGCACACCTGGTTTCCCTGTCCATCACCAACTCCCAGAGCTTGCTCAAACTCATGTCCATTGAGTCGGTGATGCCATCCAACCATCTCATCCTCTTTTGTCCCCTTCTCCTCCTGGAAATAACATGGAAATGACACTAGAAAAGTCCAGATTATATATCTGTGTAAATTCAGACAGTGTAATAAATGAGTGTCTAAAACAACAATCCCCTTCTGTCGACAGAGAATAAGAGGGGACAACAGAAGGGGACTGTTGTTTTCAGTTCAGTTCAGTCACTCAGTCATGTCCAACTCTTTGCAACCCCATGGACTGCAGCACGCCAGGCCTCCCTGTCCATCACTACCTCCCGGAGATTACTCAAACTCATGTCCATTGAGTCGATGATGCCATCCAACCATCTCATCCTCTGTTGTCCTCTTCTCCTCCCACCTTCAATCTTTCCCAGCATCAGAGTCTTTTCAGATGAGTCAGTTCTTCGAATCAGGTGGCCAAAGTATTGGAGTTTCAGCTTTAGCATCGGTCCTTCCATTGAATATTCAGTACTGATTTCCTTTAGGATGGACTGGTTGGATCTCCTTGCAGTCCAAGGGACTCACAAGAGTCTTCTCCAACACCACAGTTTTTCGGTGCTCAGCTTTCTTTATAGTCCAACTCTCACATCCGTACATGTCTGCTGGAAAAACCGTAGCTTTGACTAGACAGACCTTTGTTGGCAAAGTAATGTCTCTGCTTTTTAATATGCTTTCTATGTTGGTCATAACTTTTCTTCCAAGGAGCAAGCGTCTTTTAATTTCATGGCTGCAGTCACCATCTGCAGTGATTTTTGGACCCCCCAAAAATAAAGTCTGTCACTGTTTCCACTTTTTCCCCATCTGTTTGCCATGAAGTGACTGTTGTTTTAGACACTGATTTATTACACTGAGATCTACACAGATGTATAGTCTTGGACTTTTCTAGTGTCATTTCCATGCTGCCTATTTCTTTGTCAGTCCTTCCCATCAGAGTAAATGATATTTCAATTACCCTGTTATTCAGGTCAGAAACTAAATCACCACCATTGCTACCTTCTCCCCTCCCTGTACTTTGACCACTTGATTCGAAGAACCAACTCATTTTAAAAGACCCTGATGCTAGGAAATATTGAGGGCAGGAGGAGAAGGGGGCGACAGAGGATGAGATGGTTGGCTGGCATCACTGACTCAACGGACATGAATTTGAGCAAACTCTGGGAGATAGTGAAGGACAGGGAAGCCTGGCATGCTGCAGTCCATATGGTAGCATAGAGTAGGACAGCACTGAGCAGCTGAGCAATCCATCCCTATATCCAGCTATCACTTAATCCCTTTCATTCTTGCTCCAAAATTTATGTCAAAACTGCCTAATCCTCCCTATCTCCACACTGCCTGAGTTCAAATCTCCTTCATCTCTTCTTTTGTTGGAATTATTGTAACTGTATCCAACTCATCGGCCATTTCCTCTGATACATTTTCTACCAGGTAGACTGTGTGTGATGTTAATCATATCTTGGCTTTCCATTGTGCTTAACAGATTCTATGGCATTTATAATGTATGATATGGGAACTTCCTATCTCTTCAGTCTCAACATAAACCATTCTCCACCTTGCTTACTAGGCTCCAATCATGCTGGCCTTTTAACATTTTCCAGAACTCATTTTTCATAAGCCTTTTTGCCTGACTGGCTCTGTGTAGTAGGTGATTAGTGCTCCCCTCTACCCTCAGCAAAAAAAAAAAAAAAAAAAGATATGTGCAACCTCAGAATGTAACCTTATTTCAAATAAAGGTTTTAGCAGATGTAATTAAGATAAGGGTCTCAAAGTGAGATCATCCTGGATTAGGTTGAGCCCTAAATCCAATGACAAGTGTTTTTATTAGACACAGAAGAGGAGAAAACAGAGGGACACAAGGAAGAAGGTCATGAGACCATGGAGACAGAGGTTGGAGTTATGCTGCTACAAGCAAAGAACACCAGGAGCCACTAGATACTGGTAGAGGCAAAGAAGGATCCACTCTTAGAGCCTTCGGAGGGAACATTGTCCTGCTAACATCTAGAGTTCAGACTGCTGGCCTTCAGAACTGTGAGAGAATAAATTTCTGTTGTTTTAAACCACCAAGTTTGTGGTAATATGTTATGGCAGCCTGAGGACACTATGCTGTCTCATCCTATAAGGCTCAGCTCCTGGGAGATAATTTTGCTGATAGATCCATCTAAAGCTAAAGTTTTCTCCTTTTATATCATCTTTGTTTCTTATAAATTGTTAATATTCATATGATTTTAAATGATTTTATATATATATATTTTTATATTGAAAAATCACTGTGGGCTGAAATTGTGAGCAGTTTTGAACATTAATTTTTTTTATTGTTTGCTTAATTCTGTGCCTAATTTAAGAATCATGTAATAGATAGTTCTTTTATCCTTTATGAGCCTAAGTTACTTTGATAAAGAGATTGTGAGTCATTATGTTTTGTTTTAAAATTAATTTATTAATACATAATTTAAAGGTTGGTAATAGAGATTCTAAAATAGTTTTTCTCAAATATTCATTCTCTATTTATTTTTTTACAGTTTCTGTTACTAAATCTGCAGCGGCTATTTCTTTAAAAGTAGCAGAAATCTATTTAACTATGGGATAACACTGTTTAATAGTAACATACTCAGCATTGAGGCCAAATAATTTGAAAAATGAAGTTATAAAATTTATTAATAATGTGGTTAAACACTTAATTTTTTACCTGTAATGTATTTGTCAGATCATTGTGCTTTACTTCAGTTAGAGAATTTACGTTTTACTTACATAATTTTTACTAAGAAAATCCTATTTGGTATAAATAAAATTATATAGAGACAAATGCCTTCTATTGTATTTAGAGCTGTTGTGTATGGGGTGATGGATAGTGTACAATAGATTGTATTAATGTAAAGACCTGTTTTTACTACCTGACTAACCAATTGTCAGGGGAAACTGACTTCTAAACTTGAGAATTTATAGAATGACCAAAGAGAGAAAGAAGGGGAAAGGGATGGGAGGAAGTGGAATTTCATGAGAAAGATAAAGATGTGAATACTTTCCTACCTGGCTGTATAGTCTGTTCTCCAATATACAGCTGTATTCTTAAGAAACTCAGTTAACCAAAAATCATGTCACCACACCTATTAATTTGATATAGATGAGAAGGATAATGATTTAAGACTAGCAAGCTCAATTTTCCTATGGCAATTTCTATAGTAAAGAAATCTTAATAGCACCTTAGAATGTAAACATTATATAAACCTAAACAGTTGTTATTGTATAGTGGTTAAGTAAAGGTTCAACTGTAGGGTTAGTCAATCAGTAGGAATGCTTTTAGCACCAAATAACAGAAGATCCTATAACAGTGGGTTAAACAAACGAGTTCTTACCTATCACCATCCCTATCTGTGTCCCTGCCAGCACAAGAAAACTAGAGTTAGGCAGCTGCTGGTGAAAGTTGCTGCTGCTGCTGCTGCTAAGTCGCTTCAGTCGTGTCCGACTCTGTGCGACCCCATAGACGGCAGCCCACCAGGCTCCGCCATCCCTGGGATTCTCCAGGCAAGAATACTGGAGTGGGTTGCCATTTCCTTCTCCAGTGCATGAACAGGAAAAGTGAAAGTGAAGTCGCTCAGTCATGTCTGACTCTTAGCGACCCCATGGACTACAGCCTACCAGGCTCCTCCCCATGGGATTTTCCAGGCAAGAGTACTGGAGTGGGGTGCCATTGAGTGTCTCACAAATGACTGTTAGTAGATCTTTTCTTACTTGTTGCAGGAGGTGTGGGGGGTTCAATTCAGATGGTAAAGAAGTAACATTTGTTTCAAAAAGCAAAACTTATCCCATAACTTCTGCTTATATCTCACTGACCAGAATTTTGCCATGTATCTATTTTTGGCTGGAAGGTGGCTAGGGAGAACTGGATTGAGAATGGAAATTGGGTCAGCCAACCAGCAGTATCAGAGAGTCAGATTGACTGATTTAAAAAAAATTTTTTAATGGCTTCCCTGGTGGCTCAGATGGTAAAGCGTCTGCCTGCAATGCAGAAGACCTGGGTTCAATCCAAGGGTTGGAAAGATCCCCTGGAGAAGGAAATGGCAACCCACTCCAGTACTGTTGCTTGGAAAATTCCATGGACAGAGGAGCCTGATAGGCTACAGTCCATGGGGTTACAAAGAGTCGGACACGACTGAGCAACTTTACTTTTTTTCACATAGTTGATTTACAGTGTTGTGTTAATTTCATGTGTATAGCACAGTGATTCAGTTTACATATTTATATATAATTCTTTTTCAAGTTCTTTTCCCTTATAGGTTATTACAAAGTGTAGAATTTAGTTCCTTGTGCTATACAGTAGATCCCTGTTGTTTGTATATTTTATATGTAGTAGTGTGTGTCTGCAAATCCCAAACTCCTAATTTATCTCTCCCCATTATTTCTTCTTTGGTAACCATAAGTTTGTTTTCTGTGTATGTGGATCTATTTCTGTTTTGTAAATAAGTTCATCTGTATCATTTTTTATAGATTCCCCATATAAGGGATATCATATGATGTTTGTCTTTCTCTGGCTTACTTCACTTATTATGATAATTTCTAGGTCTATCCATGTTGATGGAAACTGCATTATTTCATTATTTATTGTGGATGTGTAATAGTTATTATCCATTCTTTATCCCTCCACCTGCCAGTGGACGTTTGGGTTGCTTCCATGTCTTGGCTGCTGTGAGCATTGAGGTGCCTGTGTCTTTCCAAATTACAGTTTTCTACAGGTGTATGCCCAGGAGAGAAATTTCTAAATCATATGGTAATTCTATTTTTAGTTTTTGTAAGGAACCGTCATACTGTTCTCCATAGGGGTTGTACCAATGTACATTCCCACCAACATTATAGGAGGGTTCCTTTTTCTCCACACCCTCCCCAGCGTTTATTGACAATAGACTTTTTGATGTTGCTCATTCTGACTAGTGTGAGTGATACCTCACTACAGTTTTGATGTGCATTTCTCTAATAGTTAGCAGTGTTGAGCATTTTTTCTTGTGTTTGTTGGCCATCTGTATGTCTTTTTTGGACAGATGTCTGTTTAAATCTTCTGCCCATTTTTTGTTTGGGTTGTTTGGTTTTTTGATATTGAGCTATATGAACTGTTTATATATTTTGAAAATTAATCCCTTGTTGCTTTCATCGCTGTAAATATTTTCTCCTATTCTGTGGGTTGTCTTTTTGTTTTTGTTAGTAGTTTCCTTTGCTGTGCAGAGCTTTTAAGTTTAATTAGTTCCCATTTGTTTATTTTTGTTTTTATTTCCAGTACTTCAGGAGACAGATCCAAAAAGATACTGCTGTGATTTATGTCAAAGAGTATTCTAGGAGTACTCTAGGAGTTTTATAGTATCTGGTCTGACATTTTGGTCTTTAATCCATTTTGAGTTTATTTTTGTATATGATCTTAGAGAATGTTCTGATTTTGTCCTTTTGCATGTAGCTAACTGTCCTGTTTTCCCAGCACCAATTACTGAAAAGCTGTCTTTTTTCCATTGTATATTCTTGCCTTCTTTGCAGATACACTGATTTTTAATCTAAACTCTGCTATTTTTTAACTGTGTAACAATGGCAAGTTACTTAGCCTTTCTAAGCCAGAATTTTTTTATCCATAAAATGAGGATGAAGAGGATGATTATTGTTCTTAAAATACTACTCCTGTTCCTCCTATTAAAATGAGATAAGTGAAAGTGTTAGTCACTTAGTCATGTCCAACTCTTTGTGACCCCATGGACTGTAGCCTGCCAGGCTCCTCTGTTCATGAAATTCTCCATGCAACAATACCGGAGTGAGTAACCATTCCCTTCTCCAGGGCATCTTTCCAACCCAGGGATCGAACCCAGGTTGCTTCCCTTGTGGCTTAGCTGGTAAAGAATTCACCTGCAGTGTGAGAGACCTGGGTTCAATCCCTGGGTTGGGAAGATCCCCTGGAGAAGGGAAATGCTACCCACTCCAGTATTCTGGCCTGGAGAATTCCATGAACTGTATAGTCCATGAGGTCACAAAGAGGCAGACACGACTGAGCAACTTTCACTTTCACTTCTGAATTGCAGGCAAATACTTGACTGTCTGAGCCACCAGGCTTTACTATCTTATCTCACCAAAATGAGATAAAATACATAAAAATCTGAGTAATCTGTAAGTCAAGGGAATTAATACTCACGAGATATTAGTTCTGATTATATCATCATCTTTCATGTTACCGCCAACTTCATTCTTTTATTTATTGAGGTAAATGTCACATAACATAAAATTAACCATTTTTAAGTGTTCAAATACACAGTGTTGTACAACTGTCATTTCTGCTTAGTTTTTTTCATTACCCTATAAGAAAACCTGGTACCAATTAAGAATTCTCTCCTTTCCCCGTAACACAGCTCCTGGTGACTAATGATGTTGAACATCTTTTCATGTACCTGTTGGCCGCTTGTTTATCTTCTTTGGATAAAGGGTTATTGAGGTCCTTTGTCCATTTTTAAATTAGGTTGTCTTTCTTTTTGTCATCGAGTTGTACAAATTCCTTATGTATTCTCGATACTAAGCCCTCATCAGATAAGTATCTGCAAGAATTTTCTCCCATTCTGTAGATTGTCTTTTTACTTTTTTGATAGTGCCTTTTGATGCACAAAACTTTAATTTTGATAAGGTCCAGTTTATTTTATATTCTGTTGCTAGTACTTTTGGAGTCGTATCTCAGAATTCCATTGCCAAACCAGTCAAAAGATATACTCCTATTTTTGCCTACGAGTTTTATAGTTTTATCTGTTACCTTTATGTCTTATGTTTGATTGTAAAGGATCAATTTTGAATCACTTTAGTTACATTTTGAGTTAATTTTTGTGTTTGGTACAAAGTAGGACCATCCACTTCATTCTGTTCTCCATTATCATGAGTATTACCCATTATTACAAAGCATGAAGCCAGTGCAACATAACAGCTGAGTTGTTGTCTAAATAGCTTTCCTCCCATGTATTTGACTATTAGTAATTTCCTTCTTAATTTTTATAATTGAAAACAGTCTGCATAATGTAAAATATGTTCCCTAAGTAACTGATCCCATTTTATTCTGTGTATAGTTCGAAAACTTGAGCTACATTAGACATGTCTATGGTAGGTCTGAGTTTTTTAATTTATAAAATTGGCAGAGGTGACTGGTAAATCTTTTTTTAGGTTAAGATTTTATCACTGATTTTTAACATTAAATTTATTAGTGAAGTGTAGTCACTGAGAATATGTAATTGTTACTTTTGTATTCTAATTTTGTATTCTAATTTATTTGACTATTCGTAGCCTATTATCTTTTATTAAATGCTATTCCTTGATTAGAGGTTATCTCACTAGTCCATTTTTCCCCTCCTTCATCTACATTGTTCAGAATAATGTAGTTTCCTGGGTGAAAATGGTGATGTTATGATACCCTGGCTGTTGCATGCTATCCTTTCACATTAAAAAAAAAAAATCTGTTGGTGTAGGATGGACAGGATGAACCTTATTCAGTCCATTGTCCAAGATTTTAATTATTCAAGTTGTCTAACCATTTGTTTTAAGTGGAGGAGGATATAATTTGGTTGTTCCTTTTTGTAGTACTTGATTCTGAAGCTTGAAAGACCTGCTATAGTCCAGAATATCACATTTGGAAAATATGAGAAAACTCATGTCTGCAATTTGAAGAAATTTAAAGTCTTTGGTGGAATGAATGAAGAAAACATGACAGAGCTATTGTCCAGGTGGGTTATGATTATGGGGAGGAAAGAGCTGTCTTCTAAATGTAGTCTTAGTTTAGTCTCTTTGTAGCTGAATCTTCATGGCTTGATATTTCTTACAAGGGAGAAAAGAATACTTCTACTATTTTATTTCTAGTGCCTTATTTTAATATTGTGGCTTGAGTTAACTTTTTTCCACCAAGATACTAATTTATATTGTTACCAAAGCAGAAAGAATAAAATTTGGGTTATTTTTCTACTTCTTATTCTTCAGTCTTATTTTTAAAATGTTAATGACTTCAGATATACTTTTGAGCTATAATTGAAATCTTTGCTGTAATCCTTGCTATAAAAATATATAATCTGTTGAAAACATTAAGGTTGATTGCCCTGAGAGTTTAGTATAAATTGGAGACTAAACAGAGTTAAATTATGTGGTTGCACCTAATGCAGAGCATACCTCTTGAAAAAGAAAAGAAAAAATGAAAGTGTTAGTCACTCAGTCATGTCTGACTCTTCGCAACCCCATGGACTATAGCCCACCAGGCTCCTCTCTGTCCATGGAATTCTTCAGGCAAGAATACTGAAGTGAGTAGTTTCTCTGGGGATCTTTCCTACCCAGGGATCGAACCCAGGTCTCCCGCATATGCTTTACCGGCTGAGCCACCACAAAGTCCTACCTCTTGGAAGGAACTCAGTAAATTTGAGTTTTGACAGCATAGACCACCAGGAATGAATGTTAATTTGCCCTCTAGATTATGAAAAATGGGTTAGAAAATGGAGCGGACAAATGAAATCATGCAATTTTAGAATATATTTGTGACAGTGTGTCCCATTAGCACAGTATTTTATATAAGTATTATTACATCTAGAGTGCATTTGATTTAAGCCATGAAAGTATGTCAATTGAATATAAGGTAGGCTGAAGGTAAGTGACTTTTCCATAAATACTCGAATCAGTCCGAAGTTGTTTAAGTAGAGAAATTATATTACATTAATTTCTTTTTATATAGGATAAACTGGATGCTATTAAACCAACAGAGTAAGGTTGTCTTTGAAAATTTATTGAGCTATAAAAAGGAACATTGGCATCTCAGTCAGAATTTAATGACTTAATTCTTTGGCAAATTCAAATATCTGGCTTGTAAGATATGAGTACTAATTGTTTTTCAATTTTCTTACTGCTTGAATATTTTATGCTGTATTCAGTACTTCGCTGGTGGCTCAGACGGTAAAGCGTCTGCCTATGATTCGGGAGACCTGGGTTCAATCCCTGGGTCAGGAAGATCTCCTGGAGAAGGAAATGGCAACCCACTCCAGTATTCTTGCCTGGAAAATCCCATCGATAGAGGAGCCTGGTATGCCACAGTCCATGGGGTCTCAAAGAGTTGGATACGACTGAGCAACTTCACTTTCTTTCTTTCTACACAGAGGACACTGGATCTTGTCACATATTTTCATGCACTGTAGTCACATTCTTTAATTAACAGTGAACATTTTCATTAGCCCTCCTTTAATTAAGAGACCACCATATAATGCAGTTGATGTGAATGTACAAGCTTTGTCCTATATTCTCATGTTCAACTACTTCATTATATTCCCTGTTGTATTTGTCAAACTTTAAAATCTGGGTGTGTTATTAATCTTTGTTTTAGTATGTTTACTAAATTATGAAATCAGATTTAATAACCTTATTTTTTTTCTACAGTGGCTTAAAGAATGATTATAACAAAGAAACATTTACCTTAAAGCATAAAATTGATGAACAGATGTTTCCGTGTCGATTCATTAAAATAGGTAAGGTTTTTAGCATTCTGGAATAGAAATAAATTCTTTATACCATTAATCAGCAAACTACAGCCTGTGTGGGCCCCATCCTGTAGGTTCACTGAGGGTTTTTTTTGTTTTTTTTTAAATAAAATTTTATGGCAGCACCACCATGCCAGTTGTTCACATAGTATCTGTCTGCTTTTGCACTACAATGGCAAAGTTGAGTAGTTGCAAAAGACAGTCTAGCCCACAAAGCCCCAAATGTTTACTGTTTGGCTGGCCCCCAGTTTATAAATCTGTAACTGAGTGACAGTTATTTCAAATAGAGTCTTTTCTAAATACTTTATCATTTAATGAGATACAGTGATTTGAGAATCTTGATTGTTTTATGGAAGGTTTATCAGTTCTAAAGTTGCATCATTCTAAAACCAAATACTGATGGATTCCTTAAGGCAGTATATTATGGTTATTTTCTATTTTTTTCTTTTGTATTTCATTTTTGTGTGTATGGTAATGTTGGTCAAACACACAAAACTAATTTCGTAACCCACTAATTAGTTTCAGAGTAATTCTTGAAAAATGCTATCTAAGACATTTATCTTTTTAGCTAGTGTTTTAACTTTAAAAGTATTTGTAATACCTCCTCAAACCTAGTGTTTTTAGGATTATTTTGTTTATAAGTTGTATTAGTTAGAGGGTATGAAAGTTGAGGACTTCACTGTTAATTTCCATCTTTATTTCATACCTTTGAAAATAGTATGTTAAAATTGTAATTATGGTGAATCATATCCCTTAAAGAATGACATTAAAAGCCAGAATCCTGTGTTTTGATTTGGGAGAAAAATCCTCTTTTGAAACGAACAGCTTCATTGTCATTATTTGCCAGTCTGTTGCAAGTTGGCCTGTTCATTTCATTGAGTCAAATAGTTTCATTGTGTGTGTGTCTGATTTTGCGATGTCATGGAGTGTAGCACACCAGGCTCCTCTGTACATGGAATTAGACAAAAAGAATATCTGAAAAGACTATTTATAGAGGGAAAACTATTTTTAGAATCCTTGGACTTTTTGGTTTTTTACTCTTTTATAAATAGGCGTGCATGCTAAGTTGCTTTAGTCATGTCCAACGCTGTGCAACTCTGTGGACTGTAGCCTGCCAGGCTCCTCTGTCCATGGGATTCTCCAGGCAGGAATACTGGAGTGGGTTGCTGTTTCTTCCTCCAGGAGATCTTCCCGACCCAGGGATCGAACCCAAGTCTCTTATGTCTCCTGCATTGGCAGGCAGGTTCTTGACCACTAGCACCACCTGGGAAGCCTGAAACAGGAAGCAGAGAAATGAGCAAACCCCAATCCTGCTTCCTGAACCCCAAAACCAGCTGAGGGAGAGAAGGAATCCTGGAGCAGAGCCCTGCCCCTGTAACCTGCCTGAGCAAGGTGGCCTCACGCGCTTTCGACCCTGCCCCCGCCTTCACTGAGGGCACTGCTGTCCAGTCTCTCTCCCACCCTTCCTGCTGTGTAATCCAGGCCATCTACCTTAGCAAGGGCGGGCGAGGGTAGGGGAGAGTGGATGATCAGAGGGTTCTCAGGCTGTCTTGGTGCCGGGGTCTGCCTCCTTGTGGGCCCAGAGCTCCTTGTGCTACTTCCGGCCAAAGCCTTAGTCGTAGTTGCCTTTGCTCTTAAACAGCTGCTGATAGTGGGGTTTGCAGTAGAACTCCCCTGTGCAGCACCATGTAGCTGCCCAGGCTGAGCTTGGTGTGACAGTGCTTGCAGCAGAAGCTATAGTTTGTTATAATAAGTAATTGGAAATAAAAACCTGTATCCTGTTTATCTGTGAAAATTGATGAACAAGCAAATTTTTAAAATAAATTCTTTAGTTGTTTCTTCTTTCATGCTAATAAATAATTCTTTCATCAGTATGCATGCCACCCATTTCTTATAGATTCTTGTATAGCTTGAACAATTCTTACATTCCAAATGTAGCAGCAGTGAAAATATTTTATATTTTCATGTAATAAATTTAGATTTAAAAATTTTAAAGTACTTATTCAACCTCTGATTGCTTAGTTATGCAAAATGAAATGTTCTCTTTTTTTAAGTTATTTTATTTGAATTTTCTGAGTACATTTTCTATACCCATCAGTTTTCTTTGAAGGAAAGTACTACTGCTGCTTCTAAAGTTCTTAATCCTCTAATATTATTCATTAGAAGAACTATGAATAGAAGCCTGTTTGGGGTTGTTGAATAGTTTGTTCCCTTAAAAAATTTGTAAGAGAACAGAGGTCCTCTTATGCATCAGTTAGACATAAAAAAAGTACATGCATATGATTTGAACCATCATGTCATTTCAGCAATCATTACTTAGAACTTCATAAGTTTTTAATGGGCTTCCCAGGTGGCTCAGTGGTAAAGAATCCACCTGCCAGTACAGGAGAAAAAGGAGTTGCAGGTTCAATCCCTGGGTCAGGAAGATTCCCTGGAGGAAGAAATGGCAACCCACGCCAGTATTCTTGCCTGGAGAATTCCATGAACAGAAGAGCCTGGTGGGCTAAGGTTCATGGGGTTGCAAAGAGTTGAATGTATTTTTACTGCTTTTGCATTTGTAAGTGCTTTCACAAGTGGTATCTCATTTGAGCATTACACTGGAAGATAAAAAATCTTGCCTTTTTTGGTTGAGGAAAATGAGACTAGAAGTCAAATGATGTGTCCCAGGGTATATAGCTAGTAAGTGATGGATCAGAGACATAGCATTTGGTATATGCTTTTGGATATGTGCTTGTATTGCTTTAAAGTAATAAATAGATGTTGTTTATGAAACATCTAACACTCTGTGAAATAGGTATATTATGCTCACTTTACAGATGAGAAAACTGAAGTTTAGAGGTAGATTAAATGATTAGACCAAGACTGGACAGTAGAACATAGAGATAGGATACAAACTTAAGTCTGTCTTTTTATGAATGTTGAATAATTTTACTCTGTGATAGGCGAAAGTTTTGTTTCCTCAAGTAGATTCTGAAGTCCTTGGTGATAGTAACTGTCTTCTGTTTCCTCATATTTCAGAAGCATCAAGCAAACTGCTTGCCTCATTAGAGACATCCTATACATACTTTTTAGGTTCATTATACAGAGATTTATAGGGATAAATCAGTGGCTGTGTGAACTTAATGAAGGAAAAGTTACATCTTTGTGTTCTCTAACCTCTTAGCATTTTCTTCAATTATGAATATAGGTAGTAGCTTACAGTACTGGCATTACCTGTGACTTGTTTTGGATAGAAGTTATAAATAGTTCTCATCACATTACACTGTGGCAAATATTATATCTTTGAAATTATGGTAATTATTAGACCTGCCACTAGAATCTTGTTAGCTAATGTGCTAATAAAAAGCATATATATTTCTATATCATAATTTTGTATCTTAGTTATTTTTGTAGCTATATTTCAATACAGTTTGCTTACTCAGAATCCTATGTATTTTTCATTTTACATTTAAATCTGAGAGGGATTGGGTCACAGTGTTCATTGAATATCCAAGGGGAATCACCAAACAAAAAACCAAAGAGCCCATGCTGGAGTGAAGTCTTCAGTAGGACTTAGTGTGAAAGTTAAGAGTTGACCTTAGGAAGAAGCTTAGTTTCAGGTAAGGTTTGTAAGTAAAAAGAAGCTTAGTAAGGAAGGAGAGTAGTTATTTGGGTGGCTAGATTCAAGAAAGCAAGTTTAAAGTTTAGAAGGGAAAACCTCCTCAGTGGGAGATTAGATCAGATGGCTGAAAACATAAAGTTGAATGGGATAAGGTTATTAGTTATATGGTGACTAGAAAGGTTTGTATCTTGATTCATAGCCAAGATAGTAGTTGTATCAGGAAATCAGGTGATGTGAAGGCAGAAAGAAGTACTGATTTTTTGGAAGGATTCTGGAGGAGTTCTGGTTTTTGGTAGATGAGATGACTTAGATTTCTATGAATTTTTTGAATTTTTGTAGCCTGAGTGGGTGTCAGAGGTTCAGAGAGAAGCTTTAGCTTTGGCTGGACTCAACCTGCATTCTGGATCCTCAGGAGTCTGGAAGTCTAGGATGAGTACTGTGTCTTGTCAGAGGGAGGTGGCGGGGGGGGGATGAGGGAAGAATGTACCCCAATGGTGGCTTTCATGAGAGCATGTGGAGAGGTAACATTTTAAAAGTATACTATTAAGAAGAAAATTAATATAGTAATAGGAGTTAATAATATTAATATCTAGCATTTATTGAGCACTTACCATGTGCCAGTTATTGTGCTAAGTGTTTTGTGTACTTATTGCATTCATTTGTAAGTAGAGTAGATGCCTTCTTTCAGTGAGGTTAATCTTGAATTTTTACAATCTTCCAAAGCCTTTGACTGTGTGGATCACAACAAACTGTGGAAAATTCCTCAAGAGATGGGAACACCAGACCACCTGACCTGCCTCTTGAGAAATCTGTATGCAGGTCAGGAAGCAACAGTTAGAGAACTGGACGTGGAACAACAGACTGATTCCGTATAGGGAAAGGAATACGTCAAGCCTGTATATTGTCACCGTGATTATTTAACTTATATGCAGAGTACATCATGAGAAATGCTGGGCTGGATGAAGCACAAGCTGGAATCAAGATTGCCGGGAGAAATATCAATAACCTCAGATACGCAGATGACACCACCCTTATGGTAGAAAGCAAAGAAGAACTAAAGAGCTTCTTGATGAAAGTGAAAGAGGAGAGTGAAAAAGTTGGCTTAAAGCTCAACATTCAGAAAACTAAAATCATGGCATCTGGTCCCATCACTTCATAGCAAATAGATGGGGAAACGGTGGAAACAGTGGCTGACTTTATTTTTTTGGGCTCCACAATCACTGCAGGTGGTGATTGCAGCCATGAAATTAAAAGACACTTAATCCTTGGAAGGAAGGTTATGACCAACCTAGATAGCATATTTAAAAGCAGAGACATTACTTTTCCAACAAAGGTCCGTTTAGTCAAGGCTATGGTTTTTCCAGTGGTCATGTATGGATGTGAGAGTTGTACTATAAAGAAAGCTGAGCGCCGAAGAATTGATGCTTTTGAACTGTGGTGTTAGAGAAGACTCTTGCGAGTCCCTTGGACTGCAAGAAGATCTAACCAGTCCATCCTAAAGGAGATCAGTCTTGGGTGTTCGTTGGAAGGACTGATGTTGAAGCTGAAACTCCAATACTTTGGCCACCTGATGCGAAGAGCTGACTCATTGGAAAAGACCCTAATGCTGGGAAGGATTGGGGGCAGGAGGAGAAGGGGACGACAGAGGATGAGATGGTTGGATGGCATCACCGACTCGATGGACATAGGTTTGGGTAAACTCCGGGAGTTGGTGATGGACAGGGAGGCCTGGCATGCTGCGATTCATGGGGATTGCAAAGAGTCGGACACAACTGAGCGACTGAGCTGAATCCTTGGAAGGAAAGTTTTGACCAATCTAGACAGCATATTAAAAAGCAGAGACATTAGTTTGCCAACAAAGGTCCATCTAGTCAAGGCTATGGTTTTTCCAGTGGTCATGTATGGATGTGAGTTGGACTATAAAGAAAGCTGAGAGCCGAAGAATTGATGCTTTTCAACTGTGGTGTTGGAGAAGACTCTTGAGAGTCCCTTGGACAGCAGGGAGATCCAACCAGTCCATCCTAAAGGAAATCAGTCCTGAATATTCATTGGAAAGACTGATGTTGAAGCTGAAACTCCAATACTTTGGCCCCCTGATGTGAAGAGCTGACTCATTTGAAAAGACCCTGATGCTGGGAAAGATTGAAGGCGGGAGGAGAAGGGAACGACAGAGGATGAGATGGTTGGATGGCATCACTGATTCAATGGACATGAGTTTGAGGAAGCTCCGGGAGTTGGTGATGGACAGGGAAGCCTGGCATGCAGCAGTTCATGAGGTTGCGGAGAGTCAGACATGACTGAGCAACTGAACTGAACTGAACTGACTAAGAGCAGATGCTCTCTTTCAGCGAGGTTAATCTTCAATTTTTACAGTCTTCCAGAACCTGAGCTTAAAATTACTGGCATCTTCTAAGAGCTATTTAGCCATCTAGACAAGAGCTTTCCAAATGATACTACCAAAGTATATTGAATGTATATGTGCATATGTACATTGACTCCCCGCCAATCCTAGAATCACTGAATCCTGAAACCTAGTGTGCTTGTGTACTAAGTATCTTGTCATTTTCTATGTATGCCATTTTATGAAAAAGTGTGAGAGGCATTGCTCCTGATCTTGTCTTTGTCTGATTATCCCATTGGAAGAACTGATAGTGAATCTTAGGATACAGACTCTTAGCCTTGGGATGTGAGGAGTTTCTAAAAATTTCTTTTTTATTTGAGGTGCGAGCAAAGGCATCTTGTATTAGGGAGTGAGGAATGTGTGGTTGGGGCTCCAGTTCACATTTAGATTTCTGATATACAACACAGAGTGTGTCTAATATGCAGTATTAGTGTTGTTAATGCCACCCAAAATCATTGGTGTATATTTGAAATGGGTGTATATCATTCTGCTCATCCTGTATATATGTCTTCAGTTTGTTAAAAATTCACTATACTCTTTATTCATCTAATATATGATCTTGTGAGATGATTTCCTAATTAACCTCCCTCCCACAGTTGCTTATAAGGATTTAATAAATGAACATTTTGCTGACTTGAATAGATGTAATAGGAAGCTTTTTTCCCTCCTGATTTTATTGAAATTGGATTTGGAACTTAAGAATGGATTTCAGATCACTAACTAATAAGTCACACCTACAGACTGTGTTCTTGGATCTTGGGTTTAGAATGCTGTTTTATTCTGATACTTATACTGCTTAATGGCTATTGCTATGATGTAGTAGATAGACTTTTTAAATGGTACTTCTGAAGAAATGCACACCAAAACAGTGATGATAATTCAGTATTTGTTGGTATAAAACTTTTTGAAGTTTGTGTTATTTGCACATATAAACTGAAGGTCTTATTAAACATTCCAGGAATCCTGTGTATATCCTGATGACTGGTTCCTGTTGCTTTTCTCTATCTTTTCTCACTCAGTGTCCTTCAGATGACAAAAATAGGAAAGCATCTGACCTAGTACATCTTAGCTCTTCATTGAGTCTCATATACTAGGAAATAGCAGTGGACTTGGAAATTAGTAGACCTGTTATTAAATATTGTAGATATTCTGTTTTGATACTTAATCAAAAATTGACAAGTATTAGTTTCTTAGTTACATTACTCAGTCTGAACCATGTTGGTGTGATATTAAAATCCATTGTTCTGTTTTGTACCTTGAACCAGTCTTTCATCAATGTATGGTTTTATAAAATCATTTATTGGTAATTTAGAAAATGTGATTCAGTGAGTTATGCAAATCTTTCAAATGTTGGAACATTTCATTATATAATATTTTTTAAAAATCACACTTGTTATTATTACCACCAATCTTATCAGAAAAGTATTGGAGAGTAGTTAAGCCTCACAATGCTGAATGCTAATTTTCCAAAATTCTAATTTTTCCTCAAAAGCTTGAATTTTGTCCACGGCAACAAATACTGTTATTTGTTGTCCTTAAAATGACAGGTAAATGTCTGGCAGATACTGAAATCTAAATACTCATAGATATCAGCTTTTCTTTTAAGAAAAGATAGTATTCTACAGAGCTATTTCAATGGTTGTTTCAGCTCACAACTTACACAGGTTCTTTTCCTTGAGAACGTCATCATACTTTCATGTGCAGCAAAAGTACTTTACGTGTACTTTCCATTGTGCCACACAGAATATTAAAATGATGTGTGCTTAATGATAGGAATTTACTAAAATTAATTTTTACACATCATCAGAGACATTTTTTCATGTTTTAATCATATATTTTAATCAGAAGGATGAATGCACAATTAAGCATTGCAGTTAAAATTAACATTAAATTATTAATGCAGTCATGATTTTAGGAGTTTATTTTGCATTTTTAAGTATATTACAGGCAAAATTGACATTTTATTTAAAAAAATCTATGCATTTCTAGGAGCTATGAAAGTGAGCATCATATAAGAAAATTTAGAAAGCTTTCCACAAACCAAGAAATAAATTTATTTATGTATTTACTTTTTATACTGTTTATTGACGTATACTTGATTTATAAAATTATATGGATTTCAAGTATACAGTGTAATGATATAATATTTTATATCTTATGGTCCATTTAAAGTTATAAAATATTGGCTATATTAGCTGTGCTATAAACTATATTGTTGTAGCTTATTTTATTTATGGAAAAACTTTTTTTATTTAATAAATTTACTTTTTAATTGGAGGATAACTGCCATACAGTATTATGCTGATTTCTGCCATATATCAGCATGAGTCAGCCATGGGTATACGTATGTCCCCTGCCTCTTGAACTTCCCTCACACCTCCACCCCATCTCACCCATCTAGGTTGTCAGAGAGCACTGGATTTGAGCTCCCTGCATCATACATCAAATTCCCACTGGCTGTCTATTTGCAGAAGACATTCTTAAATGAATTGTCTTTTTGTATTTTAACTGTAGGTGTGTTATGGCGAGGAATATAGTTCAGTTCATACTGTATTAAGGAAGGAACACCGGAACACTCTCATACTACTACTTTTTATGGCACTACCAAGATGCCAACAGTTTTATTCAGCATTGCCTTTGTACCATGAATGCAAATGTCAGTACAGTTTAAAAGCAAAAGAAAAGGCTATAAAGCCTTAGTCTTATTACGAAAAGTAGTTTTGACTACATGGGACCTCCTGAAAGGGTTGTGGGGAGCCTATCGATCACAGGTTAAAAACTTCTGTCTGCTGTGTCCTGTCATTACTGATATGAAATATTATTTTGCTTCTATGAAATTCTTCTGGATCCTTCAAAGATTTTTGGACATACTCTTATGCTCCAGTAATGTTACTGTGTTTTCTTTCACTAATACCCAAACTTAAAATTCCTGTATCTTTTGGTATGTTTATTTTCTTATTATTTGTATTATTTTAGATATTTTGTCTTGTTGATATTTTTCAGATCAGCTGGTCCGATGTCAAAAAAATAGGATCTATACCATAAGGAGTATGAGATTACATAAATTTATAATTAATTTGAGGGGAATCAACATGTTTACAACCTTTGAGCTTTCCCATCTAGAAATATATTAAGTAAAATATTTATGTTTTAAAATTTTATTACCTTGCATATTTTAAAGTTTATTCTGAGATATTTTAAGCTTTTTCTTTTTTTCTTGCATGTAAACTTTAAATAAAAGTTTTTCAGTTAAATGTCTTGAATTTTTTAGGTAGATAAGCTAAATCATCTTCAAGTGATATTTTTTTCTTAATTTGCAGGGGTTTTTCCTGATTGCACTGGCTGGGATCTCCCATATAGTGTTGAATAGTAGGCATATTAGGCCTCTTTGTCATGTTCCTGATTTGAGTGGGAATACTTAATGTTTCTCCCTTAGTTTTTTGTTTTGGTTTGGTTTTTTTGAGGGGGGTGGTGGGTTGAAGTTTTGATACTTAAGAAAAAAATCTAGGTAGCAAAGTTTTCTTCTGCCTCTGTTCCTTATATATTAAGAGTTTGGGGGGGGGGTTTAAGTAAATTTTTTAGTTTGCTCTTAGCATCTGTTGAAGTAATCAAATGTGTTTCTCTTTTACTTGCTTAATGTGATGAATTACATTAATATCACTCTTGTTGAACCAGCCTTCCATTCCTTGAACTAATTCTATTTAGTGCAGTGAAAACCTGGTAGAATTAATGTGCTTTTTTAAAAAAATCAGTATTATTTAAAATTTTGAATATATACTCAGAGTTGAGATTATCCTTAAATCTTTTTTCTTCTGATTTTGTTTTCTGGGATATGTCACTTTGATAAGCAATTGAAGTTTGTCTCTTTCTGTGCTCTGATACAGTTTAAATTATAAATAACTTTTATAGTAACTATTTGTTTCTTGTGACATTGATAAAAAACTAACCTGCTAAAATAAATCATCTAGCCCTGGTCCTGTTTTTGGGGGGATAGATACATGACACTTTGAATATATCCTCATGTTTTTATAATTAAAACAACCTCATAATGGCATAGATCATATGTTTCGTTTTGCTACTGTGGCCCCAGCACCAATAGTACAGTGCTGGGCCTATAGAAAGTATTCAGAAAATTTGCTGACTATTAAGTTTGAATTGTGGTTTTACTTTGCTAAAGTTTTATTTGAACTATGTTAATTCTTTTCTTTTTCTTTTTTTTTCTTTTCCTCCTCCAAGTTCCACTCTTATCGTGGGGACCCAGCTTTAACTTTAGCATCTGGTATGTTGAACTTAGTGGCATTGATGATCCCGATGTAGTACAACCCTGTCTCAACTGGTATAGTAAGGTAGGACTGTATTTTACAATCCTGATTTTATGTTTCAGATGCCTGTAATAGAGAATTGTGTCATGCTCTTGTCTTGAGATTAGTTTAAAATATTGAGAACAGTAATGATAATTGAAAAGATGAATCAGTGTTTATTAAACATTTGCATTTTGCCAGGTTATAACCTTCTTTGTCACTTATTCACTCATTGACACTCTATGCGATAGGTATAATTATTATCCATATTTTACAGATGATGAAGTATTTTACCTCAGGCCACACAACTGTCAAGTGTTCAAGGCAGTACATCAGCTCAGGCAGTGTGGCACCAGAGTCTGCTATTATATTAGTATACCCATCTGTCTCTGAATTTTCTTTTTAATCTATATTGATAGAAATATTTATACGTAGTTTTCAGTGGGGTAGTTGTGGTTCTGGATTGCTCTTATTATGTATTCCTCCTTTGTGTTTATGTTGAGTAAGATAGCAATGTTTGCTTTTCCTTTTAAAGAACTAAAATTTGAGATAGATAGTTTCTATAAATATTGTGATCTTATTCTCATAGGGAGCATAAAGGTAATATTTAATAATTTTATTCATAGGTCATTTTATATAATAAATACAGCCTGAAAAGTGTGAATTTAAATGATTAAGAAATGGATCTTTGGTTTTTTTGAACACCTTCAGTGTTTCATCTTTGTTTCTGATTGATGTATATCCATTTAACTCTTCTGGCTATGTTTTTGCTGAGGGGAGGACTGTTTCTCCTTAGGGGAGTGATAAGCAGAGGAACCAGAGATCAAATTGCCAACCGCTGGATCATCGAAAAAAGCAAGAGAGTTCCAGAAAAATATCTATTTCTGTTTTATTGACTGTGCCAAAGCCTTTGACTGTGTGGATCACAATAAACTGTGGAAAATTCTGAAAGAGATGGGAATACCAGACCACCTGACCTGCCTCTTGAGAAACCTGTATGCAGGTCAGGAAACAACAGTTAGAACTAGACATGGAGCAACAGACTGGTTCCAAATAGGAAAAGGAGTACGTCAAGGCTGTATATTGTCACCCTGTTTATTTAACTTGTATGCAGAGTACATCATGAGAAACGCTGGGCTGGAAGAAGCACAAGCTGGAATCAAGATTGCTGGGAGAAATATCAATAACCTCAGATACGCAGATGACACCACCCATATGGCAGAAAGTGAAGAAGAACTAAAGAGCCTCTTGATGAAAGTGAAAGTGGAGAGTGAAAAAGTTGGCTTAAAGCTCAACATTCAGAAAACTAAGATCATGGCATTCGGTCCCATCACTTCATAGCAGATAGATGGGGAAACAGTGGAAACGTGGCTGACTTTATTTTTCTGGGCTCCAAGATCACTGCAGATGGTGATTGCAGCAATGAAATGAAAAGACGCTTACTCCTTGGAAGGAAAGTTAAGACCAACCTAGACAGCATATTAAAAAGCAGAGACGTTACTTTGCCGACAGAGGTCTGTCTAGTCAAGGCTATGGTTTTTCCAGTGGTCATGTATGGATGTGAGAGTTGGACTATAAAGAAAGCTGAGCGCCGAAGAATTAATGCTTTTGAACTGTGGTTTTGAACTTGAGAGTCCCTTGGACTGCAAGGAGATCTAACCAGTCCATCCTAAAGGAGATCAGTCCTGGGTGTTCATTGGAAGGACTGATGTTGAAGCTGAAACTCCAATACTTTGGCCACCTGATGCAAAGAGCTGACTCATTGGAAAAGACCCTGATGCTGGGGAAGATTGAGGGCAGGAGGAGAAGGGGACAACAGGATGAGATGGCTGGATGGCATCATCGACACATGGGTTTGGGTGGACTCAAGGAGTTGGTGATGGACAGGGAGGCCTGGCGTGCTGTGATTCATGGGGTCGAAAAAAGTCGGAGACGACTGAGCGACTGAACTGAAGCTTTAATCTAATCACTGCTTCCTGACTTCTTTATCTGCAGATAGGGCTGAACTGTCAACTCATCTCTTAGGAGGTTGGGAAGCAACATAGGTTCTTTCTAAGTTTTGTTTTTTAAATAGAATTTCAGTTCTTTTCTGGTCAGTGTAATTGAAGAACTTTTTGTTTTACTAATTTATTGTGGGGATTTGATTATATTCAGTTTAAAATAAATGCTGGGGTTTTGGTTTTCTATATTTTTAATATATTTTCCGGGATTGCCTGTAATATTCTAAATTATTTCAAGGTAGAGATGATATTCTTAAACATTAAAAATGACAATTACAGTGTTATACACATAACAGTGCTTAGCACATACTTACAGTCTTCTAACTTCTATTGGTTCTTTTTTTTAAAAAAATTAAAGAGTAAGGTTTTCTGGTACCGGAAAACATTTTCTCTTTAGCCTCTGATATGTGCATGTGTTTTCTTTAATATATTCACAAATCTCTTGATACTGTGAGAAATTGCAAATTGCACGTTCCTCCCACCCCCCAACATTGTGGACAGATTATATTTGAGAACTTAAAATTGTTTGGTTATTCATTTGTCAAGTTCTCTGTATTATTGTAAACCTCTAGAAATTAAAGTCAGCATGATAGCAAGGTATTACTGTTTAATATGGTTCCAGGTAGTTAGGTAAATCTTTATTTAGAGGCCAAGCATATGAAACTATTAATGTGAAGTTAGTTTGGATATAGAATTATTCTTTTGTTAATTGATGAGGGAAAACCTTGCTATAGTGTTTAAGGAAAAGTGTTTTGATAACCTTTCATTAATAAAATATCAAAAACTAGAAACTGATTAGTGTTTTGAGTCTTGTAAATTTTCCTGCCTTATTAAACAGTAATGCTTACAAGTAAATTCTATTTTTATTTGGTTATTATGCATTGGTTTCATGTCAATTTGTTGTATTCTTATTTAGGAAATTTGGAAGTCTTATAACTTATTCTTTTTTTAAATAATTTTTTATTTTTGATTGATGATTGGTTTACAGTATTGGTTTGATTTCTGTCATACATCAACATGAATTACCATAGGTGTAGATATGTCCCCCCTCTCCTCTCTTGAATCTCCCTCCTCCCTCTTGCCCATTCCCACCCCTCTAGGTGATTACAGAGCCCCAGTTTGAGTTCCCTGAGTCATACAGCAAATTCCCATTGGCTATCTGTTTACACATGTTAGTGTATATGCATCCGTGCTGCTCTCTCCATTTATTTCATCCTCTCCCTCTTCTCCCCTACCCTTGTCCATAAGTCTATTCCCTATGTCATAACTTATACTTGAAGTTAAATTTTCTTTTAAATTCTATATGTGATCTTGTTGTTTGGCATTCATCCTTTTAGGGAAGAGACTTAGTAAATTGAATATTTCTTTTTGGATTGTAATTAATTGAGATTTTTTTACTTTATAGCTATTTAATCGATGAGTTAGCTCAGGGTTAGAAAAAAATTATGAAACTTACGTAGTTTCTTCCTGATGATTTTGAATCATAAAACCTGTTTGTGAATTTGAAATGCATGAACATTTGATAATATTTATCATTCAACTAGTAACTTATTACAAAGAACTAAGAACAAAGAGCATATTATTTAATGGCTTCTGTGCTTTTAGTACCAACATTGTTGCCTGATTAGTAAAAACCTTGAAAGTTATCATTTTTACCATCTTAAGTAAGCTTTGATAAATATTTTTTCTGGTTCTTTTCTTGAAAGTTCAGAATTAGGCTTGGTTTCATCTTTTAGTAACTTTTATCTTCATGAAATAATATGCCAGTATATATATCTGTATATCTTCATCTCTTTAATATCTTTCTGCTATATACTTTGTGACCTTTGGCAAGTTATTAAAATTGACCAGGCTTCAGCTTTGCCATTTAATAGTGGAATTAGTAATGATACTAATGAATAGGGTTAGTACAATGCTAAGTTATGCTTAGTAAGTTTAGTTAATGTTTAAAATGCTCACTTTAGGTTAGTAATTGTCACTTATTATTTCCTAAAGTAATAACTAACCAGATCTCTTTTTTTCATACCTTCTCTTGTGTTCCAGTAGTACCGTGAACAGGAAGCTATTCGTCTTTGCCTAAAACACTTTAGACAACATAACTATACAGAAGCCTTTGAATCACTGCAAAAGAAAACCAAGATTGCCCTGGAACATCCAATGTTAACAGATCTGCATGATAAATTGGTATTGAAGGGTGATTTTGATGCTTGTGAAGAATTGATTGAAAAAGCTGTAAATGGTATGTCATAAACATGTAACTTAGATTGGTTATTAGGGTGATTTTTAAGTATATACAAGAAAGGGTTTTTTTTTTTAAGAATATAAATTTATGTCCGTTCTTAGTTTTTTTTTCTTCTTTCCCTTCTCCTTCCCCATCTTTTTACTCTAAAGATTTAGCTCCTTGAGTTAGGGACTTCTTTTCTGTAAGACAGGTCCATAACGTGATAATGAAACTTGAAAAATAAGCAAGTAACATACTTGAACTCACATATCTAAATTTAAGTTGTCGTCTTGGAAAACCATGTACTTACAGATGCTAACATTGACTAGCGCTGAATGACTTAGAAAAATTCTTTTAACGTTACCTTCAGTACCAGTGACCTATTTCTTTACATATTTTTGTTGATAACAAGTTGTCATTTTTTTAATAGTGTAATTTGCGGCTTCCCTGGTGGCTCAGATGGTTAAGAATCTGCCTGCCAACACAGGAGACCCAGATTCAATCCCTGGGTCAGGAAGATACCTGGAGAAGGAAATGGCAACCCACTCCAGTATTCTTGCCTGGAGAATCCCATGTACAGAGGAGGCTGGCAGACTACAGTCCATGGGGTTGCAAAGAGTCAGGCACCACTGAGCTACTGATACACACACACACAATTTAGGGGTGGGGAGTGCTTGGATACGGAGAAGGCAATGGCACTCCACTCCAGTACTCTTGCCTGGAAAGTCCCATGGACAGAGGAGCCTGGTAGGCTCCAATCCATGGGATCGCTAAGAGTCTGACACGACTGAGCAACTTCACTTTCACTTTTCACTTTCATACATTGGAGAAGGAAATGGCAACCCACTCCAGTGTTCTTGCCTGGAGAATCCCAGGGACAGGGAAGCTTGGCGGGCTGCCATCTGTGGGGTCTCACAGAGTCGGACACAACTGAGGTGACTTAGCAGCAGTGCTTGGATAAGCCAAAAAATTTTATTAGTATACAGTTAATAATGATATAATTGATAATGAAGAGATGTGTATTGGAAACATTGTGTGATGTGAATGCTACATAATTGCTAATTTTCTTGGGTAGCCTGTGATCTGACTCTGAAAGAAACGTGAATGTTAGAACACAATATTGTTGCAGAAAGGAGAACCCCTTCCAGGGCCTGAGAGTGGGCTCTTGTCTAACACTGGAAAATGAACTGTTCCAGGAGACACATGTGCTGACAGAGCAAGAGACTTTATTGGGAAGGGGCACTCAGGCAGAGGGCAGTAGGATAAGGGAACCCAGGAGAACTGGTCTGCCACGTGGCTCAGGTTTTATAGTGATGGGATTAGTTTCTGAGTTGTCTCTGGCCAATCATTTCGACTCAGAGTCCTTCCTGGGGGCACACGCATTGCTCAGCCAAGATAGATGCCAGTGAGGATTCTGGGAGATGGTGAGACACATGGTGTCTCCTTTTGACCTTTCCCGAACTCTTCCGGGAAAGAATGTTAGGTAGCTTATTAATTCCATGTTCTTTACTAGAACCTCCTGTTGTAAAATAACTCATGAAGATGGTTACTATGGTGCCTGACCAGGGTGTGTGTTTCCCCTAACGATATAATTGTTTTGGAGGATGATACCAATTAAATATTTAAGGTCTTGTGTTTTGTTATTTAAAGAACTCTGTTCTTATTGTATAGAGTAGCATGCTTTTAAAAAATTTAACTGTCATAGTAACAGAGTACAGAGTAGGTGCTTGTGTTATAATAAAAAATAAGTATTTGGTCTTTTCTGTTTCCTGGCACACAATTCCTAAAACCC
Source organism: Giraffa tippelskirchi (assembly GCF_054371585.1). Lineage (NCBI taxonomy): Eukaryota > Metazoa > Chordata > Mammalia > Artiodactyla > Giraffidae > Giraffa > Giraffa tippelskirchi. The sequence goes on from NC_137284.1 coordinate 139,041,368, forward strand.
TTGGGATCTGCAGAGTGATAAGTGTCTTTTGTATGCTGAGATGACTGGTGCTGAAGTCCCTAGGTAGCTTCAGATCTCCATAAAGATCAAACCATGTGATTCAGCCCCATCCCTGATCTCTGAGGAGAGGAGCAGAGTCAAAGATGGTGTTCAGCCACCTAAAACCATGTTTTAATCAGTCATGCCCACCTAATGGTATCTCCCCAATAGCCCAGAACAATGAGGTTCAGATAACTTGACTTTGATGAATGCACTGAGATGCTAGGGAGTGTGGCATGAAGGGTGTGGAAGGTACACAAACACACATTTCCAGTAACACACACACACGAAGCTACACACACTTCCAGTCACACACACGAAGCTACACACACTTCCAGTCACACACACACACAACCCACCCTCGTACCTTGCCCTACAGTTTTCTTCCATTTGGCTGTTTCAGACTTGAATCCTTTATAATAAACCAGTGATAGTAACTAAAGTGCTTTCTTAAATTATGTGATTACTCTAGACTCATTGACTCTGAAGGGTGCTGTGGGAAACCCCAATTTATAGCTGGTAGGTCACAAGTACCAGTGGCATGGAATTTACGATTGGAATTTGAAGTGAGGGTAGTCTTGTCAGACTTAGTCCTTTAACTTATGAGATCTGACACTAACTCCAGGTAGATACTGTCAGAATTGAGTTGAATCTCTGTTGGATACCAAGTTGGAGTCAGAGAATTGGAGAAATGGTTGGTGTAAGGAGAAAACCCACACATTTGGAGTCAGAAGCACTGTGAGTGAAAAAGCTTACTCAGTATAAAACTTGTGAAATGATGCAAAGTTGTATAGAAATCCTATTCCTTTAATAGAAACAAAGAATAATAAACTTTCTTGGTGCTCTTTTCATGTATTTTAATCTTATCACTATCTTTCATTATTATTAGGCACTCACTTATCAGATTAGTTGTTCTTATTCAGTCGCACAGTCGTGTCCGACTCTTTGCAACCCCATGGACTGCAGCACGCCAGGCTTCCCTGTCCATCACCAGCTCCTGGAGCTTGCTCAAACTCATGTCCATTGAGTTGGTGATGCCGTCCAACCATCTCATCCTCTGTTGTCCCCTTCACCTCCTGCCTTCAGTCTTTCCCAGCATCAAGGTCTTTTCCAGTGAGTCAGCTCTTCACGTCAGGTGGCCAAAGTATTAGAGCTTCAGCTTTAGCATCAGTCTTTTCAATGAATATTCAGGACTAATTTCCTTTAGGATTTGGTTGAATATTTTACAGTTAGAGAAGCAGAACCAGTGCCTTCTTTGAGTTTATAAATTAAAAGTTAAGTTAAAATGAATTGCTTCCAGCTCCACTGTGTAGTAATAACAAACCTGCTTCTCAACCTTATGCATTGTTACTGTTTATCTAATTGATGATGATACTTTCAAATAAATGATTACTGTGTTTAAATAGAATATACTTTGGAGTATGTACAAATGGAACATATGTAATAATCTCTTATAATCAAAATGCCACTAATGAAAGTGTATACGTTGTGTGTGTGTGTGTGTGTATGTATGTATACCATTTCTGAGAATGAGTTTATATTTTTTTAACTTTATAGATGAAGGCATAAGTAACTTTATGTTCTAAGTCTTTTTATGGCATTTAATATTTTGTTAAGGTAAACAACAGACCCACCAGCGATTTTATGTAACTAGCTAAAAACAGATTTTAGAACTGCCTGTTTAGCAATAGACTCATTTAAGAGAAGTTGTTAAAATCATGTGTAACTCTGCTACTGCAGACAGTTAACTTATCCTTCTGACTCTAGGAACGAACCAAGTTTAAGGAAATTGGTAGTAGCTATGCTTGAGACTTAAAGCCAAGTCATAGTTACTTTACTCTTCACTGGCCTGAAACAGTGTTTAGTTAATAAACATTCCTTCCAGGGTTATTCAGTTTGCTGCTGACTTCACTGATGATGATTTGTTGGACAAATAAGGAAGTAAACACTGCAAAGTTTTTTGGCTTGTGCCCCATTAAAAGCATAGTAGAGAAGGGTAAGAAGTTCCTGCCTGATCATAAAAAAGTCTAGGGAATCCAAAGCATTTTTCAGACTTCTTATGGTAGAGGAAACAAAAACTACCTTTAGTGTATTTGATGTATTAGTATGCTCCTCTTCAAGTATAGTCTGTATTTTAAGAAAATGTTGGGCTATATTTGTTTCTTCAATAGACCTCCTATTTGCCTAGAAACTTCCCTTTTTGTTGTTCAGTCACTCAGTCGTGTCCGACTCTTTGCAACCCCATGGACTGCAGCACGCCAGGCTTCCCTGTCCTTCACAACTCCCGGAGCTTGCTCAAACTCATGTCCATTGAGTCGGTGATGCCATCCAATCATCTCGTCCTCTGTTGTCCCCTTCTTTTCCTGCCTTCAGTCTTTCCCAGCATCAGGATCTTTTCCTGTGAGTTCGCCCTTTGCATCAGGTGGCCAAAATATTGGAGCCTCAGCTTCAGCATCAGTCCTTCTAATGAATATTCAGAGTTGATTTCCTTTAGGATTGACTGGTTTGATCTCCTGTATTTTATAAAGTCTTATGCCTATATAAATATGGATAGGTTATAGTATCTACATATTTTATGCTTTTATGACATACCTAAGTCTTCTTACTTTTTTTTGATATGTCTAGGCTGTGTGGTTCATCTGTGAGTTCTTTCAAATTGTTGCAAATCTCAAAAAGAAATTTCTAATATATTTATTGGAAAAAATCCACATACAGGTGGGCATGTGTAGTTCAAACCTGTCTTGTTCAAGGGTCATCTGTACTTAGGTATAATGACACATCTTTCTTTGCAACCCTGATGCCCTTTTCCCCCTGTGTTTAATCTCCACCAAGATCTTTAGTAGAAGATTACCATGGCATAATTACAGCGGAGGTGGCTTCCCTCATAGCTCAGTTGGTAAAGAATCTGCCTGCAATGCAGCAGACCCGGCTTCGATCCCTGGATCAGGAAGATCACCTGGAGAAGGAAATGACAATCCACTCCAGTATTCTTGCCTGGAGAATCCCATGGACAGAGAAGCCTGGCAGGTTATAGTACATGGGATCTCAAAGAGCCGGACACAACTTAGCGAGTAAACCACCATTATAATGGGTACCCCTGTGTAGTTCATGATCCCAGAAGAAATGCTTTTTACATTACATTGTTAAATGTACTTTTGATCTGGTGTTTTTTAAGATTCTGTATCAGATACCATGATTGCTAAGTTTGTGTCATAGATGACTATTGAATTTTGCCATTTTTTCTCTACCTTTTGTGATATGATTTTCCTACTCTATTAATATATGGAATCATACTAATTGATTTTCTAATGTTAAACCTCACATATACTTAACTTTATCATGTGTTTTTTGGTGTGTTTTGAGTTTAGATTGACTAATATTTTGTTAGAATTCTTTCAGCTATTTTTATTAGTAAGATTGGACTTTTAGCTTTTCTTTCGCTTAACTTCCTCATCAGGTTTAATATCATTATTAGACTAATTCACATAAAATGTTTATTATTTAACCTTTTCTTCATATTTTCTGAATAAATGTAAGATGTGAATTATTTCTTTCTCAGATGCTTGGTTGAATTTACTATTGAACTATCTGTGCTTGAGATTTACTTGCAGGAATAGTTTTAGGTTACCAGTTCAATTTCTTTAAACTTTATAGGACTATTCAGAGTTGTTTGGTTGGTTGATTGAGTTTTAATAGGATCACCTAAAATTTCAAACTTACTAGCATGAAACTGTACCTAATAGCCCCTTATTATCTGTTTAATATTTATAGGATTTCTTAAAATGTGTTAATATTTATTATTTATGAATTATTTCTCCCTCCCCAGTTCATTACTTTTACCATCTTTTGAGAGAACCACTTCTGGTTTGTTGATTCTGTATGTTAACTTTTATGTCCTTGACTTATACTCTGTGTTTAATATTGTCTTCTTTTGCTCTTTGAGATTAATATGCTTTTTATAATTTACTGAGATGGATACTTAGCTTTTTAATTTTCAGACTTTGTTATTTTCTTGTATATGCATTTAAGGACATAAATTTCCCTCTTCTTATTTTTTAATTGTGCTATGAAGTGTTTTCATTTTTATCCAGTTCAGTAATTTCATTAGGAAATGATCCTGCTCTTTTGTGAGTCATAGTTATGTAAGAAATATAGTTTTTAATTTCCAAATACATAAAGGTTTTCTGGCTCTTTTCCTTGTTACTACTATCTAACTAAATGCATAGTGGTCAAAGTACATATTTTGTACATTCTGATTGTTCAGAATTTGAGAAGACTTAGCATATTGCCTACTTTGTTCAATTCTTATAAATATATTAGGTGCACTTGGACAAAATCCAATTCTTTAGTTGTTGGTGCAGTGTTTTATGTAAGTCCAGTTAGTCCAGTTTGCTTATCATGTTGTGTAAGTCTGCTTTCCTAGTAAGGTTTTCTATCTGATTCTCTCAATTACTAAGAAAAATGTGTTAACACTTCCAACTATGATTATGAAATTCTCTCTTCATATAAGTCTGTCAGCTTTTGCTTGGTATATTTTGAAGCCATATTACTAGATGCATACAAATTTTAAATGTTTTAATTTTGGATGAAAGCTTTTGTATTAAACTATATTTTTATCTCTAGTAATGTTTTTACCTTAAGGCATAGATTGTCTTACATTAATATAACTGCCTTTATTTGTAAGTGTTTACATAGCATATCTATCTCCATGTTTTAATTTCAAGCTTTCTGTATCCTTTTTTCAAAGATGTATCTCCTGTAAATTTAGTTGGTTTTTTAAAAAAATCTCTCTTCTTTTGATTTGAACGTTAATTTACTTACTTGATTGAATTACTGGTAAATATATGAGTTTAATCCTACCATTTTACTAAAAAATTTTGTCATGTCCTTTATTTCTTCTTTTTGGTTCTTGTCTCTTATTTTTTTAAACTTTTAACCTTTCTATTTTTTCTTTATTTATTTGGAAGTAATGCAGCCTGTTTATATTTTTTTATGATGAGTCTGTAAATGACTACAAATATAAATACTTAACGAAATTTATCAGTACAAGAGTGTGATAAACTTTCAACTCCCATCTACTTACATTCCAACTCATATGCTATTGTTCCTTATTTTCATACCATGTTCAAAGATCCTAGAGGACATTACTAATCTTGATTTTATAGTATCCATTAACTTTATCAAATTTTACTGATTTTTTTGCTGTTCATCGAAATTTGAATCTTTGATTTTATATCTAAGATCATATTCCTTCTGCCTTAAGCACATCCTTTAGAATTTCTTCTAATGAAGATTAACTCTCAGTTTTTGTTTGCTTGAAAATTCTCCTCTTTTCTCGAAAGATATTTTACTGGATATAGAATTCTAGAGAAAATGGCAACCCACTCCAGTATTCTTGCCTGGGAAATTCCATGGACAGAGAAGCCTGGCGGCTTGTGGTCCATGGGGTCCTAAAGAGTCAGACATGACTGAGTGACTAACACTTAACTTACATAGAATTCTAGATTGACAATTATTTTCTTCAAGTACATTTTGGGTATCATTTTACTGTTATCAGTTTTCATTATTGGCAGTTTCAACTATTGCTTTTTTAGATGCAGTCTTTTTTCCTATGGCTGTTTAAATATACAAATATATTAGCTTTACCTTTGTTTTAGGTTATTTTATAATTATATAAATAGGGCAACTCCAGTGTGGTGACCCTGTTAACTATTATGTATTTTGGTTTTCTTTCAGTTAAAGGTACATTGCCTATCTTTGATTTCTTTCATTTTCTCATTTTAATTGCACATTTATGTTTAATTTTTTAAGCTTCTCTAATATCTTTATCTCATTTCCATTGCTATATTGTTAATAATGTTTTCTTTCTTTGGTCTTCTTTTCTGTCATGTATTCTTCTTTTCCTTCCTTTTTTCCTTCAACTCGGACATTCATGTTTTATTTACCTTTGTTCTCATACCTTATCTTTTCCATATCTGTTTTCTGTTTGTATCTCTAATTGTGCTAATATTGTATAAGAGAGTTTCTTACTTTTTAATATTCATGGGAAAGTATTTGGCCATTTTCATCTATTACATGACTACATTTTGATGTTGAATCAGATTTTTTTTGCCATTTCAAAATTTTTTCTTCCTTTTCCTTTTTATATCTTCATAAAAATCCTGAATTGCTTGTTTTTGACTTTTATTAATCTTTGAATGAAATAAATTTTTCCTGTTTTAAATAGATTCTTAGAACTGTGTTCTAGAACAGAAAGATTTTTTCTTATGATATTGCTTTTCTCTTGGGACACTGTTTCTTCTCAACAGTACTCCTAATGCAAAATCTCTCTTTTTTTTCCACCAGACTGCTTCCTGAAACATGACTTGTTTCCCTAACTCCTGTTCATTCATGTCTTTTTTTTTATTAATTAGTTTTTGTTAGTGTATAGTTGCTTTACAATAGTGTGTTAGTTTCTGCTGTACAACAAATTGAATCAGCTATTTGTGTGTGTGTTATTTGCTCAGGCATGTTCAACTCTTTGCCATCCCATGGACTATAGCCCACCAGGCTTCTCTGTCCATGAAATTCTCCAGGTAAGAATACTGGAGTGGGTATCTGTTCCCTTCTCCAGAGGATCTTCCTGACCCAGGGATTGAACCTGAATCTCCTGCATTGCTGGCACATTCTTTACCATCTGAACCATCAGGGCCTTTGTTCTTTTGTTTGTGCTGTGTTTACCGTCCCTGATTACTTTACCTTTTTATCACTGTTCACTTCCAGCTCATTCTTCAAGGCTAGCTCTTTCAAGCTAGTTTTTCAGAATTATTCCTGCACTTCAGTTGCTCCTCCATCTCTTAATTTCTGTTTGCCTTTATACCATGTTTCTTATTTTGTGTATAAAAAATTATTAGTTTTCTGCCACATATAGTTCCAAATATTACATCATTTTTATAACTATCATGTTTTCAAAGGCAAATATGCCATCTACTATAATAAATACTGTGTTGTTGTTTAGTCGCTCAGTCGTGTCCAACTCTTTGCAACCCCATGGACTGCAGCACCCCAGGCTTCCCTGTCCTTCACCATCTCCTGGAGCTTGCTCAAACTCATGTCCACTGAGTTGGTGATGACATCCAACCATCTTTCCTCTGTCATCCCCTTCTCCTCCCGCCTTCTGTCTTTACCAGCATCAGGATGTTTTCTAATGAGTGGGCTCTTCACATCAGGTGGCCAAAGTATTGGAGCTTCAGCTTCAGCCTCAGTCTTTCCAGTGAATATTCAGGGTTGATTTCCTTTATGATTGACTGGTTTGATCTCCTTGCAGTCTAAGTCACTTCAGTCGTGTCTGACTCTGTGCTACCCCGTAGACAGCAGCCCACCAGGCTCCACCATCCCTGGGATTCTCCAGGCAAGAATACTGGAGTGGGTTGCCATTTCCTTCTCCAGTGCATGAAAGGGAAAAGTGAAAGTGAAGTCGCTTAGTCGTGTCCGACTCTTAGCGACCCCATGGACTGTAGCCTACCAGGCTCCTCCGTCCATGGGATTTTCCAGGCAAGAGTACTGGAGTGGGATGCCATTGCCTTCTCCACCTTGCAGTCTAAGGGACTTTCTAAAGTCTTCTCCAAACCATAGTTCAAAAGCATCAATTCTTTGGCATTCAGCCTTCTTTATGGTCCAACTCTCACATCCATACATGACTACTGGAAAAATCATGGCTTTGACTATACGGACCTTTGTCGACAAATTGATGTCTCTACTTTTTAATACATAATAAATACTATATATGAATTAATTTATTTAATTCTCATACCTACTTTCTAGGCAAGTATTTATTGTTATTTCAATTTAATAGATGACATTGATTAAGTAATTTAAGTAATTTGCTTAAGACAGTGTACTTAGTAAGTGGCAGAGCTAAATTTTAAGTCTGTTCACTTTACCATTGTGCTTTGCCATCCAAGTAAATATTTACTGGTTTAGTTTCCCCAGTATTTATTGTTGTAATGTAAATTTTTATAATTCATGTATTTCTCTTGTCAGAATTTCATCAAACTGCTGAAATGCATAATTTTTTTAAAAATCTGTTTTACCCATCCATTATTATTCTTGAACTATCAAAAACTTTTTTATGCTGTACTCATAAGTGAATTTTTAATCTTTTAAAAAAATTTCTGTGTTTGTAAAAAACCAGTTTGATAAAAGTTTGAATGTAGGCCCCAATACTGTATTCAGTACTTTTTTTTTTAATCTTGGATGAGGTTTGACCATAGTCTTTTCCTTTTGATTAAAATTTCCTTGCTAAGTTTTTTTTTTTAAATCATGTCCTTTTTAAAAGAGTATTTATTCTTAGAGACAGAAACAGCTTGTGCCTGGTTAAGACTTTATGAAATGTATTTATTATAGTTATAATCATAGGAAAAAAATGAGATGGTATTGGGCTGGGAGACTTTCAGTAGTTTGAGAATTGTTAGCAACTAGATCTTAGTGAGATTTTTCCAAAGTCATATTTTCAGTTCTTTTGGATAGTTTATTCTTGGCAGACCTTTCTGATTTCCTGCTTTAGATTTTTGTCAAAAATAGACATATAGGAATATTAGCGACTGCCTGACTTCTTAAAATATGAAAATAATCTTTTAAGCTTAAGTAGTTCTTAGACATTTAAATGCTGTACTTTTTTTGTTTTGGGGACTTTTAAAATAGTATGACAGTTTTCATAGTTTTGTAGATGAGAATGTCATTGTTTCAGTAGAAAGCTCAGTTGTTTGTGTTCAATCATTTAGAATATATACAAGTAAGTATACCAGACAAAAGGCTTATTAACTAAGCAAGACCTTTCTAGAATTAGAAATATGGGAAACATAGGGAAATTATTTGAGCAGCAGAGGTGTAAACTTTTCATTTGTTATTAGATCCTGAAAGGAGTTCTTAAACATTAAAACAAGGAACTGAAAGCAATATATTTTGAAAAAATCTTTACCCTGCCTTTTTGTTTTTTTCTGTTTTTTAATGCGGGATCTTAGTTCCCTGAACAGGGATCAAATGTATGCCTCCCATAGGGTAAGATTGATGTCTTAATCACTGGACGGCCAGGGAAGTCCCATCTTTACCCTGCTTTAATAATGTTTGTAGCATTTTTATTGATCACCTCAAGTATGACTTTAATTTCAAAAATTTTAGCTTATTCTATTAAAAAATCAAGTCTCTTTAGCATGTCTCCTATGGGTTTGAAATGACTGTTCACCAAGAAAACAGTATATTAATAAACTTTATATTACTATTCTTCTTTTTGAGGACATGAAAGAAGATTCTTAAGCATGTTATTTCATTGAAAATAGCTACTAAATATAATTTGCTTCAGATCTGATCTGGACTATTTAATGGTAACCCAGTTTCTCTGGCAGTAGGCAATAATATGTATTCTAATAGATTAAATGAGGGTAATCTTTAATTTATCATGTTTCTCCGCAAAATGCAACATTTTAAGTAATTAAAAAATTTTTAGTCATGACATAGTTTAATATTACAAAATGAAAGTACAAGAATTTAGAGTTGAGTGTGAAGAGGTATGAGAGAGCTGGAATTCCGTTTCTAGCTTTTATGTCTTATGGTAAACCATGATTTCTCCAAAAGAGGTGTTGTGCTTTGGTTTGGTTTGGTTTTAGTTTTAGTTTTTGGTAGAACAGTTAGCTTATCAAACTAGCCATTTGTTTTCTGGAACAACTTCCAACTGACATGAATACTTCAGATAAGAAAGTGATCTGGAGTAGTGGCAAACCAGTGTTGCAGAGAGAAAATGAAACATAAGAAATAAACTTGAGCCTCAGTGTGCAATAGGTCTTTTATTTAAGAGTGAGATTACATTTTTTCCTTTAAACTGTAATTAATGTGACGTGTCTCAACTGTTCCATCCCTCTTTTATTAGAACATTTAATATTGCAGTAGAATGATCTGGTTTGGTGGGTTTGTTTCCCAGACTCTTGCTTTTTTTCAAGTGTTATTGAATAGGTACATTTTGTTGTGTCTTTTATGACAGTGTTTAATCTTAGAGTATAATTTAAAAACTATTATTTGTGTTAGTTATATGTGTGTGTGTATTTTTATTTACATGCTCTCTATAAAGAGTTGAAAATTCTTTAGACTTTGGAATTGGTCTTTTCACCTTTTTGTTTAGAGTCTTTGGGCTTATTAATTTCTCTAAACCTTGATTTTCTAAACTTTGTAATACTTAGTGATAACCATAGATTTATTTTAAGGAGTAAATGAGTTAACTTTTCTGGTGTCTTGCACACAGTAAGTATGCAATAAAAGTCAACTCTTCTTTGGTAAGATCTTTTTAAAGAATTGCTTCCAGGTTTGATAATTCTATATTGAACTTTCTTCAAGTTTTCTGATAGTCTCCAAGAAGGAGTAAGAGATACCAAAGAGAACTGTGTGACCTTCTAGTAAAGAGAAAAGGGATTTGTTTGAGACAGAGGTAGGCAAATTAAAAAGTTTCCCAAACAGTGTTTTTAAAATATTTGCTTGACTGCTTTGCAAGATGGTGTGACTTGTCAGGGAGCCATTATGTACTAGAAATTGACTTCATTGGAAGTAGGAGTTTTATGAACAGTTTGTTGAAATGTAAGGAACTTAGTAACAATAATATAACTCAAAGGAAATGTCAACCATGTGGCTAGGAAAGTCCCTCCACCTCTTGCTCTTTTTTCCATCCTAAGCATTTATTATATACTGAGCATCTCTGATGTTATACTGTTAACTGTCATTATTCAAAAGAAGGTTAACTATCTATCTAGAGTAAAATCATCATAATTTCTAATTTTAAGTTTGAAGTACTTAATATTTAAATTTTGAAAGTAAGTTCCTCTGCATGCCTGAGTATAAATCCTTTGTGCATACTTCAGTCCCTTTGTCCTTGTTAAAACAAGCTAATGTCAATGTACAAAGCACTGCTTGTAGAAACTGAATGTGTCTAGTGAGCCTTGAAGAAGAGACATTTCAGGGGTAACAAAGTATATGTGAAAATGGTTTGTATTGGTAATAACAGTATGTTGCAAAATTCTCCCTAAGTTATGGGGGAAAAAATCCCTGTATCTAGTTGTTTTGTGGCTTTTCGTCTGATAGTAATAGCGCTCAATGCAAAAAAAAAGTATGGGAAAACAAATGAATACAAAGGCAAAAACCAAAATCAAAATTATCCTACTCCTGCCAACCAAAGTTTTTGATGTATGTCAGTGTGTGTTTTTCTGTCTGTGTATGGTATTTACAAATTGATTTTACAAAAATTACATAATGTTTTGAGAATTGCTTTTTTTACTTTGAAAATTCCTGACAATATTTTCATGAGACAGTTGTGTTTGATAGAAGAGAAATTGTGAAGCTCTTGATGGATCAAGTATTTGTAAGCTTTTCAGGTTAGTTAAGAGTGAGGATAGAAGGATTGGTTGAAGAAACAGAGAATTTTACCTCCAATGTTCAGAATGACTTTAAAGATCAGGAAGTCCTTCATCTGATTATAACTGTTCCTATGATCACTACCTTAGGAGCTCTTCGAAGAATTTCCCCCAGTGGATTGTGATTTCTTTTTCAGAATAGTCACAGAAGACTTTAAGGAGAAAGAGGAGATGGAGACTTTTCTAAGGTGAACATAAGGTGGAATCAGCCAGACACACACAGTTGGAGTAAATAAATATATTGGTTCTAACAGTGATGGAATCCTAGAATGGCAGAATTTGGAAGGAACCTCAGGCTCTGTCCAACTCTTAAAACACCAGTTTTACAGATGAGGAACTTACTTGACTTATCAAAAGTCCTGTAACAAATTACTGTCGGAGACTTAGGTAATATGACAATTGCGTGCTATGTCGCTTCAGTCTTGTCTGACACTTTGCGGCCCTGTGGACTATAGCCTGCCAAACTCCTCTGTCCATGGGATTCTCCAGGCAAGAATACTAGAGTGGGTTGCTATGCCCTCCTTCAGGGGTCTTCCTGACCCAGGGATCGAACCTGCATCTCTTATGTCTCCTGCGTTGGCTTGGGCTTCACTGGTGGCTCAGATGGTACAGAACCTGCCTGCAATGCAGGAGACCCAGGTTCAGTCCCTCAGTGGGGAAGATCCCCTGGATAAGGGAACAGCAGCCCATTCCAGTATTCATGCCTGGAGAACTTCATGGACAGAGGAACCTGGTGGGCTACAGCCCATGGGGTCACAAAGAGTAGGACACGACTGAGTGACTAACACACAAAAAAATACAAAATTTATTACTTTTCTAATTGTCTCTATTGTTGCTTTGTATTTTTCTGCCGTTTTCTTATCTCCCTCAGTTTTCCGTTTATCTCTGTATAGTTCCATCTTTTACTTTTTCCTCTCTCTCCTCTTCAATTAGCCATTATGTAGAATATTTTAAAATCATTATTTATCTTAAATAATTTTATCTTGTCCTGTTTACGGTTTGTAAGAAGGATCATTTAACTTTTATGTGCCTTTCACAAAATGAACTAAAATATACTGTTATATTTCTAAATTTGTAATTATTATATTTATTATAATCTTATCATTATTGTTAGTAGGAGCGCCACAACATTTTGTCTGGAAAAAAAAAGATTTCCCACTCTTGTAATGGGAAACTACTATTGGCCAGAATAGACTGGATGGGGCAAGAATTGTCATGAAAACCTCTGGAAGTAGATAATATTGATAGAAACACTAAATAAAACATGCTGTAAATCCATTTTACTTTAAGATTTCCCCTTTAAGATTTAAAATATAAATGCTAATTTATGAGTGCTAATTTAAGAAGAGAGCTTACTTTTTGCAATAATTTTTTAAAGTCCACAAGCAAAGAAAAAGAAACTAGTTGAGTTTATGGGATAGAGCTTTTCTTCTCAAAGCCATGTGAAAGGACTTGAAAGCTGAAGGATGTGGTGGCAATTGAGCTTCATAATTACCCAGAAAAGAAAGAGATTAGGGAGGGTCTGTAAATTACACAGTCTTCGGCAAGTATACAAGTCAGGGAGAACAGATAGTTTTACTTATAAATTCTTTGCAAAAATATTTGCCTTCAGTGGCTAAATGAAGCAAAAGGAAATCCTTTATTCAGATTGAAATCAGAGTCAAATGACAGAATTTACAGTAAAGATAACTCTGTAAATTATAATCTGTTTGAGCTCATGTAAAAGAAAACCCTAGTTTGAAAAGTAAGGGAATGTTGTTTTATCATATAACAAGAAGTCCAGAGGTAAGGTAGATTTCATGGTTAGTGGATTCAGTGATCCAGTTTCCTTCTCTCTCTCTGTCCTGTCATCATTACAGAGTTGATTTCATTGTTGAATGTAGCAGTTATGTATATTTGCATGTTGATATAAACATTTCCAGGGGAACAAAAGTAGATTTTTCCTTCCTTCTCTGTATATTCATTTAAAAGTAAGAAAATATTTTCCTAAAGCAACCCACCCCACCCCACCCCACCCGCCAGGAGATCCTCATGATTCACTAGCCAGAAATTGGTTTCATACCATCCTTAAACTAATCTTTGTTGAAGGGCACAGGATTAGGACTTGATAATAATTTGGAGTAGAATGGATGTATGTGGGGAGTTCAGTCTCCATCATAGTACCTAGTATAGACCATCATAGTACCTAGTATAACTAGTTACTATACTGTAACAACTCCTGTTAAGAACGAGATTTAGAATTTATTAAATGAAGAAGGTAAAGCATAGTGAAACATGAGTCCCCATCCGACCACTTAAGAGCTCTGTGATTTGGGTTAAATTCATTGATTATTCTGAGTGCACATTTCCACATCTATAAAATGAAGATGATAATGTGTAATTCATAAGGTTGATTTTAGAATTAAATCAGATAAGATAGCACCGATTCTAACATTTAGTATTCAATAAATATACTATTACAGTTACTGGTACTTTTATCTCTATACAATTTTATACTTAAACTGTAAAAATGGTATTTTCACTTTAAAGGACTAGTTTTTTTTTTCCCGAAGATATAAGGGCCTAGTCCAAAGTTGTTGGAGCTCCCATTTCCTTTTCTAGTTTTTTGGGATAATAGTACAAAAATGGGGAGAACTTAGTAAGTTTAGTATGAGCTGCCACTGAAAAAATTTGTGTACATGGTTGTGTCAACTTATATTTTGCTATCTATATTTGAGGTAGCATAAAAACTAAAGTGACATATTTTATAAAAATGCGCTGTTGTTTTAGTGTCATATTAGTGATTTTCTTTAATGTAGGCTTCCACATTTTGGTCTTTTTTGCTGTAATAAAAAGTGTAAGCTATTAAGATGCAATTCTTTCTCCTTTAATATTTGCAGATGGCTTGTTCAATCAGTATATCAGTCAGCAGGAATATAAGCCACGATGGAGTCAGATCATTCCCAAAAGCACCAAAGGTAAGTCTGACCTTCCAGGTTGTGGGTGGTTTTGCTTTAATGTTCCAGTTTCATTTGTGCTCAAGTTTCACTGTACCCTGCTAGTGAAAAGCAGGTGCTTAAAGAAAGACATAGGTTCCTCAGCTAGATGGCAGAGGTAGTTTATTACATTAAATTTTTCTTTTAAATCTTTTTGTTTTATGGCTGTAACAGAAGTTTGGGCATTATTTACACAGAATACCAGCACAAACTGCTTTTATATAGAGACTCTGTAAAATTATAGGTTATGGTACTATAATGCCAAACATGTGTCCCTAGAAAACCTTAAATTCTGCAAAATTGTTCACTAAAGCTCGTAAGACTTACGAGAGAGATAGAAATGGGACATACCATTCTAAATCTGTGGAACTTAATAGCCAGATACTAATAAAAACTAGTGTGGTAATTCTAATAAGAATAAACGCTAGTATATAAAGAGTCGGACGTGACTGAACAACAACCATTAAATATAGGCATTTATATTAAGCGTCACAGTGATTTTGTAGCTTTAAACCTTGGGGCACACACTTCTTTCTTTGAGCTATAGACACTAGAGGACGTTTGCTGCTAATGAAGACTATTTTTATCAAAACTTAAAATCTGACCTTGGGTGTGATATTCTTCATTAATCTGTCGTTTCATATGGGAGAAGTTTTTGTCACTCCTTCATCAGCACTCACTACTTTGTCAGATGGTTAACATAATGGAAAGTGTAGCAATTCTTAAATGCAGCTACTTGTGGTAAAGGAAGGCAGTTCTATGAATGTTCAGCTGTCTTCCTCTGGTCTTCATACATTGTCAAAGCCTTCATTTTATTTGTGAGAAAGCTTTCCCAAGATAGTGTTAAACATCAATATACTGGAGAAAATTGCTTATGAACCTCCATAAGTTCTGAGTTACTTTGGCATAATTTTCCTATTCTATCAGTTACATATAAGGTAATTTTCTTCAAAGAAGTACATGTAGCAAACAGATTGTAGCTGTATATCTGAAAGCTAATGGATTAAATATATAAGATGCAAGCATACTGACAATAAATTTTTTAGTGTTTTCTTAATCTGTTCTTGAAAGTGTTAATACTGACTTTACTGATTGGAGAGAAGAAGGAAGAAAAGGGCAAAACTTCCACAGTAATGAGCTGCAGAATCTAAACCTATCTATTAAAAAGGAGAAAGAATTTGCAGGAAACTTCTGAATGATTAGTGCTTGAATATAGCTTCAGTTTTGCATCTTATTTATAATATATAAGAACTGTCATTTCAGTCTTTTTCATAGTACCCCGGTGAAATCAGTAAAAACTTGGGTGGTCCCTATTTTACATGGGAGTAGGCTGATACAGGGAAAGTTATTAGCTAACGTAATACATTTCAATTAATGGGAGAGTTGCAAAGAAAAATTCAGGTTTTCTAGTTTACATCAAGTAAGGCATTAGAATCTTGTAGCTGTTGAATCACGGAAATGAAATTTTATATTCATTTATGGAGGATCTGATATAAAGTAAGATTAAAGTTGAGTAATAGTTTTCTCCTACAGAAGTTTAAAATTTTCACTCATTGTATTTATTTGTTTGGCTGCGTCAGGTCCTGGTTGTGTCAGGCAGGTCTTTGCTGTGGAATGAGAGATCTTTCGTTGCAGTGCTCGGTTTCTCTGTAGTTAGTGCACCATCTTACTTGCCCTGCAGCATGTGGAATCTTCTTTTCCCAACCAGGGTTCAAACCCACGTCCCCTGCATTGGAAGGCGAATTCTTAACCACTGGACCAGCAGGGAAGTCCCTTCACTGATTATATTTAAACCTGTCTATTAAGCTCTGTGATGTGTAAATAAGAATCAAAAGAAAGCAAATCTTACATTTTGTCATACAGTACTACTCAAAGTGGTGGATTATGTGGAACTGATTTCTGAAATATTGGAAAACAAAATTAATACAGTGAGGAAATTATCATTAATGTAAAACTTTATAGCATCGTAATTATCAGTAGCTAGTTTAAATTAATTAACTTTAATTAACTGTAAAACTGCTCATTAGAGACTTCCCTGGTGATCTAGGACTATGTGTTCTAGACACATAGAACTTCCCTGGTGGCTAGGACTATGTGTTCCCAGCGTAGGGGTCCTGAGTTTGATCCCTGGTTAGGGAACTAGAACCCCACATGCTGCAACTAAGACCCAGTGCAGCCAAATAAATAAGAATAATTTTTTAAAAAAATAATAAAACTGCTCATTTTACTAGTAAACCATGCCTAGAGTTCCAAGACTTGCAGTCTAATTCTGTAATTGTTTTCCACCTTCACTTTGTCCCTCTACTAGTTTAGAGATTTTACGTTTTTGTGGAATATCCTGTGTCTTTGCTGCTTAATGGCATTGGCTCTAAATAAGTTGAAAGTAGCTTCCAGTGCATTAAGAGCCTGAAAGCAATTAGGAAAAAAGAGCAAGATAATTATTATAAATTTAGTTATAAGTAATATTATTTCTTCTATGAGTCCTCTTATTCTTAATATTGAAGGAATAAGTGTGTGTTATTTTCACTACTCATTATAGACTTATGAATGAAGTTACTCTGGATATGCAGTTGTGACTTCTTTTAAAAAATACATTGTTTCTACTTCAGGTGATGGAGAAGATAACCGGCCAGGAATGAGAGGAGGCCATCAGATGGTTATTGATGTCCAGACAGGTAAGGACTACTTGGAATGGAAAGCAGATTTTTTAAAAAAATCATACATTATTAAATATCAGATACTCATGAATGTATGTACTTCTTTCCATTCCTTGCAGAGGTTACATGTTATTGGCCATAACCAAGTAGCAAAGAAAATATGCATTAGCTTCAGATAGAACCAAAACCAGGCAATGGCATATCAGTGTGGGGAGGCTGCTGCACAGATGAAATTAGAAAACCTAGAAGAAATGTATTGTGGAGACCTTTATATGTGTGTGTGTATAGTTATATATGTGCTTGATTTCACAGTAAGCTGGAATATGTCTTGATTTTTAGTGCATTTATATTTTAATGCCATAATATGGGAATTGTTGTAGTAAAAGAGAAATTAAGGTATATTTTTAGAGGGAGAGGATATAAAATTAGGTAGCCTAATGTTGGTAGATCTGTTAATTGCTAAACACTGTTCACAGGTATATAAATAATTTGTTTTAATTAATCTTTCTTGCCTTTTTAATTTTCTGTAACTTGATAATACAAATTTTCCCTAGGTTTCTGCAGCCTAGAACAGCTTAAATACTGTTGTATTTAGAGGTTAATGCTAAAATTATAATTGGCTTCAAATTACCATCTTGAGAAGCAAATAATACCAAGAATTCTGTATAATTTTATTTTATTATTTGGTTTTAAAAAAAACTTTACCACATAAAATGCCAATATTCACCCAAATAATATTTTACTTGTAATAGAAACTCTGTTTTATTACTATTGTGTTATGCTGACAGTAGTTCTCCAGGAATAGTCTTTTTGATTCACAATTTTAAAAAATTATTGCAGTGCAGATAATAATGATCTTAGGCATTAACCTTATCACACATGTTTAAAAGGAGAAATTATAATATTTTTTAAAATTCACTGCTAGATTTGAGTTTGTTTAGTATTATTAGAGTCTCTTTGGAAAAGGTTCATTTTGAGGCATAGGAATTTGCTTTCCTAGTCTTAGCTTCTCTTCCCAAACTCCTTCCTTCCCACAGAAATAGGTTTGACTCAGCTGTAGTCTTAGCATCTTTTTTTTGTACCTGAGTGTTCAATAAATAGTGCATATGCTTACTTCTCAGAGAACTATATCTATATAAAAGTTGATTTTTTTAATCCAAAAAAGTTAAATCTATATGAAAAAAGAGGTAAAATTTTGTGTTTAGAATGTCTACAGTAGCTTTTCTCCTCTTTTGAACATACAGTGGAATTTATAATGCCATTCCTTTTTTCCTCAGTCACAATGAAAATATTATTAGGTCTTCCTTTAAAAATTGCTAAGAAAATACTAAAAAAGAGTGTTTGTTTGGTAAGCTACTTTTATTTCCTAGATAAAATGCTATTTTTCTTAAATATGAAAATAATGTTTACTTTAACATTTAAAGTTTTTCTTATCAAGGAGCAGAAGGAATTTTCTTAGTGCTTACTGTGTTGCTTATTATGGAATGTGGCCTGTATAAAATAGGTTAAAGTACATGTGTAACAAAAGAGAAAGATTTTCTTTTTTTGTAACCCATGATATTTGAGAATGGAAAATGAGAAGATTCAAATGATAGGCAGATGTCCTAAAAGAACTTGCTATAAGCAGAGACATTTACAATTAAAATCTGACTTTTCGGGTCAGAGATCCTTGAAGTAAAATGCTTACAGCATATAGTGATAAAGATCCACATTTTTTTTGGTAATATCTTGGTTTTATGAATTAAGGGGAGGATTTCAGCAGACTCTTGTTAGTCAAGATCCTTATCCCTACACTCCCTTTAAAAAATATACTTCAAGGAAAGGAAAAGAGTTGTTTCAGTATTTATTTCATTTGCTTTAGAAACTATAAGAAAACAATGACTTAAAGTAAGTCATTGTAAATAAGTAAGAATGACTTATAGGCATGGGATATATTCCAGATGGAATCTTTAAAGGATTAATCTCTCATAGCTTCTGAGGATTTATTATAGATTAACAAAGATCTGCAATGAAAAATTGACCAGTATCCATACTTCTGTTTGAGGCTGGTTTATAGAAGTGTAATAAAAGTACCTTGTGAGTATATTTTTGAGCAAATATTTCTACCATAGGAAATTTAGAGATTTATCTATCAATACGTCTGTATACGGGTGTGTGTGTTTGCTCAGTTGTGTCCAACTCTTGCTTCCCCGTGGATTTGTAGTCCACCAGGCTTCTCTATCCACTGTGCCAAAGAGAGGGATTTTAATTTAGAGCCATTTTGTATCTGTTTAAGTGATTTTTTTTTTTCCCCTAGACTTTCTAAATACTAGGTCAGGCTTTCTTTAGGGCCATGGGGCTTCCCAGGTGGCTCAGTGGTAAAGAATCTGCCTGCCAATGCAGGAAACACAAGAGAAATGCAGGTTTGATCCCTGGATCAGGAAGATCCCTTGGAGGAGGACATGGCAGCCTACTCACAGTATTCTTACCTGGAGAATTCCATGGACAGAGGAACCTTGTGGGCTATAGTCCATGGGATTGTGAAGAGTTGGACACGACTGAGCATGCCCGCATGCATGTGATAACAAAATGAGATTTTGAGCCTTTAAAACAGGAGCCAAAAACTTAAAGTCTGGTAAACTAAATAATCATGATAGTCAATTAACATAAAGTTGTCCATAACTCAAGTGAGCTTGATGGTCAGTGTTACCATTGCTGCTTATAGTGTGGAAATAGTACTAAGTACGTGAATGGTGAAATTCAAGGAGTTTGACTACATTCCGATGATCCTTTGTATGAGTAATAGGGTTGATGTGTAAAACTTATTGGTGTGGAATTCTTCCTTTTGAGATATACACATACACACAGATATATATATATATATATATATATATATATATATATATATATATATATATATACATACACACACATACACACACACATACATATATACACACATACTTAGAAATGTTAACATGGCTAGCACTGAACGACTTAGAATTCTTTTAATGTTACCTTCAGTCCTCCTCCAAGGGATCTTCCTGATCCAGGGATCAAACCTGCGTCTCTCTTCTGTCTCCTACATTGGCAGGCAGATTCTTAACTTGAACGGTTCTATGAAGACCTACAAGACCTTTTAGAACTAACACCCAAAAAAGATGTCCTTTTCATTATAGGGGACTGGAATGCAAAAGTAGGAAGTCAGGAAACACCCTGGCGTAACAGGCAAATTTGGCCTTGGAGTACAGAATGAAGCAGGGCAAAGGCTAATAGAGTTTTGCCAAGAGAATGCACTGGTCATAGCAAACACCCTCTTCCAACAACACAAGAGAAGACTCTACACGTGGACATCACCAGATGGTCAACACCAAAATCAGATTGATTATATTCTTTGCAGCTAAAGATGGAGAAGCTGTATACAGTCAGCAAAAACAAGACCAGGAGCAGACTGTGGCTAACATCATGAACTCCTTATTGCCAAATTCAGACTTAAATTGAAGAAAATAGGGAAAACCACTAGACCATTCAGGTATGACCTAAGTCAAGTCCCTTATGATAATACAGTGGAAGTGACAAATAGATTTAAGGGACTAGATCTGATAGAGTGCCTGATGAGCTATGGACAGAGGTTCATGACATTGTACAGGAGACAGGGATCAAGACCATCCCCATGGAAAAGAAATGCAAAAAAGCAAAATGGCTGTCTGAGGAGGCCTTACAAATAGCTGGGAAAAGAAGAGAAGCGAAAAGCAAAGGAGAAAAGGAAAGATATTCCCATCTGAATGCAGAGTTCCAAAGAATAGCAAGGAGAGATAAGAAAGCCTTCCTCAGCAATCAATGCAAAGAAATAGAGGAAAACAATAGAATGGGAAAGACTAGAGATCTCTTCAAGAAAATTAGAGATACCAAGGGAACACTTCATGCAAAGATGGGCTCGATAAAGGACAGAAATGATATGGACCTAACAGAAGCAGAAGATATTAAGAAGAGGTGGCAAGAATACACAGAAGAACTGTACAAAAAAGATCTTCACGACCCAGATAATCACGATGGTGTGATCACTCACCTAGAGCTAGACATCCTGGAATGTGAAGCCAAGTGGGCCTTAGAAAGCATCACTATGAACAAAGCTAGTGGAGGTGATGGAATTCCGGTTGAGCTATTTCAAATCCTGAAAGATGATGCTGTGCAAGTGCTGCACTCGATATGCCAGCAAATCTGGAAACCTCAGCAGTGGCCACAGGACTGGAAAAGGTCAGTTTTCATTCCAATCCCAAAGAAAGGCAATGCCAAAGAATGCTCAAACTACCGCACAATTGCACTCATCTCACAATGCTAGTAAAGTAATGCTCAAAATTCTCCAAGCCAGGCTTCAGCAATACGTGAACCATGAACTTCCAGATGTTCAGGCTGGTTTTAGAAAAGTCAGAGGAACCAGAGATCAAATTGCCAATATCCTCTGGATCATCAAAAAAGCAAGAGAGTTCCAGAAAAACTCAGTCTGGAAAAACAGAAAAACTGTTTTTCCTGAAGAACAGTCTGGATATCAGTGAGTGAAAGGAGTAAAGGATAACTCAAGGTTTTATCTAATTCATTGGGAAAATTGTACAGCCGTTATCTAGGATGGGTGGAAAAAGATGATTAAAGATGGTCTGTTGTTCAGCAGGTTGATTTCAGAGAGGTTAAGTTTGAGATTCCAGTTACAAATCATAGTAGATATTTCTAGTAAGCGGTTAGATACATTACTTTGGGTTTCAGAAGACAGGTCCAGGCTGAATAATCATTTCCCTTTATGTGTTTGCATAGAACTTTGTTCATCCTATTATTTTTACTAGAGTGATTTCCATCTTGTTTTAGAGTTGCTTGTGTAGGTGTTATGTGTCCCATTGCTCTCTCCTTTCTATCTGCCATCCCCAGTAGTCTTATTGTGGCCCAGAATGGGGGAGAGAGGAATCTTGTTATTTATTTTTGTGGCCCCAGAGCCTGATATGGAGTATGTACTAAATATTTGTTAAATTGAATCAGAATTTTAAAATACATTTTCCTTTGAGTGGAAAGAAAGACATTTATTTAGAAACTACACTCTTACATTGCTTTAAACCTTGGTGAGTAGATCATGTCATGATGACATTTGTTTAATATGCTAATATTTTTCTGAGGTGAATTTACGTTATTGATTATATTCTAATATATTTAAAGTTTCTGATGATTGTTTTGTATATAGACTATATTATCTTACAGCTGTAGTTGCTACCTTGGGAACTAGGTAGAAAAATAGAATGTTTTATGGACTTTGTGTTTTTTTAAGGTAACATTTGGTGCTTTCTGGATTTAATTTGGGTATAGAAGAATCTGGGATATCTTTGAGATTTTTTTCTCTACAAATTCTTCTATTTCTATTATAAAATTAATAGCATAATTTACCAAGGTGGTTTCATGTACTTTTTTTCAGTTTGTATTCTTATAACTGCTATCATTAGGTTGATTTTAATCATCTTCTAAGATGCATTTCTTGTTAAGTCTTAGAAAGAACCTTTTCAGTCCAGTCTTATTGATATAACAATCAAATATAGTGGTTGGAAGTTGAGTTTGTGGGAAGGAAGTGTGTATGTGTACTTGTTAAACATATCTGGATTTCAGTTGATTTTTTTTTTCCCACTGACTTTTTGTTTCATCTTGAAGGAGTTATAATGATAAAAATAGGAATAATTGATTTGTGGGAGTTAAATGAAGTAATTTATAATATATATAAATACATATTATTTATATAATATTTATTTTATATGCAACATTAACATACAAACAATACTTATTAGTTCTTCTGAGAGAATTTGACGTAAATTTAGAGGTCTTTTGTTTTTTGATATAATCTCACAGTGGAAATATTTTTAAGCAGTTTAAAAATTTTTGAAAAGCAATTTAAAGCAAGCAGTGTTGAAGGGGAAAAAAAAAAGAAATCTCACCATAATTCCACATTCTAACTAACCAGTATTATTTCAGTATATTTCTTTCATCTTTTGTATATATTGTCCTTACTGATGTTTTAGAAAGTAAGGGAAATCATAAGTATACTTTGATATTTTTAGAAAAAAATACTGAAACTCATTTTAAGAACTTTCTCATAAAAATTAGGTAGGTTTAGTAGTTGAGTGACTTTCCTCAAGTAGAATTTGAAGAAACCAGAAGTTGTATCTTTGTAAAGTTGGTGCCTACGTAGTGAAGTATAGAGAAGTCCAGCCCTTATTTTAAATATGCATTTCGAAGGTTTCCTGAGCAGGGCTCTTAATCTGTTGAAATTACATGTAAAATTTGGTTTGCATATTCATTTTTCTGAAAGAGAATCCATGAGGTCAGATCATCAAAGAGTTGAGAACATTTTCACTAGACTAAAACGTTTTTTTCAAACCTGAGGAGTAATATTTATTGAATACCTACAATATGTAGAGGTTGGGATAGCCCTTTAATATGTTCGTTTATTTATTTACTACTGGAAAGGTAGATAATTCTCATTGTACAGAATAGGTGATGTTGTGTCCAGGACTGTGGAGCTGGGACTTGAACCTAGGTCTATAGGACTGTCTGGTTCCAAAGCCCATGTTCATGCTGCTGTTAGCTTGGTGGTTCTTAGATTCTTATGCTGAAGATAACAATGAAAATCTCTAGTGTGATAGCAGAAAAGAGAAAACACAGTAGATTGTGAGAGCTAAATCCTGAGACCTTAGCAAATTTTAAATATGTAAATACTAGTAAAGCATATAACTTCACTTATAAAATACCATAAAGTGAAATCAAAAAGCATAATTAATTTCTTTACATCTTATTAAAAGCTATTGCAGGTATAAAGAGTGAGGAACAACAGCTTTCCTAATAATTGCTAACATTTATTGAGTGCTTGCAATGTGCCAGGTATTTAACTAGACTAAAACTTCATAGAGGTCATTTCAGCTTCTTTGAAGTGACTTGTATTTCGAAGCAATTATTGATTCCCAGTGTTTCATGTATCTTGTTTTCTTAAATATTAAAAATGTAATAGTCCTTAAATTTTCTTTTCCTTTTTCAGTCTGTAGATCATTTTTTTTTTTTTTTTTTCATTTTGCTACAGCTCTAAGAATATAGGGCCATTTTAAAAAGTACATGGAGGCACAAATTTTACTCCAATTTTCAAAGTTTTCTTCTAAGTGAATTCTGTTGTTATTACTAGAGAAGGAATGTTGTATTTTGTCCTACTTGGAAGAGCATGTCAATTTTATTGATCATAATTCCTACATCTGGCAGTTTTCCACTTACATTCTTCAACTCTGAGTTGTGTTTCAAGTCTGAGTAAAATAAGGCGAATAGAAAGAGAGAAAAGACATGTCTGTTTTGCTTCAGAGTGAAAGTCTGTCCAGATGAAAACTTCACTGCACCAGGCAATTCTTTGTTCAACTCTCATTGAATTTTACGAACCTACAGTACCAGCCCTTTTCTGTCTTAAGCAGAATAGGTAATAAGATTTAGGCAAAACCTCAGTATTTGATATCTTTAAAGAGTTAAAGAAGTTGCTGGAAAGAGCCCTTCTATGGAAATCTGAACCTGACTATTCTGTATACTTTATATGTAAAGTTCTTCCTTTTTTTTTTTAATTCTACATAATAGTTTTGCTTGATATTCTTTAAAGAAACCATTGCAGAAAGTAGGTAAACATGGGCTTTAGTTTTTAAATACAAATACATTCATATGGCTGTATTTCTGTAACTGCATGTGACGCTATATTTCTGTAACTACATATGACACAAATCTTTTTCTTTCATATGGTTATCAGAAAGGAATTCTAAAATATAGCCCTAGTATAAAGTATATTGTCATAGGCAGAAAATACAACCTTTTAGCATGGAAATTGCAGTCATATGTTGAAATAACCCAAAAGATCAGTCTCTAGATAGTTTTGTAATCATAGCTTTATATAAGAAATATAGCTCTTTTTAAAGAGACAGATGAATCCAGTTGATAATCTGCTGGGTCTTGAGAGTTCAAGGGAATGGCTAAAGAAAGTAAGGTTAAAAAGGACATAAAATATCTTTTTCCCTTCTAATTTATTCCTCCCTTCAAAAATTCTCATGTCAATCTAAGGTCTTAGCTACATTTTCAGAGGGATTGAAGTCATAAACTAAATGTCCTGACAGAGTTCATTTAACCTTGGATATAAATTTGTGTTTCTTAAAAGCTTTTTTAACCATTTCATTTGTTTTTCTATTGTATTACACTAGAAATTAAGCTAACCTCTTATACAGGGCTACTAACCCTCCTCCTTCCTCTTCTTTTTGACACTTGAATTAAAAAAAAAAAAAAAACTTTTTATTTTGTGTTGGGGTATAGCCAGTTAACAAACAGTGCTATGATAGTTTCAGGTGAACAGCAAAGGGACTCAGCCATACATACACATGTATCCATTCTCCCCCAAACTCCCCTCTCATCCAGCCTGTCACATAACATTGAGCAAAGTTCCTGTGCTATACAGTAGGTCCCTGTTGGTTATCCATTTTAAATACAGCAGCATGACATTAGAGTTTTATCTGAGGTTGGGTCCATGGTATGTCGGTGCATAGTATATGCGTTCTGTACTATTTCAAAGTGGAAAAATGGATTTCATTTTGAATAGTAGTGTGCCATCTTGTGGAGGATTATGCAATCAGCATAGTCTGATTTACCCCTAAGAATCAGAGGAGGAGGATAGATACTGCAATTGGGCTTGTAAAATAAAAAGCTTGCTTCTTTGTGCAAAATGGTGTGAAGACACTGATGTGATAACATTTCTACCTTATTTTTAGTGTATGTGAGATGTATAGATTGGTACTTTTGGTAGTAAGAAGTTGTAGGGTTTATCTAGTACTGATATTGAAAAAGACCTGTGCCAAAGAATATGGCTGCATTTTAGCTTTTGTGGCTGAAGTAATGACTGATTGGTGATTGATCCATTTGGTCTATGAGAATGAAATTGGTTTGATATCTTGGACATTGGCTATTATTGATCACTTTATTTATCTTTCTGTTTCCTGGCTCATCCTTTTTAGTAAGTCCATATGCTGCAGGTTCAGATCTGACCATGTTGCATCTTTGCATAAAATCTTCTGTTGATCTATACTGTCTGTAGTTGTTGTTTAGTCACTTAATTGTGTGTCCTACTCTCTTGTGACCCCATGGACTATCGTCCACCAGGCTTCTCTGTCCACTGGATTTCTCAGGCAACAATACAGGAGTGGGTTGCCATTTCTTTCTCCAGGGAGTTTTCTTGACTCAGGAATCGAACCTGAAAACCCACGTCTCCTGCGTTGACCAGAGGATTCTTTACCTCTGAGCAACACGGGAAGTTCATACTGTCTGCAGAGTCAAGTTCAAAACATTTATTTTGCCATTTATCCCATTTCATAATCTGGCTGCTGCCTGTCTTTATAACTTACTGTATTCCACTACCTTTTTTGTTCTTTTAAAATAAACAGTGTGTTTATTCATCACACAGTTTTCACCATGGTACGTGCATTATTGAATTCTCACGGTAGCTTTATGAGATAGGTATTCTATCTCATAGAATTTGAGAGCTGAGGAAACCAGTGGTTAAGGAATGTGGTGTTGGTTCCACAACCATGGTGGTAGAGCTGCGATATCATTCAAGGTCTGCCTGGCTTTAGATTCTATGTCTTTTAAAACACTTTTTGTGTGTTTTTCTGTCCCTGTACCTTTATTTTAGTTTGTACCCTACTTAAAAAAGTTCTCTTCTCTTTCTTTCATTCTGTCAACAAAGCCACCTTCTGATGCATAGATCAGATACCACTTGTCACTGTGAAATCTTCCTGGGTCCCTTCAATTTGGTATAGTCTCTTTGCTTTTTTGAACTCCCATGGTGATCTTTTACCTTTCTTATGGCACTTAGTCTACATTTCATTGTGGTGATTCATGCATTTGTTTTATGCTGGTGTTGTTCAGTAAGTTGCATACGACTCTTTATGACCCCATGGACTGCAGCACGCCAGCCTCCTCTGTCCTCCACTATCTCCTGGAGTTTGCTCAAATTCATGTTCTTTGAGTTGATGATGTAATCTAACCATCTCATCCTCTACCACCCCCTTTTCCTTTTGCTTTTAATCTTTCCCAGCATCAGGGTCTTTTCCACTGAGTCAGCTCTTCCTAATGGGTGGCCAAAGTATGGGAGCTTCAGCATTTTATATTCTTCACTAAATTGTAAGCTCCTTGAGGGTAGGGACGATGTCTTCTTTGTGTTTTGTTTTTTTCTCTGAAGTGCCTTCCCAATTCGGATTAGTACTGAGAAAATATTGACTGAACATTCCCATGCATCTGGGAGAAATAGTCTCTGTAGCCTATGCTCCTTTAAGAAAAGAAAATAGAGAAAGGGCTGCTGCTTGAGGAGGATTTATTACCCTATACATGTATATAAGTTCTTTTAAAAGAATTTTTTAAAATTGGAGGGTAATTGCTTTATAATGTTGTATTAGTTTCTGCTGTACAGCATTGTGAATCAGCTATACGTATACATATATCCCTTCCCTGACATGAGTTTGAGCAAACTCCCAGAGATAGGGAAGGACAGGGAAGCCTGGTGTACTGAAATCCATGGGGTAGCAAAGAGTTAGACAAGACTTAGAGACTGAATAACAACAACATCCCCTCCCTCCTGAGCCTCCCTGCCATCCCTCCATCTTATGCCTTTAAGTCATCACAGAGCCCTGAGCTGAGCTCCCAGTGCTATATACAACAGCTGTTTTATACTTGGTAGTGTATATATGTCAGTGCTACTCTTTCATTTGGTCCCACTTTTTCCTTCCCTTACTGTGTCCATAAGTCCATTCTCTACATCTGCGTCTCTATCCTGCCCTGCAGATAGGTTCATCAAGTTTCATTTTTCTGGATTCCATATATGTGCATTAATATACAATATTTGTTTTTCTCTTTCTGACTTATGACAGTCTCTGGATTCATCCAGTTCAGTTCAGTCGCTCAGTTGTGTCCGACACTTTGCAACCCCATGAATCGCAGCACGCCAGGCCTCTCTGTCCATCACCAGCTCCCGGAGTCTACCCAAACCCATGTCCATCGAGTCGGTGATGCCATCCAGCCATCTCATCCTCTGTCGTTCCCTTCTCCTCCTGCCCCCAATCCTTCCCAGCATTAGGGTCTTTTCCAATGAGTCAGCTCTTCGCATGAGGTGGTCAAAGCATTGGAGTTTCAGCTTCAACATCAGTCCTTCCAATGAACACCCAGGACTGATCTCCTTTAGGATGCACTGGTTGGATCTTCTTGCAGTCCAAGGAACTCTCAAGAGTCTTCTCTAACACCACAGTTCAAAAGCATCAATTCTTCGGCGCTCAGGTTTCTTCACTGTCCAACTCTCACATCCATACATGACTACTAGAAAAACCATAGCCTTGACTAGACGGACCTTTGTTTGCAGAGTAATGTCTCTGCTTTTAAATATGCTATCTGCTGCTGCTGCTGCTGCTGCTGCTAAGTCGCTTCAGTCGTGTCCGACTCTGTGCAACCCCATAGATGGAAGCCCATCAGGCTCCGCTGTCCCTGGGATTCTCCAGGCAAGAATACTGGAGTGGGTTGCCATTTCCTTCTCCAGTGCATGAAAGTGAAAAGTGAAAGTGAAGTCGCTCAGTCGTGTCTGACTCCCAGTGACCCCATGGACTGCAGCCTACCTGGCTCCTCCGTCCATGGGATTTTCCAGGCAAGAGTACTGGAGTGGGGTGCCATTGCCTTCTCCAAAATATGCTATCTAGGTTGGTCATAACTTTCCTTCCAAGGAGTAAGTGTATTTTAATTTATGGCTGCAATCATCATCAGCAGTGATTTTGGAGCCCCCAAAAATTAAGTCTGACACGATTTGCACGGTTTCCCCATCTATTACCCATGAGGTGATGGGACCAGATTTCATGATCTTAGTTTTCTGAATGTTGAGCTTGAAGTCAACTTTTTCACTCTCCTCTTTCACTTTCATCAAGAGGCTCTTTAGTTCTTTTTCGCTTTCTGCCATAAGGGTGGTATCATCTGCATATCTGAGGTTATTGATATTTCTCCCGGCAGTCTTGATTCCAGCTTGTGTTTCTTCCAGCCCAGCGTTTCTCATGATGTACTCTGCATATAAATTAAATAAGCAGGGTGACAATATACAGTCTTGACGTATTCCTTTTCCTATTTGGAACCAGTCTGTTGTTCCATGTCCAGTTCTAACTGTTGCTTCCTGACCTGCATGCAAGTTTCTCAAGAGACAGGTCAGATGGTCTGGTATTCCCATCTCTTTCAGAATTTTCCACAGTTTATTGTGATCCACACAGTCAAAGGCTTTGGCATAGTCAATAAAGCAGAAATAGATGTTCTTCTGGAACTCTCTTGCTTTTTCGATGATCCAGCGAATGTTGGCAATTTGATCTCTGGTTCCTCTGCCTTTTCTAAATCCAGCTTGAACATCTGGAAGTTCACGGTTCACGTATTGTTCAAGCCTGACTTGGAGAATTTTGAGCATTACTTTACTAGCGTGTGAGATGAGTGCAATTGTGCAGTAGTTTGAGCGTTCTTTGGCATTGCCTTTCTTTGGGATTGGAATGAAAACTGACCTTTTCCAGTCCTGTGGCCACTGCTGAGGTTTCCAGATTTGCTGGCATATCGAGTGCAGCACTTGCACAGCATCATCTTTCAGGATTTGAAATAGCTCAACCGGAATTCCATCACCTCCACTAGCTTTGTTCATAGTGATGCTTTCTAAGGCCCACTTGGCTTCACATTCCAGGATGTCTAGCTCTAGGTGAGTGATCACACCATCGTGATTATCTGGGTCGTGAAGATCTTTTTTGTACAGTTCTTCTGTGTATTCTTGCCACCTCTTCTTAATATCTTCTGCTTCTGTTAGGTCCATATCATTTCTGTCCTTTATCGAGCCCATCTTTGCATGAAGTGTTCCCTTGGTATCTCTAATTTTCTTGAAGAGATCTCTAGTCTTTCCCATTCTATTGTTTTCCTCTATTTCTTTGCATTGATTGCTGAGGAAGGCTTTCTTATCTCTCCTTGCTATTCTTTGGAACTCTGCATTCAGATGGGAATATCTTTCCTTTTCTCCTTTGCTTTTCGCTTCTCTTCTTTTCCCAGCTATTTGTAAGGCCTCCTCAGACAGCCATTTTGCTTTTTTGCATTTCTTTTCCATGGGGATGGTCTTGATCCCTGTCTCCTGTATACCATCACTGCAAATGACCCAGTTTCTTTCCTCTTTATGGCTGAGTAATATTCTATTGTATATATGTACCACAGCTTCTTTATCCATTCATCTGTCAATGGACATCTAGGTTGCTTCCATGTCCTAACAGTTGTAAATAGTGCTGCAGTGAACATTGAGGTACAAGTGTCTTTTGAATTACGGTTTTCTCAGGGTTTATATCCAGTAGTAGGATTGCTGGGTCATATAGTTTTATTCGTAGTTTCTTAAGGAATGTCCACACTGTTCTCCATAGTGGCTGTATCAATTTATACTCGCACCATCAGTTCAAGAGGATTCCCTTTTCTCCACATTCTCTCCATCACTTATTGTATGTAGATATTTTTGGTAATGGCCATTCTGACTGGTATGAAGTGATACCTTATTGTAGTTTTGATTTGCATTTCTCTAGTAATGAGCAATGTTGAGCATCTTATCATGTGTTTGTTGGCCATCTGTATGTCTTCTTTTGACACAAAGGTCTGCTTAGGTCTTCCACCCATTTTTTTAATTGGATTGTTTGTTTTCTTGATATTGAGCTGCACGTGAATTGTTATATAACCTATAAACATGAGAGTAGACATCAGTAAACCAAGCTGCTGCCATGTTGCAAATAATAGCATTTCCTTTTTTCTGCTTTGTTACTTCTCACTACAGTTCTATCTGATTATTTCTATAATCTTTAAAAGTTTTTTATATTTATGCATTAAATATTTTTGCTGGTGTTCATTTCTAGATATTTTTATCTCCAAATTATTTAACTTAAATGATTAGATGATTTAATTAAAATTGTGTTATGCATTTCATTCAGGTATGTCAAAAGGTCCTGTTTATACCTTGATTCATTCAATTTTAATATTAAACTTTTAACTGGGACCACAAAGCATTCACAAACAAGAATGACATCTTGGATTAATTCCATTGGGATGCTTGCTTTGTGCCAGATTTTATTTTGCTCAGCTATCAATGAGGCTGTTGTGGAAATGTGGGTTTTCTCTGCTGTGAGAATTTATGCGTACAAAGAAACCTGCTTTTCAGACCCAGAGCCCAAGAGGAAAGGTTATTAAAGTTAATGAACCAGGGTAACCTTATCCAGAGGTTGCTCAGAAACACTATTAAAACAAAAGGTCAATTGCTATTGCTATTTTAGTTATATACCCTCTCCCTCTCCAGGCTTTAGAATCTAATGGGGTTTGGCAAATAATTTTTGTGTCAGATGAAAATTCTTAAAGTTTTTCCTGTAAAATTCTCAGTTATCTGGGCATTACTGTGTATCATTTGGGGAATAGAATGTTACTTAACTAATGATAATGGATTGTTTTGTATTTCTGAGAGATGGCAGTTTAATAGTTTCCACTATTTCACATTTGTACAGAGCCAAAAGTGTTCTAGGTACTGAATTAGACATGGAAACAGATACAGTAATACTATTTTTATTGCATTTGTGGTGCTTAGTAACTACAAAGTATTTTGTGTGTATATGCATGTTTTAAAGGTAGAAATGCTGTTCATGCTTGACAACAATCTTCAGAATGTTTTCGTGTAACTTATAT
The DNA here is from genome assembly GCF_054371585.1 of Giraffa tippelskirchi. NCBI lineage: Eukaryota > Metazoa > Chordata > Mammalia > Artiodactyla > Giraffidae > Giraffa > Giraffa tippelskirchi. The sequence continues at coordinate 139,073,246 of NC_137284.1, forward strand.
CTGAAAATCTTTACCACCACACTGAGAGTTCTATAAATGAAAAAACCAGGACCCAGGCAAGTGAAGTGACCTATACATTATTACTAAGTTGGCATTAAAATGGTTCCAGTGGTCTGTTCTTATCCAAAAGCTTTGTTTTGATTTCCCCTAGGTTCTTTCACTTAGAAGATTCACTTAGAGTTTGAAATTACTTGAAAACATGACAAAAATCTCATATAAGATATCTCTGTGAATGGCAGGAATTTTCTTATGTAGTGTTACAGTATTTCCATATGCACTCGGCATTTTAACCCTTCATAGTGGGATGTAATGTAGATGACAGTCTCCATATATATAGGCTTGGGTCATGTCAGTTAGAGAGTAGATGGCTTTATAGTTTTCCTGTAATATATTATTTAACTTTAAAAAGTGGTAGGTATGTATAACCGGTAGACATAAGATATTCACAAAGGAGATAAATATTTGAAGAAAAAAAAGGCACTATTATTTTATAAAGAAAGTGGATGATGCGCAATGTTGTATATAAAAATTTTCACTAGTCTCTGAGCAAGAAATGTTTTGTCACATGATAAAGTCCAGGGATATAATAGACATTTCAGAGTTAGAAGAAATCAAATTTTCAGGATACCTGGAATGACTTAAGAGTTGATTTCTGAGGAGTGAAATCTACCACAATATATTTGCAGTAATTTCCCCCAGTTTCCATGGGAATATCAAGGCTATGCATCACTTTATTCTTAAGATATCTAACTTCAACTCAGCTAGTTTTAACTATTGTTTTTGATATTGTAGAAAACAGTTTTACTGTGAAGTTTTTTCAGAAATAGCTAGATACCTTTGTGTTGTGTTCCACGCTGTGTATTCCTCTGGAATTTTTTTTTTTTAAAAGACTCTGAAGCTGCATTGTTGAGAAGCTGGTAAATGTAAACTTCTCATGGCCTAACACAGAAGATCCTAAACTGGCTGCTCATCAGGATTCCCCTTGGACACTGTCAAAGTACTGCCTCTTTTTACTCACAAAGGACTTGTAGAATCAGAATCTTATGGGATGCTTCCTTGTTACCTTCATATTTATAAATCTCTCAAAATACTAGTTCTGCAGCAGCCTTTCCATATGCTTATGTTTAGGAAATACTAGTATTTATTTTGGAGTGTTACCAGTTTAAAAACCTCATTTTTAAGGTTACTTAGAGGTACCTTCTTAAATGATCTTAGAAGCAATGGCTAAATATGGGTGCCTTTGCTTAAATTCTGTTCTTAAGTTTATTTTTTTAAACATATTTTTCTAATTTTCACAGAGACTGTTTATTTGTTTGGTGGCTGGGATGGAACGCAAGATCTTGCTGACTTCTGGGCGTACGGTGTGAAAGAGAACCAGTGGACATGTATCTCTAGAGACACTGAGAAAGAGGCAAGTTTTCAGACTTCAGTTCTCACCCGTCTTTATTACGATAGGGGTGTGGGCATACACTTCTCTTTCTGAGTGATTTGTGTTCTTTTCTAATGTATGTCAGCAGTGGTAGCGGAAGAATTTGTGGTGACAAGTTTGGCTTAAGTATTCTTGCATTCCAGCTTCTATGCCTGGTTCTTGAACTACAGTTACATGAACAAATCTATTTTATAGAGATAAATAGAAACGGGTATCTAATATAACTTAGATTTTAACCATTTTAGTTAAAATGGAACTGTATCTTTTTTCTCATGATCTTGTCAGCTCCACTCTTATTTTGTACATTTATTTTTGTTTCCTCTGGAAATACGTGCTTTTGATTCCTCACTATCTTGCTACTTTGGCCCCTCGCTATTTGACTGTATTGTCAGTTTCCACAAATGATATATATTTTATTTTTAACTAAAATTGTTTATGTGTATTCATGTGTGAGTCTGTCTATTGAGGCATATACACATAAAACTTCCATAGTGAATAGAATGTCTTAAATTTATGATTTTGAATTAAATAAGTGTATAATTAATTATACACTGCTATAAAGCACATATTCATGTATTATTTTTTTTTAATATCTTTGTAGAATTTTTTATTGTACTTTTCCATCCAAGCAGTTTCAGATTACAAGGTGAAAAATAAACTAAAAACAGTTGTAACAGCAAATGAAAAGAGGTAGAAAAGACCTAATTCAAAACCGCCGATTTTAATCTAGGAAGGCCATTTTTTAAAACTCTGGTGCTATGTCTTTCATCTTAGGTAACTGGATTCTTGCTTATTTGGTGTGTTCCTTTGTTAATCATTTGAGTATTGTTTAATCTTTCTAAAGAGATCTTAAAATTATTATTATCCCTGTAAAAATGGCCTTTGCCTTTTCAGTATTAAGGACCATTTTCTGAAATGATTATTTCTCTCCTCAAAAATTCAAAGGCAGATCTTAAAAAAATACCTTTCTTATTTCTCTTAAACTATTTTAAATCTAGGTTGATTGTGTCTGAATTGTTTTTGCAAAAAGTTTACAATTCATCCTGAAATCCTTCTCTTCACTGAATGTGTCTAATTAGGGCCTAAGTTCCACCAGTTCTAGCACCCAGTATTGAGTTTCAGACATTTTTTCCTCTCTGTTCCTTTCAGCTTTGTGGTTTCTTTCTTAAACTTTTTTTACCTCCTTTGTTGATTCCAAACCTAGTCTTCATTCATTAACATAGTCTTTAAAAAATTTTTTTCTTTGGGCCACATAGCATCTCTGCTTAAACCACATAATTGGTCTCAGTCTGTTTCAGTTATCCACTGCATTCCATATATCACAATATATTCCATATATTACAAGTACCCACAAAACTTTAGTGGCATATAATAATAAGTATTTATTTTGTTCACAAGTCCGTAGGTTGACTGGGCTCACTCAAGTGTTGGGAGTCAGCTGACTGTCTCTAATCTAGAATAGCTTCTGGGACTATTTGACTCTGTTCTGCATAGCCACTCACCTTCTTGTTGGCTAGCATGAGTCTTATTCTCATGTAGGGGCAAAGCTGCAAGGGGGATGATGTAGACATATGCACGTCATTAAATTTGTTATTGTCCCATTTTCCCAAAAGAAGTCATGTGATCAAATCCACAATTATGGGTGATGGGCGGCACTACCTAGGGACATAGATTAGGGAAGTGTGAGTAATAACAGCTTCAGCAATAATAAAGAAGTTTATCTACCTTAGTTCTGTTTGCTTAGAGTGAAAACCAAATTTCTTGTCATGATTTGGCCCCCATCTACTTTTCTAGCCTAATTATTTAACTGTGCTAGCCATACTTTTAGTTGCTAGAATTATTCGACATTCTCACCTATGTTCTTTGGTATGCAATTTGTTCTTTCCCTGTTTGGAATTAACAGACGCTGCTCCTCCCATGCACTCAGATTTTACCTAGTGTATGCCTACTTACCCTTTAAAACACAGTTCACACTTCAGTTCCTCTGTGAAGCCTTTCTTGACTTCCCCAACCAGAATTGGAAGCTTCCTTTGGTGTGACCACTTAACCCCTTACATTCCTTGAGCAGGTTACTACAATGATTGGCTTATATTTCTATTTCCCAGTGGAAACTCTGAATTCCTTAAGGCATGGTTGCTTACTCTGTAGGGAGTAAATAGTTCAGATAAGTTAAATAAAAAGTTAATGCTGGAGAAAAACAAAGAAATGATAAATACAAAATTCAGGAGAATAACTGCTTTGGTAGGAGAGGGCAATTATAGGGATCCTCAAAAGTAATATTAATGTAATATTCTAAGTAATATTTAGAATGCAATTAATAGTAGATTATTTTGGTGAGAACACTTTTCTGTTATTTTCAAGTCAATAGCGATATGTTGATTATCCAGTATTAGAATTAAGATTTATTATAGTTTATTGTTACTTCATTTAAACACCTAAAAACCTTTGTTTCATCAGTGAAGTGAATGAGGATATATGGCTCTAGTAAAATGCTCATTCCTTCCAAAATTGAAGAGGTTCATATATCTAGTTTTGTTTTCTACCAAATTAGTACAGTAAGTACAAGTTTTATTATTTAATGGTACCTTGGTGCATATGTTTTAAAAGTATAATATACAATTAAAAAGCAGAATTACTGTGTGTAAAATAATTAAGCAACAAGGACATATTGTACAGCACAGGGAAATACAGCCATTAATTTGTAATAACTTTAAATGGAGTAGAATCTATAAAAATATTGAATCACACACACACAAAAGTAATTTAATTCATTTAGATTAAGTAATGTATCTAATAACACGTAGTAGATTGAAAGATAGTAGAATGGCTCAGCTTTTAGAATAATTTTAAATGTTCATGTATATGTGCATGTAAGTTTTTATTGGTTCAAAACAAATTATTTGCACTTTTATAAATATCTTTAATATCTAGCTTAGTGGAAGACAGCTAAATTCTCATATGTTCTTTTGCATGTCATCTTTTACAACATATTGTTTTATGTAAAATATATGAAGAAAATTGGACCTCACATTTATATATTCTTGGAAAGAATATTAATATTCTTAGTAGTAATATTTTAGTAGTATTTTAATTGTAGCCTTTTTATGTAATAGCACATATTCTTTTTTGATCTTATACCCCAAATTGACAAATTGTTGTTTGCTTTTTAAAGATAATTGCACTATAGACTCTGAGACCTCATCAGCTAATGTTTTGTATTCTGTTACAGTAAAATCCACTGATCTGTGTTGCTCTTTGAATATATCTTTTTCCTGTGCTTGTTTTTTTACTTGTGTGATGGTCACTTGAAAAATATTGGTTCTGTGAGTTAGTCAGGTCTTCAGATGTTGACGTGTTTTATTATACCAAACCACATTTGTTAATATCACTATCAATCTCATTAGGAAAGTCTTTTATGTGTTGGGAAGGTGTCACAATCACAGTGGCAGGTAGAAGTTTTCTAAAATTCTAAATTTGCTTTAAAATGTACATTTTATTATTGGCAACAGATTTTATCAGTTGTTCTCCTTCAAAGTAAAATACTTCATTTATTTTTCGGAAAATCTCTGAATAACTCTACCTGGATTGTTAGTTTTCTTTTGAGTAAATACCATGTTTTGTGGAAAAAGCATCTAGATCAGCATGCAACTAAAACAACTGCATAGATGCTTTTCCTTAAGACAACCATCATATGTCAAGTAGCTGTTTTATTGTTTTCTAAGTCCCTTTAATTGTAACTGAATAGAAGGCAGCTAGATTTATATCTGCTTCTAACTTCAATCTGCTGCTATATCAAAAGTCATGTAGCCTCTGGAAGATATCACATACACTTACAAGTGAATAAGAGTGAAATAGTATTGTTATGAACAGTGACAGATTTTATTTTACTGGGCTCCAAAATCACTGTGGACGGTGACTGCAACCATGAAATTAAAAGACACTTGCCCCTTAGAAGAAAAGCTATAACAGACCTAGACAGTGTATTAAAAAGCAGAGACATCGCTTTTCTGATAAAGGTCTGTATAGTCAAAGCTATGATTTTTCCAGTAGTCACGTATGGATGTGAGAGTTGGACCATAAAGAAGAAAGAGCACCGAAGAATTGATGCTTTCAAATTGTGGTGCTGGAGAACACTCTTGAGAGTCCCTTGGACTGCAAGGAGATCAAACCAGTCATTCCTAAAGGAAGTCAACCCTGAATATTCATTGGAAGGTACTGATGCTGAAGCTGAAGCTCCAATATTTTGGCCACCTGATAGAAGAGCTGACTCATTGGAAAAGACCCTGATGCTGGGAAAGATTGAGGGCAAGAGGAGAAGGGGGCAACAGAGGATGAGATGGTTAGATAGCATCACTGACTCAATGGACATAAGTTTGCGCAAACTCCAGGAGATGGTGAAGGACAAGGAAGCCTGGCATGCTGCAGTTCGTGGGGTCAAAGAGGGTCAGACATGACTTAACGACTGAACAACAACAACAATTGTTATAAAAATGACTTTGACTTTTTAGAGTCCCTGAAGATCCCTGAAGTGCTGTTTTAACCCCCATTCCCTTTTTGCATATAGATAGTTATCCCAATAGTGCCTTAGTTAATATCCTTTATGGGCTTCCCTGATAGCTCAGTTGGTAAAGAATCTGCCTGCAATGCAGGAGACCCTGATTCAGTTCCTGGGGCTGGACAATCTGCTGGAGAAAGGATAGGTTACCCACTCCTGTATTCTTGGTCTTCCCTTGTGGCTCAGCTGGTAAAAAATCCACCTGCAATGCAAGAAACCTGGGTTCGATCCCTGGGTTGGAAAGATCCCCTGGAGAAGAAAAAGGCTACCCACTCTAGTTACTTAATGTCCTTTATAGATGTCTTACTGTTACCCCAACTCTGTCCCTGACTCAGGACTCAGTTCATGATAATGCAGTGCATTTCAGTGTCATGTTTCATTAGTATCCTTTAGTTCCTTGACTTGTCTGTCTGTCTTGACCATGGCATTTTTGAAGAATATATGGCAGTTTTGTAGACTGTCCTTCTGTTGGGTCTGTTTAATGTTTCCCTAGGATTGGATATAGGTTAAGCATTTCTAGCTGGGATGCCACGTGTGAACATCAGGTCCTCCTAAATATGTCCTGTCAGGAGACAAGCACATTACATCAGTTTGTCTGATGTGCTCAGCAGATTTCCTGCCCCATGATTAAGTAAGTTGAGGGGAGACATTTTGAGACTGTGAAAATATTGTGTTACTCATCAAACTTTCCAGAGAAGGAAATGGCATCCCACACCAGTATTCTTGCCTAGCGAATCCCGTGGCCAGAGGAGCCTGTTGGGCTGCTGTCCATGGGGTCACACAGAGTTGGACATGACTGAAGTGACTTAACATACATGCATGCATTGGAGAAGGAAATGGCAGCCCACTCTAGTTATTCTTGCCTGGAGGATCCCAGGCACAGAGGAACCTGGTAGGCTGCCATCTATGGGGTCACACAGAGTTGGACACTACTGAAGCGACTTAGCAGCGGCAGCATCAAACTTTTACCCTTTTAGCATCCATTGATGGAACTGTTAAAGCTTTCCCCAAAATGGTTATACTGTTTTACATTCCTTCCAGAAATGTATGAGAGTTCTAGTCACTTCCTATCTTCTTTCCCTGTTTGGCACCCTTTTCAAGAATCAATGGAATATATAAGTATATTTGTCTTTTAGGATATTCTAACCTGCCCCATTATCTTTTAATCTATTTATGTTCCAGTGTGACTTTAGATCAAGTAATGTAAGACCTTTTTGTTCTTCTTTTTAAAAATTATTTTGACTCTTCTAAGTCCTTTACATTTTCGCATAAATTTTACGATCATCATCGGTTTCTAACACTGTTGAAATTATGATTGGATGTGTGTTCAATCTATAAATCAGCCTGGAGATAATTGATGTCTTAATGATACTGAGCCTTCAGACCAGAAACAATAAAACTCCTAGAGGAAAACATAGGCAAAACACTCTCCGACATAAATCACAGCAGGATCCTCCATGACCCACCTCCCAGAATATTGGAAATAAAAGCAAAAATAAACAAATGGGACCTAATTAAAATTAAAAGCTTTTGCACAACAAAGGAAACTATAAACAAGGTGAAAAGACAGCCTTCAGAATGGGAGAAAATAATAGCAAATGAAGCAACAGACAAACAATTAATCTCAAAAATATACAAGCAACTTCTGCAGCTGAATTCCCGAAAAATAAATGACCCAATCAAAAAATGGGCCAAAGAACTAAACAGACATTTCTCCAAAGAAGACATACAGATGGCTAACAAACACATGAAAAGATGCTCAACATCACTCATTATTAGAGAAATGCAAATCAAAACCACAATGAGGTATCATTTCACACCAGTCAGAATGGCTGCTATCCAAAAGTCTACAAGCAATAAATGCTGGAGAGGGTGTGGAGAAAAGGGAACCCTCTTACACTGTTGGTGGGAATGCAAACTAGTACAGCCACTATGGAGAACAGTGTGGAGATTCCTTAAAAAACTGGGAATAGAACTGCCATATGACCCAGCAATCCCACTGCTGGGCATATACACCGAGGAAACCAGAATTGAAAGAGACGCGTGTACCCCAATGTTCATCGCAGCACTGTTTACAATAGCCAGGACATGGAAGCAACCTAGATGTCCATCAGCAGATGAATGGATAAGGAAGCTGTGGTACATATACACAATGGAATATTACTCAGCCATTAAAAAAAATACATTTGAACCGGTTCTACTGAGATGGATGAAACTGGAGCCCATTATACAGAGTGAAGTAAGCCAGAAAGAAAAACAACAATACAGTATACTAATGCATATATATGGAATCTGAAAGATGGTAACGATAACCCTATATGCGGGACAGAATGAGAGACACAGATGCATGGAACAATTTTATGGACTCTGAGGGAGAAGGTGAGGGTGGGACGTTCTGGGAGAATGGCATTGAGACATGTGTATTGTCATATGTGAAACAGAGCACCATTCCATGTTCGATGCATGTGACAAGGGCTCGGGGCCGGGGCAGTGGGATGATCCAGAGGGATGGGAGGGGGAGGGAGGTGGGTGGGGGGTTCGGGAAGGGGAACACATGTAAACCCATGGCTGATTCTTGTCAATGTATGGCAAAAACTATTACAATATTGTAAAGTAATTAGCCCCCAAGTAAAGAAAAAAAAAAAAAAAGGATAGGAATAATGGTCATGGCCAATTGTTAGTATTAATGGAGTTCTACCATATGCTAAGCATGCTCTAAGTGCCTGAATGCTGCTATCCTCATGGTAACTATAGTTAACCATAGTGTATTGTATATTTGCAAGTAGCTAAGAGAAAGCAGATCTTAAAAGTTCTCATCATAAGAAAAAACTGTAACTATGTATGGTGGTAGATGTTACTTAAAATCATTGTGGTAATCACTTTATAACAGATAAAGATGTATATCAAAGCAGTATGTTGTATTCCTAAGACTAATGCAACGTTATATGTCAAATATACCTCAATTAAAATTTTTTTAAATTTAAAAAAAAAAAAAAAAAAATTATTTTGACTCTTCTAAGTCCTTTACATTTTCGCATAAATTTTACGATCATCATCGGTTTCTAACACTGTTGAAATTATGATTGGATGTGTGTTCAATCTATAAATCAGCCTGGAGATAATTGATGTCTTAATGATACTGAGCCTTCTAATCCATGAACAGGGCTAAATTTCCATTTATTTAAGTCTTACTCATTATCCCTCAGTACTTGGAGTTTGCAGATTAGAGGTCTTTTTTATTAAATGGACCCCAGTGTATTTTGCTTTTCCTTGCTATTGTAAGTGAAACTTCAACATTTTTAACTTTCAACTTGTTTCCTGCTAATATACTGAAGTAAATTGATGTTTTAATATTTTTTGTATCATCACTTTTCTGAATCCACTTAATTATTTCTAATAGTTTGTTTTTTGTTCTATGTTGATTTCTTAGGATGTTTTAAACAGTCCTGTCATCTGTGAGTAGAGATGATTTTAACATCTTTGTTTCCACTCTTAAAAAAATTTTTTTAATGTCTTTCTGCATTGGATGGACATCCTTAGTTTGTTTCAGATCTTAGCAGGAAAGCATTCTGTATTTCACCATTCAGTGGAAAATTAGAGTTAGGATGGTCATACCTTCTTTATCAGATATAGGAAGTTCATTTCTTTTCCTAGTTTGCTGTGAGTTCTTCCTCATGAGTATGCGTTAAATTTATCATGTGCTTGGTTCTGTAATATTGCTAAGATTGTATATTTTCTCTCTTTATTCTTTCACTTTTCTTTTTTTTGACCTTGCCAGCTAGTGGGATCTTAGTTCCCTGTCCAGGGATTAAACCTGGGCCACGGCAGTGAAAGCACCGAGTCCTAACCACTGGACCACCAGGGAAATCACCTTTATTCTTGGCAAAGTACCTTGATTAATTTTCAGATGTAAAATTGACTTTGCATCTTTGAGATAAACCCCCTTTAGTTATGAAATATTCTTTTTATATATTGCTGTATTCTATTTAATATTTTGTTAAAGATGTTTTGTGTTTGTAGTCATGAGGTATACTAGCTATTTGTATATTACTTCTCCTCTTCCTCCTTTGTAGTATAGTTTCAGTGTTATGTCGTCCTCATAAAATATGTGTTAGGAGTGAATAGAATACAGATTTTAAAAATGGAGGTCTTTTTCTTCCTGTGTTTTCTGAAAAAATTTTTGTAGAATTGATACTAGTTTTTCCTTAAGTATTTGATAAAATTTACCAGTATAGATAGCTGTGGCTGTATTCTCTTTGTAGAAAGATTTAAAATTATGAATCCAAATTTTCAAGAGATATGATGACTTTAGGTTTTTTCTTTCATCTTGTGTCAATTTTAATGTCATTTTTTCAAGGAATATGTCCATTTTATCTTCTTAGTCAAATTTTACTGTATTTTTCATGATAGTTCTTTTTTTTTTAGTTTCTGGTGAGCCTGTATTGATGGTACTGCTTTCATTTCTGATACTGGCAATTTGTATTTTCTCTCTCTTTAAAAAAAAAATTAGCCTTACTACTGGTTTATAATTCTGTTAATCATTTTGTTATTTTTTTGAAAGGAAAAAAAAAACTTTATTAGTTTTCTCTATTTTTTCTTCTGTTCCCCAGTTTCTTGGTTTCTATTCTTTATTCCCCTTTTTCTTCTCAGTTAGGAAGTAATTTGCTCATCGTTTTAATAGCACTTTTGCTAATTAAACTGAAGCAAGAAGTTCTATTATTCTCCTATTAAAACTTCAGATTTCACACTCTAGGAAATATGGCGTAGATTCATTATATGTTGCCTTGTATTTGTTTTCGAAATTGTTTAATTACAGAATAAATTGTTTCTTTTTTTCTTTAAACCAGGTAAAGAACTTTATTAACTTTTGTTTCAGACTTTACCCCCAGGCTTCTTCAGCTTAATAAGCTGCAAAGGATGAATTGTATACAAGCAAAAAATGAGAAGAGCCGCATTGTCTTGGGGCTTGGGATTAAAAATACTAGATCTAGATTTTATTAGATCCATAAAATTTTAAAGAGCAGTCATAAGATAGCAACTCCCAATAACTTCTTCAAGATTTATCTTCTTCAGAAGTTGACTCGGCTTACTAAGCTTCATTCTTGGAAGCTTCATCAAAATTCTCCACAACATCTGGAACTTCATCATCAGCATCCTCTCCCATGGCAAGTGGTACTTTTCCAATCACAGATTGTTCTGGCAGAGCCTTAGCCTATCTCCTTAAACTGGTCAGACTCTCTGTGCCAAGCAGGTTTAAGATGCTGGGTAGCATTTCTGTCAGCTGCTTTGTCTCAGCATGGCCTGTAACGGTGAAAGTCTTTGCTACCAGAGAGACCTAACCTCTAGGGTTATTCAAATGAATCACTGTTCCTTGGTTTGTGAACATCTTCACCTCTTCAATACCAGAGATAGTGTTTACCTCTAACTTCTTTAAAGAGAACTGAAATTTCTTTATTGTCTGCTGTGACTGTTCTAAGAACCACCTTCTTCTTTCTGCTAGCAGTTTTTTTCCCACTAATGTGCACTTGTGCCTGCCATTTGGTGAGTTTATTCTGGTTCACGATAGTGTCTTTCATCTTGCTGGAGCGAAAGTGGGGCTTCCCTGGGGGATTAGTTTTGGTGCTCAGGGGGTCTCCTGCAGACCAGCTGAAATTAGGTGCACACATGTGGGGTCACAACATGGCAGCCAGAGCAGAAATTCTTTCTTAAATAAAATTTCTGCCTTTCTGCTGCAGATTTTCCTTGACAAAAATATTTAACAATAATCTTAAAATAGTAATTAGCATGAATACTCACATGAATGTCAAACTGTTTTTCCTGTCTGATATTTTTATTCCTTCATCTAATCCAAATAATGCTGGATTACTCATACTATAATACTTTTTTATATTGTATTCTTCTCTAGAAATATATGATAGTTCTTTAATGCTTGCAAGATTATATTCAGTTCTCTTGTCAGTCATTCACAGGCTTTGTATTTCTACCTTATACTTCAGCTCTGCTGTTTCTGTGGCAGGAATTCTTCCATCTCGGTCATAACTGCACATACTGTAGTGTATTTTTGCTTTTGTTTCTCTTATCTTCTGGAGAAAACAGTATGGAAGAGTAGAAAGAACAGTTTTTGTCGTGGTTACACTGTGTCTTAGATTCTCCATCTTAGAGTGTAAACGGACTATTTAGACTCTGTGAAATGGTGATATTATTTCCTTATGGAGTTGTTATAAGGATAAATAAAATATATACTTGCATACATAGTAGTAATATAGATAGAATTTAGGAGATATTTAACAAATGCAAAGTATTTTTCCTTTTCCCTCTTTCAACTAATACAGTCCTACCCAATTGAAGTTCCATTTTTTTTAATGAATTCTTTTTTTTTTTTTAGGCTTATACTACAATTTTTTTTAACCTTTTGTTCTGTCCTGTGATACTAGTGATCTCAACTAATTAATTTCTGTTGATAATACACTGTTCTTCATTTTTTTCCCTAATTGTTTAATGTAGCTGAATTATTTATCTTGTCAGGAAAGTCAATTTTATATAAAGTGTGGAAGAAGAAGTGAAAGACTTGGATTCTCATTCTGCTTCTGTCACTAGCTACTACTTTCAGGAGGATATCTTCTTTGAGCTTCTGTGTCTTTATTTTTTAAAGGAGAACATCAAACTACAAGTTTTATTAAGGTTCCTACCAATTATGAAATTCTAAATATTCTTGGAGTGTCTGTTTTATGCTAGATTCTGATGAAGTGTACAAAAATATTTTGAAAAACCAAATGTGTCTTTGAATAGATTGACATGTACAAAAGAATTAAGCTCTGTACACAAATGACTAAAATGTAATGGAATATACATTAGAAGCCATATAAGTGTTATAAACAGAGTGCCATAGAATAGAAAATAGTTGTTCTCATCTTTCCTGGTAGAGTTTAAGCATTTCTAAGCTAAGATTTGTGTCTCCTATTGCTTCTTTTATTTTTCTATAGAGACTTAAGTCTAATATTGGACATATATTAGTTGGATTTGATCAAATTTCTTAGCAATCCTGTTCGTGAAAGTCAGCAAAATGAGGCATTTAATTTTGTTTTCTGTTATTTATTCTTGAATTTTTTTCTTTTTTTTTTTTTTGTTTGCTCTCCACAGAATGGTCCTAGTGCTAGATCATGTCATAAAATGTGCATTGACATTCAACGAAGGCAAATCTACACTTTGGGGCGTTATTTGGATTCCTCTGTGAGGAACAGCAAATCTCTGAAAAGTGATTTCTATCGTTACGACATTGACACAAACACATGGATGTTACTCAGTGAGGATACTGCTGCTGATGGAGGACCAAAACTAGTGTTTGATCATCAGGTTTGGTGCATAGATAACTATATGGTGGAATTAATTAGTGCTTAGTCACTCTTGGCTCTTTGAGTTTCAGATGTTATGCTGAGTTTTCTGTTAGTGATTTCTACCACAAATACCTATGACATAATAAAAGAAACTATTGTTTCAGTAGTTTAAAGTTATTTCTTAAAATTTTTTTCTCTTATTTGGTACAAAATAAAGTAATAAGATCTCAGAACACAGTCATTAGTTTATGAAAACTTTATAGAGAGTCGATGGAGCCATACATGTTAGGAAAAGCAAATTTAGTTCTATGGTATTCATAAATCATAACAATAAATTTTAAATTGTTTATTCTACATTCCTGAAAAATTTTAAATTACTTTATAATGAGTTCAAGGATTTGAAATGTAGTGTTTCTTCCAGTGTGAGTACAATATATTTACTTTTGTATATAATCACAAACTCAGTATAAGATAGATAAGAATTTGGCATGTACTAGATGAAGTTTAAATTCAGGACCAGTAGAAGTCATATAATGATGTTGTAAACAAGACTACATATAGCAGTCTCATAAACCATTTAAATATCAGTATGTGTATAGCTCTCATCATCCCTGTTATTATTGTTACCTATCTTTGAATTCTTTTTTTTATTTTGAATTCTTATTTTGTATCAGTTCAGTTTAGGTCAGTACTACTTCAAACTAAATAGTAACCACTTTGAATTCAGTAGGCAGTTTTGGTTGGTTCAGCCCATGTCTAAAGTTTTTGGAGTATGGGGAAGAAAAAGATTTTTTTTTAAATCTGTAATACTATTAATAAACAAAGCATTATATAATATCAGTACTTGAGAAATTGGGGGTTGGTGCTAGAATTTATGACATGATCTATGCCTAATATCTAGGCATTAAAACCAAAGTCTTTATTTACTGCTTCTTTCCCAATTTTTGTTAATTCTTTGCTTTTAAACTTTCCTCCTGCCATATTTATATTAACAAGTAGATTTTATAGGAGAACGGTGAGGCTTGGTGGCTTATATGCCTACCAAGTATGTGGTGGGTGGAAAATAAAAAACATTAGTCTTGAGAGTGCTCCCCAGATTGAATTTGTAACTTGTGCTGGCTGTACATAACCCAGCTCTGTAAAGCTTTGTACTTTCCTGCTGACATAATCAGTGTTGTTCATGTGGAAAATAAGAACTCCAAAAAAGTTAGACTTTCTCTGATCTTTTAAAAATAGAACATCAACAGATAACATTATCAGGGAAACAATTTATTTTCTTCCAACTTGTTCCAAATATCTTTTCCAAAAGAGGCTTATGTTTCTACAGGTTGAAAAAAAGAATAACTTAGGGGTAGTCTGAGTATATCCCATATGTTGTGCTCATGTGGGCCTTTGCTTCTCTTGACTTTGGTAAAGTAGAATGTCCCCTGAAGCCTAGGTTCTGTTAAGTAATGCTTCATTTTTAACTCATTAGATGTTATTAACAGGACACTAGGGGTGAAGAGGCCAGGATTGCAGCGCTAATTCAGCCAATAGCTACATCTGTGACCTTGAACAATTAACACAATGTACTAGCATACATTTTCTGTTCTGTTTCATGCAAATTCAAAGTTATAAGTTGGAACCGACTCCAAGAATTACTTGGAGTTGTTTCTAACACTTTAAGATTTGACACTTAACATTCAATTTGAGAGGATCGTGAGAAAGCTAGAGGCCTGAAGATATGTTTAAAAATTACTTTGCCATTTTAAATTTTAACATATTAAAAAAATTAAAATTCAAAGACTTTTAGATTTCCTAAGGACATAGTGGCAGCTTCGTTCTGAAGCTTTCCATGTTGGTGCTTTGTGTGATTCTTCAAGAACAATGAGAACCAAACAAAAAGATTTTTTAAAAAAGCAAAAAAACAAAACAAGTCACATATTCAGCAAAACTAGAAGCCAAAGAAAACCCACAACTCCCAATTCCTTGTAAATTTAGCCAGAAACAATTGAAATACCCAGAAGCTGTATTGAAGCTCACAACTGTTTAATGGGGAGAACTGGGAATGCAGAGGAGGCCTAGCAGAGGTACATCTTAATGGAAGTGTCATGAGCAGAGCAGAAATTGAACCCATTGCAGCTACTGTGGAAATCAGTTAAGTAACATGGGGGCTTCTCTGATAGCTCAGTTTGGTAAACAATCCATCTGTAATGCAGAAGACCCTGGTTCAATTCCTGGGTTGGGAAGATCCACTGGAGAAGGAATAGGCTACCTACTCCAGTATTGTTAGGCTACCCACTCCAGTATTGTCGGGCTTCCCTTGTGGTTCAGCTGGTAAAGAATCCGCCTGCAATGTCAGAGACCTGGGTTTGATCCCTGGGTTGGTAGATCCCCTGGAGAAGGGAAAGGCTACCTACTCCAGTATTCTGGCCTGGAGAATTCCATGGATGGTATAGTCCACGGGGTCACAAAGAGTCGGACACAACTGAGCGACTTTCACTTTGACTTTTCACCATGTGGAAAATGCCCAGCAAGGCCCATAAGTGATATGGAAATACCATGACAAATAGGGACAGTGGCTTGTTCTGCATGTCCATTGAAGGAACTAGGGGAGCTCAAAGCTCAAGATAGAGCCCCCTAAGCCAGATGAGGTTCAGTTAGAGAAGACATGGCTTCACAGAAGCTCCATATTTTGCAGAAGCCATGCAATTCATTAGAAATAGAGGAGGAAGTCCTTGAGAAAGAATATCATACCTCCATAGGAACCTTGTGTTATCTGGTGCAGGGAAATCTCAGTTAAATATGGGAAATCATATTTAAATGTTATTTAAATATGAAAAACTAATAAGTAGTAAACAGTGTAATCAGTAGTAAACAGATCTTTAGTGAAGTACTCTGAAGGAAAACAGTGAAAGTAAAAACAGTAGCAGATGAAAATTATATTGTAATATTCTAACATAAATTGAATGACTTAGTGAAGCTTGAAACTCTGAAGAAAACTACAAGGCATAGATTCAAGAATGCAGATGAGATGGCCAAATAATTGGAGCAGGTGAAACTGGGCCTGGTAAATCTCAGGGAAGAAATTGAAGAAAAATATAGTAAACTTCACTAGTTTACAAGGAGCATAAAGAAGATTGGGTAAGGGTCATAAGAAATATAAAAAGCAGATAAAGCAAGTATGGATATAACAGCTAGCTAGGAAAGTATAGACAGAAAAGACATGCAAAAGAGAGCCAACATATACATTATTGGACACATTAAAGAAGAAAACCAAAACAATGGAACAGAAGAAATATTTATACATAAAATTCTAGGAGAATTTCCTCAAGAAGGAAACCTATTCTGCATAGTGTAAAAGGATGTGTTATAGTCAGAGAAAATTGCCCTAGGCATTCAACTCTAAAAAATTCAACTGTGATAATATATTAGTGACATTGAATTTCAAAGATAAAGAAGCTATTTTGGGGCAACTAGACAAAATGATCCAGAGGTAAAACAAAACTGATATCAGATTTCTCTACAGTTACATTCAGTGCTAAGAGACAATATCTAGAAAGTTTTCAAAGAAAAGACAGTATGAGTCAAGGACTTGATATAAATTACTGGAAAATGTAAAATTAGCTAATCAAGAAATGACAGGAGGAACTTCAGTCACAAGATTGGAGATCTCGGCTTACTGACATTCTCCCTGGGTCAGTGTGGATCATTGAACATACACTTTTACTGTCCTCCTGCCCAGCATCCTGTGAAATGACAAGAGAATACATTAGTAATTGTGTAGAAAAACAAGCAAGATTGCCCTTATGGAACTTAAAATATTTGAGGGAATTCCTGTGAGTTAGAAAGCAGGTAGGATTAGATCCAACCAAAAGAAACCACAACCTATAAGATAGCAGCAACTTGAGTCTCAAAGTATGTATTTTGAGGCAAACAGTACATGATCAATTGGGGATGAAACAGCTGGACAGTTTCCAGTTTGACTGAGTAGCACTGGACTGTGATCATTATTAACACGTCAAGTGTTCAGTGTGGACATTGGAGCTGGACAGATAAAGTACTGGAGAGCTGCTGCAGCACCCTTCACAGCATTATGTCTCACCTTGCCCTACCCAGTCCCTTGAGGTAGACTGTATATGCAACAGGCAGATGAATAGGGATTCTCAGATACGAAGAAGACTAAAACAGTAATGCCCAAATCCAAATATTTGAAGATAATTTAGTACTGTGAGACATGAGATACTGAACTCAACAAATTAAGACTTAAAAACAGCTTGTAGTGTGAACTGAAGACATCTTTAAGATTAAGTGATTAGAGCAATTCAGGAGGCTATTGCATCCATGAAAAGGAAATATACAGAAAAAGTATAAATTAAAGATTTGATAGCGAAATAAAAAAAATCTTGGTAAATAGATTAAAAAGCAATGTGGACATCCTCACCTCTAAATGATTACTAAATTGTTAAGTTTCTCTCTGAAATTATGAGAGAAAAATTAAACAAAGAAAAGGACCTGAAGTTCGAATATGCACCTGATAGTTATAGAAAGAGAATGGAAGCCAAAAAACAAACAAACAAACAAAAAACCCACTCAAGGTAAAAATGAAGAAAATTATCAGAACTGAAGAAAGATACTTTTCAGAATGAAAGAAATTCCTAGTACAAATCAGGAGAAATGAAAAAAGAATATCCCTGCCTAGATACTTCCTTAATGATATTTCAGAATCAAGAAAGAGAAAATCCTATAAGTTACAGAGAGAAAACTGGTTACCTTCGAGGGTAAGCAAGGATCAGACTCCCAGGTGGCACTAGTGGTAAAGAAGCCTCCTGCCCATGCAGGAGACACGAGAGACGTGGGTTTGTTTCCTGGGTCAGGAAGACCCCCTGAATGAGCAAGTGGCAATGCGCTCCAGTATTCTTGCCTGGAAAATTCCATGGACAGAGGAAAGTGGCGGGCTACAGTCCATGGGATCACAAAGAGTCAGACATGACTGAGCACAAATGCACAACATACACAAAAATCAGTTTAACATGAGGATTTTTGGATGTTGCTGGGAGGTAGGGTAATGGGTTAGACAACACTACTTAGAAAGCTTTATAATAATTTCTTCAGATTTTATGAGGAGGAAATTAATTTTGAACCCACCCTAACTCTAGCCAAACTTGTGTTCATGTTATAAAGTAAAATAAGATACTTTCAAATTAAAAGACAATTGGGGATAGGTGTGAGGAATAAGTGGCTCTCCATTATTTATTTGATTTTAGAAATTAAATACCTATCCTGACAGAGTAGACTCAAGATTTCTTGAGGGAAGAGATACTGTGGATTGCATAGTTTAATAAGCCATTGGATTTTCAAAACATTTCTCAGAGATAAAAAATTAAAAGGAAAGCGTAAACTGATGAACAGCAAAGTTTCCTGGCGTGATTAAAACTTGTTATTTGATAATCGACCCTCATTGAAACTAGGTATCTTACCAGGAACAACCAAGCTGAAGGAGTAAAATTATTTCTATTTTGTGTCCTGTTTGTTCTAAGATAATGAGAAAGAATCATAAGCTAGTGCAATATCTTCCTCTGTCTTTGAGTTTGGCCTGCTGTGCAAGAAAGAGCTACCAAATAAAGATGTTTATGCTTCTCTGATAACAAATGAGAATAGCCATATCAAAAAGAAAGTTAAATATCCCCCAAAGGAAAGAGAAACGCCCTTTGTAGTCAGTCATATGAAGTAGAACCATAAGGGCTAGATAACAAAGACTGAACAAAATGAGTATGAATCTGTGAACTTAAGAAAATGAAAATACGCTCACATTATGTGTGTCCCTCAGCAATGTATGGATTGCTTTTCGTGATATAATTGGATTGCTTGGATATAATGGATTGCTTTTCATGATATAATCATTTAAGATTAAAGTTTTCTTCTAAGTGCCAGGAACATGATGACATCGTAGTTTTTGAACCGTGCTCCCCAAGATGTTACCCTTGGGAATTACAGATTTTCATTTTAATTTATAGAAGTCTGCCAGAAACCTGGGAAATGGCAAGTGAGTGAATCTTTAGTGGTAGGTAAAGATTTGGAGGTGCTAAAATAGAATTTTTCTTTTTGAGATGAAATACTAATTTTAAAATAAGCTTTATAATTATTTAGTTTTTGAATTAAAAACAATACCAAAAATAATAAACAGCAGAAGTAGTTTGATAGGAGGAGAGAACTGAACATATAATGGCTAGTATTTGTGCTTTAGCAACAACAAAAAATAGATGTTTTATGTATACAATTTATTATTTAAGCATAAATGCCACTTGTATTCAGTCTCTGATTACCAACTTGTACTTATGTATTCTTTGAAATAGAATTTGTTTCTTATTTATTGTCCTGTGACCAATGGCTGTTTTCTCAGAGATATTTTTGTAAAAATAATCTTGAGTTGAAAGAATGGAAGAGTCAGGGTTGGCTTTTGAAGATGAATTGCTTGACATACCTCAAAGAAAATTAAATTTACAGTACTGTGTTAAAAGGAGGCAAGATTCATCATATCATAGAAGTCAGCCCAAAGATGGATTGCTGCAAATGTCTTTTTGTATGTTTGTTTTGGTAAAAACATAACTGGGAGAATTTTGTAAAATAAATGCAAAATGATGAATAAGCTACATCACTCTTATTCACGTATCTTCTCTTTTATTAAATGGTAGCAAGAGGAATAGAATGCTTGCCTAGAATGGAAAGGCCTTCTCAGGTGGCACTAGTGGTAAAAAACCCACCCTGCCAATGCAGGAGACATAAGAGATGTGAGTCCAATCCCTGGGTTGGGAAGATCCGCTGGAGGAGGGCATGGCAATCCAATCCAGTATTCTTGCCTAGAGAATCCCATGGACAAAGGAGCCTGGCAAGCTATAGTCCATAAGGTCTCAAAGAGTCAAGACAGGACTGAAGCAACTTAGCATGCACGCACTAGAATGGAAAAAAGGG
The DNA here is from genome assembly GCF_054371585.1 of Giraffa tippelskirchi. Taxonomy (NCBI): domain Eukaryota; kingdom Metazoa; phylum Chordata; class Mammalia; order Artiodactyla; family Giraffidae; genus Giraffa; species Giraffa tippelskirchi. Next base: position 139,093,515 of record NC_137284.1, read on the forward strand.
AGTTTTTATAAGGAGGATATGGTCACTGTTTACCCACAGATTATGATCAGTGTTAAATCAGTAACTAAATTATTACTTGGTTTATTTGGTAAAAATTATGCAGCTCAAGAAAGCATAAAACTCCTTAACCCAACATATTTTATTCTCACTGGGGAAAAAAAGAAAAGGAAACCTGGAAAGGTATTTTGAAATCCATCCTGAATCTCTTCCACATGGTGAGCAGAGCAGGATTTTAATAAATTAATAAGTGCATATAATAATCAGGGATGATACTTGGTATTATTAAGACAATGTTCAGTTTTTTTAGATTCTAAAACTACACACATTGGTTTCATTTTAGCTCATACGACAGGAACAGACTAAAACTATTCAACCTGTTGCCTTGTTCTGTAGATGTGTATGGACTCGGAAAAACATATGATCTACACCTTTGGTGGTAGAATTTTGACATGTAATGGCAGTGTAGACGACAGCAGAGCCAGTGAACCACAATTCAGTGGATTGTTTGCTTTCAACTGTCAATGTCAAACCTGGAAACTTCTTCGAGAGGACTCCTGTAATGCTGGTCCTGAGGACATCCAGTCTCGGATAGGACACTGCATGCTATTCCACTCAGTAAGAATATTCTGTACATTGTCTTATGTTATTTTGTCATGTATCTCGCAATAGGAAAAGAAGTGAGGCAATCAAATTCTTCTGAAGAGAGCAAAACTTCATTAGAAATAAATAAGTGTTGACAATGATAAGGAAAAACAAAACTACCTTTATCAATGAACTGTTTGTTAATTATATTTCCTATCAGCCTAATAATTCCTAAGTAGTTATCTCAGCCACTTTTATGACTGACTTCACTGCTTATATGTTGTAGCTATTTCTCTTTTTTACATACCTTTCTACTTACTGTTTTCTCCTCGTATCTAGAAGGTTGATTTATTAAATGTTTTTATTTTCCCCTTTGCTACTCTCCATTAAGTGCAAAGAATTAAGAATTGACTCCATAGAATTGGAATTAAAATTTATCAGCAAAAACCAGCATACAGACATTTAATTTTTTCAAGTGTTATAATGAAAACATGGGCTCCTGCTATGAACAAAACTTTAAAAGTATACTATGAAAGATTTTTAACATATACCAAAGTGGACAGAACAGTATAATAAATTCCTACGTACTTATTTACCAGTTGCAACAATTTCTATGTCTATTCTTAAATTTTATTGTGTTGGGGTATTAGCAAATTCCAGACATTGTATCATTACAACTATAAGTACCATAGTGTGTCACTAACAGATAAAGACTTTTTAAAAACATAATTGTAGTATGATTATGAAACCCAACCAAAGTAAAAATAATTTCTTTATATCGTTTAATACTGCACTCATTTTTCCCCTGCCATGCTGAAAAATGCTTTTCATAGTTGGTTTATCTAGGTCAGGATCCAGAAAAGGTCTGTGTATTGCATTTGGTTGTTAATAGCTTTTAAATTTCTTTTAATCCATGAGAATACTCCCCCTTCCTTTTTTTTTCTCCTCTGTATACTGCTTATTTGTTTAAGTAAGTCTCATGTGTGCTTTGGAATTTCCCATGTTCTCAGTTTGACTGATTTTTATCATAGTGTCATTTAACATGATCCTCTGTTTTCCATATTTCCTGTGAGCTGGTATTTAGATCCGGAGGCTTAATTTTAGATTCCTCTCCTTTTTTGGGTGGGCCAAAAGGGGAGTTGCAAGTATACTTCACAGCTGGTCCGATTATAAAATATAAAGAGCATTTAATATGTAGTTGTCACAACTTTGGTGATGTTAAAATTGTTCAGGTGGGTTTAGGTGTTATCAACCTGATTGATCAATTATTAAGTTTCCTGTCAACTTTTTATCTAGTGGCTTTAGCAGTCACTGATAGTCATAGACTAAATTTTAGTAGGGTTTGATAACTGGTCATTTTTCTAAATACCTTGTTTCTTTATTAACTGATTCTGCTATAAAAACTTATCCTCATTAACTAATTGGCTACTCTAATATGTAAACCACACAGGATAGGTAATATAAATATTTTTATTCTTTGCCTCTATCATCTTTTCATTTTAATGAGCTGCGGCTCCAAAATTTACCAATGAGTTTTTCATAAGTATTATTATAAACTCGTGGGAAAAAATAAATAAATAAATAAACTCGTGGATTTTTATATACTTGATGTTTTTAACTCAGTGATGTCATTATTCTTTTTGATTCCCTAATCTTTCTCATCTTTGACCAGTGGGAGTACCCATCTCCCAGTATACCTTTGGATATATACACACACATATATACATATGTCTTTTTTAGTAAGAGAAAAAAAAATAATGAGTTCATACTGATATATCCAAGTTAAATTTAAGATTATAGAATTTAAAATTTTATATCTTTGTTTTTGTGAAGCTTTATGGTTAAAATCCTACTTCCTGATGATGATGTGTTACTTGCTCTTTCTATAATAGTTTACTGAATAGCAAAGCTAATAGAATCACTGAAAGCTGTTTAAGATTGCTTTCTGATTATTTTTCTGTTTAGGATATAGCCCACTAGGGATAGGTAGTCAAAAAACAAGAATTAAAATCACTAGAAATACTACTACTTGTCTGCATGATCATGTGTCCAATTGTATCTTTGTAAATAAGTTTTGTATATAGGCTTACTTGTTTCTTTTTTTTTTCAAATTTCAGACATTAATTTTTCTTTTAATTTTATTTTCTAATTAAGTAAAAACATTTACATAGTTCTCAAGGCAAAACTGTCAGTATGCTGTTGGAGAGATATGGTTATTATCCCTGTCTTTCTGTTCTGTTCCTTTCCCTGTGGCTAATTATCTAGTATTAGTTTCCTTTGTTTGTTTTTGAAGAAAGAAACAAACAGAACATACATTCCTTTTTCTCCTTCCATACACAGAGGTAGCACCCTATATGCATTATTCTGCACCTTGTTGTTTTTTTTACCTCAATAAGATATCCTAGCGATATCCCTTAGCAGTATATGCAGAGCTTCCTTTTCCACTTTATACCAGTACAGTAAGTACTTCACTGCATGGAATCTCTCATAAATTACTTCTCTAGAGGCTTAAATTTTAAAAGAATTATTCTGAATTCTTTGTGAAAATGACTTTTTTTCTTCTTTCTCTTTTTTTTTTATTTTACAGAAAAATCGTTGCTTATATGTATTTGGTGGCCAGCGATCGAAGACCTATTTGAATGATTTCTTTAGTTATGATGTGGATTCTGATCATGTGGACATAATATCAGATGGTACCAAGAAAGACTCTGGAATGGGTAAGGCAATTAGTGATTCTTCTCTCTTGTCTTAATTACTTCAGGTAGAAGACTATAACCCGTTAGCTTTTCTTTCTAACCATTCTTAATGCTTTTCCCATTTGTTTAATCGAAGTAATTCTGATTAAGAGGAAAAAAGTCTCTACCAGCTAAATTATTTAATTCAATCTGTTTGAAAATGCTATATGAATTATATGCAGATTTGTAAAGGGATTATTTATATGTGTACTTGTGAAGGGTGATTATAAGAATTAATAACTTTTAAAAACCATATGATCCTGTATTTGCTAGTTCTTTCCACCTTCCATTTTCACTAAGGTGACTTATATGTTAGGCACATATAGTAGAGTATGTCTTTGTTCTTGAGGGAAGATTTCACATTGTTCATTGGTAATGCCTTATAACTTTACACTCTCAGCATCCAGAAAGTTATTCTCCTGATTGAGATAATCCCAGTTTATACATAATTATTAATAGTGTCCCATTCATTCTCAAAAGTGTCTTATTTTGGACAACTTACATAGTTACCCTGCTTAGTAGTCACTTTGCCTGCATTTAGTATACACAAAATAATGATATTTGTTTAAGACTCAGTGGTTTAAAGTGCCTAATTAAAGCAATAGAGTAAGAAATTAGATTAGCTTGCTTTTCCTTTTATCTATTTGTTTTTGCTTTTCCTTTTACTATTTATTATATATATATTTATAATAGTTGCTTATATTTAGGAAGCATTTAAAAAACCAAAAACAAAAGCTAACACCATAATAAAAAAGTACATGCGAGGCAGTCTGACCCTCAGGATCTTTCTCCCATACTTCCTATTGGGCAGAGGCTAGAACTTCATATCCTGGGGAAATAGAGGCTCTGTGGAAGCAGAGAAAACAGGGTGTAAAGTAGGAGAATTAAGTCCATGTACTGATTAGTGGAACTTCTAACCCTTTCTCTGCTCTTAGGATACTAGGCATGTGTCTTCTACAGAAGTTTAGTATCACCTTCTCTAGAGGAAATATGTGGCCTCATAGAAAAGATTTCCAGATACCATTGTTTGGAGATACCTGCCCCCACTAAAATATCTGATCTTTCTGGCTAGCCCCCAGTACAGTGGTTACTTTCATGGCCCAGTTCCCCTATGGTGTTCCCCGTTGTACACATGCTATTTTCAGTTAAATTTTATTTCTTCACTGTAAATGAACTGTCAGTTAATGATCAAGATCAATTTTCTTAGAGAAAAGGATATTGCATCCATAAAACAGTAATAGGATGCAATGAAAGACCAGAGACTAAGAAAGACCTTTTGGAAATAAATTTTGTTAAAAAGTAGAAGAGTTGTAAGACATTTCCTGAGAAATAGACAAAGAGACAGAGATGGTGGAAATTGGAGAAAATAAGGACCTTAGAAAATCAGTATAAGAGGTCCGGTGTTGAACTAATAAGAGTTTCTCTAACTATGGAGAGCAAGGAGAATGTAGGAGACTAGATTATAAAACGAAGGACTAACAGAAAATTTCCCTAAACTGAGAAGTATTGGTCTGCAGCTTATAAATGGCCCTTTGCGATGTCAGTACCTTGAATTAAAAAAAAAATAAAAACAAAAACCTTCTCAGTCAGATGACACATCATTGCTCATTGTGGAATTTTACATATCAGTCATAAAAAGAATATCTGAAAAGCTACCAGTGTAAAATGAGGTCACATTCAAAGAAATAGGTCTTAGAATGCTAGAAATTTTCAGCAACATTGGAAGCTATAAGGGGAAACAAGATCTTAAAAATTCTGAGGGAAAATTATCATCAACCTGGAATTCTATTTCTAGCCAAACACCAAAGAAACAAGAGGGAAGAAATGGTATTTTCAGATATACCAGGTTTATCAGTGGGGTATGTATATGTTTGCAGGTAACAGAAAACCAAGAGAATGGCTTAAATCGGTCATCTTTTCTCTCACAGGATGAGAAATCCACATGTAGGTAATCTGGGACTGATGTAGTGACTTGAGAAATGTCATAAATGCTCTCAGGTTCTTTTTGATCTGTTTTTCTATTTTTAACTGGTGGTAACCTCATGGTGGCAAGTTGACTGACAGACCTCTAACATCATGTCTTCATTCCAGATAGGAAAAAAGGAAGGAGAGCAAAATGTGCCCAGAAAGCTCCCTACTGACATTTCATTGACTAGAACTGTGAAACCTGGCTTCAGGAGAGTCTGGGAAAGCAAGCATTTAGCTTTTCCAGTCTTTGTATAGTATACAGAGTACGGAATTTGGAAATGGCTATTGGATCATGCAGTTAACAGTGTCTGCCACACAAGATTTAAAAAATGATAGATCTTTAATGCACTCTTTTTCGGAAGTTAGTACGTCACATATACTAACAAAAGAGAGTAAAAGTAGTTAAAAAGAAAACATTCTGAGAACTGAGGAAAAGAGAATCTAACACAGGAAAGCAGTGAAGGGCCATCCCAACATGATACCTGCACAGCAAATGTATGAGCACCCAGTTCATACTGGAGCAGGAGGACATAGGAAAATAGACCTCTCCTCCTCACCAAAAAGTGGGGTTGACTAAAAGTAGATAAAAGATAAAAATAGACTAAATAGATGTTTAAGCAACTGAAATAAAAAAGGTATTAATCAGTAATATCTGATATAAGAGGATAGGAACACAGTAGGAAAAGAAAATATTTTTAAAAAGCAGACATCATCATAGTACAGTTTTTGGCTCTACAATGAGCAGTATTCCCCTCTTCATAATAATGCAAAAACTAAAATCAATTTAACCAAAAATTGGGATAGAATTTAGTGGGAAGATAGCATCAGTGTAGTAAAATTCTTTGTCTACAATAACAGGAATTCGGTAGGTGCTGATATTATGTAAAACTATGGAAAGAAATGGGCTTCCCTTGTGGCTCAGCTGGTAAAGAATCCGCCTGCATTGTGGGATACCTGGGTTGGGAAGATCCCCTGGAGAAGGGAACAGCTCCACTCCAGTATTCTGGCCTGGAGAATTCCATGGACTGAAATTCCATAGAAAGAAATACTCTAAGAAATGACTAATAACATTATTTATCATGTCTAAAATTGTCTATCCTGTTTACTCATTTATTTTCTACTACCATAGGATAATGTGGAGGTATATGATTTAATCTTTGATTTCCTCTAGCTTTTAAAACTTAGTCTAATTTTCCATTAAAATTACCAGGAAGATGGAGGTAATAATCCTCTACAATTCTGACACAGCTCTACCTGAAAAAAAGGTAGTGAAAATAGTAATTGATTTGATAGGTATGTGTTAAAAACTTCTACATGCTGGCTCATGCTAGACTAGGGATACATTGGAACTAGATGATCATGGTCTCTCAGAGTGCTTATAATCCACCTAGTAAATAATGTTCTGATGGATTATAGTTGTTCAGTTGCTAAGTTGTGTCCAACTCGTTGTGACCCCATGAACTGCAGCTTGCCGTCCCTGTCCTTTACTCTCTCTTAAAGTTTGCTCAAACTCATGTCCATTGAGTGGATGATGCTATCCAACCATCTAATTCTCTGCCACCTGCTTCCGCTGCCCTCAATCTTTTGATCATCAGGGTCTTTTCCAATGAGTCGGCTCTTCACATTAGGTGGCTAAAGTATTGGAGCTTCAGCTTCAGCATCAGTCCTTCTGATGAATATTCAGAGTGGCTTTCCTAATGGCTATTCTTGATTTAGACCCTAAGGCCAGTTGCTAAGCATCAGTTCAGTTCAGTTCAGTCGCTCAGTCATGTCCGACTCTCTGCGACCCCATGAATTGCAGCACGCCAGGCCTCTCTGTCCATCACCAACTCCCGGAGTCCACCCAAACCCATGTTCATCGAGTCGGTGATGCCATCCAACCATCTCATCCTCTGTCATCCCCTTCTCCTCCCGCCCCCAATCCTACCCAGCATTACGGTCTTTTCCAATGAGTCAACCCTTCGCATGAGGTGGCCAAAGTATTGGAGCTTCAGCCTCAACATCAGACCTTCCAATGAACACCCAGGATTGATCTCTTTTAGGATGGATTGATTGGATCTCCTTGCAGTCCAAGGGACTCTCAAGAGTCTTCTCCAACACCACAGTTCAAAAGCATCAATTCTTTGGCGCTCAGCTTTCTTCACCATCCAACTCTCACATCCATACATGACCACTGGAAAAACCATAGCCTTGACTAGACGGACTTTTGTTGGCAAAGTAATGTCTCTGCTTTTAAACATGCCATCTAGGTTGGCCATAACCTTCCTTCCAAGGAGTAAGCGTCTTTTAATTTCATGGCTGCAGTCACCATCAGCAGTGATTTTGGAGCCCCAAAAAAGTAAAGTCTGACACTGTTTCCCCATCTATTTCCCATGGAGTGATGGGACCAGATGCCATGATCTTAGTTTTCTGAACATTGAGCTTTAAGCCAACTTTTTCACTCTCCTCTTTCACCTTCATCAAGAGGCTCTTTAGTTCTTCTTCGCTTTCTGCCATAAGGGTGGTGTCATCCGCATATCTGAGGTTATTGATATTTCTCCCGGCAATCTTGATTCCAGCTTGTGTTTCTTCCAGCCCAGCGTTTCTCATGATGTACTCTGCATAGAAGTTAAATAAGCAGGGTGACAATATACAGCCTTGACGTACTCCTTTTCCTATTTGGAACCAGTCTGTTGTTCCATGTCCAGTTCTAACTGTTGCTTCCTGACCTGCATACAGGTTTCTCAAGACGCAGGTCAGATGGTCTGGTATTCCCATCTCTTTAAGAATTTTCCACAGTTTACTGTGATCCACACAGTCAAAGGCTTTGGCATAGTCAATAAAGCAGAAGTAGATGTTTTTCTGGTATCTCTTGCTTTTTCGATGATCCAGCGGATATTGGCAATTTGATCTCTGGTTCCTCTGCCTTTTCTAAATCCAGCTTGAACATCTGGAAGTTCACGGTTCACGTATTGCTGAAGCCTGGCTTGGAGAATTTTGAGCATTACTTTGCTAGCATGTGAGATGAGTGCAATTGTGCGGTAGTTTGAGCATTCTTTGGCATTGCCTTTCTTTGGGATTGGAACAAAAACTGACTTTTTCCAGTCCTGTGGCCACTGCTGAGTTTTCCAAATTTGCTGGCATATCGAGTGCAGCACTTTCACAGCATCACCTTTGAGAATTTGAAATAGCTCAACTGGAATTCCATCACCTCCACTAGCTTTGTTCGTAGTGATGCTTTCTAAGGCCCACTTGACTTCACATTCCAGGATGTCTGGCTCTAGGTGAGTGATCACACCATCGTGATTATTTGGGTCGTGAAGATCTTTTTTGTACAGTTCTTCTGTGTATTCTTGCCACCTCTTCTTAATATCTTCTGCTTCTGTTAGGTCCGTACCATTTCTGTCCTTTATTGAGCCTATCTTTGCATGAAATGTTCCTTTGGTATCTCTAATTTTCTTGAAGAGATCTCTAGTTTTTCCCAATCTGTTGTTTTCCTCTATTTGTTTGCACTGATCGCTGAGGAAGGCTTTCTTATCTCTCCTTGCTATTCTTTGGAACTCTGCATTCAGATGAGAATATCTTTCCTTTTCTCCTTTCCTTTTCGCTTCTCTTCTCTTCCCAGCTATCTGTAAGGCCTCCTCAGACAGCCATTTTGCTTTTTTGCATTTCTTTTCCATGGGGATTTTCTTGATCCCTGTCTCCTGTACAATGTCACGAACCTCTGTCCTAAGGGATTTGATCTAGGTCATACCTGAATGGTCTAGTGGTTTTCCCTACTTTATTCAATTTAAGTCTGAATTTGGCAATAAATAGTTCTAATTTATGAACTATTGAACTTATGAGAAAAATTGAACCTAGCTAAGTACTATCTCATTAATATTCAACTAGATAATGATACAGCAAGGGTTTAGAAGTTGAGATGCAGAGAAGGGTTTTTGTTTTTTTGAGGTGCAAAGGTTTTTTTGTTTTTTGTTTTCTTGACCATACTAAAGTACTCCCTGAGATTAAAAGGAAAAAGTGGCGAAGTGATAGTGGTAAAGATTCAGCAAAAAAAAATGCACTATGACAGTAAATAGGCTTTAATGACTATCATTTTATCGAAGGTGAGGCAAGTTATGTGAAGTAAGGTTGGAGAAATTGTTAAGCCTGATTATTCAGTGCCTTGTACGGTACAAATACAAGAAATTTGGGGTTTTTTCCCCTAAATAATATAGAAGGTTATTGAAAGGTTTAATGCTAAGGGCTTTTTTGTTGTTGTTTTAATTGAAGTGTAGTTGATTTACAGTGTTCTGTTAGTTTCTGGCATACAGTTGATTTAATTTTCTATAGTATGTGTATATTCTTGCCACCTCTTGCCAAGAATACACACATACTATAGAAACTAGCGTGCTGCAGTCCTTGGGGTCGCAGAGTCACACACGACTGAGCGAGTGAACTGAATTGAGTATGTATGTATACATATTTATGTGTGTATATATATATATTCTCTTTTCAGATTCTTTTCCATTGTAGTTATTATAAGATACTGAATGTAAAGTTTTCTGTACTATACAGTAGGACCTTGTTATTTATCTATTTTACATATAGTAATTTGTATCTACTAATCCCAAATACTTACTTTATCCCTCCACCCCCATTCTTTCCCCTTGGTAATCATTAGTTTGTTTTGTCTGTGTGCCTGTTTCCGTTTTGTAAATAAGTTTGTTTGTGTCGTATTTCAGGTTCCACATGTAAGTGATATCTTACGGTTTTTGTATTTCTCTGTCTGATTTACTTCACTTCAGATGATAATCTCTAGGTCCATCTGTGTTGCTGAAAATGAATGCTAGAGTTTTGATCTGATTAAAGTTTTGAAAATATCATTCTTTTGTCTAAATGTACATTTTCCAAGTGTTTAATAATGACAGTATGCCTGTAAATTACATTGTCCAAAGGTTATGTGTATATCCTTTAACTGAAGATTTTTATGGCAGAGTTGGGCATCTGGTTAGAACCTGCCTAAAACTGTTGCCATTATTACTTAGAGTTGTGAAACCTCACTGGCTCTGCTGGCATATTAGAGTGAAACTGAAATTACTTTCTTTTCATTTTTCTTTCTTATTTTTTCCATCTCTCCCTTTCTCCTTTCCTTAGATCACTTCCTTCCATCCCTCCTACCTTTACTCCTCTCTCTTCCTTCCCATTTTCCCCTTCTTCTCTGCTCCCTTCTTTAAGTGCCCTTTTTTCTCTCTCTTTGTCTGTCTTCCTGGTACATCCTCCACTCCTCCCCTAAGAGGGGCTTCTAAACGGTGGCCAGGATTGAGAACCACTCTTCTAGCTCTCCAGAGCCTATCTCAGTCCTTAATAAAGTAAGCCTGGACAGATTACTTAATGTTACCCCTTATTTTGCACTTCTATAAGTGACCCAAATTATATTTTAAGTAAAATGGTATCTCATTTATAGCCACTCTAGGAGTAGACGTGGATTGACACTAGTTTGGGCTGATGTTATTGTTGGGTACCTCAGTTTTCACAAGTGTATGTCAATACTGCCTACAGGTTCATTGATCTATCCAGTAATCAAGTCATATTAGTTTTACCTCCATCTTCTCTCTGTTCTCACTGCTATTTCACTAGTTTGGACTGCCAACACCTGTTTGACCTCTGTCTCTAGTGTTCTTCTTCCTGTGTATCCCATCCCTCCCCCAACCCATTCTTCACACTTTGAGCAGAATGCAACTGTTTCTGTGTTACCAATTAAGTACAGAACCTTATACTTTAACATTTATTCAACAAATATCTTTTGGTCACCTTCTAGGTGCCAGATAATCTAAGCACTAGGGATAAAACTATAAATAAGAGCTCTGACTTCATGGATCTTATAGTTGTGCATAGGGAAGAAAAAGAAGTAGATTAACTCCTTACCTTTTGATTAGTACTAATAAGATAAGAAAATACCCTTATTTTTTGGCCATGTGACACAGTTTGTGGGATCTTAGATCCCGAACCAGAGATCGAACCCAGACCCCCGCCAGTGAAAACTCCAAGTCATTATCACTAGACCACCCCAGGATTCCCAGAAAATCTTTTAAAAATATAAACCTGATCATTTTTTTCTCCCTTGCTTAAGATGTTTTTTTTTAATTGTTCTTCTTTGCCCTCAGATTAAGTCTAAACTCAGCCTAACTCACAGATTCCTTTACGATATGCCTCAACTTAGGTAGTTCCCCATTCTTGATATCCACTCTCACCTTGCCACCAATTCTTTTTTTTTCATGACCACTGAATATTAATTATCGATGGCATATTTTTTCATGCGTTTGTGTTTTTTCCCATAGTGTTCTCCCTACCTAAGTCACTCTTTCCTCCTACCTCCAAAGTGTAGCTGATTTTTGCTCATCTTTCAGATCTTAGTTTATAGAGCATTGTCTCCTGAAATTCTTTAACTCCTCAAACCCAGGTTAGGGATTAGAGCATATTGTTTTAACCTTAGTTGTTAACATGATTCTGAATATTCATCTGGCAGTATAATCTTGACTCTGCTTTTCAAAACCTGAAAAAAAAAAACTGCTGAAATACACAGACTTTATTCAGGATTTCTTACAAGAGTATTCAATTTTTTCAGTACTCTTAGTCTAAAATTTTTTTCACTGGCTTAAGTTAGACCCATTAGAAGACCTCATGTCAGAACTATGGTATGTGTATTGTCATCCCATAGTTACTTTTAGCTGATTTTTATAAGTCTGTTTAAATTTTAATTTTATCTTACTAGATAATTACTTATTTTGTAAGCCATTCAGAGTCATTTTAAGGACAAGACAGAGTACTATTTAAACTTCTATATTATTAAGTATTCTTAGAAAATACCAATTTTATTATATGGATGCTCTGTAGTATATTTAAACATTCTATTTATTAACTGTTCTTCTAAACCTGTTACATTATTATAGCTAATTAGTATAATTTGAGGTGGACTTAACACGTAATTGCTATGTTTCTGTGATTCAGTAATGTGAGTTATTTGATTAAAACTGCTTTTATGTTAGCTTCAAATTGTATTGTTTACAGTCATAGAAGAAATTTGTATGAACTGTTGAGACCACCAATTAGAGATAGTATATCTAGTTATAAAATTACTGCTTCTTGTTATAATTTCTTATTGTGTCAGATACTGTAAAATCTTAAATGATTGCTATTTATAATTACTTAAATGAATTAACTCAGATTTAGCATTTTAAGATCTGAAGAAACATCAACTGGTTTTTTTTTTTCAACTCTTAATTTTTTTAACTAGAGTATAACAGTTTTATGTTTTCCTTAGAAGGAAATTACAATTTAAATCAGTGGATTGACAGCTGCTTAGAAAAAAAGGATTTACTGGTATTGTGTCTAACACATACATAATTACATCAAAATTCAGCACATCACAAATTTGAGTTTATTTCTGAATAACTTTTGGCAATAGGTCTGTGAACACAGGGGGTTTAGCAGACTTCCCATATGTAAGCTCTGTTTAACACTAATTGAAAATTATGTTTAGAAGATCTGTCACACAACCAGAACTTTATGGTTTGCTCTAGAAACTCAGCTGACAGTAATGGAACTACTTTCTCATATCTGTTTTTTTTATTCAAGGTAACAAACATATATTGTGTCTTCATCATTTGCCAGATACTAAATAGGACATTGATGATACAGAACTCTTACAAACATCTAGTTCCTGTTCTATAGTAATTAGTGTGTTTACTTGTTGTGTTCCTTAAATTCTGTCGACTCTATTTTCCCACATCTGCCAGTGTTTATTCCATTCTGTCCTAACCATAGTGGCAGATTGTTATAATTGAAAGAATAGTGAATTCAGAATCAGAGGATTTGATCTTTCTTCATCTGGGTCTGCCACTCATCCTTCTGTAGCTTTGGCAAAATTGTGTAATTTCTCTGGACCTGATTGTTCATCTGAAAACAAGGGGATTGGACCAGTTGATCTTAAAGGCTCATCATCTAGCTCCAAAATTTTGACAGTTAAATTTTGTTCCTTTTTGCTGTTATCAGGCTGTGAAAATAAAAAATGAGGGCTGTGTTAGTCATGTCTGCAAGATTTGATTTATCTATAAACATATTTTCATGAAAACTTTAAATGCAAAATCTTACTGATTTTTCAGCCTGGGAATGTGCGTATTGACATTGGTGTTTTGTTTTTCTTTAATCTTTGTGTGTGTGTGTGTGTGTAAGTTCCTCTATTTTTGACCCTTTTATTCTTGCTGCTAAGTTGCTTCAGTCGTGTCTGACTCTGTGCGACCCCACAGACGGCAGCCCACCAGGCTCTGCCGTCCCTGGGATTCTCCAGGCAAGAACACTGGAGTGGGTTGCCATTTCCCTCTCTTTTACCCTTACCAGTTAACTAAATAAGGCCAGCTCAGCAGTATGGAGAAGACTCTGAAACTAATGTTTTGCTGTCATTTACACAGATTAGTTAGGAGATGGGCATGCCTATTTTTAATGTAACTAGGCTTCATTGCTTTCTGTTTAGCATCTTTTGTATTAGGTGTGCCATTATTCTGATAAATTGGATTATGTACTTTTTTTCTTCTCAACATTACTGGTGGTAATAACTTTCCATAACTTCCCCCTTTCACTCTTGCAGGGGTGTTTTTGCTAGTTATAAGCTTATAAAGGTATTTCATATTTTCAATATAAAATTTAGCTCATTTGGGACTTCCCTGATGAGGCAGTGGATAAGAATCAGCCTGCCAGTGTAGGGGACACGGGCTCAATCCTTGGTCTGGGAGGATTCCACATGCTGGAGAGCAACTAAGCCCATGTGCCACAACTGTTGAGCCCACGCTCTAGGGCCTGCAAGCCACAATTACTGACCCTGTGTGCTACAACTTCTGAAGCCCGTACTCCTGGAGCCTGTGCTCCACAGCAAGAGAAGCGACTGCCATGAGAAACCTGTGCACTGCAACGAAGAGTAGCCACCACTTGCCATAACTAGAGAAAGCCTGCATAAAACAGTGAAGAACCAGTGCAGCCAAAAGTTAAAGAAAAAAAAAAAGAATTTAGCTCATTTGATAGTAAATGTGAATTAAAGTTCACCTGTAAAAACAAACATTCAAGAACAATAAAGACAATTTCGAAAATGAAAGGTAATGTACTACTACAAAGTATTTAGAAAGCTACAATTTTGTGCAGATTAATGGAATGGAATACAACAGATACTATAAAATATACCTAATTACATATGAGAATTTAGTATATAGTAAAGTGGCATTTCCAGTGAGTGAAGGAAAATAGATTATGCAATAAATGACACTGAGGTGTCACTTAAGACCTGACAAGCAAAAAGCAAAATCCTAACTCTAATTGATGTCTCAGTTCAGTTCAGTCGCTCAGTCGTGTCCGACTCTTTGCGACCCCATGAACCGCAGCATGCCAGGCTTCCCTGTCCATCACCAACTCCCGGAGTCCACCCAAACCCATGTCCATCAAGTTGGTGATGCCACCCAACCATCTCATCCTCTGTCGTCCCCTTCTTCTCCTGCCCTCAACCTTTCCCAGCATCATGGTCTTTTCCAATGAGTCAGCTTGTCGTATCAGGTGGCCAAAATATTGAAGTTTCAACTTCAACATCAGTCCTTCCAGTGAACACCCAGGACTGATCTCCTTTAGGATGGACTAGTTAGATCTTCTTGCAGTCCAAGGGACTCTCAAGAGTCTTCTCCAACACCACAGTTCAAAAGCATCAATTCTTCGGCGCTCAGCTTTCTTCATAGTCCAACTCTCACATCCATACATGACCACTGGAAAAACCATAGCCTTGACTAGACGGACCTTTGTTGGCAAAGTAACGTCTCTGCTTTTTAATACGCTGTCTAGGTGGGTCATAACTTTCCTTCCAAGGAATAAGTGTCTTTTAATTTCTTGGCTGCAATCACCATCTGCAGTGATTTTGGAGCCAGGAAATTAAAGTCAGCCACTGTTTCCACTGTTTCCCCATCTATTTCCCATGAAGTGATGGGCCCGAATGCTGTGATCTTAGTTTTCTGAATGCTGAGCTTTAAGCCAACTTTTTCACTCTCCTCTTTTCACTTTCATCAAGAGGCTCTTTAGTTCTTCTTCACTTTCTGCCATAAGGGTGGTGTCATCTGCGTATCTGAGGTTATTGATATTTCTCCCGGCAATCTTCATTCCAGCTTGTGCTTCCTCTAGCCCAGCGTTTCTCATGATGTACTCTGCATAGAAGTTAAATAAGCAGGGTGACAATATACAGCCTTGACGTACTCCTTTTCCTATTTGGAACCAGTCTGTTGTTCCATGTCCAGTTCTAACTGTTGCTTCCTGATCTGCATACAGGTTTCTCAAGAGGCAGGTCAGGTGGTCTGGTATTCCCATCTCTTTCAGAATTTTCCACAGTTTATTGTGATCCACACAGTCGAAGGCTTAGGCGTAGTCAATAAAGCAGAAATAGATGTTTTTCTGGAGTTCTCTTGCTTTTTCGATGATGCAGTGGATGTTGGCAATTTGATCTCTGGTTCCTCCGCCTTTTCTAAATTCAGCTTGAACATCTGAAAGTTCACGGTTCACGTATTGCTGAAGCCTGGCTTGGAGAATTTTAAGCATTACTTTACTAGCGTGTGAGATGAGTACAGTTGTGTGGTAGTTTGAGCATTCTTTGGCATTGCCTTTCTTTGGGATTGGAATGAAAACTGACCTTTTCCAGTCCTGTGGCCACTGCTGAGGTTTCCAGATTTGCTGGCATATCGAGTGCAGCACTTTCACAGCATCATCTTTCAGGATTTGAAATAGCTCAACCGGAATTCCATCACCTCCACTAGCTTTGTTCATAGTGATGCTTCCTAAGGCCCACTTGACTTCACATTCCAGAATGTCTGCCTCTAGGTGAGTGATTGCACCATCGTGATTATCTGGGTCGTGAAGATCTTTTTTGTACAGTTCTTCTGTGTATTCTTGCCACCTCTTCTAAATATCTTCTGCTTCTGTTAGGTCCATACCATTTCTGTCCTTTATTGAGCCCATCTTTGCATAAAATCTTCCCTTGATATCTCTAATTTTCTTGAAGAGATCTCTAGTCTTTCCCATTCTGTTGTTTTCCTCTATTTCTTTGCTAAGGAAGGCTTTCTTACCTCTCCTTGCTATTCTTTGGAACTCTGCATTCAAATGAGTGTATCTTTCCTTTTCTCTTTTGCTTTTCACTTCCCTTCTTTTCACAGCTATTTGTAAGGCCTCCTAAATGGGGCCTAATCAAACTTAAAAAGGTTTTGCATAGCAAAGGAAATGGTCAACAAAATGAAAAGATCTATGGAATGAGAGAACACATTTGCAAGTGATGCAGCTAACAAGAAATTAATATCCAGAATATGCCAACAGCTCATACAACTCAATGTTGAAAAACAACCCAGTCAAAAAGTGGGCAGAAGACCTGAATAGAAATTTTTCCAAAGAAGACATTCTGATGGCTAACTGGCTGTTAGTCAGTCGTGTCCAACTCTGTGACCCTATGAATGTAGCCTGCCAGGCTCCTCTGTCCATGCTTTCTCCAAGCAAGAATACTGAAATGAGTAGCCATTTCCTTCTTCTGGGGATCTTCCCAACCCAGGGATCGAACCCAAGTCTCCTGATACTTTACCGTCAAAGCCACCAGGGAAGCCCAAAAAGATTCACAGCATTGCTAATTATTACAGAAATGCAAATCAAAACCACAGTGTGGTATTGCCTCACACCTGTCAGAATGGCTATCATCAATATGTCTACAAATAGCAAATGTTGGAGGGGATGTGGAAGAAAGGGAACCCTTGTACTCTGTTGGTGGTAATGTAAATCAATGCAGCCACTATATAAAACAATATGGAGGTTACTTCAAAAGCTAAACATAGGACTATCATATGATCCAGCTATTCCACTCCTGGGTGTATATTTGGAAAAAGTAAAAGCTTTAATTTGCAAAGATACATGAACCCCAGTGTTAAGAGCAACACTATTTATAATAGCCAAGACATGAAAGTAACCCAAGTGCCCGTCAACAGACAGTTAACCTAAGAAGATGGCTAACTGTGTCTGTGTGTGTATAAATATTTTTGTGTGTTAGTTGCTCAGTCGTGTCCGACTCTTTGCGACCCCATGGACTAAATGTAGCTTACCAGGCTCCTCTCAGCCATAAAATAAGAATGAAATACTGCTATTTGCAGCAACATGGATGGACTTAGAGCATATAATGATTAGTGACATGTCAGAGGAAGACAAATACTATATAATATCACTTGTATGTGGAATCTAAAAAAATAATACAAATGAATATATATAGAAAATGAACTTCTGGTTACCTAAAGAGAGAAGGAAGGAGGGACAAATTAAGAATAAGGGATTAACAGATACAAACTATTGTTTATAAACACATAAGCAACAGGGATTTACTGTATAACACCAGGAATTGTGTCCAATATGTTATAATAACCCATAATGGACTACCTGGAGAAGGAAATGGCAAGCCACTCCAGTATTTGTTCCTGAAAAATCCCATGGACACAGTAGCCTGGTGGGCTATTTTCCATGGGCTCACAAAGAGTTGAACATGACTGAGCACACAGCACATATGGAATATAATCTGCAGAGAAAAGAATCACTGTGCTGTACACCTAAAACTAACACAATAAATCAATTTCAATGAAAGTACATAGTAGACGTTTTAAACTGGAGCTACTACTGAAACTGAGTAGGATCTCATTCAACACTTTAAATGTCCCAGATTTAGAAGAAAAGAATGTGGCAGACACTGTCAGTTGCTACCCTATGATCATTAGCTCTTGTTAACCAAACCATGATTTTGTTTACTGACAAGTTGCCTAACCCCAGGAGCTGAATAGTGATTATTCTAAAATAGTCATTTTTATCCTTTGCCAGATTATTTCATTTTCCCTGCCTTCCACGTGATACAGTTCTGGCCAATGAACACAAGGAAAGGCTCCAGGAGGACATTTGCAAAAACTATTTTCCAGAAGAAAACATGCTGAAAGAGTCCTTTCCCTGTCTGGTTTGAATACTTTATAAGACAATGTGATGCTTAGAGCTGGTACTGGCAACTTGAAAAGAGTGGAAAACCAAGAGAATTCTGAGAATGTTAACCTAGCATTAATATTTGGTTGAATTGCTGAAACCATTCTGGAACTATGTACTTGCAAAAATTTATTTTAGGAACAAATTTATAATTATTCAGGTTTTCTGTTACTTGAAGCTGAAAATATTATAACAAATAGAGAATTTGTGGAAACCTGTTTTTGTTAAATTTCATATTTCTGTGACAGTCGCTCAGTTGTGTCCGCCTCTTTACAACCCTGCCAGGCTCCTCTGTCCATGGAATTCTCTAGGCAAGAATACTGGAGTAGGTATTCCCTTCTCTAGGGGATCTTCCCAACCCAGGGATTAAACCCAGGTCTCCCACATTGCATCCAGATTCTTTACCGTCTGAGCCACAAGGGAAGCTCATATTTCTGTGGCAGTTCTGAAAATTTTTTTTTCCTGTCTTAAAGTAATAATAATGAAAATGTAGGTGCATTGGATCATGAAGCAAAAATAGAGTTCAGATTAGTTCATGAATGAAAAAAGTGTCTTTCTCAGAAATTGAAATAGCTTTTTATGTTTTTATCCTCCCTGTAAGGTTTCCTTGTATTACAAATTCTGGTAATCTATTAGGTAAATCAAAGAGAAAAAAAAAATGTGAGTCGGCCTGTCAGATAAAATATTTTACTTGATTTCTCTTTTATCTATTCTATCAAGTTTTAAAGATGCTAATGAAAAAATAGTAGAGTTGAACGATTATCATTGTAATTTCTTGGAAAAACTATAAAAATAACAGGTTGGCAATAATAGTTGTATGTTGTGCAATTCTTATTCTCTATTTTCTCAGACAAGTGTCCTTTCAAAATGTGTTCCTGACTAGCATATGATCTTGTTTGCTGATCTGTTTGATTAATTTTTCTTTGTGAGTCCGTTTTTCAAGAGTGGTTAAAGTTCCTGGCATTCAGTCACTTTTTAGCAGCTGAATCTGAAATGCTTTAAAATATTGTATGTTGCAGATCTTCTGTCCTTTGCCCCTCCTGTGGATACTACCCATTAGAAACTATTAAATCTTTTCAAGACAGGCTTGTTTTCTTCTTAGGAAGAGAATTAATACAGAATTAATCATTATGACATGTTGGACAGAAAACTTCTTTCTTAGTTTTGACCTTTAGGTCTTTTTAGTTTTTGATAATGCCATTTTTGTTAGACTAGTTTTTATTTTTATAAAATTATTATAGAAATGATGTGATATGCATAATTAATAAAGCAATTTGAATAATATAGAATGCTATGAAATGAAAAGTATTTCTGCCAACATAGCTAACTAACATAAGCTGCTGATTCCCTTCCCCAAAATCAGTCTTGAAAAAAGAAAAGGAGAGGCAGCTGGCCTCCATGAACTCTGAGACACAGGCAGTCTCTCCACTAAAATACCTTGAGTTAATTCTTGTTCCTTCACTATGGAAACTGACAGTAGTAGCCCATACTGCTAGTGCCAGAATCCAGAGAACAACATTATGGCAATGCAGAAACCCTAGTGCAGTGAACGACTGATAAAAACAGAACGTGGACTGCCCATCTACTCTCAGGAATTCATTTCTTCCTCTCTCTACCTTCAAGTCCAGGGAGACTACCTTCTACTTCCTCCAAAGGGTTTCAACCTAGGAAATACTTGCATAGAGGTGTGGTAGTAAAAGGAAGTGATGTATCAATTCTCAGTTTCTATGCTTCAGTATCTACCTGATGACTCTTTCCCTCCAGTTTTTTTAAACTTATTGGTGCTAATGGTAGTTAAGGCCTGGCCTCTGGTGACCCCTAGTACATATCTTTTCAGGAAAGGCAATGGCAACCCACTCGGTACTCTTGCCTGGAAAAATCCCATGGACGGAGGAGCCTGGTAGGCTGCAGTCCATGGGGTCACTGGGAGTTGGACACGACTGAGTGACTTCACTTTCACGCATTGGAGAAGGAAATGGCAACCCACTCCAGTGTTCTTGCCTGGAGAATCCCAGGGATGGGGAAGCCTGGTGGGCAGCCGTCTATGGGGTCGCACAGAGTCCGACACGACTGAAGCAGCTTAGCAGCAGTACATATCTTGATAGAATTGCTGATACCTAAGAAACATTATCTCACAGACCAGTAAAGCTAAACATTTGAGGATTGCAGCTGTCCCTAAAGAAATTAGTAAGGTAACAACATACATGATCTAAAGCCGGATTATTGTAATAGGTGAACCACGAATTTAAAACAACTGTGATCAGTATAAAGATATGAGAAAACACGTATTAGTAGAATGAAATAAGATCATAAAAATAGAACCAAATGGAAATATTAGGTATGAAAAATATATTTGAAATGAAGAATGCAACAAATATTATAAAAAGAATGGATATGAATGAATTAATTAGTTGAAAGATTAGAATGACTACTCTTCCAGGAAGAAATAAGAAAGAAATAAAGATGAAGAGATGCAAAATAGAGCAGCACCCAGTGTTCATTGCAGCACTGCTTACAATAGCCAAGACATGGAAGCAACCTAAAGGTCCACCAGCAGATGAATGGATAAAGAAGACTGGTACATATATACAATGGACTATTACTCAGCCATTAAAAAGAATGAAATAATGCCATTTACAGCAACGTGGATGGACCCAGAAATTATCATACTGAATGAAGTAAGTCAGAGAAAGATATATGATGTCACGCATATGCAAAATCTTAAAAAATGATACAAATTGCATTTATTTATGAAACAGAAACAAACTCACAGACTTAGAGAACCAATTTTTGGTTATCAAAGGGCCAGTGTCATGGGGAGGGATAGATTAGAAGTTTGGGATTGACAAGTGCGCACTACTTTATATTTAAAATAGATAACCAACAGACCTACTAATTAGCACAGAGGAATTCTCAGTAAATAGTAATAACCTAAATGGGAAAAGAATTTGAAAGCAGAACACTTGTATATATGGGAAAAGGAAAAGTTATGGAGAACAACTGTGCAAGTACCAACATCTTAACAGCAGTTCCAGGAGAAGACAAAAATGAAATTTTAAGGAATTGAAATAATTGAAGAAATAAAGATAATTGAAGAGATAAGTGTCCTAGAATTCAGAAAAGATAAAAGCCTTCAGATTGGTGAAAGGGCTTATAGTATGCTAAATGGGAAAAATAAGGGAGAACACATACTTAAGATATATTTATTAAAGTAAAATTGGGAATCTTAAAGACATAAAGGAAATTCTGAAAGATTTCAGAGAAAGAGTTGGTGATCTGTAGGGAACAAGATAGATAGCTAGGTATCAGTTCAACAGCAAAGTGAATGGAAGAAAATAGTAAACTTTAAAAATACTCAAGAAAAATGTCTATGAACCAAGCAATTTATATCCTCCTAATTTTCATATGATGGTAAATTAAAATATTATCAGATATTTTTGCCTTGAAGTTGACCATATGAAGACCCATATTGGAAACCCATTTGAAAGCGAGACACATGAGAAATCTAGAGGTGAGAGGTGGTAATCAAATTATCTTGAGGAAATTTACTGTTGACTGAAGGAAAACATTAGGATCAAAATTCTAAGCATGAAAATATGATGAGGGAGGGGGAAGGGGCACTGTATAAATTCAAGTGTTGTGATTGGACTTGCAGAGGAGAAAATGTTCTACATTAAAACTTTTTCATTCCAAAATGTCTTACACACAGTGCTTAAGACCTAATGGGCCTTTATTTCCTTTCAAGCATCCATTTCTTTCCTGTGTCATATATCACTGCCACTGTTTCTTCTATCCCATGTCATTCTTTATGTTGGATTCATTTTTGTTTAGTTGGAGTAGCTCCTCGAAGAATTTTTTCAGATGCAGTCAACAGTATAAACTTTAATATATCTGCTGATCCAAAAATTCCTTTATTTTGCCCTCACTATTGGGATTGCTAGTTTAACAGGAAATATAATTTTTAGTTCCATATTTTTTTAAATTCCAAGAAATTTTTAAGTTAATTGCTTGATTGTATCCTAGCATTCTTTATTACTGATAAGAGGTCTAATGTTAGTTTGATACTTATTCCTCTGTATATAATAACCTACTTTTTCTCTCTGGAAGCTTTTAGAATTTTCTTTTAATACCTGAATTTTTGAAATTTCACTAGGAGATGTGTATGTGTGTGTGTGTGTGTGTGTCTTTTAATCCCTGAATTTTTGAAATTTCACTAGGAGATATGTATGTGTGTGTGTGTGCACGCACACACGTGCTTAGCACCCCAGGCTCTTTCAAACAGAACACCCACTTATTTCTTCTGTTCAGGAAAGTTTTATTTATTCCTTTTTTCTACATTATTTTATTTCTCCTTCTGGTGCACTTTTCAGACAAATTTTTTACTTCCATGGCTTTATCTTCTGTGTCCCTTAACATTTTTCTATATCTTAATCATAATTTCTATATCTTTATGCTATATATTCTGATAATTTATCAGTTATATCTTGAAATGACTGACTTTGTTTTTATTATATACATTTTGTTTTCATTCTATTATTTGAGTTTCTGTTATAGTTTTACTTTTTAATGTCTTTTCATACTCTATGCCTCTTTTTTATGGAAGTTTATTTTTGTGTTACACATGTAATATTTTCTTTACTTTCTATAAGGATAATGAGTTTGTGTTTTTTCTTCAAGAGTTCTGTTCCTTTCTGTGATTTATTTTTTCTTGTTGTTCTGTTTGTTCATCTAGATCCCTCTGTTTACATTGCTGATTTTTTTTTCTCATATTATCGTGTGATTCTTGTCTAAACATTAAAATTTATGAATAAAGGACTACATCAGTTAAAAAAGGTAGTTGACAGTGATTTCCTGTGCATTGTATGTCTCTTTTTTTTTTTCAATAGACGTCTCACTTTAACCAGACTCTGACTGACAGTTTTGCAATCTTTCTTACAGGATGCAAGCTTATATGCATGCAGGCTTTCTTATAGGATGCATAAACTGAGAATAGAAAGGCAGGTTGGGACATATACATGGTTATCAAAGCACAGCTACCTTGTTTCCTATCTTCACCTAACGTCTGTGGTGAAGATTTGGAGTCACTTTAAGCTCTGCTCTCATTCTTATTCAGGCCCCTGTGTCCTTATTATAAGCTCCCCACAGGAGTCCTTCTCATGGTCCACTCCTGCTTTTTGTATTTGATGATTTACTCAGAAATTTTTCCATCTTATATTGCTAGTGAGTTGGGCTCTCTTTTCCTTGGCTATGATTTCTTTGTCAATATAATCCCAGCTGCTGTTTCTCAAGATTCCTCAGAATTTCTTATCTCTTGGTACTTTCTTGACATTTCCAGTCCTGTTTTTTTGTTTTTCTTTTGACTAGAATTCTGCCATTTCAAGTGGAATGCTGGGAAGGAAGGATAATGTGGTTAAGGTTTAGCTTGCTATCTAAAACCAAAAGCCCCAACCTTTCTATTTAATAAGCATCAGCTTACTAAAATTCAATCAGCTTATAAAAATTCAACTCTAAAATGCCTACTAGGGCTAGACCATAATTCTTCAGTTTCTATATATATGTAACATTTTACATGTAATTTTCTTTAGTAAGAATTCATAAAATCTTTGCTTAAAATGAAAAGTAAGTTTAACTTCTGTTTACAAAGGAGCTAACAAATCCAGACTGCTTTTGAAGGTAGATATGGAAAACTTTATTTTTTTTTAAATTGAAGTACTCTTGATTTACAATGTTGTGTTAGTTTCTGGTATGGCAAAATGACTCCATCATATTCTTTTCCATTATAGATTATTCAGGATACTGAATGTAGTTCCCTGTGCCATACAGTAGGACCTTGTTGTTTATTTTGTATGTAGTAATTTGTATCTGCAAATCCCAAACTCCTAATTTATCCCTTCCTACCCTTTCTCCTTTGGTAATCATAAGTTTGTTTTTTATCTGTGAGTCTGGTTCTGTTCTCTAAATAAGTTAATTTGTGTCATATTTTAGATCCACACATAGGTGATGGTATTGGTCTTTCTCTGAAGACTTCACTTAGTATAACAGTTGCTAGGTCCATTCGTGTTGCTGTTGTCATTGTTCAGTCGCTAAGTCTTGTCCATCTCTTTGCGACCCCATGAACTGCAACATGCCAGGCTTCCCTGTCCTTCACTAACTCCCAGAGTTTGCTCAAACTCACATCCATTGAGTCGGTGATGCCATCCAACCATCTCAACCTCTGTCTCCCCCTTCTCCTGCCCTCAGTCTTTCCTAGCATCAGGGTCTTCTCCAGCTCTTCACATCAGGGGGTCCAGAGTATTGGCACTTCAACTTCACCATCAATCCTTCCAATGAATATTCAGGGTTAATTTCCTTTAGTACTCTTCAGAGTCTTCTCCAGCATCAAAGTTCGAAAGCATCGATTCTTTGGTGCTCAGCCTTCTTTATGGTGCAACTCTCATATCTGTACATGACTGCTAGAAAAACCATAACTTTGACTATATGTACTTTTGTCGGTAAAGTGATGTCTCTGCTTTTTAACATGCTGTCTAGGTTCGTCATAGCTTTTCTTCCAAGGATCAAGCATCTTTGAATTTTGTGGCTGCAGTCACTGTCTGCAGTGACTTTGGAGCCCAAGAAAATGAAATCTAGCACTGTTAATTAACACTTTTTCCCCATTTGTTTGCCACAAAGTGTCGGTACTAGCTGGCCATGACCTTAGTTTTTGAATGTTGAGTTTTAAGTCAGCTTTTTCACTCTCCTCTTTCACCTTCATCAAGAGGTTCTTTAGTTTCTCTTTGCTTTCTGCCATTAAGGTAGTATCATCTGCATATCTGAGATTGTTGATACTTCTTCTGGCAGTCTTAATTCCAGCTCGTGATTCCTCCAGCCCAGTCTTTCGCATGATGTACTCTGCACATAAGTTAAATAAGCAGGGTGACAGTATACAGCTTTGACGTACTTCCTTTCCCAATTTTGAATCAGTCTGTTGTTCCATGTCCAATTCTAACTGTTGCTCCTTGTCCTGCATACAGTATGCTCAGGAGACAAATAAGGTGGTCTGGTATTTCTAACAGTGGAAACAGTGTCAGACTTTATTTTGGGGGGGGTTCCAAAATCACCGCAGATGGTAACTGCAGCCATGAAATTAAAAAACGCTTACTCCTTGGAAGGAAAGTTATGACCCACCTAGACAGCGTATTTAAAAGCAGAGACATTACTTTGCCAACAAAGGTCCGTCTAGTCAAGGCTGTGGTTTTCCAGTAGTCATGTATGGATGTGAGAGTTGGACTATAAAGAAAGCTGAGCGCTGAAGAATTGATGCTTTTGAACTGTGGTGTTGGAGAAGACTCTTGAGAGTCCCTCGGATTGCACGGAGATCCAACCAGTCCATCCTAAAGGAAATCAGTCCTGAATATACATTGGAAGGACTGATGTTGAAGCTGAAACTCGAATACTTTGGCCACCTGAGGCAAAGAGCTGACTCATTTGAAGAGACCCTGATGCTGGGAAAGATTGAAGGCAGGAGAAGAAGGGGACGACAGAGGATGAGATAGTTGGATGGCATCACCAACTCAATGGACATGAGTTTGAGTAAACTCTGGGTGTTGGTGATGGACAGGGAGGCCTGGTGTGCTGCAGTCCATGGGTTCGCAAAGAGTCGGACAGAACTGAACAGCTGAACCGATCTTAGTATTCCTATCTCTTTAAGAATTTTCCACACTTTATTGTGATCCACACAGTCAAGGGCTTTAGTGTAGTCAATGAAGCAGAAGTAGATGTTTTTCTGGAGCTCTCTTGCTTTCTGTATGATCCAACCGATGTTGACAACTTGATCTCTGGTTCCTCTGCTTTTTCTAAATCCAGCTTGTACATCTGGAAGTTCTTGGTTCATGTTCTGCTGAAGCCTAGCTTGAAGGATTTTGAGCATAACCTGACTAGCATGTGAAATGAATGGAGCTGTCTGATAGTTTGAACATTCCTTGGCATTGCCTTTCTTTGGGATTGGAATGAAAACTGACCTTTTCCAGTCCTGTGGCCACTGCTGTGTTTTCTAAATTTGATGGCATATTGAGTGCAGCACTTTAGCAGCAGCATCTTTCAGGATTAGAAATAGCTCAGCTGGAATTTCGTCACCTCCACTAGCTTTGTTCATAGTGATGCTTCCTCAGGCCCAGTTGACTTCACATTCCAGGATGTCTGGCTCTAGGTGAGTGATCACACCATCATGATTATCTGGGTCATTAAGAACTTTTTTGTGTAGTTCTTCTGCATATTCTTGCCACCTTTTCTTAAACTCTTCTGCTTCTGTTAAGTCCTTGCCGTTTTTGTCCTTTATTGTGCCCATGTGTCCATGAACAGTATGAAAAGGCAAAATCCACGTGGCTACAAATGACATTATTTCATTCTTTTTTATGGCTGAGTCGTGTTTATACACACAGACACACACACATCTTTATCCTTTTACCTGTTAGTGGACATTAGGTCTCTTCCATGTCTTAGCTATTGTAAATAGTGTTTCTATGAATATTGGGGTGGGTGTATCTTTTCAAATTAGAGGAAAAGCTTTATTTTTATTGGTTTCTTATTGAAATGTTCTTTGAATTGTCAGTGTGTGTAGAGTGGAATGGAAATAGGAATTAAACTTAGGTACAGTTTGTAAAATTTAAGCAAAAGGTCATTAACATAGATACATTCAGTGTAAGTTTGAATTAACCCTTAATTTTAGGAACTCTTTAGATATAAGTTTTCATTTTTATTTATTAGAGAAAAAAATCTGAAATATTTTAATCTCTAGTTTTAGTTTTGTATCTAAGTGATTTTAAAACACTGGGTTTTTTAGTGCCATTAAAATTGTCTTTTGAAACCTGAATTCTCTTTTCATGTAAATAGCAGCATTTCAGACATTAGTGTAAAATTTTGTCCTTGAGAAATTTGAGAGGATGTGTGAGAATTTTTCACTTATTACTAAAAGTTCCCCGTGTGTCTACCCAGATATTTTTTCTTCTGTATTTTGGTTTAGATTGTTCTTCTTTTCTTATAACAATAAAAGCAATATATATTGGAAGGTTTTGTATTATATAATTAGAAAGTTAAAATGTCCTAACTTCCCCCTCTCCAGTAGCTATTATTTTGATGTACTTTCATATTTTTTTCTATTCACATGCACATAAATATTTTTGTATGTGAACATTTTTCTTTGTCATTATTACACAATAAAAATTATATTTGTAAAGGTCTGTAAACTTAAGGATTAATAGAAATTCTGTCCTTGAGAGATTTTGCATTTGAATATTTTAGAGTAAAATATTTGAAAACCTCCAAAAAATTTCAGTGAAACATTTTTGCTCTTATTTTTCACAAGTTTCCATTCCAAGTCTCTCTTAAGCCAGTTCAGAGATTTTTATATTTTTGTGCTGATGGAAATTATGCTTGTTTATTGATACCTCCTCCCTGCTTTGTTCATTCCATGCCATTACATTCTTAACAGCCTCCTAATTGATCTCTGTGTCTCAGGATCTTCTCATTGTGCCTGTCTCCGCTGCACACTCATTGTTGGTAGACATGTCAAATGATGCTGTGACCCAGTGGGCAGAAAGGGGGTGGGAAATGACTCCTGATGGGTATAGGGGTTGTTTTTGGAGTGATGAAAATATTCTAAAATTAGATTGTGATGATAGTTTTACAGTGGATGTACAAAAGCAAACCCACCAAGCTGTGTAAATAGGTGAATTACATGGTATGTGGTTAATATTATGTGAAGTTGTTTAAAAAGCCAATAAAAGATTTAAATATATAACTCTGATGCAAAAATCAATGTTATGTAGAGTAAAAGGCATATTGTATGTGCAAGAACAAAGAAATCGGAAGTATATATTTTCTAATATGCTGTATAATCAAAGTAATTTTTTATAATTCTTATAATACACATTTGGTAAACATGGAAGTCTTGCCTCCCTAAGTATTGTAAACCGGCCCACTGCTTTTGTTTTCAAGAGGGAACACTTGTCATTTTTTTCTTCTGCTACAAAGCTGCTTCTAGGTAAAAATGTGACAATATGGAAGAGGAAGCGTATAAAACTTGGTCTTATGTCCCTCTGCATTCTTCCTTGCCTTGCATAGCCAGGACTCCTTTATTCTCCTCTTAGTGACTCCAGCCATGTTTTATAGAATTCAAAATTTCCTTCCTGCTCTACTGATTTCCATTCCACCCAGAAATTTCCATTTCCTCAGTGGGTCCTTATTTAAGGTGAGCAGATTGCCACATTCATTTATAAGTCATACATCTCTGATATTTGCATTTTAAAAGATTATAGAATAGGGATTAGCAGATGTTTTCTATGAAGTTCAGTTCAGTTCAGTTGCTCAGTCGTGTCCAACTCTTTGCGACCCCATGAACCACAGCACACCAGGCCTCCCTGTCCATCACCAACTCCCAGAGTACACCCAAACCCATGTCCACTGAGTTGGTGATGCCATCCAACTATCTCATTCTCTGTCGTCCCCTTCTCCTCCTGCCCTCAGTCTTTCCCAGCATCAGGGTCTTTTCCAATGAGTCAGCTCTTTGCCTCAGGTGGCCAAAGTATTAGAGTTTCAGCTTCAACATCAGTCCTTCCAACGAACACCCAGGACTGATCTCCTTTAGGATGGACTGGTTGCATCTCCTTGCAGCCCAAGGGACTCTCAAGAGTCTTCTCCAACGCCACAGTTCAAAAGCATCAATTCTTCGGCGCTCAGCTTTCTTCACCTTCCAACTCTCACATCCATACATGACCACTGGAAAAACCATAGCCTTGACTAGACGGACCTTTGTTGGCAGAGTAATGTCTCTGCTTTTAAATATGCTATCTAGATTGGTCATAACTTTCCTTCCATGGAGTAAGCGTCTTTTAATTTCATGGCTGCAATCACCATCTGCAGTGATTTTGGAGCCCCAAAAAATAAAGTCTGACACTGTTTCCACTGTTTCCCCATCTATTTCCCATGACGTGATGGGACCAGATGCCATGATCTTAGTTTTCTGAATGTTGAGCTTTAAGCCAACTTTTTCACTCTCCTCTTTCAGTTTCATCAAGAGGCTCTTTAGTTCTTCTTCGCTTTCTGCCATAAGGGTGGTGTCATCTGCATATCTGAGGTTATTGATTTTTCTCCCGGCAATCTTGATTCCAGTTTGTGTTTCTTCCAGCCCAGCATTTCTCGTGATGTACTCTGCATAGAAGTTAAATAAGCAAGGTGACAGTATACAGCCGTGACGTATTCCTTTTCTTATTTGGAACCAGTCTGTTGTTCCATGTCCAGTTCTAACTGTTGCTTCCTGACGTGCATACAGATTTCTCAAGACACAGGTCAGATGGTCTGGTATTCCCATCTCTTTCAGAATTTTCCACAGTTTATTGTGATCCACACAGTCAAAGGCTTTGGCATAGTCAATAAAGCAGAAGTAGATGTTTTTCTGGTATCTCTTGCTTTTTCGATGACCCAGCGGATGTTGGCAATTTGATCTCTGGTTCCTCTGCCTTTTCTAAAACCAGCTTGAACATCTGAAAGTTCGCGGTTCACATATTGCTGAAGCCTGGCTTGGAGAATTTTGAGCATTACTTTACTAACGTGTGAGATGAGTGCAGTTGTGCGGTAATTCGAGCATTCTTTGGCATTGCCTTTCTTTGGGATTGGAATGAAAACTGTCCTTTTCCAGTCCTGTGGCCACTGCTGAGTTTTCCAGATTTGCTGGCATATTGAGTGCAGCACTTTCACAGCATCATCTTTCAGGATACATTTGTATAGTCTCTAAAATATTCCTAACATTTATTGAATATGAATGTAAAAGACACATGAATTAAACTAGGAAAAAGTCAACATTGCGTTATTTGACCCTGCTAAAGTAGATAAAGACGAATGAGTATCGGTGTGGTTAGCATCTGCTTCCGTAGTATTATGGATTGATTGAGATGTTTTCCTTCAAGCTGATGTTTGTGTAGCTTTTTCAGCATATGATACTTGTTCATGTATAAAAGAAATTTAATACTGAAACAACGGCATTGTTTTAGATCTGTGGCAAGTATGTTGTGAATCATAAAATTATATTTCAACTAATATTTCCAAGTAACAATAATGAGAAGATTTGCATTTGCCATATCAGTGTTTTGCAAATTACTGGATAATGCAAAATGGCCATCACTAATTTAATGGATTTCTCAGGAAAATAAAATATTTTCTCAGAAAATTAACTCTAGGGAGTCCAAACCACTTGGGAAAACAAAATGGCACATTTTACCCCCAAATATTTTATTTTTCTTGGAAACTTTGTCATTTCATTATATGTCTTGAACAGGTATTTTAGATGACTTTGACTTTATTAAACAAATCTGTGTGTCAAATTTTTGTTTTTCTTGGTCAAGATTTAAATATTTTGTCTCTGCTATTAAATTAGAGCCACTGCAGGGAATAAATCAGTTAAATAAAGCATTGCCCCTTCCCTCAATAAAAATAATTGCATTGCACATTCGTTCTACCTCTTTTCTCCTTCTAACTCCATCCTGACAGTTTTCATTCATTTATTTCAGCAAATAGTTGAGTAACTGTTACATGCCAGGCAGTTGTTTTAGACACTGGGAACAAAACAGTGATCGAAACAACCTTTGGCCTTATAGAGCTTATGTTTTAGAGTGAGGAGAGGGCAGTAAACAATTGATTGTTGTTTAATATAAAAGTTATGTTATATGTTAGAAGATAAGTGCTGAAGTGGTACTAACCTGTTATCTAATGTTAATACTGTCCTCTTATTTTCTCTTTCAATTTATAGTTCCAATGACAGGATTCACACAGAGAGCAACCATTGATCCAGAGCTGAATGAAATACATGTCTTATCTGGACTCAGCAAAGACAAGGAAAAGAGGGAAGAGAATGTCAGAAATTCATTCTGGATTTATGATATTGTAAGAAATAGTTGGTAAGTAGCTCTTGTCTGTGTTGCAATCCCTATGTAACATTTATTTAAGGTTGTTGGTTTATTCAGAAAAAGAGGGAAGTAGAAGGCTTACCTTAATTTGTGATGTCATATATTTTAATGTCAATATTAGGGATTGGAAGAGTCAATATTGGTGCCCATGTTTACAATGATGTTCAGCAATGGATTTTACCTCTGAATTTTTCAGTTAGTAGATATCTCCTGGTCTGAGAGTCAAGAGAACTATATTTTAGTCTAGCTTTTTCTACCTTCTTAGTTTTTATGAAATGAAGCAGTTTGACTAGAGCAAGGTTGCGGGAGGGGGAGTATTCAAACCTAGGACCTTTTTGTCACAGAGCATCTCACAGAACTGCTGTACATTTTTCTTTGAAAAACACTGACCTAGAGGACCCAGCTGTAATGTTCTGTAGTACTACCTAAGTGAATATTCTCCAGAATTGAGGAACTTCTGAGAACCTCCATTCAGTAATGGAGGGTCATGCTCAGCAGCTAAGGGATTTGTTATCTTCTGAATAGGACATTTATTTATAGTAAGAATGAAAGCAGTCTGTTGTGAGTTTCTATTGTAAATAGATAAATATGATATCATCTCTTTCAACCTTTGATTTAAGCCTATATATATGCTGATCCTGTTTCTTTTTTTTTTTTTTGATCCTGTTTCATAACACGAAGTAGGTTGTTCTTAAATGAGATTTTGGTGGACATTAAAGAACTTCAGAACTCAGTTCTAACAAATTCGGATTATTTTGTATGAGAGTGACCAGAACTTAAGATTTTATGTGAACAAATTTATAATTTTTTGTTGGTAATTAGACATTGCGTTAATTTGCTTGCTACAATTATATTAACCTTATGTGTACTGCTAATTTTCTAGGATAGAATGCCTTAAAAGCAATGTCTTGCAGGTCTTGTGTCTATAAGAATGATCAAGCTGCAAAGGATAATCCAAGTAAAAGTCTTCAGGAGGAAGAACCATGTCCAAGATTTGCCCATCAGCTTGTATATGATGAATTACACAAGGTATCCTAACTGCGTTGACTGATAAACTTTCTATGACGTACAATCAGAAAGAATCTCAAAATATCTGTTTCTGATTATTTTCAGTAGATCTGAATAAAAATAACCAACATTTACTAGAATATGTAGCAGAGATATCAATTCTCCCTGAAATTCCTTAAAAGAATAAACATTTTTGCATAATCCGTAATTCCTGGTACATTTCTTATGAAAATGGCCAGTAGCTATTGCTTCTTAGCTGCATAGATCTGATACGTAGCATGGCCTGTTGTTTCTATAATATGAATATTTAAGTAGAAGATACACAGTTTTCAGCACTTGTATATACCTTTTTCCATGATATGAAAAGGTTTATGTAACTTACTGATTTTAGATTTTCCCATTGTGTAAGAAATCTTTATTTTTCCTATGATTGACATATCTGTTCCATCAGACTTGTGAAAATAGTCCTGAATTCTGAAGTTTTAGTGTCACTAAGTGTTTAGTGTGGTTTCTTTAGGTATTTCTCCCTTAAACTTTACATATAGTTTAATGATTGGGCTCAGATTATGTAGTAAATTACTGACAGAACCATATTCTTTCTGTTAAATTCTCAATCATTTGAGATCTTTAGGTAAAAGATACCATTCGAATAACTAAAACCTCTTTCTCTGAGAGTCCCCCAAAATGAAGGATAAATGAATACCCATCTATAGAATAGAAATAATATCTCTGTTGTGTAACACTGCTGATTATAAATGTTTCAAAATATCAAAAATGCTTTACCACTCTGAGTAGGGAATATTACTAAACCTTTAATAGTGTCATTATGTCATTATTGCATTCCTTTCACATTTCTTATTTGGTATTGTTGGGGGAGTGTGTAATTTCCTCAGTTCTGTCTTGCCACAGCAAAAATTTGAAGTGGCAGGCCAGTGTTACAGCTCAGTTTAAGCGGTGGACCAGTGTTACAGCTCAGTTACAGCTCAGTTTTATTTGGCAAGCAAGGGAAAATACATCCTCTAGGAGTGAGGACGGGCCAACCCAAAAGAAGCGTGAGGCTCAATTTTGGCTCCTCTTTTTATGTTTTTTCTCCTCCCCCTGAGCCTGCCCTATGTAAATTGGGCTAGCCGGGAGGGCTGTTTTTCTTCACCTGAGGTTCTCACTCCAGTCTCGGAACTTCCTTTGTTCTGTTTTTGTGGACTTTTTTCTTTGTCTTTTAGCCTCTGCTATATTGGACTCCTGTTTCCTATTCTAACTACCTAACAGTTTTAATTGAATGATAGAATAATATTTTAAAAGTTATTTCACAAATCATACATCCCATTTAATATTCAACATTAAGGCTAATATTCAATGTGAATATGTTTCATATGAAACATATTCAACAAAAGTAAGATGCTAAAATTTTTAAAACTTCCTAGTTATTGTTGACCTTCAGTGATTCAACTTGTGTGTCAGTTTTTTAAAAGATATTTTTTATTATGAATGACACTTGATTAACTTGATAATCCCCATTATTTGTTGCCTAAGTAAACTCTGTATCTTAGAATAGCTTCTTACTACCATTGCTTTACTTTTATATCTTCCGTTTTCAGTGTAACTGTAATAATACAACATACTTTAACATGAAATGTAATTTAAGGAAGTAATCACAGTACTTTAAAGTAAAATGGAAACTTGAGAAAAATCAGAGGAAGCCTTTGGTAGACATGCAAGAATGTTTTAGTTTTTTTGTATGAGTAAAGCTAAACAAGTTACTTGTTATACACTACTACCAAAATGAAGAAATTTTACTACAACTTTCCTGAGTATGTATGCATTTTTTAAAAATCTGGTTCGTTTTATTTATTATAGGTTCATTATTTATTTGGTGGGAATCCAGGAAAATCATGCTCCCCAAAGATGAGATTAGATGACTTCTGGTCACTGAAATTGTGTAGGCCTTCAAAAGATTACTTACTGCGGCATTGCAAGTACCTCATAAGAAAACACAGGTATAAAAATAATTCACTAAAAACTTTTATTTAGCATTATCAGCTGTTGTTGGTATTACCTAAGCTTTGGAGATGTGACTTTTATCTTTGGAAATTTAGTGACATGACAGTGTAAATACTGTGAAGATCATGACTTTTGTAAATGCCCTGTTACTCTCTTATTATTTTCTTTCTTTTTCAAAGAGAGGTACAAAGTGAAGATAGATCTTGATGCTAGAAGTTATTAAAGATAAGCAGGGGTATATTGCAACTGTCAAAATAATGGAAAAAGTTTCTATGAATGTGATGAACCTACCTTCAAGTAACTCAAGGCCTAACCCACTACAAATTACATCATTTCTAGAATTATTGGCATTTGACTGACTTATTGTTGATTCTCTTAACAGTGAATATGATGATATAGTTGACTAAATAATCTCTTTATATTTTGATGTTTCAGAATACAATCTAATATATTATAGTTTTACATCATTACTTTTGCAATCTAATTGCAAAATCATGTAATCAAACATTTTTATATATATCTCCTCAGTCTTGTTTGCTTTTCAGCCTTAGCAGATGATAAGCTACTGAAAAATGTAGAAAAATACATCTATTCCTTTAGTTGCTAATAATGTTAGATTATAATTAAAATTTACAGTTTGCGGGGAGAGACAGCTCTTAATGATGATAATAGATACCATTAATGAACAATTTTTGTAAGCTGAATCCTGCATGTTATTTGCACAAGTCAGTGTAGAAGTTAACTGTTATAGTTACTCTTTTTATAAAAGAAGAAATGTAGCCATTTTTAAGTGGATTATGTAACTCATCTAAGGTCATTCAACCGTGAGTGACAGCCAGGATTCGATCCTGAGTATTCTGACTCCAGAGTTTTTACCACTTCACCACCACCACCACTTCCACCTCTTACACATATGTATATACACAGACAGGCATACATATGTGTATTTATATGTTTATTATATAATTATGTATTATATTTTATGAATATATAGAATAAAATAAAAACCTCTGTGTAGGTATAAAGTAGATTTTTATTCCTATATCATATCATGTTTATCTGTTATTTCTTACTCTGCTTTCACAAGTTGTGCTTAAGAAATAAATTGATAATAGAAACTAGTTGCTTCTGTTGCTTTGGCATCACTATGAATAAGTACGAGTATTTCCTGTAGAATCTATAGGAGAAAGGGTCTGAATTGTCATGTTGGCTGGATAGCAAGAGATAAATTCTGTCTTATTAGCAACATTTAAGCTTAAAGTACCTTCAGCTAATCTTTTGCATTGCTAAAATTTTATTCCTTGGTGTTTTAGTTAATGTTAAACTTTGTTTTTAAAGGGGTAAGACTTTGTTTTTAAAGGGGTAAGACAGGTTTGGGGAAATCATAGTGGGTTTTGTTTTCTCTTCCCTACTTCAGATACAAAAACTATAGTTAGAATGTTGAGTTTGGTTTTTGAAAAAAATTTCCTGACCAAAAGCCCACTAGAGATTTTAAAAGAGTTGTTTAGTGCTATATGTGAAGAATTTGAATTTACTTGTAAATACTTCCCTCTGGCTTTTAATTAGAAAAGTAATACATGATTGCTGCTGCTGCTGCTAAGTCACTTCAGTCGTGTCCGACTCTGTGAGACCCCATAGACGGCAGCCCACCAGGCTCCGCCGTCCCTGGGATTCTCCAGGCAAGAACACTGGAGTGGGTCGCCGTTTCCTTCTCCAGTGCATGAAAGGGAAAAGTGAAAGTGAAGTCGCTCAGTCGTCCGACTCTTAGCGACCCCATGGACTGTAGCCTACCATGCTCCTCCATCCATGGGATTTTCCAGGCAAGAGTACTGGAGTGGGGTGCCATTGCCTTCTCCAAATACATTGTTAATAAAGGATAAAAAAAGTCCTCTCTCTTTACCACAGAGAATTGAATCATCCCTCATCCCACCATTCAGAAATAATATTTTGGTTATGTATCCCGTGAACTATAGGTGCACAAATAAATTTTTGTTTCTTTAACTGAAAAATAGGAATCATCTTGCTTTGAATCTGAT
The DNA here is from genome assembly GCF_054371585.1 of Giraffa tippelskirchi. Classification (NCBI taxonomy): domain Eukaryota; kingdom Metazoa; phylum Chordata; class Mammalia; order Artiodactyla; family Giraffidae; genus Giraffa; species Giraffa tippelskirchi. The sequence goes on from NC_137284.1 coordinate 139,129,809, forward strand.
TTCTTTTAATAAGTGATGTATTATAAACGTCTTATTACTTACATTAATAAATATAATGGCTACATAGTGTTTTACTCTGTGTAATTTACATAACTAGTCTCCTTTTGTAGAATATTTAGATTTTTTCCAACTTATTTGTAATTAGAAATAACAGAAATAACAGTGTAGTTAATGTTATTATGTAAGTCTGTATGCTCCTCTGTGGCTTCTCTGGTTGCTCAGATGGTAAAGAATCAACCTGCAATGCAGGAGACCTGGATTCGATCCCTGGATTGGGAACATCCTCTGGAGAAGGAAATGGCAACCCACTCCAGTATTCTTTCCTGGAAAATCTCATGGGCAGAGGATTCTGGCAGGCTACAGTCCATGGGGTCTCAGAGAGTCAGACATGACCGAGCAACTAAGCTTGCATGTATGCACCCCTATCCAAAATTTCTATAGGATAGAGGCAAAATTGATGAATTATAAGTTGCCCTTCAGAAAAATTAATTTTCATTCCTTCTCGAAATAAGTAGAATTATTCATTTCCACACAGCCAACTCATCCTAAAAAGTATTATTATTTTTGATCTTTGGCAGTTTTTCTCCTTTAAAAATCTATCAATGGGCAGGCAAAATGACAATTTACGGGAATCTGAAATACTATCAAATATCATGGCATGTTTTAAGTTTTAGATACAAAGCATCGTTACTGACTTGTGCTAGTAAATGCACAAAGTGAGGCATGAAAGTGAATAAGGAAAATAATAATCAGTAACAAATTATTTAAATTTTTAATTATATGATGAAAGACTAGCAAATCTTGTGAGTGTGATTCATGAAATAAAGTGACTGAAATTGAAAGACAGTTTTGTGTGATTGAGCAAATAATAAGCCTTTGAAATTTGCTACTTATTTAGTTAAAATATAAATTTTAGTTAAAATACAGATTTGGAGGGAGAGAAGTATGTTGACTGCCAAGAATGTGTCTTTGTTCTTAATGGTGCCACATGATACAGAAAATAAAGTGCCACTCTTCTGTAACATTCAAGTTTCCAAACATATGATTGGGGGATAGAAAGGGGCAAAAGAAAACCATTTTTGATAGGATTAGTTCCTTGTTTCTTTAGGTACAGGGCACGATTGTTGGCTGAAATATAATACTAGATGGCAGACATAAGTCCAGTAATAAGTTTTAGCAGGCTAACAAAAAAAGCTTAGAAAAAACACAACTTCCAGGAAAATGGATCCTTTCGCTGGATTTATTTAATAGAACCATAGATATGTGTTGGTTAAGTTATCAGATTACAAAAGATAAAAACATACTTAGAATTTCTCACTGGAAAAGAATGAGTATATCCAGAGAATTAAAGTGCTTTCTTAGCACTTGAACAGTGAGGCCTGATGAAGAATTGTTTAAGATACTGAGACAATTCTGATTAGCTAGAAGCTACTGAAGTAACTTTCTTTGTAATTGAGCCTTTCTCTTTCTGCTTCTTTCTGTCTGGTTTTCTTGTTCTACTTCCTGACTCTGACTTCCCTTATGGCTTCGGTAGGTAACTAGGTAGGAAGGGAAAGAAGGATAGAAGGGAAGGAATCTACCATTTCATGCTTCTACTTATTGCCTTCTGTGGTTTGTGTGTTTTTGTGTTCTTGTGTATCTCTCATTCAGTTTCTCTAAGAGATTATCTTCTTAGAGAAAGTTCCCTAGAGAGTGTATCCTGGAAAGAATTTTGCCAGGCCACTTTATAAATGGCTCAGCAAGCTCAAGATGACTGCTTTTGGTTCCGGTGCCAAAACTAATTCATTGTGGACAAGATGGTAGAGTAACATGACTAAAACTCTCATCTGAGGGTTGTAGGCTGGTTGACAATCAGGGTACTGTCTGGTACAGGAAAACTGTAATATTTTGCCAGTCTTTGCCCCTCCTTGCAGGTACCCTTTCACTGAGGTTAGTTCTAAACACAGGAAATTGTTGATGCCGTCAGCTGAACAGTCAAGAAAGGCTCATTACTATTTTCCTTTTCCAAATGAAATTTAATGTCTTTTCTTTCCTTTTAATACTTTGAAAAGCATACCAAGTTTTTGGAAATAAATCCATATATAATTCTATTACAAAATGAATTATCATTATTTAAATAAATATATAGTTGAAGCAAACTTTTTTAATTTAGGAGAACTCATTGTTTCCTTTCTGCTTTGGAATCAGAGAAACTTGAGTTTAATTCTGTTTCTGCTGCTTACTAGGTTTTAGCATGGCCAAATTCATTTACTAGGCAACAGTTCTTCATCTCTTTTGCTTTTTAAATTATCATCAACTTGTCATCGTAGGGGTTATGTGAGGATAAATGAAATGATATATATAAGATGCTTGATACAGTGTCTAGTGCACTGGAGAAGGAAATGGCAACCCACTCCAGTATTCTTGCCTGGAGAATCCCAGGGACGGGGGAGCCTGGTGGGCTGCCATCTATGGGATCGCACAGAGTCGGACGCGACTTAGCAGCAGCAGCACAGTGTCTAGCGCAGACAATTGATAAATGGTTGGTACAGTTGTTTTTGTTGTTGTTATTACTGACTGAGATGTGGAAGTAGTCTCATTAAAAATCTAATCATTAAAAGAAACTATAGTCATTTTGGTTTCTGAAGTATCTGTTAAACACCTCCAGTGGAAAGTATGTGACACAAATCTAGGAGAGTATTTTTATTTTATCCCTACTTATTTTTTTATGAAACACATTTGACTGTTTTGTGGTTCTGTTATAAAAAAATATTTGATATATCCACTGTATTAGTAGTTGGCTTAATCTTAGCTTACAGTTTTAAGAAGAGGGTAGTGAGTTAGTGAAGTTGCTCAGTTGTGTCTGACGTTTTCCAACCCCATGGACTGTAGCCTACCAGGCTCCTCCATCCATGGGATTTTCCAGGCAAGAATACTGGAGTGGGTTGCCATTTCCTTCTCCAGGAGATCTTCCTGACCCAGGGATTGAACCCAGGTCTCCCGCATTGTAGGCAGACACTTTACTGTCTAAGCCACCGGGAAGTCCCTAAGAAGAGGGTAGGAAATGCTCTTATCTAGTCTCTAGCACCACAGCCTGGCGTTACCACTGTTTCTAGAGGCTCCACATGTACACTATATAAGTGGCAGTATTCTTACTTCTGGATTCTTAAACACAGATTTTTTAGATATCCACAATATCTCCTCAGATACAGAGTATTTCACTCCAGATTTGAAAGACATTTCTGATGCTTTTTTCATAACTCTAAAGCAATTACTATTCTTGTTTGCATTTTCTAGGTTTGAAGAAAAGGCCCAAATGGATCCCCTTAGTGCTCTGAAATATTTACAAAATGATCTTTATATAACTGTGGATCATTCAGACCCAGAAGAGACTAAAGAGGTAAATGTGATAATAAACTTCAGAAATTGAACGTTTTTAAAAAAGTCTTTCTAACTTACATTTGTTGACTTTGTTCTTGAGTGTTTAAAGGGAAGTGAGGAACATATGATAACACTAAATATCTTAAAAATGGTATGGAGCAGATGAAATAGAAATTAAATAGACATATTTCTATTTAATAATGTAAGATTCAAGTCAGAGAGAAACCTGTGATCCATTCAGAAAAGGATTTTCAGGCATGAAGTTGTAACTTAGACATTAGTGTTTGTATTGGGAAGGAAATAGAAAATTTTACTTCTACCATAGTTCCATGCTTCTTTTACTTAAGGGTTATATAATGTTCAGTATAAACTTTTTCTGTTGGTACTCCAAAATCTCTTAAAAGAAGAAGGAAAACTCTCCTTTAATATAAGAAGAGAATGAAGAGAGGTTGGTGGGAATAACATCTTTGCTGGCTTGATACTTAGTTATATGAATGTTGTAGCACTACAGTTTTACCGTAGGCCTCAAGCTTTGTTCATCATTAGCCCCTAAGCTTGAGAAATTAGTAACAGATCATTACTTTTCGGTTTTCTCTTTTGATATATAACATGGGATGGAAGCAACTGTTTGTAAGAATATTCTTAGGGTATATCTGCTTATCCCCATTGTGTGAATACACCGGCTATGAGTTTCATGGTCTTACTAACGTTTCTTCCTACTAACTTCTAAGACTCCTTTTGTCACTCCTTCCTTTTGCCAGCTATTGTTGTTCATGCTTCATCTAACAACATCTGAACTGCAATCCATTTTACCTTCATTCTCAGAATTGGTGATTATATGTAGTTCCATTCCTTCATATATTTATTTCCCTGTTAGCTGTTGCAGTGCTTTGGCTTTGTAATAGCAACATCACACAGTGTTTTTCTCTGTTCAGCATTGACACAGATTTAATGTTGAATGACTTTCAGGCACCAGGTTCATTGTACTTATAAGCAGAAGAGCCTGCATATTCTTGGCACCAAAACAAGTAAATATTCTTTCATAGTTGCCTACGATGAAAATAAGCCCCAGTTCTCTTACTCAGTATTGGTTACAACCCTTCAGTAGGTGGAGGATCAGCAAAACACAATTTAAAACCCCCTGAAGAAAGATCATGGCATCTATTCCCAACACTTCATGGCAAGTAGAAGGGGAAAAAGTGGAAGCAGTGACAGATTTTATTTTCTTGAGCTCCAAAGTCAGCACAGACAGCGACTGCAGCCATGAAATTAAAAGACGCTTGCTCCTTGGAAGGAAAGCTATGACCAACCTAGACGGGGTATTAAAAAACAGAGACATCACTTTGCCAACAAAGGTCCATATAGTCAAAGCTGTGGTGTTTCCCTCGTCGTGTATGGATGTGAGAGTTAGACCATAAAGAAGGCTGAGTGCTGAAGAAATGATACTTTCGAATTGTGGTGTTGGAGAAGACTGTTGAGAGTCCCTTAGATTGCACGGAGATCAAACCAGTCAATCCTAAGGGAAGTCAACCTGGAATATTCATTGGAAGGACTGATACTGAATCTGAAGCTCTAATAATTTGACCACCTGATGTGAAGAGGCAACTCATTGGAAAATCCCCTGATTGGAGAGATTGAAGGCAAAAGGAGAAGAGGGTGGCAGAGGATGAGATGGTTAGATAGCATCACTGACTCAGTGGACTTGAATTTGAGCAAACTCTGGGAGATAGTGGAGGACAGGGAAGCCTGGCGTGCTGCAGTCTGTGAGGTTGCAAAGAGTCGGGCACAGTTTAGCTACAACAACAATCATGATTTTGCCAAGTAGCAGATATACTTAGATTAATCTGTTATGGATTATATTAATAAGCTGAAGATAGTTGTGAAAAGTGCATTATTGTTCATTTTGTTAGACTTGTGCATTTGAGAGATAAATGTATTTTCTTGTGTTTTCACCATAATCTGTCTAAAATGGCTATAATCTGGGAACATTCATTTTTCTCTTATTTTTTAAAACCAAAACAAAATACTGCGAAGTAAATAATTTCAGCTGTGTGAGCTGCAAGTAGGCCAAAGAAAACAGACAGTTTGTTCTTAAAGCTAAGCTAATGGGAAAAACCAGGACAGGGAGGTATCTCAAGTTCAAATAGTCATATTAAGAATTTTGATGGTGAGTTTCTCTTTTCCTGAAGACTATCAAATTATGATTTTGTATGCCACAGATTTCCATTCTATTTCTTAAAAGCTTTGAGTTGTTGAGTAGAAGTTAGGAAAAAATGATGTTATTCTTGTTATTCATGTATGTATGAGCATCAGAATCACTTTAGAAACTTTTTCAAAACGATACCCACACTTGAAGATTCTTCTCTGTCTGCTCTTTTATAACGGAAAACTGAAAACACATCTAAAACATTGAGAATTGCTGGTCTGTAAGTTTATTATTTTGTTTAAAAATGTGTGGCCAGATTTTGTTTAGGGAAAGAAATCCCTTGGTGACAGCTCCAGTGTGTATATGTACTTACAGTATTTGTTAGTGGGGCATATAGATCTTCACTTTTCCTTGTAAGAATTCATTCCCCTTATTGAAAAAGGCTTATACTGCTGTTCATTTTCTGTAGTAGCTTGGTTTTGTTTTCTGTGTATGTTTTACAAAATGTTAAATGATTTTATCAGCAACTGATTTCCCTGATAGCTCAGTGGGTAAAGAATACACCTGCAATGCAGGAGACCCCAGTTCGATTCCTGGGTTGGAAAGATCCCCTGGAGAAGGGAAAGGCTACCCACTCCAGTATTCTGGGCTAGAGAATGCCATGGACTGTATACTCCATGGGGTCGCAAAGAGTTGGACATGACTGCGTGACTTTCAGTTTCAAAAGTGGTTTTTAGATCTTTCTCCCCCATTTTTGGATCATCATTGTGCCTGTTAGTAGGAAATGCTGGTAGACTGTCAACTATGTACCAAATAATGGTTCTTTGCTTTCTTCAGTCTCCAGAACGTGGGTTCTAAATTGGTGATGAGATTATAATAAAGTTTATGAAAATTATATATTTTTTTCTAGAAAAGGGCCAAGAAAAGTTTGCCTAAAACTGATTCTACCATTTTTAGAGAGAGTTCTATAATAAAGAAGAAATGAGAAAAACAAGTTTTCAGCCAGTTTTGCACATTTTGTATTAATTATCTTTCTACTGAGCTTCTGAAGTACTGGTGTCATTTATTTAACAGATGTGTAGAGTCTCTACAATATGCCAGGCATAAGGGATACACATACACCAATGAACCAAACGAGATACTTGCCCAAGAGATACTTAGAAGCTAGTGGGGAGGAACAGTAAACATATTAAATAAACAAATATAGTGCATTAGGATTTGATAAGGATTATAGGAAAGTTAAACAGAATTAAAAATATAAGGGGTAAGAATTGGACAGTTGCGGCTATTAAATAGAGTAATCATAGTAGACCTTGTTTAGAAATCAGATGTGCACAAAAAGTTGAAGAATTATGAGGGAGTGATGTAAGTAGATAATTTAGGGAAGGTGATTCCTAGCAAAAAGAGGGCTAGAACAAAGACCTTAGGATGAGAGTATTTGGCTTTGTTTAGAACATCAAGGAGACACCCCTTGTGGCTGGAATAGAGAGGTAAGGAGAGAGATTAATTAGAGGTGAGGTCAGAGAAGGCAATGGCACCCCACTCCAGTACTCTTGCCTGGAAAATCCCATGGATGGAGGAGCCTGGTAGGCTACAGTCCATGGGGTCGCTAAGAGTCGGACATGACTGAGTGACTTCACTTTCACTTTTCCCTTTTATGCACTGGAGAAGGAAATGGCAACCCACTCCAGTATTCTTGCCTGGAGAATCCCAGGGACGGCAGAGCCTGATGGGCTGCCGTCTATGGGGTCGCACAGAGTCAGACACGACTGAAGCGACTTAGCAGCAGCAGCAGCAGAGAGGTAAGAGCAGCAATTGGCAGAACAGATTATAAATAACTTCTCAAGTCATTGTTAGAACTTTGGTTTTTACTCTGAATAGGGAGCCAGATCAGGGTATTGTGCATGCAGAGGAGTGATATAATCTGCTTTATGTGTTAATTAGGTCACACTGATTACTGTATTGAAAATAGACTAAAAAGGAACACAGATGGAGGCAAAGAGAGCTCTGAGGGAGGTGTGTAAATCTAAGCAAGGGGGATTGTTGCCCAGACCAAAATAGTAGCAGTAGAAATTATGAGTAAAATAGCTTTGATTCTCAATATATTTTAAAGGTGGAACCAACAGAATTTTATGATTGGATGTAGGGTTGAAAGAAATGACTCTATAGTATTGAGCCTGAAAAACTAAAGGATGAAGTTACTGTCAAATGAAATGAGAAGGTGGAGACTTCTGACTGGAATTGAGAGTTTAATTTTCCATATGTTCAGTTCGCGATGCCTATGAAATAGCCTTATTGAGATGTTGAAGTGATGGTTGGATATTCAAGTCTGGAGTTGCAGGAAGAGGTATGACTTTATTCAGATTGTGTACTACTACTTGGTACCTGTTAAAACTCTAGGCCAGTACATCTCAGCGATACTTATTTAATTGAATAGTGAAAATAACAGTTTTCTCCCCACCCATCTACATAGAGCCTATGAAGTTTATCTTTCATCTTTGAAGTTAGAAAAGAGGAACAAATTAATCCCAAACAAGTATTTAGAATATAGGAAATTAGTAAAATGGGAAATAATAAAAAAAATGTAAAATGTGAAAGATTGGTTCTTTGAAAAAGTAACTAAAATTAGTCAATCTCTAGCAAGACTTATCAAGAAAAGAAATAATGAAAACACAGATTATCAATATCACAAATGAAAAGGGGAAATCATTACAAGCCTCCGTACATTAAAAGTATATTACAGAAATATTATAAACAACTTGTCAACAAATTCAACAACTTGATGAAATGAACAAATTTCTTGAAAGATACAACTTACAAAAACAAGAAGCACAAGAAGAATTAGAAAATCTTACGGAACTCCATATCAATTAGAGGTTGAATTTGTAATTGAAAACTTTCCAAAAGAGGAAATGCTAGGGCTAGATGGTTATATCAGTAATTTCTATCAACACTTTAAGGAAGAAAAAATGCCAATTTGGTAGATTCTTCGATATCAGAAGACAAAACAGTTTCTAAATCCTTTTATGAAGCAGCCTAACTCTGGTATGAAAACTCAAAAGAGACATTAGAAGCAAAGAAAAACTGCAGACCAATACCCCTTGTAAATGTAGATACAAAATTCTTAAGAACATTTTAGCCACTTGAATCCAGCAATATGAAAAGGCTAATGCGCAATGGCCAAGAAGGGGGCTTGTGCTAGAGTACAAGGTTGTTTTAACTTTTAAAAATCTGTCAACTGTATTTCACCACATTGGCAGAATGAAAGAGAAAAACCATAGACCATCTCAATAAGTGAAGAAAAGCATTTGACAGAATGCAAAACCCATTCATTATAAAAATTCTTAACAAACTGGGAATAAAAAAAATATCCTAAGTCTCGTAAAGGGCATCTATGAAAAATATACAGCTAGTGCCATACTTCATTATAAAATGTTAAACCCTTTCCGTTAAGATTATGACAAGGAAAAGATGTCTGCTGTCAACACCTCTGTTCAATATTGTGCCAGAAGTACTAGCTAGTGCAATAAGAAAAAGAAACAGCATATAGATTTAAAAGGAGCAAGTAAAACCATTTGCATCTTTAGACGATGTTATTGTGTACATAGAAAACATCATACAATCTACAAAAGATATACTAAGATAATTGAATTCAACAAGGTTACAGAATACAAGGCCAATAGAATTAAAAAGCAGTTCCAGTTTTATACTAGCAATGAGCACTTAGAGAATGAAATTTTTACTCCCTCTCTATTCTGCCTTTTGACTTTAGTTCCTCATTGCTTTTTTCTCTCTGATCTATGAAAAAGAACCTGGCATCCAGACCCTGATAAGATGAGTATTTTGAGGTGCTAACTTGCCATCTTCTTGGTCAAATGGCTTTCCAAATAAAGTCATTTTCCTTGCTTCAAAAAAAAAAAATGAAAATTTTAAACTTTTTATATTAATATCAAAAATAATCAAATATACACAAGTAAGTTATTAAAAGATATTAACACCTAAATAAATGGAGAAATAAATCACATTTATGGTTTGAAAGACTGTAAAAGTGTTGAGATGCCCATTCTCCCCAAATTGGTTTATAATTTAAACTGCAGTTTCTGTCAGTATCCCAACTTATTCTAAAATTCAGTGGAAATGTGAAGACTCTGGACTAGCTAAAAGAATCTTGAAAAAAAAGTTGGAGGTCTCATACTTACTAGCTGATTTCAGGGCTCTGTATAGAGCCATAGTATTCACCGGGGTATGGTATTGCCTTAAGGATAGACAAATAGATCAAAAGAACAGAATAGAATTCAGAAATAGACTCATACATATGCAGTCAGTTGATTTTCTTTTTTTTAACCAAAGCACCAAGTTCAACAGGGAAAAGAAAGTCTTTTTAACAAATGATGCTAAATAGATGGATATCTCAACCCCTGTTTCACTCTTAACACAAAAATTAAGATGGATTATGGATCTAAATTTAAAACCCAAAATAGTCCATCCTTAAGAAGAAAACAGATTATCTTCACCACCTTGGGATAAGCAAAGCTTTCTTGGATATGACATAAAAGGCACTAATCATAAAGAGAAAACTTGACAAATTGGACTTCAACACAATTAAAATTTCTATTCATTAAAAGACGTTACCAAAAAAAAATTTTTAAGAGAGAGAGAAGGGAATTCCCTGGTGGTCCAGTGATTGGGACTTCCCACTTTCACGGCAGAGGGCCTGGGTTCAATCCCTGGCTAAGGGAACTAAGATTCCAGAAGCTAAATGGTGCAGCAAAAAAAAAAACAAATAGACAAGATACAGACCAGATAATATTTGTAGTAGATTTGTCTGACAGAGTACTGATACCCAAATATATGAAGAAGTTTCATATATTTTTACTCTTCCTTTTATACTCCTTTCCCCCCCCTAACTCTTGCTTAGTTGCTTCTGGATTATTTGTCCAATTTCTTACATTCAAAGGATAATTAATCAGGTGACTGATACCTGAAATTTTAAAGGCTACAAGTGTAAGTGTGAAATTCATCCTAAAGAATCAGTGGCATCAGTGACTCAAGCTTTGCAAAGTGTCAAGTAACTCTGTTGAGATTCTGTTTATTTGACCTGTAACTACCTGTTTTCCAGGATCCTCAGTCAAGATAAATATAAATAGTTCTCCTAAATGTTTCTCTCATGTGCTTAGTCGCTCAGTCGTGTCCATCTTTGCGACCCCATAGACTGTAGCCCGCCAAGCTCCTCTGCCCATGGGGATTCTCCAGGCAAGAATACTGGAGTGGGTTGCCATGCCCTCCTCCAAGGGATCTTCCCAACCCAGGGATCAAACCCAAGTCTCCTGCACTGTAGGCGGATTCTTTACCATCTGAGACACCAGGGAAGCCTGAATTTTTCTTTACCAATTTGTTAAAGTACCAGTGATGCAATAGTTTTGTCTTATTTTATTTTGTCATCGTTCAGCTACATTGTCTGATATAAACTGACTGACTAATCTGAGAATCTAATCAACACATTTTTCACTTTGAGCCTTTAAAATTGTATAATACTACAATTATACATACCATGGAATGCCAGTCTAAGTTGTAATTTAGGGATGGCTTATACATAATAACTACTTTTTTCTCAGAGTTTGATTTACGCAGTAGAGGCATCAGGTGTTTTACAGTAGCGTGCATTTAATTTTGAAGTGAGAAATCATTCATATACACTAAAAGTTCAGTAAGTGTATTTAGGGTACCAATCTATGATAGATTCCCAAATAAGTAATTTTCTTTTTTTTAATCAAAGTATAGTTGATTTATAATATTATATTAGTTTCAAATGTATAACATAGTGATTCAGTATTTTTACAGATTATACTCCATGTAAATTTATTGTAAGATACTGGCTATATTCCCTGTACTGTATAATATATCTTTGTGTCTAGTTTTTTTATACATAGTAGTTTGTACCTCTTAATCTTACCCTTGTTTTGCCCCTACCCCTTTCCACATTCCCATTGGTAACCACTATTTTGTTCTGTTTGTGAGTCGGTTTCTCTTTTGTTTTATTCATTCATTTATTTTTTAGTTTCTATATGTAAATGGTGATATCCAGTATTTATCGTTCTCTGTCTGACTTATCTCACTTAGCATAACACCCTCCAGATCCATCCATGTTGTTGCAAATGGCAGAATTTTGTTCTTTTTTATTGCTGAATAGTATTCCAGTGTGTAGGGGGGTGTGGGTGTGGATGTGTGTATACATACCGCATTTTTATCCATTCATCTGTTGATGGACAGTTAGGTTGCTTCCATATCAGGCTATTGTAAATAATGGTACTATGACCATCAGAGTGTATGTATCTTTTCAAATTAATGTTTTCATTTTCTTTGGATATATGTACTCAGGAGTGAAATTGTTAGATCACATGGTAGTAGTAATTTTTTATTTCAGTTGACCTCTTGTTCCTTAGGAGCCTGGTGGGCTACAGTCCAGGGGATTGCAACAGAATCAGGCATGACTGAACACCGTACTAGGGACCAGATTGTTCCTTAACAAATACATACTTTAATATATTTTTAAAATAAAATACTTCCAGGACTTAGTCTAGTATTATGAAAAATGATGAGAGAGTCCAGTAAAAAAAATGAGCATGTTCTTTAAATACGATGTTCTTTCCGCTATTTGGTGGTGAATCAGTTCAGTTCAGTTCAGTCTCAGTCGTGTCCAACTCTTTGTGACCCCATGGACTGCAGCACGCCAGGCTTCCCTGTCCATCACCAACTCTCAGAGCTTACTCAAACTCATGTCCATTGAGTCAGTGATGCCACCCAACAATCTCATCCTCTGTTGTCCCCTTCTCCCGCCTTCAATCTTTCTGTTTGGTGAATAGACCTATGCAATACATATGCAGAGACATCCAGTAACTAATAAATGGTTAAAATTATAGGAATTTCTTTCTCTAGTGTGCTTACCTAGCTTGGAGAAGGAAATGGCAGGCCACAGTCCATGGAGTCGCAAAGATTCGGACAAAACTGAGCGACTGACGCTACTCTACCTAGCTAAGCTAATTTGCTTTCTTTTTTTCCCCACAGTTTCAGCTCCTAGCTTCAGCTCTATTTAAATCTGGTTCAGATTTCACGGCTTTAGGTAAGTATTGCAGTGTACTTTATCTGGCCATATGTCCCAGCACTGGGGAGGTTTGATTTTGATTTCTTCAAAATGAAACATTAGATGAGATGTCATCCAAACAAATGAAACAGGTCTCAAGGTAACATGCAAAAATTCTTGATAACTGGCATCAGTTCCCAGTTCATGGGTCAGTTTGCAGTTCCTGTTATACCAGTCGCTGGGTTATTTTATTATGCAAATAGATTGCACAGAAGCCTGGTCAAAATAATTTGTATAGCATTGTTTTGGAATGCAGACTACATTACTGATATACTTACCATGAGTTAACACTCGTCGGTTGATGGGTTTTCCCCTCAGTTTATTCTTTGTGAAATTGTGTGGTATCAGCAGAATGGTGTTGGGGTGGGCAATGAAATTGATGTTTGGAAGCAGGGGAGTGAAGTAACTCTTTCCTGAAAATGGGAATTTTTGTAAGTTGATATCTTAATATATCGTTCATGTGTTTCTCAAACATCCCAGATACGGACATCAGTGTTCACTTACTGGTACTCTCATTTAGTATTAATGAATTATTAAAGTAGTTAAACCAGATTGTAGTAAATAGGGAGTCTGTAGAAGTTCTAGAACTCAGAGCTTTAGTCAGGTGAACTTTCAAGGATCTTTTTGTTAGGATAAGTCATTATAGCTTCAGTTTTTATAGCTAACAAGATAGTAGCCTTTTGAAGTATGGGAATTTCCAGCTCTCCTCTTGTCATTATAAAATGCAGTCACACAGTGATTGCATACTAATTCCATTGATGCTGGTGCTGTTTTATTTAGCCTTAGAGTCAGGTAATAGTATCAAAATTTTCCAGCATATGTAGTATAAATGCTTCTCGTTATCTTTGCAATTAAATACACTTTGGCTTAACTTCTTCATTGTTTGTCTCTTAAAGGTGAAACATACCTCAAAGGCAAAAGCAAAAGCCAGAGACGTATAATTCCCTGCTTTTCAGAGGGTTGGGAAATAATAGCAGTGTCTCTTGGGGTCTTACCCTTTCTTTTTCCATAGCAAGTGACTGAGGTTTCTGTACCACTCAAGGCAACTCTAGTCCTGAGTTCTAATTCCAGAATACGTAGGATTCCCCCACAAGGCAAGAGGACTGCTATAAAACATAACTTCAGTAGGTTCTTGTAAAAATTTGCATAATTGTTTACCACCATTCCACACACTGAAAGGCTTTTTAAAAAGTGTATTCAGGGACTTCCCTGGCGGTCCAGTGGTTAAGAATCTGCCTTGCAATACAAGGGACATGGATTTGATCCCTGGTCCAGGAAGATTCCACATGCTGCGGGGCAGCTGAGCCCCCACACCACAACTACTAGGTCTGCCCTCTTGAACCCTCGCTCTACAACAAGAGAAGCTACCACAAGAAGAAGCCCATGCACTGCAATGAAGAGTAGCCCTGGCTCACCCCAACTAGAGAAAGCCCCCACACACACAGCAACGAAGACCCAGCACAGCCATAAATAAATAAACTAGTTTAATTTTTTTTTTTAAGTGTATTCAGGTTGTTAGGAATCTAAACCGTGAGATAGAGAGTCTAGTTACAGGCATTATTTTAGCAAGTTCATGCCCTTTTGAATTTTATCTTTTGAAATGGATTTAGTGATAGACAAACTGGGAGCCTGGCACATCGATATTCAGTTTGAGTGAATGTGTGCTTTGTTATGTATGGATACTGCAGCCCAAAGCCATTATTTTTATTTTAATGGTGGATAGCACTAAAATGTCTCTGGCTGACTTATATGTAGCCTTTAGAACAAGAATTTCTTGGCAGTCATTTAAATATATTAGACTGTTGTCAGCAAATATTTTACCTTTAGCTTAACTCTTTTCTTTGCTCTATTCACTGTCAGCTAATATATTTTGTCAGGAACAGTTTGTTTTACTTGGATTCTAAACAGACCTTAGATACACTGAGATCAATACAGACACAACAGAAATAAATACAAAAAGGGAAATTTTCTGTGGGGTTTTGTTTCCTACCTTGTCTGAAGGGAAGCAGTGTAGTAGTTAAGAGGGAAGAGTGTAGTATAGTGGTTAAGGGTCAGAATCTAGGTTTAGATATCAGCTTTGCCACTTGGTAATTTTAAAAGTGACTTTGAATAAGTCAACTTTCTAATCATTAATTTCTTCATCTGTAAAATGGAGGTAGGCAGAGTAGTGACCTCAGGTTGTTGAGAGAATGAAGTATTCTTGAAAACAGCAAAATGAAATGCTTAGTAAGTGTTCTGTTTAGGGTACCACATCTGTTACCTGCCTTATAAATGTCAGCTTTGTAACATTGGTGAATTTGAATGAGGAGTAAATTCAGGCTATATGCCAATTTTCATAAGGAGAAATTTGACATATTATTTGTTTTAAAAAGTCTTTTTCATAAAGTTCATGCCTATTTAGAATTCCTGGTTTTTCTCATTCATTTTCTATCTGATTGTTTTACCTTCACTCCACTTAGAATTTAAATCTAGTGGGGGTTTTTTAATGTATGGATGTGTACACTTTTCATGTATAAATAACTATTTCCTTTTCTAAATTATGTTCCCCCCAAAATTGGCTCAACTAAAATTTCTGACTTCCTTCAGAATTCATCCAGTTTATCTGAACCTCTCAGAATTAAAAAGTATTTACTAATGTTATTTGTAATTTAAAAATTTAGAACGATGGAAAATGATTTTTACAAACTGCTGGCATTGTGTTAGTTTTGAAAAATGACTGACTTCGGAGAAAAATAACCTTTTTAGCTTAGGCTGCTATGGCTATGGCTGTGGACACTTTGAAGCTTGGCTTCTGACTTTTAGCTAATTTTAAAAGCATATTTTCAGCAAGGTATGTTTTAAGAACATGAAAGTTAAAATCAATATGCTTTTTGTCCTGTCACTACTATTTATGTAGTCATATTGCTGTTGCTAAGTTTCCTGGTGCCCCACACATTTTAAAGGGTTTTTGTTTTTTTTTAATATTCAGGTTGTCTTTGAACAACTTCCCTCAATCTCTGTCTCCTTTCTTCAAGTATGACCATTTGCATTTGGCAGATCTTTACACACAGACATACAGATAGAGTTGATTCCCACAATTCACAATAATATTCTATACAGTTACCTGTAACCCTGAATTTGGTTAATACTGACCCATTGCTCCTATGGAAAATACAGAGTCAGGGTCCTACAAGCCTTTTGTCACAGAATTTTTTTAATTAATTAATACATAATGTTGTTTTCTTTCAACAGGAACATACCTTACTTACATATTTATATTGTTGATTCATTAACATTGAACTCATGCCAATAGCACTGTAGCTCACCCTGAGCAAAGCTTATCTAACGTGTATTTTCTTCATAAAGCATGTCACAGCCTTCTTGCACTTAGGAATACTAGCCATCACGTCAGCACCACACTTGGGGGCCATTTTAAGCAGTGAAGTCACCAACAGAAAACACAAAATGTGAAGAACATGACACCAAGTAGATTGTGAAAAGAGCACTTATTTATAGTCTGAGAGCTGAAACAAGTGGGCAGAGCACTAACTAGTTTGACCTCAGTTGAGAACGTATATTTACAGGTGGCAGCTGAGATTTTTTGCCGCTTGGTGCCTGTCTGTGATTGACCACAAAAGTGGCACAATACGGTTTTAGAGATTACAAATTTAGCAGGTAGGCAAACGCACAAATACGAAATCTGTGAATAGTGAGGATCAACTGTATACATGTACACACAGACATACAGATGTTTGGTTTTATGTGTTCTGGTTCTATTTATTATGTAATATAAAAATGTGTATTCTCCACATAGCTCTTTAAAATTTAACAGTGTGGCTTGGAGATGCTTATGTGAAACTATACTAGATTAATTATATTTGTAAGTTATACACAATGTGCCATAATAGGGATCTACCATAATTTAACCATTCATGTAATGATAGTGTAAATTTCACGTTCCTTATTGGTAAATGGAGAATAAAAATAAAAGATAGGTTCTCTATTTAATAAGTACTCAGTTACTTGATAAAAATAAATAAATAAATGAGCTTTAGAGTCGGACAGACATGGGTTCACACTCCATTCTCTTTCCTCTGCAACTGTGATATGTTATTGAATGACTGAATCTCTCCTAAGTGTCTCATCTGAAATTGGAGTTTATGGTAACTGCTTCGTATGATTTTTGTGACAGTGAAATGTGGTCATACATAGAGAACCTAACATAGTAGGAGACTCAGTGTTTATTTCCTTCCCTCCTAAATCATTTGATCTCATAAAAATGATACTGTAAGTACTACCACAGAATCAGTGTCCTGTCTTAAAAATACAATATACCACAATGTTTTTTTAATACCACAACATTTTACAAATAAAATAAAACAAAGGTGGTAAACACCCTGAAGTTGAATGTAAACAGAAACAAACATGTTTATCAAATTTGTGACATAATCAGACAATAGGGGAAAAAAGAATTAAATCTTTAAGTACAGCTTCAACTGCATATTCTCAGTGAAGTATATTCTAAAGATAGTAAAAGCAAGAAAATCTTGAATTTTGCTGGTACTGATTTGGGTATAGAAACTCTGGAACTTCTTTTGTGTGTGTTTTAGGTTGAGCAAATGAATAAATATGATGATATTGCTGAGAGAGATGGTTTCCCTAGTAAGAGAAAGGAGGTGTAAATATGGAATGGAATAAGGAGAGGAAGAATCCTGTGAGATTCCTAAAAAAATGAATTAGCAGTAAAAGCATGGACTAATAATTTTATTCTTTTTAAAAGAGATATGTGTATTATATGTGTGTGTATATATATATAGTCCTAGAAACAGCACCACTGATCTTAGTTTGTAAATATCACTCACCACTAAAAGGAATTAGAGCTGTTAGGGAAAATGATAGACTCCAAAGCTGTGTAAAGATAAGCTTGGAGATCCTACCGTGCCAGAAGTGAGGAGGTACTCAGAAAGTAATGGGGTAAGTCAGAAAGATAAAAACAATTATCGTATATTAATGCACATATATAGAATCTTGAAAAATAGTACTGATAAATCTATTTGCAGTGCAAGAACAGAGACGTAAATTTAGAGAACAGACCTGTGGACATGACACAAGAGAGTGGGATAAGTTGAGAGAATATCATTGACATACATGCAGTGCCGTGTGTGAAACAGCTAGCTAGTGGGAAGCTGCTGTATGGCACAGGGAGCTCAACTCGGTGCTCTGTGATGACCTAGAGGGCTGAGATGGGGGTGGGGGGTGCGAAGCACAAGAGGGAGGAGACATATGTATAGTTCCAGCTGATGCGTGTTGTTGTACGGCAGAAACCAACACAACATTGTAAAGCAATAACCCTCCAATTAAAAATAAATTTAAAAAAAATTAAAAATGTTGCTTCCATCCTCTGGAAGGACATTCTTCTGGACTATCTGAATTTTCACTCAGTTCTTTGAGACTTCTTCCAGCTCTCAGTGGCATAATGATTTTATACTGCTTTCTAAAGACCCCTTTAATTTTGATTAGATTTTTATTATCAAAACAATTTTAGTGGTCAAAAGCATTAAAAAGAAAAGAGAAATGAAAATTGCTCAGTGGACCAGAAGAGGAAAATGCTTACAAGGAAAGGAAGAGAAATCAATATTAGTTACTAAAATACTAATCATTCTGCTGGGTGGCATTCAGATAATTGCATTTAATCTGCACTGTAAAGGTTATGACATAAACAGGATTATCACAGATTTGTAGCTGAGGAAACAGTTGTACCAAGGCTGCTTACCTTACGTAAGATTGTACCATTGCTGTGTCGCAGAACTGGAATCAGAGCCCATCGCTCTCTGGTTTCAAAGCCTGATTTGGTTTTGATTTTTCCATTATGCATTCGCTGCTTTTGTCAACTAGCTTTACCGTTAGGTGTAGAGTTTTAAACACAGTGGATGAGTTTCTTTGTTATCTCTCTTTCACCAGGCTTTTCGGATGTGGATCACACCTATGCTCAAAGAACTCAGCTCTTTGACACCTTAGTAAATTTCTTTCCTGACAGCATGACTCCTCCTAAAGGCAACCTGGTGGACCTCATCACACTGTGACAGAAGAGTCCCTGGACAGAACTGGAGCACAGGAGTCTGCTTTTGGTTTTCTGGATTTCAGCTCTGTTGACTGACAGTTAGGCTACAGTGACTGAGGACTGCACCAGAGTTTTGAAGGGATCTTTGCTGTCACAAGTTTTAACCCTCTTCCTTCACACCTGACCTTGACCCCGTCGTCCTCATCCCATTCCTAAATTAGGCTAATAAAGTGAAATTGGTATATACTTTCCATTAAATATATATATTTTTTCTTACTTTAACTTTTAAGAATTCACGAGTATAAAAGAAAAAAATAATCAGGCAGTATACCGTTTTCTGATTTTTATTTCATTTTTATAAAATTGGGACAAGTAAGCCCTGTTCACGGACTCAGTGCTACAAGGATTGGGATTTTGTTGTTGGCTTGTTTTGGCCTTTCTTTCTTTTTCTTTTCTTTACCTTACATCACCCAACTGCTTGTAAGTGATTTATATCATCTGTTACCTCTTTACTTCATTCTTAACAGTATATAGTTCTGTAGGGCAGTTGCTGTATATTTAAGTGATATATGTGTCTTTGTTGACTAGAGTCTTGTATTACATTAAACAGTAGTAGGGACAGAGGGCTCCTTGTCATAGAACTAAAAGGCAAAACCTGAGATTGATCCACGCACTTATCTGAGATTGGTATATAGTATTCCTATAATGATATATTTTATAGTGGTTATTACAAAACTTTGAGTCACAGAAACCTTAAACCGAGGAGAGAATATACTTCAGAACCTTTAAGAGCCATTCTTAAAATTACCAGCAGGAGGATTCTGGTTGCAATTGATACTGTTGTAGTATTTCTGGAAGAAAACCACTCCTTCCCCTGGAAGAGCTGTTCAGGGCCAGTGTTTCAATTTCTTCCTACAAATGCTGTCTCTTTGTAACGTTTCCATTTGGGAGAATGGGTTCCAGAGCTGTGTTATTTCCATACACATTAGCTCCCTACGTCTGCTTCTATATACTGATATTTTAAAGAATAATGGTTTGTAGTCCAGTGGAATACAACTGACAGGCCTTTCATTTAACACATAGACCAGGCTTTTTTAATGGAGAAAGAGAAAAATAATGGTGCAAATATTTTTCTATTTAACTAGAAGAAGGGCAGTTCCACAGTTCCTTGTGTTGTGAAGAGTGGAGGCATATATTCCATGAGGTGCTGTGGAATGCAGCATAGGAAACTTATACCTGGCCAAGAAGTATGCTGTATGCAACTGATACCCACCACGCTTAAAGCAGACCAAGTATAATAAATGTCTACCAGTCCAATGGCTCTTGCAAGTGAATGCCTTCAGAGAATTTAGTATGTCCTGAGTAGCAAGGTTAGGCCTCACCAAAGAAAGAAGAAATTGATTTGCACTTTCAAAAAGTCTCATGTATAGGAATGAGAGTTTGAGATCCCTCTTCAGTCAGTCATTATTGCATGGTTTCTCATCTTTTGGAGATGGATAGAAATACATCTCTCCTCCTACTGCTAGCCTTGAATCTTGGGGTCCTTGGCTTTCCAGGCATTCCAAAACAATCAGTAGTGATTTATAAAACAATTAGATTTATGAAAGATACAGTACATAATTCAGGAAGTACCTCACTGTAGCTGCAGAATAACCCATTGACTTTACAGGTGAGCAAGTAGAATCTACTTACTACTTACACAGTTCATTAAAAGATTTGCCTGAGTGACAGTCAAGAACATAAAACATTATTATCGCTAATATTATAATCTATTGAAGTCTTTTTGTGGAATCAAGTACAAATCAGTGAGTTGATACGAAAGAACTTGGAAAGAGTTTCTAAATTTAAAAGCTCTAGTTTTACTCACTGTGAATTCTGGCACTTTAAAGACAATAACCAAATGAAATTCTGCTGCCCTCCACCATTTATTTTTTTTAACTAATTAATTTATTTTAATTGGAGGATAATTACTTTATTATGGTGGGTTTTGCCCTTTTTGTTTTTTGGCCATTTTTTTCCTGTACTTTAGATTCTGTATTTGGAAGAAACTCAGTTCTTGGACTCAGTGATTTTGTTTGCTTTTATTTTTCCCTAACTGACTTTCTACCGATTGTTTTCTAAATATTCTTGTTCTGATTTCATCTTTCCTCACTTTAAGTGAAACCATTTCTCTTTTTTTCACTTATATATATGTATATATTTCACTAACGTGTTGAAATAGGATTGAGTCATAGCAAACCATTTAGTGTTGCTTAAGTGACATAGACTGTATTTAGGAAGTTATTGACTAGGCAAGTCAGAATTTGTACCCTGGGGCAGTGCTGGTAATGATTGCAGGAGAGTGTAGGGCTTCATTATGCCCACCAAGATTGACACTCTGCTCACTTTTGACATCAGAACCCTGATGTGTAACTTGTTTATATATTTAGTGAAGAGCTACATGTATTTCCAACTATTCTAGCAGTATATTATACAATTTAATCTAATTTGGTATTTATATACATTGTTCAAGTAGCCAAATACCTATGCTTTACTACTTAAAAATTCTTTTATCCTAGCTTAGTTAGCCCCCAATTGAGACACCTGGTTTTAGATGCGTTAGTTAGTGGAGTACAGTTTGCTCAGTTTCATTACCCCTAACTTCAACCTCATCCCCATTTCTCCTTTTTCCACTGGAAATTTATTATTCCAGAATAATAAACTAGAAATAATTTAAACTAGAAGTAGACTAGCCTCTAACACTATTTTCAGTGCTTGTACCTCGTGATAAATTAATTATCTGATTTGCAAGATACTTCCAAAATGCACTTGGATCTTGTGGAATGACAGAGACCTCATGTGGCCAACCTGATTAATTCACATATATTGGCCTCCTGTGAAGCAAAGGAATTGAGACTTGGGTGCCTAGCTCTGTGCTAAAGCTGACAGTATTAACCTTTAGCAACATTGTCTTTTAGACCTGGTTTTCCTTAAAACTGATAGAAAACATTAGAAAGTTAATACACTGATTTACCACAGAAAAGCATGTTGGGTTTAGAGCTCAATGTTTTAAGATCGTAAAACTACATTCATGGGTGAAATACGTCTTGAACATAAATGATTTGCCAGCTTATCTTTCTAGTGGATCTCTTCACATCTACCTTAAAAGTGCTATTTAGAGATACATTAACATAGTTTCAGGTAATAAAACAGTTTTAAAATTTAAGTTATAAACAGAAACTAGTTTGAGACACAATGCAAAATTGTGAATGATACTTAATGGCTCAAAAGCACTTAAAAAGCAGTACGGTTCTGATTTTGTTTTCTGAATTAAGCTCAGTGTCATGTAAGGAGTTACCCTATAGTTATTCTTAACACAAGATGAAATTCATTAGGTAACTGTGAGTCCTTTGATTATTTCCTAGGTGAATGTCGTGCTACCTCTTTAGCTGGCTGGTTGTTACAAAGCAGTTGAGAATTATGGTTTGAAATGATTTCTATGGGAGAGGATCATACAATGTGTACTTTAAACAACATCATCTAGCTATTAAAAATATACCCTTTGTAATCTTTTTTTTTTTTTTCCTCTCTTAAAAAATACACATTCATACCCCAGTCGCTTAGTGGTAAAGAATCTGCCTGCAATGCAAGAGACACAAGAGATGCTGGTTCAATCCCTGGGTTGGGAATATCACCTGGAGAAGGAAATGGCAACCCACTCCAGTATTCTTGCCTGGAGAATCGCATGGACAGAAGAGCCTGGAGGACTACAGTCCATAGGATTGCAAAGAGTCGGACATGACTGAAGCGACTTAACACATGCAATTTCAAACTTTTGCAGAAATTCTAGCCTGAACTTTTAAGTTTTAAATTCTTAAGATAGTCCTTAATCTAAGATACACAGGCTCCTTAGAAAAAGTTTATAGTCATTAGAGGAGTAATCATACAGAGTCTGTATATAACAGTAGTTGTAGATTAGGTCTTCAGGTACTTTCACTCAAATTTTTTGTATTCCTTATTTGTCAAATAGCATTATTATTTTGTGATTTTTAACTATGGCCTACATCTCCCTGTGGTTTGTATTAATGCTGAAATGATATGGGTGCCCCAAACTTCTAATCTGGTGGTAATTCAGTTGAAGGTGGAAATTTTGATGTTTGTTGAAATAATTAGGAGCCAGCTAGATCAGCTGAATGATGTCAGTCAGCACTGTTTGACAGGGAGGACTCATAACTACAGTTACTGATTTCTTCACCAAATGGTCTTTTTATTTTAAAAAAAAATGCTGTCTTAAGAGATTTTATTTATACATTATTTTTAAACCTTGATTTCTTCCTATCCCCAAATACTATGAATTATGTTTCCATTATTTTTCTTAGCTATTATAACTTTTTTCTGGGCTTTTTTAGCCCTAGACTTCCTGGGTTTTCAAAATCATTCTGAAGCAAACATGCTCTTTTATCCTTATTTATGACAATGGATTAGTGAAATTTAAAATCGTATGTTATTAAAGAATTTATAACGTTCAGACACTGCTATAAAAATGCTTGAATCATTTTCATTTGGAGGATAGTAATATGGCTTATAGCTTTTAATGGAAGAGCCAGTGTTGGCTGCTTTGCCTGGCACTAAGAAGTATAGTTATACTATAGATGAGGTACAAGTTTCATAGCAGAGCTCATGGAATTTAGCACATCACCAGAATTTTCATTTGCCTATTGTCTTTGTATTTCTTTGCCTCTTTCCCCTTATTCTTAGGGCCTCCCTGGTAGCTCAACTGGTAAAGAATCCACCTGTAATGCAGAAGACCCCTGTTCGATTCCTGGGTCGGGAAGATTCCCTGGAGAAGGGATAGGCTACCCACTCCAGAATTCTTGGGCTTCCCTTGTGGCTCAGCTGGCAAAGAATCGCCTGCAATGCTGGAGACCTGGGTTCGATCCCTGGGTTGGGAAGGTCCTTTGGAGAAGGGAATGGCTACCCACTCCAGTATTGTGGCCTGGAGAATTCCATGGTATAGTCCATGGGGTCGCAGAGTTGGACACTGAGCGACACTTTCACTTCCCTATTCTTATCTCCCCTGAGTAGCAATGATTTTCTGCTGAAGTTGAATTTTGTGTTAAGAATTGACTTTCAATTTCTGAGATAATTGAGTATCAGGAATAGCTTTAATTGCCATGAAATGATAGGTACGCATTCTTTTTTTTTTCCTTAAAATAGTACAGGGACTTCCCTGGTGGTCTAGTGGTTAAGATTCCGTGCTTCCAATGCAGAGGGTGCAGGTTTGATCCTTGGTCAGGGAACTAAGATCCCACATGCCTCTTGGTGTGACCAAAAAAATAAATAAATTTTTTAAAGTATAGTACAGTCTTATAAATGTATCTTCCCCTTAAGGATGCAAATCTAGTGAATTTACATTCACTAAATGAATCCTGGTGGAATCCTGGTGGTCCAGTGGTTAGGACACCACATTTTCACTGCCAAGGCCCTGGGTTTGATCCCTAGTTAAGGAACTAAGATTCCATAAGCCATACCATGTGGCCAAAAAGAATAACAAAAACAACAACAAAGAATGTGAATTTAGCTCAAATTTTAAATAACTAAATCCTATTCCCAGTCATCGCCAGTGATAAATCCTATAAATTCTCTGACAGTAGATTTACAGCCCTTAACCTAAAGAGTCATTAGAAATGATAGTAAACCAGATTTTCTTGTAGAAACACAGAGGTGCCTTTGTGGGAATCCGTATTTTTTTTCTCTTAGAACTCTGAAGTTGCAGATCTTGAACTCCAGTTCAATTCGTAACGTAAAAACCTGAAAATCAAAGGGTAGTTCTAGTTTATCTTCCGCAATAGCCATTCTTTGGAAATAAGACTTACAAATACATACTATCATGTGCTCAAACACTGCCTAGCTTTATTGTAAACAGAGTGTTATGTGGATGTTACCTGAGAGCCATAGGGTTAGCAACAATAAAGGGGGAAATGTTTAGTAGGGAAATTGACCAGTTGTATCACTTGGAATTATGAACTAATTTGTCTTCTTTTTCTTTTTATCTGCTGTTGAAACAGTTTCGATGAACTATCGAACAATTATATGTAATGTCCTATTTTGCCTGTTTGGCGTTTTCACTTGGAAGTATTGAACTTTAGGAACAGATCTATATAGGAGATTTGAGGGTTTGTTAGAGAAGGAAAAATAGGAGCTTGGATTTGAAGGTCCACAGATCTA
This sequence comes from Giraffa tippelskirchi, assembly GCF_054371585.1. Taxonomy (NCBI): domain Eukaryota; kingdom Metazoa; phylum Chordata; class Mammalia; order Artiodactyla; family Giraffidae; genus Giraffa; species Giraffa tippelskirchi. The sequence goes on from NC_137284.1 coordinate 139,154,703, forward strand.
AACGAGAAAGAAAGTTCTTCATTTCTAACCATAAATTAATCTATTGCAGTGCTGAGAAGAAGCCTGTCAAAAGGGATCAAAACTCAGTTATTCTGAAGTCTTTAGAAAGCAGCATTTCTTGGTTAGTTGCTTTTCTCACTCTCCCAAATAGCTGACACAGATCTTGAAACAGAAAACCCAATTATAATGGGCTCTAGATCTTAAAGTAGGTGAGCGGTTTCTTATGTACAGCCAGTTCCTTGATAAGAATCCAGAAGAAAAACCAGCAATAAAACATTTTAACACACAAGTTTTTTGGGCTCCCAGGGAACTTGTTTTTTCATCAAATTTAAGCTCTTGCTGCACACAGCTCTGTACCATCTGGGATGCTAGCATTCACAGCAGTTAGTTTGGATATCTGAGCTGTCTGCCACGCGAATACCAACCTGAAAAGATCGTCATTCTTCAGTTTCATTCAGTGCTTGATGAATGCAAAATTAATTGGCAGAAAGGAAAAACACTGTGTGGTGTACTGAACAGGCCTTTGTGCATGATTAAGGAGTTACTCAAGTAGCCAGTTTTGAGCTTAATTTCTCTCCTTTTGTTAACAAATCTCAAGAAAACCTTTGTTACAGTTTAGCTAGTGTCATATGGTTGGCATTCATTTTCTAGCCCCTTAGGAAGAAAATTATCATTTCGTGTTTAACTTCTAACCCATACAGAATTGAACTGACATCAGTTTAGTTTCCGTGTTTTAAAATAAATAAATTATACATACTCTTGAAAGTCTCTGTTTATTCGACTTTGCCAGGAAGTAAATGAGTTCTGGGCTTGGAATTAGGAGTACTTAATAATTTTGGTTTGTTCTTTAGGTTTCCTCCCTGTCTGTGAAGTGACTACATTAGAGAAGGTATCTAGAATGAATTTAATTCCACGGTAACTGGCAGAGCTCTATAAATTCATTTTGCAGCAAAGGAGAGGATCCTGTGCCATCAGATTTTGGCAAGTGACTGTTTTTGCATGTTGCCTTATAGTTGCTGTGTTTACCTTCTTAAGGTAAAAGGAGGGAAACAGGGCAGAAATGTGTAGCTTTACATTTTTTAAATTGTGTACTTTAAAAGTCTTAGGATACTTGCACCTTTATTAAGGCTTAGCTTAAATTCACTTGCCTTTCCTGGTAGCTCAGCTGGTAAAGAATCCGCTTGCAATGTTGGAGACCTGGGTTCAATCCCCAGGTTGGGAAGATCCCCTGGAGAAGGGAACGGCTACCCACTCCACAATGTTCTGGCCTGGAGAATTCCATGGGCTGTATAGTCCATGGGTTCGCAAAGAGTCAGACACAATTTACACATACACACTAGCTATAAATGCCAAATTTGATAGTAGGATATCAAAGTCCAAAAGTTTAAATGTGAGCAGTCTTCTGTGGGGAAGATATGTTTTTAAAAGTCATGTACTTGGTCTCCTTTTTGAGGTATTTTTTTCCTTTCCCAGAAAAATGATTTTGGTGACCAATTGTAAAGCAATTTTTCCCCCAATTGTAAACCACACATTTAGAGAAATAAAAGTGGGCTCACTTTCTTAAGCATTACATTTAGCCTAACCAAGATACACTGTGATTGTGTTATTCTTTAAGCCAGCTTGCTTTTCTGACTTGTCATAAAATATCTTTTGAATTGAACAAATTAAATAATATAGTATTAATTTTCCTCTATAGCTCAATTTAGAAACTGTAAAGAGACATTTTTTGTGAGCAGATTCTTTTATGGAAATAGGTTTTTGTTTTTAATGAGATTTCTTCCCTGTCACCACTTCAGAATCTGTGTACAGCTGAGTCTGCAGCCTCAGAAGAAGCGTATAGGAAAACTTAGATCCTCCTTTTCTTGTGTTGGTCTTGGCAACAAACAATATTCCACCTTTTCAGTGGAAAAGATGGGGGGTTGGGGGGTTGTGAATGCAGCTTGGGAAAGATGTTAGAATTTTTTTTGTCAACTCTTACAAATTAGAAGTCTCTCTTGGCCAGAAATTAAGGTCCATTTAGATAAAGATAGAGAGAGATCCTCAGAACCAAAGTTGGGCTGCAGATTAGGTTGAGCAGAAAGGTGCAGCTCATCCACAGCCAGTAGAATCTGTCTTTCTGGATCTGCTTATTGACGCTGTGGATAGCTCCTCTCTGACAGAACATCTCCCAGACTGGAAACATGGTGTTAGAGCAGCCAGCTCATCTGAAAGTTGGAGAGTGTTAAACATCTCTAATGGGACTTTTAAATAATAACATTTATTGGTTTTGTAATTATAAAAGTATGTTTATCGTAGAAATTTAGGAAATTACAGAGTGTGAAGAAGGAAAGCCACTCTTATTTAACTGGTGAGACTTAACTCATTTTACTTTCTTGACTTCCTTCTATTACCCTACATGGTAAAGACCAGGAAAAAAATAAAAAATCTTGACACAGCCATTCCATTGTCCACAAGTATTTTTCTCTACTCTTACTATATTCCTTTAAAACATTATCCTTTTTAGATAAACCATCTGAAAATAATTCTGTTGAAATGTAATTTTTAAGCCTAAACTATAGATATAAGATACTACCGAAAAGCTACATAGGGGGCTGCCTTGTTCAGGTCATTTGAAATTTTATCTCTAAGATTAATTTGAATTTTTAAGCCATTTATGTACCATTGTAGACATTTGGAGCATATTCGTAATGAAGAGCTTTCTGTTTAGATGGACTTTATTTTAATATAATCATAATTAAACTCACACCTGAGAAGGATAAGGTACTTTTCAAAGGCCAAAGGAAAAGCAGAGAAGAGCAAAGCAAAAGAAAAGAGATGAATGTAAGTATATAAATAAGGAGTCCTTGACACAATATTTCCCTTACCATGCTTAGCAACTATCTCTCCAAAAATGTATTTCTCTGGTTACCAGCTAAGATTGAGGAGTTTGTATTTCATGAGAGTCCTTTTCTTAATGTATGAAAGAAGAAACTGCAACCTTTCAGGGTTCTACCCCCTTCCTTTACTATCCTCTTCTATAGCAACATGGATCCTGTATCCTTGGGTACCTAAATCAGAAGTGGAGATCATGAGATAGGTCTGGAACCACTGGCATGGGCTAGCTGAAATGTTTAAACAAATGTTTTGGGGGCATCAGGTATCCTCTGACATCATTAATGTTCTGAACTGGTGGGCTCTGTTGAGTGTGCTCTGTAATCTTCCTCACCTCGCTCATGATCCTCTGTTTTATCTCACTTTTGCCCTATCAGTATGGACTTTTTAGGGTTTTGTTTTCTTCCTTAGTATGAGTAATGTTTTGATCCTGGGTTTGGTGAATGTGTTAACACTGCTTTGTGAATAAATAGGTGATCTGCTGAACAGTCGCAGTTGTAGAATTACGTTGTATGTAATGTACATATGGAGAAAGAATGTATTTTGTTCATTTTCTTAATAAAAAGTTATATATGGACACTACAAGATGTCTGTGTTTGGTAAAACTTCTTTTGAAGTCAACTTTTGAAATACATACATACTTTGTAAATATTTTTACAAAGTTAATATTTTCCCTCAAAAAGGTGAGTTTTATTCAGGCAAATTAAATACACTGTACAAAGACCTTGTTTTCTTTGAGGCAGGCAGTGTTGAAATGAAGCTCTGGTGGATCTTACTGAGTTTCTAGGGGAAGTTTCCGTTTTTAAAGAGCACTGGTAAGTGACTTCATAAAATGGTGTTTTCTTCAGCTACTGTTAATGACCAGTCCTGCTTGATCCGTTTTGTAAATCTGAACTTGGGTTTCCCAGATTTTCTTTAAGTGGGGGCATGCTTGTACAGGTTAGGAACTAGAAGAAAAAACTGAACTGAAGATTAATTGTAGAAAAGATAATAAAGAGAATCTGGAGGCTGGTAAAATTCTGGATCCCTGTCTCCAAAGAACGGGAAAGAATTTTAAGGGCTGATCCTTGAAAAAAATAAACTCAGAAATATGTTCAACAAAGATAACGGATTGTTTGGGCTGAGTTGTATGAGCTTTCCAGACAGACTTACCAAGGAACTTTCCTCTTGGCCCTTTCTATCTCCTGGTCTGGTTTACATTTTTCTTGGCTTTGTGTATGATCCTGCATTCTGGTGTTAGATGTCCACTGATTTTCTTCAAAATAGGGATTATGTTCTCTCACTTTACAAATCAAAAATAATCCATTTTACTAGGGTGTGCTTTGAGCATGGCCCATGAGTAACATTTCTCTGTTTTCAAAACAGGAAAATGGTGTGTGGCGATAAGGTAAGGAATTGGCCTTTCCTGGGTTAATCCTCGAGAGAATTAAAACGATGGAAATGTGGGTCACCACCTCCTCTCCCTTGATGTATTTGCCATCTGGTGGGAAGGGAGCAGTAAGCAGAGAAGGCTTTGTGTTTAACACAGTTGAGACGGTAGCTGCTCCCATATCAAGTGGTGTGGATGAAGGCCATCAAGTTATATTCTGTCTAGAAACATTCGTATTACAAGGAAGAGAGAGAGAAAAGCTATAGTTGAAGTAGCTTTCCTACTGTTGGTCTGTCCACTGCTGTGCTAGTCAGTCTGATGTTTGGCAAAACCTCAAAGAGGGGGATAGGACATTTGGTATAATGTCTACAGCACGAGTTGTCTACCTGCCCTCTGAACTCAGGCTGTAAGGATGGGTGGTCCAGGGCAGGAGTCAGGAATCCTAGGCTCATATCTAGATCCACCAGTGACTTTTGTTTTGCACTGGGCACAGTCTCAACTCCTTTGCCTCACCTTCCCTTTTAAGTAAATGCTGGTAGAAGACCCAGTTTGCTAGGATCCCAGTGACTTTTTAATCTGTAAGATGCCAAGGCCGTTGAAAAATACTAGCTATCTCAGTATCACCTATGTTAATTATAGTGGCTAGTCCTATTTAATTTTTTCACCCTTAGGATTCAAAATAAATATGTGGTTTGGGAGGGAGCTTGTAAAATGGGGACTTATGAGTGACCAAGAGGCATAACAAAAATGACAACTGAGAGTGCCTGTTGGTTGGCAGGGCAGGGAGCAGGGTGAATGACCTCTTCAGGAAGAGAATGGAGTCATAGGTCTTTGTGACCATGATAAGCGAGGAGTCATTCTCTTAGAACAGTGTATCTCGAGCATGGCCAGAGGCCTTCCTGACTTCTTGGTACTCATACTCCTTTCTGTATTCTTGGCACACTCTTGAAGTTAACCTCAAAATACCCCTGGCCCAACTCTGGCCCACCCTTAAGGATGTTAACTGCCTTTTGGAACTCCCATATAATATAAAAGGAAAATCTTATTTCAGCTGCATTCTGGAAACATATTTGGTTGTTGTTGGAACACAAGCATCAGTGTGGTGTTGAGAGAATGTAGGATTCAGGAGGGAAAAGATATAGATTCAAGGCCTAGTGGTACATTTTAACTAGCTGTGTGATCTTGAGAGAATCCTCAATTTCTGTCCCGTTTCCCTATTGGTAGAATGGTGACAACTCCTAAATGTGTAAAAATGTTTTTGTAAACTGTAAGATGCCGGGCAAACAGAAGAGACTGCCGTATAGCAAGTATGAGTGTGGACCAGATTCACCTGTTTCCCTGCAGCAGATTAGTAATGAAGTTTTCTTCTTGCAGTGAAGAAACATGAAAGTAGATGATTACCACCCCAAGAGATGAAGAGAATCAGAATCATCTTTGAGCAATTCCTTTCCTGAACCTCCATCTTCACTACATCTCTGGGTAAAGAATCCACCTGCTAACACAGGAAATGTAGGAGGTGGGTTTGATCCCTGGATCAGGAAGGTCCCCTGGAGGAGGAAATGGCAACCCACTCAGTATCCTTGCCTGGAGAATCCCAGGGACAGAGGAGCCTGGAGGGCTCCGTGGTGTCTCCGAGTCTGACATTACTGGGCATGCTCACACGTCTCTGAGAAAGGCACAGGCATGGGCTTCTTCTGACAAGTAAACTGATCCTTTTATTGGCAGAACAGAAGCCTTTATTTTTTTGTATTTTTGTTAATGTTTGCCTGTCCTTACAACAGTGTGTTCATACCTGATCAGTGTCCAGCAGCCTGCTTGGGATCTTTGGTGGTGGGTGAGTCACAATTTTTTCTGAGGCAAACGTAGAGAAGGAAGAGGGTAGAACATTGATAAAAGTGTTGTGAGGGAAAATGGGGCACTTCAGTTCTCCTCACTAAAGCAGCCTGAGATAATCTGGAGAACTTGGCGTCACCTCCAGAATCCCCTTTGTCCTTTCTTTCGCGTCTGTCCTTTTACTCTGGACCTGCGTAGTTAAGCAGGCACAACTAAGCAGAGGTTGCCCCACTGTGTCTTCAAGGTCTTCAGTGATGAGCCATGTGCACAAGTGAAGAATGGAAGTCAATCAGAGCGAAATACTAGGGCTTGAGCCAGCTTAGACAAAAGCAGTTTAATTGACAGTATACAACTTTACAAAATATATTTTTGTAAGAAAATGGCAATAAGTAATAATCTTTACAAACAAGTTTCTCAGTAAATTCCAGTGTACTTTAGACCCCTGTCCACTAAGACACAGCCCCCCCAGTCTCCTGAGCAAACTCTTTTTAACATTTGCTAATTTTTTAAAAAGACGTGGAGCAAATAGTACTCCCCTCCTTTGACTCAGGGTAGGGTTTTCACCAAACCTGAGTTAATCAGCTAATGACAATGATGAAAGCCATTGCTTTACTCTCGCCCCCTCTGCCTTCCCATCTTGTTCCCTTTGATCCTTAGTCCTATATGTAGAAACTATTCAAAACTATTCTTGGCAGAACACAATTGTTCATTTAAGTCTTAGACCTAAATAAGCCACAGACCAATAAGGTTCCTGTTTTTGTCTTAATGCTCTCCCTACCCTTGATGCAGATGTCTCCTTGGTATCACTCTGCTGCCTGCCCTTAATTAGCAGTCCTTAATTTGTTGGTTTCTTCCTGAGGACCAGAGCACTGGACAGTCTTCCAGTCCAGGTTTTAAGCCTGTTTTCTGTCACTAAATATGTGAGTTTCGCCAAGTCACTTTATCTTTCTGGGCTTCAGACTCATCTTCTGTTAAAAAATAAAGATTGGACTGAGTTCTAAAACCCCTCTACGACTAGAGAGTCTCTTCCCAACCAGTGCATATTGACTACAACCCTCACTGTAACATCCTGGGACTTTACGGGGAGGGGATGAGGACCATATTTAAAAATAAAAATGCCCAGTCTGCAAGACAAATACTTCATCATCAGCCTGTCTCGTATTTCATTTTTCATTAAAGAAAAACAAAAGGTTGTTATTCTAGTAAAACAGACATTTATATTCCTGTTTAGAAGGAAAAAAGCCTTCTCTTAACAAAGGTTTTTTTGAAGTATATTCACTCAAAGCAGTGCAGGGTGGATTAACATGTGGCTGCTGTATTTATATTATCAAAAAATACGTATATGTGTATCAGCTGGAACTGGTTTTTCAAAGTTTCTCCAGTATATTGTCAAAAAGATAAAAGCTCAAGAAGTGATTTAAATAAACTTTCTGCTAGCTTTCCTTATCAAGAAGGGAAAGAACAGTCTTGCATCTGGACTAGATTAAACCCGTATCTTGTCCTATGACGCAAAGGAATATTCTGTGCCCCCTTCATAAGCATTGCTGCATCTCTCCCCACTGACATGACAGTGTGCTTCCCCCTGGATTTCGTCCAGTCATCAGATTCATGGTTTCTGGCCTTTTATGAAGTTTAGGGAAACCAGTGTGCCACCGAAATAGTTTATAATCTCTCTGGCACAACTTGTTTCAAGTCAATGCTGAGTTCTCAGCTTTCTTCTTCTCTCTTCTCAGCCCCAGAATCTGAATTAAGCAGATAGCATCAGAGACCAGCAAGATGTGGAAAGAAGATGACCACTACAGATGCATGGCGATACGGTCTTTGACATAAGTGTCTAGTGGCAACAGCAAGCCAGGGCAAGTTGCCCAGAAGGCTAGAACAATACAGTTCAGACGCACCCAAAGAAGGAGCCTCTGAACCAGCCAAGAGCTTGTCAAGGCTGTCTCTGGACACAGCCACAGTCATTCCTCTTGACCAAGCCTCATTTTTACTCTCTGGTCCTTGCCAGTCACCTTCTCGCTCCCCAAGAGGCCTGCGGGTTATGGTCTTTGATTGGTTTCCAGAATGTATTTGCTGTCTTTGTCTAAACCTTGCTGGTGAAATGAGACCCAGAATCAGCAAAGAAGTAATCCAGGCTGGCCTCTCCCACGGTGGCCATGATAGAAACCCACTGGGTCGAAAGAACCAAATGCTGGGTGGGAAAGAAACAAACAGATCTTTTCCTAGTAAGACAGCATTTTCCTCTATTTTCCCCCCAAACCGGTATTCTCCATCCTGCCAGCCTCCAAACAGGGAAGAATCAGGGCAAATACTTCAGGATCTTTGTTACCTTGGCATCTTTCTAGCTTGTGGGAAACTCACTGGGGGGCCCTACTTGAACCTCTGGCCTTCCTCTTCCCCTTGGTATCAAATGGCTAAAGACTATGAAGAGGGAATTAGATGGCCAAGGAAAGACACAGATCGCCCCCTAAGATCCTCTCCTTTAAAAAAAAATAACCTATCCCGAAGCAGAGAGCCTATTCTATCAGATCTATTGCAGTCTAGGCCAAGTGACCGTTTTCATTCTCTGAAGCATCTTCCTAGTAGGATCTAGGGGTGTTATGCCCAGCAACAGAGACCATGGGCAGAGTTCAAAATTCCATGCAGAATTCCCTCTCCTCAGAAAATCAGGTGAAACCTCACTATGCTCAGTCCTCAGGTGCCGTCTATGTAGCTGCTATCTGCTAAGCTCCCTCCAAACCCCTCCACTGGGCAACGGTTGGCATTGTGCTTCCCTGAGATGCCACCAGAACCTGCAGGAGCGCCGAGCGGCCAGCCCCACTAGGAATACTGAGGAGGGCACAGGGCACAGCCTAGCTCCATGCCCGACGGTGAAAGGTCGCTGGGAGTAGAAGCCAGGCCCCCAGGCTGGCTGCTCCTTACGCAGCTTTAAGTGCACCTCACCTCCAGGCTTTTCTTGCCCTGTGCACAGAAGACTGGAATCTTCAAACATCTCAACGATTTGAGCTTTGGCCTTTGGCAGTAGAGGGCTGGATTAAAAGAGAAAACTCTGAGCAACTTGCAAAGCCCCTGAGTGTCCTATGAAATGGAAAGTAAAGCCTGTCCTTCCTGTTATTTCAGTCGATTGTCTGTTCAGACACCTCTCTGCTGACCGGGCCTCAGGAAGCTGTTCTAAAGCTGCTCATTCACGCTGAACCTCAGGGGGATGACTGAGCTGGGGTCTCCTCCCTGTCGCATCAGCTGAGCAACAACAACGAAACAGGAAACATCTTGCCTTCAGTAGCTGCTGCGGATTTTAGTCCCTGTGGGAGTGGAGAACAGGCAGCACTTGGGGAGCCTTGGGGGTGGGTGGGGACCCATCCTGGAAAGAGGGGCTTCCCTTTCTCTTCATCTGTAGATGGCCGGTGGGCAGACCTGTTCACACGGGGAGTCTTGTGTGCTCTGTCAGTCCCAATCTCATAAGCAGATGCCAGGAAACTAGACTCCAGAACAAGGGACTGAAGGTCATGAATGACCTCTGTTAGTCCCAGAGGCCCTGGAACAGAGTGGGGGGTGAAAACTGAATGAAGGGAGGGAGGAGAACAAAGGACAGGAACACAGGCAGGCAGACAAGGTGGGCAGACAAGACAGGAACGGGACCTGTCCTTTCAAGGAGCCAGACCCCACAGAGGCAGGATCCGGCCCTGCTCTGCCCTCCAGCCCATCCACTGATGGGCAGCTTCCACCCCTGCCCAGGGTAGCTCTGGAGGGAGGGCACGGGTGATGCCAGCAGCGTGGTGTGGTGGGAACGGGAACTGGACTGAATGAAGGATCTCTGTTTTCATTCCAAAGTGTCACCCAGTGGCTATGTGACCTTGACTTGTCTGTGAATGGAGGCTAGTAGATGGTCTCGGAAAGTCCCTTCTATGGCTCTTTCCTGTTCTCCCAGCAGCACTGCGCTCAGGCACTAGTGGGTTATTCTACAAGAGGATTCTACATAGAATGTGATTTGTTCAGCTTGAAAAGGGAAAAATTAAGGCCTGTGGGGACTGGGAGGAGGGGACCCTCCGAGTCTGCTCTCCTTCCCCAGTCTTTCCCTCTAAGGGGAAGGATCTTCCTCCTCCCCTTACAAATGGCACTTGAGGTGGTTGGGCTGGAGCTCTGCACCGTCGGGAGACCGCCGGCAGCCCTGATTAGAGGTGTGTGTCTTCCTCTTCAGGGTCATCTTTGGTCAGGTTGTCCAGAGGCACGATCCAGCTGTCCCCCAGCTCCCCATTGAGGTTCACCACCTTCTTCTCCTGCATCTCTGATGAGGTCTCCATCACTTCCAGCGTCGGATTGTCATGGTAACCATTCTCCACCGTCTGTAGCTCCTCTGTTAGTCGTTGCTAGAGTGAGAGAGGTGTCCCAAGACAAAAGGGTAATTTGTGAGAGTTGTCAGCTTTGCTCTAGCCTAAATATTGGCACCTGTACCCCTATAATCCAGGAACCCCAATTTAGCTAATGTGAACAACAGGTGGTCCTGGAGACCATCCTGACTGCTGGCCTGCCTCAGGGCGAGTCTGAGATGAGAGCCTGCCCAGCATCCCTAGAATTCCCAGCTCGACCCCTGGTGGCAAATCTGTGACGTCAGCAGAGACGGACTTTGTTCTTCCATCTCCTCTCCTCCACTCCTTCCCCATCAAACCTTTCTCTCAAGGTCCCTCCTCACCACCTCTCTGAACAGGGAAGCACTCTAAGAAAATGACTTTCATCAGGCCAAATGACTAGGACTTCTCTAAGGCTGAACACAATGCGTACAGAAACTTTTGCCCTCCCGCTGCAGGTGGAAACCATCTGGAGGGAGCTTTCTCTCCCTCTTTACCCCAAGGATACAAGCTAGCTGGCAGAGGACCGTCCCTGGGAAGCTTTAAACGAATATAGTGACCCAGAAATGCCGTTTCAGTTGAGGTGTGAGGAACTAAGCGGGGGGATTTCTTTTAAATCTCTCCATGGTGTGCAGCCAGGGTTGAGAACCCTGAATCTGGGTGGAACTGTTACAAGGGAATCCTAGTAAGGTAAATGAAAAAACTTCTGGTTAGACGGGTATGCCTCAGCCCATTTATGGCAGTGGATCCTCAGAGCAACTCTGCAAGGTGGATATTCCCACTACACAGATGAGAAACCTGAAGCTCAGAGATTATGACTTGCTCAAGGTCACCCAGTTAATCAGAGGCAGAGCTAGGGTTTAACCCAAGTCTTCTTTGACTCCAAAACCCATGCCGCCTCTTTAATTCTCCAGGCAAATTTCCATTTCCTATAAGGGATGATGACCTCTGCCTATCAGAAAGGGCCCACACCCCCTGGCTTTTCTCTAATATGGGAGTAACAGGGTGAAAGTCATCCAGTGAACTGGACTGCTTGGTCCTCACCTGGTCCTTCCTATGGGAGAGGCGCTGATGGCAGCAGCCATAGAGGGCTGCCACCAGGAGCAAGAAGGATGCCATGCAGACAATAGTGATGATCAGGGGCATGCTGAACCGGTCCTCCATCTCTTCTGGTGGTCCATGACCCGCAAACTGCATGTCTCTGACTCCCACCTGACCAGGAAAGAGAAAGTGACATAGCAGAAAACGGGTTCCGGGTCTCTCTCTCTCAGAACTCCCATTCACTTATGAGCTCTTCCACTTGGGGTTTGGGGAGCCTGTTCCACCACCCTGCTGTCTGTCCCCTTATATCCTCCCATCTAAATGTTTGCAAACCAGAGGTTCCTCAGCAATGAGAGACAGTGGAACCGGGGAATCGCGGGCTTCTGAGAGACAGGCTCCTGACCCAGTCTGTCCCAGCATGTGGGGCCATCCGCTTACGTCTTTTAGCTTGTCCCAGTCGTCTTTCAGCAATTTATAAATGTCCGTGGGATGGAGCTTTGCTGAGGGGGAGAGGGAGAGATGCCGCTTCAGTGGTCTAGCTCAGAGAGGCATGGCAGGGACAGAGGACTTCGCGTCCCTCCATCTCCTGAGCAGTGTGTCTCTCGTGCAGGTGACTGAGAGTTGACAACTGACCCATCCTTGTGGCTCCGTCACCCCCTACCCCATTGCCACCCAACAGGCCTCCCCGCCCTTGCCCTCAACTCACTGATGATGGTAATTTGTTTGATGTCCACTTCCTGGGCATGTGAACCAAGAGCCATCTCTATATAGCACTCATCTTGAGTTTTGTTGAAGGAGGCTTTTACTGCTTGGCACAACACCTCGACCAGTCTGTGATTCGAAGCGACTGCGTTCTGTTGTGGGGAGACCACGGGTAACTCCTTGGGGATCACGACAGCAGCCTAGACTTGTGGGGCCGCCCTTGGAAGCTAAGGTCAGGACAATGCTGTTGCCAGCTGTGAACCGATTGCCTGGACTGGCGGGTCACATGCTCTCCTCCTGGGCCAGCCCCTGCCTTCTCTGGCTCAGGTGGACGTCTCCTCCCTCATCTCCCCATCCCATTTATCTCGTCTTGGTTGAACAATGCCATTCCCGAGTGTGCCCCCCTCTCTCAGAGCTCTTTAAGCATCACGACCTGCTGCCTGTCATCATTTCCCTCCCCTGGAAGGACCTGCGGAGGCATTGCCAGCACAAAGATGCCAATGAACCTGCATTCACCAGCCCTTGATGCTGAGTTCAGAGACCTCAGGAGGGGAAGTGCCCGGCTCTCAGCTCAAGGTCATCCATCCCAAAGTTTAAACATATGCCTGTTCCCTCGGCTAAGACTGAATCCATAAATAGGCTGACAAGAGAAGGGCAAAGCCATCACTGCACAGGGGGACTTGGGAGTATCTGGAAGATGCACAAGGACATCTTCGAGGGGCTTCCTCTATATTTCTAAGCAGAAAGAGCATGGCTGATGTGGCTTTAGGGCTGAGGGTGAGGAAGCAAAGTGTGGATAGCTTTTACCCAGTCATCCAGAGGCACCCCAAACTGGTGTTTCTCTGACCAGACTTTGGAATAAGGATACCAAGATGAAGAAAAGGACTCTTGCTATGACTTGTCCCACAAACCATCCCTTGGGTTTTCTACCTGGAATTTCCTTAGGCCTACTAACTCCCCAGCCCTGCTACCAGGTAAAGATGCATGGCTTTCCTCTTCCCATTTATGGCAAAGCAAAAGAAGGCTTACCACCAAACACACCCCTGCCAAGTTTCAGCCTAAAAGAGAGCTGGAGGAAAGGCTGGGCAAGTGTCAGTGTGGTTTTCGCCTTGTCCAACAAGCCCAATCCCAGGAAAACCCTGCTCTGTTTGAAAACTCCGGCTTTACTATAGTTCACTTGGAAAATTTCAGCAAAATGGACATCCAAAAGAAAACAACTGCAGAAAATACGTAGCATTAAAGTATCGTAAACCCGTTTTCCATCCTGCTTGCTTTCCCTTTCTGGTTCCTAGGGGTGTTTGCAAAATAGCCGCTGACCAGGAGAGGGCGGCAGTGAGCCATCCATCACCAGCACTCACTCAGGCCTCAGCTACTGAGTAAGCACTGTGGCAGACATCACCAGACTAAAGCCCTTAATCCTAGGGAGACTGGCAGTCTGAAGGCAGTGGACAACACGGCTACCCTCTCTTTCATGCAAACACACTCACACACGTGCTGACACTATCTCCCTCAAACAATACACACACACACTATCCTGAGTGGAATAACAACTGTTGGCAACGGCTCCCCTAGGTTAGAGGCAGGCCGTCAGATAATACATGGAGCAGGAAATATAAAACCACAGACTGTTAGAACAACGAAAGTTAGGCAGACTAAGCCTCCTCTTTTCAACTGAGGCCTCTGAAGCCCAAAGAGATGGGCTTAACAAAGTCACATCCTGAACTAGAAACAAGCAAGAACCAGGGCTGGAGTCAGACTCTCAGAAGTGAAAGCCCAGGAGACCTGGTATTTCTGGCCCTGTAGCAGCCCTGTGGGCGGGGCTTCCTTTAGAGAAGCTGGTTCTGACCCTCCGTAAGATTGGAAGGACCAAAAACAAGGGCAGGAAATGAACACATCTCTCAGCTCCTTTCTACAAGGAACACTCCATTCCCTTCCATTTTCAGTGATCCTGGAGCTAACCCGCCTTTGGAGGATGCAGGTCAGGGTGGGGCTCAGACGAGCAAGGTACTCACACAGCTCTTGGCGTCCGAAATGTTCAGGGAGAGTTTGCTCTCATTCAGCTTTTCAGGAGGATGGCACTGGATCTGGAAGAAGCCACTGGGATTAAGGGCTGGCCTGAACTTGATAAGATCTCATCTTTGAATCCTCCCTCCCTCCCTTAGGTGCTTCCCTGGTGGCTCAGAATCTGCCTGCAATGCAGGAGACCAGGGTTCAATCCCTGGGTCGGAAGACTCCCCTGGAGGAAGTTATGAAAACCCACTCCAGTATTCTTGCCTGGAGAATCCCATGGACAGAGGAGCCTGGCGGGCTACAGTCCATGGGGTTGCAAAGAGTTGGACACAACTGAAGTGACTGACACACACACACTGTTAGGTGGGTGACACCTGGCAAGTAGCTCAGGGCAAGCTGGGAGCTGGCCAGCTGGGGTCTGACAGCCAGGTATGTTACTGGGTATTCTGCTGTCTGAGGCGGAGTCCAACAAAGCCAGAGACAGTGGGTGAATGAGACTGGCTCCTCACACCCCCACCAGGGGCCCTGGGAAGGGAAGGGTAGAGATGCTCTTCCTGGAGTCCCTTTCTCCCCGAGTCTGGGCTCTCTTACCTGCCCCATATTTGTTGGAATTACTGAGGTGGGAGAATGGGTGCTGGAGCTTTGGGGGGCATTTGATGCCAACTGAGTGCTGGAGGTGGTGGATCTCCTGACAGGAGATATGGTCCCAGGTTCCAGTGAAGACCCTGTAGGTTGCTGAACTCCAGTGACAGTGACAGCTGGCATCTCACTGGAGGTGTGTTGAGTTCCTTTGACGGTGACCTGTGGTTCTGTAAATGGGAAAACAAAGCTTATGAGGAAAGGTGAGTGGTTTAAACAGAAAAAAGACAGTCTTTCCTGTTCTTAGTTTTCTGAGGTTCTTCAGTCTTCCCCTACCCCACTTTGGTCTTACAGACCACAAGCAAAAGGAGGCAAGCTATGAGAAAGAGGAGGTAGATGGATGAAGCCAGTTCCCGTAACTTATTACAGGATGAGCAGATTGGATGAGCCAGTGTAGCAACCCGAGAGAAGTATCAACAGCAGTGACAATGCCAGCAGCAAACGTCAACTGAGTAATTGCTTTGTGTCAGGGTCCTAAGCACTTCACAGGTCCTTTCTTCTTCAGTCCTCACAATGACTCTGAGGAAGGTACCATAACTACCTCTTTTATAAACAAGGAAATGGAGGCTCAGAGGAGCTTGATGAATTCCGCAATGTCAATCACTAACAAGTGGCAGAGCGGGGACTGGAATCCAGGTTTATCCAACTCAGGGCCCTTGCTCTTACGCAGGACATAACTGTGCTCTTGGGGTGTGGTTCTCTAGTAACTTCACCATGCACCCACATGACATGTTGGCGGGAGGGGGGTCCCTCAAAATGCAAATGCTCAGATTCACACCAAGAAATTCTGATTCAGTAGATCTCAAATGGGCCAGGAGGCTCATGATCCATCAGTGAGGTTTGAAATGAATTTATTGGACTAACACTAGCTCTTAAAAAAAAAAAAAGAAAAGAAAATGCTCCACTGGGCAGTTCAAAACCTCGAGCGCTTATCACAACACACAGCTCTGCTGGCCACTGCTCACCACTGGATGGGAAACAGGCTGAGCGAAGGTGGTACACACTTACGATCTTTAACCCACAGCATGAATCTCCACCTTCTAGTTGAACAACGGTACAGAACATAGACATCTGAAAATTTCCTTCTGCTTCAAAAAGGAAAAGCAACACTTATTCAGGGAGGTCACCTGAATTGTAAAGGTGGGACCCATCATCCTGCCCAAACCTGTAGCTACAGTCATTCTGTTTGATCCCTCATGGGAGCTCCCTGTGGGCTCTGAAGTCCCAAGGGCCAAAGTCACAGGGCCCCTGCTAGGCTGCTGAGTGCTTGCGAGGTTGGTTGAGGAAGACAGAGTAGGAGAGATACCTGGGGTGATATTCATATCTGGAGATGTGGAGATTATATGACTGCCTTCCTTAGCGGTCACGCTGTCTGTGGTCACACTGTGGGTAGTTGGAATTCTGGATGTTGGTGAATCATTAATTGCATTCTGGCTGCTCCTGTTTCCAGGATTTGTTGGCACGGTGGTTGATGCGGTTGTAGGATCTTTAGTAGTTACAGGAAAGGCATTACTGGCTGTGGCAGATCTGCTTTGCTGGGCTGAGGTTGACACCGCACTTGTGACCTTAGATGTTTTAGACGGGCATGTGCTGGTCGGTGCTGTAGTCACACTGGATGTCACAGTGTCGCCGGTTTCCGTGCCTCCGGTTCCTTTGTCCTCGGTTCCTGGGTCTCCGGTTCCTTTGTCTCCGGTTCCTTTGTTCCCGGTTCCTTTGTCCCCGGTTCCCAGGTCTCCAGTTCCCTTGTCTCCGGTTCCCGGGTCTCCAGTTCCCTTGTCTCCGGTTCCCGGGTCTCCGGTTCCCTTGTCTGTGGTTCCCGGGTCTCTGGTTCCTTTGTCTCCAGTTCCCGGGTCTCCGGTTCCCGGGTCCCCGGTTCCTTTGTCTCCGGTTCCCGGGTCTCCGGTTCTTTTGTCTCCGGTTCCCGGGTCCCCGGTTCCTTTGTCTCCGGTTCCCGGGTCCCCGGTTCCTTTGTCTCCGGTTCCCGGGTCTCCGGTTCCTTTGTCTCCGGTTGCCGGGTCCCCGGTTCCTTTGTCTCCGGTTCCCGGGTCCCCGGTTGCTTTGTCTCCGGTTCCCGGGTCCCCGGTTCCTTTGTCTCCGGTTCCCGGGTCCCCGGTTCCTTTGTCTCCGGTTCCCGGGTCCCCGGTTCCTTTGTCTCCGGTTGCCGGGTCCCCGGTTCCTTTGTCTCCGGTTCCCGGGTCTCCGGTTCCTTTGTCTCTGGTTGCCGGGTCCCCGGTTCCTTTGTCTCTGGTTCCCGGGTCTCCAGTTCCTTTGTCTCGGGTTCCCGGGTCCCCAGTTCCCGGGTCTTGGGTTCCTTTGTCTCCGGTTCCTGGGTCTCCGGTTCCTTTGTCCCCGGTTTCCGGGTCTCCGGTTTCTTGGTCTCCGGTTCCTTGGTCCCCGGTTCCCTGGTCTCCGGTTCCTTGGTCTCTGGTTCCTTTGTCCCTGGTTTCCTGGTCTCCAGTTGCCGCGTCTCTAGTTCCTTGGTCTCCTGTTCCTTGGTCTCCGGTTCTTTTGTCCCTGGTTTCCTGGTCTCCAGTTGCCGCGTCTCTAGTTCCTTGGTCTCCGGTTCCTTGGTCTCCGGTTCCTTTGTCCCTGGTTTCCTGGTCTCCAGTTGCCGCGTCTCTAGTTCCTTGGTCTCCGGTTCCTTTGTCCCTGGTTTCCTGGTCTCCAGTTGCCGCGTCTCTAGTTCCTTGGTCTCCGGTTCCTTGGTCTCCGGTTCCTTGGTCTCTGGTTTCTTGGTCTCTGGTTCCTTGGTCTCTGGTTCCTTGGTCTCCGGTTCCTTTGTCCCTGGTTTCCTGGTCTCCAGTTGCCGCGTCTCTAGTTCCTTGGTCTCCGGTTCCTTGGTCTCCGGTTCCTTGGTCTCTGGTTCCTTGGTCTCCGGTTCCTTGGTCTCCGGTTCCTTTGTCCCTGGTTTTCTGGTCTCCAGTTGCCGCATCTTTGGTTTCTTGGTCTTCGGTTTCCAGGTGTCCACCATCTCCTACGGACAAAGACAACACAGAATCAGTTAGGGTATTAGCTGGAAGTTTTTCTCTCTCCATTGCTCCAGCTCTTTCCCAGGATCCAGAGGCCTTGCTCTCATCCCTGCCATCTTTGCTGAAGGGTCTGGGCCCTTGATGTACCCAGATTTCTCTGGGGTTCAAGAAGCCTCTAAGAGGGAGACTGAGAAGAAAGCAGAGGAAGTCTAGAGAAATTCCGCTCCAGAGAAGGACTCAGCACCTAGTCCCGCTGCCTGTGGGAGCCTGCAGTGAGTTCTCTGCCCTCCCCATCCGGCCCCAGGCATGCACCGTTCAAGGTTTCCACACCCCAGCACAGAACCCTCATCACCTCTGCCTCCCAGGCCCAGGAGCTTGCAGAAAACGCAACAGACTCACATATATCCAAGTGCCCTGTTCTAAACATGGCACGAAGGACCTCTGTTCCTCGGGAAATATGTCCAGAAGGAGAAAATGGAAACGTGAAATTACACAAATTGCTACTTAAGGACAACTGTGAGACACACTGAGGGGTTCTCTGTGCCTAGCATGGGAGCTCAACCTTGTCAAGGGGTCAGGGATTGAGCATATTAAAAAGCAGAGACATTACTTTGCCAACAAAGGTCCCTTTACTCAAAGCTATGGTTTTTCCAGTAGACATGTATGGATGTGAGAATTGGACTATAAAGAAGGCTGAGTGCCAAAGAATTGATGCTTTTGAACGGTGGTGTTGGACGAGACTCTTGAGAGTCCTTGGACTGCAAGGAGATCAAACCAGTCAATCCTAAAGGAAATCAGTCCTGAATATTCATTTTAAGGACTGATGGTGAAGCTAAAACTCCAATACTTGGGCCACCTGATGCAAAGAACCAACTCATTAGAAAAGACCCTGATGCTGGGAAAGATTGAAGGCAGAAGGAGAAGGGGACGGCAGAGGATAAGATGGTTGGCTGGCATCACTGACTCACTGGACATGAGTTTGAGCAAGCTCTGGGAGATGGTGAAGGACAGGGAAGTGTGGCGTGCTGCAGTCCATGGGGTTGCAAAGAGTCAGACACAACTGAGTGACTGAACAACAACAGGGACTGAGTGAGGGAACAGTTAAGTGACAGGTTCAGGCCCTGGGATTACAATGGAAAGTAAGACACAGATGCTTACTTGTGCGGCCCTAAAGTTCTAGGACCCACAACAGATTCCCAACCTGGGGATCTGACACAGGGACTGAGAACCCCCAGAATTTGACTTTGAAAGCCAGCGGGATTTGATTACAGAACTTCCACAGGACTGGAGAAACAGATTCTTGGAGAGCACAAATAAAACCTTGTGCGCAGCAGGACCCAGGAGAAAGGAGCAGTGACCCCACAGGAGACTGAGCCAGACTTGCCTGTGAGCATCCAGGAGTCTCTGGCAGAGGCGTGGGTCAACTGTGGCCTGCCGTGGGGTTGGGGCCACTGAATACAACAGTCCTGGCTTAAGTCCTTCTTAAGGAGGCCGCCATTACCACCATTATCCCTACCATGGCCAAACAGGGAGGAAACACAGTCCTGCCCATCAACAGAAAATTGGATTAAAGATTTACTGAGCATGGCCCCACCCATCAGAGCAAAACCCAGATTCCCCCACAATCAGTCCCTCCCATCAGGAAGCTTCCACAAGCCTCTTATCCTTATCCATCAGAGGGCAGACAGAATGGAAACCACAATTACAGAAAACTAACCAAACTGATCACATGGACCACAGCCTTGTCTTAACTCAATGACTGTGAGCCATGCCGGTAGAGCCACCTAAGACTGACGGGTCATGGTGGAGAGTTCTGACAAAACATGGCCCACTGGAGAAGGGAATGGAAAACCACCTCACTATTCTTGCCTTGAGAACCTTGTGCATAGTATGAAAAGGCAAAAAGATATGACACTGAAAGATGAACTCTCCAGGTCAGTAGGTGCCCAATATGCTACTGAAGAAGAGTGGAGAAATAACTCCAGAAAGAATGAAGAGATGGAGCCAAGGCAAAAACAATGCCCAGTTGTGGATGTGACTGGTGATGGAAGTAAAGTCCGATGCTGTAAAGAGCAATATTGCACAGGAACCTGGAATGTCAGGTCCATGAATCAAGGTAAACTGGAAGTGGGCAAACAGGAGATGGCAAGAGTGAACATTGACATTTTAGGAATCAGTAAACTAAAATGGACCAGAATGGGTGAATTTAATTCAGATGACCATTATATCTACTACTGTGGGCAAGAATCCCTTACAAGAAATGGAGTAGCCCTCATAATCAACAAAAGAGTCCAAAATGCAGTACTTGGGTGCAGTCTCAAAAATGACAATGATCTGTTTGTTTCCAAGACAAACCGTTCAATATCACAGTAATACAAATCTATGCCCCAACCACTAATGCCGAAGAAGCTGAAGTTGAACAGTTCTATGAAGACTTATAAGACCTTCTAGAACTAACACCCAAAAAGAGATGTTCTTTTCATCATAGGGGACTGGAATGCAAAAGAAGGAAATCAAGAAATCTCTGGAGTAACAAGCAAGTTTGGCCTTGGAGTACAAAATGAAGCAGGGCAAAGGCTAATAGAGTTTTGCCAAGATAATGTACTGGTCATAGCAAACACCCTTTTCCAACAACACAAGAGAAGACTCTACACGTTGACATCACCAGATGGTCAATACTGCTATCAGATTGGTTATATTCTCTGCAGTCAACGATGAAGAAGCTCTATACAGTCAGCAAAAACAAGACCAGGAGCGACTGTGGCTCAGATCATGAACCCCTTATTGCAAAATTCATACAAATTGAAGAAAGTAGGGAAAACCACTAGACCATTCAGGTATGACCTAAATCAAATCCATTATGATTATACAGTAGAAGTGACAAATAGATTCAACAGATTAGATCTGATAGAGTGCCTGAAGAACTATGGACGGAGGTTCATAACACTGTATAGGAGGCGGTGATGAAAACCATCACCAAGAAAAAAAGGGAAAATGGTTGTCTGAGAAAGTGAAGTTGCTCGATGGGTCCGACTCTTTGCCACCCCAGGGACTGTGGCCTACCATGCTCCTCCATGGGATTTTCCAGGCAAAAGTACTGGAGTGGGTTGCCATTTCCTTCTCCAAAAAACCACTTGGTGAGGAGGCCTTACAAATAGCTGAGAAAAGAAGAGAAGCGAAAGGCAAAGGAATAAAGGAAAGATAAATCCATCTGAATGCAGAGTTCCAAAGAAGAGCAAGGAAAGTTAAGAAAGCTTCCCTAAGTGATCAATGCAATGAAATACAGGAAAACAATAGAATGGGAAAGACTAGCAATCTCTTCAAGAAAATCAGAGATATCAAGGGAACATTTCATGCAAGGATAAGCACAACAAAGGACAGAAATGGTATGGACCTAACAGAAGCAGAAGATGTTAAGAAAAGTTGGCAAGAATACATAGAAGGACTATACAAAAAAGATTTTAATGACCCAGATAACCACAATGGAGTGATCACTCACCTAGAGTCAGACATCCTAGCGTGCAAAGTCAAGTGGGCCTTAGCAAGTATCGCTACGAAAAAAGCTAGTGGAGGTGATGGAATTCCAGGTGAGCTATTTCAAATCCTAATAGATGATGCTGTGAAAGTGCTGCACTCAATATACCAGCAAATTCGGAAAACTCAGCAGTGGACACAGGACTGGAAAAAGTCAGTTTTCATTCCAATCCCAAAGAAAGGCAATGCCAGAGAATGTTCAAACTACCGCACAATTGCACTCATCTCACACACTAGCAAAGTAATGCTCAAAATTCTCCAAGCCAGGCTTCAACAGTTCATGAATGGTGAACTTCCAGATGTTCAAGCCAGATTGAGAAAAACCAGAGAGGAACCAGAGATCAAATTACCAAGATCCATTGGATCATAGAAAAATCAAGAGAATTCCAGAAAAACATCTACTTCTGCTTCATTGACTACACCAAAGCCTTTGACTGTGTGGATCACAACAAACTGTGGAAAATTCTTAAAGAGATGGGAATACCAGACCACCTGACCTACCTCCTGAGAAATCTGTACTCAGGTCAAGAAGCAACGGTTAGAACCAGACATGGAACAACAGACTGGTTCCAAAATGGGAAAGTAGTACATCAAGGGTGTATACTGTCACCTTGCTTATTTAATTTACATGCAGAGTACATCATGTCAAATGCCAGACTGAATGAAGCACAAGCTGGAATCAAGATTGCCAGGAGAAATATCAATAACCTCAGATATGCAGATGACACCACCCTTATGGCAGAAAGCAAAGAACTAAAGAGCCCTTTGATGAAAGTGAAAGAGGACAGTGAAAATGCTGGCTTAAAACGCAACATTCAGAAAACAAAGATCATGGCATCCAGTACCATCACTTCATGGCAAATAGACGGGGAAACAGTGGAAACAGTGGCAGACTTTATTTTTTTGAGCTCCAAAATCACTGCAGATGGTGACTGCAGCCATGAAATTAAAAGACGCTTACTCCTTGGAAGGAAAGTTATGACTAACCTAGACAGCATATTAAAAAGCAGAGACATTATTTTGCCAACAAAAGTCCGTCTAGTCAAGGCTATGGTTTTTCTAGGAGTCATGTATGGACGTGAGAGTTGGACTATAAAGAAAGCTGAGCGCCGAAGAATTGATGCTTTTGAACTGTGGTCTTGGAGAAGACTCCTGAGAGTCCCTTGGACTGCAAGGAGATCCAACCAGTCAATCCTAAAGGAAATCAGTCCTGAATATTCATTGGAAGGACTGATGCTGAAGCTGAAGCGCCAATACTTTGGCCACCTGATGCAAAGAACTGACTCATTGGAAAAGACCCTGATGCTGGGAAAGATTGAAGGCAGGAGGAGAAGGGGATGACAGAGGATGAGAAGGTTGGATGGCATCACTGACTCGATGGACATGAGTTTGA
Source organism: Giraffa tippelskirchi (assembly GCF_054371585.1). Lineage (NCBI taxonomy): Eukaryota > Metazoa > Chordata > Mammalia > Artiodactyla > Giraffidae > Giraffa > Giraffa tippelskirchi. The sequence goes on from NC_137284.1 coordinate 139,177,410, forward strand.
GCAAGCTCCGGGAGTTGGTGATGGACAGGGAAGCCTGGCGTGCTGCTGTTCATGGGGTCGCAAAGAGTTGGACATTACTGAGCAACTGAACAACCAACAATTAAACGTCACATTCTGGTGACTCCATGGAGGAAATGAACAAGGAAATGATGCTGTTAGACTGAGAGTTAAGGAAAAGCACCTCAGGGACACCCGTGAAGCTAAGGCTTGAAGGACAATAAGGCGAGAGCTATGTGAAGAAGGTGAGGAAAAGCGTACCAGGGAGAAGGAAAGAACCTGCAAGTCCCCAAAGGAAGGACAAGAGCTCAGAGAACACAAATCTGAGTGCAGATTTCTGAGTGAGGGGGAATGGGCAGGGCCCAGAAAACTTATGCTGTTCAAACTGTAGGGTTTTGAGAATAACACAGAAGCTCTCTTAAAAACTGTATCCTTAGACCAAAATAAGGATTTTGGATTTCAAGTGCTCAAAAAAGTCACTGAAGGCATTAAAAAGCAAACAAGTTTGAGAGGGTGATTTACAAAGACACATCTCCTTGCTGCTCTGGGGAACACGGATGTGGAGATGGGAAGAGAAGAGGCTGTTACAGTAATTCAGATGAAGTGGGTAACAGTCAGCTGCAGCAAGTCCTTGACACAAGAGCCAGAACAAGGATGGATTCAAGACTGTATTTTGGAGAAAGAATCAACTACTTGCTGATGTACTAAGGGAGGGGAAGAGTAGAAGTCAGGATGACTCCTGGTTTTCTGTTTTGAGCAGAAGGGAGAGAGAGCTGGGACTCAGCAAAGTGGACTCTGGCCATTCTTCATAGCCAATCAGAATCTGTAGCCTAGTTTTATGCTTGGGGAATTCCCCACACAGGAAGACTGATCGAAGTGGGATTTGCCTCTTGTTACACTATAGATATACAGGAGACAGGGATCAAGACAGTCCCCATGGAAAAGAAATGCAAAAAAGCAAAATGGCTGTCTGAGGAGGCCTTACAGATAGCTGGGAAGAGAAGAGAAGCGAAAAGCAAAGGAGAAAAGGAAAGATATTCCCATCTGAATGCAGAGTTCCAAAGAATAGCAAGGAGAGATAAGAAAGCCTTCCTCAGCGATCAGTGCAAAGAAATAGAGGAAAACAACAGATTGGGAAAGACTAGCGATCTCTTCAAGAAAATTAGAGATACCAAAGAAACATTTCATGCAAAGATAGGCTCGATAAAGGACAGAAATGGTATGGACCTAACAGAAGCAGAAAATATTAAGAAGAGGTGGCAAGAATACACAGAAGAACTGTACAAAAAAGATCTTCACGATCCAGATAATCACGATGGTGTGATCACTCACCTAGAGCCAGACATCCTGGAATGTGAAGTCAAGTGGGCCTTAGAAAGCATCACTACGAACAAAGCTAGTGGAGGTGATGGAATTCCAGTTGAGCTATTTCAAATCCTCAAAGGTGATGCTGTGAAAGTGCTGCACTCGACATGCCAGCAAATTTGGAAAACTCAGCAATGGCCACAGGACTGGAAAAGGTCAGTTTTCATTCCAATCCCAAAGAAAGGCAATGCCAAAGAACGCTCAAACTACCACACAATTGCACTCATCTCACATGCTAGTAAAGTAATGCTCAAAATTCTCCAAGCCAGGCTTCAGCAATACGTGAACCGTGAACTTCCAGATATTCAAGCTGGTTTTAGAAAAGGCAGAGGAACCAGAGATCAAATTGCCAATATCTGCTGGATCATTGAAAAAGCAAGAGAGTTCCAGAAAAACATCTATTTCTGCTTTATTGACTATGCCAAAGCCTTTGACTGTGTGGATCACAATAAACTGTGGAAAATTCTGAAAGAGATGGGAATACCAGACCATCTGACCTGTCTCTTGAGACACTTGTATGCAGGTCAGGAAGCAACAGTTAGAACTGGACATGGAACAACAGACTAGTTCCAAATAGGAAAAGGAGTACGTTAAGACTGTATATTGTCACCCTGCTTATTTAACTTCTATGCAGAGTACATCATGAGAAACGCTGGGCTGGAAGAAACACAAGCTGGAATCAAGATTGCTGGGAGAAATATCAATAACCTCAGATATGTGGATGACACCACCCTTATGGCAGAAAGTGAAGAGGAACTAAAAAGCCTCTTGATGAAAGTGAAGGAGGAGAGTGAAAAAGTTGGGTGAAAGCTCAATGTTCAGAAAACTAAGATCATGGCATCTGGTCCTATCACTTCATGGGAAATAGATGGGGAAATAGTGGAAACAGTGTCAGACTTTATTTTTTGGGGCTCCAAAATCACTGCTGATGGTGATTGCAAGCCATGAAATTAAAAGACGCTTACTCCTTGGAAGGAAGGTTATGGCCAACCTAGATAGCATATTTAAAAGCAGAGACATTACTTTGCCAACAAAAGTCCGTCTAGTCAAGGCTATGGTTTTTCCAGTGGTCATGTATGGATGTGAGAGTTGGACGGTGAAGAAAGTTGAGCGCCGCAGAATTGATGCTTTTGAACTGTGGTGTTGGAGAAGACTCTTGAGAGTCCCTTGGACTGCAAGGAGATCCAATCAATCCATCCTAAAAGAGATCAATCCTGGGTGTTCATTGGAAGGACTGATGTTGAAGCTGAAACTCCAATACTTTGGTCACCTCATGCGAAGAGTTGACTCATTGGAAAAGACCCTGATGCTGGGTAGGATTGGGGGCAGGAGGAGAAGGGGACGACAGAGGATGAGACGGTTGGATGGCATCACCAACTCGATGGACATGGGTTTGGGTAGACTCCGGGAGTTGGTGATGGACAGAGAGGCCTGATGTGCTGCAATTCATGGGGTCGCAAAGAGTCGGACACGACTGAGCGACTGAACTGAACTGAACACTATAGATGCTGAAAATGCCAGCCTCTCTTGTGACTAGAGCCTAAGTATGCACTAAGCTGCTATGAATGAGTCACCTCCACCTGGGCCAGTGAGTGAAGGGGCCGTCAACTATGAGGAACCCTGAGGCAGGAGCAGTGGAACCATGATCAGGTGTGAGCAGCTGCGGAGGTGAGGTGAGAGTCTACAGCCAAAGCTGCGGCATCTGGGTCCTTGGCATTGGTGAGCAGCACTGCCTTCCTTCACACAAGTTCTACAAGCCTATTTCAGATGACGTTAAGGGTGACCCTAAATGTGGTCTTCAGGGCTTCCCTGGTGGCTCAGTGGTAGAAAATCCACCTGCCAATGCAGAAGACCTGGTTTGATCCCTGGGTGGGGAAGATCCCCTGGAGGAGGGCATGATTACCCACTCCAGTATTCTTGCCTGGGACATCCCATAGACAGAGGAGCCTGGTGGGCTACAGTCCACAGGGTCGCAACAGAGTTGGACACGACTTAGCGACTAAACAACAACAAAATGTGGTCATCAGCAATCCCAGCTCCTCCATAAGCTGGAGAATGACCCAACAACTTTCATGTGTGTGTGCATGAACACACATACATTTTGCTAATGAGAATCAGAAATTTGCATTAGGAGTGACTCAGGCAATAGAAATGTGAGGACTAGTTTCTCGGCCTTACTGGGGTTAAAGGTAAGTGGAATTCAGCAGATACGAAGTGACGTGACTTTATTATCCTATGTCATCTCACAGAGAGGCAGTCACAATGTGGCCCACCATCTAGAATGAAGTGCCCATAAAGTGGCTTTGGCAGGGCTGAGTGGCTACTGTCATAGAACAATATAAAAAGCATACATAAAAGGACATGTGTTAAAAATCAATGTAGTGTTATGATTTGACAATGGTACTTCTTATAACTGATCATGTCAGAGTACCTTTCTGGCAAAAAAATGAGATTGCTGGAGAGGAACATCAGCATATTTAATAAATTAAGAGATGTAGGGTGGAGAGGTTACTTCTTACAAAGATGAATAGCTGAAAGTAGAGATTTTCAAACCCCAAACTGTTGACATTTTGGGCTGAATGTATGCATGCTAAGTCACTTCAGTCATGTCTGACTCTTTACAACTCTGTGGACTGTAGCCCACCAGGCTCCTCTGTCCATGGGATTCTCCAGGTAAGAATACTGGAGTGGGTTGCCATGCCCTCCTCCAGGGGATCTTCCCAACCCAGGCATTGAACCTGTGTCTCTTACGTTTCCTGCATTGGCAGGTGGGTTCTTTACCACTAGCGCCACCTGGGAAGCCCTTTGGGCTGGATACTTTTGTTACGGGAGAGTGTCCTATGCAGTGTGAAATGTTTAACAACATCCCTTGTCTCTAGCTACTAGATGCTAGTAAGACACATACTACCCTTCCTGGTTGGGATAACTGGCAGAAGACGCGGGTTCGATCACTGGTCGGGGAACTAAGACCCCACAAGCCTCAGACCAACTAAGCCCACACACCACAACCAGAGAGTCTGTGGGCTGTGGCGGAGGATCCCACATGACCCAACAAAGATCCCGCAAGGAAGATTCCGTGTGCCACAACTGAGACCCAACACATCCAAATATATAACTAAAAAAAAAGGCTCAATCTGCGATGGAACTTGCTTGGAAGACTCAACCACTCTTCTCCCGTCTGATGACGCAGTTTCTATTTCTATCTTGCTTGAAAACTCAATAACCTCACTTGAGCTCGGTGACAAAGAAAGCCATATCCTTTCATCATCTCTACCACTCTTCATATTTTTCAAACCTGTGATAACAGTCAGATGCCTGAGAAAGACAAGAGTCTAACCCAGAAGAAGGCTTCTACTTTAAAAAAAACATCTGCAAAAAATCTATCAAGTAAGCCTGGGTGATAGACTATAAGGACGCTAGATCAGAGAAGGATAATCACAATTTTTATCAGGTTGAATTTATCAATATGGGTATGCATACCAGGGATCTGGGACCATCATGCTGACTCAACCAGCTGGAAGTAGTACTAATTGTTTTCTTAGTTGGTTGACTGAAACCTGAACTCAATGGTAGTCTACATATTAAATAAAGTTGCCAGAAATTCTCTGGAATAATGAATAGGAAGCAATCTTAAGTCTTAGAGAAGTGTTCCAGTGGTTTATCATGTATGGTCTGCTTGCTCACACTCTTTGTTCCTTAAGAGAACTCAAATGACACTGCCTTCATCAAGGTTTTCAGAAATACTATATTTCATGAGCTCTAAAATGCACATGTTTTCATGTCTCTGAGATGAGGATGAATTATAAATTATTTTAAGGCACACTCTGGCAGTGTTTTTTCACCCCCACATGGTTCGTAAAGTATACTGCATTTTATCTTTGATGGTGTTTCAGATTTTGATTAAATTTGGTGTGCTATTGGCGGGAATAGGAGCATGTTCTAAGAGATTGTTTTGACTGTTCATCAGCCTGGTATGCTGGTAGGTTGTTGATATTTCTGCCGGCAGTCTTGATTTCAGCTTGTGATTTATCCAGCCCGGCACTTTGCATGACATACTCTGCATGTAAGTTAAATAAGCAGGGTGACAATTTACAGCCTTGATGTACTCTTTTCCCAATTTGGAATCAGTCTATTGTTCCATGTTCTGTTGCTTCTTGACCTGCATATAGGTTTCTCAGGAAGCAGGTGAGGTGGTCTGGTATTCCTGTCTCTAAGAATTTTCCAGTTTGTTGTGATCCACACAGTCAAAGGCTTTAGATTGCAAGGAGATCAAACCAGTCAATCCTAAAGGAAATCAGCCCTGAATATTCACTGAAAGGACTGATGCTAAAGCGGAAGCTCCAATACTTTAGCCACCTGATTCGAAGAGCCATCTCATTGGAAAAGACCCTGATGCTGGGAAAGATGGAGGGAAGGAGAAGGGGACGACAGAGGATGAAGATGGTTGGATGGCATCACCGACTCAATTGACACACGTTTGAGCAAACTCCAGGAGATGGTGAAGGACAGGGAGGTTAGTGTGCTGCTGTTCATGGGGTCGCAGATTCGAACATGACTTAGCAACTGAATAACAATGACAATGACATGCTGGTAGGAGATGCTGCTGATTTCAGTGGGAATGGACAGCACGTTTCTTGGGTAGTAGGGCATAAGCAGAATTTCATTTCCAGGAAAAAAGTGGGTACCATACTCTTGTGGCTTGTACCCTTGGGCTTCCCTTGTGGCTCAGCTGGTAAAGAATCTGCCTGCAATGCAGGAGACCTGGGTTCGATCTGTGGGTTGGGAAGAGCCCCTGCAGAAGGGAAAGGCTACCCACTCCAGTATTCTGGCCTGGAAAATTCCATGGACTGTATAGTCCATGGGGTTGCAAAGAGTCGGACACGACTGAGAGAGTCCTTCTCTTCTACTATACCCTAGCATGACTTAGAAATTGAACAACAACAACCATATCCTAGGCAGCAGTACCAGCATGGTAATCGGTTGGTCTAATGAGGGGAACTGGACAGTGGCTAATAATTATGTGATTTTAGCATCAAAATGGATTAAAGTGCTACCTCTGAGCCTAGCAAACTGAGACCTAGGTTGAATTACCACAGTAGAGAACACAGCCAGCTGCTCCATCCAGTTATCGGGACTGAATCTTTTCACAGACTTGAATGGTGTGACAATAGCAAATGAATGAAGTGACAATAGCAAATACCAACAAAGTTAAAAATTGATTTTTTAAAAAAGGCTAATAAAGCGGTAAAACCTTTAATGAGGATGACCAAAGGGGAAAAACAACCCAGAAGGGCATAAATACAAAATATGAGGTATAAAACCAGTAATACATTTATAATATAGGCCATTATGAGCAAATGCTAACAAGGTTGCGGCATGGTTCTCCACCCTTACAACAGTAAAAAAGCTGGAGAAACAGAAAATTAATGACTTTTCTTGAACCCACTGGAGAACTCAGGTCATGGGCAAACAACAACTAGCCTGAAAACTGGAGACAGTCAACCACCGGGAGAAACCAGACTCAAGTGTTTGCTTACATGACAGAATTTGGCAAGAAGATTAAAGTTAAAATGTTTAATGAATTGCTAAAGGCTGAGCATGGGCTCGTGTAAAAGTGGAAACCTGAGAACTGCCGAAATTGAAAGCTTCACACACTTGTATAGGCTCCCCCAGCACCAGGAACCCCACCAAGGGCTAGTAAAGATGCCCAGAGAGGCAGCCTTGAGAAAGTTTCCCCGTGGGGCTGGCTGGTGGAGAAGAAACAGCAGTGAGGACCGACACTCTACATAGCCCCCTATTCCCTGGGGGGAAAAAAGCCTGACTTTTCAGTGGACATCAACCAAATCTATGGCCTGAGGCCACTGGTGGAAACCCCACCACAGCTGGGAAGGAAATGACAGGCACCAATGAAACCCCAAAGAGATGCTGCCCAGATCCATCGCCCCTCTCTCTGCTGGGAGACAGAAGCATTCAGCTGCAGGAGAAAGGTAAAAAAGCACAGCCTGAAGGAAGTGGTGGAAATCCACTGCTGCTGGGGAAGGGAACAAGAAAAATAAAAGAGCTCTTTCCCCCTGGGAGAGGGCAGGAATCCGTGCTAAGTCCAGCAGGATTTCTAGAAAAGAGACAGGAACACTAGCAAAGGCCACACCCTCCAGCCCCAGGTTGCAGTGCCTTTGCAAACATCTGGGAATATGCTTCTACCCTCCCACGAACTCAAAATGCTAGCAAGTGTGAAGTAAAGATAAGTAGAGTATAGCTGGAGGGGGGGCTGCCAAAGTCAGGCTCCCTGGGAGCAGCAGAAAGGAAGACTGACAGGCAAGCAGGGACGCGGACCAAGGTCTCACCCATGCAACATCAAGTTAGGGGCTTCCTTTTTTGTTTTGTTTTTCGTTTCCGTTTTGTTTTTGATGGGCACCATTTTTTAAGTCTTTATTGTTACAACATGGCTTTATGTTTTGGTTTAAAACACGTGGGATCTTAGCTGCTCGACCAGGGATCGAACCTGCACCCCCTGCATCGGAAAGCAAAGTCTTAACAGCTGGACCACCAGGCAAGTCCCCAACATTAACTTAAAAGTTAAAAACTTAGCCCACTGATTAACACAAACCCTCACGCTGAAGACACAGCAGAAGAGAAGCCATGCTTTAGGCAACTGCTGATCCACAAAGGGAATTGCACAGTGTGTGGCTCCTTTCACTTATTTACCCGTTTTTGAGGTTCATCGATGTTGTGGCACATGTCACTTTTTTATTTTTATTGCTGAATGATATTCCGTGGTAGGGATAGTCCACATTTTGTTTTTCCACTCATCAGCTGATGAACATTCAAGCTGTTTCCACTTTTTAGCATTATAAACAATGCTGCTCTGAACATTTGTGTACAAGTTTTTGTGTGGACGTTTCATTTCTCTTGGGGATATACCTAGGAGTGGAATTTCTGGGTCACATGGTAACTCTATATTTATGTTCTGAGGAACAGCCAAACTGTCTTCCAAGGTGGCTGTACCATAGTATATGCCCACCAGCAGTGTATAAAATGCAAGATGAGCCTGGAACATCTTGTAACAACAGAAAGTAAAGAAGTGCTTTAAAAAAAAAAGCAAAAACAAAATAGTGGGCGAGTCCAAAGACATGGGAACCAACCTGAGAGCTCCCAATAGGCAAACCAGGAAAACTTTGATCAACAAAATTAAAAAATATGGGACTGAGGGCTTTTCTGGTGTCTCAGTGGTAAAGAATCCACCTGCCAATGCAGGAGACACCGGTTTGATCCCTGACCCAGGAAGATCCCACATGCCGCAGAGCAACTCAGTCCATGAGCCATAACTACAGAAGCCCACATACCCTTGAGCCCATGCTCCCCAACGAGAGAAGCCATTGCAATGAGAAGCCCACGCCCTTGCTCACCACAAGTAGAGAAAAGCCCAACATAGCCAAAAATAAATAGTTTTTAAAAAATCTTTATAACAAAATACTGGATTGAAACCCAAAGAACAAAATAAATATCCATGCATCCATGCTGATAAATGATTAAATATATAAATAAATGGGGAAGATGGCGAAGAGGAACAAATCATCCTTACAGAAGAATTCCAAAAAATGATAGATACTCTTCCATCCTCTAGAAGGAAGGTATTCTCCCCCATCCCCATCTGAGTATGGGCTAGTCTTAGTGACTCTCCTAGGATGGAAAGGGAAAACCAGTAAACACATCCTCTTAACCAAATAATCAAGGTTAGCATCATGATAAATCATGACTAGTGATAAGGCGTCATGTCCTGGGTGATGTGGTGAGAAGGGCCCTTCACCTCTGTGCTCTTCCTTCGAAAAATACATAGCCCCAATCTAACCAAGAAAAAAAAAAATCTGACATACCCAAATTGAAGGGGATGCTCCAAAATATTCAGCTAGTACTCTTAAAAAGTATCCAAGTTGTGAACAATATAAAGAAATACTGAGAAACTGCCACAATTTGGAAGAGATGAGAGAGACATGATGATGAAATGCAGTGCTCTATTCTAGAACAAAAAAGATCATTAGTAGACATACTGGTTAAATAGGAATGAAGTCTGTAGGTTAGGTGATAGCACTGTACAGCGTTAATTTTGTAGTTTTGATAAGAGGACCATGGTTTATAAGATGTTAATATTAGGGGAAGATGAAGGAAAGATATCTGCCACTCTGCATCATCTCTGCAGCTTTTCTGTAAACCTAAATTATTTTAAAATTAAAGATTTGTAAAGATATTTTTAAGTATTTATTTTGGCTGCTCAGGTCTTAGTTATGGCATGCAGCATCTTTCGTGGCAGCTCACAGACTCTCTAGTTGTGGCACGTGGACTCAGTTGTGGCACGTGTAGTGTCCCATGGAATGTGGCTCCATAGAGGTAAGAAGCAAATGTTTATTAACATTGGTGATAAATAAGTTACGTTATAATCATAGACTAGAATATCACACAGCAGTGAAAATCAGAGACAGGTATTATATTGTTACATATATGTTTATCTGTGTAATATACATATTATGTATTATTATACATGCATTAGGGCTTCCCTGATAGCTCAGTTGGTAAAGAATCCACCTGCAATGCAGGAAACCCTGGTTTGATTCCTGAGTCAGGAAGATCCGCTGGAGAAGGGATCGGCTACCCACTCCAGTATTCTTGGGCTTCCTTTGTGGCTCAGCTGGTAAAGAATCCACCTGCAGTGCGAGAGACCTGGGTTCGATCCCTGAGTTGGGAAGATCCCCTGGAGAAGCGAAAGGCTACCCACTCCAGTATTCTGGCCTGGAGAATTCCATGGACTGTATAGTCCATGGGGTTGCAAAGAGTCGGACACAACTGAGCAACTTTCACATATGTGTATTAACGTGAATCAATCTAAAAACTATACTGAACAACAAAAACCAAAAATTTATATGGTTTTATTTACAGGGTTTAAAATCTACAAAATTAAACAATATAGTTTTAGAAATAGAGACATAGAAAATATTTACATTATACACAGAACTTAATACTAAATTTAGGTTAACAGCCACTTCTGGGGGAAATAGGAAGATGCAACAGGGATGTCTGATTTTTTTTTTTCCCTCCAAGAAGGGAGTGGCTGATGGTGCTGGATGATGAAACTGCCAACATCAAAGTTTCCGGCAGCCTCAACTTGCAGTTTCCATGGGAACAGTGCAGGTGGAAACCTAACTGGGGCTGATAGAAGATGAGTGAATGGTAGGGAAGTGAGCTTCTGTGTGTAAATATCTTCATCATGCTGACAAAGGTGCTAAGTTGCTTCAGCTGTGTCCGACTCTTTGTGACCCCACGGACTGTAGCCCACTAGGCTCCTCTGTCTATGGAATTGTCCAGGCAAGAATACTGGAGTGGGTTGCCATGCCCTCCTCCAGGGAATCTTCTCGACCCAGGGATGGAACCCAAATCTCTTACATCTCCTGCACTGGTAGGCACCTGGGAAGCACAAGAACTTTATCAAATGTTAGCTATTAAAAGGAGTGGAGAAATATGGCAGTTGCTGGAAAGGAACTGCAGTAGTCAAGAAAGTCTTGCTTTTCTCCTTGAAGGTGAGAGATGCTAGAGCTGATAAGGATACTCCTTTTGTTTTATTCCCTCCTTAAGAGGCAGAGGGAAACACCCGTGTAATTAGATGGTAGGATACTTCTGCCTTTGAAACCAGAGGGAAGAAGATGGATACAGCCATCAGGACATTGGTAACGTTGGTAACAGGAAGACAAGTTTCCATTTGACATCCTCAGTTTTCTCAGCCAAGTCTAGAGGAAATGAGTATACCGACAAAGATGAAATAAGACAGGAGGAGGAGTAAGGTGGAAGGGAAAATACTCATTTGGGGTAGGAAAGGGAGCAAAGCACCAAAGAATTGATGCTTTTGAACTGGGGTGTTGGAGAAGACTCTTGAGAGTCCCTTGGACTGCAAGGAGATCCAACCAGTCCATCCTAAAGGAAATCAGTCCTGAATATTCACTGGAAGGACTGATGCTGAAGCTGAAACTCCAATACTTTGGCCACCTGATGTGAAGAACTGACTCACTGGAAAAGACCCTGATGCTGCGAAAGACTGAAGGCGAGAGAACGGGACGACAGAGGATGAGATGGTTGGATGGCATCACCGACTCAATGGACATGAGTTTGAGTCAACTCCAGGAGTTAGTAATGGACAGGGAGGGCTGGCGTGCTGCAGTCCATGAGGTCACAAAGAGTCGGACACAACTGAGCCACTAAACTAAACAACTGAACTGAAGCGAGCCTACTAGAAACCTGGTGCTCAAACCCTAGGGAGCATCAGAATCACCTGGGGAGCTTGTGAACACGACTGTTTAGGAACTCAGCCCAAATTTCTGATTCAACAGATCTAGGGTGGGGCATCAGAGTTTGTATTTTAACAAGTTTCCAAATGACTCTGTTGCTGCTGGTCTGAGGACCACACTTTCAGAACCACTCAACCAGAAAAATACAGGATGACTGTCAAGTGGTATCTGGTGCCAAATCGGGCCAGAAATCCAGAATTTAAAAATAATAACCCAATCAGCTACTGTGTGATTTTTTTTCCTTCCACTGTTTACAGGTAGGCATAGGAACAGGAGACAGGGTTCACCTGGGAATGGAGTTTTTGCTAGGTGAGTTATGATGGCAGAAGATGCAAGAGACCTCAACATATTTGTAAGGTTGGGATTATAACGGTAGATGGTGATATATAGGGTTGATAAAACAGACAGGAGCTGAAAGGCAGTGACAAAGTCATGGGTCATCAGAGTGGCTGCCTTATGTTCAAGCAGTGTGGTCCAGGTGTACCTGAGCAAATGAACTGGAAGGGAAAGAAATAGTGATCAAAGAGTGAAATGCAGAGGTGGTGCACAGCATGGGGATGATAAAGTTCAGGGTGTGAAATGGGAATACCAGTGGGGTAGAGATGGAAAAAGGTCAGGAAAATGGGAGGCCAGGGTATTTCAGTGTTTATCCGAATGTGTGCCGAGCTCACCAAGAACGAGGATGGGAATCGAGATAGTGAGGAAGGAACGAGTGATGGGGAGTGAAGAGGTCAGCAGAGAGCAGCAGTGAGGAGCTGAAAATGAAGCTGGTGTGAAGGGTCGAACCAGCAAGGAGCCAGTTCCTCCACACGCTGAGCTCCAGCGGGGAGACCAAACAGGAGCAGGAGAAGAAGGCTGACTCCACTCCTCTCCCCTGGGATGAGAGGAGCGCTGTTCTCGGTCTGAGGCCCTGCTTTCTCCTGCTCCTGGCCATTTTATTATCTGGGATGGACTCTGGACTATTAATAGCTCGAAAGAATTCCCCAGGAAGAGGGTGTGTGCAGGGAAGGCCACGAGAGGGGAGGACCCAGGCCTGGACACCAGCATCCACCCCTTTGTCTTTTGTTTCCTCCAGCTCACCTCCCTCGAGTGTGGTTAAAACCAAGAAGCTTCTTGGGGGGCCAGGGGAGGCAGTGAAAGGGGCAGAAACCAGGCAGGATGAACCAACGTCTACATAGAAAGATGTGATCAAGGAAGGCACGAAGCCAGATGGAAGCCTCTAGTCCTGGTTCTCCTCTGAGCCCCAAGGGCCGGGGGTAAGTCCTTGGCCCTCTTGAAACATCTGTGAAATGGGCTGGGTGGCTTCTAAGGTCCCCCAAGGAGGTATATGCACTTTCCCAAGCACAACGCTGCTTTTGACGTGGTAACAGAGCCAGCGGAACCAGCCACTTCAGAGGCCAGCTCCTTTCCAAGAGCTGTCTGACCTTGAAACACCTTCTCCCAGCCTGTGACATACATCTGCTTCGGGAGCCGCCTCCTTCCCTCCCAGGAGCAGGCTCTGTGCATGCTGGGGGGAGGGCGCGCTGTGATGCTGCCTCAGGTTCAGCCTGGTGGGAATCTGAGCCCTGCCCAGCTCTCTAGGTCCCCCTGTCCTCAGCACCCCAATCCTGTTGCCCATCTCGAATTGGCCCATTTATTGCCAGGCTTCTGTGTGGCAGTTGGGAATTCATTTCATTGGGAGTGGGGAAGGATGAGGGGAGTTTTGGAAGGACACAGACCCCCAAACTCCTGGGTGGGGCAGGGACCTGGGGCTGCCCTAGGAGCTGAGAGGGGCTGCAGGCCCACTGTTTGCCCGGCCAGGATGTTTCCCCATGGCCAATAGATCAGATGTCCTCTCTTCACCCTCCATTCGGCCCCCCTCACTCTCCCTCTTACCCTCATTTTGAAAGATTTGATGCCCCCTCCCTTGCCACCATGTACTGTCCCTTCCCTCCGTGCTTCTTGAGTTTTATTGAATCAGCCGCCTGACCTTGAAACTCATTTTCCCAGCCCGTGACATCTGCTTCTTACATCTCTTCCCTCCAGGAGCTGAGCCACACTCCTCACTCCAGGTGGGTCTTCTCAAGTCCCACACCTCGGGGGTCTGGCCATCCTCCCCAGCCACTTCCCTCCTGCACAGCCGAGTGCTCCAGGCCTTCCATCAGGAGGCCTTTCTGGATCCACTACTGCCTCTGCCGAGTCCTGTCCTTGGAGGCTGCCTGCTCTGGTGTTCTGCCCTGGGTATCTCATTAGTCCTCTGCGTGGTGAGAAGTGAAAGTGTTAGTTGCTCAATCGTGTCCGACTCTTTGCGACCCCATGGATTGTAGCCCACCAGGCTCCTCTGGTCCATGGAATTCTCTAGGCAAGAATACTGGAGTGGGTAGCCATTCCCTTCTCCAGGGGCTCTTCCCTGAACCAGGGATCGAACCCAGGTCTCCTGCATTGCAGCAGATTCTTTACCGTCTGAGCCACATGCTTGTCCTCTGTGGCTGTAACAAAGTCAGCTATCCCCCAAAAAAGTTCTTAGGCAGATGCTTGTGGGGGGCAGGGAGGGAGGTGGAGCCTGACCTGGATGAACAGCATTGGCTCAGGGTCGTGACAGCTGGGAAAGGGGGTCAGGGCTCTGGGCTGGGGGCCCAGGGAGAGGAACAGGGAGGCGGACTCGCCTCACCTCGACCACCTGGCTGTGGCACTCTCCCAGGCTGCGCTGGGCCTGGGGGAGAGCCTGGACCCTCTCTGTGCCTTGGGTCCTATGTCCTTGGGCTGCCACAACAAAAATGGGGGGGCTTACAAGAGACTGATTCCCTCACAGCTCTGGCAGCCAGAAGTGTAAGATCCAAGTGTGGGCAGGACTCCGCTCCACCTGGAGGCTCCACGGGGAACCCTTCCTTGCCTCTTCCGTCGTCTGGTGGCTGTTGGCATTCCTTCGCTGGTGGCAGCATCACTCACATCTCTGCCACCGGGGCGGGGCCACACTGCTGCCCCCTCCCCCCGCTATGTCTCTGAATCACTGAATCTAGGGCCCATCCAGATAATCCAGGATGACCTCATCCTTAGCTTTGTATCAGTAACATTAGCAAAGACACTCTGTCCAAAGAAGGTGATCATCAGTTTCAGGGATTTGATGCACTTATCTTTTAGGAGGAGTGGATTTTTTTTAGACTGCCATGGTTCCCATCTGAAAAATGGGGACAATGATCTTTGAGACTTCTCTGTACCCCTCCAAATGGCCCCCTGCTTGTACTGAGGGCTCCAAAGATGCACCTGGTCAACTTTCCTGGCATAAGGGGTGTTCTGGGACTGAAGGTCTCTCTCCCCCTCAACTCGGATGTTGAAGCCCTACCCCCAGTGTGATGGTGTTAGGGATTGGGGCCCCACGACAGAAGAAAAGAAGTCACCAGAGCTTCCTCTGTCTCTGCCACGTGAGGACACACCAGATAGTGGCCATCTACCAGCCAGAAAGAGGGTCCTCACCAAGAGCCCACCCTGGCGCCACCCTGATCTCAAACCTTCCAGCCCCCCGAACCGTGAGACAGGCAGGTCTGCTGTTAGGCCACCCTCACTGTCCCGGTCAGGCCAAGCAGTCAGGCAGACAAGTGTGCCCACAGGTTCTGGCCATGCTCCATCTGCCCTCTCCCTCCCCCAGCCACCCTGTCCCTCCCCCAGGGTCTGGCAGCTCTGACCCCCTGGTGCCTCAGCACAACAGAACAGCACCCCAGGGGGTTATCAGGCCCAGCTCCTCTGCATTGCCTCTCCCAGAGGGACTCAGAGCTGCCCCCTCGGGGAGATACTTCCAGGCATTCTTCAAATATGGAATTGTTCTCCCCTTATCAGCTTGTTTCAGCTGGCCTGCCTGACACTTGCTCCCAGGGTGGGGCCCTGTCTGGCGGTTTCCCAGCACCCCAGAGGGCTGCCACTGTCCAGCATGGGTATCTCCCGGCCATGGAGAAGGGCAGGCTCCCCTTGGGCACCTTCTTCCCTACAGGGGAGGGCGCTGTGGCTAGAGGACCTGCTCCTCCTCTTTTCTAGCCCAGCAGTTCTTCCTTCTTTCCTGTCCCTACACCTGGCGTGTGGCCTGAGCCCAAGGCAGGCGGCTCCGATGTGGACACACCCCTGCCCAGTCCTACGTGTGACCCCTTACCCCACCCTCACCCTGAGAGTGGGACCGGTGGAGGGGGGCGGGGGCGTGAGGTTAAGAGCCTGCAGCTGGGAGCGCAACCCCCTGGGTTCAAGCCCTGTTCCATCGCACCCCGGTCATGTGCCAGGCACGTGTCTTCACTCCAGTCCTCAGTGGAGGAGGGTGATTAACAGTAACTATAGCTCACACCTCTGCATTCAGAGCAGTGAGCACACAGGGGAAGTGCTCAAGTATTCCAAGGGAGCGGGGAAGAGTCTCAGATCCCTGCCAAGTCAGGTCCCCACCATCTCCCCTGAGATGCTCGTGTCAGTGTGGGCCTTGACGTGGAAGGGGGGACGCGAGGCTCTCCTCAGCTTTCCCAGTGAGGCCTGGTGTGTGGGGTAGGGGAGATGACAGCACCAGGGTCACTGTGGTCCAGTGAATTCTCAGACCAGAGGGCAAGCCAGGATCTTCTTGGAGAAGGAAGAGAGGAACTGGAGGCCTGGGTGTGTCCTGGCTCCAGGGAAGTGTTTCCTCACCGGCATGGAGAAGCCCGAGGGAGAGGCGGAGCAGAGACAGGCAGGCAGTGAGGCAGGGGCTTTCCTGCAGGCCGCCCAGCCACCCCAGAGGCAACTGGCAGCCTGAGCCTCCCTCCTGGGAGAGCCGTTTAAGGCCGACTGGGCTGGGCTCCGGGACCACGGTTTGGTGTTAGGGACCACGTGGTAGGGGGGTGGGGGTGGGCTAGGGAAGGGATGATGGGCACGCCGCTCCCCCTCTCAGCCTGGGCTTCCTTCTCCTCTGTAAAACAAAGCCACTCACTGCTTCCTTCCCCAGCCCAATCCTGAGGGATGTGGGTGATGATGAAAGAGTCGGAGTAAGCATCTGACTCTGGGAGGAAAAGGTGGGCAATTCATGTATTAAGATGTATTGGCCAGAAGACCTACATAGACATTTCTCCAAAGAAGACATACAGACGGCCAAGAGGCACGTGAAAAGATGCTCAGCATTGTTAATCAGTAGGGACATGCACATCAAAATGACAGTGGGGTATCACTTCACACCAGTCAGAATGGCCATCATTAAAAACTCTACAAGTAACAAATACTGGAGAGGGTGTGGAGAAAAAGGAACCCTCAGACATTGTTGGTGGAAATGTAAGTTGGTGCAGCCACTATGGGAAACGGTATGGAGGTTCCTCCCAAAACTAAAAATAGAGTTGCCATATGATCCAGCAATCTCACTCCTGGGCAAGTATTCAGACAAATTATAATTTGAAAAGATACATGTAACCTGTGTGTTCATAGCATCACTATTCACAATAACCAAGAAATAGAAACAAACCTAGATGTCCATCAACAGATGAATGGATAAAGATGCGGTACACATAGACAATGGAATGTTGTTGTTGTTGTTTAGTTGCTGTGTCCAACTCTCTGTGACCTCGAGGACTGAAGCTCACTAGGCTCCTCTGTCCATGGGATTTCCCAG
Source organism: Giraffa tippelskirchi (assembly GCF_054371585.1). NCBI lineage: Eukaryota > Metazoa > Chordata > Mammalia > Artiodactyla > Giraffidae > Giraffa > Giraffa tippelskirchi. Next base: position 139,194,687 of record NC_137284.1, read on the forward strand.
GCAAAATAATAGAGTGGGTTGCCATTTCCTACTCTAGGGGACCTTCCCGACCCAGGGATCGAACCCGAGTCTCCTGCACAGGCAGGCAGATTCTTTACTGCAGAGCCACCAGAGAAGCCCCAATGGAATGTTACTTGGCAGAGTGATTCAGTTATACATACATATACATTCTTTTTTAATAGAGTCCATATATGAATGATATTTATGGTATTTGTCTTTCTCTTTCTGACTTATTTCACTTAGTATGATAATCTCTATTTACATCCATGTTGCTGCAAATGGAATTATTTCACTTTTTTATGAATGGAATATTATTCAGTCATAAAAAGGAATAAAATAATGCCATTTGCAACAACATGAATGGACCTAGAGATCATTATACTAAGTGAAATAAGTCAGAAAGACCATGACAAATACCATACAATATCACTCATATATGGAATCTATAAAAAAGAATGTATATATATGTATGTATAACTGAATCACTTTGCTGTACAACAGAAATAAACACAATATTGTAAGTTGATTATACTTCAATAAAAATAAAATAAACTATCAACTGAGGGCCAGGGCTTTTACGGAAAAAACTCAAAAAAAGTTTCTGTTATTAAGAAAATAAGGTGCAAAACGGTATCTAACTTGTTCAGCACCATAGAAAGTGGTGGGCAGGTGGCTTAGGCCTCCTACACAGGGTGTGGGGCTGAGGAAAAACAGCTGGCTAGGAGTCAGGGGCTGGCTCTAGATGGGGGTGGGGGCATGCTACTATCTGAGCAAGACATTTGCATATCTTGGGCCCTGCCTCCCGTTAGTAGGATGAACATGGGTTGACAGACTTTTTCTGTCGAGAGTTTTTTAAAACATTTATTTATTTGGCTGTGCTGTGTCTCAGTTGCAGCAGTTGGGATCTGGTTCCCTGACCAGGAATGGAACCCAGGCCCCCTGCATTGGGAGTGCGGAGTCTTAGCCACTGGACCACCAGGGAAGTACAAAGAGTTAAGTATTTTAGACTTTGCTGGCCACACAGTCTCGGTCACAATTACCCAACCCCACTGTAGCCCGAGAGCAAGCACAAGCAGGGTGTGAATAAACAGATGTGGCTGCTTTCCAATAAAACTATATTTATGCAGAAACAGGCGGCGGGGCTGCAGTTTGCCGGCCCCTGATGCACATGACCCCTCCTGGGCCTGGGGCTTGCGGGCTAGGTTTTTATCCAGCTGTGGACCCCATTATGTGATGTCCCGGGAAAGCCCAACAAGGGCCACTGACACAGGCCTGCCGTTAGAAACCCAGCCACGAGATAGCTAACCAGGACAAGTATTTGCTACTCAGGTCACAAACAAGGGGAAACACCTAAATCATTATCTATTCAAAAAACAAATTAAAAAGTGGTGGTTTGGTCGCTAACTCTTGCGACTCCAAGGACTGGACACTGCTGGGCTCCTCTGTCCATGGAATTCTCCAGGCAAGAATAATGGAGTGGGTTGCTGTTTCCTTCTCCAGGGGATCTTTCTGACCCAGCGATTGAACCTGGGTCTCCTGCATTGCAGGCCAATTCTTTACCGACTGAGCTACGAGGGAAGCCCTAAAAAGTAAGAATAAATATTAAAAATCTAAGAGCACCGCAGTCCAATAACAGACATTAGAGGGGTGAGCTGGGCAGTGGTCCTCACAGAGCTGCCCCTCCCAATCCTATGACCATTACCATGTATGAGCGATGTGTGGAAGCAGCCACGGTCATACCCTTCATGCCCTGTAATCTGCACAGCACCAGTGTTCCCAGGGATGGGGCCCCTGGTTCGAACTCCCTCTGACCCTGAGGGCAATGGCCAGTGACAGCTAGGGGCAGGGGCGGGGCTCAGGTAGATGCTGGCCAGCCCGACGCCCAGGTCAGTAGCACCCAACTTGGCTCCCTTTCTCTTCTCAGGGGCTGGTTGCTCCCGTCCGCAGAGCTTCTCTCCCAGGCTGGCCCCCCAGAACTGTCTGCCTGGGGCCCTGGGGTTTTGGCTACTGAGCATCTGCTTCCGTGGGTTCAGGTAGCTCCTGCTGTGTGCCATCAGGTGAGCCTCAGAGGACAGCCCCCTCCCCCTTTATTGTAACAAGGTCTCACTGAAGAGTTACGTATCACCCATCACACATCACAGGGGAGGATGGAGCCCTCACACACAACCAGCGCCCAGATGGCGGAGAAGGACACCTCATCTCAAAGCCTTCCCTTTGTTCCCTTCCAGTCACTCTCCATCCCCAAGGCAACCTCTCTTCTGACTTTAAATATCACAGGTCACTTTTGCCTGGCCTGGAATTTTGGATCAGTGACATCACACAGTGTGACTCTGGGGTCTGGCTTCATTCCCTCGGCAATTCATTTGTGTGATTCATCGTGGCGTGGAGGTGTGGACCATCCACTCACTGCAGTGTGGTACTCTGTCTGTCTGTCCCACTGCCGGTGGGCACTGGGGTGGCCTCGAGGCAGGCCCTGGGGCGTGGGCCATGCTTTGGGCAGGTCCGTGTGGAGGCTGAGCTTCATGGATGGGTCCCACCGAGCGCAGGGAGGGAGGGGCCGGGAGGGCTGGCCCCGGGCCCACCTCCTGAGCACCTCCCTTGCCACCCGGGTCCCAGAATCAGGCAGAATCTCAGGCCCTCCCCGAGTGGGCCACTCTACTTGGCTGTTGCCCCAGACGCACTCCCCGACTGGCTGGCTGTCATTCAAGAGTGGGCTTTCGGTGCCATGGGCCTTGAAGATTTGGAGGGGCAGGAGCAGGGCGGGGAGCCAGGAGGCCTGCTATAGAGCGGCCCTGCTCTCATCCACCCCCCACCCCCCCACCCCCCAGGCTAGTGCAGGGGGCCTTCAGCAAGCTTTGCGATCCCTCCCAGTGACAACCCCAGACCAGAGCTGGCTGCACACCCCCACCCCACCCCAGCAGACTCTCTCCAGGTGGGGTCAGAGGGCAGAACCCCACCCCCACCCTGTAACAAGACGCTTTGAAACTCGTTCTCTGGATTACTCATAATCCTGTTGTTGATGGCAGAGAGGAAAGAGGAGAGCTTGGAATTCATCAACTCTGGTCACCCAGGATGTCAACCCATCTCTACCTGAGCACCTGCGGCCCCTCCTGGTTCCTCCTCTGCCCCCTCATCGAGGTGCCCGGCCTGGGCCAACCTCCTGCCTCTGAGCCACTCTCACTGCTGTGCCTAAGGGAGGCTGGGCACAGGTGTGTCAGGCTTCGTGGTGGGGCGGCAGCTCTTCCTGTACTGGAAAGATGGACTAACCCCCTTAAAACAACACCCTACCAGGGCCTCCTAATCCCTCGGCCTGCTGCCGACCATGTGAAGCCTGATCTGTGTGAGTGGGCAGCCGGCCCAGCGGCTGCCAACCCACTGACCTGCTGTGGGTGGGGCAAAGCCCAGCTGACTGGGCATCACTGGGGAGCTGGGTTCCCGTACAGAGGTCAGGACAATGGGACAGCACCCTGGGGAAGGGGCAGAGAGCCTTCAGCTTCTCCTTAAGATCTGTTTCAAGGACCCTGAGGGCAATGTACAAGCCTCCCCCAGGGGAAAGAGCTTGGACGGTGGGAGACCCAGGTCCTGAATGAGCCTGGGGCTCCCTGGGGGGGGCCTGGTCTCCCTGTCAGGGGAGAGAGAAAGACCTACCTTAGAATGAAGTGAACATTTCTTAAAACGTCTAAGCATTAATGTCAAAATACTCCAATTCTTCTGAGGTCTGGGGGGATGGGAAGGCGGGCTGACCACCGTGCCAACAGCCTGCTGAGCTCTGGAGCTATAAACGCTGTGCCCAGAGCTCAAGAAAAGGGGGCCGGGGTGGGGGGCTTCATGTCCTGCTGCACCTGTGCCATGTCTGAGGCCAAGGGCACAGGTAGGTATGTTTCCTCTCTCTTCTCACCGTGCAGTTTTCTACCAACCACCATCAGAAACAGTGTAACTTCATTACTCTGAAGCTTGTAAGCAGCACTGCTGCTCCTGCGTTATCAACCAGACACTGAGCCGCCAGATTGAGCAGGGTCCCATCTGAGTCTCCCAGATCCAGTGTGGGGAGGTGCCCTCACGATGCTCCTTGTAACGGAGCCCCGGCCTGGGGAGATACAGGCACAGCCTGGGGAGCGTGACTTTAGTTGGGGGAGGGGGTCTGTCTGTGGAGGTGGCTCTCCCCCCATCCCCCTGCAGGCCCAGATTCCCCTTGCCCCGCACCACACCTGCTGCTCACAGGTCCTGGGATGCAGCCAATGCAGGAGCACATTTGGCATCTGACTCCTTCCTCAGCAGCCAGTTCCAAAACAACCCTGGTAAATATTTTTCCGTGGGAGCACGTTGTCATTCCCACGGCCACCTCCGCTCCTCCCGAAGCTGTGAAAATTGCCAGATGTGTACGGGTCTCTCAGCTGCCCCTGGAAACCTCTGCCAGGGACCAGTCGCCACTTCTGGCCCGAAAGCAAAACAAGGACAAGGAACCAGAGGGAAGTCCCGCACCAACGGTGGGCTGGTGGCCGCTGGGAGCCGAGGGAGCAAGCTCTGTGAAAGGCGGCCTGCAATTGTCCCAGGTTTCCGCCTGCTGGAAGCTGAAGGTGAAGGCCGCAGGCTCAGCTTTCCAAATTTCCAAACTTTTTTTTTCTGTCCTGGAGAGCAGCCTCCCCTTCCAGGAATAACACCTGCATCTTTGTTGCCTCAGGAAAATCCACGTTAGGAGGCAGTCCCCAGACGAAATGTGCAGCGCTTTGGGAGAGTGGGGGTGGGTAGGAGCTGAGGTCAGTCTGCTCCCGGGTTGAAACCCCACTAAACTCTACAAAGTGGGTTAAATAAAGCCCCAACCCCATCACCCATGACTCTGGTCTGCACTTGGCCCAGAGAGGCAGGGGGAAGGCAGACCAACCCTCCCCTTGAAGAGCAGGAAATCTGGGTTTCTTTGGTGTTGGAGGACTGGCTGGTGGGGAGTGGGGGTCTGGTCGGGTGCTGCTTAAAAGAACAAACAATCCTCCCAAATGAGTATGGCAGAACAATTGAGGGCGAGCCCCACCCCCTGTCCCCCACCAAGGCCTGCAGGAAAAGTTAAAAGCCACGTTCCTTTTAAACAAAGCCAAGTTGTCCTCCTGTTTGGACCTTAGAGCCCAGTCAAGGAAGCTCAGTTTCCTATTCACCCCGCCTAGGAAGTGAATCAGGAATCCCAGGGTCAGGCCCGGCCACAGCCAGGTATCCAAATAACTAAAAAGTCACCCCCAAGAAGTAGTAGTCAAGGGGTCAATTCCAGTTGAGCTATATCAAATTCTACAAGATGATGCTGTGAAAGTGCTGCACTCAATACGCCAGCAAAGTTAAAAAACTCAGCAGTGGCCACAGGACTGGAAAAGGTCAGTTTTCATTCCAATCTGAGAAAGGCAATGCCAAAGAATGTTCAAACTACCACACAATTGTACTCATCTCACATGCTAGCAAAGTAATGCTCAAAATTCTCCAAGCCAGGCTTCGGCAGTACATGAACGGAGAACTTTCAGATGTTCAAGAGGATTTAGAAAAGGCAGAGGAACCAGAGATCAAATAGCCAACGTTCGTTGGATCATTGAAAAAGCAAGAGCGTTCCAGAAAAACATCTGCTTTATTGACTATGCCAAAGCCTTTGACTGTGTGGATCACAACAAACTGTGGAAAATTCTTTAAGAGATGGGAATACCAGACCACCTGACCTGCCTCCTGAGAAATCTGTATTCAGGTCAAGAAGCAACGGTTAGAGCCAGACATGGAACGGACTGGTTCCAAACTGGGAAAGGAGTATGTCAAGGCTGTACACTGTCACCCTACTTATTTAACTTATATGCAGAGTACATCATGCGAAATGCCAGGCTGGATAAAGCACAAGCTGGAATCAAGATTGCTGGGAGAAATATCAATAACCTCAGATACACAGATGACACCACCCTTATGGCAGAAAGCAAAGAAAAACTAAAGAGCCTCTTGATGAAAGTGAAAGAGGACAGTGAAAATACTGGCTTAAAACTCAACATTCAAAAAATGAAGATCACAGCATCTGGTCCCATCACTTCATGGCAAACAGATGGGGAACAATGGAAACAGTGACAGACTTTATTTTCTTGGGCTCCAAAACCACTGCAGATGGTGACTGCAGCCACGAAATTAAAAGACACTTGCTCTTTGGAAGAAAAGCTATGATCAACCTAGACAGCATATTAAAAAGCAGAGACATTACTTTGCCAACAAAGGCTTGTCTGGTCAGTTATAGTTTTTCCAGTGGTCATATATGGATGTGAGAGTTGGACTATAAAGAAAGCTGAGTGCCAAAGAATTGATGCTTTTGAACTGTTGTGTTGGAGAAGACTCCTAAGAGCCCCTTGGACTGCAAGGAGATCAAACCAGTCAATCCTGAAGGAAATTAGTCCTGAATATTCATTGGAAGTATTGATGCTGAAGCTGAAACTCCAATACTTTGGCCACCTGATGTGAAGAACTGACTCATTGGAAAAGACCCTGATGTTGGGAAAGATTGAAGACAGGAGGAGAAGGGGACAGCAGAGGATGAGATGGTTGGATGGCATCACCAACTTGATGGACATGAGTTTGGGCAAGCTCCGGGAGTTGGTGATGGACAGGGAGGCCTGTCGTGCTGCAGTCCATGGGGTCACGAAGAATCAGACATGACTGAGCGATTGAACTGAACTGAAAAGTAGCCGGAGGCTCCATGTCACCAGAACAGAAGGTGTGAACACCCACACCCCATGCAGTGATTTCACAGCTCTTCTTTTCAGAAGAAACTAGGAGCAAGTGAAATGTTTCCCTCCAAGGTTCTAAAGGTCAAGACGGGGTTCAGGGTTGCTTGGGTTACACAAGGGTGATTCTAAAGTCAGACCCGGGGCTCCTTCTCCTAGGTGGAGAACGGGAGGCACCACTTCTTATCCTTGGCCTCACAGGCTCCTGACCCTACCATTCCCCACTCTCTTCACTGCATCTCACCACCCACTGAGTGGGTGCAGAAGCCTGGATGTCTGGGCCAAGTGTCTCTGGTACCCCTACATCCCAAGCACTAAGACAGAAGTGCTCAAGTGGAAGACCAACTCTGGTAAACCACCATGATCCCCTTTCTCAAATTTCCCATAGGAAAGTGGGTGCAGTGCTCTGGAGGTGGCACATCCAGGGCCACAGGATTTCAGAGAGGCCAGTCCCTTACAGACTGGTCTTTGCTTTTAGAGTGGTAGCATCATGCCTAAAGATGCAGCCAGAGGAGTAGCTGATGCCCACCCTTCAGGCTGGGGAAGCAGGGGCCAGAGAGAGCCAGAGAGCTACAGAGCAGACAGGGCTGGATGTGGCTCAGTATACAGTCCTCTGTGACTATTCTGGGTATGTCCTCTGCTCTAGAAGCCATGCAGACACCACTTTCCTCTGCATCCCTGGGTCATACTGTCAGAACCAGAAAGTGAAAGTGAAAGTCGCTCAGTCGCATCCGACTCTTTGCAACCCCATGGACTATACAGCCCATAGAATTCTGGAGTGGGTAGCCTTTCCCTTTTCCAGGGGATCTTTTCAACCCAGGGATCAAACTCAGGTCTCCTGCATTGCAGGTGGATTCTTAACCATCTGAGCCACCAGGGAAGCCCAAGAATACTGGAGTGGGTGGCCTATCCCTTCTCCAAGGGAACTTCCCCACCCAGGGATCGAACCGGGGTCTCCTGCTTTGCAGGCAGATACTTTACTAGCTGAGCTACCCAGGAAGCCGTCAGAACCAGAGGGACCCTAGAAATCATGGATTCCCCCTCCAACAAGGGAGAGATGGGCAAACAGATAGTCATCATCCTGGGCACCAGGTCACAACTTCTTTGGTAACCAGAATTCTGTGGTCCAATTCCCAGTGTGGCTGTCTATCTTGGGGGACATATGCCCCTACGCTCCTGGCTCCAGCTCTTGCTTCCCCTCCTTGCCTTCAGACAGGGAGGAGGAACCATCTGACTTGGGGTGAGATGAAGAGGAGAGAGCAGCTCACATTTTCTAGGAATTCAAGGTGTCACTGGCTGTCCACCAACTGTGATGAGAACAGCCCCCCACCCCGTCACCTCCATCACCATCCCCAAAAGCATCATGCTGCCATGTCTAGTCTTCCCCAGTCTCCCCTCTCCCCAGGCCCTCCTGGTTGGATCCACAAGCTTGAATCCATTCCCATTATGCCAGTAGTTCTGGGGCTGAGACCATCAGGCAAGTCAGTCCTTTTCAGACCACCGAGTAACAGCCCCTCATTCACAGAAGAAAAAACACACGTACACACCCACACCCCTACCTTAATTGTCAGGAGACCCCAGGGGTACTTAAAGGTGGTGTCTTGAAACGGCTGCCCATGGAATTCAGAGATGTGAATTTGTGCGGTCAGAATCCGATTCCAGATTGCCCCCAGGCTTCACAGCTACTAGTGTTTCTCCAGCTACTTGCAACCTCCCAGGATGGCGGGGCCGGGGTGGGGGTGGGGGGGTGCGGAGTTGGGGAAGAGGGAAGTAGGAGAGGGGGGATGGAAGGGAGAGGGGAGGTGAGGACAACAGCCTGACTCTCAAAAAGCTAGCTGTCCATAGCACAAACTCCCTAGTGCCCTGACCCACTGTATCTGCAGGGAAGTTGTCACCAGGATAACCTCAAGGTGGGTGGGAGGTGGTAAGCAATCTTGCATGATGCTCTAAGGGTCTTCTGGTGAAGGGGTGCATTGGGGAGTGGGCTGACAGCACAGGGCAGTCAGAAGGCAGGGACCCAGCCCACACTACTCAGCAGTGCCCCCTAGAGCTGGGGTGCAGGACTAAGCCTGCCTGAGCAAGGGGCTCCCAGCTCATGGACCTGCCTGGGAGAAGGTAGGGGCCTCACCTGCCAGTGGCAGCTTAGGAAGCACAGGCAAGCTGGTGACTCAGCAGACAAAAACACACTCCTTTGAGCCATGTGGTCCCTGAATCCCAGGAAAATGACAGCCTGAACATGGATGAGATCTCAGCACCGAGAGTAAAGTCCCAGCATCACTGCCTCTGGTGAGCCATCTTAGGGTGCTGGCTCTGGAAGACCCCTTCTCCAAGGCTCGAGACAGGATGACAGACTCAGATCGAATTGGAAACGGAGATGTCACGATGTCAGGGTCAGGGGCTTGAAACAGCAGGGGCAGAGGCACAACAGGAAAGAAGCTGGAAGCAACCTGCAAACTATGTTTGCTTGCATTGGAGCAAAAAGGTCAACCATCAGAACACGCACAACCACCGTCCTCATGATGCCTCCAACTTCCACCTGAGAAACGCTTTGACCCTTAAGCACTCAGGAGAGGCCAATAGCCTTGAATGCCACTCATTCCTGCCCAGACTCGGGTACAAGCAGCTTTCCTAGTGGCCACAGCCTTCCAGGCAGTTTCCTATGAAGCCCCTAAGGAAGGAGGGCCTGCTCCAGCTCCATCACCACGTCAAGAAGATCTTGCTTAGGGGACTTCCCTGGGGGCCCACTGGTTAAGAATCTGCTTTCCAGTGCAGGGGATGCGGGTTTGATGCCCAGCTGGGGAACTAAGATCCCACATTCCTTGGGGGCGACTATTGAGCCCTTGCGCTCTGGAAGCCAAGTGCCACAATGAAGATAATGTGTGCTGCAACTAAGACTCAGGGCAGCCAAACAAATACACAAGTAAGTAAGAAATAAATAGAAGATCTTGCTTTGCAACACCCCATACACAGCCAGTTGTGTTTTTACATTTGACCTGGTCCAGGTCTTTACATGGGCTTCTCAGGTGGTGCAGTGGTAAATAATCCGCCTGCCATATAGGAGACTAAAGAGACACAGGTTCGATCCCTGGGTTGGGAAGATGTCCCGGAGAAGGGAATGGCAACCCACTCCAGTATTCTTGTCTGGAGAATCCCATAGACAGAGGAGCCTGGCAGGCTACAGTCCATGGATCACAAAGAGTCAGCTGGACACGACTGAGCACACACACACAGATCTTTACATAGGATTGTCTGGGTTTTGGCTCTGCAAGTCACCCACCCCTCCCAGACCATCTCTCAATCCTGGGTAAACTGGGACAGTTGGTCACTACCTTCACATCGGCATCCCCCCAACAGATGTTCTATTAAAAAGAGGAAGGAGAAGAGGAAAAGGTTCCATGGTTAATATGTGCCTGAGGAACTCGGGGTTAAACAAAAGTAATTAGGGCCCCCTCAGACCACTTCAGATCCTAGTACGTGTTGACTTTCCACCGAGGGGTGTAGAGTAGGCAGAATTTCCCAAACTTTTTGGATCATGGTTCCCTTTTATTCATAAAACAATATTTTATTCATTTATCAAATATTTACTGAGAGCATAATTATTAATATTTTGAGGAGTATTAGTGTTCTTTTTGGACAGTTTGGGACACAGCTCATTTCACTGAATTGTGAAAGGAAAAAAAAACCCATATGGTGCTAGCCCAGACTTACCATCTCAGTAAACAGAGCATGGGGCCATGTCCCACTGGCGTTTATCGTGGAGAAAACCAAAGGCAGCTCCGAGAGGAGTTCCTATCTTCCTCCTACCTCTTACTTTGTGAGGAACTACTTGGTTGCCTGGTTTTCATCAGAGGCTGGATTGTAAACCCCTGGGCCTCCCCTCCCTCCCTCCTCAGAGAAAGAAAATACAGAGGTGGCAGTGGGAAGACCAACAGCATGCTTCACTGGTTGGCTTGGCTTGGAGTCACCAGGAGTTTGGCACAGAGTCAGGGTGAGGACGGATGAAGAAAGAAAGCTAAACTGAGAGGGAGAGACTCAGAAGGGTAGTGGAGCATGGGTGGCAGGAGGAGCACTTATCCAAGGTAAAAAAAACAAAAAAAGAGAGAAATGGACTATTCACAACAGCCAAGACAGGAAGCAGTCATATCCAACTCTTTGTGACCCCTCGGACTGCAACCCGCCAGGCTCCTCTGTCTGTAGGATTCTCCAGGCAAGAATACTGGAGTGGGTTGCCATGCTCTCCTCCAGGGGATCTTCGCAACCCAGAGAACCTCTGCATTGACAGGTGGATTCTTTACTACTGAGCCACTTGGGATTCAAGCTTCTGACTTTGAAGCCTAGGGCATTATGCCAGGAGATTTCCATTTTTCTTGTCTTTGACTACAGACAGAACTTCTCTCAAAGGGCTTCTTTTGTGGAGACCAACTCTATGTAACAGATAAATGCAGAGCCTCACCAAGTGAATGGGATATGAATTGGAGCCCTCCAAACTGACCTACTCTTAGTTTTCCCCTCCAGGAGTGCACCCCAAGCTCTTGGAGGCCCCTAAAACTGTTCACAAAACCTCTCCATCGGGTTTGTCACTGGCCTCCAGCTGCTGCTCTCACAAGTGTCCATGGACCAAACTCCTAAGAACGGTACCTCCCCCTGCCCTGCACTAGCCCTGCTGAGGTGGGAAGAGGAGCATGGACACAGAACTCTTCTTTCCCATCCAGAGAAACGTGGGGGACAGGAGTCCCCCCATGCTTGCCCCGGCTGAGGCCCTGCTCATGGGATGACCCCAGGGCACCTGGCTCACCTGTGCAGCTCATGGCTGAGGGACTGGAGAGGGAGGGAGCTGGGTTTCCCTGAGCATCACAAGGAGCTGCTCCATCAGCACCAAAAGACTGGAGCCACAAAAAAACAAGGACCAAGCTGGACCTGGCTGAGCCAGAAGGGTGCAAAGCCTTAGGTCATGGGGGCCAACTGCTTGTTTCACTTGTGCAGATAGATGCAAAGTTGATTTTACTGCAAGGTGAGGACTGAGGGCAGAGAAAACCAGTGAGCAGGACTATGTTACCACGTGCCAGGGACCTATTCCAATATCCATCATCCTTCACTTCTTCTTCACAACAGAACCACTGATTGTTGGTTAGGCACATGTCTGCCTGAAATAAAGCTCACTCTTCCCGCTTCCCTTGCAGCTACATGTGACCACAGGACCAAGTTTCATTCAACAAACTGTAACTGGATGGGGTGTGTGTGGTTTCTAACAGAAGAGCTGCAGCCTTCTTGTTCTTTTCTCCTGATGACTGGAGCCTGAGTAGCCACCTTGGACCACAAGGTGGCTTGCCCTCCTGCCTCTAGGTCCCTCCTCCACGGATGAGGCCAGCCTCCCTACCATCTGCCTCTCTTCTGGAGTCAGATCAGGAGCCTCATAGTTGGAGACCCAGAACTGGCAGACAAGATTTCAGGATCTAACACAGCTCACTCTGCCTCTTGCTCACTCACTCATTCAGCAAATATTTATCGAATACCTACTATGTGCCGGGTACTATTGTGGGTGCTATGGCTACAGCACTGACCAACATAAGTCCCTGCCCTTGTGGAACTCAGGGGAGAGACAAAGAAATGAATGCCGACCAGGAGATACGGAGAAAAGTCTCAGGGGAGGAGAGATGGGGGCATGGAGGCCCAAAAACTTCTCTGAGAAGGTGGTATTGCAGTGGAGAGCTGAAGGAAATGGCAGGTAAGGCAGGTGGACATTGGGGATAAGAGCTGCTTATGTGATCTACCAGGGCCCTTGGTGCCCGGGGCCTCCATTCCCCTTCTCTGGAATAATCTGTGACATAGAGGCTGTCCATAGGCAACCTCTGTGGTCCTGGCTGGAAACTCTCACTCCAGTCAGTGGGATCTGAGCAGGTTAGCACAGGAATCAGACCAGATGGAGATGGAGGGACCCCTCGGACAGAGCTCCATGAATTTCTGCTGCAAAGGGGGCGTGGCTTCAACCTCACCTTGCCTATGCTCAGTTGAAGAATTACCAAGTGTTCTGGCCTTCCCACTCTCCCTTCCAAGCTGACCTGGGTCAGGGAGCTAGAAGGTTAGAGGTCAGACAACTGTAGGCTCCCAGGTCAGCCCATGCATCTACAGGGGCCCGGCTCTGGGAGGGTCACCTGCACCCCAAGCTGGAGTTGCACAGCCAGCCCCACACGGACCTTCCTCCACACTCTCTCCCTGCTGGGCTGAGGCCCACAGCCTTCCGGCCATGACAATTGGCGGACGGGGTGCCACCCTGCACCCTGGCCCTAGGGAAGTTGGAGGTGGCTGACCCGAGGGGGGTAAGGCTACAAAGGAAGAGAGGGTGGTGGTGGTGCGTGCCAGGGCAAGAGGTGGGGATGGTGGGAGGATGGGTGGCTGGGAGGCCAAGAGGCTGGGGATCTGTGCTGGCTGTGGGAGTGGTCCACGGCAGCACCTGTAATGAGAGCACAGGGTGGAGACATGTGGGGTGGGGACACATGGGGTGGGGACGCGTGAGGAGGGGACGTGTGGGGAGGGGTAATGTGGGGAGGGGGCGCGTGGGGTGGGGACGCGTGGGGAGGGACCGCGTGGGGTGGGGGACGCGTGGGGTGGGGGGCACGTGGGGTGGGGGACACATGGGGAGGGGCCGCGTGGGGTGGGGACACGTGGGGAGGGGACACTTGGGGTGGGGGACACGTGGGGTGGGGGACGTGTGGGGAGGGGCCGTGTGGGGAGAGGCCACATGGGATGGGGGGCGCGTGGGATGGGGGACACATGGGGAGGGGCTGCGTGGGTGGGGGCACCTGGGGAGGGGCTGCTCCTGAATCTGCAGATGATGCTGCATCTGTGCGCCAGTCCTAGAATAATCACTTCTCATCTGCTCTTTGTTCTGGATTCTGACTCCATGCTGTGGATACGAGAGGCCCCCAGGCAATGGGACACAAGACACGCAGTCACCACACATGGAGCCAGCACTCTGACAAGGAGCCTAACTCTTGAGTGACAAAGTGGCTCCAAGCCTCAGTTTACCTGGCCAGCGGAGGTGTGGGGAGAGAGTCTGGGCACCCTGAAGAGATGTCACCACCACGCAACCCTGTCTTCACAGGGTCTGAGGGAGTTTCTGTGATGCCCAGGGAAGAATGAGCCCTGAGGTCGAGTCCATTTACTAGTGGCTACGGCTGCAGACACGCACGTGCACACACGTCCCCAGGAAGCCACCACCAGGAGTCCCAGAGAACTTAAGCAAGTTCATCCCCTCATTTGAAAAAACGAGGGGGTGTAGAAGATGATTTCCAGAAGGCTCCCTGCTCTAGAATTCTGTGTTCTCTGATTTTCTGGGTTATTCAGAAGTACTGTGGATTCCACCCTTTGTCAACCAACTTCTATTTTGAACAGCCAGCAGGCTGCCTACTTGAAGGTATCTTATGGACTACACTGTTGCAAATACAAGGAGGCTCCTTACTGTGTATCTTTTGTGTAGATTTTCTTGACTGCTACTGCTAAGTCGCTTCAGTCATGTCCGACTCTGTGCGACCCCATAGACGGCAGCCCACCAGGCTCCTCCGTCCCTGGGATTCTCCAGGCAAGAACACTGGAGTGGGTTGCCATTTCCTTCTCCAATGCATGAAAGGGAAAAGGGAAAGTGAAGTCGCTCAGTCATGTCCGACTCTTCACGACCCCATGGACTGCAGCCCACCAGGCTCCTCCGTCCATGGGATTTTCCAGGCAAGAGTACTGGAGTGGGGTGCCATTGCCTTCAGAGAATACCTACAGCTGTGAATACCTACCTGTGTGGCCTGAAAAGTGGCGATCCCAGATCTGCCACCTGATGTTCTAACAGTGCCACAAAGTGGACAGGACACAGAACAAGGAGAGATCCACACCACTACACGGCTATGGCTGGGGACAGGATGAAACAGGACACGGGCACCCCGCTGAGACCCCTGCCCTGCCTCCTACACAGTGGGCACGACTAGGAAGTGAGCCCAGAGCTGAGGACAGAGCTCCAGCCTCCTCTTGGTCTGATGAAGCCTCTAGCCAGGCTCAGGCTCAGGCGGCTGGGCAAGGAGTGGGCAGAGGGTGGTCACTCTCCTTCTCCAGGGACATGGGAGTTTGTCCGCTCTGGCTGGAGCTTGTACTTGGCAGACCTACAGAGGGCCCCCGGGGGTGTGAAGAAGCCAGCCCTTCTAGGGGTAACGGTCATCTACATTCCGACACCCCTCCCAAGAAGTGCCCAGTGCTATCTGGAGGGTTCCTCCCACTTCCCTTAGGAGCTGAGCGGTCCTCACAGCGGCCGCCTGGCTGGTTGGTATTCCCAAGCCCGGAAGTCCCGAACCTCTGCGGTTGCTTCCATTGACTCTGGCTGCTGCAGAAAGAGCCCGGCGGCCAGCATCACCACCAGGGTTCAAGCTGGCCTCATGCCTCCTTCTTCTGGAGAGCCTGAAAAGCCAGGGGCTGGGGCCAGTTCCCCTCAAGTTTCCCAGTCCAGACAACACAGTGCCCGGTGCTGCACTGGGCCCTGGAGGAGAGATGAACGTGCTACCGGCTCTGCCCTAAGGGGCTCCCTGAGTGGTGGAGGAGACGCCCTCACAGACCCTGGAACAGGACTGGGTTCCCTCTAGGAAAGCCCAGGAGAGGTGATACCCAAGGATGGACGGGGTTAATGCTCCAGTGTTCCCCACCCAGGGGGATCCAGGCCAGGTGGAGTTCCCTTTCTTTCTGGGCTTCTAAAACGGGGGCAGAGATATCAAAACCCTACTCAGCAGGACCCCTTCTTCTCCTTCCAAATCCTGAGGAAAAAAGCAAAGGTAGGGGGCTGCCTCTCCCCCCACCTCTGTGCCCTGCCTTCTCTAGGTCTAGGGCAACCCCCAGAGGGCCCTCCTGGGCTCGCGAGCTCCCCCCTCTGCCCCTCCCTGGTGGCCACACCCTGCAGCTCTGGCCAAGGGGCCACCTGGTGTCCCTGGGAGTCTTCCCTCAATCTCCCCAGCCCGTATGCTCCTCACCCTCCGCCTGCTGGAACCAGTCTCCTCCCAGTACCGCCCCCACCTTGTCTAGCTCACTTCTGCCTCAAAGCCCAAACAGTACCTCACTGGAACATGCACCGTCCCTGACCCCACCCCATGGAATGTTCTTTCTGGGCTCTAAAAGTTCACCTCCTCCCAAAGCCTCCCTACAGCTCACTGACCACCACCTCAAGAACCCCCCATCATATCCCCAGGTTCTGATCCGTGTCTTCGCTACACCCTGCAATTCACCCTGCCTCAGGCCACGCTAGGAAGGATCACCCATCCCCTGCTGATCCTTTTATTTTAAAATCCCTGTATAGGACTTCCCTGGTGGTCCAGTGGTGAAGACTCTGTGCTCCCAATGCAGGGAGCACTGGTTTGATCCCAGGTCAGGGAACTGAAGTCCTGCATGTCGCATGGGGTGGCCAAAACATTAATTAATTAAAAAATAAAATAAAATCCCTGTATAACCCCCGCCTCACTTTGTCCAAATCACCCCTTCCCAAATCCTGCCACTTCTCCACACATGCCTCCCTTTCCCACACCACATGGCACTTTAAGCTTCAGTTTTTTATTACTGCTTAGCAATTGACACTCACAAACAGTAGAAGAATCTTGATGGTGGGGGCAGAGCACATATGGTTTATTAACCATAAAAGCCAGGATTGTTTGAGTTCTGATGGCAAACTCATTAATATGTTATCTCTCATTTTCAGAACAACCTGCAAGATGGAGATTTGTTGTCATTTTTTACAGACTCGAAGAGGTTCACTATCTGGTCTATGGTCATGTAAGTCTGTTTGATGCCAAAGTTCAAGTGTTTTCAACCACCTCTAGCTGCCTTTCGCTTGCCTAAGATTCATCCATTGAATGACACAATCAGACCCTTAAGACAGTGCTCAGTCAACCTGTCCTTTCAGCAAAAGCCTAGAAATGTCACATTGAAACTAGATGTTCCCCTGCTCTTTCATTCTATCTTACAGATATGGAAACAGGTTCAGAGGTACAACCTGCCACGTGGTTCATTCAACCAAGTGGATATCAAACCAGAAAGGGGTCTAATGGGTTGTCGGCACCAGGTTGGATGCTGCTGATGCTGTGTGACCCACCTACAATAGAAGGTAAGCTCCCAGGGCCCTGTCAGATATAATTCCTTTGTTCTACTTGAAGCTTTGCTTAGAACTAAATCACAGGATTCCAGTAGTTTGGGGGTTCACCCTCCCAGATGACCACAATTCAGCCAGCCATACCTCCAGAAAAGCAGAGATGAAGCAGTCCTTACTGGGTCCCTATGGCATGCTCAGTCATGTCCAACTCTTTGCGACCCCATGGACTATAGTGCACCAGGTTCCTCTCTCTGTCCATGGTATTCTCCAGGAAAGAATACTGGAGTGGGCTGCCATTCCCTTCTCCAGGGGATCTTTCCAACTCTGCCACAGCCACTAAACACCAAGGCTGCCCTCTTCAGTCTTCTCTGGTCTCAACATAGCAAATAATAATATTAATAGTGATATTCCCTTGCCAGCTAACACTCTTCAAAGCACTTCTTGTTGTCACTGCATACTGCAGTAGCATTTTAGGAACTGGACACCTGGGCTCAGAAAGTCCAGGTGATTTGCTGGTGGGAGGGGAAGCAGGGTTATGATTCCTCTTTTCTTTACCACAGATGGAGCTCCTACTATACTCCATGCTAGGCTTGAGGAGGGCTTCTTGGAAGAGACAGGGTTTCTGGGCAGTGCACAGGTGCCAAGGAAGACAGTCCCAGCCTCGAAGCCAGCAAGGAGTTGGGCTTGGAGCTCTTCCCATTTTATGGGTGGCTCCAGACAGAGTGGCCTCTGAGGACAGAGGAGCAGGGGTCTCATCCCACAGCCTCCACCTTCTCCTGCAAGCTTAGCTCCTGAAGCTCAGAGGCACTGGGAACTACCCCAGCCGTCCTGACACAGCCCATCTCCCTTCTGGATGGTGCTAAGAAGCTCCTGGCAGAAAGGGTGCACGTCGGGTCCACACTGAGGTCCATCTGCCTGAGAGCGGGGCTGAGGAGAGATGCCCCACTTCTGCATCTTCTCAGCCCTGCAGGTTGTGCAAATCTGCGGTGACTGCCATCTTCAGAGCTGTCCTGAAGGCTCCTCACACTGGAATCCCTCCTGCAGGCATCACCCCTTCACCCACTCACCCCTTTCAGGCCAGGCTGTGAAGTCTCAGGGCCTCTCCCTGGAGGATGCCCAAACCTACTTGCTCCTTGAGCGCCAGCCCCTTCCCATGAGCAAAGTTCCCCGCGACGAAGAAAAGAGACTGCACTGCCATGTCACCCCACCCTTCCCCTAAGACTTAAGCCCCAAAGGGAGCATCTGCCAAGAAGAGTAAGGTCCCCTCTCTGTCTCAACTGTCACCACAGTCCTCCTGACTCTAGAATGGAAACAGGGCTCTTTCTCCCTGCAGACACCTGCTCAGGTGGGCAAGAAAGAAATGCTTCTCTCTCCTGGGTCTGAGACTCCTAGCTGTTCCTAGGGACTCTGGGACCGTACCTGTCCCAGGAGCTTTTCACCTTTAGAAGAAATATGGGAGATGTTTCTATGGCACAGTCCAAGCCCGTTTCATGAGAGAGAAATTCTTTTCTCTACAGAGGGCTGGGAGGGACTCTCACCTTCCTGGCCGTGCACAGAGAAGGGAGTTGTTCCCTTGGTGCCCTGGAGGCAGGGGCCCCACTCAGGTGAGTCTAGGATTTTGGAAAATCCACTTATTCCTTCCCGCTTTCCAGCTGGGCCAGCAGAGGTTCAAGTGAGCTGAGTGAGCACACGATGCTCGGAAAAACCTCTCGGCAGAAAGCGAAACACATGGCCTCGAGGGCCTTACTGGGGGTTTGTCACCTGCTTCGGGGACTTCCTCATAAGCTCCCAGCCTGCCGCTCTGCCTGGAATTAACGACGACACAATACCGTCCCTTATCCGCTCCAACGCGGGGAAAACAGTGATCAGACGCTACGGGTCCAGCGGAAGCGTGGAGGCTCGCGGTGCCCCAAGTCCCGGCTCTAGGACCGCGAGCCCACTCAGCGCCGGCGCGCCCCTGTTTGCCCGAACAGAACCCATCGCAACTCCACCCGCGTGGAGATCCGGACGACCCACGCTCGGAGCCCGGCACCTGCGGCGTTCTCCGGGGTTGGGAAGGGGCCTGGCTGGTGCAAGGTCAGGGCTCCGCGTGTGGCCCCGGCTAGCAGGGCGCGCAGGGGCTGCTCCCGGGTCCCGCCACGAGGCAGGGCGGGTTTCCCAGCAGCGGGCCCGGCCGGGGGCGCACCAGCACGAGGGGAGTCCCGGCGGAGCCCAAGCCACCACCACTCACCACTACTGGAGAGCGGCAGCAGCAGCAGCAGAAACGCCGAGAGCACCAGCGCGGAGCGCATCGTGTCCTGGGAGCGGGCGCGGAGCAGGTGGCTGCGGGCTTGGCCAAGGGTCTGGGCGGCAGCAGAGTGTGGGCGCCTCTCCGGGAGGCCTGGCGGTGGCTCCGACGGCCGGGCGGTGGCCCGAGCGTCCCGAGTCGCGCTCCGGTGGCCCCTCCTCGCGGCCGCTGCGGCAGAGCCGATCGAGGCGCCGAGCCAGGCGGCAGAGGAGCGGCAGGCGGCTGCGTCGCGGGCGGTGTCTGCGCGGCTGCGGCCCGGCCGGCTGCTGCGGCGACTCCGGTCCCGTCCGCGCCGGCCCCCCGCCCCCTCCCCTCCCCTTCCCCAGGAGCGCGCGGGCGGGGCGGCGCTGGGCGGAGAACAATGAGCCGAGGAGGAAACTCCGCCCTGGCGCGCGGCGGGCGGGGGGAGTGCGGCCGGCTCCGGGCTCCGGGCTCTGGGCTCCTGGCTCCTGGCTCCTGGCGGGCGGCCCCGGCTCGGAGCTGGGGGAGGGGAGAGGGGGTGGGATGTGAGCGTGAGCGCCGGGAGGCGCGGTAGCTGGGGTGATTCCCGGCGCCAGACCGCCCCCTGCCCGCAGGCCCGCCCACCCCGGAGCGCAGGTGTCTCCCGCGATACTTTTGAGGCGGGTCTGGCGGGACCCACCCCCACCCCCACCCCCACCCCCGCAACTGCCGAGTTCCTCTACGCCCAGATCCAGAGCTAGAAGGCCCCCAAGGCAGTGTGTTCTCCACGGAACGCTCCAGGCCTCCCGGCTGCAGCGCGTTTTGTTGCAAAGCCTGAGGAGCGTGTCTCCCACCTGCCAGGTGCAACTCACTTGCGGGCGGGCCCGCATCGCGCACGATTTATGAGCAGGTCTGCGCTATAGGGTTTGCACCATAGAGTCTGCACTCAGCAATCTGGACTAATTAGTTACTCAGCTTTTCTAAACCGACCTCGCTTGTGAATGGAGGTGATGGGAAAAGAAATGCAAAACCAAACAAAAAACAAGACAAAATATTGAAGGATTAATCATATGTGCCACTTGGTGTTCTAAGGGCTTTGCACATATTAAGTCATTTATCCTTCGCCACAACGATGTTTTCAGCTTCATTTTGTTGGTATGGAATTGACTGAAAAAAGGCTTGATTTTCAGTGATCTGGAGATCACAGAACTGGTAGCTGTCAGACCTGCTTCTGAAAGTAGTTTGGAGAAAATACTTTGCGCAGTGCCTGACATATAGTAATTGCTCAGTATTACTATTGTTCTTACTCTTGCTATATCAAGAACAACAATGAAAATTTAGGGCTTCGATTTTTTTTTTAATAAATTTATTTATTTTAGTTGGGGGCTAATTACTTTACAATATTGTAGTGGTTTTTGCCATACATTGACATGAATCAGCCATGGGTTTACATGTGTTCCCCATCCTGAACCCCCCTCCTCCCCATCCTGAACCCCCCTCCCACCTCCCTCCCCATCCCATCCCTCTGGGTCATCCCATTGCCCCAGCCCTGAGCATTTGTCTCATGCATCGAACCTGGAATGGTGTTCTGTTTCACGTATGATAATATACATGTTTCAATGCTATTGTCCCAGAACGTCCCACCTTCACCTTCTCCCTCAGAGTCGATAAGACTGTTCTATGCATCTGTGTCTCTTATTCTGTCTCGCATATAGGGTTATCGTTACCATCTTTCAAATTCCATATATATACATTAGTATACTGTATTTGTGTTTTTCTTTCTGGCTTACTGCACTCTGTATAATGGGCTTCGATTTAAAACCAACTTGAGCTCAAAACCTAGCTATGCCCATCTATTAGCTGTAAAACCCTGGGCACGTTATTCCATGTACCTCAGCTCTTTCCATCTGTAAAACAGGGATAATACCACCTAGCCCAGAGGGTTGCTATGAGACTTATCTAAGATAAAGTGCTTAGCACAGGGCCAGGAACATAGTCTGCGGGAATGAAGAGGAGGCCCCGCTCCCAGTACTGAAAGGAGAAATTTGCAGACCTGGGGTAGGGGTGGGAATTGAATTCCACAAACCGAGTAAACCCGGTGAAAGAACAAAGACCTCCGCCTCGGTTAGGTGGTTTTTTTTTTTTTCCAAAAGCTGCTTGAATGATGCAGATCCCGGAATCCCCTGCGGAGGAGGCTCAGGGGTGGCTCCGTGGCTGGGGTTGGGGGGAGGGGAAGCAGACCCAGAAGGGGAAAGATGATTAACTAGGGGTCAGGGGGTGGGGGTGCGCTAGGATTTGGCTCAAGCAACTTCTGGGTTGATAAATGGAGTCTTTCTGCCAGATGGGTCCAGGGTGGGAAAGAAGGGGTGTCCCCAGAGCCCAGCCCGGAGCCAGGACCCAGCCCGGTGGACTCCTGGAGCCCCTCCAGGGGGCTACGCGCATACGCTGCCCTAAAGGCACAGGATCTTTGGAGCAGAGAAGGAAGCGTGGGCACCCTGGATAGGATTTTCTGCGGCAGCAGGCTGGGGCTTGGGAATGGCTCACCTGCCTGTTTTCTTCAGGAAGTTTCTGCAGGATCATTCTGGCCCAGTTTGCCATGCCACATATGGGAAAGACAGAGTGTGTTCCCTATAAATACTGTGGAGGGTGTGCGTGTGACTATTTTTGATATTTTTTAGTACTGTTCCCCTAATATCCGTGCCAACAAAAGGCTTGTTTCTCTTTCTGAAACCAAGCAATGTGCTTTAAAAGTTGGGATTTTAAAATTTGTGTATTGTATGCTCTCTGATTTAAACAGAAATCTTGCACTCAATCAGTGGCTCCAAAAATCTAGAAAAGAGCATGTTAACTCTTTAATACTCTCAAACGGAGAGAGTATACTTCAAATTCACATGATGTGGGATTGGTCCTATTACCATGCAAAATTAAAATGAGAGCAGACATGCCCAGCATCCAAAAGGGACAGCTCTCTGTAGGCAGAGACAGCAAAATCAAAACCTTCCTGGACCCTCCCCAGTAGCCAGCAGCAGCTGGTCCTCCCCCCACCTTATGCAGATGGGGTTTCCAGGAATGAGGCTGGACAGACAGGGACATCACCAGTGGCCAGTGAACAGAACTGCTCCAGGCACCTGGCCTGTGCCCTGGGCCCCCTTTAACAATAGCAGTTCCACTAACCTAGTTCACTGGCTCTGAAAGTCAAAACTCAAAGGACTTTAAAAATTCTTTTTTTAATTTATTTATATATTTTTTTGGCCATGCTAGTTCTTCATTGCTGTGAAGGCTTTTCTCTGGTTGTGATGAGTGGGGCAGAGGGCACTACTCCCAAGGTGTTGAAGGACAGAGTGTGTTCCCTATAAATACAATGGGATGTGTGTGCGGGCTTCTCACGGCGGTGGCTTCTCTAATTGTGGAGCATGGGCTCTAGGCACATGGGCTTCAGTAGTTGTGGCAGGTGGGCTCAGTAATTGCAGCTTCCAGAGCACAGGCTCAATGGTTGTGGTGCACAGGCTTAGTTGCTCCACACCATGTAGGATCTTCCTGAACCAGGGATCAAACCTGTGTCTCTTGCATTGGCAGGCAGATTCTTTACCACTGAGCCACCAGGAAAGCCCTCAAAGCACTTTTAGACGCTAGTCCATCATCCTTCTTAGATTTATTACATTTTCAGTATATGTAGCATGCATTAGCTCCCCTAGGAGACTTTCAACTGTTGGGGTTTTTTTTCTTGCTTTACATAATTATATTTGTTAACATATTATTTTGAAATAATTTTAGACTAAGAGAGTTACAAGGAAAGTACAAGAGCTCCTGAATATCCTTTACATTACTTTCTTTAAGATTAGCGTCTAAAGAAAACATGGCACAATGACAAAAAAAAAAATTAACATCAGTTCAATACTCTTTACTAATTAAGACCTCAATCAAATTTTGTAACCTTTTTTTTTAATGTTCTTTTTCTGGCACGGGAAGTTATCCAGGATCCCACATTTCATCTAGTTTTCCTGTCCAATTTCTTCTCCAGTTTATGAGATTTCCTCAGTCTTTTTCATTTATGACATTGACAGATGCTTTCAACTTCTTAATGTGGGTTATCTTTTATTCACCTTCTTCCTAAGATCACCCGGAATAGCACATCATATCATAAATATAGATACAGACACAGATATAGATACTGAAAGCAAACATTAATGCCAACTGGTAAGTATTACATAGGAATCTATGGCACAGGTTGAAAATGGTTTTTCCCATGGTCCCTGTCAATCAAAGTTAGCTGTTATAATACTTGGCCCCACATTTAATTTAATGATGCTGCTGACCTCATCCTTAAATGCAGGTTTGATAAAGTTCTCCTGACCCTCATCCTAAATAACTTTCATCTCCAACCACAACATTTGCATCTAGGGTTAGGATGGCCTCCAGCCATCACATCCATCAATAAAAAATAAAAGCATGCACATCCATCCTGGGGCCACATCACTGTTCATAAGGTGCCAAAGATGTTCTTACTTTGGCTTTCTAATCCCTGACCTCTGAGTACCCTGGGGGCCCACATTGGTATTTCATTCATCTTGGAATCTCAGTGCCCAGTCCAGTGGTCCCCATCCCCAAGAAGGAGCTTGATACCCAAATGCTGAATAGATGAAAAGTGCTTGAATTTCATCTCTGAAGCTGGGCTTTATCTCTGACTGCCAAGTTTTATGATCCTATGAATATCAGCTGAGGTTCAAATTGGTCATCTCTTCCCAAAATCATACATTTACCTATTAGTGTTCAATAGCATCTACACTGAGCGTAGAATGCCAGGCTCTGTGCTCAGTGCTGAAGAATGACAATGTGGAACAGGCTTGGCCCTCCTGGGGGAGAAGCAACACCTATACACAAATATAGCTGAGGTGTTCTGGAGGCTATAACAAGTGTCATGAGCAGGCATGTGGGAAGCAGAGAGCAGGACAAACTCAGCATCGCCTGGGGAGGTCAGGAATGGCTTGTAAGGAGGGAACAGGGTCTTGGAGAAGGCGCAGGACTTCACTAGGAGAAGAACAAAAAGCAAAGCACTTTGGACAGATGGAGCAATGGGTGAAAGTGAAGAGGGGACCTGTAGGCTGGTGTTTTGCCTTAAGTAGAGTTCAGGGTGTGAGGGCAGGCATGGAAGATGAGGCTGGAGAGGTGGGTGGGATGAGATTCTTAGATAATGGAGAATCCTCGAAGGGTCAGAAGCTGGAGGAGACAGGACCACCTTGCCAGGGAGCGAGATCACTCTAGCAGCAGTGAACAGAAGGCTCAGGGGGCAGAATGCGAGACTGGAGGTGAGCACAGGGCTTTGGGAGGCTAAGGCGCTTATTCCTGCAGGGCCTGAGCTCAGACAGTGGCGGTGGGGAAGACAAGGAGGGGCTGTAGGCAGCTCCTTGGCCTCTTGGCTGTTTCTTCATCCCTATTTTCCTTAGACCTTAATCATAAAGATGAGCTCATTAGGCAACATTTAATTTAGCTCCTGATTTCTGCTTTTCTAAATATCCACAACGCCTTACCTAAACTGTTGATTCCTTTTCTGGATTAAAAGGAATAAAAATGAAGAATTAAATAAAGAATGACCGACTCTCTACCCCCAGCATCTGCTTAGTAAATCTGCAGGTAGACCATGAGAGAGGCAGATCACCAGAGCAAGACAGAGTCCCAAGGAAGATGGGGAGAGGTCAACAGGCCTGCACACAATGGAAAGATGATGGAGAATCTGACCTCCTGCCTTAATAATTAACTGAGATTGTTTCCCCCTTTTTCCCCTTAAAAATTGTCATGGCTGAGCAGAATCTTTGGAGCCAGGCCCTGCATACAAGTCCACTTTCTCTCCAGACTGCTGGCTTTTCTGAATAAAGCATCTTTCTTCTCTTTGAAGTTTGCGCCTCCATTTATTGGCTGTTGAAGGGCAAGCAGTCAAACCTATGTTCAGTTACAGGGCCTGATGCATGAGGTATTTGGAGAGCAGAATCAATAGGACTTGGTGACTCGTTGGATGTGGACATGGTATGTGTGATATGTAAAGGGCATGGAGGCATGGAAGGAGTCTAGGCTCACTTGGGTTACTGGGTGAATTATCCAAGTGCCAAGGTTTAATGTCACTAACTGAGGTGGAGAACATAGCAGCAAGTTTGGTAGTAGAAAAAGAAGAGTCCTGTTTTGAATGTGTTGACTCTGAAGACCCCTAAGGCACTCAGGGGACATGTCTAGAAGTTATACCTGTGACACTGAAGCTATATCTGTGATGCTGAGGTCAGGACAGGAAAGAGATTGGAGAGCCATTGGTGTGCAGGCAGGGGTGGAGACACGGCAGTGGATATTACCCTGGGATGTTCTGCAGTGAGAAGAAGCTGGAGGCAGAGCCTTTCAACTTTCATGGAATGGGCTGAGGAAGTGGAGATGGGGGATATGGAGCTGCCTAGGAGGTAACCAAGAGAGAAGGGTGCCATGGAAACAGAGGGAAGTGGATATTGTAGTAAGAAGATGGCCTAGTGTCACCTGCCGCAAAAACTGAAATTTACTAATTGGATCTGGCAATGAGAGAGTCACTGGGAATCTCACCTAGAGTGATCTGAATGACACATAGTAACTTGGGGGAGTGTATGGAGATGAGGAAACAGAGGCGTTGAGCGTGGATGTGAAAGGAAGGAAGGAAAATGTGGGGTCGAGGGAAAAATTTGGTTGTATTTGTGTGTTCGGTGTATTAAAATTGGAGAGGCACCCATGATTGTGAGCCAAGAGGATGAAGCCAGTTCAAGGGAAGAAGTTCCAGGAGATGGGAGGTGAAGCAGAGATGGAAGGAGTGATCTCAGGCAAAGAAGCTTTGTTGCTGAAGGTGTGGGGTTGGCAGACGAGAAATGGCCTTGGAGTGTATCAGCGGCAATTCGAATCTTTCTTCTGTGATTTAATGGCTCTGTGACCTTGGGCTTTTACTTAACCTCTCTGAGCTGGAGCCTCTTTTTTCTATAAAATAAATAATAGCATGAATCTTGCAGAATCACCGTGAGAATGTGAGGGAGTATGTAATGCCTAGTTGACACTCAATAAATGGAGGGTCATATTCTTGGGTCAACAAAAGAACTGCTCCACTTCGCACCTCTCTTGGGAGGAGCAGAGGCAACAGGGTAATTGCTCAACAGTCAACAGCAGCTCATGCTGCTCCTCGGCAGACATTTCCCCTCTTGGAAGCCCTCATTCTGGGTCAGAAAAGCGGGTCCTGCCCCAGAACGACAGGTTTTCCCACTGTGGTTGCCTCTAGGCAGGCCAGGGCTGCAGACTGCAAAATCAGGCTTTGTTGTTGTCGTTCAGTTGCTAAGTTGTGTCCCACTCTTTGAAACCCCATGAACTGCAGCACTCCAGGCTCCTTGCTTCTCGGCCTTTTGGCTAAGATCAAGTGTTGTACCCCATTTGATGGCTAAGGAAACTGAGGTGTTCATGGAAATGAAGTAGCTGACCTAAGATCACACAGGTGTTGAGTAGTGGAGTCAGGATTCGGATCCAGCAGCCTGACTCCTAAAATCATTACACTATTCAGAGAATGAAAACAGTCATGAATGAAAAGTGATATTTATTGTACTATAATCTTGCCTGACATGTCTCATAAATATGATGAAGATGAAATATCTGCTCCTAGGAGCAATCTAAAACGAATAATGAGGGTGTAGCAAGCAACTGGTGTTTTTCTCAATTCAGGAAATGATTGGTTCACCACAAGACCCCTCCTACACTTGTTAAAACCCATACTTCCTGCATCCCCAAAGAAGCCCACCCAATGCAAATAAAAATTGGCATAGATTTAGCCTGACAGTTTTCTGTTACTGATACCTCAGGATACAATACACAAGAGCTGTAGACCATGCCTGCATTTAAGTTAAACACGTGCAAACTTTTCATTTAATCACCGGACTCTTCACGTCTCAGGGTTTCGTGCTCCATCTGCAAAAGTCAGATTTGCTGTAGCACCCCCAGTGTATTTTTTTATCCCCAGTGTTTTTGTATTCACTGTTCCCCTTTCTCACGCCCAAGGGTCTTCCGAACTGCCTTAACTGGTTGGTATGTGTTAAAGTTTTTAATTCACTCTTCCTTGATTCATAAAACCTAGGATTATCCAACTCCATTATTACTTCTGCTCTTGGGGGACACACTCCATCTGGGGGGGACTTAGGTCTTGGGGAAAGGTATCTCACCCAGGTATCCTTCTTCCTTGCTACAGAGGTGAGTGAAACTATGGGGACAGAGCTGCAGACCCAAAAAGATAAACAAGCTGGATAACAACAGCTATGGGACAGGGCTGGGATGTAGCTCCGAAGGTTCCCATGACCTCATCAACCTCTGAAGCATTGTTTTTCCCCTGTCACCAGGGCATTCTGGTAACACTTACACACTCAGAGTGCACAGCTGGGGTGGTAGGGTCTGCCTCTGTGCAGCAGGGAGACAGTGCAGAGCTCTGCTCAAAAGGGAAAGAATCCTGACGTTTTATCCCAGGTTCAAAGAATCCTAGTGCTTAAGGAGTTCTCTCCCAACTCCTCTTTCTTCATAGCAGGGATGGCTCATGCATTTCTTGTTCATTTCTCTGTGTGCAGTTTTGGGCTTCCTGACTACACACAAGGCCATGACCCTCTCTCTCTATGACCCCTCTTACATCCCAGGGCCTAGCATGGTGCCTGGCCATGGTAGGTGCTCAATGAAGACTGGTTGGATAAACAAAATTCCAGAGATAATTTGAAAAAAAATACAACAATAGAAAGTTGTATTTCTGTTCTTTGTTTTATCATCAACTAGCTCATGATACCAGGGAATTCTCTGGTCAGAAAGTGTTAGTTTCTTTATCTACAAAATGGGGAGAATATATCAGCCCTAACTCTTTTTCAGAGAGGCTTCAAAGCAGCTGGGGAGGCAAAAATTGTTGAGCTTTGAAAAATATAACACTCTTTGTAGCTATTACTCATTATTATTTATTTAATCAATCTCTTTCAGACTTTGCACAGGTTGATGTGGCAAAGCATTTGAACTCTAGGAATGAACACTCCATGTCATATGATGGAGTGTCTCAAGATTGTTTTAAACCCTGGAACCCTTGGGGGGACAGTTTATAGATGCACTTTGTGTGCTATTTTTAGTGGAGCCCTGGGTCCACACCCCTAGACCCAGGAATAGTGACAAATGTAGAAGGGTGTGAGGGTCAAAACCCAGAGGTTTTGAGGGTCAGACCCAGAGGTAGAACTGCACCTAGTTAAGTGTTAGTCATTGACTCATGTTTGACTCTTTGTGACCCTATGGACTGTAGCCTGCCAGGCTCCTCTGTCCATGGAATTCTCCAGACAAGACTACTGGAGTGGGTTGCCATTTCCTTCTCCAGGGGATCTTCCTGACCCAGAGACTGAACCTGCGTCTCCTGCATTGCAGGCAGATTGTTAACCATCTGAGCCACTGGTTCCTAGCTCCTTCTGAAGGTTGTGTTCTGCGTTTCTCTCCCCTATGGCACTTTATTCGTGTCGACATCGGGCTTTTGCTTAACTACGGTAAATGGTGGCACCTGAGTCGGTTCCACCAGCTCCGCCACCTCTGCCCTGGCTTTCAAGGGAGGATGTTACTTTGTACCCACTGCCGGCTCCCCAGCCCCAGAAGAGCCTCCACCAATGTTTGCTGATTGAAAACATGATGAACACTAAGATGGTGGCTTCTGTCTCAAGTGATTCTGGGGACCAGGGTGAGCATCACACTTAGTTGGGATCCTGGAAGATAAAGAATGAATGAAAGTGATAATCCTAGACTTTTAGAAGGTTTATAATGGAAATCCTGTGTGCCTCCCCGAGAAACACAGTTTATGGCTTTAGGAAGAGACACGTCAGCATGGACAAAAATGATTATCTAACTAACGATTCTGGGCATAGATGCATTGAAAACATTTTTTGGAATAGGTAACAATCCACATGATTCAGCAAGTCCAAATGGAATATAGTGATTACTCCCTTCACCCTCTCCCCCAGCCACTCATACTCCTCCCCACAGAACAACCAATGCTATTCCTTTCTTTTGTATTCTTCCAGAGATTATTTTATGCCTGTGCAAGAAAAAATAATCTGTTTGAGCTATATGTTACATATATATGTATATGCAGTAAGTATATATTAGCTATAAAAATATGTCAGCTATATATATATATCACAACTAAAATATGTAACAGATACAAAATATATATTATATATGTTTTTTTATGTGTTGACTTTTCCTGTGGGTCCATGCTAAGTCACTTTAGTCATGTCCGACTCTTCGTGACTCTATGGACTGTAGCCTGCCAGGCTCATCTGTCCATGGGGTTCTCCAGGCAAGAATACTGAAAGGGTTGCCATTTCCTCCTCCAGGGGATCTTCCCTACCCAGGGATCAAATCCGTGTCTCTTACGTCTCCTTCATTGACAGATGGGTTCTTTACCACTAGCACCACTGAGACTTGACTTGGGATATTCAATAATATAGCAGGCCATCAATTAACATCCAACATTTACTAAGCCCACTATGAGCACAGGCTGTGAAAGAAACTGGACCTCAAGATGAATATAACAGAAACCTTGAATCCTGCTCAGAGCTACCACTTGGCATGGGGTTGAGATGCATCTTGTTTCAGTTAATTCAGCCTGTACCCAGAGACAGCCTGGGGCCGAGAGTGGGGGATAGGGAAGTAAGAGGGGAGGTGGTGAACTTAAGTTTTAAAAGAGAATTATCACTTTTCTCTATTTTCTGTCCCTGGAAACCAACCGTTGAATGAGTCATTGTAAAGCAGATCCCGTTTTCTCCATAAAAATAATGCTGAAGTTGGAGGTTACACTCAGAAATAAAGACTTGGCCTCAAAAAACACGGATATGACTGGAGAGGTCATAAGAGCAAAGAACCATAAACCTTTATAATCACTTAAAATAATAAAATTATGCTCCAAAGCGTTTTACAAATGTACATAATTATACCTATCATATTAATAACACAAAGGGCCACAGTGAACCATAAAAAGTACAGGCAGCACATAAAAAAGACAGCATTGCTGCCTCCTAAATTTTCCCTAGGACTGATATATTGCTTATGATAAGTATTAATTAAAAGATTAATTAACAATATTTCTCCTTGCCCGTCAAAGAATTTTTTAAAAAGGCTTTTTGAGACTAATTTGAAGCTACTTTGAGATAATAATTTGGAGGCATTTTTTGATTTAATAATTTAATAAATTTTGAGAGATCTTTTAGGCATCCAGAGCTCATTAAAAACTTATCCAAGAAAGTTTGAACCATTGCCTAATTCTCCTAATACATTTTCTTGGATGGGGACAGAGATGTTCAAAATCATTCCTTTGATCTTAACATTGCCTTTAAATGGCAGCAGCTCATTCAGACAGCAAAAATTTCTGAGCACAAACTTTGCACTAGACACTGAGGATAAAAAAGAAAAAGGAATAAGGCGTGATGTCCACCTGGAAGAGCTCATAATGGACAGACCAGCTGTTATTAACATCAGCAGCTACATTTTTGAAGGTTTAGTATGCACCATGGCAAGTTTAGCCACCCATTAGCTCATTTAATCTCTGTGTTAGAAGGAAGATACTTTTTAAATGTTTTTGAGAGAGGAGGAAGCAGTTTAAGCTTGCCCAGGTGTATGGGTTGAATTGTGTTTCCCCCCACCAAAAAAATGTTGAAGTCCTAACCCCCAGTACCTTCTTTGGAAATAGGCTGGTTGTAGATGTAATTAAGCTAAAATAAGTTCACACTGGAATGGGATGGGCCCTTGATCCCACATGGTTGGTGAACTTTTAAGACGAGGGGAGAGACAAAGAGGAGAGCATCAGGTGAAGATAGATACACGGGAGAAGATGGCGCGTGAAGATGGAGGCAGAGATTGGAGCCATGTGTCTACCAGCCAAGAAAGGCCAAGGTTACCAGCCAGGACCAGACGCTAGTTGAGAGGCATGCACAGGTTTTCCCCAGAATCTGCAGAAAGAATCCACATTTCCAACACCCTGATTTCAGACTTCCGGCCTCTAGAACTGTGAGACAGTACCTACATTTCTGTGGATTTAAGTCACCCAGTTTGTGGTCCTTTACTAGAGCAGCCCTGGGAAATCCCTGGTGGCTCAGTGGTAAAGAATTTGCCTGCCAGTGCAGGAGACATGGGTTCGATCCCTGGGTCAGGAAGATACCCTGGAGAAGGAAATGGCAATCCTCTTCAGTATTCTTGCCACAAAATCCCATGGAGAGAGGAGCCTGGTGGGCTACAGTCCATGGGGCCGCATAGGACATGACTGAGCGACTAAACAACAGCAGAGGAAATGAATATCCTACGCCACACAGCTGTTGAGGTGGAACCAGGCTGGGTCTGCCTCCAAGCTCACTCTCTTAATGTCACCTTGAGGAGTGGGAGAAGTGTCCAGCAGAGGGGACAAAGCTCCTCGGAGGACAGAGGGGAGCAGTCACCTCTGCCTGCAGGTGGGAGCATCTCAGAGGAGGGAAATTTTGAATGGGATCTCAAAGTTAAGGAGGTGTTCCCCAGGGCCAGATGGCTGGGACGGAAGGGTGTACTGGGTAGAAGGATCAGCTGGTGAGAGGTGAGAAGTGTGTTGCTGGTGGAGATGGTGACAGTTTTTGCCCTAAAAAGGAAGGATTCCTTGTAAAGTGAGGACTCTGAAGCTGAAGCTCCAATACTTTCATGTGAAGAGCGGACTCACATGAAAGACCCTGAAGCTGGGAAGGATTGAAGGCAGGAGGAGAAGGGGATGACAGAGGATGAGATGGTTGGATGGCATCACTGACTGGATGGGTATGAGTCTGAGCTAACTCCGGGAGATGGTGGAGGACAGGGAAGCCTGGTGTGCTGCAGTCCATGGGGTCTCAAAGAGTCGGACATGACTGAGTGACCGAACAACAACAGTCCCCACTTCTTTCCTCCCCGCTGCTCCATGTCCTTCGCAAAGGGGAGGCCAAGGTCCCTCCCCAGCGCCTGCTCCAGCCCATGGGCCTTCCTTCCCAGACTCACTCTTCTGCTCTTGGAGCCTCTGTCCTTACCATCCCCATGGTGGGTCCCGCTGGTCCCCAGTGGACCAGGTCTCCACCCTGAACACCACCTCCTCAGAGAAGCCTCAGAGTCATCACCCTCTGCCTCCTGGAGCCTCCTCGTCGTCAAGCTCAGTTTTTTTCAAACATCTCATTATCATTTGTATTCTCTGTGTTTTCTACCTCTGCACCCCCAATTTAGATTTAAGCTCTGTGTGAGCAGAGACCCCATCTGGTCTGTCCCCAGAATAGAGGGCTGGGTCTGGGACTAAGGAATGGCTTCTACAAAGAATTGTCAAGTGAACGAAGGAAGAATTTTCTAGCAGTGAAAGCAATTTAAGAGGTCAAATGGATGGTCCCAGGAGGGCCTATCTGTCTGAAGGGATTCAACAGAGGTACTACAGGTGGGTTTGCAGGCATGGAAGGCAACTGTAAAATAGAGACTCTGACCAGGCTCTGCCATTAGCCAGACTGTGTCTCCACCAGGACCTAGGTCTAGAAGAGAAAGGCCTTGACACCCAAGAGAGTCCAGGAGCTTCCTGGCAGGAAACATCCTAGGGAAGAATAGAATCACGTATGTCACTCAGGTTCTAGAACAATGGGCCAGGCCAGAGAGGTTTCAATTCTTTTTTTTTACTTTTTTTTTTTTTTACTTTTTTTTGTGACGTGGACCATTTTTAAAGTCTTTCTTGAATTTGTTACATTATTGTTTCTGTTCTATGTTTTGGTTTTTTGGCCATGAAGCAGGTAGGATCTTAGCTCTCTGACCAGGGATCAAACCCACATCCCCCACATTTGAAGGCAAGGTCTTAACCACCGTCCGGAGAAGTTTCAACTCCGAAGCCAGCAAATACCTGTTTCTAAGCTCCCATACAGAGGGGGGCTGAATCACAAAGAAAATAAAACCAAAAAGAGACACTAGGCACCTAGAGAGTGGGAAGCATGAGTGGCCCAGGCTGCGATGGCCAGAGGTTCCATCAAGGCAGAGAGTAGGTCTGTAGGCAGCAGCATCAACAGCATGGAGAAGCAGCCATCGTGGCAGGAACCTGGAGGGCTGCTACACAGCTGGGGAGCTTGAGCTGGAGTGGGCATGGCCTGCCCAGAACACAAGGGCCCCTCTCCTAATTATTAGCACAAAGGTGCCATCCGGGCCTGCACCAGGGCAGGTGGGCACGACGTCAGTGACCAGACTGGAGAGCTGTGTTCTTACATGGCACACTCCCTAGTGATAGGCTGGGATTGAGGAGGGCGGGGCCCAGGGAGCAGGGAGCCAGGAAAATACTGGCCAGTTTATGGTCTCTGTGGCCCCTTTCTGCCCCCTGGACTGGTCGTGTCTGAGAAAACAGAGTAACCAATGTTCCTTAGATTATTAAATTATCCTGCCTTCGCTGTCAGTGTCGCAAGCACTTCCTGACGCTTCCTTGCTGTGCTGTCAGAATACTTCACACTTCAGTGATCAGCCAGAAGGAAAATCAATAGAACTAGAGCTTCGAGGGATTTCTCACAGACTTGATGAGATGGACAGCTTGCCTGTCCCTTCCTGTCCCATGGGAGAAGGGGCTAGTTGAGTGAGTCCCTACCTGCCAGGAACTGTGTTCTCTTTGGAGAGGTTAAGGCAATAAAGAAGACACACACATATACATACACATCCCTCAAGACGGCACAAACACTTCAGAGTTCAGAGGGCTATCTTCATCTGCATTGATGGGGTTGCGGGGGGCGGGGGGCGGGTGTGGTGTGGGTGAAGGGAAGTCCTTTAGCCAGGGACTCAGGTCAGGGCACAAAAACCCTAATCTTCTTGTTCAGA
Source organism: Giraffa tippelskirchi (assembly GCF_054371585.1). Taxonomy (NCBI): domain Eukaryota; kingdom Metazoa; phylum Chordata; class Mammalia; order Artiodactyla; family Giraffidae; genus Giraffa; species Giraffa tippelskirchi. The sequence goes on from NC_137284.1 coordinate 139,228,606, forward strand.
GAGAGCTGTGACATTAAAGGGCCCTTTCAGAGAAAACGATTATGGAGTGTTCATTCCCTCTGTGACAGGTGCAGTCTTAGATGTACATACTTTATATAAATGAAGTTGCTTAATGCCTATGACAATGGTTAAATGGATAAGGGGGCCCTGATGCCTAAAGAGGTGGCCCCATAGCCTAACAGGACCAAAGCAGGGGCAGTGAGGCCCAGGAGGACATATGTCACAGGTTCCATGTTGTTTTTTTTTTATCACCAAGTCCTCAGGGTCTACCTCAGTGCCCAGAGCATGGTAAATGTTCAATAACTATCTGTGGAGTGAATGAAAACAAGACAATCCACCAGAATATTAAGGTTTACTTCGTAAGAGCATCTCCACACACTCAGCTCACGTCTATCCTCACGTTTACCTTATGAGGATGGATGGGAGCAGGAATTCTCCTCCATGCTGTTATTCTTGTTATTGTCATCATTATCCTTTTGCAGAGAACAGAACTGACCAGGAGATCAGAGAGTTTTATTTTCCCTGGGATGAGAAGAGTTCAAAGTCCTGCCCATGTCTTCTAATCTTCGGCTCCCAAATCTTGGGTTCTTCCCCAGGCACCCTGAGGGTGAAGAAAGGTGCTGAATCCCACCAGAAACAACCTTATTCCAGTGGGGAAGCTTTTGTCCTTCTTGGCATCTTGTACTCCCTCCCTCCGTCTCCTCCTCACCTCCCTCTCCATCCAAGGAAAACTCTCTTCCTGCCCTTAGAGGAAGGTGACTTCCAGCTCCAGCTCTCAACATCCCTACCACCCCTCCAGCTAAGAAGGTTGGATGCACTGGGAAAAGCCCCGGGCTTCCAGATTAGTCTTGCAAAACTATTCGGCTGTAGCTGGTCTCAGTTAAGCCGCCACATGCAGGTGATACCATCTCAGGATTGGAGGGTTGACTAAGTGAACTATAGCATGGAAAAGTGCTCTGTGCATTTTGAAATCTATGCAGATGTTCATTATTATCACTTTTAGAGCTCTGCCTCCGAGGTTCTCCATGTAACCTCTAGAAATATCCAGAGTTTCCAAATCTCACTCTGAGGAGAGGAAACCTAATTAGTGCCTCGTCTCCTTCCTTCTGGGGAAATAATGGACAGGGCTCCATGTAAGAGGAAGAAGGAGCCCATGAAGAAGCGAGGGGATGCTCTGTTTTCTGGGAAGCAGTAGGAGGAGCAGGATTTTGTCCAACAAAAAGGTCTGCCGGGTCAGTTCACACCCCACACCTTAGCTCAAAAATAAACTTGGATCAGGCCGACTCTACGTGAATTCTGAGTAGAAGGGGAGGTTATCTGGTTCAATAAGAATTTATTAAACTTCTACTATGTTCCCTGAAGCCACCATAGGAATATATGGAAAGGCACTGTTCCAGGTTTCACCTTTCTGATAACTTCATCCCTCTGCAACAGAGTCAAGAGAGGAAAAAAAAGTCACTTATTAGTCAGAAATATGTCATAAAGTATACATATAAATCCACGACTTTGTATTTACTCTGAGCCTATTAACTCTTCATGTGCACATAATTCAGGCTGATTAAGAAGTCAGAAACCTAAAAAAAAAGTCACAAACTTTAAAGAGAGGTGGGTCTGTAAACAGCAGTCTAAAATTAACCTTTAGGGAATGTTTTTAAAAAAATAAACTAGGTACACCAGAAAACAATCTACCAAAAACGGTTATGACAAGTCAAAGTCAGCTGTGATGTCTTGTGTGGGTCAAAGGGCCTTAGGTACCTCAATAACTTTTGTATTGACATCACTGTATGATCACGTGGTACAAAACAAATGGAACCACAAAACATGAGAATTAAGATCAACACTTGGTGTCATCAGGCTAACTCTGAGAGCCAGAGAGGTAAAGAAAAGAGCTCAAGTTTGCACAGCCAGCCAGGCAAGGTGAGAAATGGCATGAAGGAGAGCACTTTCTCCTTGGCCCAGGGTCCTTTCTATTGCTTACACAGGGTGCCAAACCAAGACCCTGAGTTCCCAAGAAAAACTCAAATTCTTTTTTTTGGTCATAATTTTATTGAGATATCATTTACACATTTAATGTGGATAAATACTCAGAAGAGTTCCAGTTTCTCCACAACCTTGCCAACTCTTGTCTTTTTAAAAATCATAGCCATTCTGACAGATGTGAGATGAGGTCTCTTGTGGCTTGTTTTTTTTTTTCTTTTAACCTTTTATTTTGTATTGGAGTATAACTGATAATGTTTTGATAGTTTCAAGGGAATAGCTAAGGGACTCAGCCATACATATACACGTATCCATTCTCCCCGAAACCTCCCTCCCATCCAGGCTGCCATATAAGACTGAGCAGAGTTCCCTGTGCTATAACAGTAGGTCCTTGTTGATTATCCATTTTAAATATGGTGGTGTGTACCTGTTTGTCTCTAAGTCTGTGAGTCTCTGCTTTGTAAGTAGATTCTTTTCTATAATTTCTGAAAAACTTAAATTCTGTTCTATGTCTTCTGAGGCATCAGGAGGGTATAATTCCTTCTAGAAAGGATTTCATCCTAAATGAGGACATTGAAGAAAAGTCTGTGGGATTTCCCTGGCAGTCCAGTGGTTAAGATTCCAATCTTCCAATGCAAGGGGCATGGGTTCGACCCCTGGTCAGGAAACTAAGTCCCATTTACCAAGTGGCCTAATTAAAAAAAAAAAAAAAATTTTTTTTAAAAGAAGACTGAGAGCTTAAAAAGTTCTATCGGGGAATTGATGCCCACAGACACACTGCCAGCTATCTAGAAGCAAAGTCTAACCCTGAGGAAGCTGAGAACAAAGGTTTTCCTATGGGGAGAAGGAAGGGCCCCTTCCTTCTAGGAGCCCATACTGACTTGGAGGGTTTGGACCCGGCAGACCTGATCCACGATCAAGCAAAGGCAGCCCAGGCAGGAGAAGCAAAGGGTGGTGCTGACAGGAGAGCTGATGGACAGACAGACTCCTGACCCCGTGAAACGTGCCAGTGGAGCCTGTGCAATGTCTTGTCGGGCATATAAATACCCAACAGGCTATTATCAGGAGTCCACGGTCCCGTTATTTGAACTTGACGATCCTGCCCCTGCCGGTGGGCATCCTGCCAGTCTGCATTCCCACATCCTGCTGCTGACTCGAGGCCCACCCGTTTCTATATTGAGACACTCCTCTCTATAAAGAACGGGAGCTGGGCACAAGAGAAAGGCCCTTTCGAGAAGGCTGTCACATGGGCCAACAAAGGGCAGGAAGTGGCGGGCGGTGGCCCCGAGTCCGTCCCCAAGCTCAGCTCACCTGGCTGGGCTGTAGGGCCTTTGTGCAAAAAATGTCAGGCCCAAGTCCCGAACTTCCTGCCGTTTGTCAGGCTGTGCCGTGACCTGGAGTTCACTGAAACGCTTGCGGCTCCCAACAATACACACATGCATCCTTTGGAAAAATCCTCTCTCCCCGCTCCTCCAGGCAGCAGTGGTTTTTTTTTTTTTATGGAAGTGGCTGGGGTGGGGGTGGGATGGTCCAGGGCTGAGAAATGGAAGTTTTGGTCGTATTTCTTTCTTGAAGAAGCCCAGCTCAGACAGGACCTGGAGAGGGCAGAATCCCAGGTGTGGGACAGGGGCTCTGGGGTCTGACACCAGCTCTGCTCCTGCTCAGCTTGGAGCCATGAGGCCATGCCGGGGGAGGGGGGGCGGGTATCCGTTTCTGTGACCTATTGGATTTTCTTGTGTCCCACCAGCCAGGTGCTCCCATCCCACCTGCCTCCCCTGAGGCTCTAGGATTTTACTGCCCAAGAATGGGATGCAATCAGTGTCAAGAATACCTGTCTGCCTACAGAGAAGCAAAAATTTGGGCCATGTGTCTGAGATCTGAGACAGAGCTGAAGGCATGCGGTCACCACTGCCCGACCACCCATGCCTCTGGCTCCCAGGCTGGATCTGGTGAGAGGAGACTCATGAGGCTTCTCCAGGCAACAACCAAACAAAGACATCCACCCCTCATTCCACTCGCTTGAACTGTTTTTACCTGGTGAGGAGCTGCAGACAGAGGCTTCAGAACACTGGGACAGGCGTTGATAAAACAGTCACCTTTGTCCCTGCAAACTGAAGAAAAAGAAACAATGAATTTTCCGGTTTACTAGATTTATCCATTTGAAAGCACTGTCCTTTTATTCTGAGATTATTTCTGAAATGAAGAAGAAAAACGCAGTGAATTTTTCCATCCTGCTAAGCTTCTTCAGTTTCAAGGACTATCATTTACTCTGCGTTGATGTTCTTCGTACTTTCCTGGTGCTACGTTGTGAGTGTTAAAATGTGCTTTTGTTTGTGAAATCATGGTAATTTAAAAAAAAATGTTTTTATTTGATGAAACAAAATACTGACAGCCCTGTGCTAGCCCTCTGATCAGAAACAAAACCACCACCACCTGTAGCATGTAATATTCCCAAGTCTGGGAGCCATGGTCAAGGGCACAGAAGGGGTGGGATACTGGGCTGTCCAGACTACAGATCTGTAACGGTGATGCCCTGCAAGACCTCAGGGATCCTGTGCAGAGGTGTGGGGTGGGCATTACTTGTGCTGTTGGAGCTCAGAGGGGAGGCCAGTCAGTGAAAGCCTTGTTCATGGTAAAAGGGCTCAATTAACACTGGCTGAATAAATGAACGACTGGAAAGCATGAAGAGGACTTAGCAAAACTGGGACGGGGAGGCATCGGGGTTCTTGGTGAGGGGAGGAGATACAGAAGGGTATTGCTGGTCAGTGGGTCAGCCTGAGCCGAGGCATGGAGGCCCCAAAGAGCCTGCATGTATCCCAGTTATAAGGGGTCCGGCCTGGCCTGGAGCAGAGATACTCCTAACTGGACAAGTGGGATGTGACTGTTAGGTAAGCAGGGGTGCACCTTGTGAGCCAGATGACTATGTTTAACCTTGCATGCTCAATCACTTCAGTCATGTCCAACTCTTTGCAACCCTATGGACTACAGCCTGCCAGGCTCCTCTGTCCATGGGATTCCCTAGGCAAGGATACTGGAGTGGGTTACCATTTCCTTCTCCAGGGGATCTTCCCAACCCAGGGATCAAACCTGCATCTCCTGTGTCTCCTGCACTGCAGGCGGATTCTTTAACCACTGAGCGACCTGGGAAGCCCTCAGTCATTAATAGGGAGCCATGGAAGGTTCGTGAGCAGCATGGTGCCAGGGTGAAATGCTAATTGAACACTGTTAGCCTGGCAGCCATGTGGAAGGGGCTTGGAATCCAGAACCCAGGGATTCCATCAGAGGGCTCCAGCCTGCAAGGGCAGAGATGGCAACTTGGGCAGTGGTGCTGGTGGGGGGCAATGCCCGGATGGGATGGAAAGGGTGCTGGATTGTGCCTGAGATTTTAATCCAAAAGCCTAGGAGAGTTTTGACATGACTGAATGGGGGGAAATATGGGTGAGGTGGGAGGTTTGGAAGAAGCCAGAGGATGAGCTTGATCTTGAGCTTGCCAGTTCTGAGGGGATGGCTGGGTCCTCAAGGACGGGTGTCTAGCTTCCCGGTGCTGGAGTGAGAGCACAGGGGGCAGCATGACCACCTTGCCCGGACAGGCTAGAGAGGCCCCCTGGCTTGTGGGCAGGGCCTGCAGTTTGGGGATCTGGTGGGCATGGAGGTGCCGGCCCTTCCCAGATGGTCTCCGGTTTGGCCTAATAATGTGTGGAATTCGGGCCTGGATGAAAGACATTGAAAACTGCCAGTGATGAACGGCCCCTCTCCCTGAGAGGGGGGCTGTCAGGAGGCCTGCGTGCTCGGGCAGCTGAGATAACCCCGGGTTATTTCAGGAAGAGAGCCCTAAGAAGATAAACAGGTCAGTGGCCAGCAGATGGACAGATAACCTGCCTTATCCGAGCCAAGGCAAGAGAGGGCCCTCCTGGGACAGGGTTGTCTGAGACAGGAAGGTGCCAAAGCACCTCAGAGGGAGAACAAGATGGGAGCAGGACCGGGGCTGTGGCTCAGCTGGGGAGGGGCCACCTCACTGGCCAGTCCAGTCTCTCCCTGGGCGGCAGACAGGAGTCTCTCTGATTCTGATGGGAAGTGGAGGCTGGAGTTCCTTGTTGCTGTTGTTCAGTCACTCAGTCATGTCCGACTCTCTGCGACCACATAGATTGTAGCACACCAGGCTTCCCTGTCCTTCACCATCTCCCAGAGTTTGCTCAAACTCATGTCCTCCGAGTCAATGATGCCATCCAACTATCTAACCTCTGTCACCCTCTTCTGCTCCTGCCCTCAATCTTTCCCAGCATCAGGGTCTTTTCCAATGAGTCGGCTCTTCACATCAGGTGGCCAAAGTACTGGAGCTTCAGCTTTAGCATCAGTCCTCCCAATGGATATTCAGGGTTCCCTAAGGTCACCCCAAAGTCAGGAGCTCCAGACCTTATTCAAGTCTGAATGCCCAACAACAGCTCCGGAGACTGCAGGTTTTTTATGTTTGACGCTTTCAGGTTGCTCAGAAGGCGATTTTCCACCTGTGGTTATTGGAGACACACCCCCTGTGGTGCTATGCCTATGGGGGCGGGTGGTGTGGCGGGTGTGTGTATGTGTGAGTGCCGTGTGTGGGGTTGGTGGTTGTAGATGTGGAGGGTGTAAGACAGGTGAGTGTAATGTACGTGTGTGGGTTAGTGTGTGTGGATGCGGTATGTGTTTTGGGGTGTGGGTGAGAGTGTGTAGTGTGTATGTGTGTGGGCAGGAAGTGTGCATGTGTGGTGTGTGTATGTGTGAATGTCCACTGTGGGTCTGGGGATGGTGGTGTGTGAGTGTGCAGAGCTCGTGTGAGGGGGGTGTGCATGCTCAAGGTCAGAGTGGAACGGGCTCCTGGCCCAGGCCACCCACCCCTCCCCAACTTCTTTGAAAACGCAGCTAAGCCTGCATCTCCCAGTAGGAGCGGAGGCTCTCAACTCCATGGGACAGTGGTCCAGATGCCTCAAGCTGTCCCAGGAAACCTCCAGGATTCAGCTCAAGCCCTCGGAGCCCCGCTGGCGAGACTGCCCTCCTTCCAGGGGCCTCCCGTCTCTTCTGACAGGCGTGGGTTTTCCTGTCTCTGGGTCCCCTTTCAGGCAGTTTCCTCTCTGTGGAAGGGCAGGCCCATCCTCCCCATCTCAGAGAGCACCTTCGTCCTTGAAGCCTCAGGCCCCAGACACTGAGCAGGATGCGCGGCTGGCGCTGTCCTCGTCCACACCCTCTGCCCTGGATGGGCATCCTTAACACCTTATGGAAAAATCCCAGTGGACTTTTTGGCCAACGCAATGTTTAAGTCAGTAGACTCAGTAAAGATGTTGCCCTCACCCATGTGGGTGGGGCTGCCCCAATTCCTCTGAGGGCCTGGACAGAACAAAGAGGCAGTGGATTGGCCATTTCTGTTTGAGCCAAGATGTCCACCCTCTCCTGTCCTCGGGAGTAGGACATGGTGCTCTTGAATCTCAGGCTTAAGACCAAAACCAGGACCTAGGCTCCCTGCACCCCTCACCCTGATCCTCAGACCTTCGACCTCTGGCTGAGTTACCTACCAGCTTCCCTGGTTCTACAGTCTGCAGACAGGATCACAGGGGCTCCTCAGCCTGCATCATGGCATGAGCCAGTTCCTATAATGAATCCCCTTTTCTGTATACATTACACATCCTATTGGTTCTGTTTCTCTGGACATCCTGACTAATGCACTGAGAGGAGGTGAGCAGGGGCCACTCCTGCCCCAGCTGGCAGCCCCAGCCTTTGCCCTGACCACTGCCCTGTTGTCTTAATCTTAGTCCCCCTGGGAAAGCCTGAGACCTGGATTCCGGACCTGGATCCAGGTGGTGCATTTTAGGAAGTGATCCCAGAGCACAGGAGTGGAGGAGTGAAGAGAGTGAACAGGGAAGGAGGGCAGGCCAATCCGAGGATGCCTTTTCAGGCGGGTCGCTGCTGTGGCAGCCAGGGCTCCATCCTGCCGGGAAGCTCTGAGGAGCACAGAGAATGGGTCTCGGAATTGTGCCCCCAGGAAGAACGGGACAGCGTTTATCAAGCAGCTCCCACCCCCCATCACGGCAAAGCTTATCTCATCACTTGTGCGAGTGTCCAGAGGGGCTCTCCTGATCATGATGGAGCCCTGGGGTAGAATGGTCACAGGTGCCTCTGACAGGTGCTGTCAGATGCCACCTGGGCAAGGCTGGGTGCTGCAGTCACGGGTTGAGAGCACGTGAGGCCAGAGTTCCTCCTGGAATTGTTACTGTTGGCACTTCCCTCCTGGTTTCTCTCCTTGGAGGTTTGTCTCACTTCTCCAAGCAGAAGGCTGGCCTCTGGTAGGTAGGTTGCAGCCTTGGCTCATTATTCTTTATTTCCTCCTCGGTGCCCAGTGTGCTGATATAACAATCCCCCATTCTACTGAGCATCTTTTATACTCCTGGCACCAGGGGTGGTCTCTATGTCCACTGATGCCTGTAATCCTAGTGAGAGGTCCTGCGGTAACGCTTTATGCACAAGGACACGGAGGCTAAGAGGTTTAGGCACCCAGTGCAACAGAGCTAAGGTCAGAGTCCAGGCTGGCCCTACACAGGGGCCAGAGCCTCCTTGGGGCTGGCTGAAGGGGGAGCCCCCAGCTGCTTCTGTCTGGACCAGGGAGACTAGCGGAAAGCAGGAGGGAGGTGCCCTTTTACTCAGAGGAAACGACTAGAAGCTGAACAAAGGCCCAAAGCAGGAGAGCCTGGCCTTGTGTAAGGAAGAGCAGTTTGGCTAAGTGTAGAAAATTTGTGAGAGGCACTCCTAAAACAATTGCCATTTGGGGGGGTGGGTGAGGGGAGGTGGTAGCAGGCAAGGGTAATTTTTTTCTTCCTACAACTTAGTTGGCAGTGGGTGGGGGGGAGCCTGTGTTGGACTTTTTCTTATTTATTTTTTATTGAAGTATACTTGATTTCCAATGTTGTTAATTCCTATTGCACAGCAAAGTGATGCAGTTATATGTATATATGCATTATTTAATATTCTTTTCCATAATGGTTTATCATAGCAAATATCTTTTTAAAAATAATTTTATTGATTTATTTATTTTTGGCTGTGATGATCTTCAATACCGCATGGGCTTTTCTCTAGTTGTGACAAGTGGGGGCTACTCCCTAGTTGTGCTGCATGAGCTTCCCATTGAAGTGCTTCTCTTGTTGCAGAGCATGGGCTCCAGGGCGTGTGGGTCTCTGTATTTGTGGCTCCCAGGCTCTAGAGCACAGCTTCAATAGTTGTGGCACACGGGCTCAGCTGTTTCGCTGCATGTAGGATCTTCCTGGATCAGGGATCGAACCGGTGTCTCTGGTGCTGGCAGGCAGCCTCTTCACCACTGAGCCACCAGGGAATCCCAGGAAATATCTTTTGAATTGGGGAATAATAGCTTTGTCATGTTCTGTTGGTTTCTGCTGTACAACACGTATCAGCTATAAGTATACATACATCTCCTCCCTCTTGAGCTTCCCCGCCAACCCCTGTGCTGGACTTCTTAAAGCCTCTGTCACACTGCAGTCTCCCTGGGGACAGGAACCCCTGCTTCTCCTTCTTTGTGTGACAGAGAACACCTCCCCACCCCACCCTGTCCCCCGGTTACGTGCATGGGTGTGTGTGAACCCTTTGTCATGGATGTGGTGGGTGGAAAGATAAGCCACTCCTGGCTGGCCTTCTGGGCATATCCCCTGGTTATACTCTACTATGCTAACCCACCCACCGGACCTACCCTCACCCCCACCAGAGGGAGCAGCTCCACCCACTTGTCATCACTTCCGTTGTTGGTTTTCAGCCTAGAATAGTCCTTGAAGTCCTTGGGGACTCCTGTATTGTGTCACAGAGGAACAGAAGTTCTCTGCAGATTCCTAACAGCTGCCACCCTCCCAGGATCGCACAATTCAATGTCACCAGGAATAGAAGGGAGGAGAGAGCCCCTGACCTGTGGCCTGGTTGGCCCTTGGCCTTTGTTGACAGAGGTACGATTTGTCCTTGGTCTCCCTCCTGCTTGTCCCTTCTGTGATGTGACTTTGGCAAGTTCTCTGTCCTCACAAGCCTCTGCCTTACGTCCCATCTCCTTTAGCTGGCCCTGGTCCCTGGCTCCCGACTCTCACCCCTCCCCTGCCACCCCACCTCCAACAGGGAGCCGCAGGCTAACAGAGGTAGGTATTTGAGATATATATTCAAAACCAGAAGCGTATGATGTGTGTTGCTGTGCAAATTGCTCCCTCACCTCAGTAATATCACAGCCAGGACTTCCCTGTGGTCTGGTGGCTGAGACTCTGCCTGCCAATGCAGGGGCCCCAGGCTCGATTCCCCAGTTGGGGAAGTAGATCCCACGTGTCGCAAATAAAGATCCTGCAGGCCACAGCTAGAACCTGGCACAGCCGAATAAATAAAGGAAGAGACGTTTTAAAAAATAATCACAGCCATATTTCCATGGACTATGTATGGACCTGACTCATTCTTTCCAGGGTCAGTACCTGCACATGAAGGCTTCCATGGTGGCTCCATGGTAAAGAATCCGCCTGCCAATTCAGGAGACGCAGGTTCGATCCCTGGGTCGAGAAGATCCCCTGGAGAAGGAAATGACCACCCACTCCAGTATTCCTGCCTGGAGAATCCCGTAGACAGAAGAGCCTGGTGGGCTACAGTCCATGGGGTTGCAAAAGAGCTGGACATGACTTAGTGACTAAAAAACAACAAGAAAGGGCTTCCCTGGTGGTTCAGATGGTAAGGAATCTGCCTGCAACGTGGGAGACCTGGATTTGATCCCTGGATTGGGAATATCTTCTGGAGGAGGGTATGGCAACCCATTCCAATCTTCTTGCCTGGAGAATTCATGGACAGAGGAGCCTGGAGTGCTGCAGTCCATGGGGTCACAAAGATTCAGACACGACTGAGCAACTAATCACAGCATGACAACAACAAAACCTGCGCATGATGTAATATTTTGAACAGGTTCTCTTCCAATTATTTATTGAGGAACTGTCAAGGGCAAGGCTGTTTTCTGGGGACCAGAATGCACATTCTAGCACAAGGAGTTAGGAGGTATAAAAGTGCTTAAATAAATAAGCAGCAGCATTATGGATGGTGTGCAGTGTTGTAAGGAAAATAAAATTGGGCAGTTTGGGAAAGTGTCTCCATGGAGGTGACATCCGACAACTCAGATGCAAACTTCAGGATATTAAAACAGATGCCTACTTGAGCTGCATCCATTGTGGGGCTAGGACACACCCTGCTGATGTCACCTTTGAGTCTGTGGGATGTAGATGGTGAAGATGGAGATGGGTGAGCCCTGTGGCACTAATCTTCCCTCTTATTCAGTGTCCTGAGGGGTAATGGCAGCTGCCCAGTTCTAGGCATGCATGCACAGGTCCACAGGCCCTGTGAGTCCTTTTTCACAGGCCCTCCAGGCATGAGACAGCCCTGGGTTGGGTCTAGCTATAGTACTGCCTATGACCTCTTGAAGTAAAAGAAGGGACTTTCTTATCTGAAAAACTGAATTAAATGCCTGTTATAAAATGCCTCTGCTTTCACAAGATACTGTATGTGCAAGTGCTTTAAGAAAGGAAAGTGTCAGGAAAAAAAAAAAGAGAGAAGTTTTTCTATGAGTTTCCTAGGGCTGCTTCAACAAAGTATCACAAGCTAGGTGGCTTAAAACAATAGACATTTACCATCTCACACTCTGATATCAAGGTGTTTGGAGGTTGGTTCCTCCTTAGGGGTTCAGGGGAAGAATCTGTTTCAGGTTTCTCTGCTAGTTTCTGGCAGCTGTCTGCGATCCTTGGCATTCCTTGGCTCCTGGCAAGGTAACTCCAATCTCTGCCTCTGTCATCACATGGCATTCTCCCCAGCTGCCCAAATTTCCCTTTTTTTTTTTTTTTTTAAAAAAACACATTTATTTATTTGGCTGCACCAGGTCTTAGTTGCAACATACAGGATCTTTATCTGCAGCATGCGAACTCTTAGTTGCAGCATGTGAGATCTAGTTCCCTAACCAGGAGTCGAACCTGGACCCCCTGCATTGGGAGCATGGAGTCTCAGCCACTAGACCACCAGCGAAATCCCTCCCTCTTCTTATAAGGACACTAGCCATTGGATTAGGGCAATCCTAATCACCTCATTTTAACTTGATCTCATCTGCAACGACCCTGTTTCCAAATAAGGTCATATTCATAGGTCCTGGGGGTTAGGATTTGAACATATCCTTTTGGTGGAGGGACACAGTTCAACCCCTAACAGTATCTAATGTCATCTTCATCATCAGCATCATCATTGCCATTATCATCACAAAAAATCAGTGTTGGAACTTCCCTGGGGGTCCAGTGGTTAAGACTCCACTCTTCTACTCCAAGGGTCACAGATTCTATCCCTGGTCAGGGAACTAAGATCCCATAAGCTACAGAGCTTGGCAAAAAAAAAAAAATCAGTGTTAAAAAATAAACACCAAAAATGCGCTATCAGCAAACTGGATACGCCTGTTTTTGTGTGAGTGGTAGTGCACTTTGACATGACAAAGGCAGATTTTATAGGAACCTAGGAGAGACAAAGACTGAGGGCCCACTTGGCGCTTCTCAAACATCAGCGCACCCAGGAATTACCTGGGGTCTTGTCAAAATGTAGACCCTCGTCAGGAGGCCTGAGGCAGCCCTACATTCTGTATTTCTGTCAAGCTCCCAGGTGATGCCTCTGCCACTGCTCCATGGACCACACTGTGAGTGGCAAGGATCTGACCGATTGCCAGTATGCAGGCCTCTGTCCTACCTAAGGCCCAGGCACTGGTCACCTTCGAAGAACCTCACTCTCTTTCTCCCTGGACCTTCATGATTTTGAGAGCCAGTCTGGCAGGCTTCACACACATCACTTCTTGCTTAGGTGGTCCCAGCTGTGATGTCTTTCCCTTCCTAACCCGGCCCTAACACGGCACGCTGTTTTTCCCTGGCCTCCCATTAGTATTCTAGTGGACAGCCTCACTGACGGTGGAACGCACTGGGGGAGACGAGAGGAAACTTAGCTGAAAGGAGGCCTGAAAACACCACAGAGCACAAAACACACACATTCAGCCAAAAGACCCCCATTCCTGGACCCCATCCAGACTCGTCCCTTTATTATTTTTGTTCTCGTTCATCTTTTACTCGCCCTTGCCTGAAAACAGCCTGGGTGTTGCTAAGGTAACGCTGTAGAGCCTCCCCCCAGTTCATCATTGTTCAACTCCAGCAGCGGCAGCCCAAGGAATTCGCTATTTGTTTAAGAGATGAAAGCCACAAACTTCCACACATTCTTCTCCAGTTTCACTCCCCTTTAACTGTACGGCCCAGTCAGCGTGGAGCGCATGGGGTGGAGTGGACTCATGGGACCCGACACAATAGGAGGTGCTTGAGAATGGCCCTCATCACTCAGAGAGAGAGCTGAGATGTCTGTGGCAGGGGCGCCGGGGGTGGGGAGGGTGGGGAACTGTCCTCACCGAGGGTCTGAGATGGGCACGGTGGGGAAGGAAATCCTCTCTGGCGGAATGTGCCCTCCCAGCCTCAGATCTGGAAACCGCACTTCTCTCGCAGTCTCCATTTCACAGACTGTGACTCTGGGAAGGGTACCGGAGATCCCACAAACAGCATACCTAACCTGTAGGGAAACTCAGGGCACGGAGGTGGTTCCGGAGTGCATACAGCCCCACTTCAGAAGCTTTATCAGGACACCACTATGGCCTGCAGGCCTGCGAGGTAGGTCCTGGGGACTCAGGGTCCATAGCCTGGACCTATAGCTGCTCACCAACAGGAGCGCAGTGACCCAACTTTGCTCCGCCACCAGGGACAGAAGGATTTCTCTCTGTCCGAGCTTTCCGAGCTTTTCTTTCTGTGTCATTCCGCCTCTCTCACGGACAGTCTCCTGGCTGCCCACTCTGTGTTGCATCCAAACTCCCTAAGCAGGAAAATTTGACTGGTTCAAGTATCACTAGCTCTAGGCTGGAATCAAGATTGCCAGGAGAAATATCAATAACCCCAGATAAAATAGAGGAAAGCAATAGAATGGGAAAGACTAGAGATCTCTTCAAGAAAATTACAGATACCAAGGGAACATTTCATGCAAAGATGGGCACAATGAAGGACAGAAATGGTAGGGACCTAACAGAAGCAGAAGATATTAAAAAGAGGTAGTAAGAATACACAGAAGAACTATACAAAAAATATCTTCATGACCCAGATAATCACGATGGTGTGATCACTCACCTAGAGCCAGACATCCTGGAATGTGAAGTCAAGTGGGCCTTACGAAGCATCACTATGAACAAAGCTAGTGTAGATGATGGAATTCCAGTTGAGCTATTTCAAATCCTAAAAGATGATGCTGTGAAAGTGCTGCACTCATGTCAGCAAATTTGGAAAAGTCAGCAGTGGCCACAGGACTGGAAAAGGTCAGTTTTCATTCCAATCCCAAAGAAAGGCAATGCCAAAAAATGTTCAAACTACCACACAATTGCACTCATCTCACATGCTAGCAAAGTAATGCTCCAAATTCTCCAAGCTAGGCTTCAACAGTACATGAACCGTGAACTTCCAGATATTCAAGCTGGATTTAGAAAAGGCAGAGGAACCAGAGATCAAATTGCCAACATCTGTTGGATCATTGAAAAAAACGCGAGTGTTCCAGAAAAACATCTACATCTGCTTTATTGACTATGCCAAAGCCTTTGACTGTGTGGATCACAACCAACTGTGGAAAATTCTTCAAGAGATGGGAATACCAGATCACCTGACCTGCCTCCTAAGAAATCTCTATTCACGTCAAGAAGCAACAGTTAGAACTGGACATGGAACAACAGACTGGCTCCATATTGGGAAAGGAGTACATCAACGCTGTATATTGTCACCCTACTTATATAATTTATATGCAGAGTACATCATGAGAAATGCTGAACTGGATGAAGCACAAGCTGGAATCAAGATTTCTGGGATGGAGAAGGACTGGCAACCCACTCCACAATTCTTGCCTAGGAAATCCCATGGACAGAGGAGCCTGATGGGCTACAGTCCATGGGGTCACAAAGAGTTGGATATGACTTAGTGAGTAAACAATAGCAACAATACTTATATATACGTATAAGTGAATCACTTTGCTTTTTATATGAAACTAACACAATACTGTAAATCAACTATCTATATTTCAATAAAATTTTTTTTGTTTCCTCAAAAAAAAAAAAAGATTGCTGGGAGAAATATCAATAACCTCAGATATGCAGATGACACCACCCTTATGACAGAAAGCAAAGAAGAACTAAAGAGCCTCTTGATGAAAGTGAAAGAGGTGAGTGAAAAAGTTGGCTTAAAATTCAATGTTCAAAAAACGAAGATCATGGCATCTGGTCCCACCACTTCATGGCAAATAGATGGGGAAACAATGGAAACAGTGTCAGACTTTACTTTCTTGGGCTCCAAAACCACTGCAGATGGTGACTGCAGCCATGAAATTAAAAGACACTTGCTCCTTGGAAGAAAAGCTATGATAAACCTAGACAGGATATTAAAAAGTAGAGACGTTACTTTGCCAACAAAGGTCCGTTTAGTCAAAACCATGGTTTTTCCAGTAGTCATGTATGGATGTGATAGTTGGACCATAGAAACGGCTGAGCATCGAAGAATTGATGCTTTGACGCTTTTGAACTGTGATGTTGGAGGAGACTCTTGAGAATCCCTTGGACTGCAAGGAGATCAAACCAGTCAATCCTAAAGGAAATCAGTCCTGAATATTCATTGGAAGGACTGATGTTGAAGCTGAAACTCCAATACTCTGGCCACCTGATGCGAAGATCTGACTCATTGGAAAAGACCCTGATGCTGGGAAAGATTGAAAGCAGGAGGAGAAGGGGATGACAGAGGATGAGACAATTGGATGGTATCACTGACTCAGTGGACATGAGTTTGAGTAAGCTCCAGGAGATGGTGAAGGACAGGGAAGCCTGGCATGCTGGAGTCCATGGTGTTGCAAAGAGTCCAACAGGACTGAGCAACTGAAGAACAACAACAAAGGCCTAAGGTGTTTCATAGGACAGCTGGCTGACCAATAGAGAGGCAGCCCCCCGGTCATGTGCTCACACTTTGTCCAATCAGTTATGGCCCACTTGCCATAGCTCATGATGCGCAACAGGGCATCTTCAAAGGGAACTGCAGTTGTGGCAAGTCTACTGCAGCCTGTTCATCCTCCAGTGTAAACCACATGATAAGGTAATGCTTTCAGAAGAGTTCTGAGAAGAGAGCAAGATGTCTAATGAGGGGGCTTGATCGAATTTTGTGATGTCTGATAGAATCTCTCTGTCATCCCACTAAGACTTTGATAAAATGTGCACCACTCACAGATGCTTCTGGTGTTAGATTTGTGTTGTTGTTTTAATAACATCTGCTTTTATTTTTGAAATATTTATTTTATTTGGCAGTGCTAAGTCTTAGCTGTGGCATATAGGGTCTTCGATCTTTGCTTTGGCATGTGGGATCTAGTTCCCTGACCAGGGATCAGATCCAGGCCCCCCTGCTTGGGGAGCTCAGAGTCTTAGCCACTGCACCACCAGGGGAAGTCCCTAGGCTTGCATTTTTTGAAGTTTGGCTTGCTGACTCTGACCTCCAGGAAGACACAGATTTAGAAGAGGAGCTGCCTCTGGGGCCCCAGCCTCCACCTGCTACCTATAGAAAAAAACTTGAGAAGTTCGGCCACTGATGGAAGGAGAAAATAGGATCAGTCTACTGAAGTAGCAGGATCATCTGTACAATGACCAGAGAGACCTATGCTTAGATATCGGGGACATAGATAACACACAGGCATGCACACACAGACAGACTGTGAGACAGAGATAGAGATCTCCAAAAGACACATACCCAGAGAGACACGTACAGAGAGGCACAACACACCTAGGGGCACACTCATTCACACCCACTGAAACACAGGGAGCTCTGAAGAGAGCTTGTGACTCAAGTGTAAAGAAGTGAACACTGCATCCAGGAGGGCAGGGGTGTCTAGCACAACTGACTTTCTGGATGTTCAGGATGTCATGGTAAAATATTAATAGTTGTGGAGCACATCTTCAGAGAGAAGAAGGGGAGTGTTATGGCTAGGCAATTCAATACAATCCCTTTCCCTAGGAAAATGTTCCTCAAAGTTGAAAAGCAAAAAACAAACCCCCCAAAGCAGGTAGGTATGGACACACTTTTGGAGATGTTGCCAGAACTCAGATGAGTTCTCAGTGTTTATGGCCCCAGCATTGAGAATTGGACCCCCTTGGGGAACACTGTGATACCTTCAGTGTCTGGAGAAGTGGACAGTTTGGTAAGGGAGCCCACGTTGCACAGAAGGGTGGCCGTCCTCTGCCTGTGGTTCTCACTGTGCAGCCACCCACATAGGGACTGAGACCATGAAGGAATAGAGACTGAATTCAAGCCACAGCGAGGCCCAGAGGGAGGGCCAGCACCTGAACAACAGAGGGGTGAAGAGGAGGAGTCCCCGTGGTAAGATGTGGAGCTCACACTCAGGCTGTCATGTCTGGAAGGGATCTCAGAGGTCTTCTTGTCCAATCCTTTATTTTTCAGAGGAGAAAACTCAAGCTCAGAGGTTAAGTGATTTGCCTGGTGTCATGCGATGAGTTGGGTGGCATCATTGACTCAATGAGCATGAGTTTGAGCAAACTCTGGGAGTTAGTGAAGGACAGCGAAGCCTGGTGTGCTGCAGTTTATGGGGTTGCAGAGAGTCGGACATGACTGAGCGACAACAGCAAGACGCAATGAGTTGATGGTGACCTGCTGCCCTTACCTTAGATTATTTTTGAAAACTTCTTAGAAGATCAGGTCTGTGGGAGAGGTCTGGTGAGGACGAAACCTGACAAGAGGTTCAAGGGTCTCTGAGAGGGGTTGGTTGGGAAAGTACCGGGGAACTGTCACAGACATGTCTGCTTCATTTTATCTGCAGGATCCCTCCTCCTGTGGGGCCCGTGGTTCCTTGATGAAGACTTCATCTTGGCCACAAAAGGGATGTGGTAACTCAAGTGCTTCAGAGCATGGGTGATTTGGAGTCCTGGAAAGAAGGGAGCTGAGAAAGGCAACTGATGGTATTCACGGGCAGGCTGGGCCTTTGGTCACAGTGGGGACCCCCGCTCCTCCCCCCACCCCACTTCCTCTCCTCCCCAGCCCTTTTGTGAATCGGTTGATTAGGATGCAAAATGGCATCTGGTGGGAGAGGGGCATGGGTTCAGATCTCAAACTGATATTGGAGGGATGTTGTTCACAGCTGCCAAAGCCCTGCTGGCCCTGGATACTTGGCGTCTGAAATCACCAGCCAAAGGGGGCTTCCTGCTGCTCTCTTATTGGAGCCTAGCCGTGGTGTTCCTGCTCCTTCTAAGTGCTGTTCTTACACTCGACATGGCCTGACTGTCCCCTTTGGTCTCCTCACCACTCCGGGTATGGGAAGTGAGAGGACAAGGCCAAACCCTTCTCTGTGTTGGGAGAGGGGAGGAATGTGACATCGGGTCCACAGGGGTTGACTTGAGGTCTGGCAGAGCCATCAGAACCCAGGCGGCCTGGCTCCCAGTTGTGTCTGCCAGCTCATGGGTGCCTTTGATGCTCCCCCAGAATTCAGAGAGTCCTGGAGGACAACTCGTCTCAGAAAGCAGCCTCACAAGACATTACTGATGACCTGGACCGGGGTCGGGGCCAGAGGTGAGAGAGAGAAATGGAGTGAAGAAGGAGCAAGAGAAAAACTTATCTCCCCACAGTCCCCCCACCCCCAAATGACTCAGTTTGGTCTTTGAGATGAGAAAACAGCCACCGAATTCTTCCGGCTGTCTGCTAGGATCTTCCTTTTGAATGCAAAGGAGAGACTGAGAGCTCGCTGCAGAGTCAAACGTGGATCTCCATCTCAATGCCCAGAGACAAAGGGCCAAAAAATGTGAGGAATTTCCAGAGCGCCTCCTTCAAACAGCATCTCCCCCAGCCTCTGGCTCAGCTCCGTGGGCGCTGAGGATGGGGTGGCAGCTTTCTTCTCCTGGCCCGCTGCCCACTCGCTAAAAGCTTGTATCTGAGGAGAAATGAAATTAGGAACCTCCCTGCTCAACCTCCTGCTCGTGCTCATGTAAGAAGGTACTTCTGTGAATCTAGATGGTAGGGTGGGCCTGGGGAGTGGCTTCCACTGGGCAGCCCAGTCTCTGCCTGGCTCGCTGTCCCCTCCCCCACTCCTCTGCCCCCCCCATTTCCACCACCCCCATCCCCGCCCCACCCACCGTGATAGCGGGTCAGGGAGATGGATGCACCTCACTCACTCTGGGGCAATGGGAACATTTTCACTTTCTGCCCGAGGCCTGTAAGAGGACTCCTCACTTGGCTCAGGCTTCTTTTCTCTTTCCCCTCTGGAGGCTGAATGACAATGACCCTATATGCGAGACAGCAAAAGAGACACAGATGTAAAGAACAGTCTTTTGGACTCTGTGGGAGAAGCCGAGGGTGGGATGATTTGAGAGAATAGCATTGAAACATGTATATTATCATATGTGAAATAGATCGTTAGTCCAGGTTCGATGCATGAGACAGGGTGCTCAGGGCTGGTGCACTGGGATGATCCTAAGGGATGGGATGGGGAGAGAGGTGGGAGTGGGTTTCAGGATGGGGAACACATGTACACCCATGGCTGATTCATGTCGATGTATGGCAAAAACCACCACAATATTGTAAAGTAATTAGCCTCCAATTAAAATAAATAAATTAATTTTTTTTAAAAAAAGAAAGGGAATTAGCTTCCAGAACATCATAAGGAGTAAAAGAAGACTGGGAAAGAGCCTGAGGAGTTGTCATTTTGAAACATCTTTGAAACAGAGAGTGACACTCAATGCTCTGGGACTCTTGGCAGTGTGAGCAACCATCTGGCAACCCTCCTTACCTGTTTATTTAACACTAATCTCCTGTCCCTCCTGTGCAGGACAGTGGAATCTTTGGGAGTCCCTGTGATCCCTCAGAAGGTGAGAAAAACAAAAAATATCCCAACCCACAGATACCTGTTGGAGGAGTGGTTGGTAGTGATAACACTTTCAGAATCACGCAACCCACATAAGACCACACCAATAAACATGACAATATAAGGGGAATCACCTAGCTCCTGGCTTGCCTTAACCTAACCAACTTATAGACTTGCCTAGGCTCTCCTTGCTCCCGGCCGGCTGCCAGAATAATTTCCTCTATCACTGACTTAGTCATGCCAGCAGCAACTTTAAAACCCACAGCAGCACTCTCTGGCCACAGCATCTGGCCCAGAGGTCTTGGTGTGGCACTCAAGGGTCCTCTCTTCCCAGCCTCTACAGCTCACCCCCTGCAATGTCCTTCAATACGGCTGCCCTTCCTTGCTTAGCCATTATCCCACCTGTCCCTCTGAAAAGTGTCCTCACCTCCTTAACTCTTATCCCATCTAACACGAAGGACACCTCCCATCCTCTCCTCCCCTCAGCTCCCACTTCAATATGGTACTTTACAGACTCCTTGCTCCTTCTTCCCTGCTTTCACATTCTCCATCTAGCTCTGCTATCACATTCTCCATCTAGCTCGAGTCACTTTTCCCTAAAAGTAATCTGAGAAGCCCTGTTGCAGGAAGGGGGACTCCCTTCCAGGGCCCTCAGGGGGTTTCTTGTCTAACACTTGGAAATGAATTGTCCAAGGAAACACACGTGCTGACAGAGCAAGAGACTTTATTGGACAGGGGCACCCAGGCAGAGAGGAGGAAGGTAAAAGGAACCCAGAACTGCTCTACCACTTGGCTGGAAGTATCGGATTTTATGGTGATGGGATTAGTTTCCAGGTTGTCTCTGGCCAATCACTCTGACTTAGGGTCCTTCCTGGTGATGGACACATTGCTCAGCCAAGATGGATACCAGGGAGGAGGATTCTGGGAGGTGGTAGGACACGTGGTGTCTCCTTTCACCCTTTCCTGAACTCTTTCGCTTGGTGGTGGCTTATTAGTTGCGTGTTCCTTAATAGGACCTCCTGTGGTAAAATAACACACAAATGGTTACTATGGTGCCTGGCCAGGGCAGGCAGTTTCAGTCAGTGTTTCCCCTAACAGTTCCACCTCCTCCCTTGATGTCAGGCAGGCCTGACCTCAGAGCCCTGAATTGCATTCTTAGTAGTTTTGGCTTTGGAAGTGTCTTTGGGAACTCACATTTCCATTGGCCTCAAATGATTGGTAACCTCCTTGAGGTCAGAGGAGATCCTCTCCCGATGGTTTCCAAAGTGAGGTCCCTGATCCCAGAATCAACATCACCTGGGAACTTGCTGGAAATGCAGATGACCAGGCCCCAGCCCCATCCTATTGCACCATCGACTGGCATCCCTGTGTTGTAACGAGCCCTCCAGGTAACTCCGATGCACTTTCCAGTTTGAGAACCACTGCACGAATGCTCTGCAGAGTAGTGTGGTGGAACCCAAGTTCGTGTGCCGGACACAAAATGAGTGAGGCCCACCAGAACATCAGAATTTGGAGCAGAGGCAGGTTTATTGCAAGAATCAAGCAAGGAAAACAGGCAGCTCATACCCAAAAGACTCAAACTCCCTCATGGGTTTCAAGGAAGAGTTTTTAAAGACAAATTTGGGGTGAGGGCTGTAGGTTGTATGACTTTCAGATTGCTTGGTGGGTAGGCAGTGGGGTTCCAGGAATCTCAGTAATCAGCCTTCTGGTTCCTACTAGTCTGAGGTCCACGTGCTTGTGCTCAGCCTGAAGTAACCATCCTCCACCTGGTTGGGGGCCTTCGTTCCCTCAGAACTCAGAGATATTTGTATCAGATCATCCTGTATATCTCTTGAGGAGGAACCAGGACTCTGCCCCAAACTGCATGCTTCTTTCTTGACTACCTTTCCTTTGTTTCTGCATTCCTTCCCTCCCCTAATTAGTAACTGTTTGAATCTGTCTTTCGGAACTCAGGGAAGGCCTAAGAGGCTGAAGCCTTTTTCCTACAAACAAGAAAGGGGGGACATAGAAAGTCATTTGTATCCTGGAGAGCCCCATAGGCTCTGCTTGGTTCCAGTAGTACGCCATGCTGAGTGAGCTTCAGAAACCAAAATCAGCTGGCAGACTTCCCTAGTGGTCCAGTGGGTTAGGATGTCGCCTTCCAATGCAGGGAGTGTGGGTTTGATCCCTGGTCAGGGAGCTAACATCCCACATGCCTTGTGGCCAAAAACATAAAACAGAAGCAGTATTTTAAGAAAATTCAATAATGGTTTAAAAAAGAAGAAGTCAGTTAGTCGGCTCTCTAACTGCTACAACCCCAGCCAGCAGCCCCTCCCTTGGATCTGACTGATCCCATTAGTCGGTAGGGGTAGGCACCTTGCCGACAGCAGTTTTTTTTCCCTTTGCTCATTGAAAGATGAACCAAGGAAGTTGCTTTCATTTGCTTTGTTGTGTCTGTCCTCTCCTTTCATGTCGTGGCCGCCAGGAGCTTGGATGGCTGTTGGCGGAGAGAGTGGGCTCCCTAGAGGCCCACCTGTGACCCGGAGACCCTGGCAGGATTCCTCAGGCGGCAGCTGACAGGCAGCTCTGGGCAGACAGAGAGAACCCGGGCATCGTTTACTTGGCCTTTGTAGAACTGGGAGGAACATGCATCCTCTACTCCGACCCCGGGGAACTTTCCTCAGGGAGCAGGGGCTGCCTGTGTGGCTGAGGAGGGCCGGCCGGCCTGACATGAATGGAGACCTTGTATCAAGACCTCACTGGAGCCGGGAGCCACAACACAGGGCTTTTCACGAGCAACCTCGCAACAGAGGAGGCATTGAGCGTGATCGATGGCCCGCGGGTCTGGTGGACGCGTGGCATCGGTGGAACAACATTGCTGCCCCGCCCGCCCTGCCTTGGCCGGAATGGGGTGGGGGTTGTTAGAGGCCTCCTCTCAGAGGGGAGACCCAGAGACATATTGTCCAGAGTTTAAGCCACCCCAAACCCCTCTTATCACCAACTCAATGGTCTTGAGTTTGAGCAAACTCCAGGAGATGGTGAAAGACAGGGAAGCATGGCGTGCTGCAGTTCGTGGGGTCACAAAGAGTTGGACATGACTGAGTGACTGAACAACAGCAATAAACCCCCTCAGAGTTCCAGGCTGCAGCTGGTGGTGCTGGGGAGGGCGCAGGATGTGAGTGATAGGGTTGCTGGGGAGTGGGCTGATGTGCTGGACAAGAACGTGTTAAACACAGCGTCTTGGAGACAGCCCCACTGGAGCCTGTGCTACAAGAACAGGGAGGAGATACCAGATGCACTGGGCCCCTCCAAGGGATGCGGAATCCCAGCATGCCCTCCACAGGGTCCTTGAGAGGTGAGGAGGAAGTGTGGCCCTGCTGGGGGTGCTGTGTGGAGGCTACAACTTGGAGACAGATGACAACTGCCCAGGAGGAACCAGGAAGGGAGTGACAGTGGGGCGGGGGGCATGGTGGGTTAAATATTTCTGAAGGAAGAGCCTCCCTCCCTGTATATTGGCGAAGGAAATGGCAACCCATTCCAGTATTCTTGCCTGGAAAATTCTGTGGACAGAGGATCCTGGTGGGCTACAGTCCACTGGGGTCACAAAGAGTTGGACACGACTGAGCACCCCATTTTTAGACATATCCTCTGTCCACCTACAGCTGACCTTCACCTCAACAAGGAGGTTACTAGATCAATTCGCCCTGGCTTCCTCTCCTCTCTTCTCCTGTCTCCATTTCTTTTCTTTCTTTTTTATTATTTTTTGGCCGTGCTGTGTGGCATGTGGGATCTTAGTTCCTCAACCAGGGACTGAATCTGTGCCCCCTGTATTGGGAAGGAAGGGTCTCAACCACTGGACCACCATGGAAGTTCCCTGTCTCCTGTCCGAGGGTGACCAGCTGTTACTGTTTACTCAGGGCCAAGGGATTTCCCTGGTGGCTCAGTCAGTAAAGCATCTGCCTACAATGTGGGAGACCCGGGTTCAATCCCTGGGTTGGGAAGATCCCCTGGAGAAGGACATGAAAACCCACTCCAGTACTCTTGCCTGGAAAATCCCATGGTTGGAGGATCCTGGTAGGCTACAGTCCATGGGGTTGCAAAGAGTCGGACACAACTGAGCAATTTCACTTAGCTTAGCTTAAAGGATTTCCAGGGATGTGGGACCTTCAGTAATAAAACTGGGACAGTTGGTCACTCTACTTCCATCTTTGGTACCTTCTACTACATTTGAAAGTTGTTATACTTGTCTCCCACCCCTCCCCCACCAAAATTTGACAATCAGATGGGGAATGAGAACAAGGGGATAGGCCTCTGTTCTGCCACTTGCAGTCACGGTTAATGGTGTATTGAATGTGGATCCGGTATATATGTTGAAGTCGTTGGTTAATATAAACTGGGGAAGGGACTTCTCTCGTGGTCCAGTGGCTGGGACTCTGAGCTCCCAATGCAGGGGACCCAAGTTCATTCCCTGGACAGGGAACAAGATCTCACGTGCTGCAACTAAGACCTGGTGCAGCCAAATAAATAAATATTTAAACTGGGGAAGCAAGTTATGGCCAATGGTTTATTTAGGACTCATTAAGTTGACCTGTCTCTTGAGAAACCTGTATGCAGGTCAGGAAGCAACAGTCAGAACTGGACATGGAACAACAGACTGGTTCCAAATAGGAAAAGGAGTACGTCAAGGCTGTATATTGTCACCCTGCTTATTTAACTTCTATGCAGAATACATCATGAGAAACGCTGGGCTGGAAGAAACACAAGCTGGAATCAAGATTGCCGGGAGAAATATCAATAACCTCAGATATGCGGATGACACCACCCTTATGGCAGAAAGTGAAGAAGAACTAAAGAGCCTCTTGATGAAAGTGAAGGAGGAGAGTGAAAAAGTTGGCTTAAAGCTCAATGTTCAGAAAACTAAGATCATGGCATCTGGTCCCATCACTCCATGGGAAATAGATGGGGAAACAGTGTCAGACTTTACTTTTTTGGGCTCCAGAATCACTGCTGATGATGACTGCAGCCATGAAATTAAAAGATGCTTACTCCTTGGAAGGAAGGTTATGGCCAACCTAGATAGCATGTTTAAAAGCAGAGACATTACTTTGCCAACAAAAGTCCATCTAGTCAAGACTATGGTTTTTCCAGTGGTCATGTATGGATGTGAGAGTTGGACGGTGAAGAAAGCTGAGCGCCGCAGAATTGATGCTTTTGAACTGTGGTGTTGGAGAAGACTCTTGAGAGTCTCTTGGACTGCAAGGAGATCCAATCAATCCATCCTAAAAGAGATCAATCCTGGGTGTTCATTGGAAGGTCTGATGTTGAAGCTGAAGCTCCAATACTTTGGCCACCTCATGCGAAGGGTTGACTCATTGGAAAAGACCCTAATGCTGGGTAGGATTGGGGTCGGGAGGAGAAGGGGACGACAGAGGATGAGATGGTTGGATGGCATCACCGACTCGATGAACATGGGTTTGGGTAGACTCCGGGAGTTGGTGATGGACAGAGAGGCCTGGCGTGCTGCAATTCATGGGGTCGCAGAGAGTCGGACACGACTGAGCGACTGAACTGAACTGAACTGAAGTTGAGGAGGTGACTGTGTTTTCTCTATTTTCACTCTTGTGGACCATCCCATGTCTCTGTTCCTTTGTAATGACTCTTGCCTTCTGCCTGGCAGATCCCGCCATCCCTCAAAACAGCCCAGGCTGCATGATGCTGCCTCCCACGTGCTCCCAACATCATATTTGAGATGGATAGACATGCATACGTACATGCATATAACACTCTTTCAGCTCTTTTCCTTATCTGCTCCAGTAGACTGTGATTCTCTTAAAGAAAGGATTGTTTTAATTTCCTATATCCACTGCTATGGGCTTCCCTGGTGGCTCAGCGGTAAAGAATCTGCCTGCAATGCAAGGGATGCAGGAGACATGGGTTTGATCCTTGGGTTGGGAAGATCTCCTGGAATAGGAAATGGCAACCCACTCCAGTATTCTTGCTGGGAAAATCCCATGGACAGGAGCCTGGCAGGCTATACAGTCCATGGGGTTGCAAAAGAGTCAAGAGAGACTAAGCACAACACACATCCACTGCTACGTGGAAGGTCCAGTAAATGTTTGCTGATAAATGAACAAATGAGCAAATTATTCCCATCCAGGTGTGAGAATCTGGGAAGACTTCATGGACAAAGGAGTCTAGAAGGTTGACTTGGGTACTGTGGGGATAGAGATGGAGCGGCAGGTGGCTTTCTGGGATGGAGCTGTGTGACACCAGCTAGAGCCGTGGCCTCTTTCTCCTGGCCTTCGCCTGCATCGCCCACCCCCCTAACACACACACCTGCCCCTGTCTCCACAGCAGCCCTGAATCAGTCCCCCTCCACATCTGCCCTCCCAGAGCTAGGCCACTGTCGCCATCAAGCAGTGGTGACTCACCAATCCCTAGAGTTCAGTTGTTTCCCTGAGCTTGACAGGCAGGCCTCAGAGAGTTGGGGAGCAGCCCTGGAGACCTCTCAAAATGACAGGGTCAAACAGTTTCCTTGATTTCCAAGGAAAATGCTGTTGTGTTTTCACTCTTTCATCAGAAATAAATAATCCCAGCCAGGTCCTCTGGGGACATTAGTGGACTCATGTTCAGCTGTCACTCTTGCGGACCCGTCTCTGTCTTTCAAAAGTCTCCTCTAGGGCCCCACCCAGGCCTCTGAGGCAGCTGGCAGACTCTCAGGAGCTCCCAGGCTCAGGGCAGGAGGCCTCCTGGATAAAAGCCAGGGGGCAGAGAGGATGAACTTGAGCTGAGTCCCAGGAAAGCAGCAGCTCTTGGCCTCTGGCAGGGCTCGGCTGAGGGGAGCAGGCTGAGGCTGCCCCCCAACCCCAGCCCCATGCCAGGACCCCAGGGCCCCCCCTCCACCCACTCTGTGAACCACTTTCTCTTCCTTTTCTCTTTCCTTCTCTCTCTCCCTCCATCCCCCATTAGCAGTCCCTCCCTGAATCTTAGCCCAGGAGAGTATGATGGGTGGACAAGTCTCCCTTAACTACCCCAGTTGTTCTTTGTGGCACTTACTACCACCAGAAATAGATCAGCTGTTTTGCACTTGTTTCCCAGACCTGAATGAGGGCACAGACTAGTATATGTGCCACTATGTCCTAGCATTTTGAACAGTTCCCAGTGCATCATAGTTCATGAGTGACTGAATGAGGCCACATATTGGGTCCCAGGCCCAGGCTCTGTGTTGGGAAGATTTCTGGACAGACATTTGGGAACCAGGGACTGGGGAAAGCCCACAGCAGTTCTGCAACTAGCTCATTTTTTTTTTTTTTTTTTAATGTGGACTATTTTTTTTAAAGTCTTTATTGAATTTGTTACAATTCTGCTTCTGTTTTATGTTTTGGTTTCTTGGCTCCGAGGTATGTTGGATCTTAGTTCTCTGACCAGGGATTGAACATGTACCCCCTGCTTTGGAAGATGAATTCTTAACCACTGGATCTCCAGGGAAGTCTCAACCACTTTTTTTTCCAACTACTTCTTTTAACCTTGGGGGAGTCACAGAAGCAGAAGGAGGTTCTAGGGTACAGGGCATGAGGGCCAGGCCCTATTGCTTGCCCTGCAGACCTCCTTGCCACACTCTTGGCATTGTCTCTCAAGTTGCCCATGGATGCCCATGCTCCTTTGGTCTGGAGAGCTGAGTTCTTCTCTTCTGTGTCCCCCAGCACTGCCCATCTGGTGGCCAGGGCTCCTCTGCTGACATGGAGTCTGGCCCTGGGAGGGACCGGATGATCCTGTGCTCACGCTCTCATTTACTGCAGGACAGGCTGCGGTCCAGACAGAGCAAATGAAGTTATTTGTTTAAAACCACATTGTCTGTTTTTGACAGAGCTGAGAGTTTATTTATTCATTCATTGGACATGTATTTATGGAGATCCTGCTGTGTGCCAACACTTTGCAAGGCATTTGAGGTACTGTCCTGTGCTTGCATGCTCAGTGGAACCCACGTCTCCTGCATTGGCAGGTGGACTCTTTACCACCGAGCCACCTGGGAAGCATTTGACTTCTGCCCACATCCCACATCCTATTGGTCAGGTTTCCTTCAGCTGAAACCCATACCACCACGCTTCATCCTCTTAGATCATATTTAGGTGACAGCAGTACAAGTTGGAAGCAGCCTCGAGGTGCCAAGTAGAACCCTCTAACACTCGTTAGACTGTGCCGGGTATTTATGGTTTGGCACAGCCTACCTATTTGGACTGGGCTTCTCAGATGGCGCAATTGTAAAGAATTCTCCCACCAGTGATGGAGATGTAAGAGATGTGGGTTCAGTCCCTGGATTGGGAAGATCCCCTGGAGGAGGAAATGGCAACCCACCTCCGGTATTCTTGTTTGGAAAATTCCATGGACAGAGGAGCCTGGTAGGGTACAGTTCGTAGGATCCCAAAGAGTTGGATGCAACTGAGCACACACATACAACTATCTGGACCACTAGCAAAACCAGCCCCCAGCCTTAGGGGCTTTTCAAAAGTCACCTTGTTACCATAACAAAAGACATGTTCCGTGCTCTCTTCACTTGGGAAATTCCAAGCCTTGTGCCAGGAATGGTAATGAAGAACAAACATATATTTATTATAAATTACAAGATCACAAAAGATATTTAAGAATGGAAACAAATCCTAAAACTGAAAAGTTCGAGAAGCACTGCAAAAGAGGGAACATAACGCAGGTAGCCTGTTACAAGATCGCTGGAACCGTAGAAAGGCCAAATAGAGAGTGATGAGGAAGCCCGAGGGTGTCTTCACTGGGAGTTGAGACTGGAGGAACAAGGATGGGGGTGGTGTTCTTGCAGCCATGAACCAGAGCTTCCTTTTGGGACCTCACATCATGAAGGAAGACCATCTGGCAGTTAGAGCGCAGACTCAGGGACATCTAGTGGGATCTGGGATCCCGTCAGGGGCTGTAAGCAATTATGGCAGGGTGACTCTGGAGAAAGAGAACCCAGGCACCGTTTTCTTGACGTAAGAGAAACCATTGTGGGCTGAAGCCATTTTTTGTGGTCTAAGCCTGGACACAATGCTTGCTCTTGAATAGTCTTAGTAATTAGTGGTCTTTAAGGGAACAAAAGAATGCAGGGACAAACAACTGTTATCAGCGAGAGAAGTAACAATAGCAAAGATAATGTATCAGTTGTAAAGACTCTGGGTTCTGTTTCAATGGTAAAGATTAGCCTGAAGAGCTTAAGCCCCAGATCTACTGAAACCTAAGAGATCATGATGTTAATCTTTTCTCACCCTGGTAACGTCTACTGACTCTTTCGACCTTTGACCTTTGTTCTGATTCTATGCTGAATTCTCTGCTCAAGCCCCTTCATGAATATGCCTGTACTCTTAGCTTAAAGCTTTCCCAATTTTGCTATTTAGGGAGTCATTACTTTGGGAAAGATCCCTGGTGTTCTTCCTTACTTGCCGCAGGTCATAAATCCATCCTTTTTCTCATCTTTGGCTTGGTTGTGTCTTTAGTCACCCACCAAGAGGCAAATCCAGTTTATTGGGTCACAGGGCTGCCTGATGGGAGCTGAAAATAATAATGAGGCACAGCTCCTGCTGGAGACCCCACCCAGAACAGACAGAAGTGGGGAGAAACACCCTCGTTTCTTTCTTTCGCCTAGCTTGTTCTCCAGTTTCACGGAACAACCAGGTCTGGAAGTTCTCAATTGCTCTTGGAAAACATTGCAGGACTCAATCCCAACTGCTACACAGAGCAGTGGAGAGCAGGGAACGTGGATCTGAGAGTAAAGGGCATGTGCTGGATTCAGAAAAGGAAGGAGAGAACCTGGATGTTGGCTCAAGGGAGCCATGGGGGATGAGAAAGGTCAGCTCACGCGGGAGGCTCTTACACTGGTGTGAGGGTAGAACAGAGGAAGAGAGAGGCAAACCCAGTCTGGATGGAGATACAGGCAGCAGAGGGAGATGGTGGACTCCAGACAGAATGCTGGCCTTGGAGATGGGGCCACTGGATACAGAATTTCCTATGAAAAGAGTTTAGTGGGGCCAGCTGATGGCACTAGAAATGAGATAGGCTGGAGCTAGGGCCCCAGACCCTTGCTGCAGCGCTTGCACCTGGACAAACTTCTCCCCCAACCAACAGAATACAAGGAAACTATAAATAGGGGCTAAAAATAACTGCATGTGAGCCTGTGTAGTTGGGGAAAATTATAAACACGATACAAAAAGGCCAAAACCTGAGTGACTCTTCTGAGGTGCCCGGAGCAAAAGCAGAGAACTGCCCTGCGATTTCTGCACGCAGCACCACCAAGGGTCTGGGCAGACCACCTAAGCCACCCCTCCACCCTCACCACATTTAAGGGACCAGCTCGCCCCCACTCAGGGAGTAAGCAAGGGAACCTGTGACTTGTTTTCTCTCCTCTTGCTGCGAGTCCCAGTAAAGCCTTGCCTCTACTTCTTGTCTCGCCTCTTACCAATTCTTATTGATTAAAGAGACTGAGAACCCGGGTCAATAACAGAAACAGGGAATTTATTTAAAAAACTGTTTGTATGCTACTCTTACTTAGGGTCTTTGGGGAGATGGTTGGATTTGGGGCATGGAAAGGCTGATTGTCATCTATAATATATAAAGGCTAATAATTTTCAAGTCTTTGTGTGCAGTCTAGAATCCCCTCCCATCCGACTGTTTTGCTAAAGATCTCCACCTGGGTGATGAGGTGTCTGTGCTCTTCCTCATGGCCTGATGACTCATCTTCACTCTTCAGGGGTCTCCTGGAACAGACTCATTCCGAGAATCCTTCCTTTGGCTCCTAGACTAGACTCCCATTCCGGAGGCTTTATTGGCATTAGCAGTTTAACTTCTGTCTCTCCCATCGAGCTAAGCAAAGAGGTAAGCTGAGGTAAGCTCAAATTATTAGAAACTGAGTTCGTCTATTCAGGGAATAGCAGAGAAATTGCAATTTTGCAAAACACCATCGGTAGCAAGCTACTGCAACAGCGGTGCTTTCAGGGAATTTTATTAATAGG
This sequence comes from Giraffa tippelskirchi, assembly GCF_054371585.1. Taxonomy (NCBI): domain Eukaryota; kingdom Metazoa; phylum Chordata; class Mammalia; order Artiodactyla; family Giraffidae; genus Giraffa; species Giraffa tippelskirchi. The sequence continues at coordinate 139,259,550 of NC_137284.1, forward strand.
CAAGAAGTACAAAGAGGGGGAGGTCTAGCTGGAGTCCTACAGTGAGTTCATTGGCTTGTTGGTCAGGAGATAAGTCTCTCTTTTCTGTAGGTCAGGCATTTATGGGGAAACCAGTCTCCCAGTTCTCGTTTTTTTTTCCCCTGAGGGCGCATGAGTGAGATTCTCCATTTTTTTTTTTTTTTAAATATCCTCCAGGCCCATTTTAGATGGAAATCTTTTCACAATGTCATCTCAAAAGGAGTGGCATCTCTGCTACCAGCTCCTGGCACAGTGCTTGGTACAGGGTATGTGCTTAATAAATATTTGGTGAGTGAATGAATGGTTGTAAGGATATGTGGATGTCTGGGTGTATCCCCATCCTTGAGGTTCACACGGAGCAGCTATGCCCTCCCTCCTGTTCCCGGAGTCCCCCGAGGAGTCAGAGAAGAGAACTGTGTCAGGCAGCCTCACTTCCCTAGTGCATGCAGGTCACAGACAAGAGCCAGGAGCTGGAGGGTCAATTTGGCTGTCATGTAGTGGCAGTGAGATCTCGGGGAAGCCACAAAACTTGTCTCCATCTCCCATCTACTTGTGGCTGAAATGGAGACAAGTGTGCCTGCCCTCACCACCTTTCCAGGTTGTTGTAGGGGAGGGAGCATTGAGGTTCCTGATCAGTTCACTTCAGTTCAGTTGCTCAGTTGTGTCCGACTCTTTGCCACCCCATGGACTGCAGCACACCAGACTTCCCTGTCCATCACCAACTCCCAGAGTTGACTCAAACTCATGTCCATTGAGTCAGTGATGCCATCCAACCATCTCATCCTCTGTCATCCCCTTCTCCTCCCGCTTTCAATCATTCCCAGCATCAGGGTCTTTTCCAATGAGACAGTTCTTTGCATCAGGTGGCCAAAGTATTGGGGTTTCAGCTTCAGCATCAGTCCTTCCAATAAATATTCAGGACTGATTTCTTTTAGGATGGACTGGTTGGATCTCCTTGCAGTGCAAGGGACTCTCAAGAGTCTTCTCCAACACCACAGTTCAAAAGCATCAATTCTTCAGTGCTCAGCTTTCTTTATAGTCCAATTCTCACATCCATACATGACTACTGGAAAAACCATAGCTTTGACTATATGGACCTTTGTTGGCAAAGTAATGCCTCTGCTTTTTAATATGCTATCTAGGTTGGTAATAACTCTTCTTCCATGAAGCAGGCATCTTTTAATATCATGGCTGCAGTGGCCATAGAGAAGCATAAACCAGAATTCAGAGAAGCCCTGAACCATCTTTGCTCTGAGCCCTGGGTAACCACACTGACGTTAGCAGCCCTGTTCATCTTCAGAGATGAAATGTTAACTGGCTGCCTTTAAAGGGAAGCAGCCCTTTGACTGTGATGCTGGTCCGACTCCTTGGCTTCTGAAAGTGGTAGTGGAGGGAGCCTCCAGCAGGTGTGGGATGTGCAGGGCAGTCAAGGGGCCAGCCCATCTTCCACCAACAACCTCACTGTGGCGTTGGCACATGGGGCAGCTGATAACGGAGGGTGGAACTGGGTGAGTGGGCACAGGACACGTTCTCCTCCCGCCAACCACAAACCAAAGAAATAGGTCCTGAACAGAAAGCAGCCTGGAAATGACAAGTCCCTTCCCTACAGAGACCTTCCTTTGTCAAACCACGGGATCTAGGGACTAAAGCTGCTTCCCAGGTGGTGCTAGTGGTAAAGAGCCTGCCTATCAATGTGGAGATGTAAGAGATGTGGGTTCGATGCCTAGGTCAGGAAGATCTCCTGGAGAAGGAAATGTTAACCCACTTCAGTATTCTTGCCTGGGGAGTTCCATGGACAGAGGAGCCTGGTAGGCTACAGTCCATGGGGTCTCAAAGAGTTGGACACCATTGAAGTGACTTAGCACTCGTGCATGCTCACAGAGACTAAAGGCACAGCATTTAGTTGAACTCAGGTATAGAATTGATGTCCTTATCCTGGGCGATGATGGCCTTGCTAGGAAGCAGTGATAGCTGAGGTTTGTTGGGGACACAGGGAGGGGGTGGCAGGCCCGTCCCAGGGCTGTTGCCTGGATCTTTTTCTCCTGGATCTGCCAGGCGGGTCTGCTAGGAGCTAAGGAGGGCGCTTCCTGGCTCCAGTCACTGGGACTGACTCACTGGGATTGGTCAGAGGCGGAAGTCACGGGAAAGGGCTTGTCTCGGAGGAAGGTCTGAGGTTCCAGAGGAGAAACTGTCTCACTTCCTCTCTTCTCCAGCTGAAATGCTGTGTGACCTGCCTCGGGGTTGAGGCCCACAGAAACCCGAGCCGCCCCCACCCCCACTGGCAGGGGATTGGAGGGGAGATGGTCCACAGGAATGCAGGAGTCCCCCACGCCCTAATCCTCAGGGCCTGGGTGGAGGGCGTGGCTGGTACTGGCTAGGACGGCCGTTTCACCACTGAAGCCCCTCCAGAGCCAGGAGGCCAGAGTGTATGAATTATAGGTGAGGGGGCTGAGCTGGGCCCTGGGCCTCCCGTCCTTCCAGGGTAGATAAGGACAGATCAAAGGCACTACTTGTGGGCTCATCCCTCACCCAGCACAGTTTCCAAGATTCACCACCCAGTGAGTGAGCGGATGGAGTGACAAGACGGATAATACATGTACTTAGAGGGGAATTTTTGGTTTCCTTTTGAAGTCCTTCACATGAACATCTTTGTGTGTGAACCAGCCTGAGTACCTCGGCTACGTAGCCCCCATTGGATTTGACACCCCCCAGGACATCCTGTAAGGCTGGTTCTGCCTTCTCTGCTGGTTTATCCCTTGGAGCCCAGATGGGCTTGAAATGAACATCAAGAGCAGCCTCTGTGAGCCTCCATAGGAGCCCTGGTGGAGCTGTGGCTGCCGGTGCCAGGCTTGGGGTCAGCCAGGACTTTGGCACAGCCTGAGCCCAGGGGGAAGTGTGGACTGTCTTGGAGGTTCTGTGCAGGTCACACACCAATCAGCCAGCTCCACAGCATCAGTCTTCCCTTCTCTGCCCAGTAAACATCCTGGCCCTCCCTGTATCCCTATTCCCGGGCACTGGGCTGCCAGCCCCTTCGTCCCTTGCTGCTCCTCATTCAGACTCTAAAACCCCCCTCTGCTTGCCAAAGCAAGGGGGCCTTTCCCAGATCCTCCCTGCAGCCCTTCTGAGGATTCCCCTTCAGTGTGCAGCCAGCAGCTTTTACCCAGCTAACAACAGGCACCATGACTGCGTGTACTTTTTTAAACCTGCCTGGGTGCATCCTGCCTGCTTCATCCTGCTGCCGAAGAAGAAAAGAGCTGGAGGAAGAGAGACCAGCTGTAGGTTGTCCAAGTTCTTGTGCGCCCTGGCTTGGCTCCTGGCAGGTTGCCAAAGCTCAGGGCTGGGGACTTCGTCCACTCCCAGGATCTGGGACTCTGTCCCCACCCCCCACACCCTCCGCAATCTTTCTTCCCTCCAAACAAAGAACCCTTTTGATCTTTATCACTCTCTTGGAACATAGATGCCAATCATCTTGGGTCATGAAAAGTAAGACTATCAGCAAACATTTAGAGAGCACTTACTCTGTTCTAGATACTGTTCTAAGCATTTCATAGTTATTAACTCATTTGACTTCCGTGGTTGGCGGCGGCGGGGAACCGTCTGGTTGCTTTAATTATACAGTGACGTTCTCAAGGGTGGTGGTGGGGCTCGGGTGTCATGTCTTGTATCCCCCCAGATTCCTTGCCCTCCAGGAATATTTGCTGATTGACTCAGTCTGCCCTTGGGTGGTCCCATCCCACCCAGCTTACTCACTTTTCCTTTCTTTTCCAAGGGTGCTCTGATTTCCTGCCCTTTCCTGCATGCTCAGGAGGAATGAGTGATGGGACTGACCTGGAGAGGCTCGGGGCCACCGGATGCTCTTCCTCTGACTGTAGGTAGGACTCTTGGCCTGTCAGTGGAGGCACCAGCCAGAGCTGAGCAGAGCAAGGCATGGGTGGGCTTTCTGAGAGAGAGGGGAGAGAGGCACCCTGTGTATGCTCACGGTGATTGTCTCCAGATGGTAGACTGTGGACAATTTTTGGTTATGCTTTCCTGCGTTTCCTACCACGAACAAGCATTACTTTTATACTCTCAAAAAAAAATTTATTGAATATTTTGTTGTGTAGTGACTATCGAGGAAAGTTTGAAAGGATGAGTACACATGGCTCAGAGCTGGGCTGGCTTTCAGCAGGCGTCCATCCTGGTGGTCAGTGACCTGTTCTCATGCTACATACATTAGTAGATACTTTAATCTCTCCTGTGCCCAGAAGTCATAATTTCTTCCTTGCAAGGGAGGAAGATTCTATTCTGGGGCTAATGCCCTTCCCCAAACCTGCGGCCCCAGTCTGATGACGTCCTATATCAATCTCTCTGCTTCTGCAAAGATGCTCCGTGAGGAGGTTATTATGTCCCGCCGGATTATCTGGTTCAACCTCCCAGCTCTTAGAGTGAGCAGTCTCTGCCTCCAAGCAGTCTCTTCATACTCTAGAGCGGAGATGCTTAGCCTTGGGTGCACATTTTAAAAATGCCAGCGTCTGAGTTGTATCCTGTCCCAGTCGCATCAGAGCCTCTGGGAGGAGCCCGTAGTAGTTTCCAAGGCCCCCCAGATGCCTCTGACGTGTAGCCAGGGTCAAGGACCTCTGGGGCAGCTGGGCAGAGGCAGAGAGGTCCCAGTGTTGACAAAGGGGCCGACGTGGATTTGCACTAGACGCACTGGAAGAGGACACAGATAGGGGCCTGCCCTCTGGGGGCTTGTAGTTGATGAGAAAACCAGAACCTGGGCAAAGAGGGCCAGGGACACTGGGAATGATGCCCACCATGTCCAAACTGTGCCAGTTCAGATTCGGGTGTTGAAAGGCTGACGAGGGATGTGATCCAGGCAGCGTGAGGATAATCAGGCTGATCTTTCTGGTAGGAGTTCTGGAGGCAGTTTTGGAGGGGAGAGTCCCTTCTGCTAGTGAAGTGACTCCTGTGGTCATTTTCCATGGGTTTGCTCTGAGACCCTTATCTGATGACCCAGCCTCTTTGTAACTCTGGCCCCAGCGGGTGTGGCTGGCCACTCTTCAGTCAGTGCCCTGGCCCTCCAGGACCCCCCGGCAGGACTAGGCTGGGACAGATAAGAACCGTACTTGTTAACACAGCTGTTCCCTGCAACACCCAGCGTTGTTTTCAAACCTACGGAAACTTGGGTGCGGAAGCGTGGCTACATCCACCCAACTTCAGAGTTGGGCTTGGTTCCAAATAAAAGGAAATTTAGTCAGTTTTCCCAGACGCAGGGACAAAAATAGAGTTGACAGGAACCTCCAAGGGTCTGCTGGGGTACCAGGGTCCCACCTAGAAAAATCAGCTGGATCTTTGGTCTGGGTACAGCAACAATTGAACTTCCAGCCTCAACAATGAACCCTGAAATCTGTCCACATGATTCTCGACAGACAGAGTTGTCAAGATGATGTTGTCTTACAAGAAGGTGATTTTGTTCCTTCTGCTGCAAGCAGCCTTAAAAGGCTTCTGTGTGTTTTCTGAACCTCACTGGCTGATCAGCTAGATTCTGGGGTTTGTGAGGTTCAAACAAACAGTCTGCATGGTCATGGAGATTGTACCGGAGGAGGCAAGGGATTGGATGGTGTAACTCTTGTTTGGGTAAACTGGATCCCAGGATGATTTATTCTGCCCGGATTCAACCTGGTGGTTGCCCCCCTGGGGCCTTTGGGGGTGCTTGTTCTGCCTCAGCATCCCCAGTAGGACGACGCTCAGCCAGTGTTGACATCACACATGTCCTTCCTCACGCTCCAGATAGTGCTGTTTCTACTGTTCTTTCACCAGCTCAGCACCGGGCCCCTTACCCACCGTGGCCTTGGGGTCTCTAGCTCACTGTGGGTCTTCTGAGAGCCTCTAAGTGAGCGGGTTTCTCAACATCCAGCACAGAGAGATCACTCTGGGGAGCAGCAGAACTGAGCCTGAAATTCAAACCTTCAGATCCCCAGCCCGTCCTCCCCCACGGAGCCAACTGTGGGTGGTGAGATGGCTGTGCCCAGAGACTCCAGAAACCCCAGAACTGGGAGATTGTGTGAAGCACGAATTGTATAGCCAGGGCTGGACAGGACAGCATCTCCATACGTTTGTGAGGGTGCCGAGCTGCAGGTGGCCTGGCCGGGCCCAGGATGGGCTGTGTAGACAACCCAAATATTCTCATTCCCCCGGGGAGGGTGCCAGAGAGCCTGGAACCCCTGGTTGTGTGGATGGGGAAGGGAAGGGATGCGGATGGCAGAGCTGAACTCATTCTCCTCGACATTAGAAACACAGCACAGAAGTGACTTGGGGGGAGTTGTCTGACCCCCTGATCTTTAGTTTCCTCTTCTGTAAACTGGGAACAAGATAAGTACCTACTGGGGACTTCCCTGGCAGTCCAGTGGTTAAGATTCTGTGCTTCCAGTGCTGGAGGTGTGAGTTCGATCCCCAGTCGGAGAACTAAGATCCCACAGGCTGCTTGGTGTGGCGAAATAAATAAATAAATAAAAATTTAAAGTAATAAATCATTAAAAGTTGAGATCAACTACACTTAAAAAAGCAAAAGCACCTAGTTCACAGAGTATGGTGAAGGTTTCCCTGAGAGGATGTTTGCAAAGTGCCCCGAGAGAGAGAGAGAGCGCTGGGCAGAGGAAACTCACTAAGGCTGAGAAACCACCTTTCCCTAAGGGCTCCCAGCTGAGTCCCTTTGAGATAAAGGTACCCCCACACACACACCGCCCTGGGGAGGCGACTTGTCCCTGAGACTTGCAGGGAGTCTAACAGATGGCCAGATCTTCTCCCTGCCAGTGCACTGAATTCTGCCTTCTGAATTCTGCCTTCCCCAGGCCGGCCTGGGGCCCTGCCTCCCCCCATCTTTCTGCCGTCCTGGCCGGAAACCCGCCCCATTGTCCTAGGCGGCGGGGCCTGGGGAGTCCAGCTGCGATGGGCTGACAGTTTCCTCCTCTGACTGAGATAAGTTTGAGAGATGGCTATCGGCTTCAGGGAAAGAGTGGAGGGTCTGAGAGAGGGCCCCTGCCCCATGCTATCTGGCAGACAATTCTGAGACAAGAAATTGGTTAATCTCCACTTGCTGGGAGCTTGGGTGAGAAGCGAGAGAAGCCCCGTTAACCCCCTCAGCACTCTGGGTGCTGTGGGTAGGGAAGGTGGAAAAGTGCCCTTCCCTGGGCCTGGCTTGTGGGCTGATACTCACTGATGCAGGGCTGGGTGGGGGAGTGGGGGGGAGGGGGTTTTAGAGGGGATGGTTCAGTCGCTCTATTGTTGTCCCAGGAAAAAGCTTCTCTGTAACTGGGCTTTGGAGTACAACAGATCTGATTCTAAGCCCAGGCTCTTTCCTGGAGTACTCCAATGAGCTTGGGCAACTTAAAGTTCCTTCTCCAAGCCCTGGTTTTCTCATTTGTTAAGTGGAGCCAGAATTGCTGAAAGCATGAGGTTCTTACATGAAATGAAAGATCTAATACACGTAGAAAAGCGAGCAGAGGGCCTGACACAAGGAAGCTAGCCTAATGGCCATTCGTGTGCTGCCATCCCGTAGGGGCCTCTTGACAGCAGTGGGTAGGAGGTGTCTCGACTGGAAACAGCCTCTCAGATCCTGCGGGTAAGTCAGATGAGGCAGCTTGGCATGGAAGGAATAGCACTTCATTCAGTAGACACCTATGTGCTGAAAGCTTGCTGTGTATCTGACACTGTTCAAACAGCTTGGGGGACAACAGTGAGCATGGTAGTCCCTGTCTGTGGGGTGTTTAAATGTGTGAGGCTGGGGGGGTGGTGAGGGGGGTGGGGTGGGGAGGAGTCGGGGCTGGCTGAGTGGGAACCGATAACAAGCCGGCAAAACGTGAAACTCTTAACTTCACGAAGAGATGGGTGTTGTGAAGAAAATGAAACTAGGATAAAGGGTTAGAGGGCAGCTGGCCACACAGGTGTTATTTTAGATAAGGCCTGTAGGGAAGGCCTAGAGAAAGGGGTGATCTTTGAGCAGCATTTGAACGGAGCGAAGGTGAGAGCTTATGATGGGAGGGCTTTCTAGCCATTGAGAACAGCAGGTGGGGAGATGCCGAGGTAGAGAGCCAGCCTGGGCGGGTTCTGGAAAGAGCATGAATACCAATGCTGATGGGGTGAAGGGGGTGAGGGCACCTAGGAGCAGTGGCCACATTTGGGGGTGAGAAATCTTCCTTGGCCCTGGGCTATGACCTTTGTGCAAGTCCCCTGATGCCTATGAGCCTGTGTGTGTGTGTGTGTGGTGTGTGTGTGAGTATGGTGTGTGTGAGTGTAGGGGGCATCAAGGAGCAGCAGAAAGCTGACCAGAGTGGACTGTGTATTTTTTTGTGTGTGTATTTTTTTTTAATTAGAGTGATGGGAGGGAGCTGTCATTGGTTCCTTTATATTTATTTATTTAGTCCCTGCTTTCTGATTTTCTGATGAAACTTTCTGGTGCTATTTGCTGACACCAGAGGCAATGTTGAGTTCTGAAAACACAGCGGGGCCCAGCTGTTCCCCTTCAGAAAACAGCTGGCAGCCAGGGCAGTGCCCTCCACCGGGGAGCCAGCCCAGAGCCCACATTAGGACCAGAATTCAGGGAGAGGAAGGTCACCTGAGTCCCCAGGTCACACCCTTGACTTGACTAAACTGGGCTTTTCTTTCATTAACTTGATGCTCACTTGCATCATTTCCTGGGACCGGGAGCTGATTAGGGTACAAACCCAGCTGGAGGTCCTGGGCATGGTGCGAGGGCTGGCAGCTGCTCTGAGGGGTTTCTTACATATGTCAAGTTATCACACTGTTGGAAACAAGGCTTCCCAGGTGGAGCTAGTGGTAAAGAGTCCACCTGCCAATGCAGCAGACGCAAGAGACCTGGGTTTGATCCTGAGTCAGGAAGATCCCCTGGAGAAGGAAATGGCAACTCATTTCAGTATTCTTACTTGGAAAAATCCCATGGACAGAGGATGCTGGTGGGCTACAGTCCATGGGGTCGCAAAGAATTGGACACAACTGAGCGCTTGTCAGCAGAAACAAGGGTGAACAGAAGATGGTCTCTGCACATCAGGAAGCATGCCTGGGGGAGGTGGAGTTTTGACAACTGGATAAACCAAGTGCCAAGACATAAAGTGCATCAAAAAATCAACTTCTGCTAATAGATATCTCCCTGAGCTAAGCCCACAGAGAGCCTCGGCCCTCTGCCCCATTTCCAAAGTCTGGACTGTTTTCCTTTCTTTTCTTCTGGGTCTTCCCCAGGTTTTCACCTCCTAGTAACTGGCACGTGGGCTGGCTCGCCCATCTTTCCTCTCCAAGGAGCCCTTCCTGCAAATCCCAGGACCTTGCAGGGTTCTCATTCCTCAGACCCACCATTCAGGTTGCTGCCCTCCACCTCCCTAGGAAGCTTTGAGTTTCAGTTTCGGCTTCCAGAATGTCTCTGTGGAATTTCTGGCTGGCTCCTCCCTCCTGTGAGTGTCCCTCCAACTTGAGTTCTGCTCCAGGGTCTCTTTGTAAAGCCCCTTAATCTCTGAGGACCGTCATGGCTACCATTTTCCAGGCCCAACCCCAAACGTCCCAGGCCCTGGCCTTCTGCGGTCTCCCAATGACCTCAGGCGTCCCCTGCTTTTCAGTGTCTCGGCTCCCCTTTCCCAGCTCTGATGAAGTCAGGTGACTTTGTTCTCTCTCAGCTGGTGGGGATAAGGAAAGGACGAGGGACAGGGGTGGGGTGGAGGCAGTGGAACATTCCCGGGGGTTGTGGAAGGTCTCGCTGCTCCATGGGGGGATGGAATGCCATGAGGACCAGGCCAGGCAGGCCAGGGCGCTGACTAGGGAGCAGACCCAGCCTTTCTGGGAGGGGCCTGGGACAGGAAGGGGGTGGGCAGTGACCAAAAATAGACCTGGATCCATCCTGGGGCACCCACTGAAAGCGCTGGTGTGGAGCAGGGTGGAGTGCCATTTCCCTGATCTCATCCTGCGTCTGTTTTCCTTTGCCTCCCCTGGTGCAGGGCCATCCCAGCCACCCTTTTTGCCGGCTGATGTTTATCAGGGCTCAGTTCCTGCTGTGGGCCATCGCCTTCCTTGCCTGCTTTGTCAACCTGGGCCCCAGGGTGCAGGCCGGGCAGGCTGGACTGTCCCCTCAGAGTAGGGGCGCCTCAGAAAGGCAGAGGGTATGTCCCAGGGGGTGGCCCCAACCTCGCCTTTTAGACTTTTCTCTTGAACTGGACAAGTGACTCACCCAGAACAATGACGTGATCACAGGGGCATGCTTGGGACTGGCGGCCAGGCCTCTGGGTCGTGGGTGGTGGTGGTGGGGGTCCCTGGGCACTCAGGGAAGGCACTCTGAGGACTGACCCCAATGACTGACCGAGACCCACCCCGTGAAGCAGAGCTGAGATGTGGACTGCTGAGCCCGGAGGAGAGTGGTTGGTACAAAAGAAATAGAGACCCAGTGACTGGGAGAGGATGGCAGGTCCCAAGCCAAAGGCCACCTTTGGAAAGTGCTGGCAAAGCACCAGGAAGGTAACCTGGTAAGGTGCAGCTAGTTCTTTCCGTGTGATGGAGGGAGGCACAGGAGAAGGCAGGGAGACTCAGAGGCTCCGGGTCACAGAGGAGCCAGCATCCACTCTGTTCACCTCTCACAGGCCAGACCAGGAGACTGGGTCCACCCGGTGAGGTGAGGGGCTCGGCTCCAGATGTCCTGGCCGCAGAGGGGCCGACGGCCCTGCGGCTTAGCTCGTGGTCATGGCTCTTTCCACCCACCCAGAGACACAGCCTGGGGAGCGCTTGAACTGGGAGCCTGGAGGTGGGGATTCCTGGTGTTGGGACACTGAGGTCACAGCAGGGGACAGCAGTCAGGGACTCCTGGCAGATACAATGGCCAACCCTTGGAATGTTCTCACTTCTCTCTCCTCATCTGGTGTTCAACCATCGTGTCTTGTGTTGTCTTTTCCTTTCTGTTTGGGTCTTTCTCTCTCTTCCCTCCTCATCCAGTTGAATGTGGATGCTGGCAAGAAGCCTACATCTTTCCTCCCGATCCATCCTGGTTCCCAACCAGTTTTGTCTCACAATCGCCAAGCTTGGTTTGAACGAGCAGAGTGAAGGGCTAGTGAACCAGAGGATGAGGCTTCAAGGCTTTTCTCCTTGGAGGATGTGGTACCATAGATACTCATGGAAGAGCCAGCTTGTGCCGGGGGCTGGGCTAAGCCCTGAGTTACAAACGGGAGGAGACGGGGTCCCTGAGCTCAGCTTGCTGTTTAGTCGGGGGAGACTCCTATACAATACAAATAACTACCACTGCAATACAAATAACTCAAGTATTAAAGAGAATGGGGTGAGGGTTCCAATGGTAACGGTGACTTACGCCATGTGTGGTGGGTGCGACTTGTCATTCATTTGTCCCTCCTCCCCTCCCTCCCTCTGTCCCTCCTTCCTGCCCTCTCTCCTTGGCCCCCTCTCTTCCTTTGCTCTTTCCACAGTCTTGGATGTGCCGGTTGGGCACCGAGCCTTAATTCCCGGCTTCTCGCCAGATGCTTCTACCTGGCTCTCCCACAGATGTCCCCACTCAACGTGTCCCCCGCACATCAGTCTTTCCTTCCTTCCCCACATCTTCTTCTCTAATTTCTCATCACAGGTGTGGTCAGCACTCTGTGATCCCAGCCAGAAATCTCTGGGGATGTTTTAACCTCCTCCCTCTTCGTCATACACATGCATCCTGAAAAGGATGTGCAAGGACCAGCTCCAAAATTCTTCCCAGTCCTCCCATCACTTATCTCCATCCCCATGGTCATGATTAACGTGGGCTCCCACCAGCTCTCTCCCAGACCACTGCGGGCACCTGCCCTGTGCTCCTGGTGTCCTCCTTTATAAAGTACAGCCCTGCCAGGAACATTTCTAAAACACAGATCAGCTTATTTACTTGACAGCACGTATATGGGAATTATTATGGAGTAGGCACCATTCTAAGTGCTTTAAAAATATCAACTCATTTAATCCTTCTAACAATCTTATGAGGATATATGGTTATAACCCTATCTCATGGACTTGAAGATTCCATTACGTGTAAGATATATCTTATTTTTGTAGCCCACTAAGAAAGAAAAATTATGACACAGTATATCCTTATCACTCAGAGGTTTTTCTTTTATATTTAATGAAAGCTCTTTTAGACTTGTTTACACATAGAATTTCAAAATCATATATCTATCTCGTGGATATTTAAGAAAATTCATAAATGCATGGGGTCGCAAAGAGTTGGACATGACTGAGAGACTGACCTGAACTGAACTTACATAGATTTTCAAGATCATATGTCTGTCTTGTGCATATTTAAGAAAATTTGTAGGTGCAATAAATATCTAGACTTTCTTTTTTTTTTTTTGGCCATGCCACATGGCTTGTAGGAGTCCAGTTCCCCGAGCAGGGGAACATCTTTAGAGTTCCACCTTTCTGAATTGCTTTTAGGCTCAGAAACATCAGTATCTGTTTTTCTCTCACATAATTTCTCTGTGCCATTAAGAGAATCCTGTGATGCAGGATTTCTTAAAAGTGTGGATTTTCTTCCAAATGAATCTGCAATATTTGATATGCACACATAGCTGCAGACAATTGTGTCTTTATGGCCACCTAGCAAGTGATTCTAAGATGATTTTAGATGTTTGAAAATGTGGGGAAGTGTGTATCTTGTAATTGATGAAGCACATTATCCCATTTGATAGATGAGAAAACTGAGGCACAGAGATGTTAAACATCTTTCCCAAGGCCACATATCAATCAGTGTCTGGAGGTTTCTCTGGTGGCTCAGATGGGAAAGAATCTGCCTGCAATGCAGGAGACCCGTGTTTGATCCCTGGGGTGGGAAGATCCCCTGGAGAAGGGTGTGGCAACCCACTCTGGTATTCTTGCCTGGAGAATCCCATGCACAGAGGAGCCTGGCAGGCTACAGTCCATGGGGTCTCAAAGAGTCAGACATGACTGAACGACTAACACACACACACACACACACACACACACACACACACACACACACAATCAGCCTCTGGGGTCTGTGCTTTATTAGAAAGTGTTTGCTGGAAACCCATTTCCTAGAGCAAATGAAATCCAGACTCATCCCAATATTCAAGTCTTCTGTGATCCGGCCCTGCTTTTGTGCCTAGCCTCACCAGCCCTCAGGTAGCTTGTGGTCCAGCCGCTCCCAGACAGGCCTGTCCCCCTCGGGGCTCCACTCCTGTGTCTGCTGCCCTAGGAGAGAACGTAGATGCCCCTCAGAGGTTAAGGCTCTGCTCCAGTGCCTTGTCCCTCTGGTTACCTCCCCGGCTCCCTCGTTGATGCTCCCGCAGGATTTGTTTGTTAGGCCCCTGCTGGCAGCCTGCTGTGTACACCGCCCCTCTGAAAGTCTGGGGTCCCTTGGGGTGGGGCCCTGGCTTCCTCCTCCATGCCTCCCTGCCAGCGCAGCGTCCCAACTGCGGGCCAGACCGTATCAACCTCCCTTCCCCCACCTGAACTGACAGGAAACCTGATAGTTTTGTAACCGGGAAGTGTTAATTTAGAATTTGTGCTGGATCTGCTTCTGTGACTTTAACCCTCAGCTTGCCGCCTTTGTTATTGTAGGCATACTTAAGGGCCTGCCTCCAGGAAGACGACCTCGACCGCCCACCTGCGAAGGACTGTAAGGAAGGGAAACTAACACATTCTCCTGCCTGAGGCTTGCCGGTCTAGGGGGCATTTGCAAGGACTGAACAGTCTTTTACTTTGTTTCCTCACCACCACCACCCCCGCCCCGCTCCTATCTCTGATCCAACCAGGCCCCTACAAGATGGATGTTTTGAGGCGCTAGCCTGCCAGCTTCTCGGTCAGCCGGCTTCGGAAGCAAGTCCCTTCCTAGTCCCAACACTTCGTCTCCGATTCATTGGCCTATCTTGTGGTGAGCAGAGCGAGCTTGGACTCGAAGCATTCGGGAGAATGCTTCTATAGTTGCCACAATGTTCTGTAGTTGCCACTCGAATGTTGACCAGCTGGGGACTCTCTGTTGGTGTAGATAATATCTTGTCTGTGGGGGTGTGTTCCTAGAGTCATCCTGAGCTGTAGGAAAAGGCCTGATTCGGCATGTTCCACCCTAGAACGTGTTCCGCAGAACCCCTCAACAACTTACTGGACACAATGACTCAGGCCTTGTAAGCTGGAAAACTCATGGGTGTACGTGTGTGTGGTGTGTGTGTGTCTGTGTATGCTGACATGCACAGGGCAGGGCAGAAGTGTTGATGGACAGATCTTTTCTGCTAACATCTCATTTCCTGTGGTTGATGGATTCAGTGGCGCCTCCAGGATTCTCTCTTCCCAGTCTCCCCCAAACCGGGGCCAGCTGCCCCCGGCAGGAGGTCCTCCGGGCAGCATGAGATTCCACCATTCCTCCTCCACAGGCAAAACCCATGTGGGAGAAGGGGAGGAGGAATGTTCCAGGCCAGCTCAGTTATTAAAGACCTCTCAAGATAATGAGGCTCAAGGAAGAACAAAGAGACAGAAAGGCAACAAGATTAAAAAATACCACCCTCCGCACTTTGACCCTCAGGCCCAGGCAGAGGCACTTGGTGGATATTCAGCTGTTTGGAAGAGGGTATTTCTGGCTGCATCAGACTGGAGGGTCTCTGGGTGTCCTTGAGGACATAGGAAGGGCTGTCCTGGCTTGAGTCTGTGGTCCCCTGAGGGGAGGGGCTGTGTCTCTGAAAAGGAGCCCCCTGGGTTTGTGGGTGGTCGTTCTCCCTAGTGACACTCTGAAGATCAGGGACCTCCTCCACGCGTCGGTTTGCTCTTAATATCCCACTCTGGGTAGACTCTAAAACGTGTAAACTTTTGGTACCTATTTATGTAACTACTTGGAACTCTTCAGAATATTGATGACTCAAGTGGTATTTTCTTTCCTGTTCTTTCCTCTTTCTAAGCTTCCTGCTGGTGCTCTGGAATTGGAGAACCAGCTAGCTGCATTGTTGATCGTAGCCTCCTTTGGACAGATAAAGTAAGAAAGGAAGGAGAGAAGGGAGGAAGGAACGAAGGAAGAAAAGAAAGAAAGATATAAACAAATTTAATTATGAGGCATCACATCTGTGTTTTAAACATGTATATTTTACACTTGGGTCAAGCCACTTCTCTTCATCCTGGAGTGCGGGTTCTAGCTGAGGTGGCGTTGGAAAAATAATCTTTTAAAGTGTTAAGTCCTTTCAGTTCAGTTCAATTCAGTTGCTCAGTTGTGTCCAACTCTTTGTGACCCCATGGACTGCAGCACACCAGGCTTCCCTGTCCCTCACTAACTCCCGGAGCCTACTTAAACTCACGTCCATTGAGTCGGTGATGCCATCCAACCATCTTATCCTCTGTTGCCCTCTTCTCCTCCTGCCTTCAATCTTTGCCAGCATCAGGGTCTTTTCAAATGAGTCAGTTCTTTGCATCAGGTGGCCAAAGTATTGGAGTTTCAGCTTCAGCATCAGTCCTTCCAATGAATATTCAGGACTGATTTCCTTTAGGATGGACTGGTTAGATCTCCTTGCAGTCCAAGGGACTCTCAAGAGTCTTCTCCAACACCACAGTTCAAACGCATCAATTCTTCGGCACTCAGCTTTCTTTAAGTCCTTTAGAGGATCTAAGTTATGCTGAATTATGAGTCACTGGCAAACACAAAATCACAGCTGTTTTCTGTCAGTGATACATTTATACATGGTGTGTATAGGTGGTTTCTGAGGGCAGGGCACACCTGCAAACATAGCTCCCAGACATCAGCCTTGCTCTGGCCTCCCTCGCATGAATGACTGTCATCTCCTCCCACCACCCTGACATGTGGCAAAGGGACAGGATGCTAACCCAGGACACAGCAAGACCAAGAAAGTCATTAAGAAAAAAACACCTGCTATCCTCTCCTTTGCCCAAGTGATTCTAGATGAAAGAGAGCCCCAGGGACTGGGCCAGTTGTGCTCAAGAAAGGCTGGCTTTTAAGGTTTTATTGGGATGTCCTGGGGTTTGGGGTTGATGGCTGCTGCCTCTGGAAGTGGGGTGATTTGAGGATCTTGATGTCCTGCCCAAGGATTGTCGTGGAGCCTTTTCAAGTGGAAAGCTTAGGGTGGTTTTGGTCAGCATCTTTCCCTCCTGTAAGTCAGGAGCTTTTATGGGAATGAGATAGGGATCCAGTTGGTAGAGCTGTTGACCAGAATGAGGAAACAAAGTTCATACTTCAAGGTCTTGACTAATGTGACCTTGACCTACCAGAAAAGGAAGAGGGGATGGTGATGGTCTAGGAACATGTGGGAAGTGGGGCTCCCCCGCCCAGAAGAGGTTATGGTCTTACAATCCCAGGGCATAGGGTTTGGAGATGCTGAAGGTAAAGCCCATGGGGCTGCAGGGAGGAGGTGCAGGGAGGCTTCCAGCTCTGGTACCGCTGCTGGAGAGATGATGAGAGCACAGGGCTGAGGAGCGGAGCTAAAGGGACAAGTGGAGGGCCGGGCCTCTGCGGTCCTGGAAGCCCAGCTGTTCCTCTGATGCTCAGGGATCTGGCTCTCCAGGGGCACTGGAGGGGACCTTCTTGGGAAGGTCATGTCCAACCTCAAGGCAAAGGACAGACCCTGGTGGCCAAAGACCTTGCTCCTGTCTGAACTCAGCAGACTAGAAGACCATTTGGGTTGAAGGCCACATCTGCATGGTCCAGAAGGAAGAATGGAACCCAAGGCTGGGGGCCAGTGGGAGGGGCCTGAGGACCAGAGGGAAGACTTGGGGAGAGGCCTGGAAGCAGCTGATGAGTACTTTGAGCTGCATAAGGATACCATCTTCAACGTGTACAGAACTTGCCAGGGCCCCGCCTCTTGCTACTCCTGGAGCATGAGACCCACGCCACTGCCATGTATCTGTGTGCTGGGAGCACGCCTGGGGACTACTCATGTTCCTCTTCATTTTAGAGTCGGGAACACTGAGACTCAGAGAGAAGCGATCCTCTCAAGCTCACGTAGCTGAGGATCCACAGCTGCAGAACCTTGGGTATTCCTCTTTCCACAGAATCTTTTAGTCTTGATATGCTGTGTGCTTAGTCTTGATAAGACCTGCCTATAGCAGTGTTTCCTCACTAGCAGGCCACAATCCCCTCTGTGCCTGGACTCAGGTGCTCCAGGCAAGGACAAGACCATTGTCTCTGAAAGGCTGCCATTGGAATTAACATGTGGCCACCTGGTGGGAAGGGGTGGCAGGAACATTCCCCTCTCCCAGAACAGAGAACTCCTGAACCGTCACTGTTTAAGTTAAAGGAATGACTGTCTAACGGTGGAATTGCAGGCATCAGTTGGTATGTGAGACTGTTCTTTCTCCAGTGCCTTCAAGTGGCTTCCCAGTTGCTTGTGCTTCTGCACTGATGTTGGCACAGGTGCTGATGCTGGTGTAGTGTAGTCCATCCATTCAAACCTCACGCCTGTCAGGGCCACATCTGCACAGGTCTGGAAACCAGATTGGGCTTGGTCGTATCTTAGAAGACAGAAAACAGGACACAGAGTAGACGTGCCACAGAGGTCTGGGTATACTGCTGGAGGGGGGGTTGGGGGGCTTGACCTGTAAGGGGCAGCCTGGGGCTTTTGGGGAATGGCAGAGGGCTCCGATAAACCTGTTGACTGTGATTTCCTTGCCGCTTCTCAGTAAAACCACTCACAGGAAACCAGACAGATTCTCACTCCCCCAGAGGCGCCCTTATCACCCAGAGCAACACCAGAGCCACTGAGAGCAGGTACCTGGAACCGCGGTCCCAGGTCACATTCTTTTCATAAGTGGAATAACACAATGCCCCTTTAAACTTCCTTATTAATTGACTCTGCTGCCAAAAAAGCAGTCCATCACCCTCTCCGCCTCCACCCCCGCTCCTTGTTTTTGGCTCTGATGAGGCTGGGCTCTCAGAGGGCTGACATGATGATAAAGGGCAAAGCCCCAGACCCCGTGCAAGATCGCACGTGGGGGCTGCGGCCAGAGCTGCCTTGTCTCCAGAACTCTGCTGTTTAGAGAAGCTTCAAGCGTACTTACGGGCTTCCTCGTTCCTGGTACAACTTGGGGAGTGATGTCAAATGGTGTTGTAAGGAGCCTGGAATTCCCCTGGCCGCTTTCCCCCAGCCTCCCTCTCTGGACAGGTGATTTGTTTTCATGGATAGAAAGCCATGGGTACCCCATAAAGGGGGAACGTGGCCCCCATATTCCACACCCAGGCATTGGGGAAGTCTTAGGGGGAAAACCCAGAGTGTCTATGTGAGTTAGGGGATGAAGACGATAAATTGAAATACACCTGCGTGGCCGACACTGGGTCTTGGCATTGGGTGGGCAGGGTGGGCGGGGTGGGCGGGCCCCTCTTGATGAACATCAGGGTCTGGGTCAGCATCGGCATTTGCAGGAAGCAGCTCCAGCTCTAGGTTACCTCTCTGGCTCTGAAGGTGCAGGACATTGGATGTATAGATTCTGTGGGCGTGGGAGATGAGGGGAGGATGGTGATAATAGAGCCTGGGTGCTGGCTAGGAAAGCTGGCTCTGCCTGCTTGGGATCCTCTTTGACCCTCTCCTTCTGGGATCCAGTGATGGTCCTTCCCCTCGTCCCTGCAGTTAAGGGTGTAATAGACGTCTTGTTGGTGGCCCTGGGGTATAGCCATATCTCTGCTGGTTCCTCTCTAACCTGCCCACACCTTTGTAAATAGATTCTTTATTTAAAAAACTTTCCCACAGTTATCCCAGTTAGACTGTGCCCTTTGTTTCTTGCTGGGATGCTGACTAATACAAATAGCAGGATGAATAGACAGAAAATAACCGGTGGAGCCAAATTGTACCTGAGGTGGAAGAGTGGGTGTTCCAGGAGTGTGGTGGAGGGGTGAGAGGGGCTGGCAGGGAGGACTTCTCAAAAGTCATGGAATCTGGGACCTTGAAGGGTGGTGGGAACTGAGGACTCTGTAAGGCTCCTGGCACAGTGAGCAGCTGATTGGACAGAATAAAACTGGAAAATGATGCTGGTATTCAGCACTGGCTGCTAGCCATCCATGCCAGTGGGTGACTTGGATCATGAGGATGAAGGCTCATCTGTGCTGGGATGTTGCCCTCCAAGGAGCCCCTGTCATCTTTGCAACCTTCCCATGACCCTTCTCACTTGTCTGGAAGCAGAGGTAGGAGTGTATACATGTTAGCTGCCAAGTAGATTCTAGGTCAAGCTTCCTTGTACACCTAGTGCTTAAAGCTATGCTTTGCCTAGAGTTCAGTTTAAATAAATATTTATCAACTGGCTAAACGAGTGTATGAATGAAAGAACTGGGTTCTGTCAGTGTTTGAATATCTGAGGTGCTCAATACTGAGAGGAGCTGGGGGTTGTAGAGGCGGGACCTGCCTCATTAAGGACCCCCCAGGCTGGTGGAACAGGCCACTGGAAAGGGACCAAGACTGAGTCTGCTGAAAGGCCAGGGCAAGGTGATAAGAGTCCAGAGGAAAGAGGGACCCCTCAGAATGGAGCTGGGAGGGGCAGAGAGAGCACCTTAGAGGAGAAGGCATTTGAATGGAGTCTAGATTATGCCTAGTGGAAGAGGGATGGTGGAGGATTCTAGGCAGAGGAACAGCATGAAAAACATGCCTGAAAAGTGCATGACATGTTTAGGGAAGGATGAGTAGGTCCTTAGGGGAGCTTCCCAGGTGATGCTAGTGGTCAAGAACCTGCCTGCCAGTGCAGGAGACTTAGAGATGCAGGTTCGATCCCTGGGTCAGGAAGATCCCCTGGAGGAGAGCAGGTCACCCACTCTAGTAGTCTTGCCTGAAGAATCCTATGGACAGAGGAGACTGGTGGCCTACAGTCCATTGGGTCACAAAGAGTTGGACACGACTGAATGACTTAGCATGCACACAGGGTGCTTAGGAGAATGGTGAGAATGGACCCCGAAGGGTGGCTGAGGTCAGATTGGAAAGGGCTTGAAGACCATGGGGAACCAGGAACAATTTTGAAGCAAAGAAATAACACGATCAGACCTGTGTTTTGGAAAAACACCTCTGGTGGTAAGTGTTGGGGGGATTTGGGGGTTTAGGGGCCATGTGAGATAATACTTTAGTAACCCAGGTGACAGATGATGGAAACCCGAGAGAGGGTCTCAGCGGTGGGGATGGTGAGGAAAGGACAGAGGTGAGAGACACACTGGAAGTAAAACTGATAGCATCTTGCCGGAGGTGACGAGGGGTAAAGTCCACGACGATGGGTGTCTGGCTGCCAAGTGATGCGGCTTTTCAGGGTGTTGGGAAACCAGGAGGAGGAGCCAGTTTTGGGAAGGAAATAATTCTTTTCTTTTCTTTTGGCTTATGAGACCCTTGTTCCCTGACCCAGGTAGAATCCATGCACGCTGCAGTGGAAGCACTGAGTCCTAACCACTGGACCATCAGGGAGTCCCTGGGAAATAATTACTTTCATGTCAGTTAAGCTTGAGGCATCTGCAGGACATGCCCTGACCACAAGGAGCTAAATGAGGACTCAGTTCAGTTCAGTCATGTCCAACTCTGTGAACCCATGGACTGCAGCACGCCAGGCTTCCCTGTCCACCACCATCTCTCCTAGCTTGCTCAAACTCATGTCTATTGAGTCAGTGATGCCATCCAACCATTTCATCCTCTGTCGTCCCCTTCTCCTCCTGCCTTCAATCTTTGCCAGCATCAGGGTCTTTTCCAGTGAGTCAGGTCTTCGCATGGGTGAGGGTTAGAGGTGTGTCTGGATTCCCTCAGCAGAGGTGTCAGGTTTATACTCCAGGGAGTGTAGGGTGAGAGGACTGGTGGGCTGAAGAGGGAGACTTCCATACCGAAACTTTTTTTTTTTAATTTATTTATTTGGCTACAACAGATCTTACTTGAGGCAGGCTGGGTCTATTTTCAGTTGTGCCACATGAACTCTTTGTTGTGGTATGGGGGTTCTAGTTCCCTGACCAGAGATCGAACCTGGGCCCCTTGCATTGGTAGCACGGAGTCTTAGCCACTAGACCACCAGGGAAGTCTCCATACCCAATCTCTTAAGGGTGGCCATTGTAGGAACCAGAGAATGGGGTTGGCAGGAGGGCCCAGATGGAGTCCCTCAGGCTCAGAGAAGAGCAAAGGATTGGCCCAGTCTGAGCACACAAGGATCTTGTCAGCATTGCCTGAGCAGAAGCATTGCTTCTTTCCATGGAATTCTGACCTTTTGAGCAGGTGGAAAAGAGTTGTTATGTCAGACCTAGGGGCTGATAAGATGGCACTAGTGGTAAAGAACCCGCCTGCCAGTGCAGGAGACCTAAGAGACACGGGTTCAATTCCTGAGCTGGGATGATCCCCTGGAGGGCATGGCAACCCACTCCAGTATTCCTGCTTGGAGAATCCCATGGACAGAGGAGCCTGGTGGGCTACAGTCCATGTGGTCACAAAGAGTTGGACCCGATGGAGCAACTTAGAACACACATGCATGCAGGAGCTGATAAAGTGGTTTCAGAAGGCCTATGGACTTTCCTGGTAGTCCAGTGGTTAAGACTCTGCACTTCAAGTGTTTCACTTCTGGGGATGTGGATTCGATTCCTGGTTGGGGAACTAAGATCCCACATGCCTCGAGACATGGCCAAAAGCATTTAGAAAGTCCTAGATGAGTCTTAGAAGGCAGCAGGTGTGATAATCGTGAGTCTTCAAATCCTGGGAGTCCAGGATCCTGCCAACGGCAGGGCGGGCACAGGGGACCCTGGGATGATACCTTGGGGGGCGGGAGTGGAGCACGTGGGCACTCTCTGTGGTTCTGTCGGTGATCAGGGACTTCAGAACCTTCATCTCTGCACATCATCTGGCTCTTGTGAGGACAGCTCCCAACTCTCCTGAGCATCTTAGTAAACTCAATCTGACGATGCTAAAACTCTTCATTTCGGTGAAAGAGTACCTTGTAACTCAGGAAAATCAGTGCCTGTATCCCTCCTTAAATCATAATTGGTAAGAGGCGAGCAATCTGGAGAATTCATTCAATACTCCATATTATAGATGGAGGAAGCCAAGGCTGGCAGCAGACAGAATGAAGACCCTGCAGTGCTGGCTCAGAGCAGTTCTCAGCTGCTCTGGGTGAGGGGGGCTGTGTCCAAGCCCCTCTTTTCCCCAAAGGTGGCCCAATGTAAATGACAGTTTGCCCCCACTGGGGAGGTGTGCAGAAGAGCCAGGCATTGTGAGCACATTACTCTGAGAAGTCCTGGTCTGAGCCCTGAGCTCTGCTGGTCGATGGAGCAGAGGCTAGATGCACCCCAAGGAAAAGTTAACTTCACAAAGAAAACACCCCTGAGTTATCTCTAAAGCAAAAATCAGACTGCCTCACCCACTGCTTGCAACCCTCCAACTGCTTCCTCTGGCCCTTGGGAAACCCAAGCTATGCAGGACAGGACATCCAACCAGGGCCCCAGTGATCCAGCCCTGCCCTTTCTGCCCCATCTGTGAATCCCGTGTCCTCTTTGCCTCTGGCCATCTCTTTCTTGGTTTTGCAGTTTGTTCTGGCTCAAGGTCTTTGTATGGACTGTATCTTGTGGTTGGAATAGCCTCCCCAAGTCAATCGTTAGGACCCATTAAGATGTCTGCTCCCCTGGGAGTCCTTCCCCTCCAAGTCTAGCTCAGGCCATCTGTTCTTTCCTCTTAGCCCCAGTTATTTGCCTTCATGGTTCATGGTTATTTCCTTAACAGTTCTTACCACTGTCTGTAATTTTCTTGGACATTTCTTTGTTTACATGTCTACCATCTGGCTTCCCTTCCTAGACTGTAAATGCCAGGAGGACAGGGACTGTCGTATTCACCATGCCCTTGTGCCCAGTACAGAGCCTGGAGCATGGGCGCTCGGTTAGTGCATATGCCCGACTCTGTGCGGTGAGTAGGGGTGTCACCTAGGACAGGAGCGCTCGTGGTCACCAAGGGCACAAGCAAGAGAGTGTGGCCGACTCTACAGAGGCCCTTGGCTTTGGGAGGTTGGGTGGTTAAAAGCATGAACTCTGGCCCCAGGTGGACCTGAGCTCAGATCTCTGTCCCTGGGGAAAGACTCTAGATACTTCATTTTTCTCCTTTTTAAACTTTTAATTGTGGTAGAATACACATGACATCAAATTTGCTGTTTTAACTACTATATGGCTTCTCTGGTGGCTCAGATGGTAAAGAATCTGCCTGTAATGCAGGAGATGTGGGTTCGATTCCTGGGTTGGGAAGACCCCCTGGAGAAAGGAGTGGTACCCCACTCCAGGGTTCTTGCTTGGAGAATCCTATGGACAGACGAGCCTGGCGGGCTACAGTTCATGGCGTGGCAAAGAGTTGGACATGACTGAGCAACTAACACTCGCTGCTTTAAGTGTACAGTTCAGTAGTGTAAAGCACATTCACACTGTTGAGCAGCCTGTCTCCAGAACTTTCTCATCCTGTAAAACTGAGACTCTGGACCCACTGAACATTCTTTCCTCTCCCCGCCCCTGGCAGCCACCCTCTGCTTTCTGTTTCCGAGAATGTGACTACTTCAGATACGTCATATAAATGGAATCATAACATATTTATCTTTTTAAAAATTGAAGAGTTGATTTACAATATTCTTTTAGTTTCAGATACATAGCATAGCGATTCAGTCTTTTTACAGATTATACTCTATTAAAGGTTATTACAAGAGAGTGGCTGTTATTTTCTGCTACACAATACATCCTTATTGCTATCTATTTTGTACCTGGTAGTTTGTGTCTTTTAATTCCACGTCCTTAATTTGTCCCTCCCTTTTCCTTCTCCTCTTTGGTAACCACAGTTTTGTTTCTGTGAGTCTGTTTGTTTTGCATATATATTGATTATTTTTTAGATTCCACATATAAGTGACATCTCAGAGTATATTTGTCTTTGTCTGACTAATTTCACTAAGCATAATATCGTCTAAGGGCTTTCGAAGTGGCCCTAGTGGTAAAGGATCTGCCTGCCAATGCGAGAGATGCAAGAGCCGTGGGTTTGATCCCTGGGTTGAGAAGATCTCCTGAAAGAGGAAATGGCAACCCACTCCAGTATTCTTGCCGGGATAATCCTATGGACAGAGGATGGACCACAGCCCATGGGGTGGCAAAGAGTCAGACACGACTGAGCATGAGCATGCAGTATTCTCTAGGTCCATCCATGTTGCTGCAAATGGCAATAGTTTGTTCTTTTTTTATGAGTAATATTCCTGTGTGTGTGTGTGTGTGTGTGTGTGTGTTGTTTTTTGACTGTGCCGTGTAGCTTCTGAGATCTTAGTTCCCTGACCAGGGATTGAATCCAGGCCTTTGACAGTGGAAGTGTGGAATCCTAACCACTAGACTGTCAAGGAATTCCTGTATATATAAATATATATCTCACACCTTCTTTATCCGTTCATCTGTTGATGGACATTTAGGTTGCTTCCATGTCTTGACTATTGTAAATGGTGCTATGAACATTGGGTTGCATGTTTCTTTTCAAATTAGTGTTTTTTCCTGGATTTATACCCGGGAGTGGAATTGCTGGATCATATGGTAGTTCAGTTTTTAGTTGTCTGAGAAACTTCCCTACTGTTTTCATTAGTGGCTGTGTCAAACTTACATTCTCATCAACAGTACACAAG
This sequence comes from Giraffa tippelskirchi, assembly GCF_054371585.1. Taxonomy (NCBI): domain Eukaryota; kingdom Metazoa; phylum Chordata; class Mammalia; order Artiodactyla; family Giraffidae; genus Giraffa; species Giraffa tippelskirchi. The sequence goes on from NC_137284.1 coordinate 139,284,138, forward strand.
GGTTCCTTTTCTCCACATCCCCTCCAAAATTTGTTATTTGTAGGTTTTTTGATGACAGCCATTCTGACTGTTGGGAGGTAAAATATTGTTGTTTTGATTTGCCTTTCTCTAATTAGTAGGCATATTGGGCATCTTTCCATGTGCCTGTTGACCATCCATACGTCTTTGGAAACATTTCTGCTTAGGTCTTCCGCCCATGTTTTGATTGGGTTATCTGTTTGTTTTTTTTTGATATTGAGTTGTATGAGCTGTTTATAGAGTTTTGGATGTTAACCCCATGGTGGTCATATCACCTGCAAATATTTTCTCCCATTCTGTAGGTTGTTTTTTTGTTTTTTTGGTCAATGATTTCCTTTGCCATGCATAAGGTTTTTAAATTTAATTAGGTCCTATTTGTTTATTTTTGCTTTTATTTGTTTTGCCTTAAGGGACAGATCAAAAAAATATTTCTGCAATTTATGTCAAAGAATGTTTTGCCTATGTTCTCTCCTAGGAGTTTTATGGCTTCAGGTCTTATGTTTAGGTCTTTAATCCACTTTGAGTTAATTTTTGTATATAGTGTGAGGAAATGTTCTAATCTCATTGTTTTACATGTAGCTGTCCAGTTTCCTCAGCACCACTTGTTGAAGAGATTGTCTTTTCCACTTGTATATCCTTTCACAAAGAGTCGGACATGACTGAGCTACTGAACTGAACTGAACTGATTCTTTCCTCCTTTGTCATGGATTAATTGCCCAACAGTGTTTATCTTTTTTGTGACTATTGTAGCAGTTGTCAGGATTTTCTTCTTTTTGATGGCTGAATAATATTCTATTGTATGTGTACACCATTATTTATCCATTCGTCTGTTGATGGACATTTGGGTTGCTTCAACCTCTTGACTCTTGTTAATGCCACTATGAACATGGCTATCCAAATATCTCTTCAAGACTCTGCTTTCCATTCTTTTGGGTATATGCCCAGTAGTGGGATTGCTGGATCTATGGTAATTCCATTTTCAGCTGTTTGAGGAACCACAATATTGTTTTCTTTAGTGGCTGTACCATTTCATGTTCCCACCAATGGCGCCTAAGTGTTCCAATTTCTCTGTATTCTTACCAACACTTATTTTCTGTTGTGTTTTGATAGTAGCCATCCTAAGGGTGTGAAGTGGTATGTTGTGGTTTTGATGAGTATTTCCCCAATGATTAGTGATGTTGAGACATTTTCCTCATTTTTAGATGTGTAACACCTGCCTTACTGGGTGGCTAGGAGGATTAAAGGTGAAAATGTATGCAAAATCCTTGGTATAAGTGCTCAGTGTAAAGGCCATCAATTATTATTTTAATTTTTTAAAAAGAATTTTTTGATGGGGACCATTTTAAAAGTCTTTCTTGAATTTGTTACAATATTGCTTCAGTTTTACATTTTGGTTTTTTGGCCACAAGGCATGTGGGATCTCCGCCCCCTGACCCGGATTCAAACCCATACCCCCTGCACTGAAAGGTGAAGTCTTAAGCACTGGACAGCCAGGGAAGTCCCTATTCTTTCTAATTTATCCTAGAGAATGGACCCAAAGCACAGGTCCTGAGGAAGCCTGTGTGAAGCACTATATGTGCTGCTTGTCTGCCTGCTGGATTCTGGGTCCCCCTGGTCCCCTTTCTGTTGAGCACTGTCGTTGCAGGTGGTGAGGAAAGAGCCTGCAAAGGAGGCAAGCACCTTGGTGGTGGGGGGAGCAGAGAGACAGGTCCAGGGGTCTCAGGGGGTCTCCTCATTGCTCCTGTACTACATGTCTAGCCTAGGTACCAGCACTAGGTCCCACCTGTCCTCTGCCTCAGTTTTTCCCTTTGTCACAAAAGAGGCCACCCTGAGTAGAGGCCAGATTCCCAGCTATGACTGGAAATAGCTCTGAATTCTGTCCCAAAAGCCTGAGTCCCATGCCTGGGACCTGCAGGGTCTGGTGTGGCAGGGCCTCTGGCTCTGTTCCTTCTCACAGGTTTTCTGCGTGCTCGGGGGACAGGCTCTGATTGCCAGAACCCACAACTACCACTAAAAGCCCCTTTGAAGTGAGGCAGCCAGTTTTAAGTGCAATCAGCTCAGAGATAACCCTTGACTCCCTGCCCCCAACCAGGAATGTCTCCTCCCCCAAGCTGAGCCCACCCTTGGGAGGATTCCAGCCCAAGAATCCTCCCTTTCTGTTTGTAGTGCTGTTTTGTTTTGTGTTTACCTTCTGTGAAAATGAGAGATGGAGGAAGATAGATATGTTCCTGGTAGGAAAATGGAGCAGGATCCCAGGGTGGTTAGGAGAGGCTGGAGAAGGGAAGAAAAGAGGGCGGATTGTAAAACCTCAGAGCTAGAGCAGAAAAGACACAGGCCAGGAGGCAATGTGTGGGTCATTTTTCTCCTAAGACCAGGGGTTGGGGGGTGGAGGGGTTGGGGGGTGGGGGAATCTGAGGCTAGAAAGGCAGGAAGAAAAGGTTAGGAAACCGGCAGGCCTTTGGGAAAGGTAGAGAGTTAGGAAGCAGGTTTTAGAGAGCCTGGAAGCCACCCTCTCACCTTGACACTTTCTACTGCTCAGTGGTTGGAAGATGCTCTTCCTGAGCTGAACCTTACCTGGTCAGAGAAGCCAAGTTGGTGAAGTCACCGTGTTGAAGCCCTGGATGGCCATGGCGGCTGGTTGCCCAGGTTCAAGGTGGGGAATGGGAGACCGTGGTGCTGGGACCTCAGAGGCAGACTTGATTTCCAATCCCTCCTCTGTGCCCCCTTGACTGTATGACTGTCAACCTCTCAGAGCCTTTGTCTCCATTTCTGTGAGATAGAGCATCGGCACCCACCTGTTAGAGTGTTAGGAGGTCTAACTAAGACCAGCTGAGTCAAGTGTCTGTCATCTATCATGAGTTCACGAAACATTTCCTTCTTAAGTGGTAGAGCCAAGGCTCTTGGTGATGGGGCTTGGCTTCCATCTCCAGCCCCTGGCTACCCTGACAGGCTCACCTCTGCAAGCTTATGCCAAGGCTGTTTGCCCAAGGGCTCAGAAATGTCTTCACTGCTTGTCTTCTGGGTGGGTCCACTCTGCTCCCACCTGGCCAGGGCACTGGCTCTGCCAAAGCCAGGTCATAATGCCCACTTTTGAGGGCTGTAGCTTCTTGGAGACAGAAACAGTGCAGTCATTAGGGGGTGCCATCTAGCTGCCAACTGTCTGGGGCTCTCCAGGTAGCTGCTAGGGGGAACTCGGGCCCTGGAAGTGTGTTGAGGAGCCCTGGTCTTGCACCCCAGGCTTGCACAGAACAAGGAACCAGGAATCCAGACACTCATTAGATGAGGGTCTACCAGCACCGATCTGATGTCTGCAGTTTGGTGCCTGGGAAGGAGATACTTCAGCTGGCCTTCAACCCACATAACAGACTGTTAACGCATACATTCTCTCAAGCATCCCGTGAGCACACTCCCGTCCACCTCCTCCACAGTGCGCCTTGTGACTTCCCTTCCCCTTTGAGGCTGCCTTGGTGGTTGCTAGAAATTTGTTTTCTTTCTGCTGGGTGAGACTGTGGGGAGGGGGAGGGGTGCTCCTGGCTGCATCTTCTCAGATTTCCAACCTAGCGTTGGATCAACCCCTGTTTGACTTGGGTTCTTTTATTTTTATTTACTTATTTTTAATTGTGGCTTAAAGACCATGTAAAATTGACCATGTTAACCATTTAAATGTACACATCAGCAGTAGTCTACATTGCTGTGCCACAGGTCTCCAGAACTTCCTCCTCTTTTGGAACTGAAACTCCTTACCCCTTAAACATCAACTCCCTGTCACCCCCTTCTTCCAGCCCCTGACAACCACCATTCTGCTTTCCAGTCTCTGAGGTTGACTACTCTAAGTACCTCTTACGAGTGGACTCACACAGTAACTGTCTTTGTGACTGGCTTGTATCACTTAGCATAATGTCCTCAAACTTCACCCACGTTGCTGTGTATCCATGTCCACGATGCTGGCTGTCCATTTTAAGAGGCTGGATAATATTCCATCATACGAATATACTGCTGCTGCTGCTGCTAAGTCGCTTCAGTCGTGTCCAACTCCGTGTGACCCCATAGACGGCAGCCCACCAGGCTCCGCCGTCGCTGGGATTCTCCAGGCAAGAACACTGGAGTGGGTTGCCATTTCCTTCTCCAGTGCATGAAAGGGAAAAGTGAAAGTGAAGTCACTCAGTCGTGTCCGACTCTTAGCGACCCCATGGACTGTAGCCTACCAGGCTCCTCCGTCCATGGGATTTTCCAGGCAAGAGTACTGGAGTGGAGTGCCATTGCCTTCTCCGATGAATATACTACATTTGATTTATCCGTCCATCAGTCAATGGAGTGTTCAGCACACATTCTGATTCTGACCTAACTGGCCATTGTTGAGTGCCCACCCTATGCTGAGGGCTATCTTAACATCTGGGATACCCACCACTGAGAGAGACATTTTCACCCACGCCCGGGAATGTCCATTTCAAGTGGACACAAATAGGGTCTTTGTTCGTTGTCACTTTCCTGATCCCTAAGAACCCTGTTGTGTCACAGAGCAGCTTCTCACAGGATTCAGCCATGAACCTGTAGTGCTTTGATAAATGTTCCGAAAGATAAAAATAATAAAAAAAAAACAAAGCAAACAATGGATTCTGGAGCTAAAAGAGGCTTGGGAACTTCAGTTTCATCTCATTTGGTCATCGTACCAGCTGTGTGAGATCTACACCTCCCGTTTTTCAGACAGAGGTAGAAATAGCGCAGATCCTGGGAGCAGGATGGTTGGGAAGGCAAGAAAGTGGCTGTGGGGCTGGAAGGCGAGAGCTCGGCTGGTACTAGGGTGACACGAGAGAGGTGCCCAGGGGAGTGCCCCTACATTTATGCCCTGGTTACCTTGCTCGCCCCACTCTAGTCCCAGCCCTAGGATGAAGACCAAGACTTTGGGGCCTCTCCCAAGGCCAGGAGCAGCCGTCCACACCCAACGGTCTGAAAGCCACCCTGAAGGGGCTTAGCCTGCGAGGGGCTCGGGTTGGAAGTGGGGAGGCTGGGCTCCCCTAGAGGGGCAGAGCTGTGGGACCTGCACTGTCACCTCTCGTCCCATCCCATCCTCTGCCTGTCCCTGTCTAGCGTGTTCAGTGTTATTCGTGCTTCTGAGCATCCCTGTGAGGACCCACCTGGAGGTCTGCAGATGCAGACGAAGAAACCCGTGTCCAGGCAGTGCCTATGCAGGTGCCTCGTGCCTCCCTAAGGAGGCATGAGCCCTTCTGTTGAGTTTAAAACAGCTTGAAGGGAGGAATCGTGGGTGGAGGTCTTGGCCTCTGTGCTGTGTGGCCAGGGTGCGCCAGGACCCCTGGTCCCTGGGACCTCTGTGTTGAGGTATAAACACCTGGGACACATTTCAAGAGATGCACCCATTTTTAAAGTTTCAGGCAACTTTCTCAGTCTTCTCTACTTCCGTCCATGTCTACTTCCATCCTTGTCAGGCCCCAGAGAGGGCGGAGACTCTGGAGAAGCAGGCCCAGTGGAGGACCCCTCTCCGAATGAGTGGGGTCCTGGGGGGCAGAGACCCTCCATCTCCTCACGCCCCTCTTCCGCCACGTTGGTACACAGAGGGCAGGCCTCTGGGTGTCCAGAGAGGGGAGTGTTGAGTGGGAATGTGGGGTGTCACCTGTGGGGGTTGCAGAGGCCAAGGGACACTCCGGGAGTCTGAAGGGTTGGTCTCTGGTCCCATCCACTCTGAAAGGGGTACACCTTCTTGAGATTGTTTCCTGTTTCTAAAAATGGCAATAATAATACTTGCCTCATAGGATTGTTGAGACAGTCAAAGGAGAAAGCGGGTGAGAAAGCACTTGACAAAGCAGAAAATGTTCTGCTGGCGGGAGGTTTTATTTTACCTCTGACGATGTGGAGGGGAGGGAAATGCTGATATTTGGGGAGTGGATAGCGGAGGGAGGCACGAGACAGGAGTATTTGGGAAAAGATAATGACGAGAGGTTTGGAATTTGTAGATACTGAGCAGAAAAGGGGAGGCGGAGAGGGCAGAAGAGCTGGCAAAAGCAGACGTTAGCATCTAGCAAAACAGTGAGTGATGGTCTGTATGTGTTGTATAGGTGTTGTGTGGTGTGTCTGTGTGGTAAGTGGTGTGTTCAGTTCAGTTCAGTCGCTCAGTCATGTCCGACTCTTTGCGACCCCATGGACCTCAGCAAGCCAGGCTTCCCTGTTCATCACCAGCTCCCGGAGTTTCCTCAAACTCATGTCCATTGAGTCGGTGATGCCATCCAGCCATCTCATCCTCTGTCATCTCCTTCTCCTCCTGCCCTCAGTCTTTCCCAGCATCAGAGTCTTTTCCAATGAGTCAGTTCTTTGCATCAGGTGGCCAAAGTGTTGGAGTTTCAGCTTCAGCACCAGTCCTTCCAATGAACACCCAGGACTGATCTCCTTTAGGATGGATTGGTTGGATCGCCTTGCAGTTCAAGGGACTCTGAAGAGTCTTCTCCAGCACCACAGTTTAAAAGCATCAATTCTTTGGCACTCAGCTTTGTTTATAGTCCAATTCTCACATCCATACATGACCACTGGAAAAACCATAGCCTTGAGTAGACAGACGTTTGTTGGCAAAGTAATGTCTCTGCTTTTTAATATGCTGTCTAGGTTGGTCATAGCTTTTCTTCCAAAGAGCAAGCGTCTTTTAATTTCATGGCTGCAGTCACCATCTGCAGTGATTTTGGAGCCCCCCAAAATAAAGTCTCTCACTGTTTCCATTGTTTCCCCGTCTATTTGCCATGAAGTGATGGGACCGGATGCCATGATCTTAGTTTTCTGAATGCTGAACTTTAAGCCAACTTTAAGTGGTGTATGTACATATATTGTATAGGTGTTGTGTGTTGTGTGTGTGGTAAGTGGTGTGTGGAGTATGTATGTGTGGTGTATAGGTGTTGTGGTGTGTGTGTGTGTGTGTTGTGTGTGTGTTGTGTCCTTCAGCCTCTTCCCGACACTCTTTCCTCGGCCTCTGCCTCAGGCTGCCCTGTGGGTGGCCGCCCAGACACCACGGTCAGCTCAGCCGGCCTGGGCCTGCCACCTGGTGGCCGAACATGGCAGAGTGACTGGACACCTCTTCAGGGCTGTGGTTGGGACACGTCCTCTGTTCTAGCCTCCGCCCTCCTCCTCTACCCTTCCTCTTCCCCCACCTCTGCACCCAAGGCGGCCAAGTTTCTCCCCGGGTTCCCTAAACTTCTCAAGCATAAATGGGGGTGATAACCCGTCCATCCTAAAGGAAATCAACCCTGAATATTCATTGGAAGGACTAGTGCTGAGGCTGAAACTCCAACACTTTGGCCACTTGATGCAAAGAACTGACTCCTTGGAAAAGTCCCTGATGCTGGGAAAGGTTGAGGGCAGGAGGAGAAGGGGACGACAGAGGATGAGATGGCTGGATGGCATCACCGACTCGATGGACATGAGTTTGAGCAAGCTCTGGGTGTGAGCGAAGGACAGGGAAGCCTGGCGTGCTGCAGTCCATGGGGTCGCAGAGTCAGACATGCCTGAGTGACTGAACAACAACAACCACTCCAAAGCTGCCTGCTTCCTGGGGCCGTGTGAGGATGAGACAGGTGCTGGGGTGGGTGCCGTGACAGGACTTTGTGTATCAGTGTTACCCCAGCTTGCACCCCGGCCCTCCTGGTGGCCGTCTATGAAGCAGTCCCTCCAGGGCCCCAGCGGAATTCCCATCACTCTGGGCAGTGCCTGGGTGATGGGGGTGTAGGCATTTCCATACCATACTCAGCTGCTTTATTTTTCCTAACAAGGATTTTAAAAACAAGGGACTTTTTTGTGACTAACAAAATTACACAGTGCGGGTTCCCCACACAGTTAAACACCAGGACTAGCAGCTGGTGTGCTGTCCAGGTGTTGTTCTGGTTACAACTCCTGTTCCCTACAGAGCTGTCTGGCTCCCTGGGACACCACTGGGCTTGCTGTCCGCCCTGCTCTGGGAGTGATTCTTTCACTCGTGTGTGCATTTGGTTACTGATGCAACAAGTATTTATTAGGTGCTCAGACCACACATGGAACCGTGCTAGACACAGCGGACAACAAGATGCACAAATACACATCTGCCCCCGAGGGTCTCGAAGGGCAAGCCAAGAGGCCACTTCAGGATAAGTGCTCTGACTAGGCTGTGTCCTCGCTGCGGTCCCGAGAGGGTTCTGGTATGGAACGGGGGGGTGGGTGACGTTAAAGATTTGGTAGATTAGTGATGCAGAGCAGGACCTGACTTGGGGAGGCTCAGCATGCCCACGGTACGTGCCAGCTGCTGTGACACCAGGACACAGACACCACCACACAGACGGTGGGGCCCCCACCCCCAGCAGCTCCACCCTGCGGCACAAAGAAGATGGGCAACACGCTTGTGTCAAATAAATGAGGATTTGATGTTAGTCGAGCAGTCATGTCTGACTCTTTTGTAATCCCATGGACTGTAGCCCGCCAGGTTCCTCTGTCCATGGGATTTCCCAGGCAAGAATACTGGAGTGGGGTGCCAACTTCTTCTCCAGGGAATCGTCCCGACCCAGGGAATCTAACCCGGGTCTTCTGCATTGCAGGCAGATTCTTTACTGTCTGAGCCACCAGGGAGTCAAATAAATGAGGATTTCATGACCTCGTTTGTCATGATGCATTGTAAAACATCCTTCTGCCGCCTGCTCCTGCCTGGAATCTGTCATGGAGGTCTAGGTCTGTGTTGCGTGTTCTCTGGACTGATGGTCAGAGCTCTGTGCACTGGTTGGCCTGCCTTGACTGACTCACAGAAAAAGCTTTTTGTTCAGCTTCTGGGCCAAACATCACCAGAAAGACCCACTTTAGAAAAGAAGGCAATCTGCATCTACAGCAGCATTTTCAAAAATATGTTCTAGAAATATGAATTCAAAATAATTAATGAGGGAATTCCTTCGCACTCCAGTGGTTAGGACTCTGTGCTTTCACTGCTGAGTATGTGGGTTCAATCCCTGGTTGGGGAGTTAAGAGCCCACAGACTGTGTAACACGGCCAAAGGAAAAAAAAAAATTAAAGGAAAGAGACTTCGCTGGTGGTCCAGTGGCTAAGACTCTGTGCTTGCAATGCAGCCAGATTTGATCGCTGGTCAAGGAACTAGATCCCAAATGCCACAACGGAGATTGAAGATCCTGAGTGCTGCAGCCAAGACCTGGTGCAGCCAAATAAATACATATTTTTTAAAAAGAAAAAACTTATAAATATTAATGTGTAAACGTGAGTTTCAAATGCAGAGGGAGAAAGAGGAGACATTTGTGGTCAACTTAAGTTAACATGTATGGGTGTAAAAATAAAATAGGTGTGTTTCTAAGTAGCTACTGAGGGATTTTGATAAGATGACTCTCCAGGAGGTGGAATGGTTCTGCCTTCAGCCTTCCACAGACGTGTTTGACATTGAGCTCTTTTTATGAACCAGTTCTTCTTTTCACACTGGAGTTTTGGGGAGGATTAGTTTGGGAGAACCTTCTTTATAGATTTCCCCTTCTTCTCCACCTGGGCCTCCCTGGTGGCTCAGAAGATAAAGAATCTGCCTGCAATACAGGAGACCTGGGTTCAATCCCTGGGTTGGGAAGATCCCCTGGAGAAGGAAATGGCAACCCACTCCAGTATTCTTGCCTGGGAAATCCCATGGACAAAGGTGGGCTACAATCTGTGAGATCAAGAAGAGTTGGACATGACTGAGGGACTAACACTTCACTTCACTTCTCTACCTACATCTAACACTAAGGAATGGAATCAGTCAGACTTCAGACCCTGCTGGCTTTCTTAACAGGAGTGAGACCACCCCCAAGGGGATGCAGTGGTTCTTGAAGAGGAAAACAGCCTTTCTCTGTTTGTGTATTATGTAGCTACATAGTACATACACAGATACGCAGTATATCTATGCTATTAAAATTTCATGGGGGAGGGAGTGATTAGAGGGAAAAAAAAATGACCAAAAAGTTTCCTTAGAAGGGCAATAATGAAAAAAGGTTTGGGAAATGCTGACATGCAGACTATTAACCAGTCCATCTGGGATCAGGTGACAGCTCTGCTGCTGTGTGGCCTGGGGTAAGTTGTTTACCTCTCTGAGCCTCAGGTTCCTGATCCAGAAATAGAGGCTCTTGTCAGCTCATGATACTTCTGTGAACTCGAAGAAAATAAATACAGTGCCTAACACACAGGAAGTGCTTGACAGGCTAAAGGCAGCCCTTCGGCCTGAAACTTTGCTATCCAGCGTGGGTAATTGTAGTGCGGTTACTTGATAGACTCTCCTGTTGGGTTTCTCAGCCTTTAGGGGACGCAGAGGATGAGATGGTTGGATGGCATCACCGACTCAATGGACATGAGTTTGAGTAAACTCCGGGAGTTGGTGATGGACGGGGAGGCCTGGCGTGCTGCAGTCCATGGGGTTGCAAAGAGTCGGACACAACTGAGCGACTGAACTGAACTGAACTGAGGCTGTAAACTGATGCATAAAGATACAGGAAGCTTAGAACAGCCAGGCCTAAGGAAAAGGAAACGGGGAAATGCTATTTTAAAGCTTGTAAGATAAACAAAAAGCAGTGTAGCCTGGGGGCACCCCACCAAGTCAGAGTGGGCGATGGGGGTGGCGACAGCACCACCTAGGCACTCTGCTGCCCCCCTGGATGGCAGGGCCCTAGCCCCTGGGATCAGACCCTTCATCTTGTAGGCCCACCCTGCTAGGTTCCAGGGGCTGGGATAGACACCCGGGTGGGTAGGGCAGGCCCAGGCAGGAACTGTCTGCTGCGCCTAAAAATAGTATGGGAGAGAACAGGAAACAGAAACTTCAGGCCAACCAGGAAATGCTTTTTGAATTATCAGGAAATCAGGACTGGAGCCCTGGGGCAGCCACACCCTGCACAGTACTGCAGTTCCCAAAGGAGAGGGATGGAGGAAGCTGGAGCTGGGGTGGGGAGGGGGCGCCTAACTGGGAAAGCGTTAGGCTCAGTGCCCTGTTGGTCTTTAGTTGCATGTGGATGCAAGTCTTTTTCAGGTGACCAGCAGTCCCAGTGCTCCCAGGACTGAAGGGGACATGGAACTTGGAGTTTTTAGGCCGGGGAGTCCCATGCAAACTCATGAGTTGGTCACCTTCTTAACACAGGATTCTTCTATCTCTCGAAGCTTTAGTGCCAGGAGTGCCAAATGCCTGCACAGAACATCCCTAGGGGAGTTCTTACAAATCCCCAGGTCAAGGCCTCACTCAGACCATTTTACTTAGACTCTGGGGTGGGGAGCAGACATCTTGGATTTTAAAGCTCTTTGGGCAGGTGATTTCTCTGTGCTGCCCAAGCTGAGAATGGAGGCTTTCCCATGGGTTAAACATCACCTGGGGTCTGTTTTCCGGTCTCACCCCCAGAAATTCTCAGTGTACCGTCTGCAGTGGAGGCTTTGAATGCTTCATTTAAAACTAATCAGCAGTCTGGATCAGGAACATATATTCTCCCAAGGTCAACTTTCTATAAGTCTGCAGCCTAAAGATGGTACTCTGTTTGGACAGAGAGTCCAGCTGCATGAAAACTCACTCCAGGACTTTCCTGGTGGCACAGTGGATAGAAATCCGCCTGCTAATGCAGGGGACACGGGTTTGATCCCTGATCTGGGAAGATTCCATATGCTGAGGAGCAACTAAGCTCGTGTGGCACAACTACTGAGCCTGAGCTCTAGAGCCCAGGAACCACAACTACTGAGCCTGCATGCTGCAAATTCTGAAGCCCATGCGCCCAGAGCCTGTGTTCCACAGAGAAGCCACCGCAATGAGAAGCCCACGCACCGCAATGATGAGCAGCCCCGACTTGCTGCAACTAGAGAAAACCCCCTGTGTGCAGCAATAAAGACCCAGGGCAGCCCCTCACCTCCCCCTGCCCCCACAAAAAACTCATTCTCATACATCTGGGGAAAAACTGGAAGATTTATTTGTGAGAGGTTCCTTTGCTGTGCAATTTCATACAACTGCATGGAACAAAAAAGATCATTCCAGCCAAGGGACCTAGAACTTAGAATCAACTGTTATCGAAGTCCAATAGGTTTGGTAGATTTTACTGCACTGAAAGTGCTATCCCAAGCCGTGTGAACTGAGGAAAGAGGGTATGAAAAACTGTACCAGTTAGGTTCTTACTAAATTTTATTTGGCTTGTTGCAAAACTGAAATATATTTGGAAAAAAAAAAAAGTCATGTTTTGCTCATGCAAGATTCCTCTGGGCACGATTTGAGAAAAAACTGGCCTGGCCTCTTATTCCTTTGTGAATCTGCTAGCTTTGAACAGGAAAGCATGTTCTGATCAATCCAATCAAAATGTTTATTCAACACCTCCTCCCAGAATGACAGAAGGGGTTACAAAGATGACTTAATCAAGGTCCCTCTTCTAAACGCAATTAACTTCTAATGAGCAAGACAGCCACACTTTAGGACAACTGGCGACAAAAGTCATTGCTGGGGAAGAAACCTAAGATTGAACTGATAAAAAGTGCCCTGGAGTGAGCGTCAGCTGTTTTCACATCCCTGCTATGAATGAGCAGTGTGTGAGAGCCAAAACAATTTTTCTTTTGGAGTCCTCATCTATAAATTGTAAGATTTATGACCTGACTCCTCAGGCCCTCACCTCATCTGAATCGATGATTCTGAACCTGATCAGCATGTCTGGTTGGATAGCAGAGTATGTAGCATTCCCCCATGCTATGGACAAGCTCCTTCTCTCCTGTGGCTAAAAAGAGAACACATTTGCTTTGGGATTGAAGCAGGAGGAAGATGAGCCCCCACTGGGTGAGCAATTGGAGGTCATTCCCTGTGGACAGAAACTCCAAAATATCATGTCCAAATTCCAAATTTCATGTCCTAATAGCAGGACAGTCAAGAGAGGAGGCTGGGCGCTGCCCAGATAAGAGACAATAGACCTCAAACTGGGCTTCCCTGGTGGCTCAGTGGTAAAGAATCTGCCTGCTAATGCAGGAGACAGGTCTGATCGCTGAATTGGGAAGATCCCCTGGAGAAGGAAACGGCAGCCCACTCCAGGATTCTTGCCTGGGAAATCCCATGGACAGAGGAGGCTGGTGGGCTACAGTCCATGGGTTTGCAAAGAGTCAGACGTGACTTAGCGACTGAACAACAACAGGACCACATACTTCTCATTCTCAAAGTCAAGGAGACCTTCCTGACTAGAAAACTTCTTGGAGTTCCAAAGGAGAGTGATGCTAAGCTACCCATAGGCCTCTTTCTTGGAATACATCTTGGCTGAGAGATGTGTGAGCGCATAGGGGAGGATCCTTAGATATATCAAATATGGACTCAGAACTAGGTAAGTTAAAATGATTGGTCAAAGGAAACTCCCCATATAAGTAATTATAAGAGATGCCCCATATAAGTAATTCAACTACCACAAGGGTGCAACTCTCCCTCTGAGTCCACCCAGGTGTCTATCCATACCTGCTGTGCTCTTTTTTTCCTTCTAATAAACACTTTACTTGTCTTACTACTTTCCTTCTTTGTGGGAGTTCTTTTCCGCAAAGCTGAAGGGCCAGGGCCTTGTCAGTGACCACCGGTCTAGTGCCTAGGATTCAGCTGCCACTGCTGTGATCCGACCTCAGTCTCGGACCAGGAACTTAAATCCTGCTTCAAGCCACTGCAGGCCAAGGCCACCCAAGATCAGGATAAGAGAGTGAAAGTCGTAAGGTCCATACAGAAGGGGAAGATCTTGAGGCGCTTGAGTTGACTACAGCGTTTGTTGCAGGCAGGACAGGGAGGTAATAAAGCCTTTCAGAGCTGTACTGGGTTGCTCAAGCTGTTGTCACAAAGCATCATGAACTGGGTGGATTAAACAACAGAAGTTTATCTGGAGGCTCGATGCCTGAGGTCAAGGTGTGTGGGGCCATCTACCCTCTGAAGGCACTAGAGAAGAATCTGTTCCAGGCCTTTCTCCAAGCTTGGTTGTGGCAGCCTAGCTCAGTCTTCACATGGAGTTCTCCCTACATTCAGATGTTCTTTTTTTATAAAGATGACAATCATGTTGGATTAGGGGCCCTGCCTACTCTAGTAGGGGTTTCCTACATGGCTCAGTGGTAAAAGAACCTACCTGTCAGGGCAGGAGTTGCAGGAGACCTGGGTTTGATCCCTGGGTTGGGAAGATCCGCTGGTAGAGGGCATGGCAACTCACTCCAGCATTCTTGCCTGAAAAATCCCACGGAGAGAGGAGCCTGGCAGGCTCCAGTCCACGAGGTCGCAGAGTTGGACACCACTGAGAGACTTGAGTACGAGTGTGAGCACTGCTCTAGTAATGACTCAACTAATTACATCTGCAAGAACCTCTTTTCCAAAGAAGGTCACATGTTGAAGTGCTGGGAGTTAGGACTTCACCGTGTGGGTTTTGAGGGGTGCCCAGTTCAGTCCATTGCAGAGGGATGCACTAACAGGAGCAGCTAAACAGCTCCAAAGACTCAAAAAGGCTCAAAGACCGCAAATGATGGTGCTTGCAAACCTACAATTTATTAACAGCAACAACATCAAAGTGGAGATAGCATCACAGCCAGAGGCTGCTCACGGCAGGGGGTCTCTAGCAATCAGATCCCAGCTCCCATTGCCTCCCTCTGTCAGGGGCCACGGCAAGATGTCCTCTCTCTCAAATCAGGAACCACCGATGTGTGCATCTGAGCCCTGGATGGAGCCTCTTTCTGGGTTTCTCATACCCACTGTGGAGCGTGTGCCTGCTCAGTCATGTCTGACTCTTTGCGACCCCATGGACTATAGCCTGCCAGACTCCTCTGTCCATGGAATTTTCCAGGCAAGAATACTGGACTGGGTTGCCATTTCCGTCTCTAATATCTGCTGACACTCAGACAAAGCCTCATACCACAGCCTCACCTAGTGGCAGCACCTCCAGGGTCTCCCCGAGACCAGCTGCAAACCATCAATCTCATTGCTACCAAAGTACAAAGCCGACCAGCTGGTAGAAACCACCCCAGCCCTTGGGGGCATTGTTACAGACCAACACTCTTAATCAGTGTGTTTTCTGCCTCCACCAGGGTCAGTCCCGAGGTGGACTGGTGATTTCACAGGCAGAGATCAGGCGAATCCCAGACCTGCTGGAATTAGTCCTCACAGTCTAGGAGGTGGAGGAGATCACGCAGGTGACTGTCTTCATTAGGTGCTGAGTTCTTCCTTCTATAGGTCACTATGTGTGAAACTCACGTGGTCACAGGGACAAAAATCTGAGGCTGTTTGAGAGACCAGGGGCAGTTCTATCCCCTTTGCTGTTGGCTTGGGTTAGGGGCTGGTGATTTAAATCTTACTGTTTTTAAAGATTTTTTTTCTTGATGTGGACCATTTTAAAAGTCTTTAGTTTGTTATATTTGCTTATTTAACTTATATGCCGAGTACATCATGAGAAACGCTGTACTGGATGAAGCACAAGCTGGAATCAAGATTGCCAGGAGAAATATCAATAACCTCAGATATGCAGATGACACCACCTTTATGGAAGAAAGCAAAGGGAAACTAAAGAGCCTCTTGATGAAAGTGAAAGAGGAGAGTGAAAAAGTTGGCTTAAAACCCAACATTCAGAAAACTAAGATCATGGCATCTGGTCCCATCACTTCATGGGAAATAGATGGGGAAACAGTGGAAACAGTGAGAGACCTTATTTTTGGGGGCTCCAAAATCATTGCAGATGGTGACTGCAGCCATGAAATTAAAAGACACTTGCTCCTTGGAAGAAAAGTTATGACCAACCTAGACAGCATATTAAAAAGCAGAGATATTACTTTGCCAACAAAGGTCCATCTAGTCAAAGCTGTGGTTTTTCTAGTAGTCATGTATGGTTGTGAGAGTTGGACTATAAAGAAAGCTGAGTGTCGAAGAATTGATGCTTTTGAACTATAGTGTTGGAGAAGACTCTTGAGAGTCCCTTGGACTGCAAGGAGATCCAGCCAGTTCATCCTAAAGGAAATCAGTCCTGAATGTTCATTGGAAGGACTGATGCTGAAGCTGAAACTCCAATACTTTGGCCACCTGATGCGAAGAACTGACTCATTGGAAATGACCCTGATGCTGGGAAAGATTGAAGGTGGGAGGAGAAGGGGTCGACAGAGGATGAGATGGTTGGATGACATCACTGACTCAATGGACATGAGTTTGAGTAAACTCCAGGAGTTGGTGATAGACAGGGAGGCCTGGCATGCCTCAGTCCATGGGGTCTCAAAAGAGTCGGACACTACTGAGCGACTGAACTGAATGTTATAATATTGTTTCTGTTTTATGTTTTTTTTTTTTAGCCATGAGGCATGTGGGATCAAACCTGAACCTCCTGCATTGGAAGGCGAAGTCTTAACCCCTGGACCACTAAGGAAGCCTCTAAATCTTATTTTTATGTGCATCCTTTTTAGGTCTTCTGTAGCTCCAGCCACTGGAGTCTCTCCTTCATCCCTTCCTGTTGCTTTCCTGAGTTACTGCCCAGGCACTTTGGGCCCAAGATGCCCCTGAAGCCTGATGTATAGGGAAGAAGACTCCATGCGTGACCCCGTGGCCTGTGCCTCCGTGTCCTGGGGGCAGGAGTGCAGATGGTAAAGCCCAAAGATGGGTGAGCCCAGTGACCTGAGGGCGTGCCCCTGGCTTATTGCCCATGGGCAGTTGGCTTCAAGGTGGCTGTTCAGAGCTAGGGGTGCAGGGAGCCTGGGCAGCCCCCAGACTAGGCACAAAGAATGAACTGGAGTCCTGGACCCGTGGGCTAATGTGTGGGAGGCGTCAGGCTAAGGGGCCCTGCAGGCTCCACTGGGCAGTGAGAGCCCCTAATCCCAGGTCTGGGGGAACCACAGGGGTCCTGCTGGTTTCCACAGCCGTTTCTCCAGCATGAGGTAGAGCAGAAACCGGAACTGGGAGCAGAACATGCAGAGGGAAGGGGCAGAGGACAAGGCAGAGCAAGACTGATTGATGCTGAGTGCCCATAGGGTCCTGCTTATTCCTGGTCCACCAGGGACAGGGCGCCCCAGAGCTGGGGGCCTGGCTGCGTGTGCAGACGTGAGGGGCCAAGAGAGAGGTGACAGAGGAGGAAACCAGGCAGGTCCTAGAGTCAGCAAAGACAGCCCTGCTGAGACAGGGCAGGGCGGACTGAGGCCTCAGGGATGTTTCCCGATGGGGCTGAAAGCAGCGCTAGAGGTGGGAGGCAGGAGCCACCAGCCCCAGTGGAGAGGGGTCTGCTGGCCTTCCTGGCTTCCCAGCTCTGACACCCACACCCTTTCAGCCTCCACTTCATGGTGCTTTTAGCCCCGCCCTTGTCTACCAGGGCTTCCCTGGTGGCTCGGACAGCAAAGAATCTGTCTGCAGTGCAGGAGACCCAGGTTCGATTCCTGGGTTGGGAAGATCCCCTGGAGAAGAAAAAGGAAACCCACTCCAGTATTCTTGCCTGGGAAATCCCATGGACAGAGAAGCCTGGCGGGCTACAGTCCATGGGGTCCCAAAGAGTGACACAACTGAGCGACTAACACTTTCACACTTTAACCAAGTTGGCTCCCCCTGGTTCCACCCCAACCTGGACAGACTCACACCACACTGTTTATGAATTTTAATTCTATAGGAAGATCAGAGTAACACAAAGGGCAGTAAGAAGGGACTGGAAAAAAATAGATTCAGGTGGCCCCTGTGCAATTATGCATTTTGTTCCATTTGTTAAGTGGTGTGAATGATCGCTCAGAGAGTGTTTCCGTGGATGGTGACACACGGGAGTCTCAGGTTAGCAGCTTGGTGGTGGGTAGTGACAATTATTTATGTGTTATATGTCTGCTTTATAGTTTGGGGGTCTCTTGAGTAACCCATATGCTCATTTGTCTGTTTTATGTGACTTCAGAGCAACGTTTTATAATTTTAAAAGATTGTGAAGGCTAGGGTTTTGGAATCTTTGCATTTGGAGGACTTTTTGTTGTGTGTGTGACGTGGTTGAGGCTGAGACCTCGTTTGGTGAAGGAGATGCTGGAAAGGCTCTGAACCAGATTGGGTCCCAGCTCCATCCCCCGTAGTCACTTGACCCTGAGCAAAGTGTTTCTCTGAGCCTCACGTCTCCATGCAATGAAGAGGGCACAGAACATGCCTTCCAGGACTAAAAGCAGTAGCGTATGTGATATGGGAAAGTCTTTTGCAAAGTTGTACACGAGTGTTCAATATTATCCCTACAGTTACTATTCCACATAACATTGTTTTCATGGGAAAGTACAGTTTGCCTTTTAACAATTGGATTTACAGCGTAGTTTCCAGGAATGCATTTGTCTCTAAGCAGTCTTGGGCCAAAAGCAACACAACTTGACCGCGAGATAAAATGCACTGCGGCAAAAGGCAGGAACTGGCCCAGCAGGTTTTCAAAGAAGAAGAGAAAGAAAACTGCCCCCAGCTATGATGCTCATCTCATCCATCTGCCGAGAAGTCCTGGTATTGAATTGCTCCAGTGAAACAGAAAAAAACAGGATGTACATGTGTCTGTTTATTTATTTATATTAAGGAATTGGCTTATCGTGGAGGTTTGGCAAGTACAAAATGTGCAGGGTGGGTCAGCGGGCTGGAGACCTGCAGCAGAACTGACAACATAGTTTGAGTCCCTAGGTAGTTGGCTGGCAGAATTCCCTATTCAAATGCGAGGGTGGTTTTTTTCTATGAAGATCTTCAACTGATGGGAGGAAACCCACCCACACTATGGAGGGCAATCTGCTTTCCTCAGAGTCTATTGATTTACACGTTAATGTCATCTAACTATCCCTTTACCCACAAGGGGAGGGGTGGGGGGTGCTCGCTTTTCACCTCAAGCTTTGATGAGTGTCCTCTGCACTTTGGGGTGCTTGGTGGACATGCCACAGCCTCTCACTTGAGAAATCTACAGTGTATGAGGGAGGCAGTAAAGACCAGGTGCTTTGAAGTTGGAGCAAAGGAGAGGTGGCTTCACTGGGGCCTACCCACTCTCCTGTTGTTGATGAGAAGAACATGAGATCTGTTGGAGCCTCAAGGGCAGGAGAGCTGGTGGGCTCCTCCAAACCTGCCAAGAGGAGAGCCTATGGGAGAAGCGGGTGACAAGTCTTCTGCAGATAGAGGCCGGGACATCTCCAGATGCCCAGGGGCTGAGGAAGGAGCAAGTGATGGCTGATGAGGCATGCGTTGGCTGTCACTGGGAGCCCTAGAACTCTAGATCCTTGAACTCTGGAGGACCCTTGAGAGTGTTCACAAAGGTCTCCTGGAAATGTTTCTTGGCTCAGAGATGGTGCTGCACATATCAAGTGAGAATTCTCCTGCCCCTTTCTCCTCCCACTTCCCTCTTCTTGGACCTGGAGAGGTCAGGAACCAGGGTTGGCAAAGTGGGGGAGGAGGGGCAGAAGCACCGAGGAGGGAAGGAGAGAAGAAGCCAGCCTTGCTCCCCACTGGATAGCTCGATTGTGGCACTGGGGAGTGTGGCTTTGATCCCCCTGCCACCTGCCACCTGATCACAGTGGTGAAGCGTATTTCCCCACTGGGCTGGTATTGGGTTTGGTCATGTGACTTGCCAATGGAATGTTAGTAGATGTCATGTGAGTAAAGGTACGCTTGCAATGAGAACTTTCCTCTTGCGTTTCTGCCCTCATCAGGAGAACATGGCCCAGGTAGAATGTGCTCTCCTAAAGAGTGAAAGACATGGAACAGTCCCAAACAGCGCTTGTAGTCTGGAGCACGCCCTGCCGAAGTCAGCAAACTGACCCCTACTTATGAGCTAGAAACAGATGCCTATTTCTGTGTGTCCTTGAGCTTGGGGGTGGTTTATTATGTGGCATTATTATGACAATCCTTGATAAATGGGGTCACCAAATAAAGTTGAGAACCATGATGATTACACTAAGATAGACATGACTTATTGACTGCAGGACATTTTTTATTGACTAGAACTGTCTAGATTTCATTCTGGGGCAGGGGAAGGACATGCCTGACTGAATAAACTTAAAGAAACATTAATAGATAATGATGAAGTTGCTTTCTGATTATATCCATGAGCCCTGCTTGTTTGACTTAGCAGTTACATATACTTCCATAAATGCTATATATGTTTAAAAATGTATACAAATAGCATTGTGTATTCTACAAGTTGCCCTTTTCACTTGTGTTTATGCTTCTCAGATTTATCCAGCCTTTAATGAAAGGGGCTGAGATTGGTTCAGTCTGACTTCTGTCCCTTCTTTCACCTGTCTAGTCCAATCCTCATTTGTGTCTGCAGCCTTTCTCCTCTGAACATAACTTTTCTCTGCAGTCACCATTTGTTTATTCTTTAAATCTTCACTAGTACCTGGCCCCTGGAGAAGAAAGAAAGAAAAGGGAAGTAACATTTATTAGGTATCTATTGCATGCAGGGCACTGAACTGCTTTTATCCTCATTATCTCATTTAATGCTCACAAGTAGCTCAGATGGTAAAGCGTCTGCCTGCAATGCGGGAGACCCAGGTTTGATCCCTGGGTCAGGAAGATCCCCTGGAGAAGGCAATGGCAACCCACTCCAGTACTCTTGCCTGGAAAATACCATGGACGGAGGAGCCTGGTGGGCTACAGTCCATGGGATCGCAAAGAGTTGGGTATGACTGAGCAACTTCACTTTCTGTCCTTTCTTTTCTGTACCCCTTTGGGAGAGCTGTTGTCATTCCTGTTTTATGGATGAGAAGCCTGGGGCTTGGAGAGATGAATCATTTACCTGAAACCACATGAGCAGAAGGTTTGTCTGTCTGCAGAGCCCGTGCTGCTAACAAGAGCCTTGCATCTGTTCTTGTTAGTGGAACAGCCGCCCTTCAGTCCCACATCATTTTCCTTCGAGTCCCCTCCACAGTCCCTGGATCATGTGCAGAGGGTGGGACCTACCTGTTTCCTCAGGTGGGAAGGCCAGCCCGCATTGAGACCACAGTCCCCGGGGAACAAGCCTTACCCTCTTTTTTCCCAGTACTGCATTGCATGTTTGTACCTATGATTAGTGACCCACACAGAAGTGTCACCAAGGGAAGAGAAGCTGCTCTCTCACGCGGGAGCCGGCAGTCCCGTGGTGCGGGCAGAAGCTTTTGAGGGCCCTGGGGGAGTGAATGATAGGCAAGGCAGGGGAGGAGGTGGGGGACAGAGCAGGAAAACAGCTGCTCCTGGTGGCTCCGAGTCACGTTCGGAGCCTAAATTAGCCTTGTTCTTTTCCAGATCTTCTGTGGGCTTGCTGCAGCCTGCCTCATCTCCCAGGTGTTGTTTTGTCCCTTTCCTCCTTTTCCAGTCCTCCCTCTTAGGTTCTTTCATTACAGTTAGCTTGCTGAGAGGCTAGATGGGGTGGCCTAAATGTGGCCTGAAAGATGGTGGTGGGGAGTGCTCAGGTTTCTTTCTTGTCTCTTCCTGTCCCTAGGAAGTTTCACCATTAGAGATTCTTTTACTAGAATGCAACCTGGGGCTTCCCAGGTGGCAGAGTTGGTAAAGAATTTGCCTCCCAGTGCAGGAGGTGTAAGAGATGCGAGTTCGATCCCTCGGTTGGGAAGATCCCCTGGAGGAGGAAATGGCAACCCACTCCAGTATTCTTGCCTGGGAAATCCCCTGGACAGAGGAGCCTGGTGGGCTACAGTCCATGGGGTCACAAAGAGGCGTACATGACTGAACACGCAAATGCACAGAATACAACTTGAAGTAGTTTCATCAGTACAGTTGATCAGATTTCCCCTTCAAGACAGCAAATCTGAAGAACACGCACACAACTCTCATATGATTTACTGCTCTTTAGAGTGATGCTTGCCTCCTGTCCATTTCACCCTCTCTACCTGCTTAGATGTCTGCACTGATGGAAGAGGGGTGCATCAGGGCTCTGCGCTGAGAGAGGTCAAGGAGGGGCCTCACCAGACGGAGGCAGCAGAAAGGGCAAGTTGGCCATGGGCACAGGTCTGCCCTCAGCCAGTTGTACTGTGGCCTTGGAGCTGGAAAGCCCAAGTCTGAGCTTCAGCTCTTTCACAGACTGGATGCAGAACCTGGGGAGAGTTGCTTCTTCCTGGGCCTCAGTTTCCTCTCAAGGAAAACAAAGGTTGAAGAGGGTGAGCCCTGAGATCCCGTCTCAGGTGGTGTGTCTGCATTTTCTCTGCAGATTCTGTACCGCGGGGGAGTCTTTTCAGTCTTGGGCTTTGCTGACTCAGCACTGTGGCTCTCTCTGCTGCCAACAAACCTGTGCCCCACAACTGATCTTAAAAACAAGGGAAAACAACAAGCCACTGTTTTTCTTATTAACTCTGCAAACAGCAGAGGTAATCTAGGAGGGGACTGCTGATGGGTTATTAGATGGAGCAGGGCTTTGCTCCGAAGTGCAGGGTGATAGGTGCACTCTGGGGGCAGCCCTGGTGCACCCTGGCATCTACACAGCATGAACGATGGGCTTGCAACCATCTGGTTTTCCCTTTGCCTGTTAGTCATTCTCTAGACCCTCTGCAGGTCTTGTCCAACTGGGGGCCTTAAGAGTTGCCAGGCAGTGTAGAGGCACTTCCCATCACTCTGCCCTGAGATTTCTTTGGCATCTTTTCCAAAATAGTTTGTTCTTCTTTCAATGGTGTGTGTTGCCTTTATACCTTTAATTATTTTGTGTATGTCTCATTATTTTGAATATTCTGATTTGTCTCTCTCAATTTTTCCTTTACCTGAAATTTTGGGTTTCTCGTACCCTTGCCTGTTTTGTCTGCTGGTTCTTGTTCAAGGTGACTGTTTCCTTATAATTTGGAATTGAAATTTTGGATTGTGACCTCTTATCTTGGGGCTAGGGGGGCTTGATTTGCGGGTTAAGTACACATTCCTTCTGGACTTCCTGGGTTATCTCTGGTCACGGATCCATTTCATGTTATTTTTTCTTTTTGGAGAGTCATAGATCCCTAGTGTAATTTCAAATCCCCTTGTGAGTCACAGCCCTGGTGCCTAGAATTCTCAGCTGAGGCTTCTCGGCTTGATTCTAATAAAGTAAGAAAGAATAGATAAGTTTCCTTGAGGTCTCCCTGTACTAGTGAGTGAACTTTTATAATCCATCTCTTTACTGAGGTTGCATCTCTTTGAGAGTTCTGGCTTTATGCAGGGATCTTGGTTCCCTTGTACCAGGTAAGTTTCATTTCTGATGCTTGGATAGAGGACGGTCCTGGTTACTGAGATGAGCAGTGCAGACTTAACTGGGGCAGATTAACTGGGAGCAGTAGCAATGTCATCACAAACCACAGATTTTGGCTCCCACTTGATTTCTGGCACTGGAGAATCCGCCCTTACTTTTTCTTATGAGATCAGCTATACTTAAAATCCCTGGAGAAGGAAATGGCAACCCACTCCAGTATTCTTGCCTGGAGAATCCCATGGACTATAGCCTGTCAGTCTCCTTTGTCCATGGGGTCGCAAGAGTTGGACACAACTTAGCGACTAAACCACCACCATACTTAAAATACTTTTTTGGTTATATTTCCCCAGAATTTCTGGAAAAGATTAGGTGAGCTTAGTCCCCATCTCACTGGAATCTGAATCTCCTAGGCCATCCTGTTTACTTAATAGGAGTTATGCTTCTTAAGAAAGAGAGGAGAAGGGAAGAGAGGGCCAGATTGGTTGTATTAATGTGTCAGTAGCCTTTTAGGGACAGGTGAATGTTATCTGCTTCATTTAGTTAAAAGAAATTTGAAAACTGATATGTTTTTAAGCACATTTTGGAATTCTCTTATGAACAATTTCAAAATGAGTTGAAATAATTGCAAAAGATATAACTCCCAGTGTATCTGAAATATGTTTGTTAAAAACTGTTATATCACTTTTTAAAATGGTAGAGATTTGATACCTACCATCATTTATTCAAAATACACACACAATTTGATTTTTTGGCTGTACAACATGGTCTTTGGGATCTTAGTTCCCCAATCATGGATTGAATCTGGGCCCTCAGCAGTGAGAGCACAGAGTCTTAACCACTAGACCACCAGGGAATTTCTCTACAAATTCTTTTCTAAATGTTTGAAACTTTATATCATTTTCTCTTTGAACTCATTTTTCTGTACCATTTTAAAATAATTTTATGATCTAATGCTTTGCCTTTATAAATATTTTAAATCATCTTATACTTCTCAGCAACACAAAGCAACATAAAGTTAAATTTTATTTTTTGTGATCATAAATTCTTAAGTGTTGAACATTTTTCTGTATTGAGTTATTTTCTGCAATTATTATGAATAAGCTATGGATCAAAATAACATAAATACATTACAAAATTTGATAAATAGTTAAATATTAAAAATATGGAAATATTTCAGGAGGTGGATGGGACTGGCCAAGTCTCCCTGGGCAAATATTGCTATTGCTTGAATGAGACAGGAGTCAGTATATCTCACTTGTTTTTATTTTTATCGTATGAGCACTGAACAACTTTAGTCACATAAATAAGAGGATTTGGAAAAGAAGGATTTTCGTTCTACCTGTTACTCAGTTCTTTAATTTTTTTAAGACTTTTTGAGCCCAAATTACATGGTCACATGGCAATTCAGCAGTAAAAATTATTTTTCGCAACCTATCGCTTAGTTTGATTACCTTCTCTTCTGATTTTCTAGCAAGCAAAGAACTGAAAAAATCATGATTGGCAAAACTGAATGGAGTCAATTTCTTTCTTTCTGGCTGCGCTGGGTCTTCGTTACTGTCCTCGGGCCCTCTCTAGTTGCTGCAAGAGGGGGCCACCCTGCAGCTGCTGTGTGCAGGGTTCTCACTGCGGTGGCTTCTCTTGTGGAGCATGGGCTCTAGGTGCTCAGGCTTCAGTAGTTGTGGGGCATGGGCTTAACTGCACTGTAGCAGGTGGAATCTTCCCGAACCTGTGTCCCGACCAACTTTATGTTGCTTTGTGTTGCAGAGGAGTATAAGACAACTTAAAATATTTATAAAAGCAAAACATTAGATCAAAAAATTATTTTAAAGCGTTACAGAGAAATGAGTTCAAAGAGAAAATGATATAGTTTCAGTGTTTAAAAAGAAGTTGTAGGGGAATTCCCTGGCAGTCCAGTGGTTAGGACTCTGAGCTCTCACGGTCGAGGGCCCATGTTCGATCCCTGGTCAGGAGACTGACCAGTCAAATGCATTGGCTGGTGGGCTCATAACCTCTAGACCACCAGGGATGTTTAAGTCACTATTTTCTCACCATGTAGTCCAATGTTTCAACCTTGCTGTTTGATCTGGTGCCCTAGGGATTTTCATACCTGGCATCAAGCAGCACATTGACACTTTGGGTGGGTAGGAAGTGTGCCTTTCTTTCATAAAGTGGGAGAAGGGAACCTGAGCGGAGGCTCCTGCTGCAGGTGGTTCCACATTGATCAGCTTTGGGGGGAAGGTGCTTGGAGGTTGAGAATCGGGAAAGGAAAACCGTTCCCCTTGAGATTTCTAGGACTGAACAACCCCTGGAGAGTTTTCCAGACCCTCAATTTGTTTTCTTCCTGGAAGAAGAGGGCTTTGTAGCTTGATTGTAAGCTCTATGAATAGGAACCACATCTGTGTCCACGTGGTGCTCAGCAAGTTCAAGGTGGACAGTAATTATCTAACATTTCTTGTGTGTTTACTGTCATATTGGCAACTGCCTTAGCCCAGTAAATCTGCACAGAACTCCACGAAGAGTTTCTTTTTGGCAGTTCCATCTCACAGGTGAGGCTCTAAAGACTCGAGGGGCAAAGAACATGCTAAGGGTGTCTGATGGTGAATAGTAGGCTGGGGCCTGAACCCCAAGAGTCTACCTAATATTAAAGAAGCAATGTGGGGCCTCGGGGTGACCCTCTGACTCCCCTTCTCTTCTCTCCAGTCAGGGAGAAAAGAGAAGAGATTGCTTCTTGGATAATTAAAAAGAATGGTAGTGTTGGAAATGACTTTTTAATGAGCAACCTGCTATGGAGTAACTTAGTTGGCTTTTCTCAGTCCTTATGCCTTATGTGTGAAACAGGGATGTGACGACGCTGGTAATGATGAGGATAAGGATGGTGGTAAGGATAAGGATGGGTGGTGATGATGATGGTGGCAATAGTACCTACTGCATAAGGGAGCAATTATCTCATAGCCAGTACTTGCCATTGCTGGACACTTAAATTTTTCTTCAGTTTAAGTAAACATCTGTTGTCCGTCCCCTCATCTATAAAATACTCTCCTCATAATAAGCCTTCAGCTATTTGATGTTTAAATACCTCTTCCCTTTGTTGTCTCTTCTCCAAGATAAATCTCATGAATTCTTTGACTAAATGAAATTTATAATGTTAAGACTCCTTATTTTCCTGGTCACTCTCCTCTGGATGTATTCTCATTTGTCAAAATGACTTCAAAAATATGGTACCCAGATTTTATCGCCAATTCCAGATGTGGTCTGACTAGGGCAGAGTGCTGTGAAATTGCTCTTTCCCCAGATCTTTAGATGTCATCGAAACATTTAATGCTTTTCCCTGAGTGTCTTCACTGTTGACTCGATAAATTTCTATTAAGTCGCCATTCACAGATAATGATGCAAGTCTGCTGCAAACTCCATTTTCCAACCCATCCTACAATTTGGCAGCAGACAGTATGTAACCTTCAACATGGGACTTTATATTTACCTAGGTGAAATTTTGTCTTGTGAACCACAGTCCATATTCTAGCTTGTCAAGGTGGTTTTGAATCCTGATTCTGTTCATTAAGGAGGAGAGCACAGCAATGATAGTGGAAGGTGAACAGGGTGGTTTAGGAGAAAAAGCAGTGAATGAATAGTGTTGCAGACATCCAAGCCAATTAGGTCATTGCTATTTTAAGTTCTTTTTGGTGGATAGCAATCCCTTCTATTGTTTACAGATAGGTGAAGGATATGCCTCCCTGCACCCCTACTATACCTAGTTTTGTAAGTTCCATGATGTCCCAGCTCCCTGTGCCTTGGGCTTTCTTCTGTGCAGTTTACATACTTGGGATGGATGAAGAAACGCTTGAGCAGAGCATTCAGCTAACTGTCTCGCTGGGACCAGATGACAGACCTCCAGAAGCGCTGATGGAATCCCAAGGCCTGGGAGCTACTTTGAAAGGCATGGGCTACTGGGCTCGGTGGATTATTCTACTCCACTGACACACGGCTGAGAATGCCCGTGAGGTCTTTTAGCCAATCCATGCATTTTGAACAGCATTCAGTTAAGCAAGAAGCATATTTTTGAACATTCATTCTACTAATTTGGAGAAGGCAATGGCAACCCACTCCAGTACTCTTGCCTGGAAAATCCCATGGACAGAGGAGCCTGGTAGGCTGCAGTCCATGGGGTCGCTAAGAGCCGGACATGACTGAGCAACTTCACTTTCACTTTTCACTTTCATGCACTGGAGAAGGAAATGGCAACCCACTCCAGTGTTCTTGCCTGGAGAATCCCAGGGACGGGGGAGCCTGGTGGGCTGCCATCTATGGGGTCGCATAGAGTCAGACACGACTGAAATGACTTAGCAGCAGCAGCAGTAGCAGCAGCAGCATTCTACTAATTAAACAAAGTGTTTAGTGTGGATCAGAGATTAAGTTGGCTGGAATGCTTGTCAGTAGTTATTGGGTGTGGGATGTTCATGAGAGTATTTCAAACTGCCTGCCTGTGTAATCCCATCAGGTTGCGTGTGTGCTCAATTGCTTAAGTCATGTCCAACTCTTCGTGACCCTATGGACTGTAGCCTGCCAGGCTCCTCTGTCCTTGGGATTCTCCAGGCAAAAATACCGGAGTGGGTTGCCATGTCCTCCTCCATGGATCTTCCCAACCCAGGGATCGAACCTGTGTCTCCTGCATCTCCTGCACGGCAGGCAGATTTTTTTTTTTTTTTTTTTTTTACTCTTGAGCCACCGGGGAAGCCTGTGTATCTCCATTAAAGAACTTCAAATGTTAAATAACCTCCCCTGGGCTATCCATGGATGACTGTACTATATCTTACTGTGGGGGTTAATTTTATGTGTCAACTGGACTGGGCCATAGGGTGTCCAGATAATTGGTTGAACGTTACATCTGAGTGTATCCATGCATGCTCAGTTGCTTCAGTCATGTCCAATTCTTTGTGACCCTGTGGACTATAGCCCCCTTCCAGGCTCCTCTGTCCATGGGATTCTCCAGGTAAGAATACTGGAGTGGGTTGCCATGCCCTTCTCAGGGCATCTTCTTGACCCAGGGATCAAACCTGTGTCTCTTACATCTCCTGCATTGGTAGGTGGATTCTTTACCACTAGCACCACCTGGGAAGGGTGTTTCTGGATGAGATCAGTATCTGGATTAGTACTGAGTAAAGCAGATTGCCCTCCTTGTGGTGGGTGGGTCTCATCCAATCTGCTGAAGATCTCAGTGGAACAAAAAAGGCTAAGAGGGAACTTCTGTCTATTTGAACTGAGACATTGATTTTTTTTCCCTGCCTTCAGATTGAAACTGAAAAGTGGGCTCCTCTTGGGTTTTGAGGTGGCTGGCTTTTGACTGGAACTTACACTGTGGGACCTGCTAGATATCCAGTTTGCCTGCAGATCTTGGGGCTTCCTAGCCTCCATAATTGTGTGGGCCTACTCCTTGTGATGAATCTCTTTCTACCTCTATCTCTTTCTATGTATGTATATATCTCCCATAGGTTCTGGTTCTCTGGAGAACCCTCAGGAATGTATGTGTTACCAGCTACGCAGAAGTATTGTGAAGTAAGTGGTAGCAAGATAGCAGATTGGGAGATGGGAGATGGGTGGTGGGTTTTCTTCCCATCTATTGCTGCCAACTGGTTCGGCATGCCATAGTGGCCCTGTGAGTATCACCATGGTCACACAGAGAGGTCCCCTCTGGGAGCCCACCCATCTGTTACACCACAAGAGTGGTACCCATCCCACAGTGTATGTTACAAGCTAGACTTCTCTGGGAGCGGGGGTGGAAAAAGGGAGTGGACAAAGCACAGTCTACACTATCCTCCCATCATCCCCCCTAAAGAGCCATGGCAGGGTGGGCTTTGCTGCGTGCGCAACGGGGTTTGCATTCTGACGGCCAGGGTCTGTCTTATTTCAGAGGCAAGGGTGAGAGTGACCCGATAGTAGGCAAGGGAGCCCTTACTGCCTGACACAGGGGGTCCAGGTTTCCTGCTCCAGCTGTGACTGAGAGCTTTCTGGGAGCACCAGCTGCTCAGTCCCTGGAGACCTGGGACCCCTGGGGAGTGGCAGCCCCTCTGCAAGGGGTGGAGGGAGCGAGGAGGATAGCCACTATTCCCATGAGAAGTGGGCTTGGCTGCAGCACTTTGCACTGGGAGAAGTAGGGGGAGGGGCATTTCCAGCTGGCTTGGTGCCCAGGAAACCCAGAGTGGGGTCTTGGGGTCACGGTATTGTGACTGGGATGGCTCTGCGCCTTCCTGGGCTCCACCTTCTCCTCCTTAAGGGTGATGAGATTGTTTTTTTGTTTCTTTTAGGCTCTTCATTCTAAATGGGGACAGAGGCTTACTTCCTCTAGTGCACAGAGACTTGATACAGAAATGTGTGCATGTGTGTTCAGTCGTGTCAGACTCTTTGTGACCCTACAGTCCGTAGCCCACCAGGCTCCTCTGTCCATGGGATTCTCCCAGCAAAATACTGGAGTCGGTTGCCATTTCCTCCTCCAGGGCATCTTCCCGACCCAGGGATTGAACTCGTGTCTCTTGCTTCTCTTGCACTGGCAGGTGGATTCTTTACCGCTGTGCCACCTAGGAAGCCCTGACATAGAAATGGTGTGTGTCAAATATATGAACTCCCCCGATTCAAAATATTGAACAATTTTCCTTTAAATTTTCTTGCACAAATGAGTAACATGTAAATTTTAATATTTTGCTAGTAATGATGCTCAGTGATTAGAAGGTGGAAAGAGATTTAAAGAAATGCTCAGAAAAAAACGGATAAAGGCTTCGCATTGCTGAGTGACTCAGAGAGCATTTGTAGAACCATGATGTTCCCGTCATTTTCTCGTGCTCATTAAAAAAGGCATGTGGAGATTTGGGGTCTATAGAGTTCTGTCTTTTCTCCGTAAAAGCGTTGCGTTTGTTTTACTTCTCCGTGCGACTGATTTTGGAGATAGACAGCCCTTTTCAGGAGGGTAGATCTTCTTGACTTCAAAACAGTGGTACGTTCAATCTTCACATTTTCATGACCAAGTGGGGGGCACAGGATCGCAGAAACACGTTGCCCGCTGGCTCGTACTGGCGGTGCTGGGGGAGAAGCGGGAGGCTGTCGGGGGTGGGATACGGATGTAGCGTATCGACCTGGGTACTGTGCAGTTGAATAATTATGGTGGCATCATTTTTCTGCACTTGGCCAAAATTGCACGCAGAGCAGTCTGACAGTGCCCATTGGTCTGGACCATTTTTCTTTATCGAAGCCACGGCGTTTGTCTCCTTTCTCTCGAGACTCATTTCAGAGGCAAATAACTTACTTCTAAGGTTCAGATGTGCCCCTTTTCACAATCCCCCGGGAATCTCTCCTCAACTTTTCCTTCCCCGCACCTGGCAGAGTGTCCTGAGTATAACAGGCAGTCAATAAATATCTGTTGTGGCTGATGATGACGGGGAGTGAAATTGAGGAAGCCTTTCATGGGTTTATAATGGTGATGCTGTGCAATAGATTGGTGTGAGGGGTTGCCGGAAACATCCGATGATGACTGCCACAGCCCCATCTCCCTCGGTGAGCCTTTGATTGAACGGCGATAAAGGTATCATTTTGCTGCATTAGGAGGAAAAGGTACATGGAGATTTGACGTGCGTGGTGTTTCATAACTTTCCCTTTCATCTGAGGCTGAATCACTTCTGAAATGGAGACCTAAATTTTAAGGCACAGAACATTTCAAGTTAAACATCCTTGAGAAAGCTCGCTTCATTTTTTTTTTTTTCCTGCCCCAAATGGGGAGTAAGAATATAGAAGAAACCTGTTACCTTTTGATAATGGCACTTCTCAGTCAGAGCGTGGGGAGGGGTGGCTGCAGAAGACTGCCTGACATCGCTGGCTTATTTTTGTTTTTGATGCATTTAAGGGCTGGAATCCAGACAATGGAACCTGCAGAGGGCGATGGTAGGGGGAAGCTGGAGGGTGATTTTGGGAAACAAGGATAAAGGGAAATCCTGCAGAGTGACATTTCTTGAAACCCCATCACAAGGCACACTGTACCAAGGAATAGGAATCCAAAGATGCTTATGGTCTCTGTTCCCAAGGAGCTCCTGGTGACGTGAGCGACATGGACCACGAAGCAAATGCTTCCAGCACAGACAAGTCCACGGTGACACAGAAGGGAGTGCTGGACGGTGTGAAAGTGCAGAGGACGGGAACCTTATGCGGTTCAGGGAAATCAGAGAAGCTTCCCCGGGGGAGGCATATTTGCATTGAGTCAATAACAGATGCTATGAGTTAGTCAGGCAAAGGTGGTGTGGGGCAAAGGTGGTGTGGGCTGGAGGAGGTGTTCCAGCAAAAAGAGAAGCACATGTGAGGGATATAGCAGGAGAAGTCGTGGCAAGGTGATTTTGGATCCAGGGAGAGGAGAGGTCCTGAAGAAGAGATGTCTGAGGAGGAAGTTAGATGCAGAAATGAAATGACAGAAACAGAAAGGGACAGCCTGTGTCAGATACCTCCTTTCTGTAGCCAATTTAATGCCAGGCTGGTCCTCCATCCTCACACCCCACATTCTTTTCTTTGGCTGCACAGCATGCAGGATCTTAGTTCCCCAACTAGGGACTGAACCCTCACCCCTTTGCACTGGAAGTGTGGCATCTTAACCGCTGGACCACCAAGGAATTTCCATCACATCCCACATCCAATCAGATACCAATCCTGTTGGACTTTACCTGCAGGATGCTTCTAGGACCCACCACCACCACCCCTCTTCACACTCACATTCAACTTCATCCTCTCTGGCTGAGACCCTGCCAGACCCCACAATAGAGGGACCATAAGTAACAATGGCTGGAGCACCCGAGAAGTTCATCTCTCTTTCACCGGGGATTGCCGTGTCAGCACAGAAGCTCTGTGGTGCCTGGCACACAGCGTCTTCTGGGCCCTCACTCTGCTGGTTCTGTGATGTTGCCCTTGTTGGTGGGACACCAGGTACCACAGCAGCTCAGCTGCAGGCCAGTCAGCTGAAGAAATGCAAGCAGAAGGGAAGGCATACTCCCTCCTTGAAAAGCATCACCCAGAAGTTTGCACAGGTTCTTCTCACATCTCCCTAGCCATATGGTCCCACCTGTCAGCAAGGAGAGCCAGGAAATGTAGTTTTTATTTAGGGGGACCAAAAACTAAGTGATAAACTCAGGGTTCAATTGGTGAAAGAAGAGAAGGGTTGTTGAGAGACAGCTGGTCACCCACTCCTCATCTTGCCCTCTTCCCACTGTTCACAAAACTCTGAGGGTGAAGGTCTTGGCAACCCTGACTACTGCAAAACCACTCAACTCTGTGTCCACCTCTCTGGGAACATGCTCATTTCTGGGTGAGCCTCAAGGCTTCACTTGTTTGCTTGGGCCCTGCCTTTTGCTGGAAAAACAACAGAATATGGTGCAAGGAAAATGAGAGCAGAGTCGGATAATTCTGTAGCTGTGGGACCAGGGCTAGCTCTTCTAGCTCTGAGGCGCTGTCATCTGTACAATTTGGATAATAATTTAACTGGAGGACAAGGGTAGATAACATAGGTAAAGGTGGTGTTCAGTAGATGTCAGTCATTACAGTAGCCTCCCTGCCCCTCTCCCCTTGGGTGACACTGATCACTCATCAGCTTGTGACTCTGATCCTCTCCCCACAGAGCCCCCCTCCAGGGGCACCTGGTTCACTGTCTTTGTAAGGTTCATCACCCCGTATTCTCTACTATGATGGCTTTTACCCACATTCACCTTCGCTGGCAGACTGAACTCCGTGGTCTCCACTGCTCCCAGCAAGATGCCCGCTAAAAGCAGGGGTCCATGTCAGTTAAACTGAAGTGGGTTGAATCAGGACCAAGAAGCAAGTCATGCAGACCCAGAGGAGCAGAGGCTCAGAAACAGGCATCCCAGAGCCTTGGAGCTGGTGCTCACAGCTGGACTTCATCTGGGGGCCAGCTCAGCTCTTACTGGAGGTCAATGCCTTTTGTGGGCGAGGAGGTCAGATTGGCAGGCAGAAGGAAGAGATGAGATCCAGGCAGGGAGACCTGGAGAGACAGGGTCACAGTGCAGGGAAAGCCCACCCATATCATAGGGTGCCAGCCCTGTGGAAGGAGGCAATCCCTGAGTGCCAGGGTTAGAAAGGAAGGGTCCTCGTTTGCAGGAGGAGGAATAGGGAATAGAAATGAGGGAATAGAAAGAAAGCCTCCCTCCCCATCAGTCTGGCCCTGGCATAAGGTCCAGGTACAGCATCCTGTGGGAGAAGAGCGAAGACTGGCGGGGTGATGGGAGGAAAGGGGATTTCTGCATTTGGGTTGCACAGTGATGTGGTTGCACTGCTGCAGCTTGTCCACCAGAGGGCAGGAGAGGCCCACGCATGAGGCTCGGACAGTGAGGGCTGTAGAGCTTCCGGAAGGTCCTTGGCCTTGGCTGGTGGGGCTGGGAGATCAGGAGAAAGGATGGGGAGGAAAAGTCTTTGGCCAAGTCTTCTTTCAGAGACACTGTCTAGACAGGCATTTCTCAGCCCCTGGGCTATACAGAGCCTGGGAAATGCTGTGACACGGGGTCACCCATGCAGAGGGTTCATCTAAAAGGTGACCCCAGGCAGCGCTAGCGAGCCCCAGGTTCTGAACTGCTGGTTTGAGCCTCCTCACCTGTCCATCATCTTCTAGCCCATGGTTCAGAAACAGGGATGATCTGTCTGCTCTCCCTAGCCTGGGTTGTTCCAGTGGAAGGACATCTGGTTGGTGAGTGAGGCGAGTGTGGGTGGAGAGTCCCACATTCCAAGCTCCACACCTCAGATCTCAGAACCTCAACATGTCTCCATCATGGCATCAATCAAACCCTCTCCCGCCCCTGCAAATGGCAAGAGGACCCTCTCCTGGCGTCCAGTTGTGGGCAGTCAAGTGGGAGAGCTTTGAGCCGAAGTCCCGGGGTCAGGCTCTGATTGGGACCTCCCCCTCATCAATCTGAGACTCAGTTGTCACTTCCGAGAAGCACAGACTTGAAAACCAGCTCCCTTAGGCATCTGAAATGAAATGATTGCATAAACACTCTTCTGAAGGGTGAAGTGCCACAGCTATGTGGCTTTTTGTCACCAATCATCTGTTTCAGGCGTGAAGGTTCTGTGAGGACAAGGATGGAGTCTCATCCATCCCTCTGGCTGTCTGGGGCCAAGTGCTGTCTTAGCTGTTGGAAGCCAGTCCCTGAGGAAGGCGTGGGCAGTGAGCGCCGGCTCCTTAAGGGACAGGGTGGGGTGGGGAAGTGGATGAGACCTAGACTGCTGCCCAGGTGCGACCTGAGACTGCGGATGTCCGGAGGGCAGGAGCTAAAGAGCCCAGAGTCCCACGGAGGTGGCACCTTCTGCAGGAAGCATTTCTGGAGCTGGCTTGGCACATTTGCAGGCTGACGATCCCTGGGTGGGGAAGATCCCCTGGAGGAGGGCATGGCAACCCACTCCAGTATTCTTGCCTGGAGAATCCCCTGGGCAGAGAAGCCTGGCAGGCTACAGTCCATAGGGTCACATAGAGTCAGACACGACTGAAGCAACTCAGCACATGCACACATGCACGTAAGCTCACCTGGCCCAGGTTGGCAGGGAGGGGTCAGGGATGATAGGTGTAGGCCAGGCTCGTAGGGCTGGAAACGAGCCCCAGAGTTGCTGCTTCTGGGGGCTGGGCTACGTTTTCTGCCGGGCAACCCCTCTTTCTAGCTGATGGGAGCATCTGATTGCAGCCCCTGCTTGGGTGCCCAGGAGAGACCACTCCATAGCTCACGAGGGTCCTGAATTCCTCAACTTGTCTTCCTTCTTCCTTGAGAGCAGACGTATGTGTGGGCGTTCATAGGCTCCAAGTCCCATTTCCTCACTAATAAATATTCCTCCTCTCCTCTCTGAGCACTAAAAAAAAAGAGGACGAGCAAGTCGCCCATTTGTCACCTGCTCCTCCGACCAGACCGTGGGACGCATTTTGCCATTGCTTGTGGCCTACTCAGAATAGCAGGGATGATGAAGGATGCATTTGTTTCTTTCCAATCAGTTTAATCCTGCTTGGAAAGGCCAGCCCTGCCCCTGACCCTGGCCTGGTCAGAGCCGGGGGTGGTGCAGGAGGAGGTGGAGGGCAGTGCTGGGCAGGGGGCTCAGGCAGGAGACCAGGAAGCAGGGAGGATGGGGAGAGTGTGGATAGAGGTTGGGGACACTGATCAGGGGATGCTCTGTCCCCCAGGGAGAAGACAAGAAGGTTCCCAAACCGAAAGGATGTGGGCTGGCGGAGAGCCCAGAGCCTCTGGCTACTTTTACCTAAGGACCTTGGCTCCTCCCTAGGGATGGCCATGCTAGTCACTTGCTATAGGATTGTGATGTCCAGTAAGCAAACCATTCGCACTCCAGCCTTGCAGACACTAGCCCGGGATGTCTGCATCCCATGGGCTGTCCACCTGCTATGCTGGGAGGAGAGGCGGTCTCCGTGCTCTGAGATGCTTCTGTGTTCTCAGATCTTTGCTCATCCCTACTGAAGGTGCTTGTCAGCCTTTTACAGAGAACTCAGACCATGGCCAGATCTGGGTCTCTCCTAGACCATGCCTGGCTGTAGCCAGGTGACAAGCCAGGCCTTGGTGGTGTGGGGGCGTGCGCTTTTGTCAAGATGGGACCTTGTGATCGCAGATGTTTGGGACCTCTCAGAGGGGCCCCAAAACACTTGTTTAAATGATCTGTCAGAGCCCTGGGCCAGGAAGGCAGACCCCGTGTTGGGGGTCCCATTTCACATCTGGCTGTGTGATGTGGGTGAGTTGCAACCCCTTGGGCCTCCTCCTTTCTCATCTGCAAAGTGGAAGGAAACCCACCCTGCCCTGTCTTGCCCTTTGGGTTGCTCAGATTCGAGGTGGTTATCCATGTACGTGAGTCCCTCTGGGTCCCGTGAAGGATGTCTACATGGAGTTGTTGTTACAGTTACTCTTCTGGGGGCCTGGGGACCACCCTCTCTCTGCTCTCCTTCCTCCTCTCATTTTCTGGGCTGCCTGTTCCCGCTCTGCAAGCTGGCCCCTCTCCTGGACGTGGCCAGTCGCACAGCCCCAGTAGGAGCCATTGAGCCAGTGTCTTCCTGGGTGAGGCTGAGTAGAGGAAGGGAGGTTGTCCTGGCCTGTGCTGTCTTCTTTGACCTCAGCCTGGAATATTCTGGGGCTTCCCTGATAACTCAGTTGGTAAAGAATCCGCGTGCAATGCGGGAGGCCTGGGTTCGATCCCTGGGTTGGGAAGATCCCCTGGAGAAGGGAAAGGGTGCTCACTCCAGTATTCTGGCTTGGAGAAGTCCATGGACTGGAAAGTCCATGGGATATTCTGAAAGCTGCCAGCAGGGGGCAGTAGCGCCTCACACCTTGACCTCTCACCTGCGCTCCCTCGCTGGGGCCAGAAGGTCCAGTTGGTGAGCACGTGTGCAGCAGGCAGGTCAGGAATGAATTGCTGACCTGGGCTGAGTGCGATGGGTTAGCTGAGGGCCTGGCGTGGCAGGATCACCTGAGAGCCAGGCCTGGAAATAAGTGCTGACCTTTTTGGGGAGCAGGAGCTTGGGAGGTGATGTCCTGGATGATGCTGGCCAGCAGTGAGCAACCCCCCTGACCCTGTGCCATTCTCAGGGGCTTGCTTGTGTCTACCGAGCTCCCTGCCCCAATGGAGGGGCCACGAGGTGGCTCAGATGAGCACAGAGGATGGGATGGGAGCAGGCAGGTGGGTCACCTGGCCAGGCTCTCCATGCCACCCTGCTGAGCCCAAGGGGGTGACAATAGCAATGGTCCCCCCACCCCAGCAGGCCTGGAGGCAGGTCCCCTGGCCTGGACCCCTGCCCCCTGCTCAGACCCCTGCCTTTCTGACATGAACCCCTGTTCCCTCCTGGCCCTGCTTCTGGGGCCTCTGCTCCTGCACTCAGCCATCTCCCTTCCTCTGCACTCCTGGGCGCTGCCAAGTCAAGACTGAAATAAGCCAGAAAGAAAAACACCAATACAGTATACTAACACATATATATGGAATTTAGTAAATCGGTAAAGATAAACCTGTATGTGAGACAGCAAAAGAGACACAGATAAATAGAACAGTATTATGGACTCTATGGGAGAGAGCGAGGGTGGAATGATATGGGAGAATGCCACTGAAGCATGTTAATTATCATATGTGAAACAAATTGCCAGTCCAGGTTCGATGTATGATACAGGGTGCTCGGGGCTGGTGTACCAGGGTGACCCAGAGCGATGGGATGGGGAGGAAGGTGGGAGGGGGGTTCTGGAAGGGGAACACATGTATACCCATGGTGGATTCATGTCAATGTATGGCAAAACCAATACAATATTGTAAAGTTAAAAAATAGATAAATAAACTAATTTAAAAAAAAAGAAAAAAAGACGTAAGGTGATACCAGGTTCCTTCCCAGCAGTTACCCGGCTCACTTAGCATCCATCACAGGATGAGGCTCACTGACCACAGGGGACTTGGCCCAGGGCTTCTAGGGATTTGCAGCACCCCCAGGAGGGACAGAACAACGTGGATCTTGTGTTTCAGTTGTGCTTTGCCCATAGGGGTGTTTTGAGGGCTCAGGAAGGCTTCAGCGCGGGGGAGTGTCTTTGTTTCCCGTTGTCATTGTTCCCTCTTCCATCAGAAACAACAGGCAGTCACATCCTGAGCCTTCAAAATCACCTGGCTTCCCAAGGGTGATGGCAGGATCTCTCTCACAGGATCTGTCTCCCCAGAAAGCAGGAATCACATGCTGTCTTCTCACACCTGAGAAATACTCAGTATTGTGGAATATTCTGGGATGAGGGCATCAGGGTGTCTTGTTTTCTCCACTCTTATGCTTTCTGGTGTGACTGCCATTAAATTACTCATAGAGTAGCATGCATTCACTTCCTCACCGGTTCACTGGTATTTATTGAGCATCTACTATGCACCAGGGCTTCCCTTGTGGCTCAGCTGGTAGAAGAATCTGCCTATGATGTGGGAGACCTGGTTTGGGAAGATCCCCTGGAGAAGGGAACGGCTACCCACTCCAGTATTCTGGCCTGGAGAATTCCATGGACTGTATAGTCCAGGGGGTCGCAAAGAGTCAGACATGACTGAGCGACTTTCACTTTCATTATGCACCAGGTGCCTTTTTTTAAGTTAGGGAGGGGGATTGGCATCCCATTTCAGGCTCCATGAATAGTCTCGAGCCGCCCTCCTCTAATGAGAGCCAGCTGTGCTCCAGATGTGGAGCTAGAAGGGTGAGCAGGACAGAGCCAGGGGACAGAGCTGGGCATGTATGTAGCAAGGTAGAACAGAGAGGAGAAGAGATGTAACAGATCTAGGGGGAGGAGGACAGATCAGGTAGGAGGCAGGACAGACTGGGAAGGGGAAAAGATGGATGGGTTGGCTGGCCTGGGGACAGACAGAGGGAAAGAGACAGGAACAGGGAGGAGGGGCAGGGGCAGGCACGGCTGGGGAAGAGGCAGTGAGGAACATGGGCAGACGGGGGCCGGGGCTAAGTGAGAGGATGGCATGGTCCCTGGAGAGTCTGCAGTTCAGGTTCGGCACTGGGATGCCTGAGCAGGAAATGATGGGGCACAGTTCAGACCCAGGTCCCAGGGCCCTAGAGGTCACAGCTGCAGCCTCAGAGCTGGCCACTGATGACTGGCACCTGCCTGGGGGTGCATCCCTGAGAGCCAGCGCGTCAGTGTGCGGGGGGCAGGTGACCAGGTGCTCCGGGAATAATGTCATCAACACTCAAAGCCCCTGCCTTCACGGAGCTCCTTCTGAAAGCAGAAGGAGTGCAGGGTCGGTGAGGAATGATGTTCGTCTTCTGGCCTCTCCCTGCTCCAGGCAGAGTTCCCCTTGATGCTCCCTGGTGGTCTTCAGCTAGGCTGTGTCCACCTTTCTCTCATCTAAGTTTCACCACATACTAACTCTGGGTCCCTTTCCTGAGTATTCCCCTGGCTGATAGTTGAGACTTGAATAAGTTACAGTGTTAAAGACTCTTAATGACTCAAAGGATGATGGCTTCCAGGTAATATGTGTTCTCTGGAACCATAAAAAGCTTAGGACAAGAACCACAGGCAGCCAGGCAGGGCCAGCAGGAGGATAATGTGGGAAATTTGGACTCAAGGTGTGTCAAACTTCACCCTGCAGGTAGCCAAGCTTTCTGCTTAGAGGACCAGGTCCTCCTTGTCCATTCATCAGCACCCCATCTTTAGGATCTCCAAGGATGTCTCTGGGGAGGTGGGTTCCACTCTTCTCTCATTGGTTCTAAGGTTCCTAAGAGACACACTGATACCCTGATGCCTAAGGTCCTCTCCCTCCCTACCTCCCCCACTGAGTGGTCTCCCCTTCTAGCCCTGGTAGAGGTGGACAACAGTTGAGATTTTTTCTTATTTTGTGAAGGTTCTTTCTAAGTCTCTCTTTCAGCTCTTTCCTCCTCAAGTTCAAAGAAAATCAGGTTCCTTTAACCTTTCCTCAAGCATCTTGCTCTTTAATCCCTAATCATTTTTGCAATTTCTATCCTCTGAATCTTTTCCAGTTCTTGCTTCTCAAGTGAAACCTTAAGTTGGACACCTTAGGAGTTTGGGGATTTTAATGAGGGTGATTGCTTCTTGGTTCTAGCTAATGTTCCCACATAATAATGATAAAAAATGAATGTTTTCATTATTTCCCCCCTCTGTCAGGTTGCAGAGTTTCTTGTATGTATCTTAATTTGATCTTCATAACAACTGGCCTGTGAGGAAGCCATCATTTTACATGAGAAAAACTGGGCTCAGAGAAGTTAAGTCACACAGCTAGTAAGAGCCAGATAGGGGTTGGGGGATGGTGCTGCCAAAGCTGACTTTTGTAAATGTGGAAATTTGTTATGAGTCCAATTTAAAAATCTTAATAATTCATGCAAAGGTTTTGCACTGTGCTTTATATAAAACCCACATTTTTTTTGCTGTAAGAATAACACTTTTTATTTTGATGAACTTCAGGATAGACTTGATGCTCTGGGGAGACATGCCATGTCCAAGCTGTGGCCTCAGGTCCCCAGGGAACACCTACATACACCCTTGGGCTTTACACACCCCAAAGGGAAATTTCTGCTCTCTGAGTCCCGAGACTTATCTTCTAGCATCGCCACATAGCTGGACAGCTTTATAGGTGTCTTTTCTCCTAGAGCACCAGTTCCTTAACTTCTAAGATGGGAAAGATTTATTTCTTAGAGCCACTTTAAAGAGAATGTGAAATAATAGCTATGAAAGGACATGTGAAGTGCAAAAGCATAGCATTCTTGGTGGACATTTGCATTTTGACACCAGAGGCCATTTGGGCTACACTGAGCCTCTGATTTATTTTGGCCCTAGATTTATTTTACTACATTTGGACAGATTTACTTTACGTAGCATTTTTTTTTCCCCAATGTTTATTTGGCTGCACCTAGTCTTAGTGGCAGCATGCAGGATCTTTCAGTTCAGTTGCTCAGTCGTGTCTAACTCTTTGTGACCCCATGGACTGTAGCACATCAGGCTTCCCTGTCCATCACCAACTCCCAGAGCTTACTCAAACTCATGTCCATTGAGTCGGTGATGCCATCCAACCATCTCATCTTCTGTTATCCCCTTCTCCTCCAGCCTTCAATCTTTCCCAGAATCAGGGTCTTTTCCAATGAGTCTGTTCATCGCATCAGGTGGCCAAAGTATTGGAGCCTCAGCTTCAGCATCAGTCCTTCCAATGAATATTCAGGACTGATTTCCTTTAGGATGGACTGGTTGAATCTCCTTGCAGTCCAAGGGACTCTCAAGAGTTTTCTCCAACACCACAGTTAAAAGCATCAATTCTTTGGTGCTCAGCTTTCTTTATAGTCCAATTCTCACTTCGATATATGACTACTGGAAAAACCACAGCTTTGACTAGACAGACCTTTGTTGGCAAAATAATGTCTCTGCTTTTTAATATGCTATCTAGGTTGGTCATAACTTTTCTTCCAAGGAGCAAGCATCTTTTAATGTCATGGCTGCAGGCATGTGAACTCTTAATTACAGCATGTGGGATCTAGTTCCCTAACTAGGCATTGAACCTGGGCCTCCTGCTTTGGGAGCGCTGGGTCTTAGCTACCGGACCACCAGGGAAGTCTCTTATGTAGAATTTCTATTAGCCCCATCTCCATTTCCCAGGGTCCAAATGAAGTCTTTGTTTCCCTGACTTGATTCCTCTGCCTGGTTAATAGGATTTCCCTCCGAGCGGGGAGGGGGGCATGGGTGGCTGCAGGGCAGAGGGGGTGTCTCTGCCCGTGAGAGCAGACGTTGCGGGCCCTAAAGTTGGAACTTTCACAGAGCTCTCACCCTGCCTGAACAGAAGGATCTTTCAAGTCCACACATGGAGCGTGCCATGCAGGAAGGCTGCTTGTGGAGACAGGAGAAGATTCCACATTGATGCAGCAGTCAGTGGCTGTGTATACAGTGCCTGCTCTGAGCTGGATACCGTTCTATGGTTTGAGGGATATCAGTGAGCCCAGCAGACAACGATTCCTTCCCTTGGGAGCTTGGATGCCAGTGTGTATGTACATACGGCGTATACATAAGAAAAGATGAAAGTGGAAGTCGCTCAGCCACGTCTGACTCTTTGTGACCCCATGGACTATACAATCCATGGGATTCTCCAGGCTGGAATACTGGAGTGGGTAGCCATTCCCTTCTCCAGAGGATATTCCCAACCTAGGAATTGAACCCAGGTCTCCTGCATTGCAGGCAGATTCTTTACCAGCTGAGCCACCAGGGAAGTTACAAAGAACCAAATTCCAGAGTCTGTTAGAGAGAAAGAGGAGCGGAAGCAGAGTTAGGGGCTTTAAGGAATGTTGGGTGGTGGATGTTACCTGTTAATGGGAGTCAGGATGAGCCCTTGCCAGGAAAATGAGGTTCGCACAGCCTCCTGCAGGTCTCCATCTGGAGTCAGTCAAATGGATGTCTGAGGGAAGAGAGGTCCAGCCGCGGGACCAGATGGAGCAAAGGCACTGAGGTGGGAATAGACCTGGCGTGTCTGAGGAGAATCAAAGCAGTGATGTGGCCGAGGTGGACAGGAGGCGAAGAGCAGCAGGAGAAGAGGTCCAAGAGGACTAGGGGAGGGCACGATCTATCTAGAGCCTCCTTGGCTTGTCCTTTAAGTGAAATGGGAGCTTTCTCAGGGTCGCAGACAGAGACATGACGTCATGTGACATCTTTCCGGCTTAGCCATGCCCACATCCCACACTAGTTCTCTGGGTGAAGTTCACAGGTTCTGGGAGTCAGGAGGGAAGCCATGCGGTCTGAGAGTGGGGAGAGGCGGTTCCTGAGAGGAGAGTCAGGTGAACCCACAACTGTGCCATGCGAGGGAGACTGGCTCCTCGGAAGACAGAAACAGGGACTGTCTGCCACCCTCCTGGGAGTTAGCTGGTGGTGGAAGTAGGACCTGGGCATAAACAGCACTCCAGGAAAAGGCTCTGGGAGTTCAGAGAAGGATGCCATTAATACAGATTCTGAGGAGTCAAAGTTTAATTATGGGGGATGTCATTTAATCTGGGACTTAGATAATAGGGTTTGGATAGTGGGCTATGAACGGAGGGGCAGACTGTGTGCTGGAAATAGCTGAGATGTGCACTGGGGTAGAAAAACAAAGCAACAGCAGTGGTAACTGGTTCTACTTCATTTGATTGTAGGATGTGTGAGGGGGAAGGTGGAAAGGTGGGCTGATTCCTGAGATCCTCAAATACCATTTGGAATACAAGCATAGCATCATTATTTTATGTTTAAAGGATCAGGACACAAACTTGCTAGAATTCTAGAACCAACTGGTAAGGAAAGAGAGAGAGAGGTTAAGAACCAAATTCAGAGACATGAGTTGAGCTGAGGGCTTTGTTTGGAAGATAACTGTGCAGAGAACTCTTATGACTTCAAGTAATCAAGTAATCTCAAGAAGCAAGACCACATGACAAAAAACATGGAGAAAGAAAGAAATAATAGAAATAAACCCATAGAAGATACACATCTGAGAATGAGTACAACTGGACATTAAAAATGGACATATTCAGGAAGTTACATGAGAAGATGGAGAACCTCAACAGAGAACTGAAAACTAGAAACAGAAATAAGGAAAATTCTAGAGCTGAAAAATATACCAGAGGCTGGTTTAACAGTAGATTTGATAGATATGAAGAGAATAGTGATTTGAAAATATCCAGACTAAAGAAAAAATGTAAAATTCAGAAACGAGTATAAGAGATAGAAAGAATATAGTGAAAAGGTCTAACATACATGCATTGAAAATCCCAGAAAGAGAGGAGAGAGATAATGGGGCAGAAACAATGCCTGAAGAAATAATAACCAGGAATTTTATGAAAGTGATGAAAGACATTAAGTTATGGACTCAAGAAGCACCATGAACCTCAGGCAGGATAAATACAAAGAAAACCCATATTATCTAGGTTCATCAGAGTAAAATGGCCAGACACAAAGGCAAAGATTTGAAAAAATCTTAAAGGCAGCCAAAGAGGGGGAAATATACGTGACTTTCAAACAAACAGAAATAAGATCAACAGCTGTCTTCTCACCAGAAATGATAGAGACTGGAAGACAACGTAATGCTGTCTTTGAAGTGCTGAAAGAAAATAATTACTTCAAAAGTTAAAGTGAAATAAAGCATTTTGAAATAAAGCATTTGAAATAAAACAAAAACAGAACCTCTCACCTGAAGACCTATCCTAAAACACTAAAAAAATTCTTCAGACAGCAGGAAAAGGATTCTGGAGGGAAGACCAGGAATACAAGAAGAAATGAAGAGTGAGGGGGTACATAAATAAATCTACATGAATATGGCAAAAACCACTACAATATTGTAAAGTAATTAGCTTCCAATTAAAATAAATAAATTAAAAAAAATCTACATGACTATGGACCGTATAAGACAACCACAAGAGTTACTTTTTATGAAGTGTATGTTATGTTCCAGGAAATGTGTAGCCATTATTTTATTTGTTCTTCACAACAGTCCTGTGAATTTGGTTCCCATTTGCAACATGAAACTGAGGCTTAGCGAGTAAAAGTAGCTTGCTTGAACTTGAGTCTGTCATACCACCAAGTCTTTGCTTCTCTAAGTTGTGCTTTGCTGAAGTGTCAGTGGCTGGTCTCCTTACATTCCAGGGAGAACTTCTGAGGTGGGGCTCCACCCGGGTGAGTCGTAGTGGCCGTCATTTCCATGTACTTCCCTCTTGCTGTGGAAGAGTAACCCAGAGTAGCTGTGGATGTGGGCATAGCAGCTGGTTGGCCAGCTCCCTCTATGGGGCTGGTGAGTTCCCTCTGCTTCAAACAGCATCCATTCTCCTCTCCTCCCGCAGAGGCACTAGCCAGCCCATGGCCAGGACAAGACTCAGAAAAAATCTTGCCCTGGCCATGAAGTCTTTCTTGAAACTTCCATTTATTCACTCCTTTTAACCTACCTGCAAATGTAGACATCAGTATTTCTGGCTGGGCCAGATGCAGGCAAAAAAGAGGACCGTGTGAGTCTGAAACGGCCCAGGTAGATGTAGGATCTCTCTTAGCAAATTTAGACATCAGTACTTTATTGAAGAGTTCTCATTTCTTATGTGATGGCTCTTCTCCCCTGCCATTAGATTGTAAGATCCTGGAAAGCAGAGGCTAAAGCTGTTTTTTTTTCTTTACCTGCCAATGTGCTTAGTATGGCACCTGGCACTTAGCACTAAGGCAGCAAATACTCATTGACTGGTTAATTACAGGCCACCCTCTCCACCACTGGCAGTGAAGCCAGAGTCAGTGTTTTGGCCAGAAGTACCATGTGAACAATTGCAGAGCATTTCAAGTTGCCTTGAATTTAGCAGAGTTGTTGAATTCAATGAGGTCTTATCAGGGCTAAGTTTAC
Organism: Giraffa tippelskirchi; assembly: GCF_054371585.1. Lineage (NCBI taxonomy): Eukaryota > Metazoa > Chordata > Mammalia > Artiodactyla > Giraffidae > Giraffa > Giraffa tippelskirchi. The sequence goes on from NC_137284.1 coordinate 139,329,101, forward strand.
ATAGCATCAAGGAGTCTGGATTGAAGTGTGAGCAGTGGACTCTGTGAGTTATGTTTAGATCATCAACCAACCAAATTCCCAAGCACTGTTTAATAGAATTTGACTTTCTCATAGGATCATCTGTCAAACTGATTTGTGAGTGGCATCATAGTCAAGCCACTCCAGGTGCCCTCCTCAGCCACGTCGCTCTGGGCCCCACCTGCGTCTTCCCTGTTGATTAACCACTGATTTTTAATCTGCTTTCTCAGTGCTGATATTCATAGAAGTCTAGACACATCTGCGGGTAGAGAGGACACCCGCAAGTGTACCCATGGTGAATATTAATGAGTGTTCTGTAATGAGACTGGGACACCTGTGCGCCGGTGGGAGTGTAGAGGCAGAAAACTACAGTTAGAGAAAGATGAAAGAATACAAAGAATACATAGTATTCCTGGTTGGGCAGGATGCAGGCAAGGAAGAGAGCCATGCAGGTCTAAAATGGCCCAGGTAGATTTTGGATCTCTGTTAGCTTGGCAGAGGTCAAGCACAGAGGGGTGCAGTAAAGTGAGTACAGGAAGAGTCAAATCTGGAATTTGCTGAGGACCTTGTCATGCTCAGCTTGATGTTGAAAGGCAGCCATGAGGGAAACATCTCCCGTGCGGCCCTCAGATGAGGGTGAAGGGAGAAAAGGCAAAGTACAAGTGTTTCTGAACTCAAGCTGTAACATCCAGGGGTCCGTGCACCTCCTTGTTTCACTTGTGATTCTGGTTTGTATTTCACGTAACTTGAGCTTCATTGGGGAGGAGGACATTTGCGACTCCCAGCCCCACCTGCCCTTCATAAATAGCCAGCCACAACAATGAGTTGTAGTTCACTAATTAAGGCCTAATCATACACATACATGTGCACACATGCACACAGATATTCATCCTTTCAGTCAAAATCTATAAAAACTGGTTGACTTGAAAATTACAAACATTGACAAAAAAATCTTGCTGGGATTTTGGTGGAAATTGTATTTAACCTATCAATTTGGGAAGAATCAACACCTTTACTATGTTGTCTTCTAATCCATGAACGCAGTATGTCACTTAACTAGATCTTTGATTTCTTTCATGAGTGTTGTATAGCATATAGCATGTAAGTTTTGTGCACCTTTGAAAGGTTTATACCTATTTCATTTCTTTATGCTGCTGCTGCTGCTGCTAAGTCACTTCAGTCGTGTCCGACTCTGTGTGACCCCATAGACGGCAGCCCACCAGGCTCCCCTGTCCATGGGATTCTCCAGGCAAGAACACTGGAGTGGGTTGCCATTTCCTTCTCCAATGCAAGAAAGTGAAAAGTGAAAGTGAAGTCGCTCAGTCGTGTCCGACTCTTCGCGACCCATGGACTGCAGCCTACCAGGCTCTTCCGTCCATGGAATTTTCCAGGCAAGAGTACTGGAGTGGGTTGCTATTGCCTTCTCCGCATTTCTTAATGAGTGATCGTAAATGGCATATACAAAATTTCAGTTTTGGTTTCCATGTCTTCATTGCTGGTATGTAGAAATACAGTTGATTTTCTCATGTTGATCTTGTATCCTCTGTTGGTGCTGAGCTCATTAGTTCTAGGAGTTCTTTTCTTCTTTCTTTTCGGTAGATTCTGTAATTTTCTGCCCAGATGATCATGTCACGTCACTGCACATAGGGACAGTTTAATTTCTCTCTTTGTGATCTGCATGGCTTTTATTTCCTTGTCTTGCCTCAGTGTACTACCTAAAAGTTTTGGTATTATGTTGAATAGTGGTGGTGGGAGGGGTCAACCTTGCGTTCTGATCTTAGAAGGAATGCATTCAGTCTTTTACTATTATGTATGTTGGTTGTATCTTTTTTGTAGATGTTGAGGAAATGCCCCTCTCTTTCTAGTTTTCTGAAAGTTTTTAATCATAAATGTGCTGAATTTTTTTTTCCTGAATCAATGTATATGAACATATGATTTTTCTTCTTGAGTCCATTTGTATGTAAATTACACTGTTTGATTGACTTTTAAAATATTAAACCAATCGTATATATTTAGACTTACTGTATAGCACAGTTTCCCAGGTGGCTCGGTGGTAAAGAGTCTGCCTGCTAATGCAGGAGATGTGCGTTCCATCCCTGGTCTGGGAAGACCCCCCGGAGTAGGAAATGGCCACCCACTCCAGGATTCTTGCCTCAGAAATCCCCTGGACAGAGAGATCTGGAGGGCTACAGTCCATGGATCGCAAAGAGTCAGACACGACTAAGTGACTAAGCACACACATAGCATAGTATCCAAGACAGTGCAGTGTTGGTAGAGAGATAGACGTATAGACCAATAGACGAGGACAGAGAACCAGAAACAGGCCCACACAAGTGTGGCCAACTGATTTTTGACAAAGGTGCAAAAATATTTCAATTGAGAAAGTATAGTCCTTTCAACAAATTGTGCTGGGGTAATTGGATATCCATAGGCAAAAATAAAAAAGAATCGACTTAATATTACACCTTATGCAAAAATTAGCTATAATTATAATAAAAAAGTAGAATATATAGATTTAAATGTAAAAGATAAAACTACAAAACATTTAGAAGAAAATATAGGATCGAGCAAAGAGTTCTTAGACATGACACCAAATCATTATACGTAAAAGAAAAAGATTGATAAATCGAACTTCATCAAAATTAAAATCTTTTTCTTTCTGTCAGATCTTGTTAAGAGAATGAAAAGATAAATTACAGACTGGGAGAAAATATTTGCAAACCCCATGTCTGATAAAGAACTTATGTCTAGAGTATATAAAGTGAAAGTGAAAGTTGCTCAGTCGTGTCTGACTCTTTGCGACCCCATGGACTATACAGTCCATGGAATTCTCCAGGCCAGAATACTGGAGTGGGTAGCCTTTCCCTTCTCCAGGGGAATCTTCCCAACCCAGGGATTGAACCCAGGTCTCCCGCATTGCAGGCAGATTCTTTACCAGCTGAGCCACAAGGGAAGCCCAGAGTATATAAAGAAATCTTGAAACAACACCAAAAAGCCAAGCAATAGAATTAAAAACTGAGAAGGCAACGGCACCCCACTCCAGTACTCTTGCCTGGAAAATCCCATGGATGGAGGAGCCTGGTAGGCTACAGTCCATGGGGTCGCTAAGAGTCAGACACGACTGAGCGACTTCACTTTTACTTTTCCCTTTCATGCACTGGAGAAGGAAATGGCAACCCACTCCAGTATTCTTGCCTGGAGAATCCTAGGGATGGCGGAGCCTGGTGGGCTGCCGTCTATAGGGTCGCAAAGAGTCGGACACGACTGAAGCGACTTAGCAGCAGAATTAAAAAATGGACAAAAGATATGGAGAGACATTTCATCAAGGAGGAAACAGAGGTGGCAAGTAAGCACATGAAAACATGTTCAGCATCAGTAATTGTCAGGGAAATGCTGTTAAGACCATGATGAGATATCTCTACATACCTGTCAGGACAGCTAAAATAGAAAAAAAATAATGACAAGTTTAGATGCTGCTGAGAATGTGGAGAACCTGGGTCTATCATACACTTCTGATGAATAAGGAAAAGGACCACTCTGGAATGTAATCTGACAATTTCTTAAAAATTAAATATATTGGTGCAGCCACTATGAAAAACAGTATGGAGTTTCCTCAAAAGGCTAAAAATAGAGTTGCCATATGATATAGCAACCCCATTCCTGGGCAGATATCTGAAAAAACTATAATAAAAAAGATTCATGTACCCCACATTCATAGCAGAACTGCTTACAACAGCCAAGACATGGAAGAAAACTAACTGTCCATTAACAGATGAATGGATACAGAAGATGTAGTGTATATATGCGATGGAATATTACTCAGCCATAAAAAGAATGAAATAGTGCCATTTGCAGCAATGTGGATGGACCTAGAGATTATCATACTAAGTGAAGTAAGACAGAAAGAAATAGAAGTACTATATGACATCACTTATATGTGAATGTAAAATTCACAGTCTAAAATGTGACACAAATAAACCTATCTATGAAAAAAGAAACAGACTCAAAGACTTGTGGTTGCCAAGACGGGAGGGTGTTGGGGAAAGGATGGAATGAGAGGTTGGGGTTAGCAGATGTAAGCTATTATATATAGAACGTATCCTTAAATAATGTGACATATTGTTTTACATATTTTAGAACTATATAAATGGTGTCATGCTATCAAATTGTGTTGATCCTACAACTTGCTTTTTTTTCACTTGAAATATGCTTTTTTAGATTTGTCAAATGGTATATATATTGCTTTAGTTTAATCATTTTAAATGGTGGCATATTCTACTGAATTAATTTGCTATAATTATCCATTTCTTTGATGGACATTTAGGGTATTTCAATTTTTCCTTATTATAGCCAATGCTACAATAATCATTTAATACAAGTCTTCTTGGACATATGTAGAAGAGTTTTAGGGGATATATTTTGCAGTGGAATTGCTGGGCCATGGGTATGGGTTATACACATCTTTGGCATATAATAACTGGTGTTGCCCAGTTGTACTTCAGAGTGGTTTTCCTAGGACCATGAGAGAATTCCTATTGTGCCACATCACCGCCAACCTCCTGTAGTGTCACAATTTTTGCCAATCTGATGGGTATGAAATGGAATTTTACTGTGCTTTGAATTTGTGTTCCTTGTCTTCTGGTGGTGTTGAGCATTAAAAAAATATGCTTTTTGAGCATTTTGGCATATCCTTTAATGAATCTCTACTCTTTCTTTGTCTATTTGTACGTTGGGTGGTTTGTCTTATCATTTTTAGGAGTTTCTTATTATGGATAGAATTTCTGTAGTTTTGAGGTGCATTGCAAGTAACTTCTCGATGTCTGTGACTTGTATGTTAATTATGTTTATCTGATGCCCTGAAAGTTTTAATTTTGTCCTGGTTGAACTTATCAGTCTTTTCTTCAACACTTTGCCCTTTTTGTGTCCTACTAAGAAATTTCTTTCCAGACTCTAGGTCACAAGATGTTTTCCCGTAGTTTAAATATTTCTAAAGGTTTTTAAGTTTTGCTTTTCATATGTAGGTCTTAATCTACTTGCAACTGTTCGTGTGTGTGTATGTGCGTGTGTATGTGTGTGTAAGATGTGAAGTAGCAACCAGATCAGTTATATTTCCATACGGATAATTGTCCCAGGACCTCTGATTTGAATATTCCATTCTTACCCCTGCTAATCTGCAATGCCACCTCTGTCATATTCAAGTTATTTTTATAGGCACAAGTCTCTCTTTGGACCCTCGATTGTCCCTAGTTAACCTGATGATCCTCCCTATGCCAACAGTGTCTTGATTACTATAACCATATTAGTAGCTTAGATTTTAGAGAGGGCAAGTCCACTCACGTGATTTCTCTTTTTCAAATTTTTGGCTATTCTTGGTCATTTACTTCTCCTAGAACTTGTCAGTTTTTATGGACTTTTGATTGGAATTTCACTAAATTATACTTTTGTTTGGGGAAAATCATTATTTTTTTAAAATGATATTTAGTCTTTTCATCCTTTTATACTTTTCAAATTTTTAGATCATCTTTAATAGCATGAAATACTGCTTTATAATTTGTCTAAAAGAGTCTTGCAGGAACTTCCCTGGGTCTAGTGGCTAAGTCTCTGCACTCCCACTGCAGGGAGCCCAGGTTCGATCCCTGATCTGGGAACTAGAATCCCGCATGCTACAATTAAGAATTCTGCATACTGCTACAAAGATCGAAGATCCTGTGTGCTGAAACTAAGACCTGGCACAGCCAAAAAAATAAATACATATTAAAAAAAGGATCTTGCACAACTTTTTAGATTTAGTCTTAGATACTTTTTAGTTTTATTTGCTATTGTAAGTTGTATTTCTTAAATGTTCTAACTTTTTTATGTTGATGTGTGGGATTATGACTGATTTTTGTATAATAATTTTATATCCCAAAACTTTGCTGAATCCTCTTATTAAGTTTAATTATTTTAAAAAGTCTTAGATCTTCTATATGGAAATCATATTATTTGTGAAGATTTACAGTTTTATACCTTTAGTGAAATGCTCAATAGAGACAATGAATATGGTATTTTTACTTTGCTCCTTATTTTAAAAAGAAATTCTTCTATTTCCCCATAAGTACAATGTTTGATAAAGTTTTGGGGGGCTATTAAGAAGATCCCTTCTCTGTCTACTTGATACGATTTTTGAAGTACCTAATGCTTTTTTAATCAAAAGATTATCTGTCTCTATTCCATTGATTATGTACTTTTTCTGCCTTCTCTTAATGTGATTTATTATGTTGGTAGATCTTCTAGTATTGAATTTTCCTTGCCTTTGTGAGGAAATTTACATGGTTGTGATGTATTATGATTTTAAACATTATTTGATTCAGTTTGTTAAAATTTTATTCAACATTTTTACATCTCTTTTCATGAATGAGTTTGGCTTGAAATGTTTCTTTCTTGTATTATCCTTGTTTGATTTTGGAACCAAAGTTTTGGAAGCCTCTTAAATTAAGGAGTTTTATTCCTTTTTATCCTGTTAAAAACTTTTTGAATAAGGTTGAAATTTATCCTTGAGGATTTGGTAGAATATGCTTATGAAACAATCTGGCCCAGGGATTAACCCACCCCCAAAATGGATTTTAACCACTGATTTAATTACTTTAACAATTAGTGTATGTTCTATTTTCCTTGGGCCAGCTATTAAAAGTTTTGCTACAAAAACTATTACAATATTGTAAAGTAATTAGCCCCCAACTAAAACAAATAAATTTATTAAAAAAAAAAAAAGTTTTGCTAAAAGGTTATTCATTTTATTTAAGCTTTCATTTTTGTAATTTTGTGGTTATGAAAATTTCATCCTTTGTTCTTATCTAATACATGCAATTAAGACTAGAAATGTCCCCCTGGCAGTATCCAGAAATTTTGATTTGTAATGTTGTCATTGTCAAAAAATTTTTTCATTTCAAATTATTTTATTTAAAAATATTTTGTTTTTTCAACTTTACTGAGATATAATTGGGGAAAAAATTGTAATATATGCATACAATGAAAGGATTTCCACATTTAAGTTAATTACTAAATTTATTACCTCACATGTCTATCTTTTTATTTTTTGGTGAGAGAACTTAAGTTCTACTCTCTCAGCAAATTTCAATTACACAATACAGTATTATCAATTATAGTCATGTTATGCATTAGCTTTTCAGATGCAATTCATGTTATAACTGAAAATTTTCACCATTTTACTAGGCTCTTCCTGTTTCCTACAATCTCCTTTTCCCTGGAACCTCAACTCTCTGATAGGCTCAACAAAAATAGTCATTTTTCAGATTGTCAGGTAATTTTTAATAGTAAGCGTGGGATATTTTTTACAACTCTGTTTTTTTTTCTCTATAAACTGTTTATATCTTGATTCCATTGTTCCATGGAGTTGCTTTCTTCAAATATATCTTGTCTTTTACTAATTCTCTTTTTAGACTGTCTACACTGCTGTTAAAGTCATCAACTGAGTTTTTAATTCTAATTTATCTTCAATTCTTGGAGAAGGAAATGGCAACCCACTCCAGTATTCTTGCCTGGAGAATTCCATGGACAGAGAAGCCTGGTGGGTCCATGGGGCCCATGGGGTTGCAAAGGGTTGGACATGACTGAAGCGACTTAACCACATAACCACATCTTTAATTCTACAGTTCTAATTTGGTTCTTTCTCAAATCTGCTTGGTCATTTGGAAGATAGTTTTCTGTTAGCCTGCAGATTTTCTCAAGCTAGCCTTTTATTTATTTAAAGAATACCTACTGTTTTTTATAATGTAGCACTATAGTTTCAATACATAATGCCTTCGTAGGTCTGTTCCTGCTTATTTTTGTTCATAGTGTTTTGCTCCATCGTGCACTTGGTTATTTTTGACTACACTGTAATAGTTTTATGGGTAATTATTTGTGGTATTTCTTTGAGTTCCCAGAATAAAGGTCCATTCTTCCAGAGATGACTTTGTTTACTTCTTTCATATGCCAGTGGGTTCTATTGTTACTAACCTATTTAAGCTGAATTAATTGTTTGAGGTTATTAAGCAATCCAAGTGGGCTGCAAATCTGACTTCTGGTTACAGGTTTTCAATGATAGTTCATTTTTTCCCTCCTGCTTTCCTTTGTGCCAAGACAACTTTTCTTACAGTCGCTGAGAGTATGAGGGTAAGCTGGGCCTATCCCTACTTACCTTGCATGTATAAACTTTTGGCTTCCTAACTTTATGGAGAGACTTGGACTTTTCATGTTGGGAAGTCTTGGGCTTTGCCTTTCATCTTCTAAGCTTTGTGAGTTTGAGCAAACTTTAGATTCAAGTTCTCTTACTTTGGCAAATGCCATCAGGACAAGTGTAACTTCAGGATTCTTGATTCCCTTTGTCGCATAGATTTTGATCTCATCATTCCTTAGTTGCCAGCACTCTGAGGGTTTTAAAGAAATTTTTAAAAATGCATCTAACATTTAGCTTTTTTCCTTTTCAGATGGAAAATCCTATCCAACAATCCTGCAAGTTCTTATACTGGAAACAGTAGGCTTCACTGAGTTTTAAAATTTAATGACAGCAAATTTATTTCTAGAAATTCCATACCACTTAAAAACATTATCTGATTCCTTTCTTGCTTTCGACACTTTATTTTACACTATAAATGAACTTGAATTTTTAGTTTTGCAGCCTGTGTCGAATCATTCCATGAACTAGAACACCTGTGGGTCAGGTTCTGCTGGTGATTGTTTCCAGTGATTCCTGTTTGCTCTCTTATTTCCTTGTGTGTTTTGTGATTTGGACTGATCAGCTTTTATGTAACGGAGCTTTATCAGTGGTATCCTGTGTGGTGTGTACCCGAGTGTATCCTTCTAGAAATGGTTTACACTTGCTTGTATTAGGACATTGCCAGAAGGGGCCACTTCTATGTGACTTCCTTAGATGGGCGGTTCTGAGACTATGTAGTTAGTGTAAGATGAGCCTGTGGTTATGAAATTTTAAAAACACATTTTTGGGGGGCTTCCCTTATGGCTCAGTGGTAAAGAATCTGCCTGCCAATTCAGGAGACACAGGTTCAATCCCTGGTCCAGGAAGATCCCACACGCTGTGAAGCAACTAAGCCCGTGTGCCACAGCCATTGAGCTTGTGTTCTAGAGCCCGGGAGCCACAGCTACCGAAACCCTCGCGCCTGGAGCCTGGGCTCTGCAACAAGAGAAGCCGCGGCAATGACAAGCCCACACACCACAACTAGACAGTAACTTCCTCTAACCACTACTAAAGAAAAAGTCCATGCAGCAATGAAGACTCAGCATAGCCCAATAAATAAATAAAATTATATAAAAAAAATGAAGATACTTTTTGGCTACCCAGTCCCCAGGACCCGAGAGATGGACTCTGTGCTATTTTCCTTTGATAGTGCATAGATTTTTTTTCTAGTTCATCCTTGCACAGAGACATAGCTCTCCAAGTGTGACGATTTTTCAGATATGATTCCACATCTCATTCTGGCCCATGACTTTGTCCCTTGTACCTTGATGGCTATGCAAGCCTGAGGTTCTTTATTTTTCTCTCTTAATCGAGACCAGGAAATGCTCCGAGTGCAGCCACAGCCTCAGCACCACTTTCCACTCTGGTTTTCAGCTTCCTCTTCCTTTTTTGTTTTTCCTCCTCTGGTGATTTTCCTTGTTTTCTTATGAGATCAGCCAAGCATTTAAACAATGTTTTATTTTATCCAGCATTTCTAAGTAGTTGGTTAATAGACTTTTCAGCTATCTCATCTGCCACATTGTTGGAAATTGATATTAATTCACTCTTTTTGTTTTAGGGAGCATCTACATGGTGTTCAATATCTGATTTCAATACTTTTTTTTTTTTTTAAGTTTTGACTGATATTTTTGAAAGTTGAAAATACCGAAAGCAAGGACCTCATCATATTTATATTTCTCTTGTCTAGGTATAAAATACCAATAATTGTTTCAAAAATAAAATAGGAAGTTTATCCGTAGCATATCATCTGCTATTCTTTCAAAACTGTGCTTACTTCTAAACATCCTTAAATAAAACATCTCAGCCAACATAAAAACTGTTCTTAAGCAGACATCTAATTAGAGTGCTTTTGCTTTATTTGTTTAGTTGCTAAGTCGTGTCTGACTCTTTGCGACCCCATGGACCATAGTAGCCCACCAGCCTCCTCTGTCCATGGGATTTTCCAGGCAGGAATACTGGAGTGGGTTGCCATTTCCTTCTCTGAGGGATCTTCCCAACCCAGGGATCAAACCCATGTCTCCTGCATTGTCAGGTGGGTTCTTTACCTCTGAGCCACCTGGGAAGCCCTAGAGTGCTTTTATTTGTTCACAAAAAAGTTTCTTCTGACTTTGTGAGTGTGAAGGCTTTCCCTGGATCCAAACAAATGTTGGCATATAAGTGAAAAATCAGGTGACTAACAAGGCTGTTTCCATCCATTTTGGTAACCTCTCTCTTGGGCCACATCTACCTGCGGGCATTTTAATTCCATCATTATTTGTAGACTGGATAACAGTGCAATGTGATTACAGAAAACAGTATTAATAACAATGCTCCATGCCCCTCCTCTGTCCGTGAGCTCACATGTTTGAATACACACATATACACACATAGTAAATCAGACATGTGCTACGTCTCAGGAAAAATAATCACAGTGGTGTTTAGGCATTTGGTGCCCAGAAGGAAGGCATTGCTGGGTACACAGGCCTTGGGAAGTGGGCACTGGAGTAGCTTCCTGCTTTCCTGAAACCCCCTCCTATGGGTTCCCTCCCCCGCCAAGCAGAGCAAAGCGACATCCCAGAGCTCCAGTACTGAGGCTCTGCTAGGCCTCACTGGTTAATTGCCAACCAATGTGGGAGTTAATCAGAGATTTCCCAGGCAGCTGGAGTGGAGATTTGAGAGAAAACAGGGCAAGCAGCTGCCAGACATAATCCCCTACCCGCCTGCCCTCTCTAGGATGCTCAAGAGATTTTTTTTTTTAATATCTTGCTTTTCTGACATCCAGAGCAGATCATTTTATTGTTGTTGCTTTTACCGTTTTTTTTTTTGACCTTGCTGTGCAGCCTGTGGGATCTTAGCTCCCTGACCAGTGATCAGATCCATGCTCCCTGCACCGGAAGTGCGGGGTCTTAATCACTGGACTGTCAGGGAAGTCCCGAGATGGAGATTTTGAGGCAGCCTCTGGATGTGATGGTGTTGCCCTGGGCAACCCAAAAAGCAGCAAGTGGAAGATGGAGAGATGGGAGTTGGCTAGGGGAGGTGAACCTTAGAGCTGAGAGTAGGAACAAAGGGACATGGCGTCTTCTCTGCGGATGGTGCTGGGAGTGGACGTGGGGAGGCTACTGCTAACTCACAGAGGCAGACGGACCCTCGGGAGCTGTGGTTTCCAGTGTCTGTATATCTGCATTTGGTGCATCAGAGGAGAGTTTAATCCAGTGCAAATGGATGTGGCCATGACTGTCAGACAGTCAGAGACCGCAGACCCATTCTCCATTGTCTAGTTTTCTAACGAGATCGTCGGCAGGCCAAACACAGGCCATGCCTTATCCTGCAAGCATGAGTGGTAACTCTAGAGAGAGCTGGCCAGATGCCAGTTCAGTAGGGAGCTCTGTGTTGACGATATAACCCACAAATCTGTACCGTTGGTCACTAGAAGGGATTATGCTCTAACCCCCTCCGAGAACTCGGGTCCTATGAGAACAAGCCGGACCACAGTGGGTGTCGGTTCCCTCACATCCAAGCCTGTGCTTTCCTTCTCGCGTCTCCTTTCTCTTGGCCCCATCTTGGTTCCTGTTTAGGGTTCTAGGGAGTGAGCATGAGAATAGGAGTTAGGGGAAGTCCTGGGCTCATTTTGGCATCCCTCTTGGCAGGCCGAGGGACAAGAAGGTGCAGATAATCATCATAAAGGAGAGGCCAGGAAGCTCAGACCCTCGTGTACTCAAGAATGAGTGTCAAAATTTCAAGGGCCAGTATTTTACCTTTTCCCACATCACATTGCCGCCCCCCACCCCCGACAGCCCCCAGGCCTGATGGTGTTATCAGTCTCAGTCTGGATTAGGGCTTCTTGAGACACAAACAGCTTGGCTTCTTGGCTCCCCTTAGGGTTGAGTAAGTCAGTATTGACGAGACCCCGAGGATTTCCTTAGGAGCTCCAATCTCAGGTCACTAATGGTTTTCTGTTGGACCCTTTTCCACTCCATACTGCTCTCCTGACTGCAGAGAACCACCTGAGCAAGTGTCCCAGCTTTTACCCTGCTTTCCCTAGAACATCGCTATTTCTGCCTCCAACTGTCCTTTGCTCACTAATTTTTGGACTTCTACCTGAGGTTGTTTGGTCTCTGAGATATGGTGCTTGTCTGCGGACATGAGAACTCTTTCTGTTGGTCCCTAAAACAGGAGCACCTTCTCCTAGGACGACTCTGCCCCAAATGATAGATTTAGTGTTAGATCCTGAGCCTTCCGGGGCTTCTCAGTGACTCAGGAGTAAAGAGTCTGCCTGCCAACGCAGGAGATGTGGGTTTGATTCAGACCAAGTCGGCAGTGCTGAGTTGACGTACGTGGTGAGGGAGAACTCTGGCTCCCCAGTCCCCCTCCATTATATGTTGCAGCTGCTTCTTGGGGACTGGAAGTTGGGGAGCGTGCTGCTGAGAGGAGCCAGGAGCCCCGCAGGGTGACTGCAGAGGCCGCAGCTTGGGGGGGTGGTGGTGGCCACTCACATGTCCCCAGTGGAGTGACTCTGGGCCAGAGAGCTCAGCTGCTGCCCTGAACCGGCTCCTTTAGGAGCTCACCTGCCTGCTGTGAGTCTCTGTGCGGCGTGTGTGTGTTGAAGTCACAGGAAGTGCTGTAATCCTGTTATCCCTGTCCTTTCCCGCCCAGGAGTCTAAAATCCAATTCCTGACAACATCAGTAGACATAATGGATGCGGACGTTGGAGGAAATGCCAGAAGAGCTCCGGTGACTGTGCCAGCTCCTCACGCAGCCCGATTCAAGCGAGCCTGTCCCTGACCCTGACGGACGAACTGGAGAATGGCCCAGCTCTGCCTCAGGCCTTCCCACCCCCATATTCTGCTCTCCTATCCCAGGTTTAATTGCTGGGTACCCCACCAGGCCTGGGTGCACCCCACTCTTCTGCACGTGCCGTCTCATTCTGTACCTTTCTGCTCCCCTACCCCGTATGTCAGATTCCCTTTCTAGACTGAGCTCAGCTCCTCAAGCAGAATTTCTCAAGACCAATGTTTTGCTTTCCTGGCCTTCTTGGCTCCTCCCCGTTCTTGGCAAAGGCTTCCTTTCTTGATGTGATTTCCATCTGTGATCTTGCAGGTAGAGAGCGCTGGGCCCGGCTCCAAGGGTATTGACCAGCTGACCCTGTGTCCAGCCACCAGCCTCTTGTCTCCTGTGGATCTGTCTGGAGCTGCTTCCTGCGGTCACAGTCTGTGTCTGTCTGCTTCTTTCTCTCTCATAGGAAGTTATTGACAACATGCTTTCAGACTGGTCATTTAAAATGCAACAAGAGCCTGCAGGCTTAAGGATTTATAGCAGTCAGAGCTTAAGAATAATAGAGTAATTAAGGGGAGGGCTGATGGGGAAGATACATAAAAATCACCCACAAGTCTCTGACTTGGAGATAACCACTGTAAACACTTGGCGGTGTTTCCATCCCATTCTTTTTGTGCATATTTATCAAGCATTGCTGTGATCAGACTCTCGATTCCACTTTTCACCCAAGCTGCTTCTGGGTGGGCGTTAACAGGTGCCCGAGAAAGAGGCATCCTTCTGCAAGTCTTGGGCACAGAAGCCTCAGCTCCTAGAACATTGGTCCAGCTAGTCACAGCCAGCGCCATCCCAGACAGGATCCTGCTTACTCCGCTGCATTGAGAACTCTGTATTTTCTTTGGGTTTCATCAGCTTCAGGCCCTTATCCGGGCTGAGTTCTGCCTGCACTCACTCCCCCAACCCCCAGGGCTGGTGGCTCTTCTATTCCCCGGTTTTATTCTGAGTGCAGCATTGTCGTCCCCACCTGGCTCTGAGCAGCAAGGATCTCCTGGATCCCGTGTCCCAGGAAGCAGAGACGGAAAGTCTCAGGGACACCCCACTTTCTTCTGATCTGCTTTTCCACTTGGAATTCAGAGCACTCTGCTGCTTTTTTCCTTTGCAGAAAGGGCCAGAGGCTGTTTTCTCTCCCATTACCGGTGAAAGCTAGCTTATACCAGCAGCCGCTTCCCATCGATTGCAAGAAAAGCCGCCACCAGGACCGGCAATGTCGCATGAGGGCACAGAGAGGCGAAGGGTTTTCTTTACAGTCAGTCTCTCCTCCAGCAGGGTGAAAGCGCTGGGAGATGCAGAAGGAAGCCTGCTCCAGTCCTTCCATCTTGGTCCTCGGCCCCATGGCTCTGTCAGGGAGGAACAATAGCCTCCCGCGAGTGAGCGTGCCCGAGGAAGGTGTCTCCCTCCTTGCCTGCTGACCCCATTCAGAATCTCTCCATCCTCTTGTCTCTCTAGGGCCTGCCTGTCCCCCTCCCCCATGCACACTCCTCCATCTAGAAGCCTGCCCTAACTCCTCCTGACCCTTTGCTCTGAATTCCTTCAGCACAGACAGCCCCCAACAGCACCACCCTGGAGAGCCAGGTAACCAGGAGCCCCTGCCCTGGGTCTTGTTTTGGAGGCTTCTCTCTGGTCCTCCACTGGCCATGTAGCTTCCACTCGGCACAGTCATTCTCCGAGCTGGTTACTCAGTTTTTTCAACTCTGGAGGCAGCCTGTGGACAGTCAGCTCTCAGAGGGCCTATTTTATTCCTTGTAGAATCTGAACAATGACTCAACATGTATGGGGCCTCCTTACACAGTGATTAGTGAGAGAGTGACCCACAGGGCGTGACTCTTTCTACAAAGAAGGGCAGGTAGCACAGACTGCCCCAGGAGGTCTGAGAGGTGGGAAGGGGTACCCTGAAGGGGTACTGTGGGAGGGACTTTTTTTTTAGGGGATAATGAACAGGCCAAGGAGGAACAGACCTTCAGAGCAGTGAAAATGCTTTAGGCAAATTCCATTGTGAAATGAACCCAGAACTAAAGAAACTCACAGACAGCCAGGGTCATCCCCAACTCCCCATCCAGTTGGGAAGGAAACATGGAGAATGAGTGTCCTAGAGGGTTGCCCTTGGATAGGATGACTTGGCCGAGGGGCTGGGGTCCCACCTGTGGACAGGGAGTTACAAGGTCAGTCCCGCTAGAATGCACTAGAAGTCCCATTACTCTGAATGGACAGCAAGAATCGGAGTCTGACCTGTGTGCAGAGACCAGGGATGACAGAGAAGAAAGAATGCTGTTTGAGCCTTGCCTAGTTACCTGGCTCTGGCCCCAGAGATGCTGCGGGGCTGTGTCCCAAGGAGCAGAGGATGGAACTGCTAGAATTTAAAATGGCCAAACTCAGCTCTGCCATCTGCCAAGTCCCTGGGCTTTTGGTGACCACAGCTCGATTTTTCACTCTCTCTCTTAATCTAATGCACAAGACTAAATTCAACTTAATTAGGAGGATTATATGTCTTATAAATTTAATATTTAATATTCAAGCAGGAGCTTTCACCCCTCGGCGTATTTATTAAATATATCCTGGGAGGAATGTTAATGAATCATGACGTCATAAATATTTAGACCGAAGGAGCTGGAGGCAGGAAAGAGGAGAGTGAGAAGAACAGATCATTTTAGAAGCCAAAGGGGATGAAATTTCCCTCGTGGATCGGGGCTGGTTGGGCAGAAATGCGACTTCAAGATCCACAGCTGTGAGCCGTGTTGTTGTCCAAAGCTGAACGGAGCCGGGGGTGCCATGTGCGCTGGCTGAGTTGAGTTCATTCTGCATTTGCTTGCATGCTTTGCCGTCAGGATGCCAAAGCACACATTTCAGTGAATGATGGGAGGAAGTATCCTAGCCTGACGCTGCACCCATTCTGTCTTCTTCTCTGGCTGGCTGAGAGCAGCATTTGGTGTAGATTCCGCATTTGCATGACTGACCTCAGTGCTGAACCTTCATCCAGCAGCTGAACGTTTTATAAAGGAAATAACATGGAAAAAAGAAAAAAAAAAAGAAAGAAATAACATGGGAAGAGGGAGCCTAGAAGCTCATTTGCAGCCTTGGGGAGGGACTTTTCCATAATTATTCTTCCCAGTGCCCTTATGTCTCCAGACTCAAAGGGTGTACAAATTACCCTCTTCTGACCGAACTGGTTTATTGAATAGTCTGAACTGAGAGGGATGCAAAGAGGGATACAGGAAGAGTCTCCCTCCCTATCTCCTAGTGGCATCTCAGACAGAGCCCTGGCTTTCTAGTCCCCTTGGTGGAAAAAAGGGCTTCTGGTCTGGTGTACAGTTCATCTCTTCACCAGCCATCCAGGTCAGTGCTCCCCTGCCCTCCTCCAGAGATGTTGGTGCAGTGGTGGGGGCCAGGCTGCTCTCTTAGGAGCAGAAGTCATTGTCCTTAGTGGTGCTATAGGAGAGAGCTCTGGGTTGTCCCTCCCCTGGGGGCTGCGGAAGAGGGGCAAGAGGTGTCCAAACAGACCAGGGGCGACCCAACCCTTCTCCTGCTGGGGATGAACGAGATGTAGCATCTTCTTCTTGCAGCCGCTTCCAGTCTCCACAGTTGATTCTCTTGGAGCCGCCTTGTCTTGACTCAGATTCAGAGAAGCACCTTCCACCCCTTCCCAAAGGAAAAGGGAGGAAAAATCCATAGTGTTCTCTGCCCCAGGTCTTGAACTCTGTATTTCTGAAAGTTATCTGGAGTTCTCTCTTGTCTTCTGCTTGTGTTTAGGGAAGAAGGTGTGAGAGTAGTTGGAGACAGAGCCTTCTCATAAGTTTCTGGAAGCTTCTGTAAGAATGTAGGAAGTAACTTCATGTCTATTATTTTCAGGTTTAAGGCCTTAGCTGTGATTCTGCAAGCCAAGGCAACTGGAGAGGGATCAGTCAGCAAATCTTACATTTGCTTTCTGTAATCGTGATATATCGACAGTCACACATGCAGAAACTTCCCTCCCATCTTCATGTCATTCATTTGTTCATTCATTCACCTTGAATTCCTTGGCTCATGTGTTCTGCAATGGACTTAGTGTTAGGGACACAGATATGAATAAAGACCATCACCCTTGCCTTTGGAAAGCTTCGAGCCGGGTGGGGAGGTAGACCAGCTAATATGTGTGATAATCCTCAAGGAGGGGAAGATAGGGACTTCCCTGTCAGTCCAGTGGTTAGGACTCCACTGGACGCGGCTTCAGTCCCTGGTTGGGGAACTAAAATCCCACAAGCCGTGAGGTACAGCTTCCTACTCTGCCTGACCCCCACAAAAAGAGGGGAAGGATAAAGGGCCATGGGAGAACATTCAGGGGCACCCAGCTTAGTTGGTGAGTACCAGGGAAGGCTTTCAGGAGTAAGTGGTAACTAAGGTGCCTCCTGAAGGCTGAATAGAAAGTAGCTAGACAAAGGGGATCAGCATTCTAGGCAGAGGGAACAGCATCTACAAAAGACTCAAAGGACAGAGAAAGGTAGGTTTGGGGAATTACAGGAAATTCAGTGTGGCTGGATCATAGAGAGCAGGGCAGGGATCGAGGGCTCGTGGATGAAGGCCAGAATGGTGGCTGGAGCTTGATCATGAAGGGCCTGGCTCCAGGAGGGGGATTTATCCTGAGGGCAAGAGGCAATCCCTGGAGGCCATCCAGCAGGGGCTGACGCATCACACTTCCCAGTTAGAAAACAACCCTTGGCTGCGGGTGGAGAATGGATTCAGGGACTTCTCCTGGAGCCTGCTAAGAGCCTGCTCCCATGTTTTTCTAGTCTCATTCGCTATTAGCCTACTCCGTGGGAGAGAGCTGGTTGGCTAGACTAGGGCCAGTCAGGACCAGAGGGAGGTAGGCAGATTCAAGAAGCGTCTTGTTTCTTATTTGCTTGTTTTCATTTTTTTACTATAGAAAGAGCCTCTCCATTTGTGCTCTTACTTCAGTGTCCAGCACAC
The DNA here is from genome assembly GCF_054371585.1 of Giraffa tippelskirchi. NCBI lineage: Eukaryota > Metazoa > Chordata > Mammalia > Artiodactyla > Giraffidae > Giraffa > Giraffa tippelskirchi. Next base: position 139,347,102 of record NC_137284.1, read on the forward strand.
CTTCGGTCCTCCTCCACAGCCACCCCAAACATTTAAAAGCACAGATCCTAGTCCCTTAGCTCTGGGGTCAGGACATATGTGATTGTAAGATGAGTTACCATGGCAACCCAGAGCAAGTTTGGGTTGGGCCTGGCAAATTGAAGGTGAGTGATGGAGGCAAAAGATGATGTGATGAGCAGAAGGGTTTTGGCTCTGAGTCCACCCTAATGCAGGCTGAAATTGTTCTGTATGCCTAGCAATGACCTGCCAGGCTGGACAGGGAGGCCAGGCTATTTGAGAGAAAAGCCAGGTCTGAGTTCTGACCTGCGGGAGGTGTTGGGAGGGGTGGTGGTAACTATGGTAACTGGGAGTGCATGACACCATGGAGAGTGAGCCCAGGCCCTCCCGGACCTGTGGATACACATGGCGGCCTGTGGTCTGAGATCTGAAGGGCAGTGTGGATGCTGAAGTTGCCCAGGGCAGCAGATGGGTGATAGATGGAAGTGTTGTCTCCAGAGCCAGGGGAGAGTGTTCTGGGAGGGGCTGGGGAGTTTGTGAGGGGCACTCCAGTGCTCCCCACTGGTCATGTCTTCATAACCCCCTGGGCCCCAGCTCTGCGGGGTCTCCTGGGTCATCTGCTGCTTCTGCGGTAAACTTCTGCGACGGAGTCCTGGCGAACCTGTCCTTCCTGCCCTCCCTCCTCGGGCTGCCCATCTCCCTCCTCGTGCTCCACTCTGCTCCAGCCGTGCTGGTGCTGGCGAGGCTGGAATTCTCCCTGTGTCCTTCCCCTTTTGTCCCCCTGTTGGTCATCAAGCCCCTTGTCTGGCTGTGCTGACATCGTGGTGGGAAGGCTTTTCCCAACAGGGTTTCAAAACCTGGGGAAAAGAAGCAGACGGTGGCTAGAACCCCTCTGCCAAAGTCCCCAATCTCTTCTTCCTTCCAACCCATGGGGAATTCGCCTCCTTCCTCGGTTTTCTCCTTTTATAGGCGGTGACCCTGTAGTTTGCTGGGGTGGTTGGCTGCAGGATGAAGGTGGGAAAAACTCAGTTAGTGGGGACCCCTGTGCATGGAGAGCCCATTCCTGTGGCCTGGGGTGATGGGCGAGCACAGTCTGGGTGGAGACCTGCAGAGACTGGGGCTGCAGCCTATGATGGGAGAGGTGTGTGTGTAGGTGCAGGATGGTTCTCTCTTTGGCTCATTTTGCATTTGAATTACACAGGGGTAAAGCTGGGGGCAGTTGGGAGCAGCAGAGGGAACCCTGCAGGCAGTGGGGAGCCTGCGCAGAGGCAAACATGAGGCTAATCATATAAGTGTTATATGTGCTGGGCAGGTGCTCACTTGGAATTGAGAGCCTTCTTAAGAGAGGACAGGCTTGATTTTGAGATGCATTCAAATCTCACACACTCACCAATAGCCCTTTGTGATAATTTGAGGTTTCCCTGGGGGCAGTAAGTGACATAATTTTCAATGAACTAGCAAGAGACAGAGGTGGGCAGGGAGGTGGGCCCCACTGAGGGTGATGCAGTCTCAGGTATCAATCATTTTCTTAGGAAGTTGTCCAGGGCCACTAACATCCTAGTTCTGGCTCCCTGCTGTATTGGAAGGGGGACCCTTAAGGGGAGAGAAGGGCAGAAACTGCCTGGGGCCTCTGCGCCTGAGTCTTGCAAAGGTAGCGTGAGGTGTTGGCCTCTATGCTGAACAGACCAGTTAAAAAAGAAAAACCCACCAACCAGTGCTAATATGTGCAAGCTGACTTCTTTTGTTTAGTAAGAATGTTAAAAAAAGAAAAAGAAAAGAAACACTGATTTAACAACAAAACCACCATTATTATTATCAATTCATAAAAGAAAGGATATTTTAGCAGGAAAAAGGGTTTCTTCCCAGGAGGGGAATAATCTCAGAATGAAGTATAACTCTGCCCAAGAAAGGACAGTTAGAAAACCTGCGCTCACACACACACACAGACACAGACATATCCTGCATTTTTCTTATTTTTATTTTTTCATTTTGATAAAGTCTGATAAAAGCATTTCCCTGAGATGGTCCTGGGCTATGGACTGGTTTTGGAGCCAAGGATTCTGGGGCTGTTGGGCAGGGAGAAAGATGGGGGAGGGCTTGTCCTGCCCCACCTCCTGGGGGTTTGTAATGCTGGGACTCCATCCCAAACAGGCCACAGTGATTCTTACAAGGCAACTCATCTTGGACCCAGAAAAGAAGAACTGGAGAAGGGGGAGAATAGTAATGGGCTCTCTGAAGTTCGAATACATTACTCCCTGGCAGGATCTCTCTCCATCCCCCATCCTTCATGTATCCTTCCCATGTTTGGTATTCCAATGGCCATGGTCATCTCCCTAAAGTCCAAGAGTTTTCCATTCTTGGAATGAAGCTCTGCCCAAACCAAAGTCGTGGCCACAACTTCCTAAAGTTCCAGTGGAGCCTGACTGATAAATCCACGTCCACAGCACCCGGGAGCCAGTCGATGTGGACCCTGTCTGTCATGTGTCTTTGACTGGTAAATCACTGCTCTGGGCCCCAGGTGAGGGGCTGTTAGCAGTTTCCCCAGGGAGACACACGTTTTCAGTTGCATCATTTTCAGGAACTCTTCTCATCGGTTCAGCTTTTTTATTTGTTGTTCCAAGCTGGTAACTTACATTGTCTTTATCAGCTCTTACCCTGAATTCTGACCATCTCTCAAGTGGGAAAATGCCTGGCAAAACATCGATTTCCTCTGAATGGAGATTCTGAATTGTCCATGAAATGAAAGCTTGTTCGCTGAAAGAGCTTTAATAGAACCACAGCCCCGAGGTTGCAGCTTGGACTTGCAGCTTGGAGTCACTTGGACTTTTGGCGGCATCAGGGACAAAACACCTGCTAACACTCAGTGTTAGCATGTGCTGTGTTGATGTGCAAATGCGTGGCTGTGCCTGGAAATTTACACATGGACTCACATGTACACACCCATAAGAGCTGGGAAGACAGGACTTATGGGAAAGAGGAAAGTCTGTCTTAAAGGGACAGTTATTTTCCTTGTCACCAGCTGCTGAAATGAGCTCTGGGTTAAAGTGGGGAAGGTTGAATCCAGTCCCAGCTCTGCCTCAATGTTGCTGTGGATCCTTGGGGAAGTAACTGCAGCTCTTTGAGCTTCATTTGCAAAATGGATACAGAGACCTCTCAGTTCAGTTCAGTCGCTCAGTCATGTCTGACTCCTTTCGACTCCATGGACTGCAGCACGCCAGGGTTCCCTGTCCTTCACCAACTCCTGGAGCTTGCTCTAACTCATGTCCATCTACCGTCTAGTTGGTGATGCTATTTGACCATCTCATCCTCTGTTGTCCCCTTCTCCTCCTGCCTTCAATCTTTCCCAGCATCAGGGTCTTTTTCAATGAGTCAGTTGTTCGCATTGGGTGGCCAAAGTATTGGAGCCTCAGCTTCAGCATCAGTCCTTCCAATGAATATTCAGGACTGATTTCCTTTAGGATTGACGGAGACCTCTAGAGACCCTGTGTGTATGGAATGCTGCAGTCTGCCTTTAAGGCAGGAAACAGAAACCACTCTAGGTATTTCAAGCAGAAAGGGATTTTATACAGAGACTGAGGACTTCACAAAATCCTTGGAAGAGCGAAATGAAGTCGAAGGTTATGGGTAGGAGAACTGCCCCATCAGGGTTGCCTCTACTGTCACTGTCACAGCCCAGCCTACTCTTGACTTGGTGATATAACCGTGGGCCCTGGAGCCCAACCACAACCGGCACTTGTGTCTGCCTGGCTCTGCTTGCCTGACTGCAGCTCTGTAGAGATGTGGCCACCTCCAGGGGCAACTCTCTCCAGATTTGGTAGAAACGCATCTGATTGGCAGAACCTGATGCTCTGGGAAGTGTGGTTTCTCTCTTTGCCAGCTCTGGATGAAATGGCAATGGAAAATCAACTAGAACATCTAGCACAGCCCTCTTTCTCCACGGTTCATGATTTTGCTGGCGAGATTATCAGCAGAGACACCAGACTGTCAAAGTTGTTCTTGGCTTTGCCACACTTCGCCTGAGTGGCCCTCAGCTCCAAAGGGATGAGGTGCCCTGCATGTCAGGGCGCTGAGCTTGGATGCCCCTTGAGGTCTGCTTCTGACCTTGGCTCTCTGTGGGAGTAGGTGGGTTAGGAATTGCCAATTGCCTTCTCTTCCCTTGGTGCCTCCTGCTCCAACTATCCCCCTCATGTGAGGTTGAAAAGCAGGATTTGGAGGACTGAGAAGTTCAGGAGGATCTTGAGGAAGAACTTGAGAGTTCTCTTCTGGAGTCACATGGCCAAGGCCTTGGCCCTTATCTCAAGACGCATGGCCCCCTCCTTAGCTTGGAGGGCCCCCTCTAATGGGCACTGTGCTCAGTGGGGCTCCGCCTGGAGCAAGGATGGAGGGGGCCAGCTCCATTCCCTGGCTCTCCCCTGCTGTCCTGACAAGGAAAGGGATATTGAGCAGAAAGGAGGATGGGAGGTTGGCTGCTGCTGCTGTTGGGTTATGAGGAGAAGGGGACAGGTGAAGGAATAGAATTTTATTCATTGTTCATGAGAAACTTCCCTGTGTCTGCATCGCTCCTCTAAATTGGCACTAATTGCACTCTCTCTCCCTCCCCACGCCTGTCAGTGGAGCTGCAGGGAGGGAAGATGCCAGGGAATGAGAAGACTCAGCTTCTTAGAAAGCTGGGGTCCAGATCAGAAGAGGCGGCGAGTGGGGAAAGCAGGAGAGGGTGGCTGGGGTGGCGCTGGTGGAGACCTGGCGACACCGGGGCAATCCAGTCTCTTTCTCCAGGGTGTCCTTAGGATTTTATCCTTGGGAACTTCTGGGGAAAGGCCCAGAACAGGCTAGTTTTTCTAAAGGTGGCTTCATTCAGAGGTGAGCTGCAATTAAGCTTTGGAGCACCTAGATGGGAGTGTGTCTGGCTGTGACCTTGACTAGCTCCCTTTGGAACAGTGATGGGACTTGCAGGGTGCACTGTTGGTTCTCGAGATGGGATGTTCCCCTTGAGAAGGCACCCAGAGACCATCCACATTTTCTGATGAGGAACTTTATGGGCTGAAAAGGAGAGCCCAAGGCTCTTTCTGGACACGAGGCTCCCAAGAAGCAAGAGGGGGCTGTATATTTTAGTGGAAAGTTCTCCAGTCTGTTTGGGCAGGAGAAATGGCTTTGTCTTGACTCCATCACTTTCCCTCTTGGCTAGATGTTTCCATACCTGTCCGGTGATGTAATGGCCACTCCTGTGAAGGCCCTTTTGACTCTGATGGTCTGTAATCTCAGATCTTCTGCTCCTTTCCCATGGGGTGTGTGATCTTCCCCTTCTGGTCTCAGAGCGAGACTCAGTCGCCTCCACACTCTTTTCTCAGGCAAGTGCAGGGGTGGTCCCTGCGTGTCAAAAAGACCCCGTTTCACTGTTGGGAAAGAGCCTGGATGTTCGCTGCATACAACCTCCGGTGTTGTTATTCAGCAGGAAGAAAGACCAGAAAGAAAAGCAAAGGGAGAAGATATTGTTTGGGTACAATCTGTGTTTGCAATTTTCCACATCGGTTCTTTTTATGAACGCTCCAAAAACAAGACAACAGCAGTGGCTGATTCAATATGCGCCATGCAGGAAAACAATAAGGAAAAAAAAGAAGGGTTTTTAATAAGCACTTGGAAAGCCTGTAATTAAATCTCGGGCTCTGTTTGGAAAACAAGAATCTCATTTAGTGCTTTTGCCCCGGCGCTCCCTAACATCTGCACCCGTGTTTTCTGCTGGGCAATTACTGCATCCTCCGTGGCTTGATTAACAAATACAGGTGTGGGCTCTGGAGGGGGATCCCAGGATGGGAGGAGGGGTGCACTGGGGAGACTTGGCACTCACCCCAACAGGTGTCAGAGACCTGGGGGAGGAAGATGCTCAGGGCGTGGGAGAGGAGAAACTCACCTGTGTCTCCCGCCTGCTCTTGTTGGAGTCGGATTTCACCAAGGACCCCAGGGATCAAGGGCTCACTGAGGGCCCCTCTAGCCTAGGATTCAGGGGCTTTAAAAAAGGTGATCAGGGGGATGGGATGGGGAGGGAGGTGGGAAGGGTGTTCTGGATGGGGAACACATGTGCACCCATGACTGATTCATGTCGATGTTTGGCAAAAACCACTACCATATTGTAAAGTAATTAGCCTCCAATTAAAATAAATAAATTAATTAAAAAAAATGATCAGAGGAAGAAGGGACATTTCAATAAGGGAATGGGAACCCCAAATCAGTGGGAGTTGTGTGTCCACAGGTAAATTTTTAGGAAATTACCAAGTAGCATAGGAAAGGCGTATCTCCTACACTTCAAGTAGTTCAAAATCACCTTTTTGGGACTTCCCTGGTATGTCCAGTGGCTAAGACTCCAGGTTCCCAATGGAGGGGGCTGGGTTCGATCCCTGGTCAGGAAACAATCCCTGGTCAGGTTAGATCCCATATGCCGCAAGGAAGACCTGGCACAGCAAAATACATACGTACATTAAAAAAAATACGGGCTTCCCTGGTAGCTCAGTGGTGAAGTATCCGCCTGCCAATGCAAAAGATGCATTGGGTCTGATCCCTGGGTTGGGAAGATCCCCCTGGAGAAGGAAACGGCAACCCACTCTAGTATTCTTGCCTGGGAAATCCCAAGGATGGAGGAGTCTGGTGGGCTACAGTCCATGGGGTTGCAAAAGAGGCAGACTTAATGACTAAATTAATGACTAAACAACAACAGTATGAACAAATAAATAAAATTGCCTCCTTGACTGTAAGACTCCACCTGTCCTATGGAAATGCCACCCTCCCTCCCCAGCCGCCTTATTATGGTACCATTTGTTACTACACATTCGCTAGGGGCCAGGCACCTGCTAGGCTCTGCCCTTCACTCTCTTTCCTGAGTCCCTCAACAGTGGCCGGAATGCTGATGTATCCATCTTTGTTTTCTGGGTGAGAAATTTGAGGCACAGAGGTTAAAAACAAGTGCAGGAATACGTAGCTGGTGGGAATGGCCCAGCCCTGAACCCAGGCCATCTGCTGGCCTTGGTCCCCTTGCTTATTAGAGACACGTTCTCTCTTCCCCTTTCTCTACGTGCTCTGGGTGTTTGCTTCCCAGGTCTTTTAGCCGAGTGCCTGCTGGGAGAGCAGAGGAGGCATCTCAGTCTGGATCGGGTTAGGGGTGGGGCTGGGATCCCACTCCTGGAGCCCAGAGTCCCAGGGATGTGATGTCAGGGAAAGCAATGAAGAAGCAGTTTGATCCAGAGCGATGTTAGGGCTTGCAGGGACAGGAGCTGCTTCCGTGGGGAGCAGGGTCTGCCATCTTGAGCAAAGGTTCTGACACATAAAGCTTTTTCGAGAAAGCTTTTGCGAATCTAATGTCTTTTCCAAATGTTATGTACAATATGTGAAGTGATATCATGTCCGACTCTTTGTGACCCCATGGACTGCAGCCCACCAGACTCCTCTATCCATGGGATTCTGCAGGCAAGAATACTGAAGTGGGTTGTCATGCCCTCCTCCAGGGGATCTTCCTGATCCAGGGATCAAACCCATGTCTCCCTCTTTGCAGGTGGATTCTTTACCATCTGAGGCACCAGGGAAGCCTTGTTAGGTACTATGAGGACTTGCGTTATTGGCTGGGTGCTTTGTACAGCATGGCTCAGGTTGGCAGTGCCAGAGGGCTGAGAGAACCTGGTTACTTTGGTGTCTTGTGTTTATTTACTGACTGTCTCAGTTTCCAACGCTCTGAAGCAGAGCCTGGGTCTTTTGGAAAAGTTTGGCCTTTCCTTTCCATCACCATGTGACCTTCAGCAAAGGATTTTCCCTGCCTGAGTCTCAAAGACAGATGGATTTCCTTGTTAGAAGTTGTGTCCAACTCCACGGTGCTACCTTATGGCTTTGAGCTCTGCCGCGCCTCTTGTCATGGCTGCATCTTAGCTCTAGCCAGAAGCTGGCTCTGGCCCCTTCCTTCCCAGCTCCCCTCAAAAGTGCTGAGGGTGCTACCCCCCACACCAGCTGGAAGCCACCCTGCTGGTGTGTGTGTTCATGGTGACGTCTGTGCCCAGTGCCAGGCTCCTGGAGGAGGACTGAGATTCTAAAGCAGCCAAGCCCCTTGCTATCACTTGGCATAAGCTTTTCTCACTTCCTGAAATGAAGAGAAGGGAAAGCTTCTGATGCACTGCTCACTGGCTGCCTCTTCTGCTGTTGAGGCTCTGTTGTCTGTTGCGACTGCGGCTGTTGGGGCAACAGTTACTGAGGTGTTGCCTGTATGGACTGGACAAAGTGAAGGGGGAGAGGAGGAGGAGCAGAGGGAGGGAGAGGAGAAGAGAGAGAGAAAGTGAGCATCACCAAACTGGGAAGTCAATTTATATCCTTGGGACCAACTGACTTCACAATATCTCCTGCCATCAGGAAGCCAATGCGAATGGTGAAAATCCACAGAAGATGAGAGCAGGTCACTCCTTTAATGCCAGGACATTCTGCTTGATGTGGTCTGGAGGAGGTGAAACAGTTAGCCATTATGCTTTAATACTAGTTCCAAACTTTAGGAAGCACCTGAGTATGTCTTTAATATCATGACCTTGCATGCAGGGCGTAGTTTCTCCAGAAAGCTCTGATAAGCAGTAAAGGCATGAGTTCATTTATCCTCACTACCAAGTCCTTATTTTTCAGATTCAAACACAGAGTCCAGGGAGATCACAGCATGTTAATGGTGAAATCGAGTTTCTGGTTCCAAGCCATCGCTCCTTCATTGAAATTCCTTAACTCAATAGGATCTTGAATTTAAGCCTTTTTTGAGAGACTCTGTGTTACCAGGACATCTTAGCATGGGCAAAAGATGATTCTTATTCATTTGTTTTTGTTGTTATTCAGTCCCTAAATTGTGTCCAACTCTTTGCAACCTCATGGGCTGCAGTATGCCAGGCTTCCCTGTCCTTCACTATCTCCTGGAGTTTGAGCAAACTCGTGTCCACTGAATCAATGATACCATCCAACCATCTCATCCTCTGTTGCTCTCATCTCTTCTTGCCCTCAGTCTTTCCCAGCATCAGGGTGTTTTCCAATGAGTTGGCTCTTTGCATCAGGTGGCCAAAGTGTTGGAGCTTCAACATCAGTTCCTCAATGAATATTCAGGGTAGATTTCCTTTAGAATTGACTGGTTGGATCTCCTTACTGTCTAAGGGATTCTCAAGAATCTTCTCCAAACCACAGTTTGAAAGCATCAGTTCTTTGGCGCACAGCCTTCTTTATGGTCTAACTCTGATATCTGTACATGACTACTGGAAAAACTGTAGTTTTGACTATATGGATCTTTGTTGGCAAAGTGAAGTCTCTGCTTTTTATATGCTGTCTATGTTGGTCATCGCTTTCCTTCCAAGGCTGCTAAACTACTGATAGTGCTGGTTGATGTTTTCTGTGAGAGTCATGAAGCAAATCTGGTGGCCCAAGGTTTTTCATTCATGGTTCAGGTGGGAAGCTGTTCTAAGCTATGGCATCTGCACTATTTGCTGAGCCTGACTGCCAAGTTCTGCTTCTTAGGCTCTTGCATATTGTCTTCACTGAGTATTTGTAAAGGATCCAACCATGGCCTAAACAGACAAAGCCCTGCCCTTGATGAGCGGGTGTTCTGGACAGAACAGCACATGACTTGGACATTAGACATACCTGCAGTGATGAAGGCCAAGATTTACTAGATGGCCGGGGGCTTCGATCTCTGACCACCCCCTCTCCATACCTACCCCCAATAGGACCATGGGAAATGACTTTTCTCTGGTTCCTGAGAGTGGTTAGAGGTGATGAGCTGAAATTAGAAGTAATTCTATTTCCAGTATTAGTGCCTTTGGGGAAGCAAGTTTGAAAGCAAGATCGAAAGCCATCAAACTAGTGTAAGGGAACACAACATGTCGCCAATATTCTCCGGGGGAGGCTGGACTTTCATAGAATCTTTTTTGTCCTTCCTGGGGAAGTAGAGGCCACTCTGCTAACCATTTAGGTGCCGAGTTTTGGATATACGAGATCCTCACTGTGGCTTTTAGTGGCTCTGGATTGTAGATCAACAAGCTTTTAGCTGCCAAGTAGTGCAGACAAGCATGTGCCTTTTTGGGGATGACCCTGAGCAGACCTCACAGTGTAGCAGAGAGAAGGAGACACAGAGAAATGAACAATAGGACCGTATCAAGTGGCACCTGAGCTGGATGACTGCTAATGTCCCTTCTCCACACGCGTGTCTGGGCTTCTGTGAATCTGTAAGTAGTTGAGTAGGAAGTGAGAGAGAGAGAGATAAATAAGAGATTGATGTATGGGGCGAGATATGGGAGCAGAAGAGTGTTCCCAGGGTGACCGGGACCTCCCTCTCTGCCCCCTGCTGCTCCCATTGGGCACTGAGAATGAACTCCAGTCAGATGCCGAGGCCAAGGCTGGTTTCTAACTCTGGAGGCAGCTCTGCTGGACCGAGCAGCAGCTTCTCAGCTGATGCTTCATGGATCAGGGTCTACTGCCTACCACTGTATGGATAGGCGGCCACACATGGTGACCCCACAGCTTCCCAAACTGCATATACCAGAAAGGCCAGCTGCTTGCACAGAGCCCAGAGCATGGAAGGCCTCACAAAAAGTTGACCGGAGTAATCTGAACTGCTCTACTCCAACAGGGCAAACTATTTATGGCAAAGCTTCCAAAATGCAGGGTGTAGAATTGTCTGAGCAGTGTCCATGTGCTCATCCCCAGAGATTCTGATTCAGCAGGTCTGCATTAAAAAAATTTTTTTAATTAATTAAATTATTAATCTTTTTTTTGGCTGCGCTGGGTCTTCATTGCTGCATACAGGCCTTTTCTAGTTGTGGCGAGTGGGGGATACTCTCTAGTTGTGGTGCGTAGGCTTCACACTATGGTGGTTTCTCTTGTTGCCAAGCACAGGCTCTTGGTGCATGGGCTCAGTAGTTGTGGCACACGGGCTTAGTTGCCCCGAAGCATGTGAGATTTTCCCAGAACAGGGATTGAACATGTGTCCCCTGCATTGGCAAGTGAATTCTTAACCACCAGACCACAAGGGAAGCCCTGGTGTTCATTTTGAACAAGCTCTCTAGTTAGTGCTGAACAAATCACAACATGTCATTCCTTCCTGTGAGGTGGAGCCCCTGACTTTGGGACCATCACGGTTCTCCTTTGACTTCCTCATTAGAAGATGTCCTTTGTGCCTGGCATGGGGAGAGGGATGTGCGTTGTGACTTTTCCTGCTCCTCATAGGACTCAGTTTTTCTGGACTGTGCCTGGTTTTAAAGGCCTTCCCATAACAAAACCAGAACCAGGGCTTCCATCACTCATCTCTTCCCTGACCTTTCCTTCCTGAGTGGTCTTATTTCACCATCCAGGCTTAGGGTTTGGAAAAAGTAACTGCCCAGGTTGGCTATAGCAGCTTAAATTTGGATTTTTCTATCTCATCGAGTCCCTTCTTAACTAGGACAGTTCCTCCCTGATAAGCCTGTCTCCACTTTCATCTTGGCTCTGACAAAAGGACTTACATTAAACAGGTTATAGTGAAGACTCTGGCCATATGGGAAGCAGACTCCTTTGTGGGAGATTTAGAACGCTGTCTTCCCTATGCCTTCTATGTTGACAATGTGCTTGCCAAGGGCAGAGCATGGGTCTCTCATCCACAGTCCCTCCTTGGACGGCAGAGGGTTGGCACAGAGGTTCACAACATCGTGGTTCATGGAGACACTGTCTGTTGTAGGAGAAGAGGAGACGAGGAACCCTGATGTATCAGAACCCTGCTGGCACAGCTTTCTCAGTGCTGGGCCCTGTCTGGCTTTAGACAAATCCCCGTGTCAAAGGTCTGAAGCCAGGCAGAACCTGCTATGCGGGATTCTACAGTGTGTCTCTTGGGATGTCCTTAGAACTCTGCTAGCCTTTTGCAGTCTCCCCAGAGTCCCAGCCTGGTCTCTGGGTGTGCATGGAGGAGATGAGGAACTGTTAAACAAGGACTCTCCCCGAGGAAAGGAACCCGCCTTCTTGGGCTGTCTGAACACCACATGGACTTATGGATTGTTCTGGTGCAATAGATTGAAGAGTTGGCCCTTGATTCATTTGAGAATTGAGTTGTTATTTTTGTTCAGTCACTAAATTGTGTCTGACTCTTTGTGACATCATGGACTGCAGCATGCCAGACTTCTCCATCTTTCACTATCTCTTGAAGTTTGCTCAGACTCATGTCCATTGAGTTGGTGATGTCATCCAACCATCTTATCCTCTATCATCCCCTTCTCCTCCTGCCTTCAATCTTTCCCAGCATCAGAATCTTTTCCAGGGAGTTGGCTCTTCACATCAGATAGCCAAGTATTGGAGCTTCAGCTTCAGCATCAGTCCTTCCAATGCATATTCAGGGTTGATTTCCTTTAGGATGGACGGGTTGGATATCCTTGCTTTCCAAGGGACTCTCAAGAGTCTTTTCCAGCACCACAGTTCAAAAGCATCAATTCTTTGACAATCAACCTTCTTTTTGGTCCAACTCTCTCATCTGTACATGACTCCTGGAAAAACCATAGCTTTGACTATATGGACCTTTGTTGGCAAAGTGATGTCTCTGCCTTTTAATATGCTGTCTAGGTTTGTCATAGTTTTTCCTCCAAGGAGCAAGCATCTTTTAATTTCATGGCTGCAGTCACCATCCACAGTGATTTTGGAACCCAAGAAAATAAAGTCTGTTACTGTTTCCATTGTTTCCCCAACTATTTGCCATAAAGTGATGGGACCAGATGCCATGATCTTAGTTTTTTGAATGTTGAGTTTTAAGCGAGCTTTTTCACTCTCCTCTTTCACCTTCATCAAGAGCATTGAGACTTGCATTTAAATAGGTGGGCCACATTCTTTTAATGTCTCAGTTTGTGTCCATATAAAATAGAAAAAAATTCCTGAATAATCATCTTGATATTATTAATACTGTTGCATTCAACAAGTAGTTTTGAGCATGGACTTGCCAGTCCTGTTTAATGTCTCTAGGGATACAGAATCCATGTCTTTGTGGAGCTCATGTCCTAAAAAGGGAAAGAGAAAAATAAAAACTTAACAGTAATATTTAAAATGTCAGAATGTGCTATATTTCAGGTAGAGAAATAAATCAGGAATAGAAGGTAGGAGTCTAGCAGAGAGGGTGGGACTGTTTTTTAGGGTGTGATCAGGGAAAGCCTTGCTGTTTACCCAAAGATGTAAGGGAGCAAGCCACATGAAGATTTTGGGAGAAAGTTTCTAAACCTAGGAAATAGCAAATGAATGGGCTCTGAGGCAGGAATATGCTTAACCAAGAATAGTAACAAGAGGAACAACAACAAAGCCATTTATGGGGTATTCTGTATGTTCCTTGGGCTTTCCTGGTGGCTCAGATGGTAAACAATCACTTTATTTTTCAGTCCTCACTTATTCAATGCTATAGGTACTATTATCACCTCCATTTTGCAGGAGAGGGAGGTTATGTAACTTGCCCAAGGTTATACAGCTTCAAAGTGGGGGAGCTTAGTCCAGACACCTTGACTCCAGGGCCTGCTCTCTTAGTCATCAAATGGAAGAGGGTGGGGAGGGATTTGAAGCTGTTACCAAATGCAATCACCTTCTTAGAGAGGGGAGGGATCTGTGTACATATGTAGCTTTCCTTTCTCTTCCTCTACTGATCAATCAGTGAATATATTAGTATGACACAGTCAGTCTTCATGTACACCCAGACACCGTGGTCCTGAGTGGACACTAGGGAAGAAGCGTCAGAGACAAAAGGAAGAACCAGAGCACCGTGGCTTACTGTGAGAGAATGATTCTATTTTCTCGACTGCCGTTTCTCCCTTCCCCTGCCTCAGGCGCTGGCCATGGTGCTGAATGCTGATGTTTTGAACGCTAGGGGATGTCTTATGTGACTGGTAATTTCAGCTGGAGCAGCGGTTAGCATAGGGGCTGTTTGCGTGCCTGATGCAGTATATATTTTGATGTGGACAGGTGGTGAGAGCTGAAAGAAGGAAGGTGTGGGAGGAGTGAGGGGTGACTAGCCCATTTCTGTTTCTAAGATTGGCCCATGGTGAACTAAACATAATGATCTTTGTGGTCCAGTCCTGGGGTGATGTTTGCTAGGTAGCTGTACCAGGATCACAACTAGGAGCACCCACCAGCCTCCCTACCATCTAGTAGTGACTACTGTTTGCATCAGCTAAGCTACTTTTTCTGTGATCCCAGACCATGTACATTTCCACCTTTGTGCTTTGATTGTTTTGTTTCTCCATCCAGGAATGTTTAAAACCTGACTTAAATCACCATTGACTTCCTGAAACCACATTACTATTTCTTTTTGGAAGTACAATTTTATGTGTAGCTTGTTTCACACATTATAACAGTCACCTGTTCTTAGTCTGTTGGATAATTGACATTTTCTTGAGGCCATAGAAGATATTCTTCATATCTTTTGTAACTTCACTGCACAGTTCTGGGTATATGATTCACAAAAATCATGTAGGGTATACTAGGTTCACAAAAATATAAGATCCTTTTTTGTCTTGGTGTCTTTCAAAAGCTCCTTTTATCTTTCCTGGATTTCTTTTGCACAAGAGTCATGCCAGGCTTTATAGGGCTAAAATTTCAAATTTTAAGCAAGCTGATTTTTTAAGAAGTCAAATAACCATGTATATATTGGGCATTATAGAGGAGGGAAAATGAAATGGGGCTGAATGATGAGGATTCAAGAGTGGGTAAAATGAAAAGGATAGTATTTATGTTTCTTAGCAGGGAGAGTAACTGTGTTGCATTTTCTTGGTTAATTATGAAAACCATACATTGCTTTGGCTTGTCTCAAACTGTTGTCCCAGATGACAGCCTGTCATGTTACTGGTATTCTATGGATGCATAGATCAAGCTCTTGAGTAACTGGCATTTAACCATGTGTTTTTAAAAAAGTAGATTGAGATGGACGTATATACACCACTATATATAAAATGGATAACTAATAAGGGCCTACACTGTAGCACAGGGATCTCTTCTCAATACTCTGTAATGACATATATGTGAAAAGATGCTGAAAAAAGAGTGGATATACATATATGTATAACTAACTTATTTTGTTGTACAGCAGAAACTAATACAACATTTTAAATCAATTATACTCCAGTAAAAAATGTTTTAGAAAGTAGATATGACCTTATTGTTTTAGTTCTTTGACCTAGATATTTGAGTAGAGCCAGTGAGCACTATCTTGCTTTGGAGGAATCCAGATATATATCCTCTTGGAGCCAGAGAGAAAAGAGCAGAATGGAAGAAGGGCTACCAAAAGGCATGTCCCCCCCCCACCAGATCTGCCCCACGTGGTGACCCAGGTAAATCCTGCCCTTATCTTTTGCCACCATCTTTCTTGGGAACTTGGCAGCTGCTTTTGTAACTTGGACATCAATGACCGTCCTAAGTAACAGAAGTTTTTCTCAGCTTTGGGAGAAAGTTGCAGATGTTTGATGGCTGTGGGGATATCACAGAAAAAGCATTAAACTTTCCAGCATGGCTGGGCCAAATATTAATCATCTGTCAGCTAGGAATCTCAGTGAGCAGGAAGGAGAGGGTGAACTGGAGAGTGTGATGAGAGGCTGAGAGATAGCATTTCAGGAGCTAGGTAGAATGGAGAGTAGAGGGAGGGAGGAGGAGGGAACGATGAGAAGATAGCAGATCAACTGGGGAGGAAAGTAAAAGAAATAAAAGAAAGTGTATGGAAAAAATAAAGGGGGGAGAGAATGCAAGAGAGATGTGAAAACTCTTTAAATAGGATAAGATTCTGGACAAGTGGAATATCATTACAGATACTTCTACACACAGAAGTATAGGAAAGGAGATAGCAGAAAGAGGAAGGAGAAAAAAAAAACAAACCAAGGATGGACATAGAGCTAGACTGAGATAGGCAAAGGCAGACACACGCGGATGAAAAGGAAATGAATATTCCAGGGCCTTAAGAAACCAGCGACTGCAGATATTGTGACATCAACAGAAGGCAGAGACTGCAAGGCAAAAGGCAACTTAAGCCATTTTCTGGTCTGTTAAGTCACCCATGGCAGCACAATGTGCTGGGAAATGATGTCTGCCTGTGATCATTGTTTACTCAGAAAGCCGGCTGACACAAGATGAAATTAACACAATAGGATGGAAACTTGCTAATAAAACAAAAATCCCTGCCGTTCGATTTTCATAGCCTAATTATTCAGCACGTTACTCACTAATGGCACGAGACATTACCATGCTAATGTGCAGACTGCATATGTCAGAGGAGGAAGGATTGGAGGGACTTCCACCCTCTGCCAATGGAGAAGTTTCCTAACCCCAGATGGAAGATGGCTAAGATGAGCAGGACACTGGTGGCCAAGGAAGGGAGGCAGACGTAGACACTTCCAGATTGGGCCGGAATTAGAGCCGTGGGGCTTGTTCCTCTGTACTAATCAAAGCGTCACGGGCCCTTCCCATCCCAGCTGCTCTCTGCATCCACCATGCGTCCCTCTCATTTGAGGATCACATTACTGAGGGCGATTAAGTTTTGCACACAAACAACAAGAAGCAAAAGCTATCTCTCAGTGAACTCCGTAACTGTGGAAACCCAACTTTGCTTTCTCTGTTACTTGGCATCCTCTGATTACTCTCAGACTCAAATAAAATGGGGTTAATTTACACTTGTTGCTGTTTTTACTTGTAAATCTGCTCTGTTAAAAGGTATTCTTTTTTCTGGACCCACCCTGTGGCATGTGGAATCTTAGTAACCCAACCTGAGATCTAACTCACAACCCTTGCAGTGGAAGTGTGGAATTTTAACCATTGGACTCCCAGGGAAGTCCCTTAAAAGATATTCTGACTGTCCTTGACAAAGTAAAAAGATCTGGAGTCAGGGATCATGTCTTCTACTTTCTTAGAAACTCCTTATTCTCTCTATCCATGGATCTGTAGACCCAGGCATCCATTCAACATTGGTTGAATGACTATTCCTGAGCCACCAGATGGGATGCAAAGAAAAATAGAGTCCAGCGTTTTCCTCAAGATACTTGTGGTCTCTTGGTGGGGCATGGGGTGGGTATGCATATTGCAAAGCTGTTTAACCTAGGAAAGGCTGAAAGAGTGTCCACAGCTTGTCCCATAGTCATGGAAGATGTGAGCAGGGCTCTACCTCTGGAGGAGTCATTCTGTCTTTTTTCAGCCTAAGGTGATCCTGGAACCATGACCCATTTTCAGGGTGGGCAGTTTGAGGATGGAAAGGTGTGTGTGTGTTTCTTGAGGCTGTCTCCCCCTCTATGATAGGCTCAGGTAGTGTGGCGTTAGTCTCTTTGTCTTGTCCCATGGAAGGTGAGAACTATTTCTAACAAGAAGCCTGTTTGATGTCAATCTGTGAGCTCAAAATGTCTATTTAATATCAATCTGTGTGATTGAAATACAGTGGCCATGGTGCCTGGTTCAGCGATAGCCATGTGACCTAGGTTGGATCAATCAACATCTTTCTGGTACTTGTGCTGGAACCATGGAAGAAGTATTCTCTGTCTCTCTCTTGTCCTGACAGAAATGTCTGAGATAGATTGAACTCCCTAAGTTTAGAGGCCCAATTTTGTAGCATGAGAATGACCCTTGAATGAAATCAACACAGAAATGCAAAGTCAGAGGACGGAGAAAGAGAGAGAAATCGAATGATTTCAAATCAATCCTTGAATCTAGACATTTCTGAAATGAGACCTGCCTTTCAGACTTCTGGTTGCACAGACCAACTCATTTCTTTTTCTTTTAAAGTGGTTGGAATTAAATTTTTGTCACACACACATCAAGTAGTCCTTAGTAACACCCTTTCTTCCACTGATCTCGGGCTTAGAATGCTTAACACATTCTTGGCCACCACGAACAGAACAAAACTTCACGGTTCTTTACAACTAATGTGTCCTTTGGTCACCTGCCATCTCCTTTGGTGGCAGCAGGTGAAGAGACAGGTCAAGCAGCTTGCTGAGCAGTACTCAATGGAGTGAAATCCAGGGCGAAGGTCCTTGATCTTCTCATCGACAAAGGCTTTTTGAAACACACACTTTTCTCGGCCTCCCTTCTGTCTCTCTCTGGACTTTTCCCCTCTTGTAAATTGACACAGAGGCTATGAAGCTGAGGGAAGAGCCTTGTAATAAAGACCTAGGTTTTCCAGGAGAGGTTTCAGAGTGTGGGAGCTATTAAGTGGGTGGAGCTTGCTTGAAGTAGAGCAAGGCCACCAGCAGGGATTAGAGGGCTGGCGGAAGCTCTGTCTCTGAGCATCAGTGTTTTCTTACACACTGGCTTGAAGTTCCCTGTGCACAGGGTCTTGCCCTGTGTTCCTTTGATGACATGGGGCGGGGAAGGGAATAGGAATCAGGGCACGGTAGTCAATAGGACTCATGACTGGTATTCTGATTTTTCTTTTTCTAGGCACATGCATATTATGCTAAGTTGCTTCAGGCATGTCAGACTCTTTTTGACCCTGTGGACTGTAGCCCACCAGGCTCCTTTGTCCATGGAATTCTCCAGGCAAGAATACTGGAGTGGATAGCCATTTCCTTCTCTATGGGATCTTCCCAACCCGGGAATCAAAGCTGGATCTCCAACACTGCAGGCAAATTCTTTGGTGTCTGAGCCACTAGGAAAGCCTTCAAGATGAGCAGGTTCCACAAAACAGGCCATCCCCAGTGAGGAAAAGGCAGTCAAGCTGATGTGGACATGAAGTGTGAGCAAGAAGAGAACCGTTGTTGTTTAGCCATGAAGGAATTGGCTTGGCCAAAAAGTTTGTTCACATTTTCTATAACATTGTATGGGAAACCCAAATTAACTTTTTGGCCAACCCAATCTCTCTCTCTCTCTCTCTCTCTATATATATATATATATATTTTTTTTTTTTTTAAAGCCATTGCTTCTTTTCCCCCTCTTTTTTTCAGCATGATTTTAGTTTTAAAGAGCTGAGAAGCTAGTTCAAAGAGTTCCATGTACCACCTCCACCTTCACAATTTCCTCTGTTATTAATACCATGCATTAGTGTGGTATATTTGTTACAATTAATGAGCAACACCAATATATCATTAGTTTACGTTAGGACCCACTCTTTGTGTTGTTCAGTTTTATGGGTTTTGACAAATGCATGTCATGTATCTGTCATTCCACTATCATACAGAAGAGTTTTGAAGCCCTAAACCCCTACGCTTCAATTATTTATCCTGCCTCCTTCCCCTCAACTTCTGGCAGTCCTTGACATGAAAGAAAAAGTACTTACTGATTTATTTGGTTTCTCTCGGCCTTTTTTTTGTGGCACACAGGCATCTTCGTTGCAGGATCTTTATCGCGTCCTGTGTACTCAGTAGTCTTGGAGCGGCGTCTTAATTGCCCTGAGGCATGTGGCATTTTAGTTCCCTGACCAGGGCTTGAACCTCTCCATCTCCTGCATTGGAAGGCAGATTCTTAACCACTGGACCACCAGGGAAATCCCAAGTCCTTGATGTTTTTAATGTCTCTGTAGTTTTTGCTTTTCCAGAATGTCATCAAGTTGGAATCATACAGTATGTGGCCCTTTCAGACTAGCTTCTTTCACTTAGCACTATGCATTTAACTTTCCTTCATAATTTTTCATGACTTTGTAGCTCACTTATTTTTTTATCACTGAGTAATATTTCATCATGTGGAATGCAGTTTGCTTATCCATTCAAATATGGAAGGACATTGTGGTTGCTTTCAGTTTTTGGCTATTGTAAATAAAGCTGCTATAATCATTCTTGTACAGATCTTGCGTGGACATAAGTTTTCAGTTCTATTGGGTAAATACCTGGGAGTGCAATTGCTAGATCACATGGTAAAACTATGTTTGGCTTTGTAAAAAATAAGAAACTGCTAACCTGTTAATCAGATTGGTTGTACTATTTTTTTGGTGGGAGGGCAGGGTGGATAAGCAAATGAACATTTGTTTATTTATTTTCTTTTGTAACTTACATTGTGGTTTACAAAATTTACTGAAGTATAGTTGGTTTACAGTGTTAGTTTCTGGTGTACAGAACAGTGATTCAATTATATATATATTCAACTATATATATGTAATTTCAGATTTCTTTTTCATTATACTTTATTACAAGATGTTGAATATAGTTCCCTGTTCAGGTTTCTTTTCTTTTTTTATTTGATTGCACCAGGTCTTAGTTGCAACACGTGGATCTTTGTTGTCAAGTGCGCAATCTTTAATTGTGGCTTGTGGGCTCTCAGTTGTGGCTTGCAGAATCTAGTACCCTGACCAGGGATCGAACTTGGGCCCTCTGTATTGGGATCACAGAGTCTTAACCACAGGACCACCAGGGAAGTCCCCAGGGTTCTTTTAGACTTTAGCGATTTCTAGTAGGTGTATACTGGGATCTCATTATCGTTTTAACTTGCAGTTCCCTAATGACATATGATGTTGAACATCTATTCATATGTTTGTTTGTCATCTGTGTGTCTTCTTTGGTGAGATGTCTGTTTAGATCTTTCGCCCATTTTTAAACTGGGTTGTTTGTTTTCTTACTGTTGAGCTTTAAGAGCTTATTTTCCATTTGGGATTTAAGGCCTTTATCAGATGGTGTTTTGCAAATATATTCTCCCCGTCTGTGGCTTGTCTTTCCATTTCTTAACAGTGTCTTTTGCAGATCAGAAGCTCTTAATTTTAATAAAGTCCAACTTATCCATTTTTTTCTTTGATGTGTTGTACATTTGGTATTGTAGCTGAAAGCTCTTTTCCAAACCCAAGATCACCTAGATTTTCTTCCATGTTACCCTCCAGAAGTTTTATAGTTTTGCCTTTGTATTTAGGTCTGCGATCCATTTTGAATTAATTTTTTGTGAAATGTATCAAGTCTATGTCAGATTAAATTTTTGCATTGTTACTGTTGTTCAGTCGCTAACTTGGATTTGACTTTTGTAACCCCATGGACTGCAGCATTCCAGGTTTCTCTGTCCTTCACTGTCTCCTGGAGTTTGCTCAAATTCATGTCCATTGAGTCAGTGAGGCTATCTAACCATCTCATCCTCTGCTGCCCTCTTTTACTTTTTCCTTCAATCTTTCCCAGCATCAGGGTCTTTTCCACTCAGTAGGGTTTTTTCCAATAAGTTGGCTCTTCCCATTAGGTGGTCAAAGTATTGGACCTTCAGCTTCAGCATCAATCCTTCCAATGAATATTCAGGGTTGATTTCCTTTAGGATTGACTGGTTGGATCTCCTTGCTAAGGGACTCTCAAGAGTCTTCTCCAGGACCACAATTTGAGAACATCAATTCTTCAGTGCTCAGCCTTCTTTATGGTTCAACTCTCAAGTTCCATACATGGCTACTGGAAAAACCATAGTTTTGACTATATGGACCTTTGTTGGCAAAGTGACATCTCTGCTTTTTAAATTTTTGCATACAAAATTTAATTGTTCCGGGACCAATTGTTGAAAAGACCATCATTCTTTGAATCTCCTTTGCTCCTTTGTCAAAGACCATTGGCCTGTATTTGTGTGGGCCTGTTTCTGAACTCTGTTACATTTCATTGATTTGATTGTCTATTTTTCTTTCAGAACTACACTTTCGTGATTACTGTAACTTTAGAGTAGTCTTGAAGTCAGATAACATTAGTCTTTTGACTTTGTTCTTCAATATTGTATTGACTGTTCTGCGTCTTTTGTTTTCTTTTTCTTTTTTTAAAAAAAAATTTACTTATTTATCTGGCTGCATCAGGTCTTAGTTGCAGCATGCAGGATCTTCATTGCAGCATGAGAGATCTTTTGTTGCAGTGCTTGAGCGTCTCTCTATTTGTGGCAAGTGGGTTCAGTAGTTTCGGCGTGCATGGTGGCATGTGGGATCTTAGTTCCTTCACCAGGGATCAAACCTGCATCCCCTGCATTGGAAAGTGGATTCTTAACCATTGGACCACCAGGGAAGTCCCTCCTTTGCTTTCTGTATAAACTTTAGAATCATTTTGTTGATAAGTATTTTATTGATATCCACAAAATAGCTTGTTAGAATTTTGAGTAGGACTGCATTAAAACTGTAGTCAAGTTGGGAAGAACTGACATCTTAACAATATTGAGTCTTCCAGTTTGTAAACATGGAATATTTCTCTCTTCATTTAGATCTTTGATTTATTTCATCAGGATTTTATAGTTTCCCCCACTGGTGGCTCAAATGGTAAAGAATCTACCTGGAATGTGGGAGACCCTGGATTGGGAAGACCATCCAGAGGAGGGCCTGACAACCCACTCCAGTATTCTTACCTCGAGAATCCCCATGGACAGAGGAGCCTGGCGGGCTAAAGTCCATGGGTCGCAAAGAGTCGGACATGACTGAGCGACTTCAGCACATATAGGTTCTGTGCTTATTTTGTTAGATTTATACCTAAGTATTTAAACTTTTTGATGCCTATTTAGATGATATTCTGCTTTGAATTTCAAATTTCAGTTCTTCCTTCTTGGTATATAGGAAAACAACTTTTGTATATTAGCCTGGTATCCTGAACCCTTGCAATGATTGCTTACTAGTTTCAGAGATAGTTTTTTGTTGTTGTTTGGATTTGTTCAGGTTCCTTCGAATTTTCTACATGGACAATTATGTCATTTGCAAACAATGACAGTTTTATTTCTTCCTTTTCTCTCTCTGTAAATCTGGTGCCTTTTTACTGACTTATTTTATTAGCTATGACTTCTAATATGTTGCTAAATAGAGTGGTAAGAGGAGACGTCCTTTTCTTGCCCCTAATCTTATGGGAAAGGCATCTAGTCTCTTACTGTTAAGTATAATATTAATTGTAGGTGTTTGTAGATATTCTTTATCAAGTTAAGGAAGTTATCCTCTCTTCTTACTTTGCTGAGGCTTTCTATTCTGAATGGGTGTTGTTGGATTTTTGTTAAATGCATATTTTTCTTCTATTGACCAGGGACGGTGGAGCCTGGTGGGCTGCCGTCTACAGGGTCGCACAGAGTCGGACACGACTGAAGTGACTTAGCAGCAGCAGCAGCAGCATGATCATATAATTTTTCTTCTTTAGCCTGTTTATGTTTATGTTAGTTGATTGCATTGATTGATTTTCAAATGTTGAACCAGGCTCGCCTATCTGGAATAAATTCCATTTGATTATGTGTATAATTCTTTCTTACGGTTTTGGATTTGGTTTTTGAATATTTTTGCATCTATGTTCATGAGTCATATTCGTCTTTAGTTTTCCTTTCTTATGCATATATGTTCAGTCATTTAGTCATGTCCAACTCTTTGTGACCCAAGGACTGCAGCATGCCAGGCTTCCCTATCCTTCACCATCTCCCGGAGCTTGCTCAAACTCATGTCCATTGAATCAGAGATGTCTTCCAACCATTGCACCTTCCTTTCTCATGACGTTTATATTTGAATTTGGTATTAGAGCAATGCTGATCTCATAGCATGAGTTAGAAAATATTCCTTCTGTTTTTATTTTCTGGAAGAGATTATAGAGAGCTGGTACCTTTTCTTCCTTAAATGTTTGGTAGAATTCACCAGTGAGACCATGTGGCCCTGGTGCTTTACTTTTTGGAAGGTGATTAATTATTCATTCAATATATTTCATTTATATGTAAGTCTATTCACATTATCTATTTCTCCTTGTGTGAGTTTTGGTAGTCTATATCTCTAAAGAAATTGGTCCATTTCATATAAGTTGTCAAATTTGTGGGCATAGAATTGTTCATAATATCTGTTTATTAGGCTCTAAATGTTATGAGGATCAAGAGAGATAACCCCCTTTTCCTTTCTGATATCTTTAATTTGTGTCTATTTTTCTTGGTTAACCTGACTGGAGGTTTATCAACTTTACTGATCTTTTGAAAGCATTAGCTTTTCGTTTTGTTGATTTTCTCAATTGATTTCTTGGTTTCAATTTTACGGATTTCTGTTCTAATTTTACTATTTCTTCTATTCTGTTTCTTTAGGTTTGTGTCATTTCTTTTCTTGAACTTCCTAAGTATGGATACTTGTGATTGATTTTAGGTCTTTCTTCTCTCCTGTTATATATATTTAATGCTACAAATTTCTTTCTAAACCTTGCTTTTGTTGCATTCCACGAATTTTGATAAGACAGTATATTTTCATTCAGTTCAAAATATTTAAAAAATTCTTTTGGGAAATCTAGCCAAGTTGATGCACAAGAAGTGTGATCAAGGTAGAAAACGTTGTTGTTTTAAGCCACTAAGGATTTTATTTTACTGTAGAAAAATTAGCCTATGTTATGTAAGTGGGAACAAAGCTTTTTATAAGTGCAGCAGTCATAGCTTTTAGTTTTAGGCAAAAGGAGTCAAATGTCCTTAATTTAAGCAGAAAGGGAATTTATTAAAAGGAACATTGGGGAGGGCTTCCCTAGTGGTCCAGTGGTTAAGACTCCATGCTCCCAATGCAAGGGGCACAGGTTCAGTCCTTGGTTGGGGAACTACTTTATTGAGGCTTTCAATGGCTAAGTTGAAGATCTCTCTTGGTAAATGTCACATTGCACTTGAAAATATATGGTTTATTTTCAAATATCTTTTGATATTGATTTCTAACGTAATTCCACAGTGATAAGAGAACAGACTCTGGGTGATTTCAGTACCTTTAGACCATGACATTTTTGCACCTTGTTTTATGTTTCAGTGTCTCCTAGTTTACAGTCTATGGGAACCTGAGTAGAATTTGTGTCCTACCGTTGTGTGAAAACTGTATAAGTCTTTATTATGTTGAGTTGGTGCTTTGCAGTTCTACTATATCCTTCAACTTCTCTGCATATTCATTCTATTAATTTTTGAGAGTTTGATACTGAAACTCCATCTAAAAATCACAATTTATCTGCTTAAAAAATTGTAATACATAGTGGAACTATATGTAATCTTGTTCTGTATTTTCTAAGTCTCCTGTTAATGTGTTATCATTCTTTAATAATTAAAAAAAAATTAAAAGAAAAAGATTCCACATGCTATGCTGTGTGGCCAAGGGAGGAAAAAAAGGAACATTGGGAAGTTCAAAATAACTTCAGGAGACTTGGAATACCTGGATTGTAGGCCATGTACTTGGAACCAATGTTTATGAAAAGTGCAAGAAAAGTAAGGTAGCAAAGATTCCACTGTTGCCACCCTTGGGTGCTGCCACTTCTGACCACCCGGCAGACGTCCCCAACACTGGGTGCTGCCTTGGGAGAATGGAAATAGCTGCTTCCACTTAATGAACAGAATTGAGTCTCTCAGCTCCTGCATTTTTACAGGCCTTGCTTCCAGTTTAAATTCTAGAGTGGTCATGTAGGCTAGTTCAGCAGAATGACATCGTGCTAAGTAAGATAGGCTGTAACTGGAAGATTACCAGACTATAAGATGACTTGGGTTGGAGTCCAGACTCTCTGCATGGTGAGCCTGAGCAGGCCCCTTTACTTTGTGAATTTGTAGGGTGGTATGAGGATGAAAGGAGACTAGCGTTTGGGAGCAGTGGGACACTCTATTAGATGTATGTTATGATGTGTTCACATGCCCACATAAGCATAGAGTCCAGCAACTAACCCAGCATTGGGCACAGATTAGTCCCTCAATACATACAGCAAATAAAAGGTCTGAATCTGCCCAGGTTAAAGGCCTTGACCTCTCAATACCTATCTCCCCCACTGGAAAGTAAGTGAGAGATTTTGGTCTGCTTTGCTCAGTGACGTAGCACAAGTAGCTAGAACATGGCCTAGAGGAGTGAACTCTCAATAAATATTTGTTGAATTGAATGAATGAGCAAATGAATGAATGAATATCTCTATTTGGTCATCTGAGACCAGTTTCCCTACCATAGGCCCTTACTTCTAGGTTCATCCAAGTAGTTTCTTCCTGACTTAGTTCTACCTTCCTTCAGCTTTAATGAAGGGGCTTCAAGGAATCATCTGTCCAAGCAACCAGCTCCTGCCATTGTTTCTCTAGGTAGTATGATAAGGACTTGCTGGTCACTTCTGAAGGAAGCTGGCCACAGTCTCCACAAAAGCGCCATTAGCCCACCACCCAATTGTGTTTTTACCCTTTTAGCCATAGTTTTCTCTTTCCCATTGCTCAATTGGGTCCTAGCGGGATTAGTCTAACTGAATCACTCTCCACCTCTTAGTGACAGTAATCAACCCTTAAAGAACCATCATTTGACTTATCCCAGTGTCATACACAAAAGTCATAGAGAATATAAGAACATAAGTTAGACTAAGAAAGAACTTTAGAAACCATCTAAGCCTGTTTCTTTGGGGAAGCCTTGCATTTTCTCCTTCTTCTGCCTGTATGGCATTTCCTCTTGAGCTTCCCATAGCTAACTCCTTCTTATCATTGTAGATCTCTGTATAAAAACCACCTCCTCACACGGGTCTTCCCTAAACATTTAAAGTGGTCACTAGCACCTTTCCATCATAAAACTACGTTTAGAAATTATTTATTTTATTTATTACTTATTTGGCTGGCTGCACAAGGTCTTAGGTGCAGTATAGTGGATTTTCGATCTTAATTGCAGCAGGAGGAATCTTTAAGTTGTGGCATGTGGGATCTAGTTCCCTGACCAGGGATTGAACCTGGGCCCCCTGCATTGGGAGCACAGAGTCTTAGCCTTTGGGCCAGCAGGGAAGCCCCATAAGACTACGTCTTAATGATCTGTTTATTATTACCACTATTTCACATACCTCGGTTCAGTCAGTTGGGTTGCTCAGTCGTGTCTGACTCTTTTCAACCCCATGGACTGCAGCACGCCAGGCTTCCCTGTTCCTCACCAACTCCTGGAGAGTGCTCAAACTCATGTCCATCAAGTCAGTGATGCCATCCAACCATCTCATCCTCTGTCGTCCCATTCTCCTCCTTCCTTCAATCTTTCCCAGCATCAGGATCTTTTCCAATGAGTCAGTTCTTTACATCAGGTGGCCAAAGTATTGCAGTTTCAGCTTCAGCATCAGTCCTTACAATGAATATTCAGGACTGATCTCCTTTAGGATATACTGGTTGGATCTCCTTGCAGTGCAAGGGACTCTCAAGAGTCTTCTCCAACACTATGTTCAAAAGCATCAATTCTTTGGTGCTCAGCTTTCTTTATAGTCCAACTCTCACATCCATACATGACTACTGGAAAAACCATAGCTTTGACTAGATAGACCTTTGTTGGCAAAGTAATGTCTCTGCTTTTTAATATGCCATCTAGGTTGGTCATAGCTTTTCTTCCAAGGAGCAAGTGTCTTTTAATTTCATGGCTGCAGTCACCATCCGCAGTGATTTTGGAGCCCCCCAAAATAAAGTTTCTCACTGTTTCCACTGTTTCCCCATCTATTTCCCATGAAGTGATGGGACCAGATGCCATGAACTTAGTTTTCTGAATGTTGAGTTTTAAGCCAACTATTTCACTCTCCTCTTTCACTTTCAGCAAGAGGCTCTTTAGTTCCTCTTTGCTTTCTTTCATAAGGGTGGTATCATCTGTATATCTGAAGTTATTGACATTTCTCCTGGCAATCTTGATTCCAGCTTGTGCTTCATCCAGCCCAGTGTTTCTCATGATGTACTCTGCATAGAAGTTAAATAAGCATGGTGACAATATACAGCCTTGACCTACTCCTTTCCCTATTTGGAACCAGTCTGTTGTTCCATGTCTAGTTCTAACTGTTGCTTCTTGGCCTGCATAAAGATTTCTCAGGATGCAGGTAAAGTGGTCTGGTATTCCCATCTCTTTAAGAATCTTCCACAATTTGTTGTGATTCACCCAGTCAGAGGCTTTGGCATAGTCAATAAAGCAGAAGTAGATGTTTTTCTAGAATTCTCTTGCTTTTTCTATGATCCAACGGATGTTGGCAATTTGATCTCTGGTTCCTCTGCCTTTTCTAAATCCAGCTTGAACATCTGGAAGTTCATGGTTCACGGTTGAAGCCTGGCTTGGAGAGTCTTGAGCATTACTTTGCTAGCATGTGAAATGAGTGCAATTGTGTGGTAGTTTGAGCATTCTTTGGCATTGCCTTTCTTTGGGATTGGAATGAAAACTGACCTTTTCCAGTCCTGTGGCCACTGCTGAGTTTTCCAAATTTGCTGGCATATTGAGTGCAGCACATTCACAGTGTCATCTTTTAGGATTTGAAATAGTTCAACTGGAATTCCATCACCTCCACTAGCTTTGTTCTTAGTGATGCTTCCTAAGGTCCACTTGACTTTGCATTCCAGGATGTCTGGCTCTAGGTGAGCAATCATACCATTGTGGTTATCTGGGTCATGAAGATCTTTTTTGTATAGTTCTTCTGTGTATTCTTGCCACCTCTTCTTAATATCTTCTGCTTCTGTTAGGTCCATACTGTTTCTGTCCTTTATTGTGCTAATCTTTGCATGAAATATTCCCTTGGTACCTCTAATTTTCTTGAAGAGATCTCTGGTCTTTCCCATTCTTTTGTTTTCCTCTATTTCTTTTCATTGATCACTGAGGAAGGCTTTCTTATCTCTCCCTGCTATTCTTTGGAACTCTGCATTCAAATGGGTGTATCTTTTCTTTTCTCCTTTGCCTTTTGCTTCTCTTCTTTTCTTAGCTAGTTGTAAGTTGTCCTTAGACAACCATTTTGCCTTTTTGCATTTCTTTTTCTTAGGGATGGTCTTGATCCCTTCCTTCTGTACAATGTCACGAACCTCCATCCATAGTTCTTCAGGCACTTTATCAGATCTAATCCCTTGAATCTATTTGTCACTTCTACTGTATAAACATAAGGGATTTGATTTAGGTCATACCTGAATGGTCTAGTGGTTTTCCCTACTTTTTTCAATTTAAGTCTGAATTTGGCAATAAGGAGTTCATGATCTGAGCAACAGTCAACTCCTGGCCTTGTTTTTGCTGACTGTATAGAGTTTCTTCATCTTTGGCTGCAAAAAATATAATCAATCTGATTTCAGTATTGACCATCTGGTGATGTCCATGTGTAGAGTCTTCTCTTGTATTGTTGGAAGAGGGTGTTTGCTATGACCAATGCATTCTCTTGGCAAAAGAGAGCATCACATACCTACTTATTCATCTATTTATCATCTAGCTGATGAACAGTACCTGCCACATATCAGGAGCTCAATACCAATGTTGAATGAGTGAATCCACTCAAGTCTCTCTGGAAACTGTGCCTAGAGAAGTAAAGTTAAAGAAAGAAAGTGAAGTCACTCAGTCGTGTCTGACTCTTTGCGACCCCATGGACTGTAGCCCACCAAGCTCTTCCACCCATGGAGTTTTCCAGGCTAGAGTACTGAAGTGGTTTGCCATTTCCTTCTCCAGGGGATCTTCCCAACCCAGGGATCGAACCTGGGTCTCCCACATTGCAGGCAGACGCTTTACCATCTGAGCCACCAGGGAAGCCCTAAGCTACCCTAAAAAGGTTATGGAGTTCATCAATGTAAAAATAAGGGACCGGAAACCATGGCTCCTGTCTCGTCCAGTGCTTTTCTCCCATACCCTCGCAGTGATAAAGATAATAAGAGCAAATGCATCTTGAGTCCTCACTGTGTGTCAGCCACCATGCTAATTGCTCTCTATCTGCCCATCCATCCTTGCTATAGCCCTACAAGGTTGATTGAATTCACATTTTTATAAATAAGAATAGAGGGTCTTTTGGATTCTAAGCAATTTGCCAGGTATCACACTGCTATAGAGAGAGCTGGGATCTGAACCCAGCTTGATCTCGTTCTCAACTTTCTGTACCATCTCAGCTGCATGACACCCTTCAGATAAAATTTGCACAGTATTAGTGTTTTTGTGCAGTAAACCTTAGCAGTGAATAATAAGGAAATTTCAGGTACTGTGGCAGGCTGCCAGAAGGCTTGGGGTAGGGAGTCCCTGCAGCCTTCCCCTTGCCCTTCAAATTCACACAACAGAGGTGACATCTGTCTCTTTTTCTCACAAGTGAGGTTCATGGGTTCTAGGGTCCTGGAACGCCACTGTCACACCACATAAGCAGCCTCCAAAGGTGTGTAGTGTGAATGGAAGCTCTGCTCAGCTCTATTCCATGTCCCTTTTGGGAGGACAAAAAGTTGGGTGTATGTAACTTATGCCAAGATGGCTAGAAAATAAACGATCCCATCCAAGATTTGTGTGAGTGTGTGAGTGTATTAGTTGCTCAGTCGTGTCCGACTCTTTGCAGCCCTGTGGACTGTGGCCCAGTAGGCTCCTCTTTCTATAGAATTCTCCAGGCAAGAATATTCCCTTCTCCAGTGGATCTTCTTGACCCAAGGATTGAAAATGGGTCTCCTGCATTGCAGGCAAATTCTTTACCATCTGAGCTACCAGGGAAGTCCAAGATTTGTACACCCCCAAAACTTGTGGGCCAAATGATATCAGAGGTCCTGAGCCCCTGGTTTCTGCCCCCTCTGTGCAACCTGGACCTATGATCAATCAGACTTCACCTACTCCTTGTCCTCTTGAGCTTAAGTGGCACTTATTTGGCTAATTCTTGACCTTGGACAGGCTCAACCATCCCCTTTCTCTTGCTCTTTCTCCAGGCAGCAGGATATTTCTGGAGAAATCCCACAATCCACATCCTCTTGCTTCATCTGGGCCTTTGATGTAGCTCCATGATCCTTTTGCTTGGCTCTGGTTGCTAGCTCCTTCCTGTCTTCACTGTTGTGGTAAAGACATCCATGATGTGTTCAGAAATGCCAGTCCAAATATAATACACAAGCCTGCTTTGAGAGCTTAGAGGGAGCTGCAGATCGGGGGGAAGGCATAGGTTCTAAGCATCTCTAGGTTCTCAGGTGGTGACAGCTAAGGAGGTGCTGGCATCTTGCTCCCTGGGCCTCTGTCATAAAAATCTGAAACTTGACTTATGGGCCCAAATTCTTGTCCCCACCCCTCTGATAAAGGACTTGAGGGTCTTTGTATTACAGAGTATGGTCTTCTTGCTCTCTTTGCTCCCTTGCTATCTTATCTTTTTTCTTTCAACAAAAGTCAGATACCTACTGTGTGCCGAGCACTGTTCTATGCTCTGTAGAGGGAAGGCTAAAACCTTTGATATCCTAAAACTTCTACATAAGTCAGAGTTGATATCTCCGGCACACCTTCTAAGGATGGAGTGGCTCCCGGGTGCCATCCACCCAGGGTACACATGAATGTATCTACATGCTCATTAAGTGTAGTTATATTCTTGGGCTGTACCAACCTCGTGAGGCTCCCATCTAATTCACTAGATTTCTCTTTCTGAGACTGAGGAGAACAAAGGCAAAGGCAATAAGAATGTAAGGAGCAGATACACCTGTTCAAGACAGAGACCCTCAAAGCAGCTCTTTGAGCAAACCAAACATTAAAACTAATTTTGGTTGAGCTGAGATCTCCCTGAACTCAAAAGCACAGGTGTAATGAGATGAGAGAGAAGAATTATCTTGGAGACATGGTAATAAGCTAATACAGTGTGCATGGCAACTCAGGGACTGAGAATTCATAAATATATTCATGTTTTCTTCCCAGTAAGGTTGATTAAATACCCAAAGTTAGACTAGAAGAGAGATGGAAACAGCAAGAGACAGAAAGGGGGAGTGAGCTACAGAAGATCTGGTAAAACATATCAACTCTGGACAAAGTATACTTTGTCAAACACATAAACAGCCACTGCCTGATACATTAGAATCTGGAAGGATCATAAATTAACCTGCAAAGAAACTTTGCAAAAGGTCATATTTAACATTAATCAGGCTCTGGGAAGCAGTGCGTACTTTCAAGGTGAGAAGGAAGAAAAAAGACTGCCCTCCTTGTATTGCATTTTCAAAATCACTTCCAGATTATTCAGTGGGAGAGGAAAAGACCATTTCCAGCTGTTTTAGGGACAGAGAATTAGTTTCATTGTCACCTGGACATCCCCTCGTTGTGAGTGTTGGGGCATATATGTGGAAGGGAACATTGCCTGGTCCTGACCATTCACTTTCATCTTAGGTCCCTTCTCCTGCTTTCAACAGCATGTGCTTAGTTGCTCAGTCATGTCTGACTCTTTGCAACCCCATGGGCTACAGCCTGCCAGGCTCCTCTGCCCCTGGAATTCTCCAGGCCTGAATACTGGAGTGGGTAGCCTTGCCCTCCTCTAGGGGATCTTCCCAACCCAGGGACTGAACCTGGGTATCCTACCTTGCAGGCGGATTCTTTACCAGCTGAGCTACCAGGGAAGCCCCCTTCAACAGCATGGTGGTCTTATTTTGAAAAGAGCCTACCCATAGGTTAAAGATTACTTTGAAAATTGCACAGCAAAAAAGGA
This sequence comes from Giraffa tippelskirchi, assembly GCF_054371585.1. Lineage (NCBI taxonomy): Eukaryota > Metazoa > Chordata > Mammalia > Artiodactyla > Giraffidae > Giraffa > Giraffa tippelskirchi. The sequence continues at coordinate 139,379,282 of NC_137284.1, forward strand.
GCTAAAGAACCCAGTCAATAGCAAGTTGTAGGTGGAAGAATATAGGCTATCACCACAGTGGTGGTTGGTTTGGAAAACAAGCCTTCTTTCTTTTTGGCTGCTGGACTTTGAGCCACAGCCAAGTTCTACGTCATTTAGGAAGAGATACTGGACTCACCATTCCTGGAAGTTAGTTTCCCCATCCACCGAATGGGATGGTAACACTTACCTCCAGAGCAGGTAGAGAGTGCATCTACTCATTTGGCTGGGAAATGTGTAGCATGAATTTATACCATTCATTTTCTCTCCCCTCTCAAAAAGCCCATTTTCTTGATCTGACTTGACAGCAATGCTTCTGCCTTTACTGCTGGTTACTTTAGACTCTTATCCTATTCCTTGCTTGTTAACTGCCTTTTCTAATTGCCAAGTCTAATTTGCCCCAAGATAGAACTACATCAACATGTACATTTAGTCAACAAATATTTATGAGGCGTTTGCTATGTGTGTCAGATGCTGTTCTAGGTGCTCAGGGTCTAACTGTGAAAAAAACAGACCCAAAGCCCCTGCCCTCACCATGTACATAAACAGATAAACACAAGAAATCAGTGAATAATGTGGTGATGTGACAGACATAATAAATAAATGAAGTGCATGGTGAGCAGATGATGGGCACTAGGTGGGGCTTGAAAAGGGTGACGATTGGAGGGCCAAGGTGGGTATAGTTGTAAATGGAGTGGTCAGTATAGGCTTTGTTAAGAGAATAATATTTTAAACAAAGCCTTGCAGGAAGTGAGGGAGGAGCCAGTTGGCTACTTGAGGAAAGAGGGGTCCAGGTAAGAGGACAGCAAGTGCAAAGACCCTGAGGTAGAAATGAGCCTGGCCTGTTTGAGCAGTACCAAGGAGGCTGTCATGGTAGGAACAGAGTTGAATGAGGGGGATGGGGAGACGGAAAAGGAAGCTAAAGTCTCTAGGGCCTCACAGTTCAGCAGGAAGGACTCTGGTTTTTCTTGTGCAAGAAATGGGCCATCTTTGGAGGGTTTGGAGCAAAAGAGACACAATTTCATTTGCACATTGGTTCACAAAGTTGACACCTGTGTTGCTCAGGTCTGCTCCAATCAGAGAGAGGAAAAGGAATTTAATCTCTAAACCCATGCGTGTGCTAAGTCGCTTCAGTCGTGTCCGACTGTTTGTGATCCCATGGACTGTAGCCCGCCAGGCATCTCTGTTAATGGAATTTTCCAGGCAAGGATATTGGAGTGGGTTGCCATTTCCTCCTCCAGGGGATCTTCCTGACCCAAGGATCGAACTGATGTCTCTTAAGTCCTCTGCATTGGCAGGCGGGTTCTTTACCACTAGCACCACCTGGGAAGCCCCAGGCCCCAAGGTAAGTGATGGGTGGTGCAGAGCCCACGCAGAGTAGCGCTCCCTTCATTCACTCTTTCCCTCTACAAAGTCCTTGTTGTAATCTGAGCTTTTGTCATCTCTCTCCACCTTGAGGAGAGCCTCTCGGACAGCTGAGGAAGCAGCCTGAGACAGGGAGCACAGAGTATTGAGATACGTTCTGCAGGGGCCCGCCTCTCCCAGCTCACCCCTGCCGGCTGGAGAACCTTCTGTCGGCAGCAGAGATGGCCCCCTGGGGGAGGTAGCATCTCCGCACAGCCAGACTGTCTGTCTGTTCTGATGATCCAGGAGGGATGTGGGCAGAGCAGCAGCCAAGAGCCTTCCCAGGTGATAAAACTTCCCGGGCGCACTCAGGAGAGGAGGGCTCCTGGTGAAACGCGAAGAACAAGCATTGTGCTGTGTAAATACATTTGCGGGGACGGAGCTGTTCCTGGGCCCACAGGGGCCCATTTCTTGACTGTGTGGCAGGAATTGTCTTCGCTGGAACGATTGACAGGGCTGGTGGGGAAAGCTAAGCCGCCCTTGATTTCTTTTCTTGCGTTGGCACATTTAACTAACAAGCGGGAGGAACAGGCCTGGAGAGGCACTGAAGCTGCGGCCACAGGTGGCCTTGGAGCGGAAAACTTGCTCTTCTCGTCGAGTGGAAAAATCCTGTGTGGTCCATTTCCACGTTCCAGTTCTCTGGTCCAAGTCCTGTAGGATCTTCATTTCCTTTCATGGGGAAGACTCCCTTTGGGACCTACTTGGGTTGCGGTCATGTTGTTTGACCGTGGCAGTTAAGAAGCTCTGTCCAGGGGCTTCCTTGGTGGTCCAGTGGCTAAGACCCCATGTTTCCAATACAGGGTTCAATCCCTGGTCAGGGAACTAGCTTCCACATCCCGCAACTGAGAGTTCACACGCTGCAACTAAAGATCCTGCATGCTGCCACTAAGATCCAGCACAGCCAAATAAATGAATGAATATTTAAAAAAATAAAAATAAAAAAGAAACGCTGTCTATCCAGCTCTTCTGGGAGAAGCTACAGTTGGGTCCAGGTTGATGGATATGAGCTGGTGGTGCTGATGTACGGGCCTGGTGGCAGCTCTGCTCCCATGGCCCAGAACCAGCCTCTCTGATTTAGATGGTGGGATTTTGGGGGTCTTAACGGGTGCAGCTCAGCTGCTAAGGCTCTCTCAGCAGGTCTCAAAGGGAGAATGTGGCCCCTTAGCAATGGGCATCGAGGACACTCAGCCAGCCCAGCATATTGAAATATGTCAGATTCATTCCGTGTGTCTGGGAGGTGTGCAAACATCCCTTCAGTTCAGCTCAGAGAAGGAAGAGGACTCAGGACCCAGTGCTCCCAGGAGTCAAAGTTGTACCAGTATGAGGGTCTCTGAGTCCTATTCTTACCTCCTCTGGGGCTGGGAATGGTGTTTTGTGCTTCCCAGGTGGCCCTAGTGGGAAAGAACCCACCTGCCAATGCAGGAGACGTAAGAGATGCGGGCTTGATCCCTAGGTCGGAAAGATCCCCTGGAGAAGGGAATGGCAACCCACTCCAGTATTCTTGCCTGGAGAATCCCATGGACAGAGGAGCCTGGTGGGCTACAGTCCATGGGGTAGCAAAGAGTCAGATATGACTGAAGCAACTTTACACGCATGCACACACTGCCCAGGGATTGTGCTTGACTCCTCTCTCGTGGGTGGGCCTGAGACCCCCACTTCTTTGGTGTCTCTCTTGCCGATGTGGGAGAATGCAGCTCTCAGCAAATCTACAGGAACAGCTGTCTGGGAACCGCTGCTCGGCAGGAGGACCATGCTTTGGTTGATGTGCTTCTTTCTCTGAGGTGAGCAGCCCTTCTCTTTGGTATCCTGGGAAGGAAGGATTTCTGGTACTGAGACATTTAGGCTGCAGATTTCTGCCCCCAGGGAGAAGTAGTAGAGGCGCCAGCCTCTGAGTCCCTCTAAGAGGGGTTGGCACGATCCCTGGAGAGGAGAGTGGGGATGCGCCCTTCCCTGCCAGTTTCCCTGGGGATAAGGTGCCTGACCTACTGGGCTGTTCCTACTTTGAATTTCTAAAACTCATCAGTTTGGTCTCTAGGGGAAAGAAGCCAGCCAGCTAGGATTCTCTGAGCAGTGGCCCTTGGGACAGCTACTGCTATGATTTTGGCATCTTCATTCACAGCTTTTCAAGTGTTTGGCCTTTTGACCACTCAGCTTCCCGTTCATCTCTCAGCCCTAAGGACAGCTGGTGTGCAAAGCTCTGGGGGTCACCATCCCCTAGGGGATTCTCTTCTATTAGCTGACGCTGGAGGCGCTTGGGAAAGGATGGATTTTGCTCCAAACCGCAAGCCCAGCTTGAATTTCATCTAGGTCAGAGGCTCACATTGCTGAGGGCTTGTAACTGGGGATGTGGTAAGTCCGTGGAGGACACCTTGGGAGCGTGTGGAGTGTGTCCAGGGAGTGAGTCAGCATGAGCCCAGGATGCAGGGAGCAAGTGCTACCTCTGATGACAAAAGACCTGGCGAGTCCTTCCACCTACCTCCCCGTTCCCCTACTCACAGGCCATAGGCATGTCTTACAAGCTTCCTCTATAGAGACGGGCTGGACTTGACTCCCTCCCCAGTGGCTGCCTCTGAACTGATGCCCAGAGACCAGACACAGCATTGGATTCCCAGCCTAGTTTGCGTTAAACAACATAGCAAGAAAGGATCGCAATAGCCTCTGTTTCCCACATCCTTATTTACAGATAAGGAAACTGAATCCCAGTGGAAATAATAAAAACAATAATAGCCAGTGCCTTTGTATTGTTTACTCTATGCCTATTCCTATTATTTACAAGGACTTCCACATTTCATCCTCACAAAACTCTACAAGGTAGGTATTATTATTTCCGTGTTACAGATGAGAAAACTGAGGCAACAAAGGCTAAGTTTCCTGCCCAAGGACATGTCTGGGTTGCCGTGCAACTGGCATTCAAAGCCAGGTGAGTCTGTTTCCAGGGTCTAGGTTCTCAACCACTAAAGTGGCCTTGGTAGTTTTTCAGAATTACGACCCTCAATCCAAGCATTCCAAGCCTCCACCCATGCATTTTTCTTCTAGACCCATGCTGTCCAATACGGTAGCCACTAACCACATGTGTGTCTTGAGCACTTGAAATGTGGCTTCTCCAAAACGGGGATGTGTTCCAAGTGTAAAATACACTCTAGATTTCAGGGACCTAACAACAGAAAAAGAATATGTGCTGTATCATTATTATTTTTATATTGGCTACATGTTGAAATGATAATTTATTAGATGTATTGCTTTAGATAAAACATATATTTAACTAACAACAATAATCTTTTTTTTTTAAACTCAGTTTTTGTAACTCCCAGAATTTTAAGATTACCTCTGTGACTTGCATCCATGACTGCAGTGCCTCGCGAAGAAGGCATCTCACCTGCACTTGGCCTTGTCTGCATCTGTGACCCTCATCTTTGCTCCAGCGATGAGCTGGAACCTTCCCAGCCACCACTGCAATTACATCATCAGGGGAAGGGCACAACATCAAACTCCTCAGAGACTGTTGTTGTTTAGTTGCTAAGTCATGTCTGACTCTTTTGCAACCCCATGGACAGGCTCCTCTGTCCATAGGATTTCCCAGGCAAAGTTAGTGAGCCTTAACGCAAAGGGCATGAGCCCCATAGATACACGTTTGAAATCCAGGTTTTGTTATGTATTTGCTCGGCTATTTAAACTCTGAGCTTCTCTTTCCTTGTCTGTAGAATGGGAATAAGAATGCCTATGCTTCTGAGTTGTGGGGATAAATGAGATGAGGCATATGAAGTATGTAAAGCAGAGTAAGGTACCCACTAAAGCCATTGGTCCTCTTCCTTCTAACCCCTATTACCAGAGGCTGGCTTTTTTCTACCACTTGTAGTATCTTGTTCTAGGGACCAAAACCTACATTAGAGAAAACATCAGAGAAAATGGTCCTTAGTGCTTTTTTACTTTCTGATTTCCTTGGTAACCTGGGACAAGTCTGAACCTTGGTTTCTCTCTCTGTGAAGAATGTCAGACCCCTGAAAGACAGGCCCTACTCATGCTGCACAGTGATGGTCAGAACTCTCAAATGCCAAAGAGTAGTGCTCAGAGTGGGTGGGAAAAGGGTGCCCTGGGGCAGCCTCCAGCTTATCGCCTTCCTGTCCTGCTCTGCTACTAGCTCAGGTCTGGGGCAGACGCAGGTGTGAATCTGGTACCAAGGAGGCCTCAGCTAGCCCGGACACAGAGTGACTTGATGGCTGAGCCATTTCCAGTGGATCTGTCCAGGAGCATGGAGTGACATCAGCACTCACCCTGGTCTGCTATTTGGAATATCTGTGGGAGGGGGTGGAGCCCCGGGTTGGCTCTAGCTTTCTCAGTGTCTCTAGGCTGTGACTCTAAGGCCCCTGTTGTGTGCCTGCCTAGTGAAGTCTTGTCAGTGTAACAAAGCGGAAGTGCACAGCTGTTGAAATGAGTACAACCATACTCAGATCCAGAGCCTGAACTTGTTAGAGGACCATGGGCAAGTCATCCCATCTCTCTGAGCCTCTTTCTCACCTTTATAAGGAAATAATACCTCACATAGTAGTTGTAAGATAAATGACAAAATGTGTTGGAGTGGACATTAAAACTGTGCATTGTGGGCTGTCATTCAGCGTCAGCTGTAGTGGGGCCACGACAGCAGGAAGGTTTCCCCCTTTGTTGTCGAGAGCCCTGGATCTGTCCTGAAGAACACTGCCAGCAACAGGCCACTGAAGGGAAAAGAGAAATGCCACAAGCTTTAACCTCTTCCCTTCCCCAGTTCATCCCTCACTGTCCATTTGATGGTCTGAATCGCAAACATAAGGCTGAGGAACAGAATCATTTCCTTTTCAGAAGTTTATAGGAAAAATCAGCAAGCACAAGGACAATTTGGGACTAATTTCAGTCCCTACATGGTTCTGAGCAAACAAATGAGTCATAGTATGCCCTTGGCCAGCTCATGTATCCTCTTGGGACATCTGCTTCCTCTTTAATGAAATGGGATGAGTGATCCTTCCCTCTCCTTCATTTTACAAGCATGTAACAAGGATGAATCCAGTAACTGCTGCAGAATCCTTTGAGGTCCTTGGAGAAATAGTTGCTATATAAATGCAAAGTATGATGTCCATTTCTATTACATTGTGTCTTGCAAATAAATATGTAAGCCTGCATCATATGCATCTCAATGCCAGTCTGGCCAGCTATGTGCCATGTGCATTTTCTCAGTGAAATAATCACCTCTACTTGTTATTCCTTGAAAACATAACTTCAAATTTATACAGTGTGAGATTGTCATTACTATTTTTTCTTTTTGGAAGCCCATCTATTCTGCTCATGTCAGCTTCTGGTGTTTCTGACAGATCAGTCATGGTGATGTGTGCGTGAGGGTTTCTCAGTTCGTTCAAGGACCTGGGTCAGGACCAAGGAGGGTTTCATGTTCATTGCTTTTCCCGTTCGTTCCCTTGACCCTCTTAATTGAGTTGTTCAGAAGAGAAGCCCTGTCATTCATTTGAAAAATGGCCTGCTTGTCCCTCCCTAAAAACTTTAACCAGGTTGCTCTCTGATTCGGGAAATAAAATAACAGATTGCAGGACACACTTTGCATCATATAACACTTTACAGGCCATCAGGTGTCATCACTTATCTTGATAACGCTGACTCTGCGTGGCCTTGGTGATCCAGCCGAAAGATGTGTGAGGTGGCAATTTCCTAGTCATGATTCCAAAACTTCAGAGCTCACACTTAGGTGAATCACAATTCTCAGGGCTGAGTTTTCTTCCTTTTTAATACAAATACACAGAAATCTGGTCCATGAGGAAAAGTGAGTATTGATCCTGAATCGAAGGGGAAACATTTCTGTGTTTAAGAGTCTCCTGGGTCTTGTACTGAAATGTAGACAGTTGGGAGTCCTCTGGGCTTCTGTCTCCTAGGATCACTCATATCCATTGCATGTCGGCCCTTCTCCAAAAAGATTCATGAAACTTGATTCATGTTCACAAAATCCCTATAGCAGCTGAAGAATTGGAACTTCTGAATCTTCTACCTTTACAGAAAGTGTAAAGGAAATTCTAGTTCACTGTTTCCCAGAAAGGCTTGGCCTCAAGGATCCTGCTGCTCAATCGACTGTCTAGTCGTTTTGACTAAATGTTGGCACACTTTGGGTGAACCCTTGACCATTCAAATTCAAAGTCTCCCTTATTGGGGGCCTCATCTTCCTCCCTCCTCCCTGTTTAAAATGTAGGTTCTTTTCTCAGCTTTCCTTTCTTTTCATTCAAACCAGCCTCTTCCAATAGCTTACCCTCCCTCATATCTTTCACTACCGTGTTATTTTTCTGATTTATTTTTCTTTCCTTAGCTCCAGATCCATGTTTCTAACTGCCCATTGTGCATCTCCCCCTGTATGTCCTGTATGACCAAAGGACCAAAATCAGTCTCTCCATCTTTTCTTCACATCAGTTCCCCTGCCTGTGTTCTTTGTCTTGGCTTGTGGCAGCTAGTAAACAAACCAAACCAGAAACGCGGGCATTGTTTTATATTCTCCCCTTTATTCCATTCTGTTATGAAACCCCATCTATTTCTCTCAAATCCTTTTTTCCACCCTCTCTACTGCTCTTGGAAGAGTTCCAGTTCTTGGATCATCTTCCTTGGACTCTTGCAGTGGTTTTAAATTCACCACCTTTTCCAAGTCTCTCTGCCACCTCCTCTCCTCCTCAGCGCACCCTGTTTATAAGTGGGCACCCTCAGCGCACTTATAAGATCTTTATAAGTCCAATCTGATCATTGGATTGTGTGCTTTAACAGATCCACTGTATTTTTAGGATGTAGTTTCCTCAAGGTTGTGGCATTGTTTTTTTTCCCCTTTGGATATCTTTATTTTATTTGTTTGTTTTGGTATCTCACTTATTTTGTGTATGTGTGTGTGGCATTTGTTTTTATCTCTACAACTTGACCGTGAGATCCCTGAGGACAGGGACCCTGTGTTATGCTATGTCCATAACCCAGATTTCAGTACAGAGTTTGCACTGAAGAATCAAAGGGTTTAGCTCAAAATACTGTGACAAAGGCCTCAGGCCTGCTATTCATGGTGTTCATTCCTTAATACTTTTACCCTTACCTTGGCCTCCATGGCAGAAGCAGAATTCTATCTGATATATGTGTGTACTATTTAACTCTGCAGAGTAAAGTGAAAAAAAGTGAAAGTGTTAGTTGCTCAGTCATCTCTGACTCTTTTGTGACCCTATGGACTATAGCCTGCCAGGCTCCTCTGTCCATGGCATTCTCCAGGTAAGAATACTGGCATGGGTAGCCATTCCCTTTTCCAGGGGATCTTCCCAACCCAGGGATTGAACCTGGGTCTCCTGCATTGCAGGCTGATTCTTTACCATCTGAGCCACCAGGGAAACCCAGCTCTGCAGAGTAAAAATTGCATATTGTCTATATTCTGCCTTCCACCCCCACCTCTCCAAATCTCATGAAGTCTTCTTGCAAAATGAACCTGTGTTCTCTGCACCAAAGGACACAATCAACAGAGTGAAACGATAACCTATGAAATGGGAGAAAATATTTGTGAATCATATATTTGATGGGGTTAATATCCAGAATATATAAAGAGCTCCTATAACTCAACAATAAACAACAATAGCAACAACAAAATGTAACTCCAAACCACCTCACACACATTAGAATGGCTACCATACAACCAAAAATGACAAGTGTTGGTGAGAATGTAGAGAATACCAAACGTGCCCTGTTTGTGGGAATGTAAAATCCTGCAGTCACTGCAGAAAACAGCACAGAAGTTGCTTAAAAGTGTCCAGAAGTGGAATTTATGGATCACATGGTAATCTATTTTTTTATTTTTTTGCACCCATATTCACAACAACACTATACACATAGCCAAAACATGGTAGCAGCCCAGGTGTCCATCAATAAGTGGATGTATAAACACAATGTGTTCTCTACTTATGAAATGGAATATCATTCATGCCTGAAAAGGCAGGCAATCCTGACACATGCTACAATATAGATGAACCCTACAGACATTATCCTAAGTGAAACAAGTGAGTCCAAAACAAGAGAAATATTGTATGATTCCTTTTATATGAGGACTTAGAGCACTCGGATCCATAGAGACAGAGAGCTGAACTATACTTGCTAGGGACTCAGGGGTAAGGAGTTCATAGTTTTAGTTTTACAAGATGAAACAGGTTCTGGAAACGGATGGTGGTGATTATGTGTGATAATGTTGTGATAATTCACAACAATGTGAATGCACTTGATACCACTGAATTGTACATTTACAAATGGTTAAGATGGTAAATTTTATGTTATGTGTATTTTACTGCAATTAAAGAATGTTAAAAAAAGAATTCAGATATTCTGGTGAAACAGTAATGGGCCAGAATTTAGGAGCCTTTTTTTTCAAGTACAGGTTTTACTTTCAATGAACTCTAGGTCTCAGGATTCTAATTTAGAAGACAATTGGGTGAGATGATGGCCCATGTTCCCTCTGAAATTCTGCGATTTGGAGTGTGGATTACTGGCCTCAGGAAGAGCCAGATGGAGGGCTATGGAAATTTACTGAGAAAATGGCCATGAGCACACACACACCAAATATTTTCTTCAGTAGCTTGTCTCGTCATTTTCTTAATGGTGTCAAAGAGTAGAAGTTAAAAATCTTGATAATGTTTAATTTGCCAATTTTTTGAGATTCATGCTTTCTGTGTCCTATGGAATCTTTATCCCCAAAACAAAGGTTTTTGTCCTTTTGTAGTTTTGTAGTTTAACTTTTATGCTTAGGTCTGTTTTCAATTCCAAGTCAAAGTTGTAACGATGTGAGGGACAGGCCATGGTTTATTTTTTTCTATGAATATTCAGTTATCCCAAACCATTTATGAAAAGACTATCCTTTCTCTATTAAATTATGTTTTTACCTTTGTTAAAAAAATCAACTGACCATATATTTCTGGGTCTCTTTCTGGATTTGCCCTTTTGGTCCATTGATTTATATACCTATGAATTGAAATGAAGTGAAGTCGCTCAGTCGTGTCCGACTCTTTGCAACCCCATGGACTGTAGCCTACAAGGCTCCTCTATCCATGGAATTTTCCAGGCAAGAGTACTGGAGTGGGTTGCCATTTCCTTTTCCAGGGGATCTTCCTGACCCAAATATCGAACCCGAGTCTCCTGCATCGCAGGCAGATGCTTTACTGTCTGAGCTACCAGGGAAGCCCCTATATACCTATACCTAGGCTAATAAACATGGCTTTGATTATTGTAGTCTTATGGAAAATCTTGAAATCAGTCAGCATAAAACCTCTAGTTTATTCTTTTTCAAAATTGTTTCAGCTGTTTTAGATCCTCTGCATTTCCATATGAATTTTAGAATCAGCTTGTCAATTTCCACAGAATAAGCCTGCTGAGATTTTTATTGAGATGCATTGACACTACAGATTAATTTGGGGAGAATTGATATCTTAACAACTTTGAGTGTTCCATACTGAATATGGGTCATCTCCATTTGTTTAGGTCTTATTTACTTTATTTCACAGTGTTTTGTAATTTTCGTGGGGGGTGGCTTAGATGACTTTTGCTAGATTTATTCCCACTATTTTATATTTTTGGTGCTATTTACATAGGATTATTTTACAATTTCATTTTCCAATTGACTGCTGCTAATACAGAAGAATACAGTTGATTTTTAATATCAACCTTGAATTTTATGGCTTTGTTAAACTCACATAATGCTTCCATTACCTGACATGAGATATTTCTACACTTCTCACAATAGTGAGAAATTCATAGTTTTCAAGATACAGATCTTTGCACATATTTTAGATTTATCCCTGAGTATATTTTTTGATAAACTACTGTAAACAATCTTTTAAAATCATTTTCTTTTCTAATTATTTTTTGTCCAGGCACCAGTGGTTTTCTTTTCTTTCTTTCTTTTTTTTTTTTAGCTTCTCAGCTACTCCCTTTTTTTTTTTTTTAAGCTTCTTCTTGATCTACGTGTAGCTGAGGCTAAGAACTGCTGGTCCTGAGACTCTGATCATGATCCCTGCTGGAGGTGGGACCACAAATGATATTTGGTTTCCTTCCTTTGTTGTGATGCACATGGATGCCTCAGATCACTCAAGTAACTGAGAGTCCCTTCAACAAGCAGAATAATTTGCACCTGTGGCAGAGTGGCATTCTTGTGATGCCTTTTAATGGAAAGCGCTATTGGGCTCTAAAGATAACAGGCTCTTAAAAGGGACTTAATGGGTCTCCAAGTATGTTATTGACCTAGTGTGGACCTGATTACGCTGATGGGCTAGATTTGAACTTCACCATCTCAGCACTGGCTATATGTGCTGGGCATGAGTGTTGGGAGGTGAACTTTGTAGCTCTGTGGGCTACCTGTTTTCCCTGAAGTTATTTATATATGTTGTAGGAAGTGGGGATAGATTGGGGAGGACATGCAGGGTTTGTTTTGTTTTGGTAGTTTTTTTTCCCTTTATTAGAAGGAAAGAGATGGAAGCTGGGATGTGAGACTGCAACCCATTCTTCATTTTTCCCAGTGCTCCAGGTAATGGTATTTAACAGGAAGAAAATCCATTCATCTTGCTAGCATCCTGGCACACAGAGGCCATGAGGGCTGCAGTCAGAAGAGATATTAAGGGCTATAAAAAGCCATTCGATCCCCTCCCCTCCTTAGTCCCCCTTTGTAACCCCTTTCCCAGGGAGACTGGTATTGTGCTTGCTGACTCTCCATCACCTGGAAGTCTTAGGCCTCATGGGCATTTTATCGAGGTTCAGATTGGCTTTACCATCCCATTCATCTTTCTTTTATCTTCATCATTTCTCTGCCAGGGGTAGTAGCAACACCATGGAAGGATTTGTCTTTTCTGCTTTATTCTGCTGATTTTTAAAAGAGCTGGTTGGTATGCCACTGGGCATAGGAGAGCAAGCCCACCCCTCAGGACAGGTGGGAGCTGAAGTGATGCTTCTAGCCTCAGGGCTCAGGTGTTTCAGAGCCATGCTTAGGGAAACAGGAATCCCTTGCCTCTCTCCTGTTCTTTTGTTTTCAGCTTTGGCATCTGTACCTCGTCTCATCTCCCATTAGTTCTCGTGCCAGGGTGGAGCTGGATTAGTTGGGCAGCATTTGTCCCCTTTGATCATAAAATTGTCCTTGAGGAGAGATACATTTCCAAAGGACTTTCTCCCTCTGCTCCTGTTCTTTCATTCTCTAAGGTTGCTGTGTCCCCCTACGCCTCTGCTTCCCATTTTCATGTTTTTCACCACGGGTTTAGAAAATTCAATTCCACATCCATTTACTGAGCACTGATTCCATGCCAGGGACTGTGGTGGGCAGGAAGTTTACAGTAGGAAACAGGTCTGGTCTCTGCTCACAAGGGGCAAGTCTACTGGAAGAGACAGACATACACAGATGCAAATAGTCCCTCCAGGTCAGGAATTACACACTCACAACAGAAGAATGAATAAAGCACTTTGGATGATGACCTCCAGGAAGGACAAGCTTCATATAAATGCTGCCTTTTATCTGGGTTTCGAAGACCAAGTGAGGTTTCAACTATCACAGAAGATGTGAGGACAGGAAGGCTGTGGTAGGACATTTAAACAAAGGGAACTGAGTTAGCAAAGGCCTAGAGGGGTGAATTTGCATGTTGGGAGCCTGTGAGTGTCATGTTCAATTGGAAGGCAGCACATATGACTTGGGAGGAATAACAGAGCCTGAGTTGAGACTAGAAAGGCAAGTTGAAGCTGTTGAGAATGGCCTTGCAGCACACTAAGGAGCCTACGTGCATGTTCTAGAGTATGATGGGGAGCCAGCAAGGTTGATGAACAGGAAATGGCATGGTCAGAGCTGGGCTTTAGGAAGCTCCATCTAACAGAACTGTGAATGATGAATTGGAGAGGTCAAGGATGGGATGGGGAGCAGAGAGGAGCCTTCATCAGACTAGCTCAGATTAGCAATGACAGGGGCCCAGATGTAAGCATCAGTCTCAAGACCTGGAAAGGAGAGAACCAGCTGAGAAAAGTTTCAGGTATGGGTCAGACAAGATTCAGTGGAAATAGATAGGAAACCAAGTTGACAACCAGGTAAACAAGAAGAGGACCAAGTCATGAATAAATCATGAGAACAGAGCACTAGAGAGGACAGGGTGGGCTTTGGGAGGGGCATATAGTTAAATTCTTTGGATTGCAAGCAACAGAAAATGGCATTAGCTAGTTGAAATACAACCTAGACAGCATATTAAAAAGCAGAGACATTATTTTGCCAACAGAGGTCCATCTAGTCAAGGCTATGGTTTTTCCAGTAGTCATGTATGGATGTGAGAGTTGGACCATAAAGAAAGCTGAGCACCGAAGAACTGATGCTTTTGAACTGTGGTGTTGGAGAAGACTCTTGAGAGTCCCTTGGACTGCAAGGAGATCCAACCAGTCCATCCTAAAGGAGATCAGTCCTGAATATTCATTGGAAGGACTGATGCTGAAGCTGAAACTCCAATACTTTGGCCACCTGATGTGAAGAACTGACTCACTGGAAAAGACCCTGATGCTGGGAAAGATTGAAGGCAGGAGGAGAATGGGACGACAGAGGATGAGATGGTTGGATGGCATCACTGACTCAATGGACACGCGTTTGGGTAAACTCCAGGAGTTGGTGATGGACAGGGAGGCCTGGCATGCTGAGGTCCATGGGGTCGCAAAGAGTCGGACATGACTAAGCGACTGAACGGAACTGAGTTGAAATACAAAAGGACATTTAATGCAAGAATATAGAGTAGGGGGACTTCCCTGGTGGTCCAGGAGTTAAGACTTTGCCTTCCAGTGCAGGGGGGTATGAGTCTGATCCCTGGTCAGGGAGATAAGATCCCACATGCCTCAAGGCCAAAAAACCAAAACATGGTTGATTCAAATTCAATAAAAAGACTTTAAAAATGGTGCAAGTCCAAAAAACAAAAAAATCTTAAAAAAAGAATATAAAGTAGGAATCCTTCCAACAAAAATGAAGAACTGAATACCCAAGAGGACCACTCAAGGCACTCAAGGAAGTTTCTGATGCTTGAGTGAAGAGGATTTGTGGATCTTTCTTCTGTGACATTATCTTCAGTGCCTTGGCAACCCCTAGGCTCTCAGTGCAAATTTTAAATTCACAGGAGAGAGAATCTGGCCCAGCTTAGTGGAAGTGCCTCTTCTTGGGTCAGGAGCTGTGGAATGGAGTTAGATTCATGGCTATAGATTTTTTCTCTGGAGACTCAGTCCTGAGCATTAGGGGTGTTCCCAGAAAAGGGGAAAATGGTGTTGCTGCAGAAACCAGTACTCGAGAAACCAAGCACCACACCCGGAGAGTTGGAGAACTCAGGTTTATTATGCCAGCGGGCCCAGAGGAGTTAACACTCCAAGCTCTGAGCCCCAAACAAAGGGATTACAGAGTTTTATAGACAGACTGTAGTGGGCAGCACTAGCTGTTAATAGGCTGGTTTAAACTAAGGGGTTTTGCAAGCGGGAACAGCAGTCAAGATGGGGAGGGGGATGTCTGGCCTGGACAGGCATGGTTAAACAGGTTTGCAGGGGCTGGGTGATTGCAAAGAGCAGGACAAGGGTGAGTGAGATAAACTTCAGTTCCTATTATTGCAAGTCCCCACTTTCTGAGACTACGTGACCTTTTGTAAGGGGCAAGCTGAACTACAGAGGCAGAAGGAGAGGAGGTTATGTAAAATTTTAAAATTTCCTCTTCAGTGTGAGCCAGGGAGCCACACTGCTTGATGCCCGCTCTGGAGAGAGCTGAGGGGGAGGATGAGGCTGTGTTTTGTTTTGGGTAAGTTGTGGTGTGGGTGAGATGCAGGACATGTACATCCTGATGGAATGAACTTGACTGAGCTCCGCTAGAGAATTGCAAATGCTTGGGCTGCCCAGGTGGAGTGATGGTTGAAGCTTTTAGAGTAGGGGAGCTTGGGAAAGTGAAGCAAAAAGGCAAAGAAAACAAGGTGAGAAGAGACCCTACAAGGTTGGAAAAACCTTAACTATCGTCTAGCCCAATGCTTTCATTATATTTAATTTGCATTCATTTATTTTTTATAGAGCTTGTTAGTTGTTGTTGTCCTCGACTCTTTGTGACCCCATGGACTGTAGCTCACCAAGCTCCTCTGTCCGTGGGATTTCCCAGGTATAAATACTGGAGTGGGTTGCCATGCCCTCCAGGGGATCTTCCCAACCCAGGGATCAAGCCTGCATTTCCTTTTTTTTGTTGTTATTATATATTACTACAGTTTATTAAGTAATGAAACAAGGTTTATGCCACATTTTCCAGCAATGTTTAAATAAAGAGCTCAAAATATAAAGGCTTATGAAACTTTTTATAGTCTTTATGTAATAATATACACTATTTCTGGTGCATGAATAAATACAGAAAACAGAAGCCGTTCTTTATATCACAATCAGCCAACACTTAGCCATCAATAATTACACAAATCCACAAGCAAACAAAAAAATCCACTTTCTTCATTTGGGTTATAAAAGCTAAAAATCCCTTTGCTACATTTAACAATACCCAAGGGGTGGGGGGAGGGAACTTCTAGTCACAACCCTGAAGACAAAGGGACCAAGTCTCCCAGTCCTTCAAATTCTTTCTTGGTTAGAAGCTTCAACAACTGCATTATTCTTTCAGGAAACAGAAAAAAAAAAAAATTCAAAACAGGTTAAGACTCTGTTCTATAAGGTATTTAATCAGTCTGCACTGAAGAAATACAACATTTTTGTCTTAAAAATGTACTAACCTTTTACAAGGATGTTTGGTTTTCTTTTTTTCCTGGTATGAACATGTACATATTTGAATAAACTTATATAATGAATATTGCATGACGTTCAATCTTTTCATGGTCTTCAAAATGAACTCGCTTCTACTGTTTTAGGAATTACATTCACACTTACAATGTTTTCTACATTAAGGGAAAAAAACAAAGAGTGGCTCATAAAAAGTCATCCTTTAAACTCAAGGAACTCAAAAGTGAAAGCCTTTCTATAGAAAGCCCTTACATCAATGGAATGTTCTGGTAAGAAGAGAAGTCTCCTCTCTAAAGATATGGTTCAGTACGAAGGATGAGGCCTGAAGGGGCTCAGCTCTCTGGTGTCACATCTGGAACTGGTCAGCGAGAACTAGACTTCCATCTGAGTCTTGAAGCAAGATCAACACCTACCTGCCCCTCTGACCTCCTCCGTTATTGCCTTAGATCTTACTTTTGAAACAGAAATCCTGCTTCACAAAATCTTATCTTCAAAGTCAGCATTAGTAAAGAAGGCAAGGTGAAGGAGACCGGGAGGAAAACTGCCCAATCCCCAAGAAAAATCCGTGTGCCTTCTATTCTGCTTCAAAGGAGGAAGCAGTCCAGGGGCTGGACGGACTGGGATCATGCATATACCACAAAGGTGACTGTCCTGGAGCCCCAGTGCGTAGGTATTTAATATTACTCTCATAGGGCTTCCCAGGTGGCTCAGTGGTCAAGAATCTGCCTGCCAATGCAGGAGACACAAGAGACATGGGTTTGATCCCTGGGTCAGGGAGATCACCTGGAGAAGGAAATGGCAACCTACTCCAGTTCTCTTGCCTGGAGAATCCCATGGACAGAGGAGCCTGGTGGGCTACAGTCCATGGGGTGGCCAAGAGTTGGACACGACTGAGCGACTGAGCACACTCTAAGGGTAGAACCAAAGTTACCCAAGTGAATGTTAAATATATTTCCTTTCCTAGGGATGTCTTCTAGAAGTATAAAGGTCCTGGGACTCTTTCAGAGTCACTTTCTATTTTGCAAAGAATAAGATGAAGATGACAAAGAAGAATGATATCCTGTCTTTGAAAGAAAAGAAGGAAACTATTTTATACCTCTTATAAGACTCTAGGTATACAAAAATATTGCTTTTCAAATTTCAAGCAAGTATTTTCCATCCAAACTGATAAGGAAGTCCAAGACAGGAAATATTTTAACAAATGTGACCAGAACTAAAGTAAAACCTGAGAAATCTGGAAAAATCAACTCTTCGATTCACTTGCCACATTTCACTAAGGGAAACATAATAAGAATGTTAGTCTCTTTCTTTCACAAGTTTTATCACAGGACCTTGCCTGGGAGAAGTCCATGATAAAATGACTCTTCATACACAGGATCTATTTATTCTGGAATTACCACTGTACGACACCATGGTGTAAAGACACTTATCCTACAAGTCTAGCAGTAGGAGCTACTGTTTTCTTCACCTGACACTCAGTATCAATAGATGGCATTATCCCCATTTTACAGATCGGGAGACAGAAACTTTGTTAATATCACAGAGCAAATTATTGACTTGGCCAAAGAGTTTGTTCGGATTTTTCCTATGCTCTTACAACCTGAAAAACTTTTTGGCTAACCCAGTACTACCATCACCTAGGACAGAACCCAAGTTGCTTAAACACACCTCCCACAACACAGACTTTGCTGTCTTCCAAGCCAACCTCTGGCACCATCATGAGTTTAGATAGTAATACTCTGTAACAAGTCCTCACAACGGTCGAGCGGACAAAGGCGTAAAAGTCACTTATTATAAAGTGAAAGAATCCTACCAAAATAGGAAATTACAAAGCCGTGGAATGTTTCAGGGATCTCTATCCTGCCCTGTTTATACTTGGGATACACCAGGTCTCTATGTGTGAATTTCTTCAGCGGACACGAAGCCAAAACTCCCCCAAAAGCTCAGGAACAGTAACATCGTCTCAGAGGTTCTATCTCATGGTTCCAAAGAGCTTCTTTAGAACAGTCTGGGAGTCTTGGATATGAACTGAGACGAACGAGGAGTTACTCTTAGCCTGAAGGAAACGGTCCACAGTTCCTGATCTTCATGCAATTTTTCTTTAGTAAGAAACATGCATTTCCTGTTATCTTTGATGTTGAAGGGCACTTGAATGGTAAGGACTAGTGTCTGGGTGTTACAGTCGATGCCGTTAAACATTTGATGCAGAGCGTCTGAAGCCAAGGCACAGCGATCTGAGCTAACCCAGTCCTCACCTGTTGCTCACATCTCCATCTGTGGTGGGCCAAGCGTGAGAAGCAGTGAGAAGCAGTGGGAAAGACAGGAAGCTTCACTATTTCAGAAATGAGCATTTTCAGAGGATGTCTCATGCAGTCTTGACTTGTCACAAATCCAGTTTCTTCAACTGCTCATATGTCACAAAGAAAGTAATATTCCAAGGACCAACTCCCAACCAATTTGGCCAAAACCCTTAATATAGAGCAAAAAACCCTTCATTCTTCCATGTCTGTAACAAGAAATCCAGGGTATCTTTGTAGCCAGGGCATTTGTCATTGCAGAGGACTCTGATTCATCATACATGTTCTCACCACATTGACAGGGTTTGAGGCCAGGGCTCCCGCCAGCCCACAGGTGAAGCTTGAGAGGAAATGGGCATACACCATGTCTCCCATCAGGCCTGAGAGAATCAGATGCTTCTTGGTGAGGTCGTAGACCGTCTGCTCCACGTCGCCCACAATAGCAGCTCTCTGAGCAGTAAACAACACGCCCTTCCACAGTCCTCTCGTTCCCTCTTGCTGGTAAATATTAATGAAGTTGCCTATTATTCCTCCTTGCAGGGTGCTGCTTTAAGCTTGCATCCATATCTTCAAAACATCCATTGGATTAGCAATGCTTGAGGATATGACTCCAGAGAATCCCACTGACCACACTTATCAGAAGGGTTTCATCTTCTGGACGCTCAACAAATAGCCACTTCAAGCTCTGGTAGATGCCTATCTTCATGGTGCCATAGGAAGCCTGGCATACCACTGCTGGGGCCATCCCCAAATACGCTTTCAGGCATTCCTCTCTGCCTATCCTCACTAATGCATGCAACATTCCTCCATACCTGATTTCTTTAAAGTTTGCATCATTCTTCTGGCCTTGAATCTGGAGCCGTGTCTTGGTTAAATCAATTGGAAAGGTACCGCACTCCACTGTGATGGAGGCCAGGCCTCCATACACGAAGGGCTTCCAGTTCAGGGCCGACATGCTTACCGCTGTCCCTTCTTTTGTTCACTGAAGCATAGCCTCTAACAGCGTTTTCTGGGGCGGTGGCGGCCCTGTGTCTTGTCTAGCTCTGGGTCAGCAGCAGATGGAACCAGTAGCTTCAAGGGAGCTGAAAAAGAGGCTGAACCCACATTTCTTGCATTTCCTGCATTGGCAAGAGAATTCTTTACCGCTGAACCACCTGGGAAGCACATGGAGCTTATAACGTATTTATAGGGACGTGCACACACATTAGGTAGACAGCTCAGTGAAGTTTTTCATGTTTCCACCTTTGTAGCAACCACCAGGAGCAGGACACAGAGCATGTCCTGATCCCAGAAGCTTCCCTTGTGCCCCTTCCAGAAATAACCACTGTTCTAACTTTACCACCAGAGATTAATTTTGCCTGTTGAACTGTATACAGATCTTATCCGTCAGTATGTGTCCCTTGGAGTCTCACTTCTTTTCATTGACTTTGTGTCTGAGAGCTTTACCCATGCATTAAGCACAACTTATTTGTTATCCTGTGGGTGGACATATGAGTTTCCCAAATTTTTGGCTATTAGGAATAAAACTGCTATGACGTTTCTTGTACGTGCCTTTTAATGATGTATTTACTGATTTTTTTTTCTAAAGTATATGTGTCCTTAGGAGTACGATTGCTGAGTCCAAGTCCATTGCATTTTAACAGGTACTTCTGATTTCCCAGAGTGATTGTTTCATTTTACACTCCCTCCAGCAATGGAAAAGAGTTCTTGTTGCTCCACCTTCTCACAAACGTTGTCACTCTTATTAATTTAATCCATTTTGTTAGACGTATAGTGGCATCTTGTGTAGTGTTAGTTTGCTTTCCTATATGACTAACAGTATTGAGCACATTTTTGTCTGCATGATGGCTATTTGATTATTTATCTGTGTATGTGTGTGTGTATGAAGTGAATGTTCATACCTTTTGTCTACTTTTTTGTTTGTTTTCTTGTTTTTAGGAATTCTGGATACAAGTCCTTAGTTGAATACATGTTTTGTGATTACCTTCTTTCAGTCTGTGGTTTGTCTTCTCTCTTAATAATGTTTTTGGATGAAAACAGGTTTTTACTTTCAATTATCGATTGTTTATTTTATGGTTAGTGCCCGTTTTGCTCTGTGCAGAAAATATTTACCTACTATAAGTCACTACTCTCATTTTGGAGATTAAACAGTATCTAAAGAGGGAAATGACTCAAGGTTACACATCAAGTGACTAGACCAGGACAAGGACCCATGATTTCTTCAGTCCTCTGATCCTTTCAGTGGGACTCCATATAAACTTCTCTCCACTAACAGAGGAGCTGTGGAAAATGTGACCATCCTCCTTCAATCACTGTGAGTTCCTACCCCCACAGTTAAGGGAATCAGATTTAAGAAGGCATTCTTCCAAATGCATTGAAAATATCCCTACTCTTTGACCCAACATTTGCTTCTCTAGGAATCTAAAACACAAAGTTTCATGCACACAGATGTTTGTTGCAATGTTGTTTTCAGTAGCAAAAATTAAAAAAATGACCAATATTCAGCTACCATGGACTGGCTAATTGAGTTACGGCACATCTATAACACTGAATAGTACAGCTACATAATACTCAAACTAAGGTACTTTTGAAAAGTATTTAATGGCCCATGAAAATGAGCATAGTACAATATATATATTTTTCCATTTTAAAAGCTGAACTTTATTGAATCACAATTTACATAGAAAAAAGTGCATCTACTACTTTAAGTGTATGGTTTGATGAGTTTTCTCTTTTTGCAAAAATAAATAAATAAATAAAACTCATCGAAAAAGTAAAATTTAGCAATTTTAAGTGTACAATTTGATGAGTTTAGAAAAATGTGTACCATTGTGTAACCATAACCACAATCACGATGTGGAATATTTCCATCACTCCCCCAATGTCCTCATGCTTCTTTTCCATCCATTGCTTTCCCCCCACTCTCAGGTCCAGGGGATCACGGATCTGTTTTCTGTTGTGATAGATTCGATTTCCTTTTTCTAGGAATAATATAGACTAATACAGTCTTTTCTGTAGAGCTTCTTTCGGGCAGCATAATGGTGTTGAGACTCAAGCCTGCTGTTGCTGCTATTGGCAATTCTTTTACGTTGCTACAAAGTATTCTACTGAATAAGCATTCCGATTTGTTTATCTGTTGTCCTGTTGATGAACTGTCCTGTTCTTGCCGGTTTGGGGTTAATATGAATGAAGCTGTTATGAACATTTGTGTGCAGGTTTTTGCGTGGCCGTATGCTGTCATTTCTTCTGGGTAAATATCTAGGAGTGGGATTGTCGAGTACTACAGGAGGTACACGTTTAACTTTGTAAGAAACTGTCAAACCCTTTTCCAAAGTGGCTGCACCGTTTTGTATTTCCACCAAGACTCTCGTTGTTCCATTTCCTTACTAGTATTTGGAATTTTCAGGGTTTAAAAAAATCATTTATTTTTTGTTTTTAATACTAGCCATTCTAAAAGGTATATAGTGGAAGTGAAAAGCACTCGTGTCCGACTCTTTGTGAGACTCTTTGTGATCACATGGACTGTATAGTCCATGGAATTCTCCAGGCCAGAATACTGGAGGAGGTAGTCTTTCCCTTTTCCTGGGGACATTCCCAACCAAGGGATTGAACCGAGATCTCCAGCATTGAAGGCAGATTCTTTACCAGCTGAGCCACAAGAGAAGTCCAAGAAACTGGAGCCCATTATACAGAGTGAGGTAAGCCAGAAAGAAAAACACCAATACAGTATACTAATGCATATATATGGAATTTGAAAGATGGTAACGATAACCCTATATGCGAGACAGAATAAGAGACACAGATGCGTAGAACAGTCTTATGGACTCTGAGGGAGAAGGTGAGGGTGGGACGTTCTGGGAGAATAGCATTGAAACATGTATATTATCATATGTGAAATAGAACACCATTCCAGGTTCAATGCATGAGACAAATGCTCAGGGCTGGGGCAATGGGATGACCCAGAGGGATGGGATGGGGAGGGAGGTGGGAGGGAGGTCCAGGAAGGGGAACACATGTAAACTCATGGCTGATTCATGTCAATGTATGGCAAAAACCACTACAATATTGTAAAGTAATTAGCCCCCAACTAAAATAAATAAATTTATTAAAAAAATAAAATAAAAAGTATATAGTGGTACATTATGATTTTTTAAAAAGCAGCTTTATTGACCTGTAGTTTACATACCATGAAGTTCACCTGTTTAGAATATATGCATGCATGCATGCTAAGTCACTTCAGCCGTGTTCCACTCTTTGTGACTCTATGAACTGTAGCCTGCCAGGCTCCTTTGTCCATGGGATTCTCCAGGCAAGAATACTGGAGTGGATTGCCATTTCTTTCTCCAGCTGATCTTCTTGACCTAGGGATAGAACTGGCGTCTCTTACGTCTCTTGCATTGGCAGGCGTGTTCTTTACCACTAGCACCACCTGGAAAGCTAACGTTTCTCCCCATACCGCTCATGCTATATAATACTAGGTGGAAAAAACATTATTCAAATATATATATATATATTTCTGTATATGTGTGAAAAAAAGACTAGAAGGAAATACATAAAAAACAAGCCTTAGTTGTCTCTTGGTGGTTGCATTTATAAGCACCCTTATTTTCTCTTCTGTACGTTTTAGAATTTTGAAATTCCTTATGGTGAGCACATATTAGTTTTGTAATTAAAAAAAATCATGATTTGTATGAAAAATATAAAAGAAATTTTTCAGGCTACATCGATGGAGGGGGTGCAATACCATACCAGCTTCTAACACTCTGTGTTTTCAGTCTGATTTCCTTTGGGAAGAGAATGTGTAAAATCTTATTCTTCTGGGTTTCTGCAGTGAGTTGGCGGTATAAACTCGCTGTTTGCAATATTTACGTGCATTGCCTGAGGGAGTCCTGTAAACTACTCTATCAGTTGGTTTCTCTATTGACAGACTGTTGAATGCTTCGAAAATGTGCTCTGGAAAGTGAATCCATATGGGAGCTGACTCAAGGGGTACACATGTCTTGTGATATATTGCAAGAAGTGAAGTTGCTATATACTTGGGGATCATTTCCTGGTTTGTAAAGTGTGGTGTGGCCAATTATGTATGAGAGCTCACGAATGAATATTTGTGTGAGTGTGCGGCACATTTTTACACAACATGGTACTCTGGGTGTGGAGGGTTAAGTGCATCGGCTCTCTAGTTCTAGTTTTTTAAATTTAATTAATTAATTAAATTAAGCTGTGCCAGTGTATGTGTGTGTGTGTGTGTATATATACATACATATATATATATATATATATATATACTTCATATATGTATGAAAAAAGACTAGAAGGAAATATATACAATTTTAGTTATTTTGCGTGTGAGATCCTTACTTGTCAGCATGTGGTAATTTTTGTTATAGCATGTGGGATCTAGTTTCCCGACCAGGGATTGAACCTGGACCCCTGCACTGGGAGCTCAGAGTCTTAGCCACTGGACCACCAGGGAAGTCCCTCTAGTTCTAGTTTAGCGGCCTCGGTGCAGTTTGCTGGAGAAGTCAGATTCCCATTTCCATAATTTCGTTTCCCTCTTAGTTCACTTAGACAACTCTGAAAGTGAAAGTGTTAGTCGTTCAGTCACGTCTGATCCTTTGTGACCCCGTGGACTGTAGCCTGCCAGGTTCCTCTGTCCTTGAAATTCTCCAGGCAAGACTACTGGAGTGGGTAGCCATTCCCTTCTCTAGGGGATCTTCCTGTCCTAGGGATAGAACCCAAGTCTCCTGCACTGCAGGCAGATTTCTTTATAGTCTGAGCCACCAGGGAAGCCAACTCTAACCCCATCTCAATACAGGCCTATGGAAATGCATTGAATAGCACCTGTACTTTCAACAAAAATGTGCTTTGCTCTGCACACAGTTTCCTATCTCAAAGGTCAGTTTCTGGGGTGAGATTGAACTGGTTATATTAATCATTTTCTAGAAGAAGCAACAGACTGGGAAGGACTTGGCTGAGGCAGACTTTGATGGCTCAGAAACAAAGCCCACTCAGGCTGACCCAGTGCAGGGTGGGAGGGCATCCTGCAGAAACAGAATAAACAGGTAAGGGTGAAAGGAGGCCAGGCTCCCTGCTTCTGTCTCTGCCTTGGGCCTCATGACCTCTGGTCCTTGCCCATCTGCACATGAGTCTCTCTGGCCTCTCTCCTGCAGGCTGGCTCCTTCTGCTCACGCCTGGTTCCCACCCTCTGGTACTTGCAGTCTGAGGACAGCTTTGTTCGGTTTGTCCTCCGGCTCTGGCCTTGCTTCTGCTTGACCATTCTGTTTAACTTCATTTTATGTCCTAAATCAGGGGTCCCCAACCCCTGGAATCTAATACCTGGTGATTTGAGGTGGAGCTGAGGTAACAGTATTAGAAATAAAGTGCACAATAAATGTGATGCACCTGAATCATCCTGAAACCATCCCCTTCGCCGTCTGTGGAAGTATTTTCTCCCATGGAACAGATTCCTAATGCCAAAAAGGCTGGGGACCTCTTTCCTAGTTGACTCATTCTCTGGAGAGGAATCTGATTGGCCCAGCTTTGGTCAGATTTCCCAGCAGATGTGGTGTGGAGGGAGGTCAAATATATAGACGTGGCCACCGGGGCCTACCTACCCCTTGAGCACAACCTTAATTGGGGCGGTTGACTACTGCAAAGATAGACAGAATCTGATCAAAGTGTTTTTGTTTATTTCTTACTTTGGACAATCCCCGTAGCTGCTGCCGCTAAGTCGCTTCATTCGTGTCCGATATGTAAATGAAGATGGTATTAGGTAAGGTGGTCCATGGTAAGCCCCCTTCACTGTGGCTCTCAAATGACCTCCGTCTCCTGGATTCATGTCCTTGTGAATCCCGTCCCCTAGAGCACAGGAGCACTTAGCAGTTTACTTCTTCTATTCACTTTTTAAAAAGTTTTATTTATTTATTTGGCCGCATCAAGTTTTAGTTGCGGCATACGAGATCTTTTTTTTTAAAGTTGTGGCATATGAACTCTTAGTTGTGGCATGTGGGATCTAGTTTCTTGACCAGGGATTGAACCTGGGCCACCTACGTTGGGAGTGAGGAGTCTTAGCCACTGGACCACCAATTTGCTTCTAGTGAACAAACTGAAACACAGCTAATGGGACGTCACTTCTGAGTTAAGTCACCAAAGGCTGTGGTTTCCATCTCCTAGATTCTCTCTGAGGCTGTCATTTGCTCACTCTGATGGAAACAGTGTGTTGTGAGTGGCTCTCTGGTGGGGCCCCTGGGGCAAGAAACTAGGGGAGGCTTCTGGCCAATAGCCAACCAGGAACTCGGTCCAACTAGTCTCAAGGAAAGAGTCTAGCCAACAACAACATGAGTCAACTTGGGAAGCAGGGCATACTCCCTGGCTGAGCCCTGAGATGCTGCAACGCTGGTGATACCGTGACTGTAGCCTGTGGACACTTTGAGGCAGAAACACCCAGCGAAGCCATGCCTAGATTCTTGAACCACACAAACTGTGAGATACTGTTTTAAGCCGCTAAGTTGGGGGGTAATTTGGCAACAGTAGGTAACAGATATGTAGATGGTCTCCTAAATAATGCTGTTTTTGAAGCATAGAACCCAGACTCACCTCAAAACAAATTGTAAGAAGTGATGTGACCCAAGGAGCCCTTCTGGAAAACTTGTTTAGGCCAAACTTCCTGCATTATGGTGGGAAAGTTCAAGTTAAGCAGTGCCATGTCTCCCATGGGGCCAGCTAGACAGAAGTTAGGTTCTAACAGTGACAGCCTAACTGTATAAACTGAAAACATTGTGGAGAACAATAGGTGAAAGCCAAATGTTTCAACCTGTGCTGTTATATATAGGATATGTAGAGTGCTGCATTTGGAGAATCTGGTGGCCTTTTCAACTCCAAATGGCAATAAATCTGAGTATGTGCCTGTGGACACCAAGCCCCTATGATTGGTGCCCCATGTGACTGGTGTGGACCAGAGGAATATCCTCAGGATTATCTCGGTCTTCTGGAATATCCCTGGAATGAAAGATCAGACTCGAGAGACTGTTACATCTGAGTCTCACTGCAGGCGTGATGAGGCTCAGAGGTCTGGAGACCATTCAGGTGATCCAGCTACTTCCTAAAGCTATTTCACAGGGAGGGCCTCTCAGCAGGTCTCCACAATCCAGGACTCCTCAAAACCCTGTATTTCCCAATAGATCTGTTGCTCAGTCGCTCAGTCGTGTCTGACTCTTTGTGACCCCATGGACTGCAGCACGCCAGGCTTTCCTGTCCTTTACCATCTCCCAGAGCTTGCTCAAACTTATATCCATTGAGCCAGTGATGCCATCCAACCATCTCATCCTCTGTTGTCCCCTTCTCCTCCTGCCTTCAATCTTGTCCAGCATCAGGGTTTTTTCTAATAAGTCACCTCTTCCCATCAGGTGGCCAAAGTAGTGGAGCTTCAGCTTTAGCATCAGTCCTTCCAATGAATATTCAGGACTGATCTCCTTTAGGATGGACTGGTTGGATCTCCTCGCAGTCCAAGGGACTCTCAAGAGTCTTCTCCAGCACCACAGTTCAAAAGCATCAATTCTTGGGCACTCAGCCTTCTTTATGGTCCAACTCTAACATCTGTATATGACGACTGGAAAAATCATAGCTTTGACTTGACGGACCTTCATCGGCAAAGTGATACCTCTGCATTTTAACATGCTGTCTAGGTTTGTCATAGCTTTTCTTCCAAGGATCAAGTGTCTTTTAATTTCACGGCTGCCCAACAGATGCCACAGAAGAATTTGGAAGTACTATTGGAGAGGAAGTCCACAGTCAGAGAACATGTCCTGAGGGGATAGCTTCTTGCTGTTGCAGCCCCCAGGGTGGAATTTTCCCTCAGCATCCTTGAGTTCCAAGAACATGCTTGCTGGGCTCTTCAATTCAGGTCTCCATCCTTCCCTTCCTCAAACTTTGGCCTCAGCTTCTATGAAGCCCACGTATCCAGTGCCTTCCTTTTAGACACCCTCATCTGCCTCATACCAGATGTTTCCTTCTTCTCCATCTGTGTCCATCTGTAGGTCTACAGGTTGACAATGTAGATTTGAAATATTTAAGTACAGTTTTATTGACACCAACATCCTGTCCCCACAAAAAGAATGTGAAGAAATGATATAACACAGGCGAGGCTTTTCCTTTCTGCTTTTAAAAGCAGAATTCCTTAAGCTGCTATAGGTAAACTTTAGCTCAGGAGGCTGGTCTTTGTGAAAGGACAGATGAGAAATCTCACTTTCTCTGCCTCGCATGCTCCCCCCAGAAGCCAGCAGCAGCGTGGGACAGGCAGTGATGGGCTCTGGCTTAGCTGACAGCCGAGCAGGGTCCAGCCCCGCTGGCAGCCATGATGGCTCTGTCTGCAGAGGAGGAGGTGTTATCAGTCTCATTATAGGAAAAAGGTATTAATAGAGAAGTGTGCTTTTGGAGGGATGGTGGGCCAGGGAAGAAAAACTGAGCAAAGGGACAGTTATTGTGTCTGATTTTCAAGGTTACCTGTTGAGATACGGCTGCAGCTCCCTTGCGGCCTGGAAAAGCAATTCCTTTCCAATGGCTTTATAATAAAGAAGAAAGACCCTTTTGTGAACAATAACTTGTATTTATCTCACGTTTTTCTCTAGAGAAACTGCAAGTGCTTCAGAGATTTTTATCTTTGTAAAAAGCTGATGAGGAAGTGTGAAGACCTTCTGGTGAACTCAGCCCCACGGTCCCTAATCCAGTCCTTTTGCCCATTGTCCTCTGACTTCCTTCTGGTGATGATGAATGCCATGAGTCCGTCTGTGATCACCCCTGTCGTGGGCACTGTAGACCAGGGGGCAGGGTAGCCCACTTCTACCCAGGACTGTTCAGTGTTTCTTGTTCACCTGTTCCCTGTCCCCAATCCCCCTCCCACAGCCTTAAATTAAAGGGACTTTATTCAAAGGAATCAAGAATATTTCACAGAATTCAAGACCCATAAGAATGGTTGAATTTCACAAAGTTCTAGAACTGGGTCCTGGAAAGACAGCATTGTCTCTCTCTCTTTGTTTGGGATCACACAGTACCCTGGGGCTCCCTGCCTCCTGGCACTCATTCTCACTATTGTTTCTCTTTAGGGACCCCTTTCTCTGCTTGCATCTCTGGATCCATGCCCCAGATGGCAACCTTGACACCTGAGTTACCAGGTTCAGGGCACACAGTTTCTTTAGTCTGGCTATCTTAGGTGAGGAAACTCATGGGCTCCCTGTACTGCCTAGACTAGTATCCACCCGGTCCAGTTATTTCTGCTGGTAGAAAGGGCTCCCTCCTCCAGGGTGTAGAAGGATTTGGCCCTGGTATTTCCACTTAGGTTGTTCCCTTTGCTTGCAATGACCTTAACCTTGACTCCCCAGGGGATCCTCAACCTACATGTATTTCTCTGAGAGGCCACCCCCAAGCCACCTTCGTCACCTCTTCAACCCCTACCTCCTCTGCACAACCCGTGGATCCCTCTTTTCCTCCAGTATCTGTTTGCTTGTTTGCGCCCTTGACTCTGTGACCTTATAGCATGTGAGTGCCTTGAGGGCAAGCCTTTGGTCTTTCTCCTTTGTGTGTCATGAAAGCTAGGAAAATTCCCTTCAAATGCCTGGGAGTGAATGAGTGTATAAAAAGCGATAGATCTTAAACAAAAGCTTTGTGATTTTTGTCTTTATGCTTATGGTTTGTTAGTAGCAAAAAAAATGATCCTCTTTTTAAATAAGCATCTATTATGGTTGAATAAAGAGACTTGGGAATAAATTGCATTTACCACTAGGTCCTATCACTTTGGGGGTTTAAAGGAAGAACCCTGAGGCAGCAGCCACAGGGTGCAGCATCCTTAGTGTGGTTCAGGAACCATTATCCTTTTCTTGCCATCTGTCCTCCAGCTACTGCAGGGTGGAGAATTGGTATTTGTGTCAGGTATAATCTTAGGAAATCAACCCCGAACGTTCATTGGAAGGACTGTTGCTGAAGCTGAAGCTCAATACTTTGGCCACCTGATGCTAAGAGCCAACTCATTTGGCAAAGACTCTAATGTTGGGAAAGGTTGAAGGCAAAAAGAGAAGGGGGCAGCAGAGGATGAGATGGTTAGATAGCATCACTGGCTCAGTGGACGTGAATTTAAGCAAATCCTGGGAGTTGGTGGAGGACAGAGGAGCCTGGTGTGCTGCAGTCCATGAAGTTGCAAAGAGCTGGACAGGACTTAGCGACTGAACACCACCACCACTACAATCTTTCATTTTATTTTATAATGTATCTATAGAGTCATGATTATATTATCTATGGCAGTGTTGATTTGTGATCATGTACCTCACGCATTTTGTTAGCATCATTTGCCTTAAAGTTTCCAGCAATAACTAAACATGGCAATGCCACTGTATGACAATAGGTGGGTGGCTGGGGGGAGAGGGAGCAGGTAGGGTGGCAAAACTGAATCACTTGAAGAGTTTTCCAAATATCTTATCTTCCCCCTTCACCTGACACCCATGCTGATCTTGTTCCCCAGGTGACACTTGCCCTAGGTGGACACCTGCCTCTTTTTGCTCATTGTTTCTGGCTCATTCTCCTAGACTCTGGTGGAAATGATATGAAAGATGGAAAGGATGAGGAATAGGGTGGGTGAGCTCTCTCCCTCTCCTATTTTTTTCCCCGGCAGTCTAAATACCCCGTGGTCCCGTGCTGCGAGAGCCTCTTCTTAGGTCTCCAAGTCGCCCATCCTCTTCCTTAGCAACCAGTCAGTATCTTTGCTTGTGTGTGGCAGCTGTGGAGCCGACATCGAGGTGTTTGGACATAAACACCTTCTAATCCACTATTAAGTCCTTCAGTCTGTGCTCTCATAACATTTAACATAATGAACTCTTCACATACTGATGTCAGTTTAATACTGCCTGCTTCCCCCGGCAGGGCCTAGTCATTTAGTGTTAATTAACGATGACTTATTGCAAATGATGTTACTGACTTAGGGACGCTCCTGGGTGACACACACATCTTTCAGATGAAGCCATAACATCATTACTTAGCATTCTCATAGCACTTCACACGGTAAGGACTCTGGTAATTGAATTGGCTGCTTTGTCGCTGTTCCTCATGCTGATCCTGTCACGCGGGTTCGTGGAGGTGTCTCTCATTACAAGTAAACTTGACGCGCTGAGTTTTAAACTTGCCACATTGCTGACACGGAGGAATGACATTTTACTGATCATAGAGTCTGGGGCTCGTCAGGAGTTCAGTGGCGACAGTAACTGTGAAGCACAAAACTGGAGAGTGGCTCTATCAGGCATTTAAAAAGATTCTTAGCTGCGTTGGGTCTTCGTTGCAGCATGGGGAATCTTCATCGTGTCCTACGAGGTCTTTTGTTGTGGCTCAGGGGCTCTCTAGTTGTGGCGCATGGGCTTAGTTGCTCCGCAGCATGTAGGATCTTAGTTCCTCCACCAGGGATTGAACCTGCATCCCCTGCATTGCAAGGCAGGTTGTTAACCACTGGACCACCAGGGAAGTCCCTCCATCAGGCATTTTTAATACCCAGAAAGAACCCATGGGAAAGTTGGTCTAGGGCACATGCAGTCAGATGTTTAGATGTGAGAGGAGGCTAGGGAAGATGGCAGACCATGGTCAAGGGGAGTCTGAGATACAGACAAAACCCCAAAGGGAAAATAAGCCACTCAGGTGGACCATACTGCTCATAGATAAGATCAAGGTCATAAGTTTTTGTTGTCAGAGTTTTCAACCTATTATATGGGGTGGGGTTTTGGTGGGAAACATCTTAGTTTCTATACAACCAAAATCACTTGAATCACTGGAAGTTTACTTTATAAAGTAAGTGTTAAAAATCAATGCTGTTGGACCACACCTATGCTGTAGAGTAAGGGAAGGAAATCCTTCCATTACTTTCTCCACTTTCAGGATTAAGGAAATTCAAGAATAAGAAGATGACCAATGAGCCACGCCTCCTGGAATGAAGTGGGAGAGATTGGAGAGAAACCTTTGGCTATGTGATTCAGGATCTTTTTTCATCTCCTTTCTACTCCCTGTTGCCTGCTTACCAATGTTGCCCTTTTGTTCTGGACACATTATATTGTCTGAAATATTAAACACATCCATTTGAAACAATATTTTGATTTCTAATAAATGATAAGGAGAGGGGAAATGAGATTCCCCTCTGGCCTGAAAAAGGGCAATCTTTACTCTTCATGGGAAAAAGATAAGCCCAGCTGATTTGTGGAGACAGTCTCAAAATTAAATTATTTCTCCAGAAACTTTATATATATATATCTATCTATAATCCAACTTGTCTTTTTTAGAAGAAGCACTATTACCATCTTTCCTTTATCCCCATTCTGTGGCAAACTCCAGGACTTTAATTAATCTCTGCTCTTGATTTTATTGGTTCATTTCTGTCTTGTCCTTGTCTTGCTTGCCAACCCCATTTAAAAAAAGAAATTGAAAAAAAAAAAGAAATTGAAAAAAAAAAAAGAAACAACTAAGAATTCATCTCAAGCTCAAGTATTAGTAGAACTCATATCAGAAACTTTATATATTATTCCTCGACTCTTGTATCAAAACCTTTAGATGAAGTCCAAGTAAACCAATGACACATTCAGATCAGATTAGCAATTTGCACCTTCATGGAGAGCTTAGCAGGGCAGCTTTATTCTGATGTTTTAAAAAAAATCCACTTGTATTTGTCAGGAAAATGAAACCTTATTTGTGTCTGGGACTGTGTCCCTGGGCGGGTAATGATAAATCTACTCAAATCTCAGGCAGGCCGGTGGTGCTCAAAACATCAAGCTCACCTGGAAGTGGGAGGGTGTGTCCTTGGGGGTGGCCTCCACCTCCCTGGCCCATCCTCTTGCAGAAACTTCTAGGTTGAGAATAAGCAGAGCCCTAGGGGAGGGGAGGCAGTGACGTAAGTGGGCAGCAGAGGCAACCCTAGAGTCTACATAAAATTCACGTTCTGACCGTCTGCTTTCTAGACCTATTGGCTTGGACAAGTCGACTGGACCTCTTTGACCCTTGATTTTCTCACCAGGAAAATGGACATAATGGTATCAACCCTGTAAGGCTGCTGTAAAGATTCAATTAAATGAGATGATATACTTCAGGCACTTGCCATGTGGTGAGCACTCACTTGAGGGTCTCTTTTATCTGGATATGTGGAGTTAAAATGCGGTGAGAGAAACAGGCAGAGGGATATGTAGAAGTCAGGGCACGAACTATTAATGAACTGGCCATGGAAAAAGTTTCACCTGCTAACATCTTGTCTGATACCCTTTGAAGCATATACATGAAGCATCCATGCCATCCCTGTCCACTAGGTTCATGGGCAGAGTACTGGGGCTCTTCTCCAGGCAGACCGCTGAGTGCGGGTAGGGGTGTGGGCAGTGGAAGAGGCTAGGTAAGTTTTCCCCAGTCACCAGCTGGTTGGTCGTGAAGCTGGGATTTGTATCCAGGTTGTCTGACTCCAGAACCACTGTTCTCAACCTTGTCTGCAATTAAGCTCACCTTCAGAGATTCTAAGGGCTTCGCTGGTGGCTCAGACAGTAAAGAATCCACCTACCAATGTGGGAGATGCAGGTTTGATCCCTGGGTCAGGGAGATCGCCTGGAGGAGGAAATGGCAACCCACTCCAGTATTCTTGCCTGGGAAATCCCACGGACCGAAGAGCCTGGCGGGCTCCAGTCCACAGGCTCACAAAGAGTCAGGCACTACTGAGCGCCTAAACAACAACA
Organism: Giraffa tippelskirchi; assembly: GCF_054371585.1. Lineage (NCBI taxonomy): Eukaryota > Metazoa > Chordata > Mammalia > Artiodactyla > Giraffidae > Giraffa > Giraffa tippelskirchi. The sequence continues at coordinate 139,412,505 of NC_137284.1, forward strand.
ACAACAAAAGAGCTTCTGAATGCTCAAATGCCCAGGCCAGGCTTGAGCCTAATGAGTCTAGAGCTTCTGAGGGTGGGACCCACGCAGCAGTAGCTTTTAAAGGTTTGCAGATGATGACTGTGTGCAGCCAGGCTGAGAAAAACTGCCTAGATTAGGGCAGTGGTTTTCAGAGTGTGGTCCTTGAGTCATCAGCATCCCTAGGAAAACTGAAAAAAATTCAAGAGACTGAGCTCCACCCGAAACCACCTGAATCAGAAACTGTGGGGGTGAGGCCAGCAGTCTGCATTGTAACAGGCTCTCTAGTGATTCTGACTCGTACTAGTTTGGAACCGTGGCTCCAGAGCTGTTCTTCTCAAAACCTCAATGTGCCTGCAAATCACGCTAAAGCGTAGTTTCAGATTCAGTGGGACTGGAGTGGGGCCAGGGCTTTGAATTGATGATGCCGATGCTGCTTGTGCACTGATGACGTTGTAGGAGCTGGGGAGCTCTGCGTTACTCAACACGCTGCCTCCAAAGCCCCCAGACCCCCTGTGTGAGAGTTACCTGGGATGTTTGTTAACAGGAAAACACCTTGGCCCTGCTCCAGACCTCTTGAATTCTGGTCTCTAAGGATGGGATCTGGCAGTGCACATTTACACAGACACCAGGTGGTTTTTTTTTTTTTTTTAAAGGTCCTGATATGTTTGGGACCATAAGGAAGGCAGAGCCCTGAAGAATTGATGCTTTCGAACTCTGGTGCTGGAGAAGACTCTTGAGAGTCCCTTGGACAGCAAGGAGATCAAATCAGTCCATCCTAAAGGAAATCAATCCTGAATATTCATTGAAGAACTGATGCTGAAGCTGAAGCTCCAGTACTTTGGCCACCTGATGCAAAGAACTGACTCATTGGAAAAGATCGTATTGCTGGGAAAGATTGAAGACTGGAGGAGAAGAGGACAACAGAGGATGAAATGTTTGGATAGTGTCATGATTCAACGGACATGAACTTAAGCAAACTCTGGGAGATGATGAGGGACGAGGAGGCCTGGTGTGTTGCAGTTCATGGGATCGCAAAGAGTTGGATACAACTTGGCAACTGAACACACAAGTTTGGAAAGCTGTGTTCCCAACAAGCTGATCACGATTGGTACCTGTTCCTCTCCCAGAAAGTCCCTTTCAATCTCCAGGACCGGCTTGCCAGCCAGCTAGCCAGGCAGGGTCTGGACAGCATACCATGGGTAATATAGCTTTTTTTTGTTTTTTTTTTAAGAAAAGAAACCATCAACAGAAGCCCTCAGGCTGCTGTCAGTGTGGCCAACTTAGGACCACATCTTGATGTGTCTGTCCACAGGCTGCAGAGCACAAGGCTGTATTAATCCCTTGGATGTTCATGCTGCCCTGACTACACTCCTTGGGCCCTGAGGATGGAAATGCAACTCTCCTTCCTCTTTTGGATGCAGGGTGCCTGCCTGGCCCCCCCAACCACCTCTCTGACCCAGCCACCTTTGGCCAACACACAGGCCAGTAGACTGGGAGCTGGTATGACCCTCTCTGGATGGATGCTGCCCCACACATTGTACCAGCCACTTTATCTTAATGAGAACAGAACATCAAAAACCCAAAAAGTGGGTCCCATTTCAATTGGAGGAAGAATTATGTTCATGTGGGTAGTGTGCAGACCTAGAAGCAGGCTCTTCAGAGGTAGACAGCGCTTCCTCTGGGGTCTTTTAGACTGGTGCTACCACAGGGTGCACAAATATCCTTGAATCTGTGTTCACATAAGCGTTGCAGTGCTGAGAGGCCAGGGTGGGTAGGGGTACCATTGGCCAGCAAGAAGTCACCCTTCTCAGAACCCCCAGCCATCTCTCCTGAAATATATCATCCCCAAGAAAAAGTCGTCCCCAAGAAAAAGAAATGGAAAAAGGCAAAATGGCTGTCTGAGAAGGCCTTACATATAGCTGAGAAAAGAAGAGAAGCTAAAGGCAAAGGAAAAAAGGGAAGATATATCCATCTGAATGCAGAGTTCCAAAGAATAGCAAGGAGAGATAAGAAAGCCTTCCTCAGTAATCAATGCAATGAAGTAGAGGAAAACTATAGAATGGGAAAGACTAGAGATCTCTTCAAGAAAATTAGAGATACCAAGGGAACATTTCATGCAAAGATAGGCACACAATAAAAGACAGAAATGGTATGAACCTAACAGAAGCAGAAGATATTAAGAAGAGGTGGCAAGAATACACAGAAGAACTATACAAAAAAGATCTTCATGACCCAGATAACCATGATGGTGTGATCACTCACCTAGAGCCAGACATCAGGGAGTGCGAAGTCAAGTGGGCCTTAGGAAGAATCACTACAAACAAAGCTAGCGGAGGTGATGGAATTCCAGTTGAGCTATTTCAAATCCTAAAAGATGATGCTGTAGAGGTGCTGCACTTACTATGCCAGCAAATTTGGAAAGGTCAGCAGTGGCCATAGGACTGGAAAAGGTCAGTTTTCATTCCAGTCCCAAAGAAAGGCAGTCCCAAAGTGCAGTAGTTCAAACTATCACACAGTTGCACTCATCTCAAATACTAGCAAAGTAATGCTCAAAATTCTCCAAGCTAGCCTTCAACAGTATGTGAGCTGAGAACTTCCAGATGTTCAAGCTAGATTTAGGAAAGACAGAGGAACTGGAGATCAAATTGCCAACATCCGTTGGATGATAGAAAAAGCAAGAGAATTCCAGAAAAGTATCTACTTCTGCTTCATTGACTCCGCTAAAGCCTTTGACTGTGTGGATCACAACAAATTGTGGAAAATTCTTAAAGAGATGGGAATACCAGACCACCTGACCTGCCTCTAGAGAAACCTGTATGCAGGTCAAGAAGTAGCAGTTAAAACCGGATATGGAACAATGGACTTTTCCAAATTGGGAAAGGAGTATGTCAAAGCTATATATTGTAACCCCACTTATTTAACTTATATACTGAGTTCATCATGTGAAATGCTGGGCTGGATGAAGCACAAGCTGGAATCAAGATTACCAGAAGACATATCAATAACCTCAGATATGCATATGACACCACCGTTATGGCATAAACTGAAGAGGAACTAAAGAGTCTCTTGATGAAAACGAAAGAAGAGAGTGAAAAAGCTGGCTTAAAATTCAAGTTTCAAAGAATGAAGATCATGGCATCCAGTCCCATCACTTCATGGCAAATAGATGGCGAAACAATGGAAACAGTGAGAGACTTTATTTTCTTGGGCTCCAAAACCACTGCAGATGGTGACTCAGTTCAGTTCAGTTCAGTTCAGTCACTCAGTCGTGTACGACTCTTTGTGACCCCATGAATTGCAGCACGCCAGGCCTCTCTGTCCATCACCAACTCCTGGAGTCTACCCAAACCCATGTCCACCGAGTCGGTGATGCCATCCAACCATCTCATCCTCTGTCGTCCCCTTCTCCTCCTGCCCCCAATCCTACCCAACATTAGGGTCTTTTCCAATGAGTCAACTCTTCGCATGAGGTGGCCAAAGTATTGGAGTTTCAGCTTCAACATCAGTTCTTCCAATGAACACCCAGGATTGATCTCTTTTAGGATGGATTGATTGGATCTCCTTGCAGTCCAAGGGACTCTCAAGAGTCTTCTCCAACACCACAGTTCAAAAGCATCAATTCTGCGGCGCTCAACTTTCTTCACCATCCAACTCTCACATCCATACATGACCACTGGAAAAACCATAGCCTTGACTAGACGGACTTTTGTTGGCAAAGTAATGTCTCTGCTTTTAAATACGCTATCTAGGTTGGCCATAACCTTCCTTCCAAGGAGTAAGCGTCTTTTAATTTCATGGCTGCAATCACCATCAGCAGTGATTTTGGAGCCCCCAAAAATAAAGTCTGACACTGTTTCCACTGTTTCCCCATCTGTTTCCCATGAAGTGATGGGACCAGATGCCATGATCTTAGTTTTCTGAACATTGAGCCTTAAGCCAACTTTTTCACTCTCCTCTTTCACTTTCATCAAGAGGCTCTTTAGTTCTTCTTCACTTTCTTCCATAAGGGTGGTGTCATCTGCATATCTGAGGTTATTGATGTTTCTCCCGGCAATCTTGATTCCAGCTTGTGTTTCTTCCAGCCCAGCGTTTCTCATGATGTACTCTGCGTATAAGTTAAATAAGCAGGGTGACAATATACAGCCTTGACGGACTCCTTTTCCTATTTGGAATCAGTCTGTTGTTCCATGTCTAGTTCTAACTGTTGCTTCCTGACCTGCATACAGGTTTCTCAAGAGACAGGTCAGATGGTCTGGTATTCCCATCTCTTTCAGAATTTTCCACAGTTTATTGTGATCCACACAGTCAAAGGCTTTGGCATAGTCAATAAAGCAGAAATAGATGTTTTTCTGGAACTCTCTTGCTTTTTCGATGATCCAGTGGATATTGACTGCAGCCATGAAATTAAAAGACGCTTGCTCCTTGGAAGAAAAGCTATGATCAACCTAGATAGCATATTAAAAAGAAGAGACATTACTTTGCTGACAAAGGTCTCTCTAGTCAAAGCTATTGTTTTTCCAGTAGTCATGTATGGGTGTGAGAGTTGGACCAGAAAGAAAGGTGAGTGCTGAAGAATTGATACTTTTGAACTGTGGTGTTGGACAAGACTCTTGAGAGTCCCTTGGACTCCAAGGAAATCAAACCAGTTAATTGTAAAGGAAATCAGTCCTGAATATTCATTTGAAGCACTGATGCTGAAGCTGAAATACTGTAATACTTTGGCCACCTGATTTGAAGAACTGACTCACTGGAAAAGGCCTTGATGCTGGGAAAGATTGAAGGTGGGAGAAGGGAATGACAGAGGATGAGACGTTTAGATGGCATCACTGATTAGATGGACATGAGTTTGAGCAAACTCACCTAGCTAGGAGCTTGGAACTCCACCCTTGGCTGCTTATTCCTTTAGATCTCTTGGGTTTCTTGCTCATAGAATCCTCTGTGAAAATTTGAAATATACATATTCCTGAGTAGTTTCCTCCCCTCTGAAGTGGGCAATCATTTAGGCTGGAGTAAGGATTACATTGTTAACATGTGGAATGAAGAACAGAAGAAAGCCTGGTACAGGGTAAAAGCTATATAAGTGTTAGCTACTTTTATTGCTTTTAGTACCAGGTAAAGTTCTTGAGGGTCCCTTGGACTGCAATATCAAGCCAATCAATCCTAAAGGGATTCAACCCCGAATATTCATTGGAAGGACATGCTGAAGCTGAAGCTCCAATACTTTGGCAACCTGATGGGAAGAGCCAAGTCACTGGAAAACACTCTGATGCTGGGAAAGACTGAAGGCAACAGGAGAAGGCATCAACAGAGGATGAGGTAGTTACATAAGCGTTACCTACTCAACAGACATAAATTTGAGCAAACTCCAGGAGATAGTGAAGGGCAGGGCAGCGTGGCATGCTGCAGCCCATGGGGTCACAATGACTGAACAACATACGTAAAAAATTGATATCTTTTTGGGAGAAGTGTTACTTGCTTTTCATCTAGATCACTGTTAAACATTTCACCAAGTAGAGAGCCTGAGGCCTGAAGTTCCCAAACCATTCTGATCATCAAGAGGCCGGGTGCAGAGGGAAGGGGCAATTCAATAACACAGAAATATCCCTTCCTTCCCCTTGAGTGAGGACTGCTGATGCCTCTGTCATCTAGAAAACAGAGCCAAATGTAGTAACATAACTTGTCTAGGAGTCTTATCTGACAGATGAACAGAAATGACCAGCTGGTTGACCTGAATTACAACAACTCCCTGTAGACTAGCCTCAGACAAGTCTGTAGGTTTGCAGGTATTGCCTGGGGGGACCTTTATGATGGAGCACAAGGTCCCTTCCTCCTTGTTCTGCTCTGGATGGAATAATAGCCATTAGAAAGCCATTTTCGAGGGTTTAGTCAAGGTCTCTTTAATAAAGTGCGGTGAAACAGGAGGGACAAGTTACAGCTCCCAGGTGTGTCTGTAGTGATGTGGGTCTTCCTGCACAGCCCTTACTTGAACACAAAGGACCACAAATCTGTTAGCCCTGCTTCCGCTCATCCTTTGCAGGCTGGCAGGGAGGAGATGTACTCTCTTCCACCTCTACTCCTTTCTCCAATTTCATTTATGGGGAACCTGAGGCTCAGAGAGGTTATGTGACTTACCTAAGGTCACTGGTCAGATCCTGACCAGTACAACTCATTAGTAACATGGTTATCAGGACAAGATATATTTCTTGTGTATCAACTCTGTCTACCAGAGCTTAGTGTAAGTACCTCATGGGTGGACTTAGCAACTTAAAAGAGATTTGCTTGTTGATTGAAATACTCCAGCATTTCTGTTTTCTTCCATTTTCCTAATTTTATATGTTTGGCTGTTGAGTGAGAGAGAAGAGGATGTGTGTTGGACTATGAAGACAGTGGATTTTACTGAAAATTAAAAAGCTTGAGGTTTTGCTTTACTTTTTCTGACATAAGGCGGGCTCTGAGAAAGCCTAGAAGATTCCAGGACAGATGGAGCCTCATTCTTCTGTCATTTCATGGGGCCCATTTCCTTGTCCCTCTCCAGTTCACATCCATGGTGTCCTCCCAGGGTACCAGAGGTCAGGGAAGCAGACAAGAGGGAGGGTCAGAGTTGGGGAAGGAGGAGAGGAAAGAGGCCAGAAGAAGGGGGAGGGCAGTGAGTCACACTGTGTGCTGAGAGAAAACTAAGATGCTGAACTAGAGACCATTCATGAGAAATTTTAGAATTTCTTGCCTGAGTCCCCAAAGCATGACTGTGTGACCTTCTTGTGTCAGCAATAGGAGCTCAGGGTTTCCATCAGAACCATTTGCCTGAGAAAAATTCCTTCCACCAGTTTTCAGAGCCTCATACACTCTATCCAATTTGAGCATGATCTGTTGGCCCATGGCTGCCATTTTCCTCTGGCCTTTCAGTCTCTCCCCTCTCCTTTCTCAGAGGAGGCTCTGCTCAAGGGATTTATCTTCGAGTTGTCTTCATCCTGAGCTAACAGGGTTGGACGGATGCTCCTTGAGGAAGAACTTCTGTGGTCCTTGTTCAGCTACTTCAAGCTGTGAGGTCTGAGGACAGGAAGCCACATATATGCCAAGGACACGGGGATTGAATTGTGTTATGTTGCCCATGCCAACAGATTCTAAGGTTGCTTCTCCTCTGACTTTGTCACGCCTGTGTTGGAGAACTATTGCACTTACTTTGGGGTTTGAGAGTCTGCAGGTTTTTCCCTCTGTGCACCTGAAGTGGTAATTTTCTTTTTTGACAGTACTCACACATGCACATACACACACATACACACACACACTCACAAGCAGTCACTTTCCGAGCCTTGGTTGACATGTGAATATGTATCCTTAGCTGTTGATGTTGGGGGAGCTTCTGGAACACTGCCTGGTAGTCTGGGTCTGAGCAATTGAGTTCTGGATCTACAGGTCAGTCAGGAAACTGAGGTATCATGGTGGAAATAATACTCAGTTGGAGTTGGAGACCTGGGGTCCCCCCTAGTTTTGTTTCCAGTTAGCTGTGGGAAAGTCACAGAATGTTGATAAGCCTCACTTTCCTTATCTATTTATTAGGTTAAAATACCTCGCAAGATTACTGTGAGGATTAAATCACATTAAATAAGATAATGGCTATGGAAATGTCTACAATGACTGATAAAGATGTTTTGATGAAGAATGGGTACCATTCATGTGCATGGTGTTAGGTATTACTGGGGAAAGCTACAAAAGATGTAGATAACATGGACCCTTTATTTTAAAAATGTAAAATATACAAAACAGAACATTTACCATCTTAACCATTTTTAAAAGTATAATTCAGTTAATGCATTCATGTTGCTATATTACCAGTTTTGCCGAACTTTTTCATCTTGCAAAACTGAAACTTTGAACAGCGACTCTCCATTTCTCCCTTATGCAGCTCTTGGCAACCATCATTTTACCCTGTTTCTGTGACTCCACCTACTCTAGATACTTCATACAAGTTGAATGGTACAGTATTTGTCTTTTTGAGTCTGATTATTTCACTTAGCCTTATGTCTTCAAGGTTCATCTATATTGTGGCAGGATTATGAATTCCCTTCCTTTTTAAGGCTGCATACTGTTCCAAGGACATGGACCTTTTAAAAATGTCTGGATAACATGAAAAACAGCATATAGGCAGAGCCATGAGGAATGACAGGGCAGCCTGTTACACAAGGCATCCAAAGCACAACAATAGAAGGAGAAAGAATTTTCAGGAGGCTTCTGTCCTCCTTGCTGGACCTGGCTTTGCATCTTAGGACTAAACATTCCTAAATGACAGCACTGGGGGCTGGTTGGATATAGTCATCAGAACCCTGTGGTTCAGGACAGTGATTCTCAAACAAACGGTGCTGAAGGGTGGTGAACAGTTTAGATCTGCTCTGGGTCTCCAGGCATGGGGAGCAGTAGGAGTGAGGGACAGGAGAAGGGCCAGTGTCTGAAGTAGGGGCAGTCTGAAGTAGGGGCAGTAAAACCCACAGACTGTCAAACCTAAGGGCTCACAGACAGAGCCCTTAAATCTGTGAAGTTTGAGGCTAAATCCAAGTAGTTGGTGGCAAAATTGAATTGAATTGTCAAACACCTAACTGGTGTTGAAGAATCAGAATTGGTTGCTTTGGGGAAAAATCTCTCAATGGCTTAATCCTTGAACTCTCATACCACAAACAAAAGCACCCCTTACCAGAAGTTACTAGAATTGCAAGCTTTGTGTTAAAGGTAAAAAATAACCATCAGAGGACTTGCTTGGTAAAACAAGTGACAAGTTCTAAGTGACAGCAGACATAACAGGTGATTTTGGAAGAACGGCTCAGTTTGGAGTGAGAGTAGAATCAGAGCTGAGCTAGAAAGAAGATAAGTCATGAGAGAAGATATTTCCCTGTGTGTAATCCATGAAGGATAAATATCCAGAGTGCAGTCAGCCCTCTGTACCCGTGGGCTTCACGTCTGTGGATTTAACCACCTGCAAATCAAAAATAGCTTTAAAAAATTGCACAAAGTTCCAAAAGGTAAAACTTGAATTTGTTGTGCATCAGCAAATATTTACATAGCATTTACATTGTATTTACAACTATTTACATAGCATTTGCATTGTATTCGGTATTATAAATAACCTAGCAATGATTTAAAGTGTACAGGAGGATATGCGTGTGTTCTATGCAAATATTACACCATTTTATATAAGGAACTTGAGCATCAATGTGGAGTTTGGTATCTGCAGGGGGTTCTGGAAGCAACCCCCGTGAATACTGAGGGACAACTGGACATGAGCATTCCACAAATCAGTAAGAAAAAGATTAACAAGCCACTGAAAATGGACAAAGGATAACTAAGAAGCAGTTCACAGATGAGGAATCCTGAATAGCCAATAAATATATGAAAAGTGTTCAGTCTTACTAGTATCCAGAAAGCAAAAAAAAACAAAAACAAAAAAACTTCACAAGGAGATGCCATTCCATGCCCTTCGGTTTAGCAACCAAGTTAAAAAATTTGTTAGTATCAGCAAGGATGTGGGATACTGGGAACTGTCTTACAGTTCTGGTGGGTACAGCCTACCAGGCAGTATCTAGTAAAATGTAAGATACGAAGACTGTGATCCAACAGCTTCACGTTTAGGTGTAGATACTCTAGAGACGGTTGTATGTAGACAAGAAGATGTGTACAAGGATGCTTGTGTCAGCCTTGTTCATGATGGTCTCCTAAGTAAGCTTACAGAATATTATAAATAGCATGAAGCCATTTCCATAAATATTAAAAATAATATTTTTAATTATTAATAAAATAATACTGCATACTTTTAAGGAAACACATATAGTAAGACTCAGATACATAGACAAGAAGTGTATACACTGATTTCAGAGACTTGTTTCTTATAGGAAATGGAATAGAGTAGGGGTGAGGACTCTAACCATACCTGTCATGCTTTATTTCTCTTTGAAAATCTTATGCAATATGAAAAGGTTTAGCAGTTAATTCTCAGTGGTGGCCAGGTGGGTATTTGTCTTAATCTTCTCTGTGATTTTTGGGTATGTTTGAAATATTTCATAGATGCATTCTTTTAAGTGAAAAAGATAATAAAATCCTTCCTAATCTGGGCAAAAAACTGGATTTTATAATTACTCTTTGTTCTTGCATTTGCCTACAGTGTATTGTTTCTTCCCCAAATCTGTGATTAAAGAAGCTTGCTTGGGACTAGGCAGAAAGGAGTGAGAGATCTTAAAGCCTCAGCCACTAATCACATAGGAGAGTGAAGAGTCACCCCAGGCAAGTGGTCTATCCACTCCTTGCCTGGGAAATGGCCTCTAAACATCTGCTCTATGACTTGAGCAATAGCAAGCTCACTACACCCTGCACACCTGACCTCTCCTCTGCTGGGGACGTCCTCAGGGTGAGGAAGATGAGCTTTTTCCTACACAGGCTGGACAGCTGTAACTTTTTTCTTTGTTGCTCCACCACAAGAACAATCACATCACAGATGCCTCTTTGTCCAGACCTTGAATGAGAAGCTTCCCACACATCTCACCAATTTGTTGATCCTTCTTTAGATGCTCTGAGATATGGCGGTGTGGCATCCAAAGATGAAGCAAGTGCTGTGAATGTGATCAGATTACAGCAGAGCACAGGGAACTCGTAATTCACCTTGAACTGTATATTGTACGCTAATATGTTTGCATTAGCTCTTTTAAATGGCCACATCATATTATTGCCTCATATTAGGTTTGTGATCAATGACTACCTAACTACTTCTCTTGTGCCACAAAATCCTTTTCACATAAACAGCTGGCAAGTTGCTATTTCCTCTGCAATCATTCTGCATTTGTGGAAGTGAATTTCAGAGACTGCTGCTGGGCTATGCATTCGTCCTTGTTAAATTTTATCTTCTTGGCTGGAGCCATGCTTTCTAGACTTGAGATCATGCTGAATTTTGATTACGTCACCTATGGCATGTGCTTTTGCCACCAGCTTGGGGTCATCTGAATAATTGATTGACATATTTTCAAAGGGACAGGGCCAGGGACAGAATACCGTAGCAAAGCAGTGAAAACTTTTCTCTGGGTTGACACAGAAACATTAATCAGCAATCTTTGATTACAGTGGTTCAGCTGGCCATAAATCTGCCACAAATTATTATCATCTGATGCTGGGGGAGTGCAAGAGACAGAGTGGTTAGGAAGACTCGCTGTTGTAAAAATGTCAGTTATCTCCAGATGAATCCATAAACTGAATACAATTTAAGGCAAAATTCCAACAACTGTTTTTTTCATAGAACCTGGTAAGCTGCATCTAAAATTTACCTGGGAGGACAAAGGAAGGACCAGGAATATCCAAGGTAATTTTGAGGGAAAAGGACAAGAATTAGGGACATCAGTTTACCAGAAATCAAGCTTTATCATAAAATTGCCCAAGTGATTGGGGCAATTTGGTTTTGAGAAGGAAAAACACTAAAGAGATCAAAGAAACAGAAAACAGAGCCCAGAAATAAAATCACAGATATATGGAATTTAACATGCGACAAGGTACACTGCAGATCTGTTAGGAATGCATAGGGTATTTTAAAAATGGCAATGGTAATCCATAATGGGAAAAAGTTCTATTTCTCTTTCCAACCTATACAAAAATAGGTTTCAGGACCTTTAAATACCTAAATGAGAGAAAGGAAATCTCAGAATATTGGAAGAATTGGAAGGAAATGGAAGAATTGTAAGGAAATATTTTCATGACCCTGGATGTAGGAAGGGTTTCTTAAACAAAGTGCCAGAAGCATAGCCAAAAAGAGAAGTTTGATAGATTTGTCTGTATGAAAACAAAAAATACTTCTGCATCAAAATACAAGCTAAAAGTCAAGTTACAGGCTCAGAAAAGATGTTTGTAAAGCTTATAAAAGATAAATAATTAGTAACCAGAATATGAGAAAGCCTCTTACAAATCAGTGTGAAAAATACAAATAACATAACAGAAAAAAAGATGGGATATGATCAGAGACTTTTATAAAAGGAATGTCTAAATAACTGGTGAAGATATGAGAACATGTTCAACCTCATTAGTAAACAGGCAAGTGAAAATTAAAAATTACAGTGAGATACAAATTTCTGATCTGTCAGACTGGCAAAATTTAGGAAATCTTATAATAGCAAGAATGGGTATAATGTGGAGCCAAGGGGAGCCATCATATGCTGATGGAAGGTTTCATTGGTACAGTCATGGAGAGAAAGCTTGGAAACAGCTAGTAAAATTGAAAATGCACATGCCTTGTAGATACAGTGATTTCATCCCCAGGTGTGAATTCGATAGAAACTCACATATGTGTTAGGAGACATTTACATGAGTGTGCATTGTAACACTGTTTGTAAGAATGATATAATTAGAAACAACCTGAATGATCAACAGACGAATGAATGAGTAAACTGTGAAACAGTCATTCAATGTTCTAGTTTCTGGTGATGGAAATGATTGAACTAAATCTACATATATAACATGGAGAAATGTAAAAAACATAATGTTGAGCAAAGAAAGTAAGTAGCAGAAGGATACATAGAGTGTGATGCCATTTACATAAAGTCTAAAAATGTGTCAGTGTTACTGTGTATCAGGGGTAGCAAACTGTAGCCTGTGGGCCAAATCTGATTCAAGAATGTCTATTTTTATAAAGTTTTGTTGGAACATAGCCACATCCACTTGTAATCTCTGGCTGCTTTTGTGCTCCAAAGGCAGAGGTGAATAGTTGCAACAAAGATTGTATGGTCTGCAGAATCAAAAACATAGCCTGTCTGGACCTGATATGTATCTGTATTAGTTAGGTTGGAATGACTAGGTGGGCTTTCCAGGTCTTCTGGTGGTAGCTAAGCAGTCATTGGAGACCCAAGGTCCTTTGCTGTGGGTTCTCTGTTATTGTTATGATTCGAGATGGCATCATCTTATGATCCAAGATGGTGCCTAGGTCTCATCACATCCCCCTTCCAGCCAATGTGAGGAGGCCAAAAAGGAAGGGTTACACCATCACCTTTATTTTATTTATTTTTATTTTTTGAAATTTCTGTTATATTATCAGTATTTTTTAAAAATTATTATTTATTTATTTATTTAGGGCTGTGTCCAGTCCCAGTGTTGGCACTCAGGATCTTTATTGTTGCATGTGGGATCTTTCCTTGTAGTGCACAAGCGTCTCTCTAGTTGTGGCACGTGGGCTTCGTTGCCCTGGGGCATGTGGGATCTTAGTTCCCTGACCAGGGATCAAACCCGCATACCCTGCACTGGAAGGTGGATTCTTAACCACTGGACCATTAAGGAAGTCCTGGCACTTTTATTTTAAGCATATGGCCTAGGAGTTACACACATCCCATTGATAATAATTTTTTCCTACAAGAAAACTAGGAAGTACAGACTTCATCTGGGCTACCTACCACAGGCTAACCCCAAATCCCATTGCCATGAAAGCATGAAGAATGGATGTGGTGGAACAACTAGAAGCCTCTGCAATCTCATTTGTAATCAAGATGTGAAAAGGACTGCAGAACACCAACTGGTTCTCCATCTTTACACAGGATGGTGGGCGCTTTTAGCAGGATGGACTGCAATCAAGAGAAGTACAATAAAAAGAGGCAAGAAAAAAAAGTATGTGCCCCAGGACTAGAGATTTGCGACATAGTTTTATGCCTTAAGGTCTTGGCAGCCAAGTCAAATCTATAGATCCTGCAATTATTCATTTACACATATACATATATTAGAAGAAAGTAGAATAATAAAAGGAAAATGTCAATGGCAGAAAAAGAAAGACATGGGAAGATCGCTCATTATAAGAAAGACAACAAAATATACTAAATGAAAGGCCAAAGTAAAGCACGATGCATTGGCACAGAATCTTACTGGACTCACAAAGCCATGGTTGATGCAGTATAGGTTTTTGAATAGTCACTTTATTATAGGTGTCTATGGATGTCGGCAGCTGTAACCATTAGGTCAAGGTGCTTGGGACGGGCTTGAAACACATTGCCTAAAAATATGCCTTAGTTCTTTCATGCTTTGCTATCTTGACAATAAAGAGGGAATATTTAGGGAAGGGCTGGAAGAATTTCACAGCTGTGGGCAAACATGCATTGTCTCTTTGAATACTTATGTGGTCACCCGGGGAAAAAGTGGGTAACTCCTCTTGCTTGGGGCTCTACCTGACTGATATTAAGTGCCTGGTACACAAAGAAAAGAGTTTAAAGGGGCTGAGCCCCAGACCTTCAAAGGAAAACCCTCAGACAGAGGAACTGCCTGGCCCTAGTGGGTGCTTAGAGTGTGCAACCCTTAAGAAAGCAATCTCACACTGTTTAGTTAAATGAAGAATATATTTCCCATGTGACCCAGTGATTTCATTACTGGGCACATATCCCAAAGAAATTCTCTCACAGGTCCCTAGTGGCATGTGCGAGGAGGCTCATGGCCCCATCGTTTCACGGTGATGAGAAGTTGGAGGCAGTCTAGGCTGCCATCATCAGGCAAGCCCAGATCACAATGTGGCAGGTGCTCCCCACAGACCAGAAACACAGTGGTTAGAAACAGAGATTGGATATACCCACTGCAGTGCGGGAGGATCTTAAACAGAATGCTCACGAGAAGAGTTAAGAAAAAGGGAATGAGATCTCCAGCACAATAATTTATATCAATGAAAAATGCAGGCACACAAAGCCACAGTATGCATTTTCCAGAAACATATGCAAATTGAAGGAGGTACATTAACGCATTAAAATGGGTGCTGATGAGGGGGTGACAGAGACCAGCCCCCTCAGTAGTGACTCTGTTGAGCTTACTTGGACTGCCTTTCCGTTCCATCTCTATACCTTGCAGTCTTTCCAGCTCCTGCCTAGATGTGCCAGTTGGACTCATACCCTTACTGGATTCAGCATCTCTCACTTTGCTCTCTTGGTGTTTAACCATGGCCATACTCTGAAGTCCACTCTGCTTTAACATCTTGCTATTGCTCTCTCAGTTTCTGACCATACTGCTCACCTTCTGGTCTTGCTTTCATCATGCCCAGCTCAGTGATGACAGCTTGTTATAGTCTTGCTCTATTACACAGCCATGCAGGTCAACTGGTGTGTAGAGGATGGACTCGCTTGAACTTGTGTGATGGATCAGTGGTGACCAAATATAGCCATGCTTGCTTCCATCTGTCGTCTCCCCAGACCATTTGTCTGTCCTCCACCCTCTCTTTCCCCAGGCTTATAGCTCTTGCTCTGGTGGACATGGACCTGTCTTTAACTCAACATGGTGCCTTTGATTTTTATTTAATACTTTGACACGTGCTGATAATATTTTAATATAAACTTCCTCTTCAAATGCAAAGGGCTAAGTAATTTTATATATATCAAAATGCATGAGTTATAGGAGAGTAGGTGAAAGCGCCTTGCACTCTAGGCCACATATCCAGTGACCCTTGTGTCATGAGACTTGGACAGCTTTCAGGAAGCTGGTGATATCAATTAAAGGCTCAATGGCCAACGGGTTATCTGGAGGGCAGATGAAAGAGTTAGTTGACTCTTTGCAACCCCAGAGACGGTAGCCCAGCAGGCTCCTCTGTCCATGGGATTCTCCAGGCAAGAATACTGGAGTGGATTGCTATTTCCTTCTCCAGGGGAATCTTCTCAACCCAGGGAGGGCAGATAGTTAGGAGATATATACAAACGGCTGCCTTCCACCTGCCTTCAATTGAGAATCAATCATTTGGAACCACTGGTCTCCGTGGCTCTTGGCTAAGGATATTTTCCTTGTTTCTTGGACATGACACAGAGGAGGATTGTAGAAACACATGTGTATGGGATGGGTGGGTGGGTGAGGGTGTGTGCAGTCTATAAACCCCAGGACCAACAGAATGGCTGGCCACATGTGTTCCTGGCACCGGCCGGGCTCTGAGAGACCTGGCCAGGTCTGCACAGGGCTCGGTGCCATGGCGTAGCAGCATGATACAGGGAGCGGTGAGGACTTGCATCAGTGCTTTACGACAATCTGCTGGCTGTTCTCTAGGGGAGAGAATCAGGCTGCTGGAAAATAGTTGTGCTATCACCAGAGGTCTGTATGAATAAGAATTGGCTCGGGGATGATGATGGCAGTCAGTAGGTGTATGGAGACTAATTAAACACCAGCGCCTGTGGCTGGGAGCCTCTCTGGCTCAGCTGTGGTGGTGACACCACATGGCATAATGGCTTTGCTGAAGTGTAAATAGCCTCAGCCAGGAGTAAGAAGTGGGCTAAAACTCCTCCATCAACAGGATTCCAGTGTTGTGTTTTCAGAGCCCAAGGAATTTTGACAAAGGAAATCTGACAGAGGAATCTGGGACTCCTTTAGATGCGAGAAGCAGAGTGGGGAATCTATGTTGGATGTGAACATAGTGTAATTCCTCTAACTTTTTGTGGCTTATATAGAAAATAGGTCACACTATTGAGTAATCAAGATTACTCTGGAAAATCCAGACCGTGTGGGCATTATAGTATTATAGAACAGTCGACATGAGATGTTTTGGGAGAAAGTGGTTATAGCAACATATAAATGCCAGCAATAGACCAATAGTCTACTGTTTGATGAGTCCAATAAAACAATAGTTCTTTTAGATATTGGTGATTCTCTTAAAGCACCCCAAGAAGAGGATATGCCAAGAAGCTATGCTTTGATTCTGGTGGTGAGATGAATTAAATTTAGGGGACAGGAACAGTAGAGCATTGTAGTGAGGAGGTGGTAGAAAGTATTACAAGTTCAGGCTCTCTGGGTTCATATACAGACTCTGGCACTTAATTAGGTGATCTTAGGCAAATCACTCAGCTTCTCTCTGTTTGCTTTTCTATAATAGATTTTATTAATACCTTCCTCATAGGGTTGTTGAAAACATTAAATGAGATAATTCATGTAAGTCATTTAGCACAGTGGCTGAAAGAAAGTGCTAACTAAAATTTGCTATTTTAATCATATTAGTCTTATACCATCTCGTTAAATATCTTAACACACTAGATATTTTCTTTAAATCCAGATGGACTCCAAAATGAATAAAACTCCAACCTCAGCAAGGACAAAGATAGTCTATATTAATTTTTTCCTATTTTATTTAATTTTAAAATTTGAAGTATAGTTGATTTACAATGCTTCAGGTGTACCATAAAGTGCTTCAGTTATACATATGTATACATGTGCTGGGCTTCCCAGGTGGTGCTAGTGGTAAAGAACCTATCTGCCAAGGCAGGAGACACAAGAGATGCGGGTTTGATCCTTGGGTCTGGAAGAACCCATGGAGGAGGGCATAGCAACCCACTCCAGTATTCTTGCCTGGAGAATCCCATGGACAGAGGAGCCTGGTGGACTACAGTCCATGGGATCACAAAGAGTGGGACACGACTGAAGCAATTTAGCAGGCACGGTCATGTCTAACTCTGCAGCCCCATGGACTGTAACCTGCCAAGCTCCTCTGTCCTTGGAATTCTCCAGGCAAGAATACTGAAGTCGGTTGCCATGCCCTCCTCCAGGGGATCTTCCTGACCCAGGGATCGAACCCATGTCGCCTGTGGCTCCTGCATTGCAGGCAGATTCTTTATCTCTGAGCCACTGGGGAAGCCCATGTGTATGTGCATGTATATATATATATATATATATATATATATATATATATTCTTCACCTGATTGTTTTCCATTATGGGTTATTATAAGATATTGAATATATTTCCCTGTGCTATATGGTAGGTCCTTGTTGCTTATCTCTTTAATATATAGTAGGGTGTATCTGCTAATCCCAAATTCCTAATTTATCCTCCCCCTACCCCTTTCCCCTCGTCTGTAATAATTATTTTTTTATTTTTTTAAATAAATTTATTTATTTTAGTTGGGGGCTAATTACTTTACAATATTGTAATAGTTTTTGCCATACATTGACATGAATCAGCCATGGGTTTACATGTGTTCCCCTTCCTGGACCCCCCACCCACCTCCCTCCCCATCCCATCCCTCTGGGTCATCCCATTGCCCCGGCCCTGAGCCCTTGTCTCATGCATCAAACATGGAAAGGTGTTCTGTTTCACATACGATAATATACATGTTTCAATGCTATTCTCCCAGAACGTCCCACCCTCACCTTCTCCCTCAGGGTCCATAAAATTGTTCCATGCATCTGTGTCTCTTATTCTGACTCGCATATAGGGTTATCGTTACCATCTTTCAAATTCCATATATATGCATTAGTATAATGTATTGTTGTTTTTCTTTCTGGCTTACTTCACTCTGTATAATGGGCTCCAGTTTCATCCATCTCAGTAGAACCGATTCAAATGTATTTTTTTTAATGGCTGAGTAATATTCCATTGTGTATATGTACCACAGCTTCCTTATCCACTCGTCTGCTGATGGACATCTTGGTTGCTTCCATGTCCTGGCTATTGTAAACAGTGCTGCGATGAACATTGGGGTACACGTGTCTCTTTCAATTCTGGTTTCCTCGGTGTATATGCCCAGCAGTGGGATTGCTGGGTCATATGGCAGTTCTAGTCCCAGTTTTTTAAGGAATCTCCACACTGTTCTCCATAGTGGCTGTACTAGTTTGCATTCCCACCAACAGTATAAGAGGGTTCCCTTTTCTCCACACCCTCTCCAGCATTTATTGCTTGTAGACTTTTGGATAGCAGCCATTCTGACTGGTGTGAAATGATACCTCATTGAGGTTTTGATTTGCATTTCTCTAATAATGAGTGATGTTGAGCATCTTTTCATGTGTTTGTTAGCCATCTGTATGTCTTCTTTGGAGAAATGTCTGTTTAGTTCTTTGGCCCATTTTTTGATTGGGTCGTTTATTTTTCTGGAATTCAGCTGCAGAAGTTGCTTGTATATTTTTGAGATTAATTGTTTGTCTGTTGCTTCATTTGCTATTATTTTCTCCCATTCTGAAGGCTGTCTTTTCACCTTGCTTATAGTTTCCTTTGTTGTGCAAAAGCTTTTAATTTTAATTAGGTCCCATTTGTTTATTTTTGCTTTTATTTCCAATATTCTGGGAGGTGGGTCATGGAGGATCCTGCTGTGATTTATGTCGGAGAGTGTTTTGCCTATGTTTTCCTCTAGGAGTTTTATAGTTTCTGGCCTTACGTTTAGATCTTTAATCCATTTTGAGTTTATTTTTGTGTACGGTGTTAGGAAGTGTTCTAGTTTCATTCTTTTACAAGTGGTTGACCAGTTTTCCCAGCACCACTTGTTAAAGAGATTGTCTTTTCTCCATTGTATACTCTTGCCTCCTTTGTCGAAGATAAGGTGTCCATATGTGCGTGGGTTTATCTCTGGGCTTTCTATTTTGTTCCATTGATCTATATTTCTATCTTTGTGCCAGTACCATACTGTCTTGATGACTGTGGCTTTGTAGTAGAGCCTGAAGTCAGGCAGGTTGATTCCTCCAGTTCCATTCTTCTTCCTCAAGATTGCTTTGGCTATTCGAGGTTTCTTATATTTCCATACAAATTGTGAGATGATTTGTTCTAGTTCTGTGAAAAATACCATTGGTAGCTTGATAGGGATTGCATTGAATCTATAGATTGCTTTGGGTAGTATACTCATTTTCACTATATTAATTCTTCCAATCCATGAACACGGTATATTTCTCCATCTGTTTGTGTCCTCTTTGATTTCTTTCATCAGTGTTTTATAGTTTTCTATATATAAGTCTTTTGTTTCTTTAGGTAGATATATTCCTAAGTATTTTATTCTTTTTGTTGCAATGGTGAATGGTATTGTTTCCTTAATTTCTCTTTCTGTTTTCTCATTCTTGGAGTATAGGAATGCAAGGGATTTCTGTGTGTTAATTTTATATCCTGCAACTTTACTATATTCATTGATCAACTCTAGTAATTTTCTAGTAGAGTCTTTAGGGTTTTCTATGTAGAGGATCATGTCATCTGCAAACAGTGAGAGTTTTACTTCTTCTTTTCCTATCTGTATTCCTTTTATTTCTTTTTCAGCTCTGATTGCTGTGGCCAAAACTTCCAAAACTATGTTGAATAGTAGTGGTGAGAGTGGGCATCCTTGCCTTATTCCTGACTTTAGGGGAAATGCTTTCAATTTTTCACCATTGAGGATAATGTTTGCTGTGGGTTTGTCATATATAGCTTTTATTATGTTGAGATATGTTCCTTCTATTCCTGCTTTCTGGAGGGTTTTTATCATAAATGGATGCTGAATTTTGTCAAAGGCTTTTTCTGCATCTATTGAGATAACCATATGGTTTTTTTCTTTCAATTTGTTAATGTGGTGTATTACATTGATTGATTTGCGGATGTTAAAAAAACCTTGCATTCCTGGGATAAAGCCCACTTGGTCATGATGTATGATCTTTTTAATATGATGTTGGATTCTGTTTGCTAGAATTTTATTAAGGATTTTTGCATCTATGTTCATCAGTGATATTGGCCTGTAGTTTTCCTTTTTTGTGACATCTTTGTCTGGTTTTGGAATTAGGGTGATGGTGGCCTCATAGAATGAGTTTGGAAGTTTACCATCTTCTGCAATTTTCTGGAAGAGTTTGAGTAGGATAGGTGTTAGCTCTTCTCTAAATTTTTGGTAGAATTCCGCTGTGAAGCCGTCTGGTCCTGGGCTTTTGTTTGCTGGAAGATTTCTGATTACAGTTTCGATTTCCGTGCTTGTGATGGGTCTGTTAAGATCTTCTATTTCTTCCTAGTTCACTTTTGGAAAGTTATACTTTTCTAAGAATTTGTCCATTTCTTCCAAGTTGTCCATTTTATTGGCATATAGCTGTTGGTAGTAGTCTCTTATGATCCTTTGTATTTCTGTGGAGTCTGTTGTGATCTCTCCATTTTCATTTCTAATTTTGTTGATCTGATTCTTCTCCCGGTGTTTCTTGATGAGTCTGGCTAATGGCTTGTCAATTTTGTTTATCTTCTCGAAAAACCAGCTTTTAGTTTTGTTGATTTTTGCTATGGTCTCTTTTGTTTCTTTTGCATTTATTTCTGCCCTAATTTTTAAGATTTCTTTCCTTCTACTGACCCTGGGGTTTTTCATTTCTTCCTTCTCTAGTTGCTTTAGGTGTAGAGTTAGTTGATTTATTTGATTTTTTTCTTGTTTCTTGAGGTACGCCTGTATTGCTATGAACCTTCCCCTTAGTATTGCTTTTACAGTGTCCCATAGGTTTTGGGTTGTTGTGTTTTCATTTTCATTCGTTTCTATGCATAATTTGATTTCTTTTTTGATTTCTTCTGTGATTTGTTGGTTATTCAGAAGCGTGTTGTTTAGCCTCCATATGTTGGAATTTTTAATAGTTTTTTTCCTGTGATTGAGGTCTAATCTTACTGCATTGTGGTCAGAGAAGATGGCTGGGATGATTTCAATTTTTTTGAATTTACCAAGGCTAGATTTATGGCCCAGGATGTGATCTATCCTGGAGAAAGTTCCATGTGCACTTGAGAAAAAGGTAAAATTGATTGTTTTGGGGTGGAAAGTCCTGTAAATATCAATTAAATCTAATTTGTCTATTGTATCATTTAAAGTTTGTGTTTCCTTGTTAATTTTCTGTTTAGTTGATCTATCCATATGCGTGAGTGGAGTATTAAAGTCTCCCACTATTATTGTGTTATTGTTAATTTCCCCTTTCATACTTGTTAGTATTTGCCTTATATATTGTGGTGCTCCTATGTTGGGTGCATATATATTTATGATTGTTACGTCTTCTTCTTGGATTGAACCTTTGATCTTTATGTAGTGTCCTTCTTTGTCCCTTTTCACATCCTTTATTTTAAAGTCTATTTTATCTGAAATGAGTATTGCGACTCCTGCTTTCTTTTGGTCTCCGTTTGCATGAAATATGTTTTTCCATCCCTTCACTTTCAGCCTGTGTGTGTCCCTAGTTTTGAGGTGGGTCTCTTGTAGACAGCATATATAGGGGTCTTGTTTTTGTATCCATTCAGCAAGCCTTTGTCTTTTGGTTGGGGCATTCAACCCATTTACATTTAAGGTAATTATTGATAAGTATGATCCCGTTGCCATTTACTTTGTTGTTTTGAGTTCGTGTTGAAACATCCTTTCTGTGTTTCCTGTTTAGAGAAGATCCTTTAGCATTTGTTGGAGAGCTGGTTTGGTGGTGCTGAATTCCCTCAGCTCTTGCTTGTCTGTAAAGCTTTTGAATTCTCCTTCATATCTGAATGAGATCCTTGCTGGGTACAGTAATCTGGGTTGTAGATTATTCTCTTTCATTACTTTAAGTATGTCCTGCCATTCCCTTCTAGCCTGAAGGGTTTCTATTGAAAGATCAGCTGTTATCCTTATGGGGATCCCCTTGTGTGTTATTTGTTGTTTTTCCCTTGCTGCTTTTAATATTTGTTCTTTGTGTTTGATCTTTGTTAATTTGATTAATATGTGTCTTGGGGTGTTTCGCCTTGGGTTTATCCTGTTTGGAACTCTCTGGGTTTCTTGGACTTCTGTGACTATTTCTTTCCTCATTTTAGGGAAATTTTCAACTATTATCTCCTCGAGTATTTTTTCATGGCCTTTCCTTTTATCTTCTTCTTCTGGGACTCCTATGATTCGAATGTTGGGGCGTTTCATATTGTCCCAGAGGTCCCGGAGATTTTCCTCATTTCTTTTGATTCTTTTTTCTTTTTTCCTCTCTGCTTCGTTTATTTCCATCATTCTATCTTCTACCTCACTTATCCTATCTTCTGCCTCCGTTATTCTACTGTTGGTTCCCTCCAGAGTGTCTTTTATCTCCTTTATTTCATTATTCATTCTATATTGACTCCTTTTTATTTCTTCTAAGTCCTTGATAAACATTTCTTGCATCTTCTCAATCTTTGTCTCCAGGCTATTTATCTGTAACTCCATTTTGCTTTCAAGATTTTGGATCATTTTTATTATCATTATTCTAAATTCTTTTTCAGATAGATTCCCTATCTCCTCCTCTTTTGTTTGGCTTTGTGGGCATTTCTCATTTTCCTTTACTTGCTGAGTATATCTCTGCCTTTTCATCTTGTTTAGATTGCTGTGTTAGGCGTGGCCCTTCTGTATTCTGGTAGTATGAAGTTCCTCTTTATTGTGGAGGTTTCTCACTGCGGTTGGGGTTGGACAGGTGGCTTGTCAAGGCTTCCTGGTTGGGGGAGCTTGTGTCGGTGTTCTGGTGGGTGGAGCTGGATTTCTGCTCTTTAGAGTGCAATGGAGTGACCAGTATTAATTTTTGAGATGTCTATGGATTTGGTGTGCCTCTGGGCAGCCTGTATATTGATGCTCAGGTCTATGTTCCTGCGTTGCTGGAGAATTTGCGTGGTATGTCTTGCTCTGGAACTTATTGGCTCTTGGGTGGAGCTTGGTTTCAGTGTATATATGGAGGCTATTGGATGGTCTCTTATTAATTAATGTTTCCCCTGGCTTTCAGTCTTATTCTTGTAGTAGCCTCTAGACTTCTCCTTCCATACAGCCTCAATAATAAAACTTTTAGGTTAATGGTGAAAAGATTCTCCACAGTGAGGGATACCCAGAAAGGTTCACTGAGTTACATGGAGAGATGAGGTGGGGGGGGGGTTGGGGTGACCAGGAGGGGAAGAGGGGAATTCAAATGTGGAGAGAGCAATCTAGCCAGTAAGCACTTCCCTCTGTGCTTTCCACAGTTTGGAACCCTCAGAGTGGTTCACAGAGATACATAGAGAGGGGGGAGGAAGGTAATAGAGGTGAGCATGAGTAGAAAGGGAGGAATCAAGAGGGGAGAGAGAGATCTGGGCAGTATCCTGTTCCTGAAGTGTTCTCCGGTACCCAGAACACCCTCAGAGATTCACAGAATTGGGTTGAGAAGAGAAGGAGGAGGGTGGGAGATAGAGGTTCCCTGGGGGAGAAGAAAGAGCATCAATAGGGGGAGAGAGTGATCAGGCCAGTGATCACACTCCTGAGTAAAAATGGGTCCTAAAGATTGGGTTCTTAAATGTACAAAAGTGATTTCAAATATGTAAAACAAAGATTAAAAATCTAGAGGTTAGACTCTTATAAAACTTACAATATAAAAAAAAAAGAAAAAAGGAAACAGTGTAAAAAGAAAAAAAACCAGTAAAACAGTAAAAAAAGAAACAGTAAAAAAAAGTAAAACAGGAAAAAAAACATTAAAAAAAGAAAACACAAAAGGTATAAGATATATGTATGTAGTTTGCTTCAAAAATAGGGTGTTTTTTTTTTTTTGCAAGTTAATAGTGGGTTATGAAAATGAAATTTAAAGGTGTAATAGGGGACTTGAAGAAAAAGGAAAGAAGAGAAAAAAAATTAAAAAAAAAATTAAAAAAAAAATAATAATAGTAAAAAAAAATATATATCCCAGACTTTCTCTGGAGCTGTTGTGAGCAGTGTGGGATCTGCTCAGTTTCAGATAGATCCTTATTCCTGCTTATACTTTTCAAGATCTATAGGTCCTTTTCAATGCAGTCGGTATTAACTACAGGGATTTTAATCTGTTGGCCTGTCCCTTCCAAAGTGCTTCCCTCTGTTTATTTGGCTTCTGTTTGGAGATCTCTTCAGTATCTAATTTCCGCCCTGCAACAAAGCGGTGGAGGTGATCTCTTTAGGTTCGCTTGTTCAATCGAGCTGTGGGGAGGAAGGAACACTGCAAATCTGGCGTGTGTGTGGTAAGCTCGCAGTGTCTCGGCCGCACTGGGTTCGCCCCCGCTCACGGCGTGTGTGCTTTCCCCGTCTACCCTGCTCAGGCTTCAGGTTACTCGGCCGGGGAGCGGGCCCTGAGCTGCGTGCACTTCCCAGGTCTAAACCGCTCAGGTTCAGGCTCCCGGTTACTCCACAAAGGCGCAGACTCGGTTTCGCCCGCGGCTTGTGCCGTTCCCGGTCGGAGCTGCCCCGGCGGCCAGGAGTTTGGCGAGCGCGCTCTCCCCTGTTGGGGCGGTGCGGCTTATCACCTCCCTGGTCCCCGCCTTGGTTTACGGGCGCGCCCGGCTCCGGTGTGCTTTGTGTCGGTTCTGGGGAGCTGGTCTCTGGCTGCGACCCTCCCGCGGCTGTCGACCCTCCGGGATCTCAGGCAGTCTTTGCTTAGAAACTGGGAGCCTGTTTGCAGTTTGGTAGGGGGTGCCCTCTCTGGAGCCGAGTTTGCCCCTTTCCGGCTCTGGCGGGCCCCGCCTGCCCGCTGTGTCCGGCGCGGGATGGGGCGGTCCGCAGCCGGCTAGCTCTCCTCTGGTATCGCTCAGTCCTTTGTTCTGTGAGCGGGCCGGCAGTGCCTTAGAGTTGGGCTTTTCGCGGGATAGTTCTCTCTCTCTGGCTGTCCCACAGTTTAGGTTACTATCTCACGTTAGCTCCCTCAGATTGCCCTCGGGGCACTCGGGCCCGGTCCTTACCCTAGGCAGTGCCGCCCGCTCCTCTCCGTTCAGCCCCCACTTGGTGGTGGCGGATGATGCGAGCGTCTGGGGTTCTTTGCTGGGAGTTGCTTTAGGTACGTAATCTGTGGATTTTATTTATTTTTTCCTCCCAGTTATGTTGCCCTCCGAGATAAGAAATCTTCCCCCACACCCGCCGGTGGGAGGGTTTCCTGGTGCTTGGAAATTCCTCCTCTTTTACGACTCCCTCCCCAGGACGGGTCTCCGTCCCTAGCTCTTTTGTCTCTCTTTTTATCTTTTATAATTTCTCCTACCTGCTTTTGAAGATAACGCGCTGTCTTTGTGGAAGCCTGACGTCCTCTGCCAGCCTTCAGAAGTAGTTTTGTGAAGTTTGGTCAGCGTTCAGATGTTCTTTCGATAAATTTGTGGAGGAGAGAGTGGTCTCCCCGTCCTATTCCTCCGCCATCTTAGCCCCGCCTCTCTCTGTAATAATTAATTGAGAATTATATGGTAATGAAGTTATATGGCCATATCTATAGACAGCACTTGAAAAAATTTACAATTTTTTCATTTATAAGAATTTAGAAGTTTCTAGAATTTTCTAGAGTAAATGCTCTAAGAGAAGGACGATGAGGCTACAGGCAAGAAGAAACCTGTCAGAATTCAGCCAAGCAAAGGGAACATTGATGCCATCTGGGACACGTGCTATCAGAGGTGAGGCCTGTAGGGGGCACTACTCTAGCATCTTCCTAAGGGCAGTGGCTTTTCTCCCCCAGCTTTAAAGAGCAGCTTGGCTGAGAGGTGGTGCCGGGCTACGCTCCCTACAGCAGGCCAGCGGTGCCTTCTCTCCTCTCCTAGGTCCTCCACGGGCGCAAAGATGGTTCCGGCATCTCTCTTGGCTTCTTCAAGAATGGCCATCAACCTACTCTCTACCCTCAGCCCATGGTTCTCTCTGCCATCTCTGAATCCTCAGTCTTCAGCTCCGAGGCTGCTCTTCCCTCCCCGCAGGCCTCCCAAGAGGTTTGGCATTAGTGAGCTTTTATAAGTCTTTATTGCAGGGCTAAGAGCCTGCTGCCCCTGATGGGTCCTTGGCTGCCAGCAGCTGACGTCTGGAGGAGGCAGTTTGTATGCTAATGTCGCTGATTGCCCGCATCTTCTGAGGATTCTGCTTTAGGCTTTCTATCAGCCCCTGGAGGGAGACTCAGGAGTTGTTATCCTGTCTACCCTCCCCCTGCCCTCCCCCTCCTTCCCAGCGCCCCTCCCGGCCTTCCCAGAGAGACCCATAAAATTGCATTCAACTCATTATGTCCCCGGCAAAGCCTGATCCTTCATTTTGAGAATAATAACCAAATGTCCAGATTCAAGTGTGGTATCTGAGACTGCCTTGGGGACACTGATGGAGGCCTGATACGAGCTGCCTGGAGGGCAGTGCTTGCGGCTGTTTCTAGGAGACTATGTGAGGGGTGGGTAGGGAAAGCCCAGGCTCCCATGGACCATTCTCTCTGTGGGGACGGAGGCAAAGCCTTGATTTAAAAAAAAACTCCTTAATATTTTAACTTATTTGTAACAAACTTTATTTTCATATTATCCATATTTACTATTTTTCCAGTTTTATGAATATATAATTGACGTAACATTGTATATGTTTAAGGTGGGCAAGGTATTGATTTACTAGACTACTATGTGGCAGAACAATTACCACATAGCTTCTTCAGCTAACATCTGAATCACATCACATCCATAGCATTTCTTATTTGTGGTGAGAACATTTAAATCGATGCTCTTAGCAACTTTCAAGTATACACAGTATTAAATAGAATCACCATGTTGTACATTAGATCTCCGGAACTTATTCATCATGTAGGGGGAAGTTTGAACTCTTTGATTGCTGTGTTTTCTTTCTCTCCACCATCCAGCAGCTGGTAACCACGGTTCTAGTTTCTGTTTGTTCTAGTTTCTGTTTCTCCAAGTTCCACTTTCTTTTAGATTCCACATACAAATGATATCATACAGCATTTTTCTTTCTCTGTCTGACATATTTTATTCAGCATAATGTCCTCAAGTTCCATCCATGATGTCACAAATAGCATGTCCTTCTTTCTCCTGCAAAGCCTTAATTTTGAGCTGAGTGTTTATCCCCTGTCCCCTGCTCTGAGAATTGGAGGGCGATGCTGTTGTCAGTGGGAATACCCTTTGTCCTGGTGGCTAGACTCAGAACTCCAGATGTTGTAGAATCAGATGCTTAATACTATGAGAGTCTGTTAGATTCAGCTTTGCTGTTGAACCCTCATCTGGTGGTTCATGGCCTTGGGGGGATCGTTGTTAATTGGGGAGCTGTAAAAAATACAGATGCTTGGGTCACAGTCCCTGAGATTTGCGTTAAATTGGTCCAGAGTGGGGCCATAGCACTGGGATTTTTAAATCTAATGTGCAGCCCAAACTGTGAACCCCTACTACTACTGCAGTCATAAGAGGGGGTGGTGGTTTCGTTGCTAAGTCATGTCAGACTCTGGCAACCCCATGGACTGTACCCCACCAGTCTCCTCTTTCCATGGGATTTCCCAGGCAAGGATACCAGAGTGGATTGCCATTTCCTTTTCCAGGGGATCTTCCTGACCCAGGGATTGAACCTGGGTCTCCTGCATTGCAGGCGGCTTCTTTACCGACTGAGCCACCAAGAGACTGCTGCATAAATCCAAACACTCCAGTATTAATTTGAAGTGGGATGGAATTGCCAATGGAGAGAGCCATTTCATTGTCCATGAGTTCTCTCCCTGGTAGGAAAGTCAACATGGCGAGCCAAAACACTCCCGGTAAGGTGCGTGGCATGCCTAGGAGAGGTGGGCTTTGTGGTAGTTAAGAACCCAGGCTCTGGGGACTTCCTGGCAGTCCAGTGGTTAAGACTTCACCTTCCAATGCAGGGGACGTGGGTTTGATTCTTGGTCAGGAAGCTAAGATTCCACATGCCTCATGGCCAAAAAACCAAAACATAAAACAAACTCAAGATTGTGACAAGTTCAATAAAAGCTCTAAAAACGGTCCACATTAAAAAAAAATCTTTTAAAAAACAAAAAGAACCCAGGCTCTGGAATCACATGAACTTGGTTTATATCCTGGTTCCCTTGCTTTGGGCTGTGTGGCAGGGAGCAAGTCACTTAATCTTTCTAAGCTTCATCTTCATTATCTATAAGAAGGGGATAAGAATATTTAGCTACCTCTGAAGAGCTGCTGTGGGGATTCAGGAACTAGTACAATGGATGTAAAGGGGCTGATAGAATGTGCTTGTAGTGACTGAGACTCTCTTTAAAAGGTAATTATTATTATCACAGTAAAACCTAGTGTCTAGGAGCCTGGGTGGGCTCGTGTTCAAGTCTCCCCTAAGGGGTGATAATTAATAATGCTGCCTAGTACTGCACTTAGTATTTGCTGAGCAGGAT
The DNA here is from genome assembly GCF_054371585.1 of Giraffa tippelskirchi. Taxonomy (NCBI): domain Eukaryota; kingdom Metazoa; phylum Chordata; class Mammalia; order Artiodactyla; family Giraffidae; genus Giraffa; species Giraffa tippelskirchi. The sequence continues at coordinate 139,441,264 of NC_137284.1, forward strand.
TCTAAGCCCTTTACCTGTATTAACTGAGGCACGGAGAGGCTAAGAAACATGCCCAGGGCCTACAGCTAATGAATGGGGGGTGGGGAGGGCAGAATTGAAAACAGCCACACTGATTCCAGGGCTTGTCCCTGACAACCACACTCGGCAGCATCTCCAGCTACATGTGGACCAGAACATCTGGTCATGATCACAGCCCCTCCTCCCTGGTCAGTGCCGGCAGAAGCCTTGAAGAAGGGAGGTGTTCACAGAAGTGTGATCCTGCATGGAGAAACTAGAAAAGGAGCATGGTTTTTGATGGCAGCATTCTGCCAAGCCATTGATTAGATCACAGCCTTTGTTAGCTGCATGGATATCCTGAGGACTGCTCTGGTCACCTTGATCATACCTGGTTGTTTTCCAGTCTCCAAGCTGTTGCTCCAGGCATGTTTGATCAGACTTGGTTGTTTTCCAGTCTCCAAGCTGTTGCTCCAGGCATGTACATTTATACAGGCTGATGGCTAGGCTCGTCCTCTTTCTGGCAACCTTCATGTGGCAACCTGACTTAGTAGACTTTTTGACACTGATAATTTTAATGCTAATAATCAGCTCTGCAGAAGATGGTTCCTGATAAGGGTTTCTCTGTGCTGATTGCCCACTGCGATCAGCCCACTCAGAAGTGTTAGTTTTAGGACCTCTTGAATGCTCACCACCTCTGAAGTGTACTGAGAAATAGTCTACATACATCCCATCTTGTTTATACTGACATGTTTGAAAGTAAATTATCTTATACACGATATAACACTGTTCTAGGAGGAAGGTCTTTTCCTTGAACTTGTTCCCAAATATTTTTATAGATATATAGGCAAACAGAAAAGGCTTCCCAGGGGGCTCAGTGGTAAAGAATCCACCTGCCGATGTAGGAGATGCAGTATACATGAGTTTGATCTCTGGGTCAGGAAGATCCCCTAGAGGAGACATGGCAACCCACTTCAGTGTTCTTGCCTGGGAAATCCCATGGACAGAAGAGCCTTGTGTGCTACAGTCCACAAAGTCACAAAGAGTCGGACACGACTGAACACGCACACATGCATGCAAACAGGAGCCCCATAGGCTCTGCAGAAAAGTGTGGATAAATGAGATCCCTACAGGAGAGCTCTATGTAATCCACTTTATCAGAAAGGCCTGGAGCCTTTTTGCTGTACACAGGCCAGTTTGCATTAATGGTCCAAGTTTGGTTCTACCAGGGCTGGCAGAGGCGATCAGGAAAATTCTTCATGCCAGCCCTCAATTCTGCCCTCAGATCTCCCCTCCCTGCTTCTCAGGACCCTTTGCAGAAGAGGGTGAATGAGGAGGGCAGGACAGACGGACACCTCTGCTGCTCCTGGGCAGAAGGCAGGGACCACGAGGAGAACTGAGCGTGCGCCTGCCTCTTGTCACTTTTCCATCCACGTCCTGCACTTGGCTTTATCACTGCATCTGTCAGCAAATATTCTAACTGAAAACTATCTCTTTCAAAAGAGTCTTCTAGAATTTCATAGAAAATTTCATAGACACCCAGGATGGGTTAGGTGCTGTCTTTCTACTTGACTTCTGTCCTACTGTCTCTTGCCTTTGTCTGTCATTATGGTTGTCCCAGCTCCTCCTTCCCAGTCCTCTGAGAGCTGAAGGCCAACCCTTCATCCAAGGCACACTTGAAGGTAGCACAGAAGAAGGACCAAATATTTCTGTAAGCCCGTCATGCACCAGGTGCTGCTAGAAGATCCCTTGTGCATTATATTCGTCCGTAAACTGGTTATAGCCGACAAAACCAAATCTCCATCAGGTCTAAACATTTCTCCAAGGCAAACATCTATTTTCAGTAGAACCTGCATTCAAAGCCAGGTCTTTGGGTTTCACATCTGATGCTCTTTTCCACTCACCATGTGGTGTCTGAGTTCTGGCTACTGATGCTAAATGTGTTGTTGTTCAGTTGTTAAGTCATGTCTGAATCTTTGTGATTGCATGGTCTGCAGCAGGCCAGGCTTCCCTGTCCTTCACTATCTCCTGGAGTTTGCTCAAATTCATGTCCATTGAGTTGGTGTTAAACATTAGAGGATCCTTAACGGATGCTTTCTGGTCTGCCCCCCACCTTCTGTCTACCTGGGGCCACCTCTGTGTCTCCCCTACTCCTATTAACATCCTTTCCCCTTGTGGCCCAAGGAGAAGGGAACCAGCAGGGAAAGCAGGGGGAAAATTTGCTGTCCATTAGAGCTGGGGACCCTGGCTGGGACACTCATGGGGCCAGGGTGTAATTGGCTGGGAATCTAGCATTGCCCACTCGAGTCAGCGTGGTTTCCTGTCTGCCTCCTTTAGCTTTGCAGGGAATTCCAGGAGCTCCAAGTAACAAATGACAGTAAATTAAGAGCTGAGTAACATAGCAACTGCAAATGTTATCAGTCAGGTGACCCTCAGCGGCTGGCTGCCATTTAGGGGAGATTATTGTTTATCCAAGTAAATACCAAACCCTTACCATGATGGTTTGTGTGGCAGAGAATGAAGAAGCTCTATCATTCCTGCCTAGGAGCACTCAGAGCCGTGGAGGTTAGGGATTTTTATTCCTTTATTAAAAATTTAGGTGCTTTTGAGTGTGTGTGTGTGTGTGTGTGTTTATTAGGTAGTGCTGACTTTTTTTGGTGCAAGTCCTTTGTTCTTTTGTGAGGAAGCTGGTGTAGCAGAATGAGCACAGAACTGAGAGCAGGCCTTTGTTTTCATTCTAGTTCTGAGTAAGCTGTGTGACCTGGGACAAGTAACTTGCCCTCTCTGGGCTTTAGTGTGGGGATTGGAGTAAGAATGAAGGATGGTGGATTAATCTGCTCAGGCTACCATGACAAAAATACCACACCCTGGGTGGCTTTAACAACAGAATTTTATTTTCTTGCATTTCTGGAGACTAGAAGTACAAGACCAAGGCTTGGTTTTTCCTGAGGCCTTTCTTCCTGGCTTGCAGATGGCCCTCTTCTCACTGGGTCCTTATGAGGCCTTTCCTCTTGTGCGCATATGTGGTGTCTCTTCCTTTTCTTATAAGGACACCAGTCATCTCAGATCATCGGATCATATTGAACCTCATCCAATCTTAGTTACTTCCTTAAGGGCTTTGTCTCCAAATATAGTCTCGTTGGGGGTTCGGGTTTCAACACATGAATTTTGGGGAGATACAATTCAGCCCATAGTAGATGGTTAGTGACTCTTTCCCTCTTAGACTTCAGATCTCTTTTCTGAGGACTCGCAAAGCTCTCTGACTAATTCCAGAAAACTGAAACAGGAACCAGTGACTTCATTCTGTTCTTCAAGGGCTCAGCACCCGTCTCGGCTCTCTCTCCTGAGCTGGGGCCCCTCTCAGAGTCTAGGACAGGTGGCCCAGCAGGCTGTAGGCTCTCTCCCCGCAGAGTGGCTTGCTCTATGCTTGTCAGCCTGCCCAGACCCCGCCCCAGAGTCCTCTGCTGCCCTCCCCTGCTGTCACTGTCACGTGTGTCTGACACTCAGACTCAGAGCCCACTCTCCCAGGTCAGGGGTAGGCTCCTCCCACTGCTCGTCACTTTCTAGCTGGAGATTTTCTGTCCTGGCCTCCCCTCGTCTGTTCTGAGCATGGGCCGGAAACACCCTCTTTTATGGACAGTTTTCAAAGCTGGGATCTGACCAGAAAGGGCTGGGATCAGGGAATCTCCTGCCATCTTTAGGCAGGATGATGGCAGGAAGATCTCATTAACACCTTTCTACAAAGAGGAAAAATAATATTTCAGTGTGTTCCCTTTGTGTCTTCAAGCAGTGATAAGGTGCCACCAAAGTGCCAGTCTGAGCTGCGTTCAAATAAAGGATTATTCTGATAAGATGGAGAGGGGAGATGCTCGGGGGAGGAGGACCCTCTGGAGGGGGGTGAGGCTGGCTTAAGGTTATTAAATAGGAAATGCCTGGCCGTGGCAGATCAGGGGGAAATTACACATTCTGTCACATTTGCTTATTGAATCCTAGTTCTATTGCAGCTCGAAAGGGGGGAAAATAACGCCACCCCCATCAACCTCCTTGTAGCTCTTATTAGATTTCGCAACCTTTCAATATTAAAATGCCAGTGCCGGTGGCAAAATTCCTTGTCAGTTTTTAATATCAGTAAGGGATTGTGGTATTAGGCTTAAGGGGGCTGGAAATTGGAGGGAGAGAGGGTACAGACTGCTCACAGATTCCCCTGTGTCCACAGCCACAGCTGTCTGCTTCTCAGAGCGCCTTGCAAGCCTAGTAGATCCTGTCCTCACACTTAGGAGGCTGTGGAGATGAGGGTGACCATTTCAGGGGGGACCACAAGTCCCTCTGAGCATCTCAGCCAGAGTCACTGAGCCCTGCACTCGGGTTTACCCTCCCCTCAAACTCTATCGTTAGGTCCTGCTCTAACAAAAGACCACAGACTGGGTGGGTTAAACAACAGGAGATTATTGTCTCACGGTTCTGGAGGCCAGACATCCAGAATCAAGGTGCTGGCAGGGCCACACTCTCTCTGAAACTTGTAGGGGAGAATCTTTACTGGACTTCTGTAGCTTCTGGTGTTTGTCGGCATCCCTTGGCCTGTCGATGTTAATCGCTCTTCTATCATCACATACCTATTTTCTGCCTCTGTGTCACTCCTCCTCTTAAAGGGACATCAGTCGTATCAGATTACAGACCACCTGACTCCAGTATCACCTAATCTTAATTAATCACACCAGAAATGGAATTAAAAAAAAAAAATTATTTATTTATTTATTTTTGGCGGTGCTGGGTCTTTGTTGCTATGTGGGCTTTTCTCTAGTTGTGGCTCGTAGGCTCAGTAGTTGCTGCTCCCGGGCTCTGGAGCCCAAGCTCAGCAGCTGTGGTACACCAGCTTAGTTGCTCTGCAGCATTGGGGTACGTCCCAGACCAGGGATCAAACCTGCGTCTTCTGCGTTGTCAAGTGGATTCTTACCATTGGACCACCGGGAAAGCCTTGGCTTATTTTTAAATAGGGTCACATTCTGAGGTCCTGGGGCTTCCCTGGTGGCTCAGACAGTGAAGAATCCGACTGCAATGCAGGAGACCTGAAAGTGATCCCTGAGTTGGGAAGATCCCCTGGAGAAGGGAATGGCTACCCACTCCAGTATTCTTGCCTGGAGAATTCCGTGGACAGAGGAGCCTAACGGGCTACAGTCTATGGGGTCGCAAAGAGTTGGATACGACTGAGTGACTTTCACTCTCTTACTCACTCTGAAGTCCTGGGGGCTGGGATTTCAACATACCTTTTCTGGGGATGCAGCTGACTCCCTAACAGATGTCTTTGTTTGGATTCCCTGCCAAACCTACCCCGAGGCAAGTAGTATTTTGGCACAAGTAATTTGTCTGGGGAAAGACTCAAGGAGGCAGTTGAGGGAAGAGTGGCAGTAAGGAGTGATTTAATGAGTGGGTTGTCACTATGGGCAACTGAGTCTCAGTCCTTCTGGAATTCTCCTAGAGACCATGGAAACATTCTGTGGAATTATTCCCAGGGGCAGGGGAGTGGGGTGTCTATTCCTCAGAAGAGGGTCACTCGGAAAGCACAAACCCCTGGCACGCACCTGTCTCTGAAGGGGCCAAGGAAGCTCCCACAGGTTATTCTCAGCAGGAATCTGTAGGAGGCCTGAGTTGCCCAGGAACTGGCTCCAGGCACTCCCATGCATGCATGCTCAGTTGCTTCAGTCGTGTTTGTATAGTCCGGACAAAGGTCCATATTGTCAAGGCTGCGGTCCTCCCAGTGGTCACATACAGTTGTGAGAGCCGGATCGTAAAGGCCGAAGTCGTAAAGAAGGCAGAACGCCAAAGAACCGATGTCTTCAAACCATGCTGCTGGAGAAGACTTCTGAAAGTCCCTTGGACAGTCAAGGAGATCAAACCGGTCAATCTTAAGGGAGATCAACCCTGAATATTCACTGGAAGGACTGATGCTGAAGCTGAAGCTCCAATATTTTGGTCACCTGATGCGAATAGACAACTCATTGGAAAAATCCCTGATGCTGGGAAAAGAAAGAGAAAAGGGTGTGAGAGGATGAGATGATTGGACAGCATCACCAATGCAATGAACATGAACTTGGGCAAACTGGAAGATGGTGAAGGACAGGGAGGCCTGGCATGCTGCAGCCCATGGGGTCGCAAAGAGTCAAACACGACTGGGGGACTGAACAACAACAACAGTATTTGTATATAATGGGCACACATCCTCCTATATACTTTAAGTCATCTCTTGATTACTTACAATAATACCTAATACAGCGTTCAGTTCAGTTCAATTCAGTCGCTCAGTCATGTCCGACTCTTTGCGACCCCATGAATTGCAGCACGCCAGGCCTCCCTGTCCATCACCAACTCCCGGAGTCTACCCAAACCCATGTCCATCGAGTCAGTGTTGCCATCCAACCATCTCATCCTCTGTTGTCCCCTTCTCCTCCCGCCCTCAATCCTTCCCAGCATTAGGGTCTTTTCCAATGAGTCAACTCTTCGCATGAGGTGGCCAAAGTATTGGAGTTTCAGCTTCAACATCAGTCCTTCCAATGTACAAGCTATTTAAATGGTTGCCTCTTTGTGGCAGATTCAAGTTTTGTTTTTTGGAACTTTCTAGAATATTTTTTCTGAATATTTTCTATCTGTGGTTAATTGAATTCGCAGATGCAGAACTCACAGATATGGAGGGCTGACTGCATTGTATTTTTACATTTTGTCTTATTTTTATTTATTTATTTTGCTTCACTGCGTGCTTGTGAGAATCTTAAGTTCCCCGACTAGGTATTGAACCTAGGCCATGGTAGTGAAAGTGTCAAGTCCCAACCACTAGACTGCTAGAGAATTCATTTTATTTTATTTTAGTTTTTTAAGCTCTTGTGCCTCAAGCTCCTCTTTGTCCAGAAGAGGAGAATGACCTACCAAAAAAGCACTCTCCCTCAGGAAAGTGGTCCTTCCCTGACATGTTCATGTAAAGCCAAGTTATTGCGAAGTTGAGAGTGGGATAGAAAACTAATTGACCTAATTCGGAAGAAGGCTGTGGCAGGTGAGTGATCCAGGTGGCATGACATGTCTATCTTGAATATATGTGGTTTCCAGGCAGGTAGAGGGAGATCTGGGTGGGGTCAGGGAGGAGGCGCTGGCCTCCCTTGAGCAGGGGGCCTGTCTGTCAAATCTGCTCATCGCCAGCCTTTCCTGAACACTCTGTGCTCTACCTGCCACCTCTGCCCTGGGGAGGGCTCCTGGGGCCTCCCCCGTACCCCTCCTGGGAAATAAACACACAGCACATCAGTCACCCCCTTCTTTCCATCCTCAGCAAGGCCACAGTCTCATCATCAGAACAGTCTCTATGAGCTCAGTGCTAAGCTTGAGAGGGGGCTGATGGAGGGGAGGGTCCTTAGGGGAGTGGAGTTTGTGAGATGGGAGTAGGAGTAAGTGGGGATGAGCCAGGTACCGATCCTTTGCCTCCTTTCTGAGAAATGGGGAGAATCATGTGGAAACCTGTCTGCTGGAACCTCATTATTTCATGCAGACCTACTATTTTTCAGTGCCAGTGGAGGCTCATCCATCTGAATTAGTCCAAATTGATAAACGATTAATACCAGGTCTTTTTTTTTTGATACATAATTTTTGCTTTACTGTCAATGTAAGAAACTGGACTTGGGGAATAGATGTAAAATATCGTCCCCCCAATTTTTATTTATTTATTTATTTGTGGTTGCACTGGGTCTTTGTGGCTGTGAGAGCCTTCTCCAGTTGTGACAAGTGGGGGTTACTCTTGGTTGCAACATGCTGGCTTCTCATTGCAGTGGCTTCTGTGGTTGCAGAGCTCAGGCTCTAGGTGCATGGGCTTAGTTGTCCCGCGGCATATGGGATCTTCCCGGATGAGGGTTGGAACTGGTGTCTGCTGCATTGGCAGGCAAATTCTTTACCATTAAGCCACCAGGGAAGCCCTCATTTCTTTCTTTTTAAATTGAGGAAGGGACTTCCCTGGCGGTCCAGTGGTTGACTGCACTTCCCCTGCAGGCGACGCGGGTTCGATCGCAGGGAATTTCAGATCCCATATGCCACATGGTGCGGCCAAAAATAAAAACACATTTAAAATGGATAACCAACAAAGTCCTACTGTATAGCACAGGGAACCCTGCTCGATGATATGTGGCAGCTTGGATGGAAGGGGAGTTTGGGGGAGATTAAGTGAAGTCGTTCAGTTGTGTCCGACTCTTTGTGACTCTATAGACTGTAGCCCACCAGGCTCCTCCATCCTTGGGATTTTCCAGGCAAGAATACTAGAGCGGGTTGCCATTTCCTTCTCCAGGGGATCTTCCTGACCCAGGGATTGATCCCAGGTCTCCTGTATCGCAGGCAGACTCTTTACCATCTGAGCCACCTAGATACATGCATATATACCCCTTTGCTGTCCACCTGAAACTATCACAACATTGTTAATTGGCTATACTTCAATATTAAAAAAAAAGTGGTCTAAAAAATAAATTGAAGTTTAGTTGAGTGACCATATTATATTAGTTTCAAGTATATAACATAATGATTCAATATTTTTATACATTATACTTCATTTAACTTATTACGAAATAACGGCTATATTTCCTTTCATATACCCTAATATACCTTTGCTTATTTGTTTTGTATGTAGTAGTTTGTCTCACTGTCCCAGTTTATTACTGAACAAATTGCTCACATGTGAGTGGGGCTCAGCTAAGGGCTGAGCAGAGCCCACTTACTTGGTACCATGTGAGACACCCCTCCATGGAGTTTGGACCTACATCCTTAGCCTCTTGGGGACGTCTGTCCAGCCTGGGACAGGCAGGTCAACTGTGAAGGTTATTTGCGCACATGTCTGACTCTCCACTAGCTGGGAGCCCCTCAGGGGCTGGACCTGTCCTTCCTGATGTCCCAGGAATCCTGCACGGCATCTGGCCATGTCAGCAGTTCCCGAATGTTCAGTGAGTCAAACCCTGCCTCTTGGCTCTGGAAACTGGAAGTCCCATTGAGAACCTGGGGGGAAGCCAGGTTGACAGCTGAGCAGCTCTCTCCCAGGAGCAGCCTTATAAATCTGCTCTCATTAGCAAGAGGCCCTGGGGGGAGGGAGCGGGAGTGAGTGGGTGTCTGTGTGTCGGAGTGCTGGGGAGAGCTCTGCCATGAACCTGCCAGCGCCCCCTCTGATCTAGGATGCTGCTTCGCCTCTGCTTCTGGGCTGGTTGGGTCAGCCCAGGGGTGGCTTCTCAGGATCCTGCAGAAATCCTGACACAGAACCCCAGTGTCCTGTGAACCTAACCTCGCCCTGTCCAGAAGGTCACGCTTCCTCTGCTTACTTCTGTTTTTGCATCAGGGATGGAGGAAGAGCTGAAAAGTTCTGCTCATCTTATAGTGATAGCTTTTCCTTGTTCTGAGTGCTCTATGGGGGTCATGGTTGGTAAGCTTCACCTGCAGTTGACACTGGTCCTTGGCCTTTAGGCCAAAAGACTTTTCTGCCAGATAAGTGAGAAATTAAAAACAAAACAGCTGCCTCTCCATCCCACCCACGAAACACAACTTATTGCCATAGACCCAGCATTCAGCACCTTGCAGGACTGAGGCCTCCAACATGGGATCCTCCCTTCCCATCCATGCAGCCAGCTGTCACGTGTGTCCACTCCCAGCACGAGGCAGCCAGAGTGACAGGGTGGCTTCCACTGTGGCTCTCGGAGACTCAGAGCCCACACCAGTGCCCACCAACAGCATCCATGGTAAAACATGCTTACTTCCTCCTCCCCATTTCCTAATTTTCTATTAAACTTGTATACCATTAAGATAATAAAATATATTTCCTTCGTTGACGGCCAGATAACACTAGTTTGGGTATGAGAGGCAATAAGGGGACACAATAAAGAACCAAGATGAAAGAAAATACAAATGAAAGGGGGGTGCTGATCTCAGGTGGGGGGTGCTATTAAGTGCTCTGCTAGAGCCTGCGCTTTGACTAGCATTATTAGCATCATTGTTATGGTCCTTGCTTCAAAGTGTAAAAAATGTCATACCTCCATACTCATCATTTGAAGATTTTTGTTAACTGGAAAGGCAGATCTCAGCTCTTTCCCTTGGGGCCCAGACCTACCTGAATGCTTTGATTGGCTCCAGCTGCAGCTGCCGGACAGGTGACGTGAGGGGGAGGTAAATGACGTGCAAAGCCCATGGGGCCTGTCCATGGACTCCATGGCTGTGGAAACACTAGACTTCTTGAGGAGGAACCTTTACTTTTTGTACCATCACTGCCCAGGCTCTGCTCAGGGGCCCCGAAGCTACTAGAATACACTGGAAATATTTTTGTTTTGAAGACAGCTTTGTCTGTCGTCACTTGGAGAATAGCATTTTTTTTCTTCCAGTTTTACTGAGATATCATTGACATGTTGTTGTCATTTAGTTGCTACGTCGTGTCCGACTCTTTTGAGACCTCACGGACTGTAACCCACCAGGCTCCTTTGTCCATGGGATTTTCCAGGCAAGACTACTGGAGCAGGTTGCCATTTCTTTCTCCAGGGGATCCAGGGGATCTTCCTGACCCAGGGATTGAACCTGAGTCTCCTGTATACAGCACTGTATAAGTTTAAGGTGTACAGAATAAGGATTTGACTTACATACATGAGATGGTTAGATAGCATCACCGACTCAATGGACATAATCTGAGCAAAGTTTGGCAGACAGTAAAGGACAAGGAAGCCTGGCGTGCTGCAGTCCATGAGGTCACAAAGAGTCAGACACGACTGAGCGACTGAACAACAATATCATGAAACGATGACCACAGTATGTTTAGTGAACATCCATCATCTCATATGGATGCAAAAGTGAAAGAAATAGGAATAATTATTCCTCATAATGAGAAATCTTAGGATTTATTCTCTTAACAACTTTCATATATAATGTGCAGCAGTGTTAACTATATTTACCATGTTGTATATTACAGCCCTAATACTCATTTATCTTTTTTTGTTGAAATATAATTGCTTTACAATGTTGTTAGTTTCTGTTGCACAACGAAGTAAATCAGCTATATGTATACATATATCCTCTCCCTCACTTACTTATCTTAAAATTGGAAGCTTGTACCTTTTTACTACCTTCACCCAATCCCCCTCCCGTGCCTCTGTAACCACAATTCTGATCTCTTTTTTTCTGTGAGTTTGCTTGTTTTTGAAGTATAATTGACCTGCAACACTATGTTAGTTCCTGGTACAGAATATAGTGATTCAATATATCTATACATTTCAAAATGATGACTGTGATAAATCTAATTACTATGAGAATAGCATTTTTAATACTAAAAATATGCAAGCAGTTTGTTTCTGCTGGGACCTGAAAGGCACAGAGGAGTTAGAGAGAAGGGTCCTCACTAAAGACCTGGACTTTAATCTTTCTGAACTACTGGCATCAAGTCATGTAAGAGTCAATTTCAAATCCAGCCCCCACCTATCCATGTGAAGTTGATACATTACAGAGCTTACATAAGCCTTATTTTCTTTTTCTGTAAGAAACATGAGAATAATAATAGGTTGTTACAAAGATGAAAAAAGATGATATTTGAAAAAAATGCCTTCCACAGTGCTTAGCACACGGAAATCTCTCAGTAAAATGTTAGCTTGTGAATTGACGCAAGTCCTTATATCTCTACTTGTAAAATGAGGAGAGCAGTATCCGCCATAGAGAGCTGTTTGTACTAAGTGAACTAATGAAGTGAAATAAGGCATGAAATGAAGTCAATGATAAAATATCTAAAGTATCAGCCTTCACCCAGTGAATGGTGCAGCTTGCCACCAAGATCCAGAGCATGAATTACCGGAATGGAATAGAAATGTACTGTTTGATCAAGACTCTCATACATTTTCCTAGAAAAACAGAACTCTTTGTCAATATAACTACCGGTTCTTAATTGTGAGATAAAACAAGGGGAACAATATAGAATAATGTTAAGAGAAATAAAAACATCTGTTGTCAAATTAAGTACCCTTTCATTGCATCCTCTTAGGCCATTAATTACCACTTTAACCTCCTCTTGGTCTCCCTACTCAGCTACAAGGAGAATACTTAACTTTCTTTTGGTGGTTCAAGTGTCAAAAATGTCCTCAGCCTGGTGCAGAGTTTTTCAGAAAATCACTTCTCACTCTTCTCCTGCTGATCCATCTAATAACCCTACTTAAGTTTTATCAGAGGAGGCAAAGTGCTAAGTGTTTCATTGCTTCTCTAATTAGTTCTAGAGGATAATAACAGCTCCTTCACAAAAATAAACCATTTTTCAAAAATAATTTAAGTTTTGCTTCTAGAATGTCTTCCTATTTCTCTTTCCTCCAGCAAACTGTCTAATTTAGAGTGGTGCTAGAATATAAGAATAGCAACCAACCATTTGGTGAGCAGTTACTTATTGGCAGTTAGTTTTCTAAGCATTTTACATTTTAAATCTTATTTAATTATTATAAAAATCTTGTGAGATAGGTTGCTACTCCTCCCCCTTTAAAGATAAGGGCTTGTTGTTGTTTAGTCACTAAGTGCTGTCTGACTCTTTTGTGATTCTGTGGACTGTGGCCTGCCAGACTCGTCTGTCCAAGGGATTTCTCAGGCAAGAATACTGGACTGGGATGTCATTTCATTTTCCAGAAAGATAAGGATACTGAGGCTCAAAGAGTTGAAGTAGCTTGTTCAAGGATCTTACAGAGCCAGGATTTATTTATTAATGTTATTTGTTTTTTTTTTAAGCTTTTGATTTTATATTGGAGTGTAGCCAAGTAACAGTGTTGTGATGTTTAAGGTGGACAGCAAAGGGACTTAGCTATACATATAGTCATATCCATTCCCCACCAAACTCCCCTCCCATCCAGGCTGCCACATAATATTGGGAAGAATTCCCTGTGCTATATATAGGAACTTTTTCGTTATCCATTTAAAATATAGCAGTGTGTACATGTTGATCCCGAACTCCCTAACTCTCCCTTGCCCCATTCCTCTCCCCTGGCAACCATGTGTTTGTTCTCTAAGTCTATGACTCTCTTTCTGCTTTGTAAATATGTTCATTTGTATCATTTCCTATTAGATTCTGCATATAAGGGATATCATAGGATATTTCTTCTTCTCTGTCTCACTTACTTCACTCAGTATGACAATCTCTAGGTTCAACCATGTTGCTTCAAATGGCATTATTTCATTCTTTTTAATGGCTGAGTAATATTCCATTGTGTATATGTACTACATCTTCTTTATCCATTCCTCTGCTGATGGACATTTAGGTTGCTTCCATGTCTTGGCTATTGTAAACAGTGCTGCAATGAACACTGGTATGCATGTATCAATTTAAACCTTGTTTTTCTCTGGGTATACACCCAGGAGTGGAATTGCAAGGTCATATGTAGATCTGTTTTTAGTTTTTTAAAAGAACCTCCATAGTGTTCTCCAAGGCGAGAGCCAGGATTTAAATGTGGGTAGCGACAGTCAGAACTTGTCTTTAATCACTGGGCAATAATGTCAGGCACTGTGCATGACTCCAGACATAAACAGAAAATGTTATAGCCTGCCAGTGAGGATGCCTAGAACCTTATAACTGAGAAATGGCAACCAAGCTCAAGCCCACCGCTGCCTCCCCAAGTCAAGGGCAGTGAGGGATGCGTGCGTTTGAAAGTGGCTCTCCCAGTCTGTACCCATGCTCTGTCTCTGAGCTCTACCCACTCCCCCTGCACCCCATCCCCCAACCGCTGTTCCCTTGGTTCCTCCCACACCGCCGGCTTCTCTTGGTTCCTCCCACACCGCCGGCTTCTCTTGGTTCCTCCCACATACTCCAAACAGAGGAAAAAAAAATCCCTCAAAGGAAGAGTTTTTGAGCTTATGACAAACCTTCCCCAGGCAACTCTTTTTCTTTTTCTTTACCAGCATGTCTTCTACATTAATGGAAAATTTGGAAAATCACATCTCTGCTAATTTTGAAAGGTTTTTGATTTTTAAAAAAATGTTTGTCCCGGAGGCTTGTGAAAGAAACCCATTTTTTCTCTTTCAGAATAGTTTACATATGAGAACGATACAGAAGAGCTTGAAAACAGTTATTCCACGCACACTAATTAAGAGATTTGTTTGTTTTCAAATAGCAGAAATCAATTCCGGCTAGTTTAAACAAAAGGGGAATTTGGGGGAGGGATAATGGGAAATCTCATGGCTCAAAGAAACAACCAAGACCAGAAAGGGGGAAAAACTGGGGGTTGTCTGGAGATCCCATGAGGGTCCCGGGAGCTCCTCCCTCCCCCTGGTCACTGCCATTGTGCAAGTTTGTGCTCGATTTTCCCAGCTGGGGCTCTGATTACCGCATAAGATGAATCCCCAGTTGGAAGAGAATGTGATGGCCCAGGTTTACTTCGGGGTCTACAAATGGATGCGTCAGCCATGACCAGGTGCAGGGTCAAAATTCCATGTTCCAGGATGATACCCAGACTGGGAGGAATAGCTGTGAGTGGGTCACCACCCCTTTGTGTTTGCAGCTCTGTGGTTTCTTTACTTCACCTTTATGATGAATCACATAGCCCAGGACATACAACCTACTGGAGAGCTTATCCTGGGAAGAAGAGACAGAGAAGCTCACTGGTGCTATAGAAAGCTCTTTCTCTCTTCTTTCTCTTTTATGCTACCCCGACCCAGAGAGGAGCTTCCCATGTGGCACTAGTGGTAAAGAACCCACCTGCCTGTGCAGGAGACATAAGAGATTGGGGTTTGATCTCTGGGTTGGGAAGATCCCCTGGAAGAGGGCGTGGAACCCACTCCAGTATTCTTGCCTGGAGAATCCCATGGACAGAGAAGGCTGTCTGGCTACAGTCCATGGGGTCGCAAAGATCTGGACATGATGAAGTGACTTAGCACGCACGCACCCTAGGGAGAGCTCGACAGTCCAAAATCCCAAGTGTTCAGAGCAAGCAGTATTGGCCGCTGAATGTCTACAGGGTGTCTTCAGGTATAATAGTTTGGCAGCAAGCTAACTGGGACCAGGTCTGTCTTCCCTCATCAGCAGAAGAAGCTGTGAGCACTCAAATTCCCCAGTCTCCATATTCTCCAGGTGCCCTGCAGCCAGCATTCCCAGTGACTCCTGTGAATAGCTGGTACCCAAATTGAGAGCATTTGGCACCCACATTCAGGCAGGTTCTAACGTTCTTTCAAGGCCACTGTCATGCTTGCCCCATAAAAGGAGAACCTCAGAATGTGGGTCCGACTGCTGACACACAGTCCCGCCCTGTACCAGTCTGCAGCCCAGCCCCACCATTGCCTCTGCATGATGCCCAGAGAAGCCAGGACCCATGCAAGGCCAGCCCCTTCCACCATCGCTCCAGGTGGCACAAGACAAGGCTGGCTGGTGCTTACCTCAAGCCTTTGGCTCAATCCTAATTCCAAGGGAGTGTGTTCAATTTAGCCCAAGCCTGAAGTGTGGGGGGATTATTAAGGGACCGGGGCATCAATAATTCTGCGAGACAGCAACTCTCAATGCTGGGTGGAGTCTGAGCCCTGAATCCATTAAGACTTTAGGAAGTGATGCAAATGGATGGATGCGGGATCCATGAGCCAGTCTGAAGGCTTCCGTAGGAAGCCGCTTGGCTTAGCTGTAACGGTGAACTTAGCACTTAACTTGGGCACGTGTGCTTAGTCTCTCAGTCATATCTGACTCTGTGACCCTTCGGACCGCAGCCCGCCAGGCTGCTCTGTCCATGGGATGTTTTAGGCAACAATACTGGAGTGAGTAGCCATTTCCTCCTCCAGGGGATCTTCCCAAACCAGGGATGGATTCTTTACCACTGAACCATCAGGGAAGCGAGCACTTAAGTCATTCGACCATAATTTCCTCATCATGTCAATTCTTCATATACAGAGATGTAATGATACCCACCCCATTTTGGAGACATTTTAGAGATGAAAAACAGAAGTCAGAAGTGCTGTAAATTTGGGGCTTTTGTTGGTCTGGGGAAACTGAGTCACAGAGCTTTTCCCCAGCTGTCTCTGAATGTGGACGAATGGATTCAGGCCTTGGAATATAGCAGGGGGCAGTGAGCCGGCCTCACAGTCCCATTGCTGTACTTTGTAGTTAAAGGTGACTGTGACTTCTGCTAACTTTTCTCAGGATCACAGATTTCTCAGAGCAGAACTGTAGTCATAATAACTTAGCAGGCTCCCCTGGATCAATAACTCTGAAATCTAAGGGCCATTCAGTTGCTAAAGGCTTTTTATTTAGTCTTTGTGTTTGGTATTAATGTTATCCCCATGGCATCTAAATGGCAGAGCTATTTATGGATTGGAAGTCAATCTGACAGTGTGACTCCTGGCCATCCATCACGAGCAGGAGAGAAAAATCCAGGTGAGCAAAACTCCTAGGGTAAGCAGGACAGATGGGGATATTTAATGCTTGCTGATGCCATGAATTCTACCTAATTTCTTTGTAAGCAATAGTAGTAAAGGGCAATAGAAAAAGAGCGTCATTCTTTGAAAATGATAGCGATCCAGTACTCAGCTTTGGATTTGAGTTATAACGTCCGCAGAATCTAAGTCACTCTAAAGACCATACTGTGATGTATACTGGTGCTTTTCCACCTTATTTTTGAGTATGGGGATTCTTTTAATTGAAAAAAACCTCAGCATAGGAGTAGCTGTACTGTGACTGCTCGCTGACAGAGAAAACATATAATTTTGTAGGGGACACTATTCAGTGCCAGTTTTCAATGAGTTTATAGTTAATTCATTAAAACAGCACACTGGAAAAACAGTGCATGTCTGACTGAGACATACTTTTTCTTCAGTCTGTGGACTCAACATATACACAGCTGCTAATGACATCAAGACATCTAACACTTTTGAGTGCTTAAGCATTTTAAAGACATTATCTCATTTACTCCTTAAGACAACTCTGGGTATAGGGATAACAACCACTCTTCTCATTTTACAGATGAGGGAACTGAGGATCACAGATGCTAAGTAATTTGCTCAAGGTCCTTTAGTTGGTAAGTGATGGACAAACACTAATCCCTGGGTCATCTAACACTATTGTTCAGTGTTATCAACATCATCGGCTGTAATCTTTGAGATTCTTCTATTTATTTATTTTTAATTTAAGTATAGTTGATTTCCAATGTTGTGTTAATTTCTGTTTCTGTTATATAGAAAAGTGATTCAGTTATACATATATATGCATATATGTATTCTTTTAAAAAAACCTTTTCTATCATAATTTAACACAGTATGTTGAATAAGGTTCCCCATGCCATACAGTAGTACTTGGTTATTTATTCATTCTATATATAATACCTTACATCTTCTAACCCCAACCTCCTACTCCATCCCTCCTTCAACCCCTTCCCCTTTGGCAACCACAAGCCTGTTTTCTATGTCTGCGAGTCGGCTTCTGTTTTGTAGATAGGTTCATTTGTGTCATATTTCAGATTCCACATAAAAGTGATATCATATGGTATTTGTCTTTCTCTTTGTGACTTACTTCACCTAGTATGATAATCTCTAGTTGCATCCATGTCGCTATAAATGACATTATTTCATTCCTTTTTAAAGGCTGAGTAGTATTCCATTGTATATGTGTACCACATCTTCTTTATCCATTCCCCTGTTGATGGACATTTAGGTTGTTTCCCTGTCTTGGCTATTGTAAATAGTGCTGCTATGAACACGGGGGTGCATGTATCTTTTTGAATTATAGTTTTGTCTTGATACATGCCCAGAAAGGTATTGCTGGATCATATGGTAACACTACGTTTAGTTTTCTGAGGAAACTCCATAGTGTTTTCCTTAGTGGCTGCACCAACTTACATTTCCTCCAACAGTATCAGAGGGTTCCTTTTTCCATGCTCTCTAGCATTTGCTATTTATATATTCTTAGTGATGGCCATTCTGACTGATGTGTGCATTCATGCTAAGTTGCTTTAGTTGTACTTGACTCTTTGTGACCCTATGGACTGTAGCCTGCCAGGCTCCTCTGTCCATGGGATTCTCCAGGCAAGAATACTGGAGTGGATTGACCAATGTGTAGTGATACCTTATTGTAGTTTTGATGATGTTGAGCATCTTCTCATGTGCCTATGGGCCATCTGTATGCCTTCTCTGGAGAAATGTGAGGCTCTTCTAATACAGAGCCTCCCAAGGAGCTAAGGTGGAGGTTGGGTGGTGGGGAATGGCTCTGAAGCTTGGCTTAGAATCTTTTGAAGTCTGCCTCCCAGGTAGGAGCAGGTGCCAACCTCCCTTGACTGCTTTATACTTTTATGTATATAAATCCCACTTTATACTTTTCTCCCTTGTCTTCTTCATAATCACTTCCTTTGTCTTTTACAAGTGCAGGTTCAGGAGAAGGCCAGTCATGTGGGGTGGGGGGCACAGAGGGTTGAAGGAGTATCAGGGATTTGCTATCTCCAAATCTTATTTTCACCATCCTACTCCTACAACTCTTACACAACTTCCACTGGTAATATCTGACACAGGAAGGATTTTCAAAATAAAGTGTATTAGTTACTCTGTCATGTCCAACTCTTTGTGACCCCATGAACTGTAGCCCACCAGGCTCCTCTGTCCATGAAATTCTCCGGGCAAGAATGCTGGAGTGGGTTGCCATTTCCTTCTCCAGGGGATCTTCCTGACCCAGGGATCGAACCTGGGTCTACTGCATTGTAGGCAGATTTCCTACTATCTGAGACAAGAGGGAAGCACATTCATAATAAAACAGTAGTCAAATGGAGAAACATACTACTTTATTAGCAGCTCAGCGCAGCTCCTGATGACTCCAAAGGCAGGCCTTCTCTGAAAAAATTTAGCTTGGAAAATATGAGTTAGGATCAGAGACCCAAGTTTGGCTTTCTCTTCCCTGTTCCTTGAATCTAAACTATAAAACATTCTATAGAAAATTTTGAGATTGCATTAAAAAAAAAAACAATCTCATGAAGCATGAATGTCTGAGTGGTTTTGTATGTGGGCATCTGCTGTATTTGTCTCGATTTCTTTTTTCTGCCATTTCTTTGGGGAAACTGTCTCTCTTCCATTTCTGGTCCTTCTGGTGGAGGCTGCTGATTCTACTCTCTGTGCCTCCACCATCATGGATGCATTGATTGAGCCAAGGATTGTGGATGTGACTTTAGCAAAGCTAATTTATGGACCAGGAGAAAGAAGTCTTTTCTTGAATGTCACCAGTGGAAGCTGTGTAAGATGGAGCCATGTGAGGCCCCTACCCATTCCAAGAAGAACACATACAGTAGTAAAGGACTCGGAGTCAACACACAGAGAGTTGAGAGATGGAAGGATTGGAGATAGAACTAGTAAGCTGGATTGGGAGTTGGGAATTCTGAGCTCTTGCTACTGACAAGCATAGAATTCTCTGTAAGGCACTCAGAATTCTCTTGAAGCCTCAGTCTTCTCATCTGGGAGACAGTTGGATCCAGTAACTGACCCCTTCCATCTGACTATTCACTGCAGAGCCTGTGAACACTCTGAGCAGAAGTTGCTTCTTTTCCTGTAGTCTTTGATCCCATGCGGTACTCAACTCAGCCTTCTTCTCAGACAGTTCCAGCTGAACAGGGGAATGAAAGGAAGGATTTCTCTGCAAACTTTTTTTTCCATCAGAGCAAACACTGGGCTTGTTGCACTGTGTGCTTGGGAGCATTCAAATAGCCTCCATGCTGTGCTGTCCTCTGTGGTCCATTGTAGGACCTCCTTGCCCTCGCCTTGCCCAAAACCCTTCTTGACTGCCCTTGAAGAGTTTTTAATGACCTCCCATCTTCCAAAGTCCACTTTATGTGCAGTCAGTGTACAGCAGTGTCCTAGAGCTTTGATGGCCATGGCCCTGAAAAGTACCTTCTAGATTAAATGTTCAAGCTGGGAGCTGAGTGGTTCAGTCTGTTTGGCCTTTGACTTCTCCCTGTGAACAGGTACAAGCCAGATTTCCCAGGAAAGATTTTGTGCCTCTGCAAAAGTTGCAGAGGAATAAAGGGACTTTTTGGTCGAGGTGATCAAGCATGAGTTTTGAGGGTCCACGTAGGTGGTGACTTTCTCTGGATATCTGGGAGAAAGAACACATTTGTGGGAGTTGGGATACCTAAGTTGTCATCACAGACCCCTCTCTCCCTCCTGAGTGACCTTGGCCAACCATTCATTTAACCTCTGTGAGCCTCAGCTGCCTCGCTAGTAAATCAGGACAAGGAATCTCAGCTCATGAGTGACTGTGTTGTGACAGTTTAAGGAGATCATGTGTGTCGTGCCATATTGCTGGCACTTTTAGTTTTCTTAGGGATACCATGAAGGTGACATGAACTAACTGGCAGGAAAACCATTTGATGTTTGGGAGGGCTGGGACAGGACAGACTGACTGAGAGGGACCAGTGGGACTGGTTAAGGAACTGGCCAG
The DNA here is from genome assembly GCF_054371585.1 of Giraffa tippelskirchi. NCBI lineage: Eukaryota > Metazoa > Chordata > Mammalia > Artiodactyla > Giraffidae > Giraffa > Giraffa tippelskirchi. The sequence goes on from NC_137284.1 coordinate 139,461,653, forward strand.
GAATTTGGCCATCTGAGGACAGGAACTCCCCCTTGTTCAGTTCAGTTCAGTTCAGTCGCTCAGTCGTGTCCGACTCTTTGCGACCCCATGAATTGCAGCACGCCAGGCCTCTCTGTCCATCACCAACTCCCGGAGTCTACTCAAACCCATGTCCATCGAGTCGGTGATGCCATCCAACCATCTCATCCTCTGTCGTCCCCTTCTCCTCCCGCCCTCAATCCTACCCAGCATTAGGGTCTTTTCCAATGAGTCAACCCTTCGCATGAGGTGCCCAAAGTATTGGAGTTTCAGCTTCAACATCAGACCTTCCAATGAACACCCAGGATTGATCTCTTTTAGGATGGATTGATTGGATCTCCTTGCAGTCCAAGGGACTCTCAAGAGTCTTCTCCAACACCACAGTTCAAAAGCATCAATTCTGTGGTGCTCAGCTGTCTTCACCGCCCAACTCTCACATCCATACATGACCGCTGGAAAAACCATAGCCTTGACTAGACGGACTTTTGTTGGCAAAGTAATGTCTCTGCTTTTAAATATGCTATCTAGGTTGGCCATAACCTTCCTTCCAAGGAGTAAGCGTCTTTTAATTTCATGGCTGCAGTCACCATCAGCAGTGATTCTGGAGCCCAAAAAAATAAAGTCTATCTCAATGAAACTCCCCCTTGTAGGCCCTTCCCAAATCTGGAGGTTGGGTGTGCTGAACTCGATCAAGGTTGGGTTGATTGGATTTGGGGGGTATACTTTTGAACACCGCCTCCCTCTCTCCCCAAGTTTCAGGCAGGGAATAGCTGCAGCCTCAGTGCCTCCTTGCTCATTGCTCAAAGTCAAGAGGTGTTTTTATGACAAAGGCGGATGAGCACGTCTAAATATTTAACTGGCAGATCAATCAGTGGCGACAAGGAACGGCACTTAAAAAAAAAAACAGAGGAGAGGCAACCCAGTGACGTCTTCACGACTGGCGGTACGCCATGGGGAGGGGGCAGGGATCTGTCTGGGTTGGTTTGTTCTGATACAACTCAGAAGGGAGAGAGCAATACTTCAAACGAACATAGCCTGGAAGTCCTGCCTCTGGCTGGTAATTAGAGCTGGTACACTTGGAGCAGTGGTGAGTGAGTGGGCAAACAGGAGGCTAATGCAGGGAGCTCAAAAGCCTAAGCCAGCTCCACGGTGCGCAGAGCTCCAGTAGCTGTGCCCTGACAATGTGCGTGGAGCGGCGACCTCAGGTGGGAGGAAGGAGGACCCGCAAAGTAGAAATCTGAATGAGTAGCTGTCTTTCCCACGTTCAGGGTGGGCAGCACTGGGCTTACTGGCAAGGTGGTGGCCGTCTCTGCCCCTCTGACCTGACCATGTCACCCTCAAGACGGGAGACAGTGGACTGGTCAGGTAGTGGTGTTATATATGAAGAAGTGGAGCGGGGGTCAGGCTTTATTTTAGTAGAGCTGCAAGTGCAGACTTCTGTGTTCTTTAGAAGTGCTGTACTGGTGGTACAGCATAGAGGAGCTGGCTTGTCATCAGTTTCGAGTGTCCTAAAGCGAGGACAGCAAGAGGACTGATAGATAATGCTTAGTGATGTCCACTGTGTGCTAGACCCTTTACTAGAAAATTAATGTGCTTAGTTATACCTTAAGGTAACTCTGAAATAAACAGAATATGGAAGTGGATGTATGACTACACACACATGTGCAAAAACACAAACACACACAGCACAGACACATACACACACACACACTTGTAAACACACATGCGCACATATATACATACACAAGCATGAACATTTATATAAGCATGCACATATATACATATGTGTATATATATTATATGTATTTAACATATACATATATACATATATATATATATATATGTATATATATATATGGCTTTCCTGGTGGCTCAGACAGTAAAGAATCTGCCTGCAATGAAGGAGACCTGGATTCAACCCTGGGGTTGGGAAGATCCTCTGGAGAAGGGAATGGCAACCCACTCCAGTGTTCTTGCCTGGAGAATTCCATGAACAGAGGAGGCTGGCAGGCTGCAGTTCATGGGGTTTCAGAGTCTGACATGACTGAGCAACTAACACTTAGGTGGCTCAGTGGTTAAGAATCTGCCTGCCAGTGCAGGAGCCACAAGAGACATAAGTTCAATCCCTGGGTCAGGAAGATTCCCTGGAGGAAGAAATGGCAACTCACTCCAGTATTCTTGCCAGAATAATCCCATAGACAGAGGGCTACAGTCAACAGGGTCATGAAGAGTCAGGTGTGACTGAGCACAGAATAGCGCATATATATATATATAGTGTGCCAATCATTTATTCTCCCTTTATTTCCCTCACTTTTAATATGGAAATGCCTATAGCTAATCACTTGTATACTTAACTTTTTTTTCACACTCTCTAAAAGTTCATTCCTTTTTAGTGACACAAACTGTATCTAATACCGATTGGGAGGTTCCAGCAGGGAGATGTGCTCAGAAGAGACCCTTGACCTAGAATAGCTGACTGTGTAACCAGGGGAAACCCCAAGGCCAGTGTCATTAGGCAGTGGCCACCCACTGACCACTGGGTGACCCGTGTTTTCTGCCATGATGCTCGGGATCCTTGCATTGAAGTTGTAAGAGCGTCAGGCCACGTGCAGATGTTTATAGATGCTTTTATACTTCCTTATTCACCACCATCTTCAGGGCCTCAGGCAGTGCCCGGCATGATGGAGACACTCAGTAAATCTTGGCTGAATGAATGAATTCGGAGAAGTAGATGTCCCCATCTTACAGGTGAGGGAGGGGAGGTCAGGTCCATCAAGATCCGCAAAGTCACAGAGTAGGCAAGCGTCAGAGTGAACCTGAGACATCTCGCTCTCAAATGCAGACCCTTGGCAATAGGTCTAAATGGAAAGAGCAGACAGTATTGTCTCAGACTGTTTTAATGCTCCTAGCACTACACCTTTGTTTCCTGCAATTCTGTTCATCTGCGAAATTCTTAGAAATGCTCCCTCAGCTTTATGGGTTTCCTTCATGGCATTTTCCTCTCTTCTTCTAAGCAAAATGCAAAGTCAACTTTTAACAACCTCAGAGGAGAAGCAGGTCCTGTGGCCCCGTGGCCCCATGGCCCCATGGATGAGCCTGCGTGTGTGTGTGCACTTGGATGCGTGTGCTCCTGTGCACACACTCAAGAATGCCAGGAGCACGGGTCTTGTTTGCTCCCAAACAAGTCAGCTCCACAATTTCATAATTAGGGAGGATGCTAATGTTCCATGATTGGAAAATGTCACCCTGTGTGACTAATTTGCCAGCAGGGCCTAATTGAAGTTCGGCATCATCTGCGGCTCCGGTTGTCTTTCTTCTGAGGTGTGGAGGCAGAGGTGATGGCAGTGGCAGCGAGCCAGGGCTGGGCCAGTGGATGGCGATTTATAGCCCCTCATTTCTCAACGATTCTGAGGGTCAGATGGAACATCAGCTGTGGTTGAAATGGGCTTGGCCATAAAGGAAAAGTTTAGGGCTGGATTAACCCATGTGGCAGGTGGTACTCAGTAAATAGCTGGGCTTTCTCCAGGGAGGATTTCTTTTTTTTTTTTTTTTTGAACCAAGGGAACCTTTTGTGTGGGGCAAACATCGGAGAGTCGCAGGGCCCAAAGCAGCCTTAGGCAGAGTGCAACTCTTGGAAGGTTTGTACTTGTGAGCCTCCTGTCTTAAGGATGGATGTGATGGTAGGTTCTGGGGATGCAAGGCTTACCTGAGCATCCCCATTCTCAAGGGGTCACTCTCTAGCAAGCATCACCAAAGGCAAATGAATACTGATAATTCTGGGTGATGACTGCTAGGGGGAGTAGGGCAGAAAAGTGCCTGCTACCTGGTCCTGTGCTGGTACTCAATTTTACTTACGTCTTGTATGCCTCTCACCCCCTTGCTACCAAGTGAGGATACAAGAAGAAGTCAGCCTGCAGCTTGGAAGAAGGCTTCACCAGAACTCAACCGTGCTGGCACTCTGATCTGGGACTTCTAGCCTCCAGAGCTATGAGAAATAATTTCTGCGGTTCATAAGTCAGCTAATCTATGGCACTTTGTGATAGCTACCCAGGCTGACTAAGACAGTGAGGAGAAGTCAAGGGACCCAGTTTTATTTAACGTGGAGAAACATAGAGGCCAAGGCAGGCACCTTCTAGCATGGGAGCAGCTCTGGTCTAGAAAATGACAGCCAACGAGCAGAAGGGGGGACACTGGCCAAAGCTCAGTGTGGAAGGAATCACTTTCTTACACTTTGAATCATTTTGCAGTAGGACAGGTCTTCCTTATATAAATACAATTACTCCTGGTTTCTATTTTTCCCGCATCATGTGCCAACAGCTCAATGAGTTTTCAGTGAATTTGGAGGGCGTGTTTGGGATGGTCTGCCTTGAAATAGATGCCATGTGATGTACTCACACCTCACTTTGGGGGATCTCCAGAGCCTGTTAAAGAGCTTGTACTGTGCCCCCCAAAACAGGAACAAAAAGACACCCAAGGGATGGATTGGGAGGGACATGCCAGGACATGTAAACTCAAACTTTGGGAATAGAACATTTTTTTGTACTCTCCGTTTTCTGGATGAAAAAAAAAACAGAGACACTACTTTTTTGTTTAATCTTTTAATTCAAGACATGGGGCAAAAGCAACCGAATCCGATTGTGAACTTTCTCTCGAGACAGACACAGAAGGTGCTATTTGTCTGTTCTTTCCCTCTGCTTCTCTCCTTCAGCTCTTAATGCTTTACTGACCTCCCTCCCCGCCCAGGAGAGCCCAAACTCACAAACTAAGTGGGGAAACTAAAATAAAAGATAAAGGCTCATGGCAAATCCACTGTTATCATCCGATACCCCCCACCCTTTGCCCCCAGCGCTCTCCCTGGAGTTAATTCAGGAGGGGAATCTGTAATCTGATTTCAGATGTACAGCATTATTATTCCGTTTCTTCCAATTCTTTTCTCCTTAAGCCAGCACAGCTGTCATTCCCCCCTCTACCCACCCCCATCTCTGTCTCTCTCTCTCCCCATCAACTCCTGTATCACTTTCAGACCAGTCTCTTCTGCATTTGATTTCCCTACCTCCTAATATTGAATTTAATTCAAAGCCCCCCTTCCCTTGCAAATCCTCTGATGACGCAGACCAACCTGGCTTTCCCCTCTGATTTCCTTCTCCTGTCTTCATTATCAGTGAGTCAGATTAGCATCTGACAAGGGAGCAGAATTGACTCTATTCTGCCTTGACTTCAAAACCTAAGGCGGATTATTGTCCCTGTTATAAATATAAAGGACATTTTAATTTGCTGAGAGCCAAGAACAGGCAAGTCACCCAGAGTCACGATTGAACAGGGCCCAGAGTGCTAGGCCCTGGCACCTGTTTTCTGCTGCACTGGGGACAGGAGGGTCGGCTTTGGAAGAGCCCCTTCCCCCTTGCCCCTCCCTGCTATTTTTCTCCACACCCGCTATGGGAGGAAGTCCTCCCCTCTGGGCCTGGCTGAGCCGCTTGGCAGTTCTGGGAGTCAAGGCGTGCGTGTACTTAGTTGCTCAGTTGTGTCTGACTCTTTGTATCCTGCCAGGCTCCTCTGTCCCTGGGATTCTCCTGGTATGAATTCTGGAAGTGAAAAAGCGAAGCTACTCAGTCATGTCCGACTCTTCGCAACCCCGTGGACTGCAGCCTACCAGGCTCCTCCGTCCATGGGATTTTCCAGGCAAGAATTCTGGAATGGGTAGCCATTCCCTTCTCCAGGGGACCTTCCCAACCCAGGTATTGAACCCTGGTCTCCTGCATGGCAGGCAGATTCTTTACTGTCTGAGCTACCAGGAAAGCCCCAAAGGGCTCAAAGGCTGGGCCCAATGCAGACCTGGGGTGTGTGGATGTTTGAGAAGGGGTCTCAGCCAGCATGGGACTCCCCCCTTCACAACTCCCAAATCCCCTCCCTACCCTTCCTCGCTTGCCCCAGTCAAGCTAAGGCCAGCTCTAGGGAGTGTTCGAGTTCCTCTGGGGCACGTTGCACATCCAAGCCTCAGATAGCTGCTGGCTCACAGGAGTGTCCTCATGGTGGGCCTGCCCTCTACCGTCCCCTGAGGGTCTGAGGGGTGTCCTGCTCTGGAAATAAAGGGTTGTTCTTCTTTTCCCTCTGGATGGAGTTTCAGGTTCAGAAGTCCCTTGATTTGGGGCTGTGGCAGCCTGGTCCCCCTTTTCTTTTGGGGGGAGGTTAAATCAAATGTATGTTGCTTTTATTTTTCTTAATTTTTATTTTTAAACTTTTTACTTTGTATTGGGGTATAGCCGTTTAACAATGTTGTGATGGTTTCAGGTGAACAGCAAGGGGACTCATACATATACATGTATCCATTCTGCCCCAAATTCCCCAGCCCGGCTTCCTTTTTGAAAGCCCTGCAGCCATTACTTAGCATGGCCTTCTTTATACAGAAAAATCTGAAAAGAAGGGATCATGTGTTGTCCTGCTTATAGCTCAGAAATCCCAGGTCCGACCTCTGGCCATGGGAGATATTCCTTTGGTACTTTTTCTCGGGATGATGCGGCGGCTCTTAGGGGAGGGAGGAGAGTCTGGGCCAAGGGGCTGCAGATCCACACCATAGACTCCAGTCTGCTCTGTGCTTGTTGAGTGTGAACATGGGAAGGTGTATTAGTTCCTGCAGCTGCTGTAACACATGATCACACGATGGCTGACTTATATATTCTCTCACAATTCTGGAGGCGAGAAGTCCAAACTTGGGGTTGGTTCTTGCTGGAGGCTCTGAGGAGGGGTCTCCTGCCTCTCTCCCAAGTTGCCGGCCCATCAGCCATCTTTAGATTTTACAGCTGCCTTGCTCCAGCCCCTCCCCTATGTCACATGGCCTTCTTCTTCTATAGCTCAGTGTTCCTGTGTCTTTACAGAGCCTTCTTATAAGGACACGGGTCATCAGATTTAGGACCCAGCTTCTGCCAGCATGACTGCATCTTAACCTGATTACATTGGCTAAAAGCCTGTTTCCCAATAAGGTCGCATTCACAGGTACGAGGAGGAGGGGTGGTTAGCACATGGAATTATCACTTTGGGGGACACAATTCAGCCCACAACAGAAAGCCCCACAGCTTACCAAATGAGGCCAGACCTTAGGAGAAAAAGTTTGCTTCAGTGGAAAGGGAACTGAGTTTAGAGAGGGCTGGTTGGACTCCAATCCTAAGCACTCAGAAACCATGCTGTCTTGACAAAGTCCCTTCAGCGTCCATGAACCTCAGTTTCTTGGCATCAGAATGATTTCAAAGACACCTTCTTTTTCTAACATTCTATGATTTTAAATTTATTTTTGACTGGGCCATTCTCCTGGTTCAAAGAGAAAGACAAAGAATGAATAAGGGACTTCCCTGGTGGTCCAGTGGTTAAGATTTCACCTACCACTGCCAGGGGTGCGAGTTTGATCCCCTGTCGGGGAACTGAGATCCCTCATGCCTCCTGGCCAAAAAGTCAAAACATAAAAACAGAAGCAATAGTGTAACAGATTCGATAAACACTTTTAAAGTGGTCCACATCAAAAAAATCTTTAAAAAAAGAATGAAGAATAAGAACCAAGAAAGCACAGAAATAGGAAAAGGAAAAAGGGGAAAAGAAAATAAACAAGGACCAAGCATAATGGTGAATGACAGGGAAGCCTGGCATGCTGCAGTCCACGGGGTCACAGAGAGTTGGACACGTCTTAGCAACCGACCAGCAGCAGCAAAGTATAATGAGCCGGAGAAGATAAGGAGGGAGGTAAGGACAAGGAGAAACGTGGAAGCAAGAGAAATCAACAAAGCAAAGTCAAAGAAGGGAGTTTGAGGCGGAGGGTCACAGAGCAGAAAATTGAGGCCTATTTGCCTCTGTGTGTGTGTGTGTCTGTATATGCATTTAACCTTGTTTGCCCATAATCTGACTGCAAAAGAAAAATATAGCTGTATAATGAGGAGCAGAGCATTTTCCCTGGTTGCATACAAACTTCTGCTTTATAAACCATTATCTCCCTGAAGCTATTAATTTAGAGCATATTGTGCGAGGGACTGCCAAGGCACGACCACAGGAAAGGGCCCTGCGCGCGCGCGTGTGTGTGTGTGTGTGTGTGTGTGTGTGTGTAAAGGGAGGGTTTTCTTTTCCTTCTCCTCTCTTAAATAAAGCAGTTTGCTGGCAGAAGTGAGGTCTGGGAGAGAACTATTTTTCAGCTTGGTTGTAGCTGCCTCCCTCATGCTCCTCCTGGAAAAATTGCAATGGGGATAGCATTAGTCTGGTGTGGTCCATCCATCTCTTTGCCCAGAGATCCTCCTGACCCTGGTGCCCTGTGTCCTGAAGAGGCTGCAATCAGAGCCCCCTCAGTATCTCTCTGTGACTCTTTTTTTAAATTGTGTTTATTTATTTATTTTATTTTTGGTTGTGCTGGGTCTTTGTTGCTGTGGTCATGGGCTTTCTCTAGTGTGCCGAGCGGGGGCTACATTGCAGTGCATGGGCTTCTCATTGCGATGGCTTCTCTTGTTTCTGAGCACAGGTTCTAGGCACGTGAGGTTTCTGTAGTTGTGATGTGTGGGCTTAGTTGCTCCATGGCACGTGGGATATTCTTGCATCAGGGATCAAACCTGTGTCCCCTGCATTGGCAGGCAGATTCTTAACCACTGGACCACCAGGGTAGTCTCTCTCTGTGGCTCTCTCAAGAGCAGGGATCCTTGAGCTGAAAGAAAGAAAAGTGAAGTTGCTCAGTCATGTCTGACTCTTTGCAACCCCATGGACTATAGGCTACCAGGGTCCTCTGTCCATGGGGATTTTCCAGGCAAGAATACTGGAGTGGGTTGCCATTTCCCTCTCCAGGGGATCTTCCCAACCCAGGGATTGAACCCGGGTCTCCTGCATTGTAGGCAGATGCTTTACCATCTGAGTCACCAGGGAAGCTTTGAGCTGAGATCCTGTAAATAAATCCCCTCATAGGTAACAAGCTGCAGCCCCACCTCCTTTAAACTAGTGCTCTCAATTTCCTGGACACCACGCTACATCCCCTCAATTCACGTTCACCTCCCAAATGGTGTGGTTGCTGCTTTTAAGAGTGCCTGTGTAATAATGGTGCAGTAGGTAGATTTGCCCAACTTAGCAAATAAAAATCCACCATGCCCATTAAATTAGAATTTCAGAAGAGTATTTTTTTTTAGTATATTATGTCCCCAACATTTCATGAGACACACTTACTAAAATAATTATTTGATGTTTATTGGAAATTCAGATTTAACGGGGTGTCTTGTGTTTTATCTGGCAATCCTTGCAGCAGAGGGCAGACAGCGAAAAGCTCTCCTACTCTGCCTGTTGTCATTCTCCTTGGGTCTTGGGCCGCTGAGTCCCTGCACCATTGGCAGTCTTCTCTTCCCCACTCCCCCTGACATTTTCATATGATATATGAATTCTTCTTCTTCGAGGTCAGTCCCTTTTGGACAGAAGGGGTCAGTTAAATGCCAGGAATAAATAACTAGCCTTGCTTGTCACCCAGATTAGCCCTTGGAAAAGATCTCCTTTTTGCTGAGATACATCAGCGGTGCTCACTCAGAGCTCCTTTTTTTCCCCCTTACATGCATCCCTTCATGGGTATTTATCTTTTGCCACTAAAACACCAGACACGGGGGGAACAGTGAGATGTGAGATCCATCAAAATGGCAAACATTCCAGCAATCACACTCCTAGGAATCTGCCCCAAGGAAATAATCAGAGATGTGCACAGAGATTTATGTGCGAGAATGTGCCTCACAGAGCTATTTATAATAGTGAAATATTGGAAACCCTCTATGTGTCCAACAATGGGAGCGTGGTAAATTACGGAACATTCTTGAGTGGAATATTATGTGACAACTAAAAATCATGTTTTTAGAAAAATGTTTTATGACACAGCAGTATGAATAATATAGAGAGTGGGAAGAAAAAGTGAATGTGGCACTGTGATCCTGATACACCCAAGGAAAAGTGTAGAAGGAAATTCACCAAAATGTTAGGTGCTTGAAAGAGTGTGGGGCCCAGCCTGCAAGACTGCATATGATTCCTTTAAGACTTTTTCTCCTTTCTGGTGGTCGGGGCTTAGTGGTTGAAAATCAACACGAGAGGACAGTTTGGTTCACTGCTACCTACGGGCCATTGCTTGGTGGTTGTTTTTCCGAGCTGGGGTAGGGTATGCAGCAAGAAATGGGGTGAGATCCTTGCCTCTGTTCATCTGTCTTTCACAAATGAGGACACCTTTGTTCCAGTACCCTGGCGCACCCTTTTCCAATCTGCAAGTTAACTGCTGTCTAACAGCCAGATCATGGCAACTCATTCCAGTATTCCTGCCTGGAGAATTGCCATGGACAGAGGAGCCTGGAGGGCTACAGTCCATAGGGATGCAAAGAGTCAGACATGACTGAAGTGGCTTAGCACGCAGGCACACGCCATCATTTATGACTTCCTATGACTTTTAGCAGTGGTTTCCCACCTGTAGAGGACCCCCTGTAGAACTAGGGCTCAGTAACCCATATGTGTGCTCCAAGCAGCTATCAGTGCATCCAGGAGACAGGTGTGTCATTTTTTCCATACAGGTTAATGCTGTGGCCATCCATGCTATACAAAACAGATTTGTTTAGTAAGTCTTGTGTATGTCATACAATTATACGTTTGTTTGTTTTCTAATCAAACAACTTAAAAGATATACTTATCAAATGACAGTCAGGGAAGCACAGAAATTATTTGTTTCTTAAATTGTAATTGCTGATCATTGTTTCATGTTTCTGGAGTAAAAGTATGGACTTCATACGTTTTTGGACTTTGAAGTTTTATTTGTTCTATATGAATGAATACTTCCCCTTTATACAGCTGGTTTACAAAGAGTTTTTAAAAAGGGGGAGAGATTGTTCTCAATTTGAGTAGTTTGGAAATTTTTGGCCTATAGACTAAAGTTAAACTTCTCAGCATGACCTGGCCTGGACTAGAAATTTTAGCCTCATCCTTTTCACACTCCCCCTAACTAGACTCTTTCTTGAACATGCGTTTGCCTTCAAATTGTCCCTTCTTTGAATGTCTTTTTCCACATCTTCACCCCTCTGTTTTACTTCAACAACAAGTTCAAGTATCACATGGTCTCTGAAGACTTCCTGGTGTCTGAATTAGAGATGGCTTCTTGCTTTGTACCTCCAAAACATCTTGTTCACACCTCATTGAGGCATTTGCAATCATTTGTTCAGGTATCCATCTCCCCCATGAATCTCTGGGCAATTTGGGAGGAAGGTACATGCTTTATACCTTTAAAAAATTATCACAGCTTTTTGCACATGAGTGGAGGCAGATGCGGAGAAGGCAATGGCACCCCACTCCAGTACTCTTGCCTGGAAAATCCCATGGACAGAAGAGCCTGGTAGGCTGCAATCCATGGGGTCGCGAAGAGTCGGACATGACTGAGCGACTTCACTTTCACTTTTCACTTTCATGCACTGGAGAAGGAAATGGCAACCCACTCCAGTGTTCTTGCCTGGAGAATCCCAGGGACGGGAGAGCCTGGTGGGCTGCCGTCTATGGGGTCGCACAGAGTCGGACACGACTAAAGCGACTTAGCAGCAGCAGCAGCAGGAGGCAGATAGATTTCTTGATTGAGATAATCACCTTGACCCCAGCCCAAACAGAAGTCCTAGCTCAAGAGTTCTGAAGCATTCATTCAACATCTCTTTATTGAGCACCTACTATGGGTCAGATACTATTATTGGCAATGGCGATAAGGTGGGAACAAGACAGGTGTCTCCTCTCAGGGGAAGGCTCATTCTAGTGAGATGGATGATGGATGGATAGTAACATAAACCAAAAACAGAATCTTAGAACAAAACAGGGTGATGTTTTTCATTCAGTCATTCAGCAGATATTTATTGAATACCTATGACATATTCGATGTCCTCATTGCTGAGAATACAGAAGGAAACAAGGCAAAGATCTGGTTTTCAAGGCTTTCTGAGGATAGAAAGGGACCTGTAGGCGGGATGCAGTGTTAGGTGAGATGGTGGAGGAGGCATTCATCCATCAAGAAGCTGCCAGGGACCTAGATGATAAAGAGGATGGTACTTGAATAAACAGCCATTTTATAAATAATTAAGAAACTCCTTTTATGCTCTGAGAATGTACTGGAGTCTGCGGGTCTTCAGCTTCCTGTGTAAGCCTCCAAGCTGGTTTAGGGAGCAGAGTTCTGAAATTCATTTCATTTACCTTCTATGAGTCCATCTGTTTTAAATGGCTGTAAATAAAGAAATCAGTTGAGATTCACCCTAAGGGTCTCCTCTCCAGAAACAAAGCAAGATAAAATTTTGGATTATAATTTTTCATCAAATCTTTCATGCTAATCTTATGGAACAGGGTGGCCAGGTTCATTACCCACAACAGCATTATGGTAGATTTGTCTAGGACCCTGAGTCCCCTGACTTACATCTCTGAGTTCATCCAAGACATCTGGAATCAGCCCCTTACGGCATGTTCAGTGTTCACTGGAACTCCTGGTTCCTAAAATCTTGTGGCAGAAGTACTTTAAAATGTTGCTTGTTCTTTCCCTCTGGGGATGGACAGGACTACGCCCCAGGAAGATGGAGAGTTGCATTTCTTGTGTAGGGAAAAGGAGACAGCCCTGAGGTCTGGGCTGAATGTCTCAGTGGGGTGATTTTACGTTGAGTCCTGTCCCTCTCTGGGCCTGGTTTTGCACCTCTGCAAAGGGAACTGGGCTTCCCTGGTGGCTTAGACAGTAAAGAATCCACCTGCAATGCAGGAGACCTGGGTTTGATCCCTGGGTTGGGAAGATCCCCTGGAGAAAGGAATGGCAACTTACTCCAGTATTCTTGCCTGGAGAATTCCACGGACAGAGGGACCTGGCTGGCTACAGTCCATGGGGTCGCAAACAGTCAGGCATGACTGAGTGACTAATGCACACACAAAGGGAACTGGTGAGATAAAATGTCATGTCTGACTTACCACGATTATTTAATCATTTGCTTTAAAGAGCCGGGGAAATTGAGTCTCAGTGTCAGGCAGAGGCTCCTCACCATCTTGGAGAAAATTGCCTTTTGAATAGAGAACAATTCCTCTCTGGTTCTCTGTTCAGCACGCTGGCCACTGTCAGACCGCACTTCCTCCCCAGCAAGCTTTTGTTCAGGGCAGCCTGCAGAGAGGCTGCAACAAGCCCACTGGCCTCTGGGCCCCGTTTCTCATTTTCCACCCGGGTGTCATTTAGATGGAAGCTTTTATTACCTCTTTTTCTCCTGGGTTCCTTTCTTTTCTATTCTGATGCGTCCACAAATACAATTAGAGAGGACAAATGCTAATTTCATGGAGAGCTGGAAACTAAATTTTTTTAAAAAAGAGACAGGACCTTAGAGGGAAGACATTCTCTATTTTCACAGAGGCGGTGAAGCAGGGTCGGGGGGGAAAGAGAGGAGGCTGTAATCTGGGAAGCTGTGCTGCCTGCTCTTGGCATGAAAGAGAAGTAGACTCAAGTGTCCCTGCCTGAAGTGACATACATTTGTATGGGAGGCAGGATCCGTTGACTGGAAAATGCGGGGACATGCCAGGGACTAGCTCACGATCTCAAAGGGGTTTTAACACAGGCGCTGATTGTGGCCATGGACACCAAGAGAGCGTTGCCATAGCTCCTTGTCTCCATTCGGAATCCTGCAATTTGGACGCGTCTGGAGGTGGAGGGCTGAGTCTGTCCAGTGGAGGGCACCAACGGGCTCCATCCACACAGCAGCTTTCCTCTGAACACTCCCTGCTTCCCTAGGAGGGTTGACAGACAAGGCTGGGCTGCTTTCATCTCTTCAGCCGCCTGAGCCTGGCTTCCATCCATCCAGGGAGAGCAGGAGCCCTGGATCCAGAGTCACCAGCCTTGGGTTTTAGCCTCAGCTCTGAGACCTCAGGCGAGCCAAACATCTTGGCCTTCATTTTCCTATCTTCCAAATTTGTGATAATTATCTCAGAGGTGCCTTTCAGCTTGAACACCCTGCAGGTCTATGACTCACAGGTATGACTGATGCTCTGAGCAGAAACGGAGATTAACTTGAAATGTTCTTGAAGCTCCTACGAGTAGGGGTGATTTGTGGACAACTTCGGTTAGAGGAACAAGGAAACGGAATCATGTCCTCCCTACAACCTCTTGAATCAGAACTGTATTAAGTTTTTAAACTTAGGTCCCTGGAATCTTTTCAGGCAAGCTTGTTAAAAGGAAACACCATGGTTAGGCTCGCAGTAGGGTGAGTCAAGCACCATGACAAATGACCCCCAATAACAAATAACCCCCAAATCTCAGGAGCCTAAACACTGTCAAATTTTATTTCTTATTCATATCACAGTCCAATGCAGTTTGAAGGAGATGAAATGGGCTCAGCTCTGCCAAGTCATTCAAGGACTCTAGACTCCCCTCAATTTGGGACTCCATCCTTCCCTCGTCCTCAAGGTGTTCTGTTCAGCCAGGGGGAGGGGGAGAGAGGGTGGGTGGCTGTTTACAGGTAAAGCTGGGAAGTGATGTATATGGGACATATGTGCTAAGTCACTTCAGTTGTGTCTGACTCTGTGTGACCCTATTGACTGAAGCCTGCCAGGATCCTCTGTCCATGGGATTCTCCAGGCAAGAATACTGGAGTGGGTTGCCATATCCTTCTCCAGGGGATCTTCCTGACCCAGGGATTGAACCCACATCTCTTACATCTCCTGCACTGGCAGGCAGGTTCTTTACTGCTAGCACATCCTGGGATGCCCCGGATGTGTACATGGTGCCGGCCACGTGGCCCCACCTAAGTGCTCAGGGACTGAGTAATATGGCCCCAAAAGAAGGAGAACAAAGATTTTGGTGAGGACTGATGATCTCTGTCTATCTCGGGGCTGTTTCTGAGAATGAAGAAGTGGGGTTCTAACTTGCCCCTGACTGTAGAACACACACTTTTTCCATGATCAACAGTGTCTCTGGCACCGTAGAACTGGGTCTTTCCAGAGCTATGTCCGTCTCTGTTTCCCATAAAAGCACTTTGTAGGCTGGGCTGGGGTGTGCTCTGAAGTCAGATGTATCATGCAGCTAATCTCAGCCCCATTAATTAACCATGAGAACTTGAATAAGAAACCTGTTCCCAGATTACAGATGAGGCAACTGAGGGTTATAGAAACTGACTGACCCAATTTCAGAGGGTCTTGGTGAGGATTAGATGAAATCAGATATTTAAAGGTGACTGGGACAAAGAGGACACTCGATAAATAGAATCAGAGGTCTCTTTTCACTTCCCTTCTGGGATCATTCTAACACCCTAAGAACCCTATTAGGAACATTGGTCTATGGCTCAGCTCATTAATGAATTTGGGCCACTTCCAGCTCCCTGAAACATTGTAAGATCCTTTCCACCCCTGCTGAAAGGCAGGGTTAACGTTGGCTCTGAGGCTGGCATGTGTTCAATAAAACATAAAATAGAAACTGAAAACCATAGAGAAGAAGGGGCAGAGATAATTACACTAAAAATCCAGGCTACTTAAGTGACTGCAATTGAATATTAAATTTAGTTTTGAGATGTCTGGTAGCCATGGCAAAAAAGGGGAATTGAACAGATGACACAGATCTCACTGTCTGATTTTAGAAGGCATGATTTTTTGTAAGGGAATATCAACTGTGTAAGGGGATGATAGACGTAAGGGGTTGCAAAGAGTTGGACACGACTGAGTGAGTAATACCACCAGACGTCAAAGACATTGATCAGGTGCTTATTGATAACCATCACTGACCCCTTCTTTCTAGGCAATTGGCTCTGAAAAACTGCCTTTGGAGTTTTGAAAGTTTATCTGGGGCAGAATGGAGGTGGTGATCCCTAGGATTTAGTGGCAGGCTGGTGCTTCCCAAAGGTATAGTAAATAGATGCTTCTCTGATGGCTGAGATTTGAAGGGTCAGGACACAGGAGGGGCTTCCCAAGTAGCACTAGTGGTAAAGAACTCACCTGCCAATGCAGGTTATACGTTAGAGACACAGGTTCTATCCCTGGGTTGGGAAGATCCCCTGGAGGAGGGCGTGGCAACCCACTCCAGTATTCTTGCCTGGAGAATCCCATGGACAGAGGAGCCTGACAGGCTGCAGTCCATAGGATCTCACAGAGTTGGACATGGTTGAAATGACTTAGCACACACCCAGGCAGGACACAGGTGAGAGGATTCTGTCTTTTACAGGCTGGATTCGAAGGGCCAGGAATCACCCTCCACAGAGTCACAGGACTGTGAATGAGATGGGGACAGAGTAGAAATGCTGCTGCCAAGTTCTCCCTTGGGCTCCCTTTCCAGTAGCTTCGCTGGATGATGTACAAGGATGCAGCTGACCTGTCCAGGGCTGGCCCTGCGCTGTTGTCTTGTGCTGACTATAAATCCTTCTGAAATCATTTCGCATTTGATTTAGAAGCCCATTTGCCTAATTGTAATGATAAAACAACACTACATGCAGATGTCTCACTATTTTTAAAAACCCAATTTGCCTTTAATGAATGCTTGATATGCCCACCAGTGGCAGCAAGCGTAGAGGTGCCAAGGCCGGGAGACGGAGCTGCTGAAATGGGATGGCCACTGAGCAAAACTGTCGATTTATTTTCTCTTATAACAAAATAGGGGAGAGGATCGAGTTAAAATCTACAGGAAACACTTCCATCCAGGAATCTTTTAAAGCTCGTGCCAACATCAACAACAAGGAGCACATTTGGAAAGTGCTTTGCAAACCTCCACAGAGAGCTCCACACCACTGATACGGTGAAGTTGGGGATGTTTACAAAACACTTATGCAAAGGAGCTGCTAGTGCTGAGTATTTGTTTTTAAGTCCTGCTTATTTACACAGTTGTGCTGGGGCCTTGAGGGGACAGGAATCATTCTCCTCTTTAACAAACAAGGAAACTGAGTCACAGCCACAGGTTGGACTGACTTCATTGCAACTTGGATTCTGTCACATGGCACTGGCCTGGGTTTTGGAGGTCAACCTCACAGCAAGTTTATGGGGTGACCGTTTGACTTGGGACCTTAGGCACAGTCTCCATGTGGACCACATCCGGTGAGTAGTGGAATTGGGCATGGAAATAAAGCAAGCCCGGATGACTCCTGTAAATCTCTCCTTCGTGCAGAATTTGACCCAAGTAGCCACCAGGCCTCTTCCAAGTGTCACACATCTGGTCCTGTTTCCTTCCCTTGTCTTGTCCTCAGACCTTCTTCAAAAGGCTGTAAACACTAGATGCATTCAGGGTCAGCCCTGCACAGTTTACCCTCCCTAGGTTCAGCCCCAAGAGACAATGAGGCAACCAGGAATGTGTGAAAGATTTGGCATCAGTAGAGGACTTAGATTGGAACCTCAGTGCAGCTATTTTTTAAATTGTGTGGCTGTGGGTAGATAACCCAGGGTTGTTGTTGTTCAGTTACTCAGTCGTGTCCGACTCTTTTTGACCCTGTGGACTGTAGCACGCCAGGCTTCCCTGTCCTTCACCATCTCCTGGAATTTGCTCAAACTCATGACCATTGAGTCAGTGATGTCATCCAACCATCTCATCCTCTGTCATCCCCTTCTCCTTCTACCTTCAACCTTTCTCAGCATCAGGGTCTTTTTCAATGAGTTGGCCCTTTGCATCAGGTGGCCAAAGTATTGGAGCTTCAGCATCAGTCCT
Organism: Giraffa tippelskirchi; assembly: GCF_054371585.1. Lineage (NCBI taxonomy): Eukaryota > Metazoa > Chordata > Mammalia > Artiodactyla > Giraffidae > Giraffa > Giraffa tippelskirchi. Next base: position 139,479,309 of record NC_137284.1, read on the forward strand.
TCCAGTGAATATTCAGTATCTATTTCCTTTAGGATTGACTGGTTTGATCTCCTTGCTGTCCAAGGGACTCTCAAGAGTCTTTTCCTGCACTACAATTCAAAAGCATCAATTCTTTGGCACTCAGCTTTCTTTATGGTCCAACTCTGACATCTATACATGACTACTGGAAAAACCATAGCTTTGACTAGATGGACCTTTGTTGGCAAAGTGATGTCTCTGCTTCTTAATATGCTGTCTAGGTTTGTCTTAGATTTTCTTCCAAGGAGCTAGTGTCTTTTAATTTCAAGCTTGCAGTCACTGTCCACAGTGATTTTGGAACTTCATTTGAATGGAGTCTCTTCTGAACCCTAACTTATGAGTGTGATCCCCAGCAGCACAATCTGCACCATCAGTTATCTGTTAGAAACACCAGTTCTTGGGCCCTACCCCAGACTGACTGAAGAGTAAACTCAGTGGGGGTGGGGCCCAGCAATCTGGGTTCTTAAGCCCTGCACATGCTTCTGGAGTGTGCTTACATTTGAGAACTGTTGCTCTGACTGATGCTACTGGTAACCTTACAAAGAGGTTGTGAAGCTATCATTAAACCAGGTCAAGTGAGTGGTTCAGTGAGTGATGGTCACAAGAGTGGCTCATCATCATGATCAACATCATGTCTCCTCTGGAGAGTCCTTTTAGCTTGAGAGACAGAAGGTTCATGGCTCAGAACAGCTGCCTGGACCTTGTGCTCTTAGTGGATGCTTAAGCCCCGGGGGCATAGATGTGACTTTATACAATCTTATTTTCTTGGCCTTTTTATTCAAGCTCTGGAGCAGTGGGAAGAGTTCCATGAGAGGAAGATGGTGAGTCCTACAGGGACTGTTTGGGCAGCATGTTGACCCCTATGTACCATCATCTCGCCCATGTATACCATCTCGTCGTATTCCAAAGAGAAAGGACTTTGTCTGGAGGTGGCATGAAGACTTTCAGTCCCTGGATTCCAGAAGGGGCTTTTGTTTGTTATGTTTTGTCTTTCCCACCCCCAGTCTTATTATTACTTTTCTGTGGTTCATTAACTTCCAATGGGATAGCAAAACTCCTGAAGAGGTCTTCTTACTCCAGGATAATCCCATGCAAAAGTAATACGAAAGAGTTATAAAACCTTTGTAAATAGCTTACATTTAAATCATACTTCCTACCCCAAGTACCTTCATTTTGCTTCTCGAAACATCTCTTGGAATTAGGCAGGATGGGGATGACTGTCAATATTTTATAGATGTGGGACCTGAAGCAAAGAGGGATTGAGGTCTTACCTGATCGCGTGGTGGCCCCTGAGTCAGGAGCCCGGCCTCCGATGTTCACTGCTGGATGGGGATTTTTTTTTTATAAAAGTATTTTTAAGATTTATTTATTTATTATTTATGTGGCTGCACCGGGTCTTAGTTGCGGTGCTCGAGATCTTCAGACTTAGTTGCTGCATGTATGTGGGATCTTCAGTTGCGGCAAATGGGATCTAGTTCCCTGACCAGGGATCGAACCCTGCATTGGGAGATCACTGGACCCCCAGGGAAATCCCTGGCTAGGGGATTCTGAGGTCCCTACTCCTGGAGGCTGTGGTGGACATGGGAAAACAAACAATGCTTGTTTATCAAGCAAGGGAACAGAACCCGACATTTAGCGCCTTGTGTAGGAGAGCCCCCTGACCTTCTCAGTCTCCTGGGGGCAGAGAGGAGATGGGGAGTGGGGAGCAGGGGATTCACAAGTCTGAAGGGAAGGAGGTGCTAACGAGTCGCTAGGCAGTCTTTGCACAGGTCTGAAGCTCCATACCCGGGAGCCCCAGGGGAGACGTGGGCAGGCATCGTGCCTTGGGGAGGCATCTGTCTTCGAATCCTGTAACTGAATCCTATAACCGAATGTGGCAGGTTTGCCCTGGGTGCTGCTGCTTTGAGACTACATGCTCCGATCTCCTCATCTTGAGGTGTGGGATTGGTTCTCTGAACCATTTTTACGTTTTGTGCATGTTATCTCAATCTTGACCTCCCTATGATCAGGCAGGATCTGAGCAGCCACTGTGATGACCAGCTAGGAACACTGAGGCTCAGGGCAGCTGGTTGAAAGGATGGTGAGCCAGGGTTTAGGACTCAGCCACCAAACACGGTCCCTCGCATCTCCCTTCCTGAGGGAACAGCGTGTCTCAGGGAGACTAGATGGGACAGGGCCTTCCAGTGGCCGCACACCCCCTGCCTCCATTCCTGCTGGGCGCCGGCATCAGCCTGGATTGGGTCTGAGCAACGAGCAAGACAACTGGTCCAGTGGACTGGGGGTGGGATGAGGGTGGGGAGTCTGCTTTCTCTCTCCTCTTTTTCCTGCCAGTAATCCAGCTGTTCTCATTTCAGACCCTTTGAGGGAGGGTTAACAGCCTCTTCTGTTGGAGGCACCAGCTGGTGCAGACACTACCCCCCAGACGAGACTTAAATCATCCTGCCTTTTGCTACCAAGGCATCAGACACAAGAGGAGGTGTGTGGGCACATATGTATGTGTGTGTGGGCACATGTGTATGTGTGTGTGTGCACATGTGTGTGTGCGAGGGAACAATATAGTCCTCATCCTATCATCCCGGCTACTCATGCCCCACCAAGGGAAGTTGGTGCAGCCTCATGCAGGAGGGGAGAACGTGAAACAGATGAGAACTGGCCAGCCGGGGGTAAAGGGATCAATTTCAGGCAAGAGTTTCCACCTCTCACCAGTGCAGATGCAGTAGATCCTCCCTGCATCGCCCCTCACCCCCCAACAAAGGACATAGCGTCGGAGCTGAAAAGGCCCTTAGAGAGAGGGTGGTATACCCCACTTCACAGAGAAGGGACAGGGCAGGGCCCAGAGTGAGTGAGTGACTGAGGCAGTTTTTGTCACATGATGTCACAGGAGGCTTAGAGGCAGAAGCCAATGTTATTACATTCATGCCAATGCCTCACCACTGACCTTGGCCATGGATTTCATGATAACAATAAACATTCACAATCCTGACTCATCAGTTCAATTATTTTCAATATTTTTTTTAATCATAGCAGAAATCCAGTAATGATAGCTTTCTTTTATCAAGTGGTTTCTGTGCCAAGTGCTTCCCAAGGATTGGTTCATGTAACATCCCTACAATGGTTGAGACAGATACCATTACCGCCTCAGGAAACTGAGGCTTGGGTTAAGATGCTTGCCCCACCCAGGTTTATAGCTTTCACTAACATCTGGCTGTTCTCTGATTCGTAAAATATCCGAAGAGCTGGGATGAAGTCAGGAGACTTAAGCTGCTTTAAATGCTGTTCAAACACAAACAGTAAGTGGTAGGACCAGGGATTGAGCCCAAGAAGTCCAACTCCAGATCATGAGTTTTAATTACACAACTGGACTTCTCCCCCAAGCCCACATATTAATACATCTGCTTGGACTTCCTTATGATAACATTTGTTCAAAGTCTTGTTTGACTTTTTTGTTTTTTTGCCTCTCTGTGTGGCTTGCAGAATCTTAGTTCCCCAAGCAGGGATTGAACCCAGATCACTGCAGTGAAAGTGCTGAGTCCTAACCACTGGACTGCCAGGGCATTCCCTTGACTTTCTAAGTGGTACATTCATGACTAGAGTCTAGTGGCCCAAGTAATTTTTGTAGCACATGTTGTTTTCCAGAGCTGTAGATAAAGGTGAGTAATGCATCCTAATAGTTGATGAGTGTTGAATCAGAAGAAAAAGAGATGAGGAAAAAAAAAAAGGATATCAAAGATAGATTTTTTTTTTTTTTTTGCTGATGGTAAATGATCTTTGAAGTCAGTACTCCTGAGAGTAAGGTGAAAAATACCAAAATGATGTAGCCCTGTGGAGTACTTGCTCTCAGTAACTTTCATTTATGCCAAGACCAATGAAACAATAAAGGAGCTGATGTCTTGTGTTATAAGAAGTGCTTTTGTTGCTGTTTTCCCAAAATTTATGTAACTAGCTTTCATTAAGGTTTAGCTGTTAGGTCATGCATAAAATATCTGAAGAGCTAAGATGCAGTCAAGTGGCTTAAGATGCTTTTTCACTGTTGAAACTCAGCTCCAGCCAAGAATCTGGAGTTCTTCACTTCATGTCATTGCCTATTTAAACCTCCATAGTTTCCTCCCTGGGAGGCTTTGTCAGTTCCAAGCCTGGCTCTCAGAGGTTCTCCATGTGGCTGAGGACTTTGGATGAGTGAGCCCTGGATCAGTGGGGGACATCCAGGGATGGTCCTATGCTGTTCTGGGCCTGCCCACCAAAGGGGCTGGAGCTGTGGCTGGACTGCCTCTGCTTGCCTGCCGGCTCATCCTGCTTCTTTGCCTTCCTCTGCCCTTGGTTATTCCTCCCTCTTTCATCCTGCCTCTCACCCCACCAGCTCCATGTCGATGAGTGGAAAGGCACCTCCAGTGTTAGAGGTCAACGTGAGTGTGGAGAGTATCTGCAGACTTGGGCCCCGAGGGGATCTCTGTCCACCGTCACTTAGCTCCATTGAAACCCCAGACCAGCACAAAGGGGCTGGCCAGGCAGATGGAGTAGCTGATCCTGCTGCCTTGAGCCTTGTCCCTGAGAGGGTCAGTGCCTTGGCTGGTAGCCTCTAGGAGAAAATGCTGCTAAGACTCTTGTTGACAAAATGCAAGTTTGCGTCCCAGAGACTTGGGTGCAAACCTGCTTCCCAGGTGAGATCTTGGACAAGCTACTCAGCTTCTGTGAACTTACATTTAAAATGAGCAGGATAATTGGGAAGGTAGAGTGAGATACTGGATGCTTTTAGCAGAAGGCCTGGAAAATAGTAGTGCTGTGCTAGGTCGCTTCAGTCGTGTCTCTTTGTGACCCTAGGGATTGTAGCCTACCAGGGAGTACTGGAGTGGATCGCCATTCCCTTCTCCAGGGGATCTTCCCAATCCAGGGATTGAACCCAGGTCTCCTGCATTGCAGGCAGATTCTTTCCTGTCTGAGCCACCAGGGAAGCCCTAGTAGATGCTCAGTAAATAAGTATTATCATTACTGCTTTCACAACTGGGGAATATGCCTCATTGTCCTCACTCTGCAGTTTTAGGAAAGTACACGAATCAATCTCTTCATCCCTCTCCACCTTCTTCCCTTCCTCCCTTCCATCTTTTCTTCCCAGTTGAACAGGTGCTCATTGAGAGGCTAATTTCTGCAAGGAGCAGTTCTGGGCCCTCTGACCTTCAGGCTCCCTGTCCTCCAAGAGCTCCAACTCCCACCCACCTCCCCTCTCCCCTTGCGCTCCCGGGGCTGCTGGTTGCCCCTTGGCCTGACTCATTGCTGCCCAGTGACAGCACTACCCCTGCTTTTGTGTCCCCCTGTCTGAGGCTGGAGCTGGCTTCCCAGGAGAGGAATCAGACAGTGTGGCTGTAATGAGTCTGCAGTGTTATTTCTCTCTCAGCCCCTCTTGCTGGGATCAGAATGAAGCTGTCATTGCTCGGTGGCTAGAAAGGTCCCCGGAAAAAACCACGAACAACCTTCCCCCAAGCGGCAGCATTTGGGGCTTAATTGTGTTTTGTTAATCAGGAAAACAATTAATTTGGCCACTGACTCTTTGGTGGGGTGTTTTTTTTTTTTTCCTGTGTTTTTCTTTTAATATAAGAGATGCTACTATGATGATCCACGTGATGTCTCTAGATTCAATTTCTCTCTCTCCCCAAGGCAAGGAACGACTCCTCTCTGTATCCATGACATCAGAGACAGTGGGGCGAGGCACTGTGGTTTCTAAAGAAGTCTGGTTTCTAAAACTTAAATTTAGATGTCTCTTTCACAGCCGTGAGAGGGCTCAGGCCCCGGCTCTCTAACCCTACCTGCCCCTCCAGTCCAGGAAAGGCAAGGAGGCTGAGGCCCCAGAGGGCTGCCCAGAGACCCCCTTTAGAGTAGAAGCCCTGGAGGTTCTGGTTTCACCCTTTCTCTGTCCTTCCCTCACTTTGTGACAGGAATGGTAAACCCCACTCCCTGTCGCTTGGAGGACACCTCATAGGGCTTGGGCTGGGGGCTGGGAGACAGGGTGGGGGGCTGTGTTCCTTCTCAGATAAGCACTTTCACTCCCAGGTGTTAACAACTGATAGGGGCTTGACTCCAGGCCACACAAAAGAAACCACCAACCGAGGCTCCGAGGGTGGATATCCATTCCGCTCAAATGCCCTGTAGACCAGAGCAGTCCTTGGGAGAGAACCAGGTGAATAGGACCCTGTAGACAGGACTCTGCATTTAAGCAAGCAGTCAAACACAGTTTGTTGTGAGTTTGGAGTGTGTGCTCTGTAAGGACAGCAGCCCATCTCCGTCTTATTCACTGAAAGATCTAAGGGCTTAAAACAGCTGGGCACATGGTAGACACTCCAATATGGGTTGAGGAATGGTGGGGGACAAATTCAGCACAGAGGATAACAAGCCCCTGGTTATGTGCTCTGGTCAACCAGCCTTTGAGCAAATTGGAGACACCAGTGGTCTCGGGGGATGATTTCTGACACGTGACAAAGTGAAAATTAGTCGCTTAGTCGTGTCTCTTTGTGATGCCGTGGACTGTAGCCCGCCAGGGTCCTCTGTCCATGGACTTCCCCAGGCAAGAATATTGGACTGGGTAGACATTCCCTTCTCCAGGGGATCTTCCCGACCCTGGTCTCCTGCACTGTGGGCGGCTTCCTTACCGTCTGAGCTGCAAGGGAAGCCCACCTGACATGAGAGGAAGATTTCTCTAAGCTGAAGAGTTGGTGACAAAGTCCTTCCAGCAAGAAGTGATGGGGAGGGAAGAGAACACATGTTCATTGAGGAACTTCGGTGCCTGATGCCCCCCGAAGCGTTTTATGACTGAAGCTTCCCTGTTATTTCCTTAAAATAGCCTGTGAGGGGTGTTCACATTTTCACAGTCGAGGAAACTCAGGCTTAGAGAAATAAGTAGCTGGCCCAGGATGACACAGCTGTTTGGTGGAGGAGTCAGGATTCCCCACAAAGATTCATGCTTTTTCCATGACCCCATAGTGCTTCTCGAGTTGGGGCTGCTTGAGTGGCATGAGTGGCTACATCTGTGTGCTTGGCCTTGTGTGTGTGAGGAAGGGCTGCAGCCCAAATGAACAGGACCCACTTCCTCTCCTCAGGATGTCCAGACACCTTGGCTTTGGCTCCTGGTCTGGCCACTCACTAGCTGTGGCCCTCGGACAAGATGCAGAACTTCTCGGTGCCTCAGTTTCCTCATTTACAATGAAAATAACAAAGGCACCAATTCATAGGGTTGCACATGGATGCAGCACTTATAACTGTGCCTGATCCCAGCAGGATGGATGTAGGTGAAAGCTGTTATTAGGACACGCTCTATATCTTTATATGTCCTGTCTCCATGGAGGGTCACCTGTGTGGTATATTGCTCTTAAATTATTAACAAAACCCTGGTCCTCAGGTGCCCTCTCCAGAAAATCAAATTTCTAACCAGGTGCTACTGAAGTGCTGATTATTAAACACTGGGAAAGCACACCTTCATCTAGATGGCTTTTTATCACTGTGGTGTAGGCACAGAGGGTATTATTACCCTGCGTGGAAAAACCTACATTTAGAGAGGAGTCCATGCTGGAGGCTTAGTCCTGTGTACTGTTGTTAAGCTCCTCTGAAAGGGCTTTAGACTGGAAAGCGAATGAATGTGTTGGGCATGGAAGATTACTTAACCACCTTGGGATTTGCTTGTGAGGGGCTGTGTGGTTCCCTCCTGACCCCCTGACCCCTTCCAGGGGAAGAGTGGAGGGAAATGAGATCCAGATGACCAGACAGTGGTAGAGACAGTCGATGCCAAGAGCAGGATCTGGGACAAATGTCTGCTTTGGTGGCAGAGTCAAGGAAGAGGCCTGGATGAGTTTGCCCGAGCTGCCGTCACAAAATGCCACAGACGGGGTGGCTTTAATCAGCAGAAGTTTGTTATCTCGCAGTACTGGAGGCTGGAAGACCATGATCAAGGTGTCGGCAGGGTTGGTTTCTCCCCCAGGCCTCTGTCCTTAGTGGAGACGGTGGATGGCCATCTCCTCATGTGTCCTCAGGTGGTCTTTCCTCTGTGCACACATATCCCTGGTGTCTTTGTTTTTCCACACGTTCTCTTCTTTAGAGGCACCCACCAGAGTGGATTAGAGCCCACCCTAACTGTGTGCTGGGCTCAGTAACTAATTAACTCTTTGAAGGCCCTCTCACCCAGTACAGTCATGCTCTGAGATACTAGGGGTTAGAACTTCTGCATATGAATACGGGTGGCGTGGGGTGGATGCACTTCAGTCCATAACAAGGCCTTTATGGGGTTTACTGTTGGATTAATCCTAGATGCTTTAAGGGACACATGGCTAAGTCCTTCTACCCTTGGATGCTTTTTACTAAGTGAATCAGAATCCTTATATTCCGGATCGTAATCCATCTTCACAACATTGCTGCAAGACAGACCTCAGCCCTGTTTCACAGATGGAGGTCTTGAGGCTTCAAGAAGTTATTAAGTGTGGCCTCAGTGTACATGGTGGCCAGTAGAAGAGCCAGCCTGTGACCAGCAGGGCTGTCCACTCACGGGCCTCCACCCTTTCCACTAGACCAGCGGTTCTCAGCTTGGGGAGACTTTGTCCTCCAGGGTGCTAGGCAATGTCTGGAGATGGTTTGATCATCAGAGTTGGGTAGGAAGTGCTCTTGGCATTTAGTGGGTAAAGGCTGGGGATGCTGCTAAACATTCTACAATGCACAGGACAGTCCCCTTCACAGGAAGGAATGATCTGCTCCCAAATGTCAATTATGCAAGGCTAAGAAATCCAGCTCTAGATGTCACTTCCTGTCACCTGAGAGGCCCCAAGGACAACTTTAAAGGTCTAAGTACTAGGAGTCCTGCCATGCTGAAATCTCTGCCCTGTGCTGTGGAGAACCATGGCCTTAGAACAATTTCCCCAACTTCTGTGATCACAAGGATCACCAGGGCACTTGTTAAAGCTGTTTTCTCCAGTCCCTTTCCTGGAGATTCTAGCTCAGCTTTTTTTCTTTTTTTCCTTTAATTTTTTTTTTTTACAAAGAATTTTCAGTTTGATTAAGTGTTTCAGATTTTTAGCATCAGAAAAGCTTGAAAATTGCCTTGAACAGTTATGGAGCACATGTACCACTCCTGGGTGGGGTTGATCTTCTATTGATACTGCTGGAAGTTTGGAAGGATAACCTCTGTTTCATTGATTTGCTGTCTTTCCCCAAAATGATGTGGAAACTTGACTTGACTGAACACTGTTAGAATAACTAAGATGTGAGTGACTCACAGGCTCCACCCTCCCCGGGAAGTACATTCTTGAGCAAGGAGAGCTTCCTAGCATCCTCTCCATCCCTCTTCTGATGGGGCAGTGTGGTGAGATGGGGAAACATGGACCAGAGACATGATTTTGCTCTTTGATCTAAGCTTAGTTAAATGTGTTAGCCTGGGCAAGTTGTTTAGGTGTCCCAAGCCTCAGTTTTCTCATTTACAAGTTGGGAATAACAGTACACGTCTTCCATCTCTCAGGGACACCTTTCTTTCTTTGAGGAAGTGGTGAGATGATGCAGCCCAGGGCCTCTCAATTTTGTCTGTGCATCAGAAACACCTGCAGACCTTTTCAAAACCTCAAAAGCCCAGATTACATCCCAGACCTACTCCTGCTGAGTCTTTAGGACGGGACCCACATTTAAAAAATAGTGCTTCTTTTACAAGCTCCACATGTAGGACCCTTGGAGCTGCAAAGCTCCCCAGAAAGTGCCTTGCAAACTGGAGCCTGCTGTTCTGAGAGAAGGAGTTCTCTCCGTTTGCTCTGGTTGCTGGTCCCAGCAGTAAATGGTGCTGTCATGGCTCCCCATTTGGCCTTGTCAGATCATCAGACACATTTGACTACCTAAGCAGATGGTGGCATTTCTTGTGGGTATTTTGAAAAAAATAGGACAGGCTCCCATCTGCCTGCGATGACTCAGGAGCCGCCTGTCCTTCCCAGAGGCAGGAGCAGCTGTTGAATGTCCTCTGAGGATCCCTCTAGCCCCCGGGGGTGGGGACAGTGCCTCCTTCCAGGACAGGGCCATCAAGGGAGCATGCCGCATGCCAGCAAGGGAGAAGGGCACAGCCAGGTAAAGGCCACAGTGCCAGTGGTGGGAGCCAAGGCTGGAGCCTGTGTGGATGGCCCCTATGGTCCTGAGTCTGGGCGGATGAAGGATGGAGCAGGGTACCTCCTCCCTTCCTTGGGCAGCTACCCAGGGATACGGGCTAAGGGGGTGGTGACAGTAGAAACAAAAGGGTCTTGCTAGCTAAACAGCTCTGTGCAGCTGGGGCAAATGTTTGTGGTTACTTTTTATTATTATAGTTAATATGTCTATAGGTTTCTCTCCTCCTCACAGAGCAGCCAGACTCAGGGTTGAGGGTGACCCCACCTGGACGGGAGCTGTGACCCTGTCCCACTGCTTCTCCATCCCTTAGCTTGGAAGCAGGAGGAGGCCTGTGTGCTGGGGACAGTTTGGCCGGCAGGTTTGCCCCCCAGGAGGGGAAGTGCTGGGCAGAGAGTGGGGTTCCCTAGGGTGACCTGAGTATCTCTCTGAGGTGCCTGCTGTTAGGAACAACTCATTTGGTTTTGCAGTAGCTTCCGCTACTAGAACCAAATGGCTCGGATCCTTGCTCTTTGCCTAAAAATACTCAAAGCTCACGGACCCCCTCAGCTTATCACTATCCGTTGGTTGTCCTCTGTGGCCCACTGCTCCAGCCCAAGCCCTTTGTCCCCAGGCTTCTATGAAGATGCCCGACTCTCCCTGAATTTATTAATCTGTACAGTATCCTCCATCTGCCTGGAGTCTTGTTCTTCCTACACCATAGCACCTTTGTGTTTCTGGACAGAAAATCACCCAGTGCTGTCTGCTTGCCTGTTCTTCTGGGGAAATGGTCCAGTCCACGCTGGTTCTGTGTAGGGCTGTGAGCCCTCCTGGGAAGGCCCAGATGTCAGGGTCTTTGAGAAAGCACCCAAACAGACGCATTTCCATCCTGGCCCTCTGGGGCCTGGACCATTGGTCACTGTGACCCACCCAGGGGTGGTTACTATTCCTTCACCAGCATGGCAGAAGACTGAGGGACAGCGAGAGGCTGAGACACTGGCTAGAGGATTACGGGAGAGGAGCTTAGGAAACTCTGGAACACGGAACTGAGTCGTTCTGGGCAGAAATCTAAGAATAAGAGAGACTGTGTATTTTTTCACAGTCTCTACTTGTTAAACTGAAGTGTAGTTGTTTTACAATATTGTGTTAGTTTTATATATATAGCAGTGATTCAGTTATGTATATATTCTTTTTCAGATCCTTTTCCATTATAGGTTATAACAAGATATTGAATGTAGTTCCCTGTTGTTGTTCAGTCACTAAGTCATGTCCGACTCTTTGCGACCCCATGGACTGCAGCACACCAGGCTTCCCTGACCTTCACTATCTCCTGGAGTTTGTTCAAACCCATGTCCATTGAGTCGGTGATGCCATCCAACCATCTTATCCTCTGTTGTCCCCTTCTCTTCTTGCTCTCAATCTATCCCAGCATCAGGGTCTTTTCCAATGAGTTCCCTGTGCTGTACAGTAAATTCTTCTTGTTTATTTCATACCTAGCAGTGTGTATTCGTTAATCTCATGCTCCTAATTTATTCCATCCCTCCACCTTTCCTTTTTGATAATCTTAAGTTTGTTTTCTATGTCTGTGAGACTATTTCTATTTTGTAAATAAGTTCATTAGCATGATTTAAGTTCCACATATTGTATGATATTTGTCTTTCTCTGTCTGACTTACTTCATTTAGTATGACTATCTCTAGGTCCATCCATGATGCTGCAAATGGCATTATTTTATTCTTTTTTTATTGCCAAGTAATATTCCTATATGTATTTCTCTGCATATAATATTCCTATATATATGGTATATATACACCACATCTTCTTTATTCATTCATCTATTGATGGACTTTCAGGTTGCTTCCATGTCTTGGCTATTGTAAACAGTGCTGCTATGAACACTGAGGTGGGTGTATTTTTTTTTAATTTTTTAATTGAAGGATAATTGCTTTACAGAATTTTGTGGTTTTCTGTCATACATCAGCAAGAATCAGCCATAGGTACACCCATGTTTCCTCCTTCCTGAATCTCCCTCCCATCTCCCTTCCCATCCCGCCCTTCAAGCTGTCACAGAGCCTCTGTTGGAGTTCCCTGAGTCACACAGCGAATTCTCATTGGCTATCTAGTTCACATATGGTATTGTAAATTTCCATGTTACTCTCTCCATACTGGGTGCGTGTATTTTTTTTGAATTAGAGCTTTTATTAGAAGAATAGAGAATATTAAAGGGAGAATTAAAGTTCATTTAAAACTACTTAGACTTCTAGATCTAGATGATGTAGCCTTTGGTCTTCAGAATAGAGAGGAAATGCTCGTGTCAGCTAAGGATGTTGAGTAGTCCTGAATATTGTTTAATCCCCTCTCTCTTTCTCTCCTACGTGCCCGATATACATCAAGCACTTCAGTGGGTGTGCCCACCCCCTCTCCTCACATTCAAACACACACACACACCCCTACTCTGGGGCACTCCGCCCACAGATACGTGCCCAAGGAAATCACCTACAGAGTCCCAAAAGTCCCTGTTTGCATGTCTGTGGAGTACAAATCCCCTTTCTTATGTGTGTTAGAATTGCTGAGTGCACATCCGCTGGGCTGGTTGTGTTTCCTCTTCGCTAGACCCCATGCTGCTGGTCTCAGTGACTCTCTGCAGTCCCTATGTCGGGACCCTGCAAGGCCAGGGACTGTGTCCTGCTCATCTTTGAGCCTCTGGCGCCTCGTATGGTGTCTGGCACATAGTAGGTAGGTGCCCAGTAATCGTCTGTGACCCTAAAGTTTGGGGTCTGACTCTAGGTGATGAAGTGGTGGAAGCTGCAGTCTGTCCATAAAAATGCACCCTCTCTACTTCCTGGGCTCGCAGCTAGTATGACTCCCCTCCCTTGCTGTTAGATGTAGACATGGAACTGAGACCTAGAAGTGGAACTTGAACAGAAGTGATGATGGCCCCTTCCAGATCCGGCCCATAGACACCTCCCATCATGCCATTCCACACCCTTTCTCCCTTCTGGCTACCTGGAAAGGCAATGCCCGGGGAGCCTAGAAAGTCAGGCATTGGAGATTATAGAATGGCTACCAGCTAGGGTCCTGCATGACCACGTGCAGCAGATCTGTGCCTTCAGCCTGAAAACCCACCCTGGACTATTACGTGAGAGAGAAATAGGCTGCTTAACTTCAAGCCACCAAATGCTTTCAATCTCCTTGCCATGGCAGTTCGGTATCCCCTTATACCTGCATGTGACCCTGGCCTTGTTTATCCCGTGGCCCAGCTCATAAAGAGAGGCTGTGTGCTCATGGGGCCCACGGTGCTGGATTGGGCAGGAGGGCCCAGCTGCTCTCGGATGCACTTTCCCCTCCTTTAGACCTCTGTTTATAAGACCCTTACCTCCTAAGATCCTCACTCTTCTGGGTGTTTAGAGCACCTTTTCTGGGAGGTGGCTGCTGCTTGGCTGGGGGCTTCTCACAGCTGTTTCCTGCCCTTGTACCATCCCTTTGCCAAAGGCCATGGACCAATCCCTGATGGGGGACCCTGGACCCCCCACTGAGCTGTCACCTTGTTTTTAGGAAGCACAGAAAATGAGGAAGTATATTCTTGGGCAAATTTTAAAGATAAAAATAGCTTTAATGTTATAAGAGAATGGATGATTACTGTAGAAAATGGGAAAATTCAGATACTTACAAAGAAAAAAAAATTAAATTTCTGATATTCCATTCCCCAGAGACCACCACTATCAACACTCTGATAAAATATGCCTTTTTCTTTCTCTTCTCTCTCTTATCCTCCTCCTTCTCTTATCTCCTCCCTTCCCTTCCCTTTCCTTTCTTCCTTCCTTCCATCTATCTGATAAATTCTATTACAGGCATCCTTGGAGATTCTGTGGGCTGGTTCCAGACAACTACAAGAAAGCAATTATCACAATAAAGCAAGTCCAAGTTTTCTTGGTTTCCCAGTGCATGTAAAAGTTAGTCTACACTACACTGTAGTCTGTTAAGGGTACAATAGCCATATGTCTCAAAAGAAATGAACATAATTAAAAATGATTTATGGCTAAAGAAAATGCTAACCATCATCTGAGCCTTCAGAGGGTCATAATATTTTTGCAATAATAGCATCAAAGATCAGTGGTCACAGATCACCAGAACAAGCATATTAATAATGAAAAAAACTTGAAATATTGCAAGAATTATCAAAATGTGACACAGAGACACCAAGTGAGCAAATGCTGTTGGAAAAATGGTGCCAGTAGACTTACTTGACACAGAGTTGCCGCAAAACTTCAATTTGTAAAAAATGCAGTATCTGCGAAGTGCGCTAAAGTGAAGAGCAATAAAACAAGGTATGCTTGAATTTATCTAGTTATATTTAAACAATACCGGGTGCTGTTCTACATCTTTTCTGCATGTGTTCACTTAGCATACACCCACGTCGATAAATGAAGCATCGTTCTGAATAGCTGAGAGGTGTTTGGTTTTACGGCTGAGTGACGGACAAGGTTTGTTTGGTTTCTGTGTTTCCCCACTTACAGGAGCTCAGTGTTGACTACTGAAAGTGTGGTCACCATGATGAGTGCTCAACACATCAGCATCACCTGGGAGCTGAATAGAAATGCAGACTCTCATGCCCCACTCTGACCTGGTGAGTCAGACTGTGCTCTTTAATATTTAGATTCCCCAGGCGATTCATGTGCATATTAGGGCTTGAGAAGTGCAGTCTTGTGCTTTTAGTCTGATGAACCTACTTTTCATTCATTCATTCATTCATTCTTTTATTTATCAAATACTCATTATATTCGAGGGACATGCAAGGTGAGCGAGAAATAGAAATGACTGAGAAACCATATTCCCAGGCACTGAGGAGCTCAGAGCTCCTCATCTAAAGAGAACACAGACCTTGGAACTCATAAACACAGTCTGCACAGGAGGTTTCTGGGAGCACAAAGGACGGAAGTGTCTGATTCCACTTGGATCCAAAAATGCTTCACAGAGGAGTTCGTTGGGAAAAGAAGAGCATCTTAGTCATGGGGATGGTGTGTCAAAGACACAGGTGTGTAGAGCCAATGGCAAGAAGCACAGTGGACCAGAGTGTGGGTCCACGTGGCAGACCTGTGTGAGGGGAGATTGGAGAGAAACCCTGTGACTGGCTCCTGAGAAGCCTTGCTTGCCAGAGAGGTGTTGGCGTTGCCCGTTAGGCTAAATAGAACCACGCTTCGTGAGTGATTCTTGGTCTGGTACCTCCAGCAAGTGAGGGAGAATGGACTGAGAGAGGGAAGATGGTGAATGGACACAGGTAGAGTCCTGCTGAGAAATGGCCAGAGTCCCCGAGGAGGTAGTGAAGGCCATGATGAAGGTGGTTTGGAAACATTTCTGAACCAGCAGGGCTTAATGACCGATTTAATATGGGGGTGAAGAAAAAGAAAGTGTCTGGGAAGTATCTGAGGTGACCCCTGCCAGCTTTCTCTCCGGGCACATGAATAGCTGGTGGGTTGTTGTTTTGAGATAAGGGACACCAGGTGAAGAACAGGTCAGGGGGTGGAATGTGAGCCCCCTCACTCTGTCGGCTCCCCCAGGGATTGTGGTACCCTCTCTCTGTCTGCTTGTCTGGAACGCATACCTCGTATTTATCATCTGCCTTTCTTCCTAGAACAGCCTCCCCAGTCATGTCGATGACCTGAACCAAGTGCATACGAGAGGCTAATGACTTTGTTCTCCCTAGATCACACAACTGCCCAGACACTGATAGGCTGGGGCCTGACCTGACCTTCATGCTGTGTGATAGCAGAAAATTCTAACTCAGATCCCAGCCCAGGCACTTTGAAACCCCAGAAGGATCTTACTGATATTAAACCGAAGTTCCGACCTGTGAGATAGTCCCATAGCAGGTACCCTCCAAAACAGAGGACAAGCAAGGTTTCAATTCATCATACACCCCAAAGCCTCTTCATACTGAGGTTTGTTATCTTTGTCCCTTTCACTGGCTTCCCAAGTGGCACTAGTGGTAAAGAACCCACCTGCTAATGCAGGAGATATAAGAGATACGGGTTCGATCTCTGGATCAGGAAGATCCCCTGGAGAAAGGCATGGCAACCCACTACAGTATTCTTGCCTGGAGAATCCCATGGACAGAAGAGCCTGGTGGGCTACAGTCCATAGGGTTGCAGAGTCAGACATGACTGAAGTGACTTAGCACGCACACGTCTCTTTCATGGCATTGGGTCCCTGCAGGACGTAAGTGAAAAATGACAGGTTCTCTGTTCTGCAAACCCGCTGTGGATGTTTCCCACTCTTTCCTCTTGTTGAGCTGACGAATGTGTGTAGCTGTTCCTTTTGCCACATATTTCTGGCTTTGTATGGCCCAATGATGCTTGGAACTTTTAGTGGGAAAATGGCTGTTTGTGGAAAAGGAGTTTTGATTTCTGCCAGTTAGCTGTCTTCCCTCAGTGGTTTTTCCTCCTCGAGGGGGTTAGCATATTATTCTCCTATTATTCTCCTGTTACTTGGCATCCACTAGTGGTGCTGTGGGAGGCCTTAAGTTTTTCTTCTCTGTCCCATATGGTAATCACTGGCCACATGTGGATCTTTGAATTGAAATTTCTGCTCATTAAGGTTATATTTCCCTGGTGGCTCAGACGGTAAAGAGTCTGCCTGCAATGCGGGAGACCTAGGTTCAATCCCTGGGTCAGGAAAATCCCCTGGAGAAGGAAATGCCTACCCACTCCAGTATTCTCACCTGGAGAATTCTATGGACAGAGGCTATAGTCTATGGGATCACAAAGAGTCAGACACAACTGAGTGACTAACACTTTCACTTTCAAAGCTGAAAACTCAGTTTTTTCAGTTGCATCAGTCACCCTAGCCATGTGTGCCGGGTGGCTGTGCATTGGACAGCATGCTAAGTCACTCAGTCATGTCCAACTCTTTGCGACCCCATGGACTGTAGCCCACCAGGCTCCTTTGTCCATGGAATTCTCCAGGCCAGAATACTGGAGTGGGTTGCCATTTCATTCTCCAATTGAACAGCATAGATGTGGGACAGTTCTGTCATCACAGAAAGTTCTCCTGGACTATGCAGTTTTATTCCAGCTGGCCCAGGTGTGTCTCGAAAGCTGTAGGACCAGAGGTGTGTGACCCAGGCTCTTTCCACTTTAAAATGATGTTTTTAGAGACTGGGATTCACCAGGCACTGTAAGTTAGGGTAGGGCAGGAAGCCCACTGCCTTCAGAGGCCTTGTGGGTAGCATGGGGACCATGTAGGATGCCAAGGAGACCCAGTCTAGTGGCACTAAAATGGGAAAAGTGAGTCCCTGTGGTCACCCCAGAGGGCTGCATTCCTGCAGCTTTGGCTCCAAGGCAGGAGTTCCCACAGCAGCCGGGGACACACCGGGGGACTCTGTCCTGGCATGGCCTCTAGCTCACTGCAGAGAAAGATAACCCACGCTGCCCTCCCTGTCTCAGCACCTGTTGCACAGGGAGGTCAGCGCTGCAGGGAGGGGCCTGCAGGGCACTGGGAGCAGTGTCCATGTCTACACCGTCTTTGTCTCATTTGTGTGCTGATGAGGTGGCTGGTCTCTTAGCATCGGCACCTGCCTGCCAAGCCCTTCCTGTGTGAGGCCACTGAGACAGGCTGGGACACTTACAGGAGATGCTTCCACTCAGGGACTCGTGTTTAGAAGGCGATCCTGCCTCTCTGCCTGAACTTCCAGCCCTCCCTCTTACTCGCCCTGTCATTCTTTCCTCCTTCTCTCCCTTTCTTCCTTTTTTCCCTCCTTCCTTTCGTCCCTTCCTTCCTAGCTTCTACCATGAAGGCTCAACAGTGGTCAGGGGAGCCTGCATCCATCCCTCACCATTCTCTTATCTCCTTGGAGGCAGTTTTACTCCTTCAGTGAACCCCTCTCTCAGGTCTTTTTGAGGCTGTACTTTCTCAGCACAGTGAGACTTGGAAATGCAGAAGAAATAGATGTGCATGTATGTGCTTGTTTGCTCAGTCTTGTCTGACTTTTTGTGACCCCACGGACTGTAGCCCACCAGGCTCCTCTCTCCATGGGATTCTCCAGGTAAGAATACTGGAGTAGGTAGCCATTCCCTTCTCCGAGGGATCTTCCTGACCCAGGGATCAAACCCATGTTTCCTGCATATTGGCAGGTGGATTCTTTACCACTGAGCCACCTGGGAAGCCCCAGGAGAAATAGGACCTGGAGCCAAAGGCCTCTTTCTTTCCCTGAAGCCAGGGCAATGCTGAAGAAGGCTGCTACGTCTGTGAGCTTCTCCACCCTGCTGGGGGCAGCCCAGAGTGTTCTCACCACTCCATTACATTAGCTAAAGTGATTTGTTGCTGTTGTTTCTTTCTGCTTCTGGGAGGCAGAGAGGGGATGGGTCACTGTCGGACCCATACCTGCAGATCTTCTGGCTCCTTTCTTTTCCTTTCACCAGCTCAGACCTTTTTAATTGAGAAATGTCCAGGGCCAGTAGGGGTCAGCCAAAATCTGCCTTAGAGCAGAGAGTAGGTAAGGAGTCACGACAGCAAAAATAAGCTTACCTATCAGAGCAGAGTAAGGCAGGAGTGAGGCCTGCCTCCAAGCAGGAGAAATTAGTGGCTACTAATATAGTAGGATTTTGGTAACATCTGCCTGTCTAAAAGTAGATCATCTAGAACTGATAAAGTCTGAAATTCCACGATTAGAGATTCATTCTTTTGGCTATAAATAATTATCTGTAAAATAATTAAAATGCAAACATTCCTATTTATGGGTAGGCTCTTTTTATCTTGAGCATAAAACAAGGGATAGAAAATGGGGCATAGAACAATTACCTGGGATGAACATCAACAACAAAGAGTTGAACAGTTTCATACAAACGAATCTTGGTTCAACAAGATAGATTTTTCTTATGTTCCAGTTTTATTTGGGATTAATTCCAAGTAGGTGGTCTAGATTGAGTTTCTTTAGTTTGTGGTGTAACCAAGGTCAAGATTTTCCTCCTCAGTGTCTTAGTTTCCTGTATTCTATCCTGTCAAAATCACAGTCGGGGCAGAGTAAGGACTGGAACTCAGAAACACCAGGATGCCTTTATTCTTTTTCTGATGGGCCATTCATATTTCTTACAAGCAATCTAATTAGCTCAGGTCCAAAGGGATCTGCCAGCCTGCCTGCCCTTTACCTAACATTTAGTCAGAGAAAACCTGTAAGGCACATATATTATAGGCAAAACCGTATTTATTATTTAGGACATTTCAGCAACAAAGAAATTAAACCTAAATAAATATATATTAAGTGATACAGAGAATTTTTAAGTTACATAGCAAGAATCCTGAAAGTAGGTAGGGTGGTTTCAGGTTGGTTAATATCTGTTCAGCTGTGTTGTCTGGGACCCAGTTTCTCTCCATCATTGATCACTCAACCTGTTAGTTGTGTCCCTCATGGTCACAAAATAGCTGCCATAGTTCCATGCATGCAGACATGACATGATCCAACTGAAGAGAAGGGACCATTTTCTCCCAGGATTCTATTGTAATCTATTGAAAATCTATTTTTGGAAGCCACCCCATCATTCCTCTCACATCTCATTGGCTAAAACTAGGGCATACAACACGTTTTGAATCCAGTAATGGAAGAAAAATGGGATCCTCGTAGACCCTTTAAGATTTATGCCTCACTTTCCTAGGGTGGGGAAGATAGAGATAAGGTCACCTTTCCCAGTGAGATAGCCTTGAGAAAAGGGTGAAACAAAATTGGGGTCCACTGGCCAGGAAGAAGAGGGCAATGAGTTTGTGTGGGCAGCAAACAGTACCTGCTACATCAGGGACAGTAACGAGGGGACACGGGAAAACAGATCCCAGATCGGTGCACTTCCTATCAAGCTGGGAAATCTATAATCCTCAGAGGAACCAAGGAACACAGAGACACAGAAGCCCTTGGATCCCCAGGTGAATGCAGCACAGAGGCAGTGAGTGGAGTGACACAAAGCAGTGACCTGCGTGAAGCTGGATGGGGAAGGACTCCTCATAGAAACAGATTTTGAGCTGGATTCTGGATATCAAGTTAGCTAGGCATGGTTTGGCAGAAGAGAGGAGCAGACACTCCAGTGAGGATAAAGGTAAGTGCCAGGGCTGAAATGTGGCAGTTGGGCCTTCCCATGTGAATGTGCGTATAGATGAATGAGGTATTTGGGTCTCTTTTTGTGATGAGACCATAAGATCCATGAAGACATAGACTGAGTCTCTCTGTTTACATTTGGATCCCCAGTGCCTAGGACAGCCTGGAGCAATCTAGTGATGCTTGTTGTAGGAATAGGTGAATGACATTTATCTGGAACAATGGAGAAGTAGGGAGGGAACAGGCATGAGCAGCATAAGAATAGCAGCTCCATGCTTCTTATTGGGTCCATTAGAGCCCCTAGGACCAGGGAAATCACTCTCAACTCACTCAGGTTTTCTGAACAAAGGAAGTGACTTCAACTATTAAAACCAAGGTCCAGACAACAATTTTTGTGCTTCCATTTGTTCTGTCTCTTCATGAGTGAGCCAGGCTAGCCTGACAGCTGAGCTCAGGAAATTTGGCATCAGACTGAGTACTGGCTAATAGGATTTGTCCCTCTGCTATGAGTCATGGCCATTAAGGGTGCTGGGGAGCTAGGTAAGAACCAGAAGAGGCAGGGATGCTGCAATGAATCTATTATTGGGAGACTTTATCATACAGTGTCCACCTACCATTGGAGTTCAGCCATATCCCAGGCAAACCTGACTTAGAGAGAGAAGCATATGTGATTTGTAGGGCCAGGTATGAAATGAAAATGTGGGGCTCCTTGTTAAAAAATGATAGAGAAACTCTAAACGGTGACCACATGCTTTAAACCAAATGTAGGGCCTTTTTAATCAGAGGGTCCTTCTAGGCATGGAACACACCTGACAGCAACCCACTTCCTGGAGAGGCAGGAGGAGAGGTTTCTGGTGCTATCTTGATCAAGAGCTTTGTGTCCATTCATATTTCCAAAGTTACAAATGTATGACAGCAGTGTGCAAGTGAAAATGAACATTTCACGGGTCACTGTGACTTCATCCTTTCAAAGGAATGAGAGAAATAACAGGATGAGTGGGTGAGTGAGTGAACACTCACTCATCAGTTGTGTCCGACTCTTTGTGACTCTATCGATTATAGCTTGCCAGGCTCCTCTGTCCATGGGGTTTTCCAGGCAAGGATACTGGAGTGGGTTGCCACTTCCTTCTCCAAAGTAACAGGGTGCTGAGAAACAATCAAAGCAACGAAAGGACAAAAGGAACAAAAAGAAAGCTGCCGTGTACGGCCATTCAGGGCAAGTGTACAGCCATTCACTGCAGTCTATCTTGGGAAGCCTCAGGGTGGATTCCCAAAGTTTCTGCCTGTCTGAATTATTAGTCCCTCTTATACTTATATCATCCCAGGTGGCTCTAGTGGTAAAGAACACACCTACTAGTGCAGGAGATGCAAGAGATGCAGTTTCAGTCCCTGGGTTGGGAAGATCCCCTGGAGTAGGAAATGGCAACCCATTCCAATATTCTTGCTTGGAAAATTTCATGGACAGAGGAGCCTTGTGGGCCACAGTTGGTGCAGCTGCAAAGAGTAGGACACAACTGAGCGGCTTAGCACACACACATACTTAATATCAAGCCTCAGTGCTATCTATCTACCTATCTACCTACCTATCCATCTAGTGTATCTCAGCACATTAGTAACTGTCATCTTCCATCTCCTGGTCTCTTGTGGGCTTCTTTGCTACCTTGACTAAAACAGCAAAGGAAGGTAGAAGTAGCTTGGTCCCTGCAGGAGGCGCAGCCAGACTCAGGTACTCAAGATTCAGATTTTATCCATTTCTGTTCTCTAAGTGCCTCGAGGAAGAGGAAGCTAAGATGAGCCTTCCACGGGATCCTGGGCAGCAGGACGTAGGATACTTTGGGCAGTTTGCTGGAGCTGCTGTCTGTGGTCCTGAACCACCGTGTCTCCTAGCTCCTTTCAGCAGACATCATGGAACTTGGTGTCACAAACAAACGAACAACAAAAATACTGCTAAAGACCCAACAAACACATTTCAGACAGTGTTTGTGCTACACCAAGCACTGAATTATATTCAAAATACATTTTCTTGCTTTTTTACTCAAGGAGTACAGGGTTCAACTACATGACCAAAGGGGGAAAGTTTCTGGACTCTTCTTAGGCCACAGAATATGATGCTCTGGGACCCTGGACTACCAGATTTTGTCTCAGCATCATGGTCTGGTGTAATCAGGGCTTGTTGCACCACTGCATGCAGGCATAACATGTAGGTATCAAGATCATGGGACCAATTTCTTTTTTTAAGTTTTAATGAAAGTATAGTTGATTTACAATATTGAGTTAATTTCTGCTGTACAGCAAAATGATTCAGTTATACATACATATACGTTCTTTTTTATATTCTTTTCCATTACAGTTTATCATGGGATACTGAATTTATCAGTAGTTCCCTGTGCTATACAGTAGGACCTTGTTGTTTATCCTTTCTACATATAATAGCTTACATCTGCTAACCCAACCTCCCACTCCATTGCTCTTCCAACTCCCTCTCACTTGGGAACCATAAGTCTTCTCAATGTCCATGAATCTGTTTCTGTTTTATAGATAGGTTCATTTAGATTAAGATTTATGTCACACATAAGTGATATCATATGGTATTTTTCTTTCTTCTTCTGACTTAACTTCACTTAGTATAATAATCTCTAGTAGCATCCATGTTACTTCAACTGGCATTATTTCATTCTTTTTTATGGCTGAGTAATATTCCATTGTATATATGTACCATACCTTCTTTATCCATTCATCTGTCAATGGGTGTTTAGGTTGTTTCTGTGCCTTGGCTATTATGAATAGTGCTGATATGAACATAGAAGTGCATGTATCTTTTTGAATTATAGTTTTGTCTGGATATATGCCAAGGAGTGGGATTGCTGGTAATTCCATTTTTAGTTTTTCGAGGGACCTCCATAGTGTTTTCCATAGTGGCTGTGTCAACTTACTTTCCCACCAACAGTGCTGGAGGGTTACCTTTTTGCATATTTTCTTATAAGGCCAATTTCTCATCAGCTCTGGATGAAGGAATACATGAGTCAAGAATTCAGATGCCCAAAGAGGAGCTGGGTTATGAAGGTATGGATGGCTTGCCAGGGTTTAGATGATATAAATAGGTCTCATGTATTAAAAATCTGGAATTTCTGCTGAAAAGAGGGGCTGATTGGGTCCAGACTGGGCTGTTTACTAGCTGTGTGACCTTGGCATGTCATTGAGCATCTCTGAGCCTGTCTCCTGGTGAGGAGATGGAGGTAAATGTTGTCTCCACCACCTCGAGGAGGGAACTAGGCATGGATGGTAGAGCACCACACCTTGATTTAGGGATCACTGCCTCATCTTCTCTGCACACCCGCATCTGGATGGTAGATGATCTCTTGGCAGTCTTCTCTCCCTCAAAGGGATGGGTTGCCAGGAAAAGACAACCAGTCTGTTCCTGAGGGTTCTGAAGGCTTCTGGTGATTGGCACCATCTGACAACTAGGAGCTCTGCTCTCCAGTCATGTCCTGATGCCCAAGGGGAGTGTGAGCATGCACGGGTCACCAGTGCTCTCCACCATTGACCCCATATCCTGGAATAAGTGCACAGGTGCACAGATCTTGGTTCCCCTGCAGGGGAGGCTTCTCACACTTTACCCCTTTGTCTACCCCAGCACCATCTGCTATTCCCTCCCCCCGCCCTGACCATTCTTCTGATCTGATCAAAATAGAAAAAAAAAATTGAAGTCTGGCCAGTGAGCATTCTCACTCTGTCAGGGAATCAGCCAGTCTGACAAATTAATCAGGAAGAAGGTGCTTGAGGAGACTGTTGAGGGTTTAATCTGTAACCCTCTCTCACAAAACACCTTTGCTTTTGTGCAGGGGCCCTCTGGAGATGGCCCCACAGGAGCCACTGAGCACCCAGGGCTGCCTTCTTCCTTGCCTCTGAAAAGGCTGGCCCGGGGCTGGGCCATGCGGGGAGGCTGCCGATTCTGCTGGGGGTCCTTCTTGGCCCTTCTCGGCTCCCTGACTCCTCTGCAGGAATGTGGCCTGTGGTCCCCTTGCCTCAAATCCAGTCTCCTCTGTCCTCAAGATGCTCATTTACCCTCTGTTGCCTCATCTTCTCCAGGAACTTGGGGAGCAGTGGGGAGCAAGCTCACTGTGGCTGATGGCCCCATTTAGAAGAGAGGCTGGGCAATGAATGGTCCCCCTGCAGCTCAGCCTCATCTCCTTAATGGATCCTAATTACCCCTGTCCTGCTTGTGGCTTCTCTCCAGGGCCCATCTGTCAGGATGACGGATGAGGTGAATGAGGGGTGTGGGCAGCTGGGGCTGGAGGAATCCTGCCCTTCTCTCCTAGGGTTGGGTAGGGGTGGTGGACAGTGTAGAAGTTTAAATCAGATCCAAAGATCCTGAGGAGGACCGGAAGGCACCATCGCAGGATGAGCTATTCTCCCCTAGAACTTGGGCCAGGTGATTTTAGTCTAGAAGGACTGGTGATGGGGAAGCAAGGTGAGGAGGATGGGCTCTTTTGGTATGAGGTCTCAGGAATATATGATGAGGGAAGAGAAGAAGGCTGGAGGCCCAGTGGAGGACCCACTCCAAGGTGGGACTGAGAGCTGGGACTCCAGCCCCAGGTCCGTGACAAGTCCACACCCACCTGGACAAGGCAGTGATCATCAGAGCTGAGTGGGCCCTTCTGAGTCAGGGTTATGCTGGGACCCAGTCTCAAGTCCATTCCATATCCCCATGGACACACACCCAGTATTGTTGTTGTTCAGTCACTCAGTTGTGTCTGACTCTTTGAGACCCCATAGACTGCAGCATGCCAGGCTTCCCTGTCCTTCACTATTTCCCAGAGTTTGCTCAAACTCATGTCCATTGAGTCAGTGATGCCATCCAACCATCTCATCCTCTGTTGCCCCCTTCTCCTGCCCTCAGTCTTTCCAAGCATCAGGGTCTTTTCCAGTGAGTTGGCTCTTCGCATTAGGTGGCCGAAGTATTGGAGCTTCAGCTCCACACACCCAGTGAGCACTCAGTAAATGGACTGCAGGTCATCAGACACACATCTTTGACCCAGGAAAGCAGTAGCCCATGCTGGACAGTGTTGATTCTGTGGATGAAACAGATAAGAGAGAAAGAATAAAGATACTACTTTAAGGCTGGTCTACTCAGTCTGCAAACCAATGAGAGCAGTCTCAGAAGAAACCGATTCTGTCAATACCTTGATTTTGGTGTAGTGTAGTGGCATAGACCATGCATTGTAGAACTTGACTGCCTGCATTCAGTTTATAGCTCCACTGCCCACTGGCACTGTGACCCTGAACAAGTCACTTAACCTCTCTGTGCTTCAGTTCTTCCATCTCTAAAATGCAGACATTAGTATGCACCTAGTAGGTAACTAAGAATTCAAAAAGCTATAAGCCAAGGGCTTGGAGCAGAGCCTGCACAAGGGAGGCATGCTGTGAGTGTTAGCTGTTCTTACTCTTTCAGCTCTACGACATGGCTTATCAAAGAGGATGTGAATCCCCAAAGCAAGCTGGGCCTGACAGTGCCTCAATCAGACACAAAGAACAGCAAAGGTTGTTGAATTGACCATCTATGTGGAAACACTTCCTCTTTCCCTCTCTTCCTCTCCAGTCCCAATCCATGCAGTTCAAGGTTATGCGATGGCTGATGGCTACTGACAGATTCAAAACACAGTCTCCCCTGAGCTCCTGTGGTGGCCTAGGCCAGAGCTCCCAGGACAAAAGCCCTTTCCTGGAGATGGAGCATAACCCTCACATTCCAAGGGGAGATGGGGGACTCGGACTGCAGACAGAAGGGTGATCAAACTTCTGTGGACACACTGCTTCACTTTGGGTTTCAGTAAGAGCCTGTGAGGGTGGGCTTAGGGGTTGTCAGAGCAGTATCTCTGGAGGGGAAGGGCCCAGGCTGGGTTTCCTGCTGCCCGCCTTCCAAACTGAAAAGGAGCAGCTAAGTGTTATTGATCCAAGTTCCAAGGGGAAGATTTGCTAGGAGGTCGCTGGCACCAGCCCATCACTTAGCCGGTATTCATTATTCAGTGATGGGGAGGAGGAGCAGAAGAAGGGCTGGCATCCTGCCGCCAACCTGGCCTCCCAAGAGAGGAGTTGATGTGGGGACTGGGAGAGACAGCCAGCCAGAAAAGGGTCAAGGGCAACTTGCTCTTATCCTGGGACAAAGGGTGCCAAGTAGACCTTTGTAAGAGGAATCCTACCTTCCAGGTCTCCCACAGGAACTGGAGCGTCTCAACTTTGGCTGGAGAAGGGAAAAGAATCTTGAATGGTACCAGTTCTGGCTGCTTTCTGATGGCCTTTGTATTCAATATATGCTTCAGTTTACTCAAATGCCCACCGACATAAAATGTCCCACCCATTTTTAATAGCATATTGCAGGAAACTAGTCTTTACAGGGACAAAGATGGTAATTAAGTCCTGATATCCAAAAGTGGATCAGAATGATTCACTAAATAAGACCCAGAGGCCCTGGATTCAGCCACTTCCCAACCCTGTGATAGGCTGGCCTATGTTTAGAGTTGTTGAGTTAGATCATGTTGATAAAGGTGTTCTGTAACAATATTAACATCAGACAAGTGTCAGCTGTCATCATCATATTATTATCATTATCACCTTTACAGAAATACAAATCTAAAAGCATAACATAGCTTTAACAATAGTGTGAGAGATGGTGGGTGTTAGGACAGGAAAAAGAGTGTTCACAGCAGCACTGTTTGGAAACAACTCAAAGGCCCGCAGAGTGAAGAATGGATAAATGAATAATGATATCTTTACAAAAACGGAGATTTTTATAGCAAAGAAAATAAGTGAACTGCACGTAACAACACAGGTGAATCTTGGTAACATAATGAATAGAGAAAAGCAAGTCCTAGAAGGCTTACAGAGTACAATACCTGTTTTCTAAACTTCAACATTAAAGCTTGAAAGATGCATAATATGAGGCATACATATATTGGTGATACATTGAAAAATAAAGCACAAGATTTAGTATAATGGTTATCTCTGACACAGATGGGGAGCACTGAGGGAGGGGGCCAGGCAAGGTGAGGAACACACAAATATATTGTGTATATTCTTCTACATTTGGAGTTGGCTGAACAAAAATGAGTGAATGTATGCATGCATGAATGAATGAATGAACCGGCAGGCCATGCATGGAACAATGTTGGCCTTGGGTCATAAGGATGGATTATGTTTAGTCCAAATTGAGTAACTGGAGTCCAAAATACAATATTTTTTTCATCTAAAGATAAGTCTGATGTTAAGTAGATATTTAGTACTGGATCCCCAACTTGTTATTCTAGAAAGATAATCACTTTTTTCTAAAGGGGCCGAGGGGAGCTCCTCTCCATAACCCATTGTCCCCGGGAATACCCTCCTCACACTCCCTTTTGAGGAAAGGCAAGTTCCAGACTCTCTCTTTTTTGTAACTTTAGTTGATGGGTTTTATTTTACTTATTTGGCTGTACCAGGTCTTAGTCGCAGCATATGGGACCTTCAATCTTCCTTGCAGTATGCACAGTCTTTAGTTGCAGCATGAGAACTCTTAATTGTGGCTTATGGGATCTAGTTTCCTGACCAGGAATTGAACCTGGCGCCCTGCATTGAGAGCACAGAGTCTTAGCCACTGGGTCACCAGGAAAGTCCTTCAGTCTCTCTTATAGCCTGTTGTACATATGCATAAAGCATGTATGTCCCTGGGGCAGAATTTGCAAGTGGTACTAAATAATGAGGGCTTTCCAGATGGTTCAGTGGTAAAGAATCTGCCTGCCAGTGCAGGAGACACAGGTTTGACCTCTGGGAAAGAGGAGCCTCATAGGCTACAGTCCATGGGGTTGCAAAGAGTCAGACACGACTGAGTGACTGAGTGTATGTATGCACGAAACAATGATGAATAATGCTTCTATAAACATTCCTAGGCCTATCTTTTGGTGTACATATGATTTCCTTTGGCTGTATATCTAGTAGTGAAATTGCTGAGTTCTAGAGTATATGTATGCTCAACTTGGATAGACAATACCTCTGTGCTGATGTTGTATCAATCTGTGTTTTTGCCAGAGGGTACGAGAGTTCTAGTTTCTTGACATCCTCATCAACACTTCGTGTTGTCAGTCTTTCAAATGTTCATCGTTGTGTTGAGTGTGAGGTCATATCTCACCATGGTTTTATTTTGAGTTTCTTTGAAGATTGATAAGGTTGAGCATCTTTTCATACATTAATTGGTCATGTGGATATTCTTCATGAAGCATTTGAGTCTCTTCCCTTTTTACACTGGGTAATTTATCCTACTTTTAGTGAATTTTTATATTCTTTATATATTCTTTTTTTGCACCTCAAGTATTTTTATTTAATTTACATCCCCAGTGGGTTTAACCCCAGCAGTACCTCCAGATACAATTTGACATGTATATATCCTATGTAATTTAGCAGATCTTGTGATTAGGTTTCTCCTTACTAACAAAAAGTGATTTAGAACAATGAGGCTAATCCTAGTTGATGAAGACAGCAGTAGCATAGCAGTACTTTTACACATTCCGGGGATGTATATTCTGTGTATAAATCCTTCCAGAGGATATATTTACATATGCCATATATATTCAAAACTGTCCTGGCTATTCTTGAATATTTGCATTTCATTTAATTTTAAAATAAACTTTATTTATTAATGCAAATAGCCCAAATGCCCACAAACAGGAGAGTAGATGAATAAACTGTAGAATAGTCACCTAAAGGAATATTACACAGCAGTGAAGATGAATAAACCTCTGTGACATGAAGCAATATGGAAGCATCTTAGCAAAGCAATATGAAGTGAAGGAGAAAAGGCTCTGATTACATACAGCACAGTGCCCCCCTTTTTTTAGAGTGGTAAAAGCAACTGAAATAAAAATCTTCACCTTTAAGGAATACATGCAGATGAGTTAGCACTGTATTAGAGGAAACATTGTTCCTATATTAAGGAACAATGGACCTGTGATTCAGAATGGCGGCTGCCTTAGGTGGGGACCGCAGGATGATAGGATGGCAAATGGCTGCATGGCTGAGTGGAAATTATCATTGAGGTCCTAGCTTTCCTGTTGGGTGGTAGATTGATGGGTGCTTATTGCATTGTGAAAAATACATAAATACATAAATAAATTAAAGACTAATGATGAAATGTTATATGGATCAGGGATTGTGATTAATATGATTTAATACAACTTGGAAATCCTAAAGGAAATCAGTCCTGAATATTTATTGGAAGGACTGAAGCTGAAGCTCCATTATTTGGCCACCTGATGTGAAGAACTGACTCATTGGAAAAGACCCTGATGTTGGGAAAGATTGAAGGCGGGAGGAGAAGGGGACGACAGAGGATGAGATGGTTGGATGGCATCACCGACTCAATGGACATGAGTTTGAGTAAGCTCCAGGAGTTGGTGATGGACACGGAAGCCTGGCATGCTGCAGTCCATGGGGTTGCAAAGAGTCAGACATGACTGAGCAACCAAACTGGACTGAGATTGATTATACAAAAAATAAAAAAGGCTGAAGATGAAGGATTGAATGAGGACACTACCATCGACCCCTTAGTTGTAGGGCCTCCATTCTCCCCCTGCTTGCTTTACATGGACTGAGCAGGGGTGTCAGTATCAAGATGAATATTACATATGTATTAGTAAGGCTTAATTTCTTTAAATTTGTTCTTAGAAAAATGAACAGAAGTTTAGTTTTTTTTCCCTTCTCTACCCCAATGCATCTTATGTATTCCCTGGGGTGTATACATGCCTCTGGGCTTCCCAGGTGGGGCTAGTGGTAAAGAATCCGCCTGCCAATGCAGGAGATGTAAATGAGACATGTGTTCAATCCCTGGGTCGGGAAGATTCCCCTGAAGGAGAGCATGGCAACCCACTCCAATATTCTTGCCTGGAGAATCCCATGGACAGAGGAGCCTGGCAGGCTACAGTCCATAGGATTGCACAGAGTCAGACTTGACTGAAGCAACTTAGCACGCACACACGCATACATGCCTGTGCCCTAAGCAAATGGAATTTTAAACCAACTTTCATTAGAATGGATCACCCAGTTGACATGTGGAAATCAGATATCCTCTTGAGCATTTAAGAGGCTGTTGATAGACTCATAGTCAGAAAGAACAAGACAAGACAGGGCAGCCTTGGGAAAAGAAAGGAGACCAGGAATTTGAGAGGAATTTAAGGGAAGGAATTTGGAGGACTTCAGTTCCTTAATAGCAGGACATCTAGGTGTTAAAGAACTCTGTATTCTCTGCTAGTGACTCCTATTTCTCTTAGAGCCATAATCTCTATTTACTCCAAACTCTTGTTCTGTCACCCTCCTGTAGAACATTGACACTCTCACGTGGGTCCCAGGGCAGTTACAGCCTTCTATCTGATTCCTGCTCATGGACGGACTAATTGCTGGAGCCCTCACTGCTGACAGCCTTCAGATGTTGAAGGCACATCAAGCAGTCCTCGATGGGTCCTGATGCTGCTGAAATCTGGAGGTGGGAGTGGCTTGGGGGTGGGGTGTGCCTTTCAGGGAAGTAGATACAGCTATGGCTCAAATCCCTGAGCTTGGTCTGACCAGCTTCCTCAGACACAGCCCGTCAATCAGTTGCCTTGGATGCTTCCACAGGCAATTTTTAATTGAAAGCTTCAGATGCATTAGGGAGTTGGCTTCGAGGAACCATGATCCAAGAGGGTAATTTAGCAGCAGGCAAGTCCTCCATCCTTAGAATTTGGGGGAGAAAGACCATATGTTGGGTCATAGAGACCAAAGGCTTGAAGTCTTTTGAGCTAGAAGAATACCTACTCCCTCAGGGAGAGCAAAGGCTTGCCTTGTTGGAACACAGAGTCCACCGCCTGCTCCCTCGGCCTGAGCCTTCATTGACTTTTGTAACAGGTATAGAACCTAATGAATGTTACCAGTGATCTGTGCTCAGTCATGTCTGACTCTTTGAGGCCCCATGGATCGTAGCCCCCAGGCTTCTCTAACCATGAAATTGTCCAGGCAAGAATTCCTGGAGTGGGTTGCCATTTCCTGCTCCCGGGGATCTTCCCAACCCAGGACCCATGTCTCTTCATGCTCCTGCAATTGGCAAGCAGATTCTTTACCACTGTGACACTTAGGAAGCCCAATGAGTCTTAAGGTGAGGGCAAAGATGCTGTCTTGAAGAAAGTAAGTGCCATTATAGCTGGGCAACCTGTGACCACCATTTGGGGGTTATGTGACCCTGGATGAGTCCCCTGATCTCTACTAGTCCTGACCTCACAGATGGGGGGTGATGTATTGATAAATAAGCACTGGTGACCAAAAAAAAAAAAACCCATAGGAGACCTTACAGATCATCACCCACCAAGTGTAGGGCTCAGCTCCCAACATGAAGGACTGAAAGCCAACTGCTTCCTGCCTCAGAGCCAAGGATTCACCAATCCAGATCAGCCCAGTTCTGGAGCATTCCTCTGGGAGGTGGGCTCACTTGCCAAAAGTAATTTTTCTGAGACTCCATTGATGGGAAGCCACCCATTTTATTTTATTTGGCAAAATGAAAGTGATGAATTGACTCTCCTTGAATTGAGTTTTGATGAAGGCTCCTGGGGCTCCTGTGTCCAAAAGCACACTCAAACAATCACCACTCAAAAAAAAAAAAAAATTCAGTGAGTCTCAGAGTCTGTTTCAAGGGGAAGGCTGGGAAAGTGGATGTGGAGGAGACCTCACATTCAGAGTTCACCTTCTGTGTTCCAATATTTTTGTGTAGGCAATATTTTTGTGTAGGCTATCTAATTTAACTCTTCACAATGAGCCCAAGTTTTGTGTGTGGGAAAACTGAAGCTTGAGAGCTAAGTAACTTGCCTACGGTTTCTGACTCCAGAGCCTCAGACAGCTCCTTCCTGCCATTCAGCCTCCTTGTTTCCAGCTCAGAATGTGTTTTTACATGTATTAACTCCTTTAGTCCTCCTGGACAGTGAGGATATTGTTATTATGCCCATTGCACAGATATGGTAAACGGAGATCCAGAGAAGTTAAATTATATGGTTAGTGACTGATGGAGCTGAGTCTGGTTCTCAGTGCTCATGCATGTCCACTTTAATACTACTCACCTGAAGAGTGAGTTTGGGAAAATCAGGGAATTCAGTGATACAGGAGGCTGGTTTGTCAGGGTTTCCATGAGCTAAGGAAAACTGGAGACACTTAAGGGCTCCCACCATTCTGGTCTCCAAACCCCTACAGCTCTGCATCACCCTCCACTTGAGCATCTCTGTTCCTCTGCTTGAGGACCAGGTGACCCTGCTGAGGAAGTGGGGAAAGCAGGGGAGGTAAACATGAGCTTGACTGAATAAGCCAAAAAAGGAGCGGTATTACACAGATTTAAGATTTAACAAAAGGAGAACCAAATTGACATTTTATTGACTGGCAGTGGGAGTTGTTAAAGACAGATTACTGCACCAAGGGAAGAGTTTGATTGAGAGGCCAGGGGCACACTCAGCCATCAGAGGTGTCAAAATGAAGGCCAATGATACCCAAGGGGCAAGGTGAATACATACATTTGAGCTCACACACAGATACTTGCCAACACGCATGCGTGCACACAATGCCACCACCACCACCACTACCAGAAATAAAACCTGAGCTTCTCCCTTAGCTCCCAGACGCCAGGTCCAGAGACCTTACGTGAAATGAGGGTGAATGGAAAGCACACTACACTAGATTTGATCTTTGCTAATATTCCCTCTCCACCCCAACCTGATCCATCCCTGGACCCACTGGGAGCTTCAGAGATAGAATTCCTCGCCTTTAAGGTTGAAATAAAGTCTTAAATAGATGGGGGAATAGATGGGGAAATAGATGGCAAATAGATGCAGAAACAATGGAAACAGTGAGAGATTTTATTTTTGGGGGGCTCCAAAATCACTGCAGATGGTGACTGTAGCCATGAAATTAAAAGACACTTGCTTCTTGGAAGAAAAGTTATGACCAACCTAGACAGTGTATTTTAAAAAGCAGAGACATCACTTTGCCAACAAAGGTCCATCTAGTCAAAATTATGGTTTTTCCAGTAGTCATGTACGGATGTGAGAGTCGGACCATAAAGAAAGCTGAGCACCGAAGAATTGATGCTTTTGAATTGTAGTGCTGGAGAAGACTCTTGAGAGTCCCTTGGACTGCTAGGAGATCCAACCAGCCCATCCTAAAGGAGATCAATCCTGAGTATTCATTGGAAGGGCTGATGCTGAAGCTGAAACTCCAATACTTTGGCCACCTGATGCGAAAAACTGACTCATTTGAAAAGACCCCAATGCTGGGAAAGATTGAAGGCAGGAGGAGAAGGGGACAGCAGAGGATGAGATGGTTGGATGGCATCACTGACTCAATGGACATGAGTTTGAGTAAGCTCTGGGAGTTGGTGATGGACACAGAAACCTGGTGTGCTGCAGTCCATGGGGTCACAAAGAGTCAGACAGGACTGAGCAACTGAACTGAACTGAACTGAACTGAGGGTCTTAAAAAAGAAACAAAAAAACAAACACCTCATTGCTTCTAGTAAGTAAGAGATCCCATTTCAAAGCCCTCTCTTTGGGGACTCCCTGCATGCTGGCTGGCTCTGTGCAGAGATGCAGAGCCTCCTCAGGGAACATGGAAATGGCCTCTGGAGGTCTGCTTGAAAGAGTCTGGAACACTGTGATTTGCTCTGGGAGAGGGTTGAGTGGGGGTCACCCAGTGAACCTCAAGAGGGCAGAACAGAGAGACAGGTGGGAAGGGGGAGAATGACAGGGACACGGTTGGATAACGAGGAGCAGCTCAGCTTAGACTGTCCCTTAGGGATGCCACTACCCTGGTCTCTTCCTTCCCGAAAATATTGGCACGCGGTCTGGATTCTACGGTGAATGATGTTGGATCTTGTCCCAGGAAGTCTATTCTCTGTGTGCCCATCATTCTCTCATGGGTTGCACCCCACCTCTCTTCCTCCCTGCAGCCAAAGGGGGCCTGGATCAGTGTTTGAATGGCCTCTTTCTCCTCTCTTCCTGCAACTAACATCACCTCTTTGGGAATGCTTCTGCCAGCTCTCTTCCTTTCCTGAGCCTTGCCTCTGAGGCATTGGCTGTGTCCAGTGATCTCTGACATGCATGTATAAACCTTCCCTCATCCATGCATAGCCCACTGTCTTCCAAGGGAGAGCCAAGGCAGACAAGGGTATTATTATTAAAAATAACTCGGTTAGATTCCTCCCAGACATGTGCTGTATCTATTGCAGGAAGTGGCTCTCAGAATCATTCTCACCTTATTTCCTCTACCCCTACCTGGGTTCTTAGCTCTCAGGGCATTGTCTGCACAGCACCTACCCACCCCCATTCTTGATCCACCACTGCCCCAGGTTCTGCCTGCACCAAGCACTAGGAGGAAAGAAGAGTCTGGTTTGAAGGTGACCTTCATTGAGCCTAAGAGAGATAGCAATCTCTGCAATCAACAAGCCTGGCTCCTCTAGATACTAAAATAGCAACTGTGGAGTAAATCTGCTCCCACCCCCCACCTCCTTCCCCTCTCTTTCTCTTCAGGACAACACAAAGAAACTCTAGGGGTGAACTGGAAAAATCTCAGCATCTTTTAACAGCCTGAAAGCCTGAAAATAAAGTTCCTGTGTGTATGTATTTGCAACTCGTCAGTACAGGAAAGTTAATCTTAGCATTGTCGCCGCCACCTTGTGTTTAGCAAACTCTGTCCTTTTATTTACGATCAACATCCCTGAGTTCACGGAGGGTCCAGAAATGCTGTACCCCACTTTAGGTGGGAGGGAACAGAGGTCCAGGGAAGGAAGGTGCCTGCCCAGGGTCACCCAAGAGTGGAGAGGATGGAGTGGCTAGAGTCAGAAGATGACTATCTGCTTCCTAAGGTTCCTACTAGATTTCCGCTGGGAGTAAAATGTGTTCTCAGGACTTGATTGCCAGACCTTGGGAGCATTTGAGATTGGGATGATGTAATGCTCTTAGCAAGCCCCTGTTGGCTCCCCACTCTTCCTCTACTCCTCATGTTGGGCCCAGAGCTGTTGTACAGTCGTGATTAGAGCACCCAGTGGCTGGCTGTCAAGGAAGGAACAGATGGAGTGGGGAAGGGAAGATCTTCTTCCCTGTGGCATTTGGGGAGGGGAGTGAAGACTGGATTTGTCAGGGTTGGACCGAGCAGGAATGTGGAACATGTGTTTATATATGGTGGCACATCGTTGATGGGAAAGAAGATGCTGGCAAATGGAATCATGCAAGGATGTCTTTTTGAGTGAACAAAATAAAGAGTGGGCCCAGTTAGACAATGGTCCTGCATTCACTAGTATGAGAGCATGGAAGCAGGACCATTCTGGAAGCATCCTCATCCAGTGGGACCACCCTGCTTCCAAGATGCATCTTCCCCCAACCTGGAAGACCCTCTTCTGTCTTACAGAGAACTGATGGGTGGCAGTGTTCAGAACCAGGGCATGACTAGTTCTTGCATAACTTATCCATGTGAACAAGGTGACAGAAAGGGACCATGGTCAGGTTTACTTTACAGATAGATCCCAGGATCATAACCTCAAAATTAGTAGGATACTTAAAGGTCATCTAGTTCAATCCCTTAAATATTTAGATGAGAAAACTGACCGCAGTGACATGCCCAGATGAACACAGTTGCCATGTCACAGAGTGAAACTTGAACCCTGCCTTCCTCAACTTCTAGCCCAGGACTTCGTTCAGTAACCCCACTGATGAGGGTCAGGTCATTTCACCAAGTTCACCTGTCTCTATGTAAGAGATCAGGGGAGCATTGTACTAAGCTTTGGTTTTGTTTTTCTGCACCCTGGAGATACATGCCTGCATTTGGAAAAGCCCTGGAAGTACCTTGGGGACTTTATGCTGAATCCTTTCCAGTAGGTCTAAAATATGGCCTTTCAGAAGACAGTCCAGAGAAAATATGCAGGTGACAAGAGATAACAATGGAGTTAAATGAGACAGTGGGATAGATCAGTGCAGGAAATGTGGACATTTGTCCTTCAACATCCCTCAGAGATAGGTACCTACTTCCACTGTCAGCCATGCTATAGTCACTGGGACCAGATTTATGTTCTTAACTTTAAACAGCAAAAATCAAAACAACACCTTTGAAGCAATGGTTTGGGAGACACTGGACAACAGGTATTAATAGCATAGCAATGGGATCCCTGAGAGAAGAGAAACAAGAAAGATGAACCCTATAGGGTTCCAGCTTACTCCTGGAGGCACATACTAGGGTTGCAGTGTGAGGTGAGGGTGGAGGGAATAACACATAGCTTGTTGACCTTGTTGGCTTGAGAAGACAGAAATCAGTTTGGGGAGGCCATGGTACCTGGAACTTGCAATGTAGGGTAGCAGAGAGGATGGAATGAAATTGTACAGAGAAAGAGATCTGAAGGTCTGTGGAAGTCCCCTAGCATCTTTGGCTGAGTACTGACCTGCACATGCATGAGAGGAAACTCACCACAACTGGGGGAACCCACTAGAAAGTGTAGAGCAAACAGTTGCTAGAGCTCACAGAGGGGCAGGAATAATTCATGTTCCCACCAGCTAGAGTGGAAAGATCTAATAAATGCAGCATTGGGTAGAATCCTCAGAGGAGACTTTTTTTTTCAGTAGTAAAGCCAAAACACCCCAGGGACTAATGGTTGTTGTGGACCTGCCCTAACAAAGCTTAAAGCAAGTCTCTAGAGCATCCAACGGATTCCAAGTATGTGTGTGTTAAGTCACTTCATTTATGTCCGACTCTCTGTGACCCTATGGACTGTAGCCTGCCAGACTCCTCTGTCCATGGGATTCTCCAGGCAGGAATACTGGAGTGGTTTGCCATGCCTGTCTCCAGGGCATCCTCCCGACTCAGGGATTGAACATGGGTCTCCCACATTGCAGTCAGATTCTTTACCACCTGAGCCACCAGGGAAGCCCTGTATATATGAGAGCAGAATCTAACACACACACACACACACACACACACACACACACTTACATAATTATAAGACATAAAAAAGCAAGGAAATAAGATGAATAATTGAGAAGAAAATAAATTAATAGAAATAGACCAAGACATGACAGAAATGATGAAATTAGTAGACAAGGATGTTAAAGCCATCCATCATTATAAAAATTATACAGACATTCAAGAAGGTATAGGAGAATGTGAACATGAAGAGGAGAGAAATGTGGGATACAAAGGGAGATCAAATGGAACTTCTAGAGAGGAAAAACAATATCTGAAATAAAAAATATACTGGATGGAATTACAGTGGATAAGACACTACAGAAGTAAGGATCAATGAACTGAAAGAAATAGTATAAAAGTGATTCAAAATTAAGCAGAGAGGAAAAACACTACAAAAATAAACAGAGCATTGGTGACCTATGGTACAATATTATGTGGCCTCTTGTATGTTACTGGTGTCACAGAAGGAAAAGAGGAAAGAGTGAGACAGGAAAAACGTTTCAAGAGAAAATAGCCAGTTTCTAAAGTACAATAAAAAAATATGAAGCCATAGATCCAGCAATTTCAACAAGATCAAAGTAGAAGCAGCATAAGGAAAATCATACCAAGGCACATCGTAATCAAATTGGTCAAAGCCAGAGATAATCAGGAAATCACAAAACCAGCCAAAGGAAAAAAGGGATATTATGTATAAAGGGACAAAGATAAAAATGATAGCAGGCTTCTTATCATAAACCAAGCAAACCAGAGGTAATGGAGCAACATTTTAAGGTTATGATAAAAAAATAAACTCTCAGCCTAGAAATCTAACCTAACAAAAATATCTTTTAACATTGAAGGTGAAATGAAGACTTTTTCAGACAATGTGAGAGAATACATTATAGTGGGTCTGAATTTTAAAAAAAATTAGATTCTTCAGGCAGAAGAAATACGAAGACAGGTAAAAATTTAGGTCTCTACAGATGAATGAAGAGTTCTGCAAGTGATAAATATAGAAATAGATATAAAATAAATTGTTTTTCATTTTAAACTGTGTTACATAATCATTGACTGTCTCAAGTGGAAAAGAAAACAATGTAATTTATGGTTTATAGCATTACTTGAAATAAATATATGCCAGTAACAAAAGAGAGGAGAGGGAGAAATGGAAGTAAACTATTATAAAGTTCTTACTCTATATGTGTGAGGCATAATGTTATTGGAAAGTAGATTGGGATAAGTTAGCAAACTCCAAAGTAACCACAAAACAAAGCTGTAGCTAATATTGAAGATAAAATGGTATCTAACTTCCCTTGTGGCTCAGAGGGTAAAGTGTCTCCCTACAAGGTGGAAGACCCGGATATTTGATCCCTGGGTCGGGAAGATCCCTTGGAGAAGGAAATGGCAACCCACTTCAGTACCCTTGCCTGGAAAATCCCGTGGACGGAGGAGCCTGGTAGGCTACAGTCCCTGGGACCGCAAAGAGTTGGACACAACTGAGCGACTTCACTTCACTTAAAAAAAAGACAAAAAACAAGAAAGAGAGAACAGATGGAGATGGCACAGATAGAAAACAAATAACAGGATGATAGTTTTAAACTCAATCAATCATGTAAATGATTATATATATTACACATAAGTAGTCTAAACATTCCAAATAAAAAGGACTGATCAGTTTGACTAATAAAAGCAAAACACACTATAGGCACCTATAAGAAGTGAAAGTTGCTCAGTCGTGTCTGATTCTTTGCAACCCCATGGACTATACGTCCATGCAATTTTCCAGGCCAGAATACTGGAGTGGGTAGCCTTTCCCTTCTCCAGGGGATCTTCCCAACCCAGGGATCGAACTCAGGTCTCCCACACGGCAGGTGGATTCTTTATCAGCTGAGCCACAAGGGAAGCCTGCACCTATAAGAAATTCACTTTAAATATAAAGACAAAGATAGGTTAAAAGTAAAATGATGGAAAAATTGTGCTATGCTAGCCTTGATTGAAAGAAAGCTGGAATGACTTTATTAATATCAGATATCAGACTTCAGAGTAAGGAAAATTGCTGGCAATAAGGAGGAAGGTTACATAATGATAAAAGAGTCAACTCACCAAGAAAACATAAAAGTCCTGAAGGCATAGGCTCCTAAAAATACAGCTTCAAAATACGTGAACCAAAGCTGAAAGAAAGGAGAAGTAGAAAACCCCACAATTACAGTTGGAAATCCCAGCGGTTCTTTCTTTCTTTACCCAGTGTTTCTTTCTTTAAAATTTATAGAACAAGAAGACAAAGAGTCTGTAAGGATCCATAAGTCCTGAACACTATTAGGTCAAACTTGAATTGATTAATATTTATAAAACATTCTACCCAACAAGATTGAGGATGAGATGATTGGATGGCTCAATGGACATGGGTTTGGGTGGACTCCGGGAGTTGGTGATGGGCAGGGAGGCCTGGCGTGCTGCGGTTCATGGGGTCGCAAAGAGTCAGACGCGACTGAGCGACTGAACTGAGCTGAACCCAAGAAGAGCAGACTACATATTCTTTTTTTTTCAATTTTATTTTATTGTTAATTGGAGGATAATTACAATCTTGTGATGATTTCTTCCATACATCAACATGAAAGAGTCATAGGTACACATATTCCCCTCCCTCTTTAACCTCTCTCCCACCTCCCACCCTATCCCACCCCTCTAGATTGTTGCAGAGCACCAGATTTGGTTCCCTGCATCATACCTCAAATTCCCACTGGCTATCTATTTTACATATGGTAATGTATGTTTCAAAGCTACTCTCTCAACTCATCCCACACTCTCCTTCCCCCATGTCCAAAAGTCTGTTCTTTATGTCTGCATTTCCTTTGCTGCTTTGCAAATAGGATCCTCAGTACCTTCTTTCTAGATTCCATATATATGCATTAATATACGAAATTTGCTTTTCTCTTTCTGACTCACTTCACTCTGTATAATAAGCTCTAGGTTCATCCACCTCATTAGAACTGACTCAAATGTATTCCTTATTAACAGTTGAGTAACATTCCATTGTATATATGCTATCACATCTTCTTTATCCATTCTCACCAAGACAAACTACATTCTGGAACATAAAACAAGTCTCAGTACATTTAGGATTAAAATGATAAGTAGTACCCTTTCTGATCATAACAGAATTAAACTAGAAGTCTACAAAAAATATTTAAAATCATTAAATATTTGGAAATCAATGATGTGCTTTGAAGTAATCCATGAGTCAAGTAAGAAGTCACGAGGGAAATGAGAAAATATTTTGAATAAGATGAAAGTAAAGTTGTGTGAGATATAACCAAAGGAGTGATTATAGAGAAATTTATAGCATTAAGTTCCCTTTTTTTTTGGCTGCACTGGGTCTTTGTTGTGGCACATGGGCTTCTCTTGTGGGGCACAGGCTCTCGAGTGAGAGGGCTCTTCTCTAGTTGTGGTGTGTGGGCTTGATTGCCCTGTGATGGATCTTAGTTCCCTGACCAGGAATGGAACCTGCATCCCCTGCATTGGAAGGCAGATTCTCAACCACTGGACCACCGGGGAAGTTCCAGCATTAAAGTCTTATATTAGAAAAGCAGATAGATTTCATATGAAAGGTATCAGCTTCCATCTTAAGAAACGAGAAAAAGGAGAGAAAATTAAACCTAAACTAAGCCGAAGGAAGAAAATAATGAAGTGCAAAAATCAATGAAACAGAAAACAGGAGAACTATACAGAAAAATCCATGAAACCAAAATCTATTTTTTCACAAAGATAAATAAAATGAATAAACCTCTAGCCTGACCTATCAAGGAGAAGAAAGATGCAAATTGCCAATAACAGGAATGAGAAATAGGGCATTACTACAGGCCTTACAAACATTGAGAGGATAATAAAGAGAAAGAAACAACTTTATAACAATCAATTGGATAACTTAGATGAAATAAACCAATGCCTGTAAAGACACAAACTACCATCTAAAAAGAAAACCATAATCTTAGTATTCCAATATTTATTAAGAAGATTTATTCATAGTTTAGAATCTTTCAAAAACAAAACAGAAATCTCTTTCAACAAAGAAAACTACAGGCCCAGAGGATCTCACCAATTAATTCTATCAAACATTTAAAGAAAAATAATATCAAGTCTACACAATCTCTTCCAGAAAATAGAAGAGAACACTTCCCAACACATTTTATGAAGCCAGCATTACTCGGATACCAAAACCAAAGACATTATAAGAAAAGAAAACTATATTCTACATGAACACAGACACAATCTCCTTAACAAAATCTTAACAAACCAAAATTCTTCAACATATAAAAACTATATCGTGACCAAGGGAAGTTATCTTAGCGACATTAGGTTGGCTTAATATTTGAAACTCGATCATCTAAAGAAGGGAGAAGGCATGGCACCCCACTCCAGTACTCTTGCCTGGAAAATCCCATGGACGGAGGAGCCTGGTGGGCTACAGTCCATGGGGTCGATAAGAGTCGGACCCGACTGAGCGACTTCACTTTCACGCACTGGAGAAGGAAATGGCAACCGACTCTAGTGTTCTTGCCTGGAGAATCCCGGGGCCAGTGGAGCCTGGTGGGCTGCCGTCTATGGGGTCACACAGAGTCGGACAAGACTGAAGCGACTTAGCAGCAGCAGCAGCAGCATCTAAAGAAGAAAAACTGTAAGATCATCACAATTAATGCAGAACAACTATGATATAATTATGAAAATTTAACAAAATATGTTCAAGAATTTCACATTGAAAACTATGAAACAACTACCAAAAGAAATTAAAGATTTAAATAAATGGAGATATATAACACATTCATGGATTAGAATCCTTAAAACTTAATTAAGAAGACAAAAGCCTTGATAGAAAATAAGCAACAGATTTAAACAGACACTTCACCAAAGAAGATAGATAAATAGCAAGTGAGCACATGAAAAGATGATTAACTTTATTAGTCATTAGGGAAATGCAAATTAATACCACAGTGAGCTACCCATATCACTAAAAATTAAGGAACTGACAATTTCAAGATTTGATGAAGATGTGGAGAAACATGAACTCATACCTTGCTGCTGAGAATGCAAAATGGTACAACCAAATTGGAAAGCAGTTTAGCAGTTTCTTAGAACCCCACCCCTAAGTATCTACCTGAGACAAATGAATACACATATCAACACAAAGACATACATTCAAATGTTCGTTCTTTATTCTAATTGTCCCCAAGTTGGACCCAACCCAGATGTTTATTGGCAGATAAAAGCATAAACAAATGGTGGCAAGTGGAATACTCTTCAGCATTGAAAAATAATGAGCAATCACATGAAGAATCTCAAAAACATTTTGCTAGGTGAACAAAAGGCCGGCACAAAAGACTGCATGTCTTTTCATTTCATTTTTATCACTTTCTGTAAAAGGCAGAACTCTGGAGACAGAAAGCAGATCAACAGTTGCCAGAAGAGGTAGGGGAAGGATATTGATGGCTAAGAAGCACAAGGGAATTTTTAGGGTGACAGAAATATTCTATATTGTGACAGAAATATTCTATACTCTATATTGGTTATGGTCTGTGTATATTTGTCAAAACTCACTGAATTATTTATAAAATTTGGTGAATTTTCTTGTATATAAGTTACCTTCATTCAAGCTGATTAAAAAATTAGGTGCTGGACTTTCTTGGTGGTCTAGTGGCTAAGACTCTGCACTCCCAATGTAGGGGGTCCAGGTTTGATCCTGGATCGGGGAACTAGATCCCATATGCCGCAACTAAGTTCACATGCCACAGTGAAATCCCTTGTGCTGTAGCTAAGACTTGCCACAGCCAAATAACTCGACACAGCCAAATAAATAAACGAAAACAAATATTTTTTAAAAATTAAAAAATCAGGCTTACTCTGCCTGATTTAGATTCTGAAAGTTGAAGGAAGTATAGATGGCCTCCACAGATGGTCTGACCAGCTCTGAATTTCTTGTGAATACAGATATCTGCGGAGTGGTCCTTGGGGGTGGGAGTGGGGTAGAACAGGTGGCGGTCTGGGAGGCGTGTGTCTCTTGGCATGAGAAGGATAGTCAAAAACTCATCCTCAGTGCAACTCCACCCTGGGAGGACAGCCAGTATGTTTTAGGCAAAGAGACATTCCCATCTTTCTTAAAGGTGAGCATCAAATGTGAGTGGGGTGGGAAGTGGGATGCACGAGGCAGTGCTGTTGGCTGCATTTGAGCTTTGGGGATGCCAATCATATCGTCTTGCCTGCTGAAACATTCACAGGTAGCTGGGGTAGGAGACCCCTCACATAACCCCTCAATATTGTTTCTAGACATCCAAAAAGCTAGTGACAGAAGGATTTTTAAGGCCAAATTTCAAGTGTGGGGGCCCCCTAATTGGAGTCTGCAGTCCCAAGACAATCTCTTGCAAAGCCCAAATCCTTTAGCTAGTAGTCGTCGTATGTCATTGTCCTAACCCCCAGCACCTCAGAATGTGACCTTATTTGGAAATAGGGCATTTGCAGATGTAATTAGCTGAGATGACATCAGGCTGGAGTACAGTGAGTGCCTAATCCAATATGACTGGTGTCCTTATAGAAGAAGGAACTTTGGACCCAGACGGGCACACAGGGAGAATGCTATCTAATGATTGGAATTCTGCCGCTGCAAGCCGGTGAACTAGGAGGAGCTTGAGAGAGGCCTGGAACAGATCCTTCTTCCTTGGTGTCCCCAGAGGGAGACTGGCCCTGCCCACACCTTGATTTCAGACTTCTCCAGAACTGCATGACTATATTTCTGTTGTTCTAAGTCTCCTAGTTCACTGCAGTAGCTCTCAGAAACCAGCAGGGCTTGGCGCTGGCCCCAAGTCTCTTTCCACCCCTCCCCTGCAGGAACTGTGTGCCTGAAACACTGGTGCCCAGCAAGTTATCGGTGGAATAACATTTTGTTTTGCAATAATATTTTTCATGGCCGTTTACTGGTCAGGGTTCTCAGATGACAAGGAAGAGACACACAGAGAAGCATGAGATATCTGGGCACCTGGGGAGGCAGCCCAGTCACCCAGATCCTAGTTTGTCCCTCAGTAGGATGTGTGGAGCCTCCACAAAGGACACAAGAGTGTGGCCC
The DNA here is from genome assembly GCF_054371585.1 of Giraffa tippelskirchi. Lineage (NCBI taxonomy): Eukaryota > Metazoa > Chordata > Mammalia > Artiodactyla > Giraffidae > Giraffa > Giraffa tippelskirchi. The sequence goes on from NC_137284.1 coordinate 139,523,554, forward strand.
TTTAAGGAACCAGCACCCTGAGCTTATGTGATTTTTCTCCATGGTCATTTCCAGAAGTAGAGTGACGGCCAGAGGGCCAGTGACTCACTCAGGGCACACTCAACTATGAAGCTCAGTAAGTTAATTAATATTTATGAAGCACTCGGGCTGGGCTGGCATATCAAGAGTGCTATTATGTAAGTGTTCTCTTCTGACCCTAAGGAGGGATGGCTTTCTTTGAGTTCCAGCTTTTTAGATGATTGCTTTCAGGTCACACGCTGAGCCCTGGTCCAGTTCTCTAGTGTGGAGTTTCTTCTTTAATAAGTGCCCTTTCTGAATGCTGGCAAAAGAAAACATGGGAAAAGCCACTTGGATTCTTTTTCTTAGTCAGAAACTGTGTATGTGGCTGTCAGTAAAGGCTTGATGGATTCCTCAATACATTCACTAAAAATGGGTAAATGAGTGAAGGAAACTTGGATGGATGGATGGGTGGATGATAAGTTTGCCTTCAGGTAAGAAGGTAAAGGTAGCTCAGCTGGTAAAGAATCCGCCTGCAATGCAGGAGACCCTGGTTCGATTCCTGGGTTGGGATGATCCCCTGGAGGAGCGCATGGCAACCCACTCCAGTATTCTTGCCTGGAGAGTCCCCATGGACGCAGGAGCTTGGCGGGCTTCAGTCCATGGGGTCACAAAGAGTCAGACACGAGTGAGTGACTAAGCACCCAACAACACAAGAAGGTAAAGTAAAGGTGCCCTGCATGAAAGTGAGGTGTGTGCATGTCTGGAGAGAGGAAATTTTGGAGGATGTAAGTATATGCTTGTGTGTCCTTTGGCCCCGCTCGAATAAGGATTACATGATAGATTGAGATTGTATAGGTTTCACATTCCCTCCAAACACCGTGTGCTTTACATCTGGATAAAAGGAGCTATAAATCTCTCCAGGCAGAATGTGGCTGGGCTCTGCCTTTCTACCCTTCTCACTGAGATCTTACTTGGAAATACAGCTGAACAGTCGATGATGAATCATAGCGTCTGTGGAGCAGCCCAGATAAGGAACAATTTGCATTTTCATGTGATAATTCGCTCCTCTTGGCGTTTTCAATTTACCTTTAGAGCCACATTAATTCTGTTGCCATAAACCACCACTCTGTGCCCAAGTCAGTGGGTGAGGGAGACTCAAGTAGCAGGTCTGTTTGGCTTTACAGGAGCGAGGAGTGCTCCTTTCCTGCAGCATGGGGTGTAGGAGACCAAGCTGGTCCTTGGAGAGCACCTCTTGGAGAAGCTCCCCCAGGAAAGGTCGTAGCTTCAAACCCTGCTCACATTCTCATCCTCCATGTCTGTATGTCATGTGTGCCTGCTTACTTGCATCCAGCTCTTTCCAACCCCATGGACTGTAGCCCGCCAGACTGCCCTGTCCATGGGATTATCCAGGCAAGAATATTGGAATGGGTTGCCATTTCCTACTCTAGGGGGTCTTCCTGACTCAGGGATCGAAACTGCATCTGTGTCACCTGCATTGGCAGGCTGATTCTTTACCACTGTACCACCTGTGAAGCCATGTTTGTATGTCACCTGGTTAAAAATAAGCTAAACACACCAGGAAAACTGCCGCTTTGCCTTCTGAGTGTTTCTAGAAGAGCCCCAACTTCTCTCTCCCTGGACGTGTAGCTGCAGAAGTATTGGGAGGTAAGTCAAAAAGTGTCAAAGTGAAGTCGCTCAGTCGCGTCCGACTCTTTGCGACCCCGTGGACTGTAGCCCACCAGGCTGCTCTGTCCATGGGATTTTCCAGGCAAGAATACTGGAGTGGGCTGCCATTTCCTTCTCCAGGGAGGTATTGAGACTTGAATTAGGATTGACCTTCGGATGAAGGTGACATGACGGGATGACAGGAAAGAACCAGGCTCCTGAGGACACTGTTGAGTTTCAGTGACATCAGTTGAATCTGCTGAATGCAGGAATAGATTCAGTCAATACATCTTTTTAAAAAATGAAAACAGAAAATAAGCTAAACGTAAACTGCTCCTCCTACTCCTTGCCTCGGTGCAGAGGACATGCCCCATCAGATAGCTGCATCTACGTCTCTGTTTCAGGAATCTGATGCTTGGTGACAGCCAGTTGCATGTGGCTCCTGCAGACAGGGTTTTTTCCGGGAGAAGGATTGTCTTAGAAGAGCTCTTCTGAGGCGTGGGTGAGCCCCTGAGCCCTGCAGAGGAAACCATTGTCTCAGGCTTGTCTACTGGTTTCCCAGTGCTCACAGAGCCTTGTAGAGGCACCCTGTGGCCAAGGAGGGGCCAGTCTGGCAGAAAAAGACAGAATCTACCGCAATCTTGCAAAGTGGGTCTCCTCCACTATGACACCCCCAGACAAAGGCTTTCCACAGTCTGCCACTCTCGGGTTCCCCGGCTTCTCCTAGCCTTCACAATCCAGGAAGTTCTTAATACTCATCAGAAACCCTTTGTTTCTGCAGTGCAAATCCATTTCCTTGCCCGAAAGCAGAGAGAGTCAATCTTACACTCTTGAGCTTGCACATCCCTGCATTTCTTAAACAAATTCTCAGGATGCTATCAAGTAAGTTAATGAGGAGCCCTGTAAAAATGAGAATAATTTCTGTTTCTTTCTCCTAATTTACATTTGTCCATTTCCTGAGGTTCCATTCTATTAAACTTTAATTTGCTCCCCTCTCATCCCAAGCCTTTCAGGAGTCTGACATGGGAGATTTTCTTCACATAGTCAGAATCTCCTGGGCTCTAATGGATTACACTTATGGGCAGGCAAGATATAGTTTGTCCTCGAAGTGATTTCTAGATTGGCAGCCTGGTGTAAAGGAGAGGGTGAGAGTTTGGGTGATGGGAAAGCGGCGGTGAGGTGATAATTCTCTGAAGTTCTATTTATTTTTGTTTTAGTACTTTTTTCCATCCTAGTTTGCAGCAGTTGTATTTTGAGAGATTTTCTTCTGTTAACTCTTCCAGGTTCTGTACTTGTAAACTGAGTGCAGGGGGCTGGAGGTTGAGTATTCAGTCCCACTCTCCTACTTGTGTCTTTAAAATATACGAAGAAAATGTGGAAATTGGGAATACTTTCGGTTCCTTGGAAAGTCCAAGTCCCAGAAAAGAAATATGTTAGATTGAACCATATAAAAGTCACCATTTTTGAAATTAAAAAAAAAAATTAAATTGGAAATGTGTTAGTTTCTGCTGTACAATAGCATGGATCATCTGTTAAGTATACATCTTAAGTAAGTATACATGTAAGTATACCCTCCCTCTATTGCCTCCCTCCCCCACCCCCAATCCCACCCCTCTAGGTCATCACAGAGCACTGAGCTGAGCTCCCTGGACTATACAGCAGCTTCCTACTAGCTGTCTATTTTACACATGGTAGTGTATATATGTCAGTGCTACTGTCTCAATTCATCCCACCCTCTCTTCCTCCCTATGTCCACAAGTCTATTCTCTACATCTACGTCTCTATTTCTGCCCTATAGGTTCATCAGTATCATTTTTCTATCCAGTTGCCATTTTAAAGGTCAAAAATGATTGAATATTGCTGATTTCATATGGTTCCCTCTAGTACAATCAAACCTCATTAATTCAGGCTAATGTGAGGAAGGTTGGTCTGAATTTGCTGGAGTGCTGCAAAAAGGAGTCTGAATTACAAGCTCATTTTAAAGAGGTGCAACTTCCCTCTACCCCAGTGCTGATGGTAATGGAAAGTAGGTCAAAAAAAGTACTATCTCTACAAGTCCATAGAGGGATGTCTGGTTAATAAAGTCAGCTTATAACGGGCATACAAATATGCTGGGTAAGAAAGGGTCCTCTAGTCTTAAGTGTGTTCGAGAATGCTTGAGTTGATTTTTTAAACAGCTTTAAATAATTTCCTTCTGATTTATATGTACAATTAGTTTCCTTAACAAATCCTTCCTTTGAAGAGAGAAACTGGATGGCTCAAGTTTGCTGTCTGAATGATTTCTTTTTCCAAAATAGTAGATTCCAAATTAATGATGCTTGCCTGCTCTATTCCTGACCTTGAGGTTGGGCATCAGGATAATGCAAATCAATAGAGATTAGCCCTCAAGGACTGGGGAGGGGGAAATACACTTGACAGAAACATATGTGACTTGAAAAGTGAGGCTGGTCTTCTTGTATGTCTCATACAGTGACTCTGAAGGCAGTTTCAGAGGCAAAATTCCAACAGCATTCAGCGTAATAACAGCAAACTTGGAAGAAGTCAGCCACATCCTACAGAACCACTTCAAAAAGCAATGTAATATGAATGGACAGATTCCAACCTCTGATGGTTTTTTAAAATGTTCACATATGCTCGTTCTCCTGGGATAATATTTATCCCTTTAAAAATATTCTTAAAGGTTCCTTCTAAATAATAGCAATCTCTGGTGACATTTAAGTTTATTTGCAAGTGATTTTTTAGATCAATTTTCTACTTCCCTAAAACTTCAAGATGGTGCACGGGTAGGTGGAAAGGTGATGGAAATGGAACCAAAGATTGATGGCCAGCAAGAGACAAAGATTGATAGGCTGTTTGATAAAATTGGGATCGGGTAAAACTTTTCAGATGTGTACAGTGTGGCAAAGTCTGTCCTCACAGAATTCCTTCTCTGGCTTGTGCATCCCTCCCATTCAAGGGGAATTCTAGAGGAAAACACTTCTTTCTTGGGGTGACTTGGTACAGATCCCACCTTCCTTTGCCCCATATTGCCCTCTGTTGCTTTGAAATGTCAAATAGGGCGTGGAGGAGGGGCAGATCTGAGTAGGCTACTGGAAGGAACTGACTCAGTCTTCAGTTAACTCATCTCCACTAACAGGGGATATGAAATAAAAATTTGTTGTTGTTGTTTGGTCACTCAGTTGTATCCAACTCTTAGCAGCTCCATGGACTGCAGCACACTAGGCTCCCCTGTCCTTCACTATCTCCCGGAGTCTGCTCAAACTCATGTCCACTGAGTTGATGATGCTATCCAATCATCTCATCTTCTGTCATCCCCTTCTCCTCCTGCCCTCAATCATTCCCAGCATTAGGGTCTCTTCCAGTGAGTTGGCTCTTTGCAGCAGGTGGCCAAAGTATTGGAGCTTCAGCTTCAGCATCAGTCCTTCCAATGAATATTCAGGATTGATTTCCTTTAGGATTGACTGATTTGATCTCCTTTCTGTCCAAGGGACTCTCAAGGGACTGATAAAATATAGGTGGTTACTTAACAAGACTAAACAAACCAGTGAGGGAATGGTTCAGGTATCTTCGTTGTGCTCACACAATTCTACGTACCTTTGTCCAAAATGTATAAACCTGTATACCAAAAAGAGTGGATGGACTGGATGGAAATTGAAAGCAACTAAATAAACATGAAATAAGACCAGTCCTTCCTCAGTAGCCTGCTGGGTGAATGCTGGAGTGGCGGGGTCTTCTGGGCTCCTCTCCCGGTGCTGACGCTGACCAGCACAGCAAACCTGCCTCCTGGCTATGTCCCTCCCATGGGGGAAGGAGGGTCACAGTCTGCATGTCCCTCTCGCCCCATGTGAGCTCCATGACAATGAGGATGCATCCCAGCTCCATGCCCAGCAGAACAGGCACCCCAGGCTGCTGTGTGAATAAGCCTTGATCTTGCATGCTGCTATTTTAAGTCCAAACACTCTGATCTTGTCCTTGGCAGAGTCGTGCAGTCAGGCGACACTCACTGGACATCTACCTCGTGCCGAGGACATACAGTAGTGCTGGGACTCAGGGACTTAGAAATAAGACACAGCCTTGGTTTCAGCTGCTCCAGAGGGGAGCCAGCCTGTAAACACATGATTAGAGCGCAGTGTAATTAGTGCTAATAGAGGCATGGGTACCCTGCTCCAGGGCACCAGGGAGGGGCGGATCGCTCAGCCTCAAGTCAACATCTGCCAGCTCCTGTGCTGTTGGGTCTGAAAAGAAGGAGGCTTCACCCAAGGGGGCACTGATGCTGGGTCAGCTGGGCACTGGTGCTGGGCACTGATGCTGGGTCAGCTCAGTGTCTTAGCACAGACACACACATCACACACACAGACATCCCACATCACACATAGACACATCACATCCATCATACATCACGCACATCATGTATTACACACACAGAGCATCTCCCCACACACAGACACACACCTCACAGATGTTACACACACATGACACACACTATACACAAAGACACATCACACAGATACGCATAGACACAAACATCACATACAGACACACATCACACACAGACACATCACCCGTAAACACACATATCACATACTGACACACACATCACACATCACACACATCACGTGTTACACATCCAGACTATCCCCCGACACATAGACACACACATATCACAGGCATTACACACATGACACAGACACATGAAACATACACATACAAACATACACGTCATGCACATATCATGGTCACACAGACACACACATCACACAAATACACAGGTAGACACAGACATCACATTTACATCACATACATCACACAGAGAGTGTATTACACAGAACATCCCCCCATAGACACACATTACACATATCAGACACATCACCCATCACACACAGACACACTCATCATAATCATATACAGACACACCCAAATCACACACATCACATATAGACACATCACACATCACCTATCACACACAGAGAATACCCCCCTATATACACAGACACACACATGGAAGATATTACACATATGATCATAATATACAGAGACACATGACACAGGCACATATAGCACATACATCAGATCACACACAGACACACACCTCACACAAATACACACATAGACACACACATCACAGTTATATCACATACATCACACATATCACACTCATCATGTATTACACACAGAACATCCCCCCTACACAGACACACACATCACAGATATTAGGCCATCACACATTACATACACAGACACACATCATACACACAGCTCCCTGAAGACCTCCCCATCTCCTCCAGGATGTTTAATGTCAGCCCTGCCCCCCTCCTCCTCCTGGGCCACAAGGGAAACAGCCCAGGCACTGTTTGTGCTGGTCACGCCCCTGGTGGGCTGGGTGGTGGTCGTGGGTGAATTCCTGCAGCTCACTATGATCCTTCCTCGTGCCTTCTTCTCACAGGCTGCAGCAGTCTAGGCTGCCCAACAGTCACCATGGCAACGGGTCTCTCTTGCCATCTTCTATAGTGTAAGGTGCTTCCTTTTAGGAGTGCAGGCCCCTGTCCAATGCCCAGCCATGCTGCAGGCTCTGTGTCTGCCTCACTGGGTTGTTTCAAGGCCTTAAATTTTGTGCCAGGTATCAACAGTGGACTGGAAGCCCGTGCAAGTTCTACCTGTCCAGACCTGATCCCCCTGCTTCCCATTCAATTTCAAGAGCTGCCGATGGTAGCTGCTCTGTCAGAAAGTGACTGAAGAGATCCTAAATATACAGACCTGTAGCTGCCAAGGACAAGGTGGCTGCACCAAAGTGATGAGCTGGGAGCTAGTGCTGGACAGATGAGAGCATGTAGATTGCAGCATCACCAGGATGGCAAAGAGACTGATGTGCAGAGTGAACAAAGGGGCCAGGGATGTAGGGATGCACAGACTGGAGGAGAGACGTATCATAGGGAACAACCCCACTGGTGAGATACTGTATAGAAAAAGGAGCAGAAACAGTCTAGGGTGTGGACCAAATGATTGGTAGAGAAAAGGCCACAAAACTTACTTCCTCTTCCTCATGCTTCTGAGAAGTCTCCTAAGCCTTTCAAAGGTGAAAGGTGCTGCCTTTGAGGAAGTGAGCTCCCTGTCAATGCAGATAACCAAGCAGCGGCCATTGGGTGAGCATTCAAATATGGGGCGCCACCATCACAACTCATCCAAACCTGACCGGCTTGCCGTTGTCCTGTGAGTAGTCCACTTTCTTACCTGTGAAATGAGGGGTAGGACCAGAACATGACCCAGACCTCTGTGTGCTCCACAGCCCTGTGCTCAGATCCCATTTTTTAAACCTTATTCTGACTACATGGCACCTAATTTTATACATGTAAAGCACTTCCTATTATTCCGAGCACTTTCCTACCCATGATCTCATGATCTCTTCCCCATTGCTCTGTGAAGTACATAGAACACGGATGATCATAGAGGCAAGAGAGTTCTAGGAGGGTTGCAAAGGTTACCCGTGACTTAATGGTAGAGCCAATGCGGCGGCCAGGTCTGGGGTCTGCTAGCCCACCATCCACACTTGTGCATGGCATGTTCACTGGGCAGATCAGAGCATGGAGAGGGGTTATCCATTAGAGGTACCATGAAATTAAAAAAACCAGGCTGATTGTCGGTTGCTTTCAACTTTGAACTTTGTGGTTAAACTCTGAGACACAAAGTTGCTAACTACACATGGGTCTTGTAAAAGTGATTTGTGCCCACGGATCTGGGTAGGGTACAAGTTGAATAATAAAAGGGTCTGATAAACCTGAACTGGTCTCCCTTAAACTCGTCCTGGGAGTGCTGAGAAGTGGGGAGCTGGCTACTGGGTCTGCTAGGTATTGCATCCATGCTGCAAATTCAACAGGTGTAATGTTCCTTGAGAAATTGAAACATCAAATGTCAAATAAGATCTCGCTGCTCCAATTCTTTATTCAGGCCCCTGGGGAATAATGTATCCAATGCGACAACCCAATAAGCTCTAGCATCGTCCCATGTGCTATTGTAAAGCCCCTTTCTCTGTCTTCTTAAAAAATCACCGTCTCCTTCTTTTAATAAATCCAACTGGAGCAATGAACCCAAATGTGAAACCGTATGGAATATGTGTTTCTGCAGGACCCATCCATGGATGATGGGAAGATCCACGCTGAAATAACCTTTGTCTCCACATGAGCTGTGATGATGATAAATCTTGCTGCCCCCTGTTGTTTCTAACCAGGGGCTCCAATGACCCTTCTTCTTAACCAGCTCTTGGTGAACTGGGAGGAAGAGCACAGATCTCCTGTCTCACTTAGGAGCTATAAACTGAAGCCTGAGGATTGTTCACCTGTGTGATGTAGGGACAGTGGTTCAAGTGTTGAAGGAAGAGAAACAGGTGATGGAAGGAGAAGGTTCACCAGGCAGGCCATTGTCTTGCTTTTGGGAGAGGCCAGAGGTCTTTGGGAACAGGTGGGACTATGGCCCAAGCTGGACTTGGGGGGCGGCCTCCGTGGTGACATCTGAGAGGCCATAGAGTCCCAGACACCATGGGTCAATATGCCGTGAGGTCCTGCCTTCCTCAGGTTTTACGTTGTATCTACTCAACTTCGATGCTGGAAGAATTGAAGCTGGGTGGCAAAAGGTGAGTTGCTGGGGAGACGGAGGTGCTCTGGCATGGTGGATCGGTCCTACTGGCCTAATGTCCCTAACTGGGAAGTTGGAAGTCTCTATCACTGATGTGAGCACTTTGCTCACATCAAATGTCTGTCTTTCCTCTGTTCACTGAAGCTCTGGCTCCTTTCCTAGTCAGAGCCTTGCAGGGTAATCTGGTCTTCCCTGAAATTATCCTAGTGTTGACAAGGTTGCTGCTGCAACTTGCATCAGTGTCTGCTTGCCCACTCCCAGGGTCACAGTCCACCCAGGGGCCCCAAGCCATGTTGGATAGATGGCTCGGGTATTAGAAAATGCCTTCCTCAAGTGGAGCTTAACACCACCTCCTTTCATCCTCCACCACTGGTTCCAGGTATTAAGCTGGAGCCATAAAGACATAAATCCAGTCTTCCAGATGGGCCACCCCCTCAAACATTTGAAGACCTATGTTCCATCTCTTCTGGTTTTTCTCTTCTCATGGTATGGTTGTCAGACCCCTCACCACCTGGTCACCCCGTCCTGGGGTGAATCAGTTAGTCCTTGCCGTATTTTCATTGTGGTACACAGGTGAGAACTCCAGTCTACACTAAAGGGGGGATTCTCATCCTCGGCAAGCTGATCAGACCCCTGAGACCCACATGTGCTTTCCAGGCTGTGCTCTGGCATAGACAGTCCTCCAGTCAGCTTTCCTCAGAAGAACGAGGAGGAGGAGGGAGGCAAAGCCTTGGAGGATAGAGCCCTAGAGAGAAAATGTCCATGAGGACCGTGCCCAGGACCAGGAGCCAGATGCTGCTCACCTTCCCAAAGACCCCGTGATCACATAAGTGATAGAGACTTCCGACTTCCCAATTCAAGAGGCCTGCATCCTTCCCAGAATCAACACAGGGCTCCGGGAGGACGCAGCATCCCCACCAATCTTCCCTCAAGCCACTCTTTCACTCAGGATGCTTGAAATGGCAGGCACGACTGTGATGACCTCACCCTGGTGGCGTGAGGCTGACTCATGCTGTGTCTTTAAGCTGGCTGAGCTCATTGAGAGCACAGCCAGACCATTCTGGCTGAAGGAGACCCAAGTCTTTTGCTGTCATCACTGCTGTAGCTTCTTGCATGGTTTTCTGGAAACAACCTCAATTATATCAGAAAACTGCAAGTACAGTGCAAAACATGCTCTTCTCTCAAAGCTATTTCAGAGTGTGTTGCTGACATAATGCCCATCACCCGTGAATGCTGTTGTTGTTTAGTTGCTAGGTCGCGTCTGACTCTTGTGAGTCTATGGACTGTAGCCCACCAGGCTCCTCTATCCATGGGATTTCCCAGGCATGAATACTGGAGTGAGTTGCCATTTCCGTCTTCAGGGGAGCTTCTTGACTCGGGAATCAAACCTGTGTCTCCTGCATTAGAAGGCAGATTCTTTGCCACTGAGCCACTAGGGATGAGTACTTTAGTTTATATATCCTACAAACAAGGACATGTTCTTATGTGACCATGAACAGTCATCAAAGGCAGGAAGTGAGCTGCTTCATTACTAGCATTTAATCCTCAGGTCCCAGTCAAGTTTTGCCAGCTGCCCCAGTGATGATCTTTACAGTAAAAGGATCCAGTCTAGGGTCATGCTCTGCCTTTCATTGCTGTTGTCTCCAGAATCTCATTCAGTCTGGAACAGATTCCAAATCTTTTCCTAACTTTCAAGACATAGACACTTTTGAAGACTCCGGGCCAACTCTTTTGATTAATGTCCCTTACCCTGGGTTTGTCTGATGTTTCCTCATGATTAGATTCAGTCTATGTATCTTTGGCAGGAGATTCACACAAGTGCTGTTGTGTTCTTCTCATCTTCTTACCTTATCAGGCATCACATGATTCTGATTTGTCCCAGACCTGGTGACATGGACTTTGATTACTTCTGTTTAAAGTAGTGCCACCAGCCTTCACCACAGCAGAGTTACTCTTTTCCTCTTTGTAAATAACTGTGTGTGGAGATGCTCTGAGATTAGGTAAATATTCCATTCCTTATCAAACTCCAATCTATTCATTTATCTCGATCAGGTTGAACTTGCATTTCTTATTTTATGCACTGGATTGTCCCTTATTACCATCATTCATTTTGATGCTGAAACTGTCTCAGAGATGCCTGATGGGAATCCCTTCAAGCTGCCTTTGGTGTCCTTTTCACAAGTCCCCATCGTTCTTTGAGTGCTTCCTCTCTTCTCGTAAAGTAAGAAAATTCATGTTCCTATTGCACTCTTCCTGCCCTGGCCTGGAATCAGTCAATTTTTTCAGGGAGCCCTGGTTCCTCACAGTTGAGAATGATATTTAGAAACCAAGATCTAAGGGCTAGGTGTGCACACTGGTACTGGGGTGGCTCCCAGACCCTCTTGGTGAACAGAGTGTGGAAATATGTGGGTGTATGTCTGCACATACAGTTGCATCTGTATTTATATATTTGTCTAAGTGAAAGTGAAAGTGTTAGTCGCTCAGTCATGTCTGACTTTTTGTGACCCTATGGACTGTAGCCTGCCAGGGTCCTCTGTTCATGGTATTCTCCAGGCAAGAATAATGGGGTGGGGAGCCATTCCCTTTTCCAGGGGATTTTCCTGACTCGGGGATTGAACCTGGGTTTGTCTACTGCATTGCAGGCAGATTCTTTACCATCTGAGGCACCAGGGAAGCCCACATATTTTTCTAACTAAATATTAAAAGCCATCAGTTTACATAGATACCACCAAATTCCAATCTAACACCTCTGGATTCACTTTAGTTTTCTTCCTCTTTATGCTTGTAGGTTCCTTCTCTAACAGTGAGAAATCTGACTCCTGCTTCCCTTTCTTGGTGGTGGTGGTTGTGGTGATGGTTTAGTCACTAACTTGTGCCTGGCTTTTGAGACCCCGTGGACTGTAGCCTGCTAAGCTCCTCTGTCCATGAGATTTCCCAGACAAGAATATTGGAGGGGGTTGCCATTTCCTTCTCCGGGAGATCTTTCCGACCCAGGGATCGAACCTAGGTCTCTTGCATTGCAGGCAGAGTCTTTACCGACTGAGCCACCAGGGAAGTTCTTATTTGATCAGTCTTTCCTTAGTTAATCAATCTTCCATTGCCATTGCCACCTTTTTCTGGCAAGATTCCCTCCTCATCCTTCTTGGCCTCCCAGCCTGTACCAGGCTGTCCCCTCAACGTGGTGCAGCAGTCCCTCCCAGTCCTCTTGGGTACCCACCCCCTTGCCTGGCTGCCCCCTGAAGGAACTCCCTTCTTATCCCCTGGAGCTCCAGCCCTCCACACCAGTCTCCCCCTGAGGCTCCATCCCATGTAGGAACCTCTCACAGTGCTCAGCCTCCTGACCCTGAACTGAACTGTCTTTCTTGGGTCCTCTTCTCTACACGTGGGCTCCGACATTCGGCTGTGGGTCACAGCATCTCCCCTCTGCCTGGGTACACAGGTGCTCACTTTTCTAGGCTGCTCTCTGCCCGCAGTGGTTTGTGGCCTGAATAGTTCAGGAAGAAAAATGATAGGAAGGAAGACAAAGTGAGGCTGCATCTGAGATGCTTAACTGCTCTCGCCAGGGGGTCCCCCTGCTCTGTTCAAATGACAAGCGCAGGACAGCTGCCTGGCAAATGCTGGATTTGCTAAGGCCTGTAAGCAGGGCAACCTGCACTTTGGCACATTAAGGTGAAGTGCAGTGGGGACTGAGGCCGCCTTTGGGTAATATGTAGATTATCCCATTCTGAAGCACATTAACGAAGTGCTAATTGTGCTTTCTGAATGCAATTTGGTGCCAGTTGCAGGAATAACTCTGGCACCTGCTTGGACTTTAGACTTGCAGATTAACTCAAATGGAAAGAGTAGCAAAACAGGGAATAATTTGTTCTCTAATAAGCCACTTGGAAGCCAACTCGTTTCTACAGTTGGTGTCAGAAAAGTGCAGCTCAGTGATTGGAACAGGAAGCTGTGTAACTGGTGTGCGGGTTTCTGCGTTGTTTTTGCCAACTTGCTGAACAGCCCACCTCATTCTGCATCCATTGGCCTCAATTTACCTTCCAACCATTAGGAATGAGAAGAAGTTTATTCAGCTCGGACAAACTGGATCTGCAGAGCCCTGTTTTCTGCCCTTGTCACTTGTCTTCATGCGGCCAGTACCTTTAAATTTGACCAGAAGGCAGAAGGGTAGGAAACGGGTGCCTGCATTTGTGAGTTCCCTCAGGATGTGATTCTCAAAGTCCAGGATCCCTGGACCAGCAGCATGGTCATCAGCTGGCAGCTGGCAGCTGGAAATGCAAATGCACAGGCCTCCCACCCCAGATCTACTGAATCAGAAGCTGGGGGTGGGGCCCAGAGATCTGTGGTTTAACAAACCTTCCAGGTGATTCTGATGCACACCAGAGTTTGAGAGGCACTGGTTGCTCTAGGAAATGTGGCCCAATGCAATGGATCAGTGTTTACTGAGTATTTACTTCTAAATTACTAGCACGTGGCTCCTGGGGTCCTATTGTGTGCCTATAGTGGGGTTGCGCTGCGGTTTCTGCCCTTCCTTCCCCCTCCCCCCAGCAGGTTGTCTCATGAGTGATGCATTGAACAAGAAAACATGTGGGATGCCAGGAGTAAAAACGCATGTGCTTGGAGGAAGACTCGTGGAGGGTTCCTGCTTTAGTTAACACGGGGGAGTCGGAGACGGCTACTCTGAGCAAATGATGTCTGCACAGCAGAGCAAATGACATCTACATCTACAGACATCTACACAGAAGTTATGATTTCTAGGAAGCCAAGGAAAGTTGGCTGGAGGGAGGTACAAGGTGGGGAAGTTGTGAATCCTCCTGTATCCACACAGCTGGCCAGAAGACTGCGGGCTCGAAGCCCAAGATGCAGGAACGAGAGTGCGGGCTGAGTCTCTCCTCCTTCCTCTCCTCGCCTTTGCTCAGAGATGACTGTGGAGGAGGGGCTGTGCCTCCCTGGCTGTGGAGGGCAGCGGGGGGCGGGGGGAAGCTCTGTTTATCATTCAGCTGGCAGAGATAACACCATCATCATTTTCCAGAGGCCAGATATGTGCAATATTAAAAAAGAAATCATATGATTTGCTGACAGCACTTAATGGGTAATTCAAGGGGCCTTATTATTCCTATACATCATGTCTGGCCTGTGACAGGCAGTGGGGGTCTCTGGCACAGAGGGGAAGCTCACGTGTTTTCAGTTTGGGTTTTTCCCTCCTTCCCGAGGTGATGACTGGTGGCCGAGTCCCTGTTTGAAAGCTTCATCAGGGACCACGTGGTGCTGAGGTGGGTTTTAAGGAGGCAGTGGTGGGGTCTCTGAAGGTAGGGGACTGGACCACTGCTCTGTTGGTGATTGAATAATGCTGATCAGCCTGAGGTCTCTGATAGAGAGAGCCACCAGAGGTGGCACTCTCAAACCCACTGACTGCTGACAGTGTGGGCAGTGGAAGGCGTGCTTACATTCCGATGGGAGTTGGGTCAGAGGCTCTATCATTGTTTGGTAATGAGAGGCGTGTCTTCATTCCCAGCAGTATTTCTCACAATGGGTGTGTGTGGACAGGGGGCTCCTCTCTTATCCACGTGGAAGCCACTCTTGACCTTTACTTCTCTAACATGGTGCCTGGCAGGTGAAAAGACAATTATAGGATGCCTGGATGGATGAATGGATGGAGCAGAGGAACTGGGAATTGCCCTAAAGGTCAAGGAACCAGGTCTTTAGAGCAGGGACAGAGTCTCCCTCCCAAAGGGGGCAGCACACTGGGGCACGTGTCCTGTACTCAGTTGTATTATTCTGCCCCTGTTATATGTGGAGACCCAGTTCCAGGGCCCCCCGCTCTTGGAAGGGGGATCACAGTGGTGAAGTAGCACATACCTAGCACTGTGCTGGGCACACATTAGGCTTTCAGAAGCTGTTGTAGAATTAATGCAATCAATCATGTTTTTCTTTGAGATCAGGCATTATTATTTCTAATACAGCCATCTTCCTGGGGCTCTCCCTGACTGTGTGGATAGTGGGTGCTGGCAAGGCAAACTGCCGAGTCGGGACCCTTGCTCACCTCCTGTCTCTGCAGGGAATACGCAGGCAGTGTTAACAGGGGAAGATGACTGTATCTGCCCTTCCTCTTAGCTCTTGGTCATCCTGAAAGAGGCTAGGAAGGCCCATTTTTATATGGGGATGAGTTGGCATGAGATAAAAATATATCTGCATAGCACTATTCATAATAGCCAAAGGCGAAAGCAACCCAAGGGTCCACTGGCAGATGAATGGATGGATGGACAAAATGTGGTCTGTACATACACTGGAATATTATTCAGCCCCAAAGAGAGGAATTCTGACAAATGCTACAGCATGGATAAACCTTAGAGATTCAAGTTAAATGATATAAGCCAGGCATGAAAAGACGCATATTGTGTAATTCCTCTTATATGAGGTCCCTAGAGTAGTCAGATTCATGAAGACAGAAAGTTGAACGGTGGCTTCTGGGGAAGGGAGAATGGAGAGTTAGTGTTTCATGGGTATAGAATTTCAATTGGGGAAGATGAAAAAACTGGGAAGATGGATGGTGGTGATGGTTGTAGAACAATGAGAATTTACTTAATGCCACTGGGACTTCCCTGGTGGCTCAGATGGTAAAGAATCTGCCTACAATGCAGGAGACCCTGGTTCAGTCTCTGAGTCGGGAAGATCCCCTGGAGAAGGGAATGGCTACCCACTCCAGTATTCTTGCCCAGAGAATTCCATGAACAGAGGAGCCTGGTGGGCTATAGTCCATGAAGTTTGGGGCTTCTCTAATGGTTCATATGGTAGAGAACCTGCCTGCCAATGCAAGAGACACAAGAGACACAGGTTTGATCTCCAGGTTGGGAAGATCCCCTGGAGAAAGAAATGGCAACTCACTCCAGTATTCTTGCCTGGAAAATTCCATGGACAGAAGAGTCTGGCAGGCTAGAGTCCATGGGGTCACAAAGTTGGACACGACTGTGCACACACACACACACACACACACACACACACACACACACTGAATGGTACCTTAAAATGGTTCAAATAATATATTTAATGTTATGTGTATTGAGGGGCAAGCTGATGCCGTAGGTTGGGCTGCAAGATGAACTTAGGAGATCCACAATGCTGAAGGATAGGGGAGGAGATAGGTTTGGAAAGGGGAGGAAATTGGCTCTGGTGTGAGAACTGCTTACAAGGCAAAAGGACACCCTGGCCTTTAATACTTGTGTCTTGCTCATCCTTGATCTTGTGGGCTCAGTTCTCTCAGCTGAAGCTGACCTTGAGGGACCACAGAAGAGGACCTGGGTGGCACTTTTCTCTGTCTACCATAATTGGGAAATTAGAGGTCAGGAGTCATCTGCAGGTTGTGTGTGCTCAGTCGCTCAGATGTGTCCGACTCTTTGTGACCCCATGGGCTGTAAGGTAAATACATAGCTTCATTTAACATGTTGCAGACACTGAGAGTTAGGGGAGGTGAAGTAACCTGCTCTATCAGTGAGCAGGTCTAGAACCATCTTCTCCCAACTCTTGGCCCACTCCAAGTCCAGATTCTTCCTGGTCCAATATGCAGATCTGTCTAGTCTCTGACTATGGGGTGATCACACCCATTATACCTACCTTCTGGAATTTCCAGGAAGACCTCGGTACCAGAAGTGAATATACCTGAATGAGTTAAAGGGGAAAATACAATCATTGACACAATGAATGGGGTACTGATAATATAGCAATAATAACAACTCAGAAATGAGTAGGTCGGCATCCTAATTCCACTGGTGGTGACTAACTAGGCATCTTGTGTGAATCATAGTTTTCATGTTTGCGTGCCTCGACCCTCAATTCCCACATATTTTATTGAGCACCTACTAAATGCACAACATTCTGCGGGATCCAGTGAAGGACATGGCGTGGTGCCAGCCCTGGAAGATGCACACCCCCGCCCCCCCTCACAGACACACAGATGGAGGAGCAGGACAAGCTAAAAGACAGGACCAGGCAGCAGTGGAGAAGTGCCTGGTGAGTGGGGCTGACTGGCATGAGGAAGACCAGGGCAAAGGCCTGGGGGTGCTGGCCTTAGCACTCTGAGAACACTGCTCCCCCACAGGACACTCAAGGGCCTTGGATCATCCACTGAAGAAACTCCTAATGAAAAACCACAATTTAGCCAAAAAGTCCATACCCAGCTCTTTGCCATGAGTCACAGAGATTTTTCAAATCCTCAAACTCCACACCAGCCTCTGCATCCAGAGGCCCAAGCTCACCCCTGTGCAGACCCATTTCTGTCTCACTCCGAGCTCTCACTGCCAGCACTCGGGCCTTTCTGGTCCCCTCCTACAGAGTCACCAAAAGAAGATTGTGTTATTTCTCAGGGCTGCAAACTGGGTGGCTTAAAACTGTAGAAATGGATCATCTCCCAGTCCTGGAGGCTAAAAGCCTAAAATCGAGTGTAGTAGACCACACTCTATCTGAAACCTACAGAGAGGATCCTTCCTGGCCTCTTGCAGCTTCTGCTGGTTTGCCAGCCATCTATGGTGCTCCCTGCTTGCAGCTGCATCACTCCAGTCTCTGCCTTCACCTTCACGTGGCATCCTCCCCATGTCTCTGTGTATCCCCGTGGCCTGTCCCGTCTTCTTAGAAGTACTCCAGTCCTATGGGCACCCTAGTCCATACGACCTCGTCTAAACTAACTACATCTGCAGTGACTCTATTTCTAAATAAAGGCACATTCTGAGGCTCCAGAGATTAGAACTTCAGCATATCCTTTTTTTTTTTTTTGGAGGAAGGACACAATACAACTCATAACAGAAACCCAGAAATACATCAGGTATCTTCTGTACACATGCTGGAAATGAGTGTATCTGATGTGGGTGTGTTTTTCCACTAGTGTGTACAGAGTGTCCATTATGCCTCCAAGTTGATGGAACACCAACGTGTCGATTTTGACAAACACGTTGGGCTACTGTTTACATATGCATTCTCAAAGTCAGTTATTTAAGTAAAAACATATGCCTGGATGAGGGTTCCCAGGTGGCTCAGACGGTAAGGAACACACCTGCCAATGCGGGAGATGTGGGTTTGATCCCTGGATCAGGAAGATCCCCTGGAGAAGGAAATGGCAACCTGCTCCAGTATTCTTGCCTGTAGAATCCCACGGACAGAGGAACCAGGTGGGCTACAGTCCATGGGGTCGCAAAAGAGTTAAACACAACTTAGCAACTAAATGACAAACAAAAACAAATATTCCCTGATGATGACCTTAAGTGCATTTGGGGTGCTGTTTGTTTTTAGACGACGATGCTAAGTGTAGCAATCACTCTAATGCTAACTCTGACCAAGGCCAAAGGCCATACCCACACCAGTTCCATCCTGGAGAACTGAGGTCCAAAGGGGAGCAGACATAATGGATTAGCTACTCCTTTTAGCTGCTGTAGGTATTTGCTTGTGGTTTGTGTTTTCAGCAGCGTAAGCACCTATCTATCTCCGCATGTGATTGTGTGTGTGTGTTATTCATTCTCATCTCTCTCCACACATTGTCAGTGTGTGAGGTGTGAAGGGTACACAGAGAAGAAGGGTGGTGTCTTTGATGTGAAAACAGCCTCCAAAACAATGGAATGTCATAAACCAGGCAGAAGTCAGGTATGTCAAAGGACACACCCGTGGTATCGGTCGTACTCTGTGGCCGTGTTCCTCCACTGGGCACACCTCTTACCTGGCTGACTCTTCTTTCTGGGAAGCTCCCTCGCTTTTCCCAGGAGATGCTGGGGGTCAAGGTCACTTTCCAGAGTGGAAGTTTCCGCGGCTCCATCAGGTTCTTCCCAGCCTAGTTGCTAGGCAATGATGGTGCACACCAGAGGGGCTGTTCCTGCCGGGGCGGCTGGCTCACCCTCCCATCTGCAATTTAAATTCCCTGACAGGCAGAAGCAGCCAAGCTGTTCACTTGAGATTGGAAAAAGTTAGATTGAAATACAAGGAATATCCAGTGCCTCGAGCCCTTCATAAATTTTGCTTTGATAGTAACTGGGAGAGAGATGGGGAGAGAGGGGGAGAGAGAGGGAGCTGAGAGGGGAATGTGTTGTGGTTTAGACCTACACGCTCGATTGACATTTGATCAACGTGTCCCAGGCCTCCCTGATGCCCCGGGTCCTCTCTCCTGGCCTCCCCGGGCTTCTTCTCGTCCCTTTCCATGCATCTCCCTGTCCTGCAGTTTGCATTGAGTGAGCCTCTGAGCATCTCTTCTGCCTTTCCAAAGCTGTCTGGACAAAAAGAGGCAGGCTACCTCTGGCTAATCAACTGCCCCACGCAGGTCCCACTGTGACCGGGTTCCCAGACCCTCCCACTCTTGGACCAACTCGCACCCCCCTGCAAAGATATGCTTCCTTGGCGATGCCCAGAGCAACAGCTGCATTGACAACAGCTGGATTCTCCAATCTGCTGGGGCTTGACTGGTGTTCTCAGGGGCACCCGAGGCTTAGCCTCTGGCCCCGATGGGACCCCCAGGAAAAGCTGCACCCCCTCTGTCTTCTGAAGCTGATATAGGGCTAAGGTGGCATGGAGTTCCACAGCAGAACCTCTGTAATTTTCCGGCTCAGACCCATGAGAGAAGAATCAAATGCAGAGAAGGAGCCGTGGAACCCACTTCTCTGGGGACTGGCATCTGTGATTAGCTCTCCTCTTCAATCTCTCTTCTCCTCTCCTCACTTTCACTCCTGGGCCCTGCCCTTCCAATCTCGGGCTCATCCAGCTCCTTCTCATTCACTTTTCTTTCTTTTTCTCCCTGTTCCTCAAAAACTCTTCTCTCGGCCTCTGGCATTCCAGCTTCTGTCAATGGGAAGGGTGGACACAGCTGGGCTCCAGGACCTCAGGGAGAGAGCTGTCACCTCCACACGCCATCCTGGTCACCACCAAGTGGGATGTGGATGTGAAAATGGCGGTCTTGAGGGAACCATACACATGTCTTACCCTCTTGAGCTTTCCTTCTGGAACCAGATTATTTATACCCCATGTACTACAAGAATAGGACCATTCTCAGACAATACGACAAGTATCTTGGGCATTGAGGGAGCTTAAGAGTGAAATGAAGCCACTTGTCACCTACTAGGATAGTTATAATAAAAAAACTAGAAAATAAGTATTGGTGAGGATATGGAGAAATTGAAGCCTTCATGCCTTGCTGGTGGAAATGTAAAATGGTTCAGTCACTGGGAAAAACAGTTTGATGGTCCCTCAAAAAGTTAAACAGAGAGCTACCATATGACCCAGCAATTCCATGTCTAGCATGTACCAAAGAGGATTCAAAACAGATGTTTGTACACCCATATTTGTAGCATCACTGATCACTATATATATATATACACGTAATGGAATATTATTCAGCCATAAAAATAAATGAAATTTTCATATGTATTACAACATGATGCATGGACCTTGAAAATATGCTAAATGGAACAAGTCTGACCAGAAGGACAAATATTGTATGATTTCACTTATGTGCAGCCCTTAGGATAGGCACATTTATGGAGATAGAAAGTAGAATAGTGATTACTTGGGATGAAAGCAGGGAGAATGGGGAGTTGTTGTTTAATGGGAATAGAGTTTATGTCGGGGATGTTGGGGATAATGACAAACTTTGGTGTATAAACGGTGATAGTATAAAACCTTGTGAATGTACTTAATGCCATCAAATATTTGTGTACTTACAATAACTAAAATGATGAATATGTATGTTTTGTGACAATAAAAGGGTGAAATGAAGCAGCAAGTCTGGGAGGAAATTCCTAGTGTGATTGGGTGGGGGAGGGGAGGAGGAGGTGACCAGCAGAATCTTGGGTTTTGCTGGCCCATGGCATCAGGAAAGGGAGTCTAGTGAAGACAGTGAGAACACCAGGAGTGAGCCGGGTCCGTGGCGTCTGTCAACAACTACTCCCATTATATAGATGACAAAACCAAGGCCAGAGATCTCCTGAGGGTCTGGAGAGAAACTAAAAAGAGGGGTGAATGTTTGGCCATCCCATGGGAAATTAGAGTTAGGACAGATGACATCCCTCCCAGTCCTGCTCCTGGTGTTGGAAACAGTTGCAAATGTCCATCCAAGCAGGCCTGATGGGAAAGTTGGGAGGACCTGCCGTGAGGAGGGAGAGGGCTCAGGGGAACTGAAAGGCAGCCATTGTCTTGAGGGACACTTGTGAGTGTTTCAGCAGGATTCCAGGCTGCCCATTGGTTTCTGCTTCCTGCTACTTTCCAAGCCCAGTGAGAGCAACCCCCACCACTCCCATCCCCACCCCTGGTTGAGCCTTGGAGATCGTCTGTCTTGGGGTCTTCTGTCCCTCTGGACAAGAGAGCTGGGAGAGGAATAGACTAGAACCGAGGACCACCCTCTCAACCCAGCCCTGAGGGGCCCAGGAAGCTCTGTGGAGGGCTGGTGATGCTCTTAGATCAGCAGCAGGTGGAGACTGGCCTTCTAGCATCCGTGATGGCACTGGAGGTGGGATTGTAACTGGATTCTCTCTCTCTCTCTCCCTCAGGATGGCCCCACAGGGTACACTACTCGCCTTCTCTCTCCCCTACCCTGCTGCCATCCACCCCTCCTGCCCTCCGCACAGGAGACCCTGGGGGCAGCGGTGTCTGAGGCAGGTGGCTGCCCACCAATTCCAGGCGTGTTCAAAGCCAACGACCCTGCTTTCTCAGGTAAGCCCAACCAGCTTCCCTCCACCATTTGATCTTTATGCTGCTCATGCATCTCCTGGTTACAAATAGCTCAACCTCCCTGGTGCTGACGGCAGTGCTGGGACATTACGGTAATGTGCCCATTCAAATCAAGTGCAGGCAAAGATTGCTACAGCAGCTTTTCGCCACGGAACATTTAGCCTTCAATAATAGCATTTTGTGTCCCTCTGGAACCTTCCTCCACAAATGCACCTGGGATATGGCTCTCCCTCTCCCCCGACCCCTGCAACCCTGGGAGCTGAAGAGGGGCAAAGATCATTCTTATTTTTGTTGATGAGGAAGTGGAAATTCAAAGAAGGGAACATCAGGCAGGAAATAAGAGGGCTAGGACTGTTATCACAATGATGATGCCGACGATCATCGTAATAACGATACTTTGTGCACGCTTGCTGGATGCGGTGTGCTGGGGAAGCAGTTTGGTTGCACTGGGGTAGGTGATGAAGTCCGTGAGGTTCCAAAACTGTCTCAGGCACAGGGACAGAGGGAATCTCACCTTCCAGCTGGTTCCCACTGATGCTCTTGACCTCTCTGCCAGGTAAAGTCAACTCAGGGCTGGGTCCCAGGACAATTCGAAATTCAGAGAAAGCTGTCCTTTCCCTTCCTGCCTCCAGGCCCCTGTCCTAGGGTCCTCAGGCTGTGCCTGGGACCCTGACCCCGCAGGATTTCCCTCCCCTACTCCAGATACTCTGGCCTTAGCTCCAGGCAGCCCTTGCCTTCCAGGAGGCTGACTGCTAAAGCGGATCATCTGATTTTCACCTAGTGTATCCCACTCCCCACTCCCCTGCACAGCATCTTTGTTTATACAACCTTGGCAATGCCTTGCCAATTCAGGTGGGAGTCCAAGGACACGGTCAAGAGCTAAGATGTAAACACCAGCAACATTTCAGAGTCTGAGTCCAGGCAGGGAAGATGGCTCTGGCTCTGTCCGCCTCTTCCCACCACAACTGCCCATTTTGTGGGAAAGAAAAAAGACCAGGGTACCTTCACCCCCATTTGCTAACATTGCCACCTCTTTGTTACTTAAGTGAATTTTCCAAGACTCATCTCTGAGTTGTAAAGCAAGGTATTAGAAGGTCCATCTTGCAGGTGAGACAACTGAGGGATGGAGCAAAAACACTTAGTCAAAGATAAATGGTAAGTGGTAGAAATAGAACCAGACCCCAGATTTCCTAGTCTTGTGCACTTCCTGTGCTTTGGCCCAGGCTCAAAGTGGCCCAAATGGACATTGTTTAACTGGTGGGTGACTGAGTAAAATCTTCACTGATGTTGTGGCTCCCCTGGGCTCCTTGTTGGGCCATTCACTCCATCGGCACAGCTTGGTCTTTGAAGAATTGAGAGGGGCTTCTGGAAATACGTGGAGAGGATGAAGGGGAGAAGGGGCCTCTGCCTTTCCCCTAAATCCCAAAGAAAAGTCTCTCTGCCTAAAGAATTAAGGCAGCAGGAGATGTAAGAGACATGTGTTCGATCCCTGGGTCAGGAAGATCCCCTGGAGGAGCAAGGCAACTCACTCCAGTATTCTTGCCTGGAGAATCCCGTGGACAGAGGAACCTGGAGGGCTATATAGTCCATAGGATCGTGAAGAGTTGGACACGACTGAAGAGACTAACACAAACCAATGAATTTTCCTCCTCCCCGATTCCTGCACCCTCCCCATCTGAGTCTTCAGAGGACAGACTTGGCTCCGACACCCAGGAAAAGGGAGGCCTTCTGGTTCATTTCCACCGACCCTGCTCTGTAAGCCCTTCCTACGGGAGGATGCAGGCCAGTCGCCTGATTTTTCAAAGGACCTTCTCCGAGTGCAGGCTGGGACCCGCAATTCACTGTAGTAACAGCAGAGGGCGCTCCTGACCTTGGAGAACGACTCATTACCAGCCGTTCTTCAGCCCTCTGCGTCAGTCAGTCTGGCTTCTTGGGGGCTGTGCAGGAGGAAAGTGCAGGCAGTGCTTTGCCCACTTCTGCCTGGGGAGTTGCAGGCAGACTGAAGAGCCCAGGCACACCTGTGTCCCCGATCTCCACTTCCTCCTCTGTCATCTGGCTCTGTCTCCAGGGAAGCAGAGGAGCGGTAGGGTGTGGCAGACAGAGGGGAGACTGCTGGGTTTGTGGGGATACTGCAGCCATGTGGACACATTGTCTTGAGTCAGTATCCTCATCTGATGGCCTTGCCGAGCATTGTTCTCATAGGAGCGTCATAGGGACCAGCTCCCAGTGGCACAAAGGATGGGAAGGGTCTTTAAGCAGAAGGGTTCTCTATGGATGCAACCCTGGACATACCTGTGTGACCCCAGGGCAAGTTGTTGGGTTCCCCCTGTGCAGAGTTCCTGCATAACATGAAGGGCTGAATTGGAGGGCTGTCTGTGTCTTCCCTGATGGCTCAGTGGTAAAGTATCTGTCTGCCAGTGCAGGAAACACGGGTTCGATCCCTGGGTTGGGAAGATCCCCTGGGAGAGGAAATGGCAATCTACTCCAGTATTCTTGCTGGGAAAATCCTATGGACAGGGGAGTCTGGTGGGCTACAGTCCATGGGGTCGCAAAGAGTTGAACACGAGTGGGCAACTAAACAGCAACTGTGTCCCCAGCCCTTATCAGGGCTAAAGACTGGGATTCATGTTGGCCCCTTCTCATGGTTTCTTTCCATGATTATACTGGTTGGAGTTGGCACTCTGGCTATGTGCTGGGGGCATGTGGGGACCAAGGTGGTCCCTTTTAAGTCACACCAGAGGTCCCATAGCAGCAGGGCCATTGCTCCCGTGTCCCAGTGGCCTCTCCTTCCTGTTACTGGGAAGGGAATCCCTGAGAAGGTTAGATGCCTCTCCATCACTGGGGACATTCCTGCTCACACTCACTCTATCCTGACACTCTCACCTGGTGGGGAAGAGAGCCCGTGAAATGGTTTTCCTCCTCCCAGGGCAGTGTTCTGGAAAAGGCTAGGCAAGTCTGAGCTCTGGTTTGGCTCTGGCATCACCTCCTGGGGCATTTGGGAGAGATCTCACTGCATCTCTGAGTCCCAGTTTGCTCATCCATGAAATGAAAGGCTGGCGATGGTTTCAGGGCCTTTCCCATTCTCATGTCTGTGCTCTCTGGGTCCTTGTCAAGCTTGTCTAACATCTGACTCCTTGGAGAAGGGAAATGAAGGAGGAGGCTGGGAGGGAAGGAACACCATGAGGAGGAGGGCGGAGAGGCAGGAGTGGAAGGAAAGAAGGAAGGCTGGAGGATAGGTTTGTACCTGCTCAGAAGTGGGTAGCTGACCTTTGATGACTTGACCTCCCTGGGCTGCAGTTCCTGAGACTGGGCCGGGGGAAGATGTTGAGAGGGGGTTTCTGGTCATTTAGGAGAATACATCTTGGTAGCCATCTGCAATGCTCTCTCTGTCCATCCATCTAGACAGACTATAGCCTCTCAAGGTATTCAGAAACTGAAAACAAAGCACATATAGCTCTGGGGGCCAGGTTGTTTGTGTGTGTGTACGTGTGCGTGTGATACACAAAT
The DNA here is from genome assembly GCF_054371585.1 of Giraffa tippelskirchi. Classification (NCBI taxonomy): domain Eukaryota; kingdom Metazoa; phylum Chordata; class Mammalia; order Artiodactyla; family Giraffidae; genus Giraffa; species Giraffa tippelskirchi. The sequence continues at coordinate 139,549,042 of NC_137284.1, forward strand.
ACACATGGGACAGAAATGCAAGCACAACAATTTGTACGGGCAGGCACCCCCAATAAATATATGTTTGACACCTACACACACAGGAACGCTCTCATGAACTCATGCACATATACAAGCCAACACGCTGGGCCTGCTGTTCGCAAAGGATCACATTGACCCCTAAGGCAAAGAACCACTTACTTGAAGAAGCATCTCTTACAACATATTAATAAAATATTTAGGCAGATTTTAACTTTAAAAACCCTGGAGAAGGAGAGATGAGGGTGAGGGGAAGGGGGCGGAGGGGCAGTGGGTAAAGGCAGGTCTAATCATGAAGCACTTAGCCCGCATGTCTGGGCTTCAGTGTAAGCACCATATTTCATGATACATTCAACCTGATTTTCCAACTCATTGAAAACACTCACCAGCTGCTGCTGAGTGGCTCCATTCATTGTATACATGAGCTTGCTCTAACAGGAACCCCTGGACGGAAGTCCCCAAGGAGAGCGGCAGATGGAAACTGAGCTGGAGAACTTAGGGCTGGCCACTTTGACTGGGCGGGGAGAATTCAGAGGTGGGGCACACCTGGGGCTGTGGGCAGGCTCGGGGGTGGTGGGCAAGGTTGGGTGTTCTGGAAACTTCCATGGGAACACATTGGAGAGGAACTCTGGTAGTGAGCAGTGTGAAATTTCTTCCTCTTGTGTCACCCCCTTGGCAGACTCATCTGCACAAACACGTGAAGTGATGCATGAGGATTTGTAGCACCTCTCAGACGGTGGTCCTCTTACAGACACCTGAACTGTCTGACCCCGGCATCTGTGAGGAACAGGCGTCACCTTGCAAGACCCCCCTAAACATCACCTCCCCAGGTCTGTCATGGGTCCCTCTTCTCTCTTCTCCCAGCCACTTCACGCTGGATCCCTATTGCTATTAGAAGCTCATCTCCTGCCCTTTCCTTCATCCTATTCTGCCTCCAACAAGCTCCTGGAAGGAAGGAGAGGCCCTTGGCACATGCAGATGCATTGCTGGGTCTGAGGGTTGCTGGCTTGTTGGAAGTGTATATGGCGCTCCCCTGAGAAGCTGAGACCCTGGGCAGCAAAGTTAGAGTCAGAGAATGGCGAAGTATTTATAGGAAGGTGGAGGTGGTTCTGGGTAAGGGGATCCGGCCAGCCAGGGTTCAATGTGGCTCATTCACATTGTAGCCCACATCAGCCCTTTGTCTGCGATGAAAGTTTAGCAAGCCCTCCAAATCTTGCCTAGAGAGAGAGGGGACCTGAGAACCCCCATTCCACTATCAGAGACCCCTCAACCTTGGCCTTTATGTCCAAAGGTCTGTGAGGGCCGGGAGTGATCCTGTCCCATGGAGACGGACCTCCTCCACGTCTGGCCAGGAGAGCCAGCCCTGACATGGCTCTGTGGGGACCCAAGCATCAGACCTTGTCTGTAGTAACCAGATTATGCGGCTTTGGTCAGCCAGATGGAGTGGAGGAGGCCTGGCTCCCCCGCGGGGCAGCTGCCGGGGCCGAGGTGTGATCTGCTGTCAGCAATCCGCTTCCAAGCACTTTATCAGTTTGTCTCTGGCACGTCTCTGTCAGATGGAGGCAGGGATGGCTGATCCTTCTCATGGACGGCGCTGGGGCAGGAGCTTGGCCCGCAGGCCCCACGGTGAGTCAGAGAAGGCTGAGCTTGGACCTCTGCATCCCCACTCCTTAGACCCCCAGGTGACCTCCCAGGATGCTCAATTCTGATGGCTCTGTTACGGGACCATTATTATTATTAACATGTATGTCGTGCCTGCACTTTCAGTTGTATTGTCTTGAAATAGTCCAATAAATGACTTCAGAGGACACTGTCGCAGACGTGACCTTCCAAACTAGACAGGGCATCTCACAGACTGCTTAGGTGTTCACAAAAAGACAGGTCAGGTTGACAAGGTCCAGAAGAAAAACTGAAGCCCAATTGTCCTACAGATTAGCAGCAGAATCAGCTTCCCAGAACTTATTCTAGGAAGTCCCAGCTCTCTGTGATTCAGAACTTCCCTATTCTTATTTCTAATTCATGATGTAACCTCAATGCCAGTTTTCTTTGGGGAATGCAGTCAAATGTCCCCACGGCAGTGTGCCCATCTTTGAAGGGCAATTTGGTGACTGTCTAGACTCTTGGTTGGGAGGAGGTCAGCTGGACTTAGCAAGACCCTGAACACACCTGGACTATGTCACCATGTAGGACCAGACCTCCCTGGAAATTAAAAGAAATGCAGAGGTTTTCGTACTCACATCGGGCCCTAGGCTTCCGGGACAACCATCTGCTGTGTACTTGCTGAGAAGGTACTGTGTTCAAGGTGCTGGGTGGTTAGTTGGAGACACCTAAGGCAGTAAGACTTGCAGTTAGATATAAAGATGGACTCGCAGCTGTTGGTGCTGATAGAGTAAGGACTGCTTCTCAAGGCCTTTGTAAAAATTTCACTTGAAAGCTTGTAGCGTAGGGGAAGGATGGGATCGTTTTGATGTACATTTTAAAGAAAGGCTTAGGGGTGGGTACTGAATGTATGAATATCATGTTGACATTATTTTTACCAGCACGTCTTCTGCTTCCCAAGGTTGTACTGAGCCATGATTTTTATGCAAAGTCCTCCCCTCTCATACCCACCCCTGCACGAGCCTGGCAGACCTGAGTGTCGGTGCTGGGGAGCGTGGTGACCTTGGGGACTGCTACTGGGTGCGGGACATGGTTCTTCAAACCCTCACTAAGTCCCTAGTCCCTGGCAGGGCCCCTCACTGCCATAGCCAGACAGGTTTCCCAGCAGAAGTAAATTCTGGAGGGGACTGACCTAATTTCCAGAGTCTAAAGGGCGACAAAGGCCCCAGTCAGAACTCCTGTAACTGAGCGATAAATAGTGTCTATTAGAAAAAATAAATAAATTTTCCGAAAGAAAGCAGGCATCCTGAATCCCTCTCACCTCTTAAGGAGACCGCTGTCTCCCAGAGGGGTTCCCAGAGCCTTATGCCTCCCTGAAATGCTGGCCATGCTGTGGGCCACTCTGATCGCGGGCTCTTTGCAGACCCTGTGATAGACAGGAGACAGGCCTCAGTCAAGTGGAGGGGTAACTGGTGGCTGTGCCTGGCCCTCAGGATTGGACTTTATTGACTGCCAGCCCTGGGAGGAGTAATCACACACACACACACACACATGCCTATGATACCTAATTTACGTATTAGGGAAACTGAGGCTCAGGGAGGTTAAATAACTTGTTTGAATTTGCCCAGCTATCAAACAGACAAAGCCAGAATCAACACTCAGTAGCCTTCATCTTTCAACTCCCATTCTCTTTCCCCTACTCTGATGCTGTTCCAGCATTTGTCACATCAGAATCACTCAGAGATCTTGTTAAAATGCACGTTCTCATTCCCTAGGTCTAAGGTGGGCCCAGTACGTGTGTGCTCAGTTGCTTCAGTCATGTCTGACTCTATGCGACCCCGTGAACTGTTGTCTGCCAGGCTCCTCTGTCCATGAGAGATTCTGTATTTGTAGTCAAGATCCCAGGTAATGCCAATGCTGCCCTCCATGGAACATACTTTAAGGAACGAGGGTATACTATGAATTCCTCGAAGGAGCCGACCCTGGGGAGCACTACTCGTGGAGTGGGAGGCTGGGTTCATTCTGGGAAATAGGGGGACATATATACCAAGACCAGCTCAGGCCTTGGGGTAGGCAGAGAGGTCAGGAATGGGAAGAAAGGGCTGTTGTGCCTTCTGCCTCCACTCTCTGGACACGTCACAGTTCGATCTTTGCTTGGGCCAGATTTCCTGGGATGGGTGCAATCTGTGCTGGTCTCCATGGAAGCCTGGAGCTAGAAATGACCAATAATAGGGGGATGCTACATCTGCCAAGTCACATCCCTGGTCCAGAATTCTAACCCGTTGGCTTGTTCATTCATCTCGTGACTCAGACCCCGTGGTAGACTGAATTTTCCAAAAATGTCTTCCATCCTATGCACTGTTTTTACAGTAGGACTTCCCATCTAGAGGTGGTGGCCTTTCTTCCTTCCCATGAATCTGAATGGACGTGTGATCACAGTGGAAGCAAGGCCACGTGACCTCTGAGGCCAGTCCAATGAGTGTCCACCTGGCTCCCCTGGGACACACGCCCCTGGGACCCAGACACCATACTGTGAGGAAGCCCAGCCGTCCCACAGAGGCCCAGGTGTAGGTGTTCTGGCCAACATTCCAGGTAAGGTCCAGCCAGGAGCAGACCTGTGAGTGCACGGGTCTTCAGATGATTCCAGTGCCCGGTTTTTGAGTCACTCCTCCAGCCTCTGACTTTTTCCACCTGAGGCTTCATCATGGAGCACAGAGAGCCATTCTAGCTGGGCCCTTTCTGAATTCCCAACCGATAGAATCCCTGAGCGTAAGAAAATGGTTGGTTTTTTTAGCTTTTCATTTTGTATTGGGGTATAACCAATTAGCCGGAGAAGGCAATGGCACCCCACTCCAGTCCTCTTGCCTGGAAAATCCCATGGATGGAGGAGCCTGGTAGGCTGCAGTCCATGGGGTCGCTAGGAGTCGGACATGACTGAGCGACTTCACCTTCACTTTTCACTTTCATGCCTTGGAGAAGGAAATGGCAACCCACTCCAGTACTCTTGCCTGGAGAATCCCAGGGACGGGGGAGCCTGGTGGGCAGCCGTCTCTGGGGTCGCACAGAGTCGGACACGACTGAAGCGACTTAGCAGCAGCAGCAGCATAACCAGTTAGCAATGTTGTAATAGTTTCAGATGAACATCGAAGGGACTCAGCCATACATATACATGCATCTGTGAAAATGGTTGTTGTTAATGCCTAAGTGTTTGTGGTTGTGTGTACATAGCAATGGCTTTCCAGGTGGCTCAGTGGTAAAGAATCCACCTGCCAAAGCAGGAGCTGCAGGAGATGTGGGTTTGATCTCTGGGTTCGGAAGATTCCCCTGGAGGAGGGCCTGGAAACCTGCTCCAGTATTCTTGCCTGGAGAATCCCATGGACAGAGGAGCCTCGTGGGCTACAGTCCATAGGATAGCAGAGTCGGACACGACTGAGCACGCTCTCACTTTCCCAGCAATAAGAACCAGAGGAGGCCCCAAAGCAGAGGGGCCTGAAGCCTGAGGGTGACGAGACTCAGATGGGATTCAGGACAGTGAGGGTGGAAGTGGCTCAGCCCCTGGATTCATGAAGCACTTTATACTTCAAAGATGCCTTTTCATACTGATGTCCCTTGAACTGTCCCCACTTTGTAGGTAGGAACACTCTCTTTTCAGATGATGGGCTTGCCGAGGTTCCTGGAGGTTACAGACTTGCTCAAGGCTACTTGGAGGCCGAAGCAGGGCCAGGATAACCCTCTAGCCTGACCCCAGAAGCAGAACTCTTTCCCTGAACGCTGGACTGTCTCCGTCAGCCCTTGACAAATAAAATGTCACTGCCTGGCGCAAAGCCACGGATGGCTGGAGCCCTCCCCTCGGCGTGATTAGTTAGAAGTTTGTGCCTTTAGCACCCATCACGGGAGAAGAAAAATCTCAAATGTTGTTAATAAACAGAGTCAGAGGAAAGCGCTGGAACGGGGCAGGTGTTATTTATCAAATGTGAGAAATAAGCTAATCAAGAAAATCCATCGCAGGGTGGCTGTTTCATGGGAGGGTGAGGGTGAGTGTGGAGCCAGGATCTGAAGGCGATTAGACGGTGAGCAGATCTGGGGGAGTCTTTGAGCCTATTTGTTGGCAGCTGTTTTTCCCCATCTTCTCTGTATCTTTCATGAGGGCACCCATGAGAGGGGACAGGATCCAGTGTTGTGGGGAGGGGAGTTTTATCCAGATCCCTGCTCCCTGGCAGGACGGGACGAAAGCAGCCACCCTCCTCTGAGTCACAGAAAGGGGCATTCTCCTCCCACCTTTTTTTTAATTCCATTTCTGGGTTTCTATTGAGAAGAGGGGCTTTTGTCTCCCTCAGAGCTCTTCCAGCTTCGACAGAAGATTGTTTTCGATGATGTGATAGTTTTATGTCTCATCTTGACCTGGCTCTAGTTACTTGACCTGGCTCAGTTACTCAGTAAAACATGTTGCTGTGAGGGTATCTGGTAAATGTGGTTACATCTGCAATTGACTGGCTTTAAGTAATGGGCTTCTCTGATAGCTCAGTTGGTGAAGAATCCACTTGCCATGCAGGAGACACCGGTTCAATCCCTGGGTTGAGAAGATCCCCTGGAGAAGGGAAAGGCTACCCACTCCAGTATTCTGTCCTGGAGAATTCCATGGATTGTATAGTCCATGGGTCGCAAAGAGTCGGACATGACTGAGCAACTTTCACTTTCAAAGGACATTATGGGGTTTCCCAGGTGGCGCTAGTGGTAAAGAACCTGTCTGCCAGTGCAGGAGAGCTAAGGGACATGGGTTCGATCTCTGGGTCGGGAAGATCCTCTGGAGGAGGAAATGGCAACCCACTCCAGTATTCTTGCCTGGAGAATCCCCATGGACAGAAGAGCCTGGTAGTCTATAGTCCATAGGGTCCCAAAGAGTTGGACACGACTGAAGTGACTTAGCATGCATGAACAAAGGACAATACCCTCAGTAATATGGGTGGGCCTCATCCAATCAGTTGAAGGCCATGTGAGTTAAAAATGGAGGTTTTCTGTAGAAGAAATTTTGCCTCAAAACCATGCTGGTGCCTTGATCGTGGACTTCTTGGCTGCTAGAAATTTAAGAAAAAAAATTTGTGTTGTTTATAAGCTTAAAAAAGGAATTGTCCCAGCATCAAATCCTCCCTGAGTTTCCAAAACTTTTCCCCCATACTTCCCCAAATACTTCACTGAAACCCCAAGACTGGGAAAGACATGTGACTGTCTAGGGCAGCAAGTCTAAGAGTGCCTGTTGACAGTGGTGACCAATAGGGTCCATCCCCACGGTGCGGGCCAGCAGTGTGGTCCAACTGCCCAGGGAACAGAGGGGGATGAAGGTCTCCAGGACAAAGGCCTTGCAGATGCTGAGGAACATCAACTGGAGGACTGTTATCCAGAACATGTGGTCCAGGCCATAGTGTGTTATCATCTAGACGTGGGCAGATGTGGTGATGTGATGAGCCAGACTAATGTTGGAGCCCCTGGTCATCTGGATGTATTTCATACAATTACATGAGCCAATCCCTTTAAAGAACACACACATACATGGGCATCTCCTATTGGGTCGATTTCTCAGGAGAACATTGCCTAATACAGATGCTATTTTGAATGCATCATGTTTTCCAGACATTTTTATTTTCCTTGACAACTCTTTGATTCAGGGGTTCAACCAGTGTGATGACGATGGTAGTGGAGGTGGGTCGAAGGTGAGGCTGTCATGCAAACACACACATGTGTTTTATGAACTCAGGTCTTGTGTACCTTACCTGCTGCAGGTGGTAAGGAGGGCCTGGTCTGATGGGAAGAGCACCAGGTTGAGAGTCAAAGGCCACTGTTGAGGCCTTGGTCCTGTGACTGACCATTGCTGTTCTATATCAAGGAGATAAGCCCAGGAATGATTAGGGTAATCAAATAAGGTCATGGACAGGGAAAAACAAATCCTGTGTGGTATCGTTTACATGTGGAATCTTTAAAAAAAAGATGATTCCATAGACAGAGAGAATAAAATGGTGGTTGCCATAGACTGGGGATGTGGAGGGGGAATGGAGTGATGTAGGTCAAAGGGTACAAAATTTTAACTGAAGAAGAGCAAGTTTTAAGGCTCTAATGTAAGCAAGGTGACTATAGTTAATTTGGTATTGTATATTTGAAAGTTGCTAAGAGTCGATCTTAAGCACTCTCATCACACACACACACACACACACACAAAGAGTTAACTACATAAAGTGATTAGTATGTTGATTATCTTGATCTTGGTAATCATTCCATAATGTGTATATATATATATATCAGATCATTACACTGTACCCCATAAACACATACAATTGTATTCACAAGTTATCCCTCAATAAAGACAAAAAGTAAAAACATTTTTTTTTAAAGGAAAAGCTAATGGAAGTTAAAACATTTTGTAAAGCAATATACACAAGTAATTTGGTATCCTTAATTTTTTTAAACTCAGATTCTGTCCACAAATTATCTGAGATAGCTATTATTTAGAGAGAATATGACCAATGTGTAGAGATGGGCTTGGTTCTCCTTCTGAATGTCAATTCAGCACAGTTCAAGCAAAAAGTGAAAACACGAGGGGCCCGTTTATCCAAACCAGTGAAGTACTTTAAGTGAGGTCTCTCAGAGATGCAGATGTGTGTGTGTGATGAGGCAAGGACGGGAAGTAAAGCCCCTGCTTGAAGGGGCTTTGGTCAGACATTCAGGGTGGAGCTGGGACTCCAAGGCCTTTTTGCCCTTCTTGTTTTGTTTACTTTGCTTAACTTGGCTTTTTAGAATCACTGATCCTGAGAATTTGGGAGAAGGACAGGCCTCAAGAGAGTACCCTTGGCTGGTGATCTTTTGTGCCCAAAGCAGGAGAGGATGCTGTTGGCATGTGGCAGGGCTGACGACAGTCCTGGGAAAAAGGGAAAGGGTCCCCATCCTGAGCTGGAATTCTTATCAGATTTTTCAGCAGTGGTCTGCAGAGTGCCTTGTGCTTTACTCTTTATAAGTTCCTTGAGGGTCATAGAGCACAACTTTCTGGGTTTATTTTTAACTCCTTCCTTTTCTGTCTCTTAGACTGTCCCATGAGTTTTATGTGGTCAGAGGCCATCAGGACCTGTATTCTAGTATATAATGCTTAATGAATAAATTAATGAAGTCCTAAGGATGCTCAATCCACTGGCCATCATTTATCATGGTCATCTCTTATGTGTCCCCTATCAGGGGCCTCGAGGGGAAGTATCAGGGGCAGAGTAGGAAGAGCAGGGGAGGGGAAGAGAGGGGAAGAATGGGGAGAAAATTAATCAAAGAAATAAGGAAAATAATCCCTATCCTCCAGGGAATTGCAACTCCCATTAAGGAGGTCAAGTATACTCACACGATGCTAACCATTTGCTCCCCTAAAACTTAATGAGCTTCAACCTGCAACCTGCTGAAGAATTAGCAGCCAGCCTATGTGCAGGCCCAGGGCAGTCTCCCAAGGAACAAAACCTGGAGGTGCAAGGGCTTTTAAAGACAAGTCCACCCTGGATGGAGTTGAGTTGGGTTAATCAGGGCCAAGTCTGGAGGGGGTGAACTTGGAGAGGGCCTCTGAGGGGGGCGCTGGTCGTTCTCTGAGCTCCAGGTACCCTTGCAAACTGGGAAAAAGCCCTGCCTGCATCCAGCTAAGATCAATGTGTCAGATCCTGCCCATCTCAAGCTGTCAGGGACCCTCTTCCTTAGAGCACAGTTGGGCAGCACAGTCTTGCATTAATTTAGAGCTAATTGTCAGGTAATGAATTCGATTTGGCTCACCATATTGAAATCCCTTCTGCTCCCAGCTGAACACCAGTAAATCATTTGCATCACAAATCTCCTCTTCACTGGATGCTCAGCTCACCCAAGCTGTTGCTCAGACCCTCTCCTGCCTCCATACATTCCATCATCTTTGAAAGCAGCTGAAAAATCATCACATCTCCTTGTCAGTGTGCAAAGTTGAGATCCACCCAAGAAAACTGAGTTTGGGTGAGTATCTTTGAAAAGTCTAGAATAGTGGTTCTCAAAATGTGGTCCCCTGAACCACCAGCATCCTGGTAACTCATTAGACATGTAAACTTTCAGGCCCAACAAAGGTCCGTGTATAGTCAAAGCTATGGTTTTTCCAGTAGTCATGTATGGATGTGAGAGTTGGACCATAAAGAAGGCTGAGTGCCAAAGAATTAATGCTTATGAACTGCAGATAAGAAGGACAGGAAAGCCTGGTGTGCTGCAGTCCATGGGGTCGCAAAGAATCGGACACAACTGAGCCGCTGAACAACAACAACTTCCCAAACTGAATCAGAAACTCTGAGGTGGGGCCCAGCAATCGGTGCTTGAAGAACTCTCCAGGGACTTCCCTGGTGGTCCAGTGGTTAAGAATCCATCTATCAATGCAGGAGACATGGGTTTTATCCTTGCTCCTGGAGGGTCCTACATGGCAGAGCAAGTAAGTCATGATTACTGAAGCCTGAGCTCTAGAGCCTGTGCTGTACAACAAGAGAAGCTCTCTCAACTGCAATGAGGAGTAGCCCCTACTCTTCGCAACTAGAGAAAGCCCACACACAGCAACAAAGACCTAACACAGCCAATAAATACATAAATAAAAAGAAGCTCTCCAGGTGATTCTGATGGACAATCAGGTTTGAAAACCACCAGTTTATCTAGAATATCCATTAGGTGCATCAGAATGTCAGTGTCAGAATTTGTCTCAATTCACCTTTAACTCAAGTCTATCTTCCCTGTTTAGGTTTCTGGATCTTCTCAGAGGCTTCTGAACTTATTTCTCTTCTATCTCTGTATTAGCTAGAATTAGATTCAATTGAGAGAAAACAAGGCCATTTTAATACAAGTGACTTAACATAGAATGGAAAGAAGTTGGGGGTAGGCAGTCCAAAACTATCTGCTCTGACATGTTAGCATGCCACCTCATGATCCAGGACATCTGCTCAGGACCAATCATCATATATGCACTAGAGTCATTAGGAGAGAGGAAGAGAGAAGGTCATGCTCATTCTTGGAAGTTTCAACCCTTCTATCTTAGACCTCATTGGTCAAACCTGCATGCAAGGGAGACTGGGAAATATAGTCACTTAGCCATGCCTGCCTGCAAGGGAGGCTAGGAAATGTAGTTTTAATTGTGGGTGTTCATGTGCCTAGCGAAAAATCAGGAAATCTACTTCTAAGGAAGAAGAGGAGCTCAGATATTGGCAGAGACAACTAGCTACAAACAACCATATACCACAGCCTCTGAGAGATATTTCTACTTTAAAGCCTTCAAGCAAACTTCTCCATGTTCTTTCACACTTCAGTGCCTGCTGCACAACACTTTTATTTCAGGAAGAATTCTTCAATCACTCTGAGCATCTCTTTTTTGACGGCCCCCATGCCCGTAGACCACTACATTCAATCCCCACTGCCTGTTGATCCACCTAATTTCCATGTAATGATGATCCGCAGTTAGTCTGTAAATGTCTTGAAGCAAGTATGAGGGTGGCATCTTTGCTGGTGGAGTGAAGGTGAGTATCTCAGCTCCTCTGTGACCCCCAACTCCTCACCTGTAAAATGAGGGGATTGTAGATGGTCCCTGGGATGTCTCCCAGCTCTAGTGTGCCCTGGTGCTCTCTTTCTCATTTCCTTTCCCAGCATTTATGACTGTCCCTGGGGTGGGAAGGCAATGAGCCCTGACCAGCTAACTATTCCACAAACCTGGCCTAGTGCTAGTGAAAGTCGCTCAGTCGTGTCTGACTCTTTGCGATCCCATGGACTGTAGAGACCATGGAATTCTCCAGGCCAAAATACTGGAAGTGGGTAGTCTTTCCCTTCTCCAGGGGATCTTCCCAATCCAGGGATAGGACCCAGGTCTCCCACATTGCAAGTGGATTCTTTACCAGCTGAGCCACAAGGGAAGCCTGGTTATAGATGAAGGCAAGGACTTTAAAGCCAGGAAATACAGCTTGGGGCTTGATTTGGAGGGTGGCTTTTGGGAGACTGGTTCTGGAAATGAGAAATGTAATGTGTGTAAAAATTAGGGAAAAGAGATCTGGTAGAGAATCCTATAAGGTTGGTACAGATGGGAGGTCATTTTTCTGATCTCACCTCTCCTTGCCCCAAGTTACACCCCATCTACTGCCACTTCCATCATTTTACAGGTTTAAAAAGCAAACAAACAAGCATAAAGACCCTGAGGTCCACAGAGAAGGGACATAATTTGTCCAAAGTCTTACAACCAATTCGTGAAATGAAAGAATTGATGGTGACATCCTCTGTGTGACCTGAGGGTCACTAAAAGGCCACTAGTATACACACACACACAAACACACACACACACACACACACACACACACACACACACACACACTATCAAATACTCTCTTAAATGAACCTGGCTAGAGGTAGTGACTTGAATGAGGCACACGTAACCTCTGTAAACCTGTCAGTTTCCTTATCTGTTCAATGGGGTTAATAACCATTTTCATGATTCTTAGGAGGATTCAGTTCAGTTCAGTCACTCAGTCATGTCCGACTCGTCGTGACCCCATGAATCGCAGCACGCCAGGCCTCCCTGTCCATCACCAACTCCCGGAGTTTACCCAAACTCATGTCCATTGAGTCGGTGATGCTATCCAACCATCTCATCCTCTGTCATCCCCTTTTCCTCCTGCCCCCAATCCTTCCCAGCATTAGGGTCTTTTCCAATGAGTCAACTCTTTGCATGAGGTGGCCAAAGTATTGGAGTTTCAGCTTCAGCATCAGTCCTTCCAATGAACACCCACGGCTGATCTCCTTTAGGATGGACTGGTTGGATTTCCTTGCAGTCCAAGGGACTCTCAAGAATCTTCTCCAGCACCACAGTTCAAAAGCATCAATTCTTCGGCGCTCAGCTTTCTTCACAGTCCAACTTTCACATCCATACATGGCCACTGGAAAAACCATAGCCTTGACTAGACGGATCTTTGTTGGCAAAGTAATGTCTCTGCTTTTTAACATGCTGTCTAGGTTGGTCATAACTTTCTTTCCAAGGAGTAAGTGTCTTTTAATTTCATGGCTGCAATCACTATCTGAAGTGATTTTGGAGCCCCCAAAAATAAAGTCTGACACTGTTTCCACTGTTTCTCCATCTATTTGCCATGAAGTGATGGGACCAGATGCCATGATCTTAGTTTTCTGAACATTGAGCTTTAAGCCAACTTTTTCACCCTCCTCTTTCACTTTCTTCAAGAGGCTTTTTAGTTCTTCTTCACTTTCTGCCATAAGGGTGGTGTCATCTGCATATCTGAGGTTATTGGTATTTCTCCTGGCAATCTTGATTCCAGCTTGTGCTTCTTCCAGCCCAGCATTTTTCATGATGTACTCTGCATATAAGTTAAATAATCAGGGTGACAGTATACAGCCTTGATGTACTCCTTTTCCTATTTGGAACCATTCTGTTGTTCCATGTCCAGTTCTAACTGTTGCTTCCTGACCTGCATACAGGTTTCTCAAGAGGCAGGTCAGGTGGTCTGGTATTCCCATCTCTTTCAGAATTTCCCACAGTTTATTGTGATCCACACAGTCTATATATGTATATATGCACACTCTTTTTCGGATTCTTTTCCATTATAGGATATTATAAGATATTGAATATAGTTCCCTGCACTATGCAGTAGGTCCTTGTTGTTTATCTATTTTATACATTGTAGTGTGTGTCTGTTAATCCAAAGCTTCTGACTTATCCTTTCTTATACCCTTTCCCCTTTGGTAAACATAAGTTTTTCTTCTATGTCTGTGAGTCTGTTTCATAAATAAGTTCATTTGCATCATCTTTTAGATTCCACATACAAGTGATATCATATAGATGTCTTTGTCTGACTTTCTTCACTTAGTATGATAATATCTAGGTCCATCCATGCTGCTACAAACGGCATTATTTTATTCCTTTTTATGGCTGAGAAATATTCTACTGTATACATATGTGTCTGTATACATGTGTGTATCACATCTTCTTTATCCGTTCATCTTTTAGGGTGCTTCCATGTCTTGGCTATTGTAAATAGTGCTGCTATGAACATTGGGGTGCATGGATCTTTTTAAATTAGATATATGGATATATGTCCAGGAGTGGGATTGCTGGATCATATGACAACTTTGTTTTTAGTTTTTTGAGAAACCTCCATACTGTTTTCCATAGTGACTCTACCAATTTACATTCCTACCCACAGTGCAGGGCGGGGTTCCCTTTTTCCACCCTTTCTCTAGCATTTGTTATTTGTAGACTTTTTGGATATTTGTAGATTTTTTGATGATGACCATTCTGACGGGTGTGAACTACTTCACTGTGGTTTTGATTTGCATTCCTCTAATAAGCAGTGATGTTGAGCATCTTTTCATGTGCCTGTTGGCCATCTGTATCTGGACCTTTTTTCAGTGGGTCTTAGGCATTATAGGGTCTTCCCTGGTAGCTCAGCTGGTAAAGAATCTGCCTGTAATGCAGGAGACACTGGTTCGATTCCTGGGTCGGGAAGATCCCCTGGAGATAGGATAGGCTACCCACTTCAGTATTCTTGCCTGGAGAATTCCATGGACAGAGGAGCCTGGTGGGCTACAGTCCATAGGGTCGCAAAGTGTCAGATACCACTGAGTGACTTTCATACTTCTAGGCGTTGTAGTCCATAAGCAGACCTACCTTGGTTTACTTGAACAACCGGTTAGCTGAGAAATTGCTCCCAGGACATCTTGTTCCTCAAATACTGAGCACCAATCCAAGCTAGAAAAGACTGAGACACATGAGGCCTTGGACTGCCATGCCAGCCCACCCCTTGCTCCATCTATATTCTTGCCCTTGTCCGACTGGTGGCCGCTGCCTGTGGACATCTTGCCTTGCTGACTCCTCCTGAGTCCCTGCAGCTATCTCCCTGGGAAGACCATTCTCTTCAAGCTCTGTGGGGGTGAGCTGGGTGTCTCCCCTCAGTGCTCACCCCACTGGAGCACCGGCCACCACGTTAGAGCTGGCTGTTAGCATCCCTCCCTTCTCCCAAGGGAGCTGGTGTTTGCCCATGTGTGAGTCTCCAGTGCCCAGAGCCCAGTAGATGCTGGTTAAAGTGAATTTCCTCCATTAGTTCATAATCTCACATGTGATTTATCAGTCAACTGCAAACTGGGTTCTGAGAGGGGGGATACGGGTGACATGGCACACTGGAATTCTGCTGGGAATCCAGCCTCTGCAGTGAGGGAGCATTAACCCAGAGAATAGGGACTGACGACCTGTCAAGGGTGAGTTGTGCCACCAGGACGGTGGACACCTGGAGGTTTCATAGATGGGGCAGATTCTTAGCAGCTGGAGCCATTAAGCAAATGGCATTTTGGAGGGTGTTTGGGTTGGGCTAGGAAGCAAGGAGGGATGGTAGCCAGTGGGAGGGGCTGGTTGGAATGAGTGACCAGCAGAGCAGGAAGAGGGGGTGCAAAGGCTTAAAAGCCACAGAAGAAAGTAGGGAGCCACGGGAGGTTGTTGAGCAGGGAGAGGCAGGGTGAAGCGGGGTTTTAAGCAGGTGAGGGCCGGGAAGTGGTGAGCAGAGAAGTCTGTGACCTGGAAGGAGAGAAAGAGAGCAGCCAGAGGGGTGGCTTTTCTTTGACCCTTTTTCATGTATGTTCCACCTGTAACCTCTTTTAGGTGCTTGTAGCTTGGACACAAACCCACTCCAGTGTTCTTGCCTGGAGAATCCCAGGGATGGGAGAGCCTGGTGGGCTGCTGTCTATGGGGTCGCACAGAGTCAGACACGACTGAAGCGACTTAGCAGCAGCAGCAGCTTGGACACAACCCATGCATGGACTATAGGAGCCTCTGCTATTTGTTCACTCATTCTTTCCCAAAACATTTTTCTATTGATTCCTATTATGTTCCAGTTCTAATGGTGGTGCTAGGACCGCAGACCCCTGTCCTCAAGGATATCTGTGACTGGGGACAGACACTGTGTAAATACACCTGATGACCTCTTTCACCTACACTCTTTCATTTAAAGAAGTTATTTCATTACGTGAATAAGCTCTAATCACTTGTCCCCACCTTCACCCTCTCATGTCCCCATACCCATCAATCTGCTGGTTTTCTCATTGGGGCTACTTATAAACAGTACATTGTCCATGGGAGATGAAGGTGTTATGTGACCTTGCAGGGACCTTGAAATGTGGACAAGGTGGAATTCCTTCTCTTGGTCTCCTGCCGTGGCCCTCTGATGTCTGTCCAGCCAATCCCTCTACTGCCCCCCTGCTGGAGCTGTCTGCACACTGGCAGCCCTCAGGACAGAGACTGGGCAGAGAAGCCTTTTGACATCTCAGCCCCTGGGGGTGTGACACCAACCTCTTATATGGCCCCCAAAGTCTGGGACTCCTTTCCCTCCTGTCCTTCTCTATTTCTCCTTCAGCCTCATGTCTAAGACTAAGGAAAACGGCTGACAGCACAGAGAAAGAGGCTCAGGACTTGCTGGCCTCGGTCTCTGCACACCCAGCCAGCCAGCAGCTCTCCCCTGGGGTCGAGGCTCTCCAGGGAAGCCAGCGTGACAGCGCACTCTTCTCTGTCTAGAGTGAATCCCCTTTGTTCAAGTCAAAGCATTGCTCACTGGTCAGAAATCCTCTCTAATAGAACTTGGTGGTCTGGGCAGGGGCAGGCATGACTGAACATATGACTGCACATATCCCATGTACTAGGCTATAGCACATAACATCATCCTACTCCATCGTCACGTAATCCAATATCTTTATATCATCCAGAGGAATGTTGGAATTGGGTTAAAGTCAGGATTAGGTTTATTATAGGGCTTCCCAGATGGCGCTAGTGGTAAAGAATGTGCCTGCCACTGCAGGAGATACAAGAGACATGGGTTTGATCCCTGGATGAGGAAGATCCCCTGGAGGAGAGTGTGGCAACCCACTCCAGTATTCTTGCCTGGAGAATTCCATGCACAGAGAAGCCTGGTAGATGCAAAGAATTGGACATGACTGAAGCGACTTAGCACGCATGCAGGTTTATTATGTTAATATCATTCATGGGGCAGTGGGGCTCAGAGAGGTGAAATTGTTTTCCCAGGTTCACACAAACCCTGGTGGTCTGGGATCAGAAGCTCCCAGCTTCTACTCTTAACAGCATTGCTGCTCTGCT
The DNA here is from genome assembly GCF_054371585.1 of Giraffa tippelskirchi. Classification (NCBI taxonomy): domain Eukaryota; kingdom Metazoa; phylum Chordata; class Mammalia; order Artiodactyla; family Giraffidae; genus Giraffa; species Giraffa tippelskirchi. Next base: position 139,565,801 of record NC_137284.1, read on the forward strand.
GAAGGTGCTCACACTGCTCCAGAAATGTAACCTTGTGATGCCCTGCCAGTCTGGACACGTTTCCCCAGCTCTCCAGTGTTTATCAGCTTCACCTGCCTTCCCACTGCCTCGCAGCACCCCTCTCTGCACGTGGTCCACCTTTGTCTCGGGCACTCGCTAACTGAAGCATGCACTGTGGATGGGTTGGAACCCTCTTTTCTATACATAGCAACGGAAAATATCGCAGAACAAACACGGACTCCTGCAGTGCCACAAAGGAGGCTCACTTAAGTTGGCAGCAATTTTGTTAGCCTCCTGCTGGAATATTTGCCAATCTGGCCAAGGTTCTGAGCTGCTTGGGGCCCAGGAACACCTCTTCTGTTTAACGCTGACCTTGAATGGGATCCTGTTTCTAGAGGAGATGAGGGCTGTGCTGTGTGGTTTCTGCTCCCATGACTTTGGGATCCCAGCAAGGGCACCGTCCGCGACTACCAGCTTCACTTCCTTGGCTGCTCCTCTCTTCTGTCTTTCAAGCTTAAATTTGCCAGCGAGGTTGGGGTCTGGCCAGGCAGATGTTGCTCTGCCCCAGGGTCCAGGCACTGGGGACCGCCGCATCCTTCTTCACCAGCATCTTCACCTGGCTCCCCAGTGATGTTTGCAAAGCACATTGTCTTGGGTGTTGCTCGTGAGCACCACGTGCAGACAGCCAGGTAGGTGATAGTTATCTCTAGGTTGTAGAAGGGAAGTTGTAGCTCGGTGAGGTACCCAAGGCTCTCTACAGTTTCCAACCCAGACCTCTGCCCACGGCTGAGTCATCGCCTCTGTGCCTCCCAGAGCACTTCCGGCCCTGTACACATGCGACCCAGCCTCCACTTGGTCTCCTGACTCTTGTTAAGAGAATCATATACCTCCTGGTTGTGAGATCTGATGGAGGCAGGATGCTGAAGGGGGCACAGGCAGTCTCAATCCTCCTGCTGCGCCCACCGCCATCCCCTGAATTCATTTCGTTTTACACAGTCCTTCTCTAGACCACAGAGCCTCCCAAGCAGACACACCTGCCCTCTGGGGACCCTTGCCTGGGCCAGTGTCTCTCCCTCCACTCAGAATTTCCCCATCCCTGCTTGCCCTTATCAAATCTTTTTAAATACAGTTTTATTTGTCTATTTATTTTTGGCCTTGCTGGGCCTTTGTTGTTGTGTAGACTTTACTCTAGTTGCAGCGAGGAGGGATACTCTCTAGTTGTGGTGTGTAGATTTCTCACTGCAGTGGCTTCTCCTGTTGTGGGTCACAGGCTCTAGGGTGTGTGGGCTTCTGCAGTTGCGGCACATGGGCTCTAGAGTGTGGGCTCTGTAGTTGTGGCACATGGGCTTAGCTGCCCTGCCGCATGTGGGATTTTCCCGGACTAGGGATCGAAACCATGTCTTGTGCATTGGCAGGCGGATTCTTTACCACAGAGCCACCAGGGAAGCCCTCTTATCAAATCTTACTGACTCTGCTTCTCCAAACTCTCAGAATCTGCTGGTGAGCAGGTAGACGGACCTAAGAATTAGAGGTTGATTATTCTGGGTCTCTATTGGGGGTTTTGATGGGGGTTTGGGGGAGCAGTGAGCAGCTCTGGACTCCTGTATAGTTATATCATCTCACTGCCTATTATTACTACCTCACGTCCGAACAACCTAATCACATCATTCTTCCCTCTCTCTCCATCTTGATTACTTCTGGCTGAAATTGGCCATTTTTGAAACTGTTACTGAACGAAGAACATCTTTGTGATGCCATAAGGGGATGCCTCTGCCTATGATTGGAAAGCGGAGGGCCAAGAATCGAGCCCACATGTGCCGGCCTGTGGGCTATTGTCACCTCCAGCTCTGAGCCAGCGATGGTGTGTAGCAGCTGAGCGTAGACTGTAGATCCAGCATGTCTATCTGGGCTTGAACCTGGGCTCCGCCACTCCTAACTCTGCTGTCCTGGGCTGGTTCCTCACCCTCTCTGCAGCTGATAGGTAATACGGGAAGATGCTAGTACCTGCTTCCAAGGGCAGTAGTGATGGTTGTATGAGTTAATGCATGTAAAGCCGCAAAACCAGCCGAGTATCAGGCATATAATAAATCCACAAAATCTCCTAAAAAATGTGAGCTATTGTAATTCTTATTATGCAGCTATCTTGCTCTTGCCATTCTTGGCCATCTTAATGCACAAATATGCACAGTGCTTCTCAGTTTAAAAAACATTGTACCTGTGCCTTTAACAGGAGTGAAGGTTACAGGATATGCCCCAAGGTCACATAGTCAGGAAGGGAGCAGTGCCTGGTCTTAAAATTGGGCCCAAGTTCTTTTTTTTTTTTTTTCCTTTTAAATCTCTTTATATTACTCAATGCCACCTCCTATAGAATGGGTGGGAAAGCTGTGGATGACCCAGTAACTCCTAATTACAGGGGAGAAGAAAACACCCCCAAAGCTAGCTCATTTTGAGAATAGCACGTTTGGAAAAAAAAAAATTACAAATGAAATTCTAAACCCATCCCAGAGGCAGCTGCAATTCTTTGCCAGCCCTGGAGTTCAAAGCGGGAGACGTAAAGAAGGTCTTGAGGAGAATTACTTAATTCGGAGCATTGGAAACCCAACAATTATTTGCTTAAAAATAGAATTTGCTGAAACAACTTCCAGCTTCTTATTCTTCTCACTGCATAATAAAGTAATTAGTAATTTGTGTCACTCCGGTAATTTTTCTCCTTCTCCTAATCACCAACAGTGACACTGCTCCCATGCTGGGGTTCCAACACGTATACTCACACACAGATATACACACATACCTACTCATTCCTATCTGAATCCTTGGAAGAAGGTGGATGCCTTAGTTTCTGTGGTTGCTTGGTTGGAATGAAAAGTTCGGTGACCCTTAAAATATTTCCATTACCATATGTATATATGACAATTTGGGCGTGGCGGTCCTAAGAAGTAGAAAGGAGGGCAGAGAACAGTCAAAATATCCCCAAATACCACAAGAAGCTCTTATGAGCAATTTGAGTACCACCTGTGCAACTGAAAATCAGGACCTTTACCTGACAAAAGGATTTGTTTTGAAGTGTGGGTTATATTACTCTTTAATGAGATGGGCCTTACAAATGTTTGAAAAGTAAATCACATTTATTTATACATTTGTTAGATTGAAAAGAAGGAAGCTAGATCAAATAGCGGACAGTCTAGGATAATCCAGAATGTAACTATAAGAAAAACTTACATGTGTCTTAATACCAACTGTGGGCTAGATTTATAATCAGTTATTATAAATCAAACAAATATTCAGCTATTTGAAACAAAACAATGGTAGGGGAAATTTTGTCCCTAAGTTTATCTGACTGAATTTATAAAGGACTTTAAGTGACTATGAGAAGCCAGAGAAAGGAGGTTCAAAAGATTGTTTTTTTTCCCTGTTTATCATCTGATAGTCTGTTATATTCAGTTCCTGTAGAGTAAGTCCCCTACATATGAGCAAGTTCTGTTCCGAGAGTGTGTTCATAAGCCCAATTTGTTTGTAAGTTCAACAAAATTGGCCTAGGTACCCAACTAACACAATCGATTATATAGTACTGTACTGTAATAGGTTTATAATACATTTCACACAAATAATACATGAAACACAAAAACAAAAAAAATAAAATATTTTTAGTCGTATAACACAGGTCCTTGAAAAGCACAGTCGCACAGTACAACAGCTGGCATACAGGGGCTGGCATCAGGTGAGAAGGCAAGAAGAATTACTGACTGAGGATGGTCAGCAATAGGAGACAGAGCGCAAGCTGTAATTTTGCTCACACCTGATGCTGACGGCACAGGTTCTCGTTCCTTGCTGAATTCAGGTCTATCTGTGTGTGCTGTGCTCAGTCATGTCTGACTCTTTGCGACCCCATGGGCTGTAGTCCACCAGGCTCCCTGTCCCTGGGAATTTTCCAGGCAAAAATACTTCATCGGGTAGCCACTTCCTTCTCCAGGGGATCTTCTGGACCCAGGGATCGAACTCACATCTCCTGTGTCTCCTGCATTGGCAGGCAGATTCTTTACCACTGAGTCACTTGGGAAGCCCACAATTCTATCTACCCTCATGAAAAAACGATCCAGTGATGTCTGGGTAGTAGCTCTTTTTTTCCTCATCATAGATGACATGGTAGCACCGGATTGCCATCTGAATGGTTGCTGTAGCCTTTATGTACCGTTCAATTTTCAGGTCCTGTCCCTTAAAAGTTAACAGTGCCTCCTTAGTAGTACCAGTACATCATCACTGCTCTTACGCTTGCTTCCGGACATCCTGGGCTTGAAATAAAGATACTGTACTACCGTACTCTATACAGTTCTGTACAGTGAGGTACACAAAAGCACAACCACCTGTGGAGGATGCATGCATGTGACCATGTATGCCAGACATGTGAACTAGTGTAACCGAGTGGACGTGCAAACACATTCGCCTCTTTGATTGTTTGTAACTTGAAGGTTCATATGTAAGGGACTTGCTGTACTGTAATAACTAGTATTATTGCTAACATTTATTGACTGTTCACCATATACTAGGCACTTTGCTAAGAGGTTTGTCTTCATTATATCCTTTAATCCTCATATCAACTTTATAAGTTAGATATTAACATTATTTCCATTTTATAGATGAAGAAAGTGGTGTAGACTGTGTTGCTTATCCAATGTCCATTCTTTTCTTGCCCATAATATTAAAGCCCAGATTTTATTTGGGCTGGTAATATGACAGGCTAATGGCCTACATTTTCTTCCCACCCTTAAAGGCATGGCCTTGTGACTAACTTCTGAGCAAGGAGATAGCAGAATTGTTGTGTATACCATCCAGAAGTGCGCCCCAAAGTATCTGACTCCTTTGAGCAGTGCACCATTCTTGTCATCACTTTTGTTTTATACTCTCTGAAGATGTGATATCTGACAGAGTGCTGTTTCTAGTAGCAATTGAATCGGCAGTTCAGACTCATTCTTCTGCTGAGAATGGCTAGAAAAGCTAGATGAAGTATATCTTTAAAAACCTGTTAGGGACTTCCCTGGCAGTCCATTGGTTAGGACTTGGTACTTTCTCTGATGGGGGCCCCATGGTTTGATCTTTGGTTGGGGAACTAAGATCCTACAAGCCAGTCAAAAAAAACCTGTTTGAAAGTATCAGGAAAATTACAGGTCAATGAAGAATTATTGGGCCAAGTCCTGTGACAAGAGGGAAACCTGGTGAAAGGCAAGCATGGATTTTCTGGCTAGTTTTCTCCTAAGATGTCTGACAATTTCAGAAGATGAGGTTGAGGGACTAAGATGCCAAGCAGGGGACTTCCCTGGCAGTCTAGTGCTGAAGACTCTGAGCTGCCAGTGCAAGAGGCATGGGTTCATTCCCTGGTCAGGGAACTAGATCCCACATGCTGTGTGGTGAGGCCAAAAATGTATACATATGTGTGCGTGCTAAGTCACTTCAGTTGTGTCAGACTCTTTGCAACCCCATGGACTGCAGCCTGCCAGGCTCTCCTGTCCATGGGATTCTCCCAGCAAGAATACTGGAGTATGTTGCCAGCCCTCCTCCAGGTGATCTTCCCAAACCAGGGATTGAACACTCCACGTCTCTTATATCTCCTGCATTGGCAGTCAGGTTCTTTACCACTAGTGCCACTTGGGAAGCCCCTATACTGTGTATACCCATGGCCTTTAGGAAATGACATTATGATGAAAACAACCACAGGTAGGTCTGTTAACACTAAAGAGGAGTAGATTCTATGTGGTCTACTTAGCTCCATCTTGGAGAATATTCTGATGAAGAGTCTGGGTGAGATAGCAACAACAATGACATCAAAATGTCATGGAGACGATGAATATGGCTCAGATGTAAGAATGCTGTAAAGAATTGATACAGTCCAGATAGCATTGTTTTTTAATATTTATTTACTATTTATTTGGCTGCACCAGGTCTTAGTTGTGGCATGCAGGATCTAGTTCCTTGACCAGGGAGCTCCTTCACATCTCTTCCTGGGCATCTGCTTTCATTTCTAAGGTGGGCACTGAAGCGGGGCTGAAAGTGGAGGGATGGAGGGACGTAAATGACCTCATACTCCGGTGGAAGGGAGCCTTCCTAGCTTTGTCCTTATCTCTGGGGAGTGTGCTGAGAACATTAAAAAAAATACATAGCTTCTCACAAGAGAATGAAAAACCAGTAAGACTTCCTCAGAGTTGAAGCTCTGTCCACTATAAAGGTGGCCATTCACATTCTTTTGCAAAATTATTCTTCTTTGCCCCAACTGTCCATAGGAGATGAAACTCAGTACTAAACTTTGCATGTCAAAAATGTCATTTAAAGTGTTTCCTCAAAAAATAAAAAAAGAACAAACTTTTCTTAAAAAAATACCTTTAGATCATAAGTAAACATAATAAGTTGATAAGGTTGAACATTGTTCAGGCCATATTCTTTCAGTATAATGAAAAATAACAGTAAGTCAAACATAAGGAAATTAGTATTTAGAAAGTTATTCAAAATATTAGCTCACTTTAAAACAAAAATAGTTTCGGAAATTTGAGTAATTTTTTATTAATAAATCATAAAATAGACAATTTATGGCTAATATTATCATGGCAAGAGAAAATACGGAGATAAAAATGCCCATGTAGTTTTACATTACAAAGTAAATGTATTAACAGATAAAATAATTTCAAATGATAATTTAACAAAAACAACTTTATGCTAATATAGTAAAAAATCTACCTGACACTAATGACTAATTCAAGAAAAATTAGATAATCTGATTAGATTAATACTTGGGTAAAAAATTGATGTCTAAATATGCTCCAATTTTAGGTGATTTTGCTTTTAATTTTTAAAGGAGCAAGTAATTTCCATGTCATTTAAACTGTTCTGGAATAGAGAAAAATATTAACACCTTCCCATTCACTTTACAAAACAAGTATAATCCTGTAAAAGACTTTCAGAAATATAAAATAGAATACAAATAATTCTCACTATATACAGACACAAGATTTCTAAATAAAGTGCTGGTAAACCAATTTTAATAGTATATAAGAAGAACAACCCATGATGATTTTATTGGGTTATTCTTGAAATCCAAAAATCATTTAATATTATGAAATATGATATTAGTAAGTCTAAAGAGAAAATCTGAATGATCTCAGAAAATGTCTAGAAGGCACTTCAGAAAAATTCTGCACTAATTTGGAATAAAAAAGATATAGTAAACTAGAAATAGAAGGTATTTTTTAATGATAATGAATATTTATATTAAATAATAGCATTTATCATATTTAAAGGGGAAGCATCAGATATATTCTGGTTCAGATGAGGAATAAGATAAAAATATCTGGTCTCATGATACTAATTGATATTGTCCTGGATATCCTAGCCAATGCAAAAAGATAGGAAGCAGAAATTAGGCTACCTGAAAGGAAGCCAAAAATTAATATGATTGTCTTCCCAGAAAACCTAACAGAATCAATTGACAACCTACTAGAGAGCTAATAAAAAATTAGGAAGATGGCTGAAAATGAATAAATATACAAAGTAAGCACTTTACCAATTTAATAGCAATAGTTGGTTTAAATATACAATAGGGAAAGTGTTTCTACTTAAAACAACTACAAAAGTATAATATGTTAGGAATAATTCAACAATGAATGTTATCAATTTCTCCTGATGAATATAAAAAAAGACCAGAGTCAAAGGCTTCCAGACCAGAAGCCTGAATATTGAAGAGAGGCCTGTTCATCCCAGGTTCATTTATAGCATTAATTAAACTCCACTGAAAATCTCAGTGGGAATTACTTTCACATCTGAAAAACAAAAAACCCTAGACAAATAATAGATGAAAATAGTCAACAGTATTTTTAAAGAAGAGTATTGACGGGACCATTTTTCTTTCAGAGAGTAGAACACTTTTAAGTGAAGTGGGTCTAAATTAGCGTTTTCCTGGAACTTAATTTGGCCATTTATATAAAGCAGCTTTACCCCAGTAATTCCTCTGTTATATTTTATCCTGATACACATTTTCAGAGATGCAAATAAAGTTTTATAATGTTCATCATGGAAGTGTTTATAATAATGTTTCTAAAATTTGCAAACACTGAATTTGGTTAAATCAGTGATGATATATTTTAGAATAGATGTTATTCAGCCACCACAATTATGAAGAAGACTCTTTAATCACCTATGTAGCATATTGTATTTTCCAGAGATGGCTATAGAGATATCTTCCATCCTACGTGTTCTTCAGCAACGTGACCTTGCAGCTTCCCTCTGAGGGCTGGAGACCATTTCTCCATTTCCTGGAATGTGGTTGGACCCCAAACCACAAAATAATGAGTAAAAAAAATTATTGTTTTAAACCACTTTATGTGTGTTGGTTGCTCAGTCATAGTCACTCAGTTGTTAGTCACTCAGAGCGACCGTTAGTTGCTCAGTCATGTCTGACTCGTTTGCGACCCCGTGGACTGTAGCCCTCCAGGCTCCCCTGTCCATGAGGTTTTCCAGGCAAGAACACTGGAGTGGGTTGCCATTCCCTTCGCCAGGAGATCTTCCCGGCCCAGGGATAAAACCCATGTCTTCTGTGTCTCCTGCATTTCAGGCAGATTCTTTACTCTCTGAGCCACCAGGGAAGTCTAAACCAGTAGGTTTTGATACAGTGTGTTACACAGCAACAGAGAAGTGAGAAAATAAATAAAGGGATTTTAGACACAGTAAATGAAAACACATGTTATTAAACAACATATACTTTGTAATTCAGTTAAAAATAAGGTATATGTATACACAGAACAGAGATTAGAAGGATTTACGGGGAAATGCTAGCAGAAGTTATTTTGGATGGTGGGATTTCTCTGCTTCTCATTTTCTTCTAAAGCTACCTTATTTCTCAAATTTCTACGATAACTGTGTATTATTTTATAATAAGACAAAAAAGTATAAAATCATTTTTTTTTTTTTTTTTAAATATTGGAGTAGAATTCCTTTGGGCTTACTGGTGGCTCAGAGGTAAAGAGCCCACCTGCAATGCAAGTGGTGTGGGTTCGATACCCCGGTCAGGAAGATCCCCTGGAGAAGGAAATGGCAACCCACTCCAGTATTCTTGCCTGGGAAATCCCAAGGACAGAGGAGCCTGGCAGGCTACAGTCCATAGCGTCACAAACAAGTTGGACTCAGCAGCTGAACAACAGCAACAAACAACAGTAATTCTTTTACAGTGTCGTGTTAGTTTCTGTTGTATAACAACATGAATCAGCTTTATGTATATGCATATCTCTTCCCTCTTGAACCTCCTCCCACCCCCTACCCCTGTTCCACCCTTCTAGGTACCACAGAGTCCCAAGCTGAGCTCCCTGGACTATACAGCAATATACCATCAATGCTACTTCCAATTCATCCCACCCTCCTCTTCCCACTGTGTGCACATACCTATTCTCTATATCTTCGTCGCTGTTCCTGCCCTGCAAACAGTTTCATCTGTACTATTTTTCTAGATCCCATATCTGTATGTGTTAAAATATGATATTTATTTTTCTCTTTCTGACATCTTCACTCTGTCTTACAGACTCTAGGTCCATCCATGTCACTACAAATGACCCAGTTTTTGATGATATTTTAATGACAGATAGATGCTCACAAATCTGTGTTACTTGAAAAGAACGAGATCCAAACACTGTTTCTGAGGGTTTACCTATTCCTTGGAACGCATGTTTCCAAGAGGGAACTTTGGCAAGAAAGCATTGTTTTTCTTTCCACTTTTTTTTTTTCTCACTTGCTTCTCAGCAAAGAGAAGGAATGACTTTCTTAGCTGGTGAGACAATGAGCTTGAACACCCTTGGCTCATCAGTCCTCTCTGGGGGAGTTTAAATGTACAACATGTACAGTGGCCGCTCCCCGGAGTGGACAGGCCTGGATGTCAGGAGCGGAGGGGGAGAAGGGCTGTGGGAAGCGCTCTGTTTCTGCTCCAGGTGTTGCAGTCCTGCCTCCCTAGGTCAGCTGTGCACCGCCTGCTCTGGGGATCAGAGGGTTCAGAGCAGCGAATCTTCTCACCCGCAGCTGACTGGTGAGGTGTGTGCCTTGAGAATCCCATTCTGAAGACTGAGGTGGGGATGGGATGTGAACTGGAAAGCCTGTTTGGACACGAGCCCCGGCCATGGCCTCTGAGCTCCCTGTCTGCCGGAATCCTTACTAAAGCCTACGTTTATTCATCACAGGGAGGAAGAGTGGATTGATAATTTTCTTAAAAACTGTAGTGGTATCTGTGCATGAATGCTAAGTCACTTCAGTTGTGTCTTACTCTATGTACCCCATGGACTGTACCTACCAGGCTCCTCTGACCATGGGATTCTCCAGGCAAGATAGAGTGGGTTGCCATTCCCTCCTCCAGGGGATCTTCCCAAGCCAGGAATTGAACCCCTGTCTCTCTTTTTTTTTCTTTTTCTTTTTATTACTATTTTTATTTGTTTTGCCATACATTGACATGAATCCACCATGGGTGTACATGTTTTCCCCTTCCAGAATCCCCCCCCTACATCCCTCCCCATCTCATCCCTCCGGGTCATCCCAGTGCACCAGCCCCGAGCACCCTGTATCATGCACTGAACCTGGACTGGCAATTCGTTTCACATATGATAATTTACATGGTTCCATGCCATTCTCCCATATCATCCCGCCCTCGCCCTCTCCCATAGAGTCCATAATACTGTTCTATTTATCTGTGTCTCTTTGAATGTCTCACATACAGGGTTATCTTTACCAATTAACTAAATACCATATATATGTGTTAGTATACTGTATTGGTGTTTTTCTTTCTGGCTTACTTCACTCTGTATAATAGGTTCCAGTTTCAACCACCTCATTAGAACTGATTCAAATGTATTCTTTTTAATGGCTGAGTAATATTCCGTTGTGTATATGTACCACAGCTTCCTTATCCATTCGTCTGCTGATGGGCATCTAGGTTGCTTCCATGTCCTGGCTATTATAAACAGTGCTGCAATGAACATTGGGGTACACGTGTCTTTTTCAATTCTGGTTTCCTCGGTGTGTATGCCCAGCAGTGGGATTGCTGGGTTGTATGGCAGTTCTATTTCCAGTTTTTTGAGGAATCTCCACACTGTTCTCCATAGTGGCTGTACTAGTTTGCATTCCCACCAACAGTGTAAGGGGGTTCCCTTTTCTCCACACCCTCTCCAGCATTTATTATTTGTAGACTTTTGGATAGCAGCCATTCTGACGGGCGTGAAATGGTACCTCATTGTGGTTTTGATTTGCATTTCTCTGATAATGAGTGATGTTGAGCATCTTTTCATGTGTTTGTTAGCCATTTGTATGTCTTCTTTGGAGAAGTGTCTGTTTAGTTCTTTGGCCCACTTTTTGATTGGGTCGTTTATTTTTCTGGAATTCAGCTGCAGGAGTTGCTTGTATATTTTTGAGATTAATTGTTTGTCTGTTGCTTCATTTGCTATTATTTTCTCCCATTCCGAAGGCTGTCTTTTCACCTTGCTTATAGTTTCCTTTGTTGTGCAAAAGCTTTTAAGTTTAATTAGGTCCCATTTGTTTATTTTTGCTTTTATTTCCAATATTCTGGGAGGTGGGTCATAGAGGATCCTGCTGTGGTTTATGTCGGAGAGTGTTTTACCTATGTTTTCCTCTAGGAGTTTTATAGTTTCTGGTCTTACGTTTAGATCTTTAATCCATTTTGAGTTTATTTTTGTGTACGGTGTTAGAAAGTGTTCTAGTTTTATTCTTTTACAAGTGGTTGACCAGTTTTCCCAGCACCACTTGTTAAAGAGATTGTCTTTTCTCCATTTTATATTCTTTCCTCCTTTGTCAAAGATAAGGTGTCCATAGGTGTGTGGATTTATCTCTGGGCTTTCTATTTTTGAACTCCTGTCTCTTACTCTCCTGCATTGGCAGGCAGATTCTTTACCACTAGCAACATCTGGGTAGCCTGAGCAGTATCTGTAAATGAACCCAATTCATTTTACATATTTTAAAGCATACATATATACATATATACATTACAGATATGAATTGCTTGTTATATACCACAGGAATTATGGAAGACAGTACATCAAAATATTAACAGTGATAGACCTCTAGATGTTGGGATTGTCTCTATTTATTTATTCCCTTTGAAGTGTACTATGGAAGCACAGATAACCTTTATAACCAGGAAGAAAATCATTATTAATAATTTAAAATGAAGTTCAATTGTCTGAGATTACTCTGCATCACATATCTAGGCTCCTTAGACAGCTACTGCTGTCTAGTTGATTTACAATGTTGAGTTAATTTCAGGTATACAGCAAAGTGATTTGGTCACACACAAACATACACCACACATAGATGTATATATCTATATCCTTTTCTCCTCAGTTCTTTTCTGTGCTTCCTTCTGGGCCAAGGCAAGCTCTGCTTTCCTGCATCCTTTGGGAAGGCCGATTTTCTAAAATAAAATCCTGGGGTAATCAGAAGAGGCATATAAGTCTGGGCCTTTTGTAGTTTGGGAAAATGAAAATGCTTTGTCTTCTACCATCATGTAAGCCATTTGCATTATTTCGAGAATACTTGTGTTGACTGGTTACATCAGTCAGGAAAACAAACATAATTAACAAAGAGAATTTAATATAAGGGTTTACTTAAACAGGTGTTAAGGAATTGCAAAAGCAAAAAAGGAGCATTGAGGTAGCGCAGATATAATGAGTGCAGGAAACAGCTGCTATTCCTAGGACTGGGGGAGGGGAAGAAGGTGGAAGTGTGGAAGAAGGGATCTGCAGAGCTGGGACCTCAGCAACAGCGATGATAGTAAAATGTAAGTAAACAGGCAATAATAAGTTTGGGGTATTAATTACCTTTGTTGGTTAAAAAAAATTTTTTTTTAATTGAAGTACATTTGATTTACAAGCTGTGTTAGTTTCAGACATACAGCAAAGTGATTCATTTACACACACATATGTATATTCTTTTCTCCCCAATTCTTTTCCATTGTAGTTTATTACAAGATATTGAATATAGTTCCCTGTGCTGTGCAGTAAGTCCTTGTTTATCTGTTTTATATATAGTAGTGTGTATCTATTAATCCCATACTCAATGTATCCCTACCCCTTTCTCCTTCGGTAACTATACATTTGCTTCCTATGTCTGTGAGTCTGTTTCTGTTTCATAAATAAGTTCATTTATACTATTTTTTAGATTCCACATATAAGTAACATCATATAATATTTGTCTTTGTCTGACTTACTTCACTTGGCTTGATAGTCTTGAGGTCCATTAGAATTTTTTTATTTTGAAATAATTATAGACTCACAAGGAGCTGCAAAAGCAGTACCTATCATTCAGCTTCCTCCTGTAGTGACATCTGTACATCATGAAAACCAGGTGAAAGAATGGTACAATGCAATTAATTTAACCACTGACCTAGATTTTACCAGTTTCGCACTTATACCTCTGTATATAATTCTGTGACATTTTGTCACATATACAGATCTTTATAACCACCACGGCCACAATCTAGATACATAAGTATCCCGCCACCACAAAGGTGGCTTCTTCTACAAACCAAGAAATGCCAAAGACTGCCAGCAAACCACCAGAAGCCAGGAGACAGGCGTGTAACAGAGCATCCCTCCCAGCCCTGGAAGAGAACCACTCCTGCAGACACCTTGATCTTGGACTTCTTGACTCTAGAACTGAGACAACACATTTCTCAGTTCCAGGCACAATGAGCTTTCTGGGAGCACGGAAAGAACTGGAAGTTGGAACCAGCTGCCACTTTTGCACCAGAGCAATATTTATGGGGGGTTGGCAGCATGCCGGAAGGAACTCCATTAACAGGGATTTACCATTTCTATTGCTGAAGTCACCCAGTTTGTGGTGCTTTGCAGCCCTCACAAATAAATACAGTAGGTTTTATAGAACTTTACTTATAATGTCAACTGTGCTCAAAATTAGTTCCAAGATTCCTGAAATTCTGTGAAGCAAGCTTGCTTCAACATACCATGACCAAGAAGGGGGCACAATGAGCTAGTTCTGGGAGCATGGAAAGAGTTGGAAGTTGGAACCAGCTGCCACTTCGGGACCAGAGCAGCATTGCTGGGTGGGGCAGCACGCCTGAAGGATCTCCAGCCACCCAGCTTCCCTCCAGCACCTTCAATCACCTAGGGTATATAAGTAGCTGTGCTCCCCTGCTAGAACCTCTAAACAAGCTCTCGAGAAGAGATGGTTAAGTTTGGAACTGAGAGACAAGAGTTCAATATCCGAACGCACTTGCTTTTTTAGAAGACTCTTCCAGAGATCTTCTAGTCTTTTATTCAGTTCAGCTAAGATTCTGGGGTTTCCTCTGGACCATAAGCTGCTAGCCAAGGAAACAAGTATTTCAGTCTTGTTGTTGTTCATTGCTAAGTCATGCCTAACTCTTTGCAGCCCCATGGACTGCAGCACGCCAGGCTTCCCTGCCCTTCTCCATCTCCTGGTGTTTGCTTAAACTCGTATCCACTGAGTCGGTGATGCCATCCAACCATCTCATCCTCTGTTGTCCCCTTTTCCTCCTGTCTTCTGTCTACTTACAGTCATGTTTTGTAACTTATTTCCAGAAATGTATCACTTGTGCCATATTTTGAGTTTCATCATTTTTAAAAAATGTTTATTTACGTATTTGACTGCCTTGGGTCTTAGTTGAGACACAAGGGATCTTTGTTACTTCATGTAGGATCTTTCGCTTCAGTGCACAGACTCTCTAGTTGTGGCATGTGGCCTCAGTAGTTGCAGTGCAAGGGCCTAGATGCTCCATGGCATGTGGGATCTTAGTTCCCTGACCAGGGATTGAACTCATATATCCCCTACATTACAAGGTAGATTCTTAGTCACTGGACCACCAGCGAAGGCCCCTGAGCCTTACCATTTTTAAAAAATGCATGTTACAAAAAAGCATGCTGTCTTTTGCTTGTGTCATATTCCCAAGAGTGGATTGGGTTTCTTACTATAATAATAAAAAGGAGGGGAAATTAGGATTTGGTATATGAAAATTTGATTTACAAAAAACTTTTTCAGTGCATGTATGTTCTTTGAATACAGCAAGATTCTCTTGGGATGCTTGGAAATCCATTGTTCCCCTTGGAAGGAAAAGGAACTTCTTAGAAAACCCTAAGAGGAGGAATCAACCTGCCTGACTTCAGGCTCTACTGCAAAGCAACAGTCATCAAGACAGTATGGTACCAGCACAAAGACAGAAACATTGATCAATGGAACAAAATAGAAAGCCCAGAGATAAATTCACGCACCTATGGACACCTTATCTTTGACAAAGGAGGCAAGAATATACAATGGAGAAAAGATAATCTCTTTAACAAGTGGTGCTGGGAAAACTGGTCAACCACTTGTAAAAGAATGAAACTAGAACACTTTCTAACACCGTACACAAAAATAAACTCAAAATGGATTAAAGATCTAAACGTAAGACCAGAAACTATAAAACTCCTAGAGGAAAACATAGGCAAAACACTCTCTGACATAAATCATAGCAGGATTCTCTATGACCCACCTCCCAGAGTAATGGAAATAAAACAAAAATAAACAAATGAGACCTCATTAAACTTAAAAGCTTTTGCACAACAAAGGAAACTATAAGCAAGGTGAAAAGACAGCCTTCGGAATGGGAGAAAATAATAGCAAACGAAGCAACAGACAAAGGATTAATCTCAAAAATATACAAGCAACTCCTGCAGCTCAATTCCAGGAAAATAAGTGACCCAATCAAAAAATGGGCCAAAGAACTAAACAAACATTTCTCCAAAGAAGACATACAAATGGCTAACAAACACATGAAAAGATGCTCAACATCACTCATTATCAGAGAAATGCAAATCAAAACCACAATGAGGTACCATTTCATGCCGGTCAGAATGGCTGCTATCAAAAAGTCTACAAACAATAAATGCTGGAGAGGGTGTGGAGAAAAGGGAACCCCCTTACACTGTTGATGGGAATGCAAACTAGTACAGCCACTATGGAGAACAGTGTGGAGATTCCTCAAAAAACTGGAAATAGAACTGCCATACGACCCAGCAATCCCACTGCTGAGCATACACTCTGAGGAAACCAGAATTGAAAGAGACACGTGTACCCCAATGTTCATCGTAGCACTGTTTATAATAGCCAGAACATGGAAGCAACCTAGATGTCCATTGGCAGACGAATGGATAAGAAAGCTGTGGTACATATACACAATGGAATATTACTCAGCTATTAAAAAGAATGCATTTGAATCAGTTCTAATGAGGTGGATGAAACTGGAGCCTATTATACAGAATGAAGTCAGAAAGAAAAACACCAATACAGTATATTAGTGCATATATATGGGATTTAGAAAGATGGTAATTATGACCCTATATGCGAGACAGCAAAAGAGACACAGATATAAAGAACAGCCTTTTGGACTCTGTGGGAGAAGGCAAGGGTGGGATGATTTGAGAGAATAGCATTGAAACATGTATATTATCTTACGTGAAATAGATCACCAGGCCAGGTTTGATGCATGAGGCAGGATGCTCAGGGCTGGTGCACTGGGATGACCCTGAGGGATGGGATGGGGAGGGAGGTGGGAGGGAGGGTCAGGATGGGGAACACATGTACACCCATGGCTGATTCATGTGAATGAGTGGCAAAACCCACCACAATATAAAGTAATTAATCTCCAATCAAAATAAAAAAATACAAATAAAAAAAGAAAGCCCTAAGAGCCAGGGAATGACTAATTGTAGGCTGCCTCCCTGTGTAGGTTAATTCCCTCCTTGCTAAGTAGGCTGAGATGAGTGGAGCTGCTCTTTTTGGGGCCCCAGGACCAGTCGAGTATTTTTCCTGCAAGCTCTGAGCATAGTGCAGTCCCCCAGCACATTTCCACTAATGATCCAAACTGCTACTGCAGCATCTGCTCTTATATCAGACTCACAAACTAGAAGACATTGAACCTCGGTGAGGCATTTCTGCTAGAGCCTGCCTCTTTCTTGCTGCACACCATCCATTTCATTACCTTCTTGGGCATCATATTTCCATATTGTCTTTGAAAAACAATTGAAAATCTAACCCCCCATTATAAATGCAATGTATGCTTATTGCAGATATTTTCAGAAATACAGAAAATTATGGAAAATAAAATATAATTTGAAGTCATGTGGCTTTAAATACCATCTATGTTTAACAGGAAAAGGAATCAAATGCATGTGTTTACTTAAAAGATGATGTGATTTTTTTTTCTTTTTCTTGGTAATGAATACTGGGGAAAAGTAAACAATATTTGATTTCAATATTCTTTTCTTCTCTGCCTTGGCCTTGGGAGAGCCAAGCCTTACGGTTCTCTTCCAGGGTTCTCCACAGTGCTGCCACCAAGGCGTGCTTCTTGTCGTATTTTTTCAGTGCCATAATGTTAGTTGCTCAATCATGTTTAACTCTTTGTGACCCCATAGACTGTAGTCCATCAGGCTCCTCTGTCCACAGAATTCTCCAGGCAAGAATACTGGACTGGGTAACTATTCCCTTTTCTAGGGGATCTTCCTGACCCAGGGATCGAAACTGGATCTCCTGCATTGCAGGCAGATTCTTTACTACCTGAACTACTGAGGCTCACTTCTTTTTTGTCATATTTTTTCAGTGCCATGCTCTGATAATTTTGGATGGTAGTCTTGTCTGAGAAGAATGATCTGGGTGACCATCATGCCATGACAAGACCGGTTAGAAGTGGAATGCTTTATCAGGACCGTCATGACCAAGATATTGGCTGGGGCTGCAAACAATAGATAAGCTACTTACGTGGGCAGCAGATACCAGACATTTGGGGAGATACAACAATGGGGAGCTCCTTAGAGGAAGGGACTGTGGAGATCCTTCCTTCTCAGAGATTGCAGTTCCTGTTTTCCACATCCCTCAACTTTGTCCTGGACGAAGCATCTGGACCATGGCCACGTGGACTACAGTTGTTGTTGCTCAGTTGCTCAATCATATCTGACTCTTTGCGACCCCATGGACTCCAGCCCACCAGCCTTCTCTGTTCTTCACTATCTCTGGGAGTTTGCTCAAACTCTTGTCCACTAGACTACAGTGGTGCCTAATTCCCCCCTTCCCTTACCCCTCTTCCCACCCCTCCTCCCACTAGTGGCAGTATTAGCATTTCGATTGGTTATCTCTCTAGCCGGGACCTGCCATTCATATGCAGATTTTCTCTTCGGTCAAGGTGGGATTGAGACTTCACCTTAGGGAAAACTGGCTCCGCAGTAATTTCAGTGAGGGGAGGAGAGGAAAATTACTATGAGCTTTTTAACAAAGGTTGTTCCTCTTCTGGTTTTCAGCAAGAAATTGAGAGATGATGTAATGGCAGCTAGAGCAAGGATTTTAGATTAGACTGGGTTCCACTCTTGGCCCTGTCAGTTGCTTGCTGTATGATCTTGGCAGGTTATAACTTTTCCATGCATCAGTTTCTTCCTCTGTAAAAATGGGCTGAGAATATTCTTTTTGTAGTGTTTTCATTGTAAAGAATTGAGTTGTACTACAAGTGGTACCTAATACAGCTCCCCCACCCAGTGATCCCAAGGTAAATGGTACTTCAGTTCAGTCGCTCAGTCGTGTCCTACTCTTTGCGAGCCTATGAATCACAGCACGCCAGGCCTCCCTGTCCATCATCAACTCCCGGAGTTTACCCAAACTCATGTCCATCGAGTCGGTGATACCATCCAGCCATCTCATCCTCTGTCGTCCCCTTCTCGTCCTGCTCCCAATCCTTCCCAGCATCAGGATCTTTTCCAATGAGGCAACTCTCTGCATGAGGTGGCCAAAGTATTGGAGTTTCAGCTTCAACATCAGTCCTTCCAATGAACACCAGGACTGATCTCCTTTAGGATGGACTGGTTGGATCTCCTTGCAGTCCAAGGGACTCTCAACAGTCTTCTCCAACACCACAGTTCAAAAGCATCAGTTCTTCAGCGCTCAGCTTTCTTCACAGTCCCACTCTCACATCCATACATGACCACTGGAAAAACTACAGCCTTGACTAGACGGACCTTTGTTGACAAAGTAATGTCTCTGCTTTTTAATATGCTATCTAGGTTGGTCATAACTTTCCTTCCAAGGAGGAAGCGTCTTTTAATTTCATGGCTGCAATCACCATCTGCTGTGATTTTTGGAGCCCCCAAAAATAAAGTCTGACACTGTTTCCACTGTTTCCCCCATCTATTTCCCATGAAGTGATGGGACCAGATGCCGTGATCTTAGTTTTCTGAACATTGAGCTTTAAGCCAACATTTTCACTCTCCTCTTTCACTTTCATCAAGAGGCTTTTCAGTTCTGTTATAGCCACGTATTCTGGGAAACAAGCTCACTCAGAAGGATGATGCAGATAGTGAAGTGCAGTTTATTACACTGGCGGGCCCAAGACAGAGTATCCTCTTAGCCAAGGACCCTGACCAGCATTTGTGAAAATCTTTTATACCCCATGTGTACGTGTCTGAACCCACCACCCAATTACCTTGTGACTTACATAAACAAAGCAAAGGTAAACACAATCACAATAACCCCACCATTCATGTGTTATGTGTTCAAACAGTCAATAATCAATAAGCCCGAGGTTACAGAAAAAAAATTTATGACCTGTCTGGAGGTAGGGGGATCAGTGTATGTTTTGTCTTAGGTGATGAGTAACCTGGATACAATCTTCAAGTTTCCCCTGTCCGGAGGGGGTCTTATCCCTTTATTGTCTTTTCCATAGGCACTAAGCACAGAGTTCAGAGTCCATTAGAGAGGTGGCCAAACATGATAGCACGAACAGGCCTAAGATGGAGTCCAGGCCCTATGAATTCCTTCTTCATTCCCCCTCTTGATGCTCCTAGTTTTCGTAACGAGCATTATTCATTGAGATATATTGTACTTTAGCCCTCTGGCCACCCACATGAGAGAACGCTATCAACCTCTGGGTTACAAAGTTCACAAGACATTGTAAGAAGCAGGGCCCACAAAGCAGTATGATTAGAACCATTATGACAACAGTAACAATAGTTTTCCACCAATCTCCCTTTACCCAGGACAGGACGGAAGTCCAAAAGGGAATATTTTCATCAGACATGGCTTTCACTTGATTTTGCATATCTTCCAAGGCAGTAGATACATTTTTAGACAGGTCAGGGATGTATACACAACATTTGACTTTAATTATGGTGCAAGTCCCTCCCTGGGCTGCTGTGAGTATGTCTAATGCCATCCTATTTTGAATTACTACCTTCCTCATCTGAATTTGTTCTTTGTTCAAGGCTTGAATGGCTTTTGTACTGTCTAAGAGGGCCTGTTTAGTGAAATTAGTTAAGGCCTCCTCCTTAATCATGATATCCGTTGTCCCTACAGAGGGTACAAACAAGGCAGCAAGATAGTCATACCATTGGAACACAGATCTTGTCCATCTTGCGTGCAGATAGGACAGGTTTACTGGAGGTTGGTGTAGGCTAGGCTTAATACTGCCATGGGCGAAAGCAAATCCCAGTGTGCAACGCCCTACCCAGACAACTGGTAACCATGGCCATAAGTTAAGCCCACAAAGCCACTGGGTCCCATTGGGGGCTACCCAACGGATTCCAGGATTATATTTCCAGTCGGAACCAGGCCACTGAACTGACTGATTGGGGTGATAGGTAACTTCTATGATTTGTTTACATTGTTCAGGAGACAAATAACCCATATATTTTAATTCTTTTGGGTCTAGGTGGCGGTCTCCAAATCCAACTTTGTGTTCTTTTTGTTCCCAGCAAATAGTAGCGGGAGCAATCAACTGTCCTTTCTCAGGAGTCATCCAGAAATATTCATCCCAGACCTGGTAGTATTGCTCAAGGTACTGGGAGGCCTGTCCCCCTTTTGTAAGGGAGCCCTTCTCTTTTTTTATTTTTCATGTATGAGGTATAAGCTCTTGTTACCTGCATAAGACTAGTGTTCATATTAAATGTAACCCCATGTCCCTGGCCCATTGATGGCTTTTTCTTACACCAGGAGAGAAAAGAAAGGTTATGATTGGTGAGAGAAAGGAAAGTTCCCTTCTGTTGTTCCAAGAAGGAGCAAAGTGGTATAAAGTCTCTATAACGAAGTGGCGACACTCACCAGGGGAGTCAGTCCATAACTGACAGGGGCATAGGCCCACATACCCAACAGTCGGAGGAGTGGTGGAAGTCCGCGTAGGAATGTGCCCATGAGATGAAGACGTTGTCCTGTGCAGGAACAGTGGTCAGGTTCAGAACTGTGTTGGTGAGGCCGAGTAGCAGGAGTCATTTACCCAGCTCCATCCTAGAGAGGGCTCGTCTGGGACCTCGTTTTCTTCCTTCTCTTCAGAATGATCTTGGTTTCCTGTGGGTCAGTGGGGTCCTTCTGGGTGGTCCACTCAGCATCTTCTGGGTCAGCGTGGTATGCCTTCTTCGCTCTGGTGTGATGGATCCAAGGGGCAATGCCTGCAACTTTAACTGCGGTAGGGGTGGTTAAAACAACAGTGTAAGGACTTTTCCATCAGGGGGCCAGTGAATCATGTTTCCAGTCTTTCACCCATACCTGATCCCCTGGTATAAACTCATGCATCTGCTCCCCCAAGGGGAACGGTATTCTTTCTTGCACAAACTTAGTTACTTGATTAATTACCTTACCTAGTTGTTCCATCTGCTGTGATATCCCGTCTCCCCTTACCTGAAGTATATCAGTTGTTACCTGTCTTATTATGGGAGGAGGCCTTCCATACACAATTTCGTAGGGAGAGTAGCCGTGGACCGTGGGGTCGTCCTGAGCTTGAGCAAGGCCATGGGAAGTAAATCTACCCAGGAACAGTCAGTTTCTATAATCCATTTAGAAAGTGTCTCCTTTAGTGTCCAGTTAGTTCGTTCTACCATTCCGGAACTCTGAGGCCGGTAGGTGGTGTGTAACTTCCATTTTATATTCATGGCTTTACTTACGTGTTGTATCAGATCTGATATGAAGGCTGGGCCGTTATCTGATCCTATGCTGGTGGGGAATCCAAATCGGGGAACTATTTCCCTAAGCAGGCTCCGAGTTACTTCTGATGCTCTCTCAGTTCGGGTGGGGAAGGCCTTCACCCATCCCGAGAATGTACATATCAGGACCAACAGGTAGCGAAAATGGTGATATGGTTTCATCTCAGTGAAGTCCACTTTCAGATGTTCAAAAGCAAGAGTACCTTTTAATTGGATACCTGGAGGTTTTGGTCTGCACCCTGGAGCGGCGTTAATCTGAGAGCAGGCGTTGCAATTTTGGGATTCCGTTCATCCGGTAGTTCCCACCATCCTTTTTCTGTCTTGGTGGCTCTCTCCGCTTCAGCTAGTTGGTTTTGAGCCTCAGTGTATGTTGGGGAGTCTAGGGCCAGCTCGGGTAGCTCAGCTAGGACAAAAGTTCTCATGGGGATTTCCCCGGATTCCTTTCTGTCCTCAGCTGCTCGTCTTTATACCTTTTCTCGTATTTCTTCTCTATTTCTGTGTCCCTATTCCGGAACACCTTATCTGCTATTTCAATCAGCTGAGAGCTAGACATGGATATAATCCCCTCGGTCTTTTGAAGCTTTTGTTTTATGTCAGGACATGCTTGCGAGATAAATGCCGAATTGATAACAATCTGGGAGCCCATAGCCTCTGGATCTATGGGTGTATAGAGTCTACAGGCCTCACAAAGTCTCTCGTAAAATTCAGAAGGTGACTCGTTTCCCTTCTGAACTACTCCGGCCGGTTCAGACATGTCCATTGGCTTTTGGGCTCCCCTTCTAAGTCCTTGTATAATAGCCGTTCGGTATCTGTCTAACTGAATTTTTCCCTCCTCTGTATTGTAGTCCCAATTAGGTCTGTCAGTGGGGAAGTCTTGCTCTATCCACCTCTCTGGGTTAGCAGTGCCCTCAGGGATCATCTCCTGTAACCATTTTCTTGCCTCAGTGTTGATCCTATATCTCTCTTCTGTACTGAAGAGAGATGCTAGTAAATTGCATTATATCGTCCCAGGTTGGTCGATGAGTGCGGAAAATAGTCTCCATCAGTCTAGTCATGCCCTGGGGTTCCACCGAGTAAGAAGGGGTGTGTTTTTGCCAGTTCAGTATATCGGTTGATGAAAAGGGTTGATAGTAATAGGTTACAGGAGCTTGGTGATAATTACCGTCCTCCCCTATCATTGGGGATTGCTGAACTTCTCTCAGGGGCATCTGCAAGGGTATTCTTCCCTCTGGCTCTTTGGCAGAATGGAGCCTTTGTTTAATTCCAGTGGTTCCTCCCCCTTGTCCAGGAGTACTTACCAGGAGTGGAGGGTAGAGTTTAGGGAACGTAGAGGCAGCATCCGGGGTGGTAGAGTCCGGTGGGCTCATTGTCCCTCCAGCTGAGGCTGGAGCCTGCCGAGTGGGCGGCTCTACAACCCGTGGAGCTGTTGGGACCGCTGAGGAGTCCGGGAGGCTTACCGGTCTCGGGCTGGTTCCTCCTGTTGGGCCTCCAGCGGCCGCGGAGATACTAGTTGGCAGGACCATCATCCAATATGGCAGTGGGGGAAGTTCATCTCTTTCAGGGTCCTGTAAAATTTCCTCCTCGTCCTTGATTACCTTTTGGGCCATCAAGATTTTTCCTTCCCCGCCATGAGCATAAAAACGGGCCCATTTGGGGGGGTCTTGGGCTATTCCCAGCCAAGAGTCTATGTACGGGAACTGATCGGGGTGTCCGGGCTTTCCCATAACTATAGCATAGACTGCCTTTATGAGATTTAAGTCCATAGTTCCCTCTGGTGGCCAGCCAACTCCCATGGAAGGCCATTCGACTTCACAAAGGGTACAGAGCCGGCTGAGTGTCATTTTCTTCCCATAGTCTCCATCGAACCCTTTCTTAAAATTCTTAATCATATTCTCCAATACAGTGGCCTTAGATCCGCTTCCTCCCATTTTCTTACCTCTGGATTTCCCTGTCAAAGGGCCTTCCCAGGAAGCCAATCTACCTGTTTCCACTGGTAGGGGAGATGGTGGGTCACACAGCAGATGGGTACCTCCTGGGGGAGGGCAGAATACGAGCACACGGAATTCAATATCTCCTTTCTAAAACCCTGTGGCTACCGTTCGGCACGTTCCCTAAGACGGCGTGGACACACCTCCTAACTGGCTTTATTAAACCCTAAGTTCCCTTTCTTTATCCCTGGCACGGCCGTCGACCCGAGTGCCGAGTAGCTATTGTCACCAACCTAAACCAGTTTCCTATGTGTCTCCCTTCTGGTCCCTCCCAGGGAGGTGATCAGGCCCCCTGTTCCACCCTACCTGGTGGGTTCCTCCGCACCTGAGCGCTCAGTTCCCTTGCTGCCGTTCACTACCTGCCAAAGCGAAGAAACCGGGCATTGAAAGGCCGAGTTCTTCCAGAGGGGCGAGGCGCCTTGCCCCCTTCTAGGAGATTCAAGCTACAAAGCCTCGGGGTGGCCTCAAACAAGACCTGTCTCCTCAAAGTGAGGAGTTTCCTGGCCAATGCACTAAATGTTATGGCCACACGTTCTGGGAAACAAGCTCACTCAGAAGGACGATGCAGATAGTGAAGTGCAGTTTATTACACCAGTGGGCCCAAGGCAGAGTATCCTCTTAGCCAAGGACCCTGACCAGCATTTGTGAAAATCTTTTATACCCAATGTGTACGTGTCTGAACCCACCACCCAATTTCCTTGTGACATACATAAACAAAGGAAAGGTAAATACAATCACAATAACCCCACCATTCATGTGTTATGTGTTCAAACAGTCAATAATCAATAAGCCCGAGGTTACATTCCAAACAGTCAATAATCAATAAGCCCGAGGTTACAGAAAAAATTTATGACCTGTCCTGAGGTAGGGGGATCAGTGCATGTTTTCTCTTAGGTGATGAGTAACCTGGATACAATCTTCAAGATTCCCCTGTCCAGAGGGAGTCTTATCCTTCTATTGCTGTTTCCACAGGCGCTAAGCAGAGTTCAGAGTCCATTAGAGAGGTGGCCGAACATGATCAGCACGAACAGGACTAAGATGGAGTCCAGGCCCTATGAATTCCTTCTTCAGTTCCTCTTCACTTTCTGCCATAAGGGTGGTGTCATCTGCATATCTGAGGTTATTGATATTTCTCCTGGCAATCTTGATTCCAGCTTGTGTTTCTTCCAGCCCAGCATTTCTCATGATGTACTCTGCATGGAAGTTAAATAAGCAGGGTGAGAATATACAGCCTTGACGGACTCCTTTTCCTATTTGGAACCAGTCTGTTGTTCCATGTCCAGTTCTAACTGTTGCTTCCTGACCTGCATACAGGTTTCTCAAGAGGCAGCTCAGGTGGTCTGGTATTCCCATCTCTTTCAGAATTTTCCGCAGTTTATTGTGATCCACACAGTCAAAGGCTTTGGCATAGTCAATAAAGCAGAAATAGATGTTTTCTGGAACTCTCTTGCTTTTTCGATGATCCAGCAGATGTTGACAATTTGATGTCTGATTCCTCTGCCTTTTCTAAAACCAGCTTGAACATCTGGAAGTTCACGGTTCATGTATTGCTGAAGCCTGGCTTGGAGAATTTTGAGCATTACTTTACTAGCATGTGAGATGAGTGCAATTGTGCAGTAGTTTGAGCATTTTTTGGCATTGCCTTTCTTTGGGATTGGAATGAAAACTGACCTTTTCCAGTCCTGTGGCCACTGCTGAGTTTTCCAAATTTGCTGACATATTGAGTGCAGCACTTTCACAGCATCATCTTTGTGGATTTGAAATAGCTCAACTGGAATTCCATCACCTCCACTAGTTTTGCTCATAGTGACGCTTTCTAAGGCCCACTTGACTTCACATTCCAGGATGTCTGGCTCTAGGTGAGTGATCACACCATCGTGATTATCTGGATCGTGAAGATCTTTTTTGTACAGTTTTTCTGTGTATTCTTGCCACCTCTTCTTACTATCTTCTGCTTCTGTTAGGTCCATACCATTTCTGTCCTTTATTGAGCCCATCTTTGCATAAAATGTTCCCTTGTTATCTCTAATTTTCTTGAAGAGATCTCTAGTCTTTCCCATTCTGTTGTTTTCCTCTATTTCTTTGCATTGATTGCTGAGGAAGACTTTCTTATCTCTCCTTGCTCTTCTTTGGAACTCTGCATTCAAATGGGAATATCTTTCCTTTTATCCTTTGCTTTTCACTTCTCTTCTTTTCACAGCTATTTGTAAGGCCTCCTCAGACAGCCATTTTGCTTTTTTGCATTTCTTTTCCATGGGGATGGTCTTTATCCCTGTCTCCTGTACAATGTCATGAACCTCCATCCATAGTTCATTGTGCTCTCTGTCTATCAGATCTAGTCCCTTAAATCTATTTGTCACTTCCACTGTATAATCATAAGGGATTTGATTTAGGTCATATCTGAATGGCCTAGTGGTTTTCCCTACTTTCTTCAATTTAAGTCTGAATTTGGCAATAAAGAGTTCATGATCTGAGCCACAGTCAGCTCCTGGTCTTATTTTTGCTGACCGTATAGAGCTGACTGTATAAAAGGTGATCCTGGCAAAGGAATTGACCTCTGAATCTACCCACACCCTTGGATGGAGGTAGGGAATCAGCTCAAGGCAGTCCTTCAGAAGCTTGGCTGGGTTTTGTTTGTTGTGGTTCAGTTGCCCAGTCATGTCCGACTCTTTGTGACCCCATGGACTGCAGCACGCCAGGCCTCCCAGACTTAGAGCCCTGAATTGTCGAGTGGACACATTGTCCTGTCTCTGCTGGTGAGTGGTTCCTGCTTTAGCCTTAGATCAACTCTCCTACTTGAGGACTGGCTCCCCTCCCTTACTACTAAAAGGCATTTCTATGGCAATTTCCACTGTTAGCTCCTAAATTACTCATTCGTCTTCTCCCTATTCGTTTTATTCCTGTAATGTGCTGACCATTCCCATGAGCATTCATATATGTTGCTATTTCTTCCATCTGAAAAAAGCTTAAAATTCATTTTTGGCTTCATTCTCCCTTCCAGCTCCCACCCCACTTATCTTGTTTGCTTTACAGGAAAACTCCTAGAAAAGTTGCCTGTGCTTATAGGTTCTGATATTTCTCCTTCTGTTCTCTCTTGAGCCTTTTCCAGACTCAGGAAATGAATTTGTGGAAAC
Source organism: Giraffa tippelskirchi (assembly GCF_054371585.1). NCBI lineage: Eukaryota > Metazoa > Chordata > Mammalia > Artiodactyla > Giraffidae > Giraffa > Giraffa tippelskirchi. The sequence continues at coordinate 139,592,915 of NC_137284.1, forward strand.
TAATCTTTTGAGGATCACCGGTGATATCCAACTTGCCATTCTAGTGGTCATTCCTCGATTCTCCTCTAACTGGACCTACCAGCTGTATTTCATTCAATGGTTTACTGTTTCTTCCTGGAAGCATTTCTTCTCTTGGCTTCTAGAACACCCCTTTCTTCTGGTCCTTCTCCTTCTTCATTGGTCTTTCCCTGTGCCGACTCCTGTGCTGACTTCACCCAACTTCCTGCCCTCTATAGCTTGGAATATCCCAGGGCCTAGGGCTCAGACTTCTTCTCTTTTAATCTTTTACTCATTCTCATGGTGACCTCATCCAATCCCATTGGCTTTAAATACCATCTATGTGGCAATGGCTCAACATTTTCTATCTCCAGCCCTGCCTTTTCAGAATTCCTTACTCTCACAGCCTCTTAAAAGTTCTAAAGATACCTCCGGCTTAACAGGCTAGAACTGAGCTAGTGATCTGCACCCCAAAACTTACTGCTTCCACAGATTCTCCCATCCCAGCTAAAGGTCAACTCTGTACTTTCAGTTCCTCAGACTCAAAACCATGAAGTTAACCTTGATTTTAAGGGCACTAATCCCATTCATGAGGACCACACCCTGTGACCTAATGACCTCCCAAAGGCCCCAGTTCTTAATACCATTGTATTGGGACTTAGAATTTCAATACATGAATTTGAGGGGGCATGGCAACATCCAGTTCTTCACATATACATCGGTGAACCCTTAAGTTAGATCTATGGCTCATACCTTTCTTGGGTTCTTGACCCAAGTGTACTCTATTACTGCTTTTCTGAATCCTACTATATCTCTACTTGCATCTCTCAAAGGTATCTCAAACTCCACAGTCTAAGAGCAAACTCATGATCTGCTCCCCCCCCCCCCGCCCCCACCACCCCCGGGAGCCTCTGCCTGATTCAGGTCTAATTTTCTGATTTTCTGTTTTAGTTTTCCCTGTTTCAATGAGTGGCACCACAATCCACTCAGTTTCTTAAGTCAGAAATCTAGAAGTTTTCCTTGATGCTTCCTTCTTCAATGTCTAGATTTAATATATCTAGATTTAATACACTTTCCTATTGATTTTGATTTCTAAATATCTTCCCAATCTGTCCACTTCTCCCTATTTCTACAACCATCCCTCCAATTAACTCCCATCCTTTCTCCCAAGACTACCATGAAAGCCTACCAATTGGTCTCCCAGCTCTCCCAAGGCTTTACCAAATTATTTGCCACACCATTGTTAGAATGATCTTCCACAACCTGGATATGATCACGTGACTCCCAATCTTGACCCATCTCCTACTTACAACACTTGAACAGCTTCCTTTTCCTCCTGGGATTAAACTAAGTTCTTCAACAAAATCTACAAGACCTGTTTTGGGGGCTCCTAGGTAGCTCCCAGTTGCATCATGTTCCACTTTCTGCTTCATTCTCTGCGAGGCTGCCACCCTGACCTTGCTAGCATTTCACTTCATCTTGCTGAAGATCTTTGCAGATGTCTTTCCTTCTTCCTGGAGAGCCACTCTCTTCCCTTTTCCTGGTTAACCTCTACTAATCCTTCCAATGCCGGCTGAACCATCACTTCTCCTGGGAGGCCTACCCATGCCCCAATCCAGTGCTAGCTTCTTGGTTATATTCTGAAATAGCAATTTCTTTATAGTACTCATGCACTTTGTATTATATACCCATGGTTGTGATTTTAAAAGAAATTAGTATACATTTTCTCCATCCTACCAGAAGCTCTATGAGAAAATAGGTTCTATCAAATTTTGTTCATAGTTTTACCCCAGGGCCTAGCATAGTGCCTGACATTAAGAATGTGTAAAAAAATTTTTTTTAGATGATCAACTGAACACAATTTGTAATACATACTCTAAAAGAAACTAACAGAGAGCAGAGATAGAAAATATAGCTAATGAGGATGATTGTCCTGCTAGTGTAACACCAGCTGCTAGGGCAAGGCCACCAACCCCAACTGCAGATGAAGCTCCTGATGTTGACCTTGGTCAGGGCATTTGCAGATGAGCCAGATCAGGGAGGTCCAATGTGTACATCATCTGCTTTGATAAGTCATTGTCATACAGGATGAGGGCTGAATAGATGCAGAAAAGCTGGAGACCAAGGCTATGGTGTGACTGTAGTGAGTGCTGGGCGGTGGCTGCAGGGACCTGTGCGTTCCAACTTAGCCTCCTCTGAAGGGCAGAGCAGATGAGGAGATGAAGGGGATAGTTTGGTCTTTATAAGAAAAATTTATAATTAATTTTTAGCAGCCTTGGCTCTTTGTTGCTGAACATGGGCTTTCTCTTGTTGTGGTGAGTGGGGATTACTCCCTTGCGGTGTGCGGGCTTCCTTGTTGTAGTGGTTTCTCTTGCCGTGATTGCAGAGCATAGGCTCTATGCGTGGGCACTCAGTAGTTGTAGCTTGTGGGCTCAGTAGTTGTAGTGCATGGGCTTAGTTGTTCTGTGACGTGTGGCATCTTCCTGGACCAGGGATTGAACTGGGGTCCCCTGCATTGGCAGGTGGATTCTTAACCACTGGACCACCAGGGAAGTCTGGATAGGTTGGTGTTGATGAGAAAGGTAGGGGAAGGCATTTGAAGAGATTTTTACTTATGTTATGGGGACCAAGAAAGAAGTGAAAACCAAGTCAGGTGTTGGGAAGCTGCATCCAGAGTAATGACACTTGAGGTTTCCTGGATGGCCTACTATAAAACCCCTTGGGGTTAAGAAGAGGGAAGTTTGTGAAGCTGAGAGAAAGTCAAGCCAGATGTCTTAAAGAAGAGCTAAGTTAGACTGTAACTCTGCAGTATTTCTATAATTTGTTATACTTTAAGCAGCTTTGTTATACACAGATTTTTCTTCCAGAGTAAAGCAGCAATTGATACAGCCAATAAGCACAAGAAAAGATGCTTGACATCACTAATCATTAGGGAAATGTGAATCAAAACCATAATGAGATACCATTTCACATCCATTAGGATGGTTACTATAAAAATAAAATCTGAGAAAATAGTTTAGATGTGGATGTGGAGAAATTGGAACCCTTGTGCATTACTGGTAGGAATGTAAAATGGTGAGGCCATTATGAAAAACAGTGTGGCAGTTCCTTAAAAAATTCACACATAGCGTTATAAATGGCATCCAGAAGTTCCATTTCTGGCTATATATTCCAAAGTACTAAAAGCAGAGACTTGAATAGATATTTGTTCGTCAATATACTATTATATATATATATATATATATATATATATAATAGTTAAATAACAAGGACCTACTGTATGGCACAGGGAACTATATTCAGTATCTTGTAATTAATAATGGGAAAGAATCTGAAAAAGAATGATATCTATATAACTGAATCACTTTATGGTACACCTGAAACTAACACACCACTGTAAAGCAACTGTACTTTAAAGAAAAAGAATTGAACCCTCTCTTGACACCAACACTCAGTGCTACCACCCCAGTCTGAGCCACTCTCCTTTGCTGTGTAAGCAATGCAGTAGCCTGCTAACATAGGTTTATTCTCGATAGAGACTCTAAAGCCATCCTCTTAAAACATAAGTCAGACTATGTGGCTCTCCTAATCAGAATTCTGCCGTGGCTCCCTACTGCCCAAGTTAAAACCAAATGGCCCAACAGACCTTCCATGACCTGCACTTCACCTTCAGTCTATTCCCACTGGTCATCCATTGCCCCCCTCTTCCAATTTCACTTCTTCCACCCCCCCTCACCCCCGCCACACACTCACAAACACACTCCAGCATTGCTGTCTCCTTCCTGTTCTTGCTCCTGCCCTGGGCTCTTGGCTCTAACTCAAAGGTTGCTACACTTTTTCTGCAAAGGGCTATATAGTAAATATTTTAGGCTTTGAGGGTCTCTATCACAGCGATTTAATTCTGCCGACAGCCTGAAATCAGCCACAGGCAATACATAAACGAATGAGTGGCTGTGTTCCAATACAACTTTATTTATGGGCACCGAAATTTGAATTTCATGTCGTTTTCATGTGTCGTGAAATATTACTCTTCTTTTGATTTTTTTTTTCTCAACTGTTTAAAAATGTAAGAAACATCCTTAGCCAGTGGGCCATCTGTAAACAAGCAGCAGGTTGAATTTGACCCATGGGCCACAGTTCACAGGGAATGTTCTTCCTACAGAAATCTGTGGGACTGTGCCTTTCTGTCTCTAGTCTTAGGTTGAATGTCACCTTCTGCATGAGACTTGTCCGGACCTCCCCAGTTAACCCTGCCCCACCCTCTCTCTTGTTGCCTCAACATTCTCTGTCAGCTTTACCCTTCTCCAATCTTTCCTTTTTGCATGTGCTTGTCAACCTCTAACATGTTATATAATGTACTTACTCCGTGTTCGTTGTGTATGGATGTCCTGACCCCGCCCCCTGTCTAGGTGGGGCTATTTGTTTTGTTCATTGGCTGTACTGCAAATGCAGTGCCTCCTACCTGATGGGCCCTCAATACATAGTTGTTGACTGAGTTTTTATGATAAATATCTATTTGTTAGTGATTGTTTTCAGATTATGGTGATTTTTGCTGCTTTGTACCTCATATAATGAATACTAGGAAAACAAGGATACCCTGAATTGACCAGAGGTAACAGGGAAGGCTTTATGGAGGAGGTGACATCTGAACTGGCTCTAAAGGAGTGCAGGAGAAATTCACGGGGTGGAGGAGGGCTGAAGGAAGAGCAGTCCGAGCAGAAAAAAAACTGTTTCTTGGATTCAGGAAAGAGTATAAAGCGTGAGGTTTGGCATTAGTGGAGTGCAGGTGGGAAGCAGTGATGGGGGAGAGGCTAGAAGCATCCGTAGTGGTCGGGGACGGCGTGCTTTGGATGAATATAGGTGCAGTTTACAGATTTCTGCAGACCCAGGAGACTGCCTTCGGCAAGAGTGAAACCAGACTTGTTCTGTCAAGTGAAACCAGACATACTGTGCCAAGGGTTGCTCAGAAAAGTACTCCAGGATCTTTCCTCAGTACTTTTTCTCAAAAATGTGCATTCATGCTAAGTCACTTCAGTCGTGTCCAACTCTGTGCGACCCTGTGGACTACAGCCCGCCAGTCTCCTCTGTCCATGGGATTCTCCAGGCAGGAATACTGGAGTGGGTTGCCATGTCCTCCTCCAGGGGATCTTCCCGACCCAGGGACTGAACCTGCATCTTTACGTCTCCTGCATTGGCAGGCAGGTTTTTTATCACTAGCTCCACCTAGGAAGCCCTTTCTTAAAACGTCCCACCATAAATTATGGGAATCTAGGGGACCAAACTTCTCTGGACGTCAATGCCTCCTAGAGAAAGTTCCCTCAGGATGGCAGACCACACCGTGTGCTCTTCATCCTTATGGCCCTGTGGATGACAGCAACGTGGTGAGATCAGATCTGTGGAACCCCACCCTAAGAAATGCCGCTGCCTTCCTGAGCCCTGGAAGCCTCCAAGACCCTCCTTTACTGCACTGCCCGGGTGGACAGCTGAGACCGGAGCACAGAGAGGTGTTTACATTTCTCACTGCCTGTTGTATTCACAGCCTTGTGGGCTCCGAGCAATAATATGTGTGAGATGTTTCAGGGCCAAGAGGAGAAGGCACAGACAGGAAGAGGTCCTGTACAAAGAAGCTTGTGAGAAAACCTTTAGAAATGGGAGGGAGTCAGGAGGCAACAGTGACCACTTGTAGATGGAGAAATCAAGGAGGACTTCATGGAGGTGGTAGCATTTTTATGTTATTCCCAGTCAAAGATGGGAGGAGAAGGGGAAGGAGACTCCACAACCAGAGTGTGTGGACATTTGTGTGCTTGCAGCCTCCAGATTAGCACCAAAGCAAGGAATCTACTAATTGCATAAATAACAATTGTTTCTCAAGCAGTCAGAATAACCTAACCCTAGCAGATGTTGTCAAATGTATCCATTTTGTCCCATAATCTTTAAACAATCTTTTCATAAAGTACCATCTGAAGTAAAGACCTAATCCATCCTCCCCGCTAGGAGGGGAGTTATCTTTCTGATGGTATATAATAATCCCTTTAGGTGATATGAAACCAGCTCTCAGCCTAAATCCCTTCTTGTTCCTCCCCCACAGGTGCCATCATTACTGTTAAGAACAGCATTTAAAAAAATAATCAGGAAGATTGGAGGGGTTATTTTGAGCCTCTAATAGTACTGAATTGGAACCTGAATCTTCTGAAATGACAGCTGGGCTTGTGACTGACTGTGCTGGGGATCCTGCTGCTTCCCATCGGAAGGGAACCTCCACATCCTGGGTGAGGAGCCAGTGGTTCTGGCCCATTCCCTGGAGACTTGGTCCCAACTGGATCTCTCAGGACCATGAGAGATTAGGTGGGAAGAGAGATTCCCCACAGCCTGGGGGAAGAGATTATTGGAATGAAAGCCTTTCAAGGTAGTGGGAATTGGAGATAATCTTCTTCCTAAGGCTCTTCTTTGAGGGCCAGACAGCCCAATTGGAGCAGGAGGGCATAGAGTTTACAGAGACCCTGAGCTAAAATTCTGGGCTTCCCAGGAGGCTCTGTGGTAAAGAAACCACCTGCCAATGCAGGAGACGCGGGTTCCATCCCTGGGTCAGGAAGACTCCCTGGAGGAGGAAATGACAGCCCACTCCAGTCTTCTTGCCCGAGAAATTACATAGACATACGAGCCTGGAGGGCTACAGTCCATGGGGCCGCATAAAGTCTGACACGACTTACCAACTGAGCACGCATGCAGGAGCTCAACTTCTAACTCTGTTGCTTACTAGTTGTGTGGTTTGGGGACATCTCAATTCGCCTCTTAGAATCTGAACAATGGGAACAGCATTAGGAAAGCTCATTCTTCTAATATACATGTGAGAGGAAGCTATGGACGCAGTAAATGAGAGGACCTGGGACAGAGAATTGAAGAGCCATAGTTAAGGTCAACATAACAGTGAGGTCTGGAGCTAAAATGAGTGCACGAAGCTCCTTAAATTCTGAAGTCCTCTTCCTGTTTACCAGATGAGACTCCATCATGTTGGGCAGCTATATTAGGGCAGAGCTGAGACTGAGAGTTGATTCCAGTCTCATCTGCATTCTTCTTCCTGGTTCTAGCATGCAAACAGGGGCTCCAGCTTGTAATATATTTAGTCTGTCTATTATCCTCTCTCTCTTTGTAATTAACATCATCTATTTGTTGAAACAAGATTTGTTGAGCATCTACTATGTGTCTTAATGGTAAAGAACCTGCCTGCTAATGCAGGAGAATAAGAGATGTGGGTTTGATCCCTGGGGTCAAGAAGATCCCCTGGAGGAAGGCATGGCAACCCACTCCATTATTCTTGCCTGGAGAATCCCACGGACAGAGGAGCCTGGTGGGTTACGGTCCATAGGGTCACAAAGAGTTGGACATGACTGAAGCGACTTAGCACGCGTGTGTCCATCAGGCACTGTGTGAAGTGCTGGGGACTCAAGCAAGAAAGGTGGCTTGTTGGTCCCTTAAGGAACAAACAGACGAACCTGTACCCAGAAAACATACGATGCTCTGCAACGTCTTATAATAGAGATTGGCACCCAGTGTTAAAGGATGCAAGAGAATGGAGCTCATAATTAGAGCTATTTTCATTTTTACAGGAGGAGAGGAAGGAGGAGTTAGGAGAGGCTGCACAGAGGGAGTCATGTCAACTGAGGGAACTGGGAGAGTAGCAGAGAAAGCTCTCAGTAGGTGGATGCTGATGGGAGTGTGTGTGTGTGTGTGTGTGTGTGTGTGTGTGTGTGTTTGTGGGTGGGAGAAATGTTGATGAGGGAGAGGCACTCGAGCAGGCATGCAGACCCCTGTGAAGCTGCTGCCCAGGTATATCCATCGTGGCTGGATGGGGTGAGGGTCCAGCAGGGAGCAGCAGGAAAGATCCTGGGACCTGCCGGTGCCAGAACCCCAAGGTACCTCGTGGCTTCTAAGGAGTTAAGCTTTATCCTGCAGTTTCTTTACAAGCCTTCTAAACAGGGGAGTGACATTATCAGATTTTAGAAAGATAATTCTGGTGGCAGTGTGCAGCACAGATGGGAGGGGAGAAAACTGGAAACAGGGAACCCTGTTCTGCAAAGATTGTGATAATCCAGGCAACGGTGATGAGGGCCTGAGTGAGGGCAGGTGTGTGGGAATGAGGACGAAGAGGATTTAAAAAAAGAGACTCAGAAAGGTTTAAAAGAGAGACTCAGCCTGGTGACTGGTGGGGAGTGGGGGCTGTGAACCAGAGGGAGGAGTGAGAAATACACTGAGCTTTTGGTTTGGGCAAGAGAGAGAATGCTGGTGTCGTTCGCCAGGGAATGGCGGGTTAAGAGGAGGCTGAGGTGAAGGCAGAGAGGATAGAATTAAAAACTTTGCTTTGGATCTGTTGAGATTGAGGATTTCCAGGGAGAGGTGTCCAGCTGGCGGTCGAAAGAGGTTTTAAGGCTTAGGAGAGATGTTCATTTATTCATGACACAAATACTTCCTTGGTGTCTACTTTGTGTCAGGTGACATTCCAGTGTCTGGAGGTACAGCGGTGACGATGATGGACAAGGTCTTTACTTCCATGGAGTGTTCATTCCAAGGTGTGTGTTGGTCACTCAGTCATGTCCAGCTCTCTGCGACCCCATGGACTGTAGCCCACCAGGCTCCTCTGTCCATGGGATTCTCCAGGCAAGAGTACTGAAGTGGGTTGCCATTCCCTTTTCCAGGGGAATCTTCCCAACCCAGGGATCAAACCTAGGTCTCCTGCATTGCAGGAAGATTCTTTACCATCTGAGCCACCAGGATAGCTCTTCCAAATTCACATTTCAAGGAAGGAAAGTAAATAATATATTAGTGAACAGATGCAAAATGAGGCAGGATAACATGATAGAGAGTGACTAGGGGCCTATGTTAGAGGTTCAGGGAAGGTATTTCTTGAGGAAGTGAGATTCAAACTGAGATGTGAATAGTGAAGAAGAGACAGCCCTGTGAAAACTTCAGGGAAAAGCAATCCAGGCAATGGGAACAGCATATGCAAACCTCAGGCTCTGAGGTGAGAATAAACTTGGGATGTGTTCAGGGAAGAGAGAGAAACCCAGAATGTTTGGAGTGTAGTAGAATAGGGGAAGGTAAGACACAAGATGGGAGGAGTGGTCAGAGGTCAGATCACCTTGTATCAGTGAGATTAGGATAAACTGCATGGTACCACGTGCCTGTGTGTTCAGTTGCTCAGTCATGTCCGACTCTTTACGACCCTATAGACTGTAGCCCGCCAGGCCCCTCTGTCCATGGGATTCTCCAGGCAAGAATATTGGAGTTGCAGGGTGGGGGGGGTTGGGGGTGGTGGGGTGCCATTTCCTCCTCCAGGGGATCTTCCTGACCTAGGAATCCAACCCATGTCTCCTGTGTCTCCTGCATTGGCAGGTGGATTCTTTACCACTGAGCCACTTGGGAAGTCCGCATGGTACCGAAGGCCCTGAAATCTCAGTAGTAAACAATGAAGTTTTTCACTCATGCTCCATGTCCACTGTGGATTGGCTGTACATCTTTTTCACTCTAGGACTCAGGTTCATGAAATAGCTCTTATCTGCAACATAAGAAGAGAGAAGAGAGAAGGTAGAGGACCATGTGATGGCCTTAAAACATATGCATGGAAGTGGAGGCGCTCCTTCCATGGGCCAAAGCAAATGATATGGCCAATCGTGATATCATTGGGAGTGGGGATGTTTACTCCCTCCACAGAGACAGTTGGTGTTGAGATCAACATTACAACCTATCACATAGATTGAAGTGAAGAGATTAGATTTTTTTTCTGAGGGCTATATGAAGCCACTTGGATTATTTTTTTAAACAGAGGATGTTAGTGTTGGTTGCCAACATAGATTAAAAAGTAGATCGGGAATGAAAATAAGGGATGTAGGAAGCAGAGTGGGCTTCCCACATGGTGCTAGTGGTAAAGAACTCATCTGCCAATGCAGGAGACTTTTAAGAGATGTGGGTTTAATCCCTGCATCAGGAAGGTCTCCTGGAGGAGGGCATGGCAACCCACTCCAATATGCTTGCCTGGACAATCCCATGGACAGAGAAGCCTGGTGCACTACAGTCCATAGTGCCATACAGAGTTGGATGTGACTGAAGGGACTTAACACAGCATAACACAGGAAGCAGGGTAATCTAGAAAAGTAAGTCTCAGATGCTGAACATGTGGCAAAGGAGTCTCATCAGGGTAGAGTCCTGAAAATACTGCAGCAATCTCTGCAGGAGGTACATGGGGAAATGATTTGGCAAAGCCCTGGCCTTCAAGGCTCTCCATTTATCAAACTATCAGGCACTCTTTGGTAGTTTTTGGACAAGTGGCCCTGGAATACTAGGATTCTGCCTCAAATTGCAGCATTCCTCCCTATACGTCACATTTAAAGTTGTATATGATGAAAGTTGTAAATGGAAACTAAAACAGTACCGCATTGATAATGAGGGTGGACTCCAGCTGAAATGGAGAAGGTTTCTGTAAGTTGGTGCTGCTGCTGCTAAGTCACTTCAGTCGTGTTCAACTCTGTGTGATGGCAGCCCACGAGGCTCCCTGGTCCCCGGATTCTTCAGGCAAGAACACTGGAGTGGGTTGCCATTTCCTTCTCCAATAGGCTGGGGGGAAAAAAAACAACTGTGGCTTTTATTTTCTCTCCCTTCACACATGAGCTTTCATAAGAAAAAACTCTTCTCTCTGGTCATGAATCTTTTTTCTTTCCTACATAGAATGGGGAAGGAGAATAGGGCAAGTTGGTTGGGCTTGTTCAAGGAGGGTGGGTCCCTGGGGCAGTATCCCACTTCTGCCACCATGCTGAAGAGGAAAGAGAAGCAAGATGTCTGGGAGCTCCCAGGGCATGTAGACTCAGCCTACCTTTAGGGCAGAGTGGCCCTACTCAACAGGTAGTCCAGTCCAAACTGTCAAAGTGATGAGCTTGGACCCATCTTCCTCCTCTGTGGGGCAAGTGAGAAAGGGGTGAAATGGGAGCTTCCTTTCTCAGAAATGCCTTCTACTGCTCCCTCACCCCACCAACTCAGAAGACAGGATGGAGAAAACCAGAAGAGCTCTTGACTTCTCCTGAGGAAAGTCCGCCTGGTGGTGGTTCCATTGTGCTTCCTCAGTGCAAGTTTGAAATGTGCCAGAGGGACCCAGAAGTGGGGAGGGAACATAAGACTGACATATCCGGCCGGGACAATTGACTTTGCCCACCTGGAGATTTTCTTTGAACACCAAATCTTTATTTTTAAAAAAACTTTTTGTTGGATAAGAATTGATTTACAAGATTGTGTTAGTTTTTGGCTTTTGTTTTTATAAGAATTTGTCACCTCTCTTCAACTAAAATTACAAATGTTATAATTTATGCTTCTTTGTGAACCCAGCTCTGTCACACGTGCACATGTTCTTAGTCACTTCAGTCGTGACTCTTGGCGACCCTATGGACTGTAGCCCACCAGGCTCCTCTGTCCATGGGGTTTCCCAGGCAAGAATACTGGAGTGGGTTGCCATTTCCTTCTCCAGAGGATCTTCTGGACCCAGGGATCCAACTACACTGGTGGGCGGTTCTTTACCACTAGTGCCACCTGGGAAGGCCCTCTGTCTCATACTCCCCCAACAAGTCCAGCAAAGGTTGGTCAAAAACAAGTAAAATATTGGTATGAATGAATGAGTGAGTGAAAAAATGATTTTGCTGGAGGCTTAGAAGCCACACTTGTGCTGTGTCTGTCCCATTGGCTGAAGTCTGTGTGATGAACTTTGTATGCATATGAGAATACAGAGAGAGAGAAGGGAATTTAAGACATTGTCAGAGAGGGAGAGCTTTCTGCTTGTTTTCCGACTGGCTGGGTCCTGTGGCTTAAAGAATTACAAGGCAAAAAAAAAAAAAAAAGAATTGCAAATCTTGGTCTCTGTTTCCTCCAGGGACCAAGATGGCTCAGGGAGCTGTGCAGGGAGAGCCAACCTGTCAACCTGGCTGGAACAAGAGAGATAAACTCCTAGAGAGTCCTGGTGTGGCACCCTGGGGCTTTGGTGACAGAGTTAATTAATTAAGACACCAGCGTCAAAATTAAAGTGAGGAAGAAAAGTCAATTAGTGACTGAATAGCTGTGAGGAGATGTTTTTTAATAGAGTTCCCTGTAATTTGAGTGGTCCCTTGCCCCTCTTTGTTGGGCATGGTCACTTGTCCCTTTTCTGTGAACTCTAGGGGTTTGCAAGAGGGATCCATGAGGAACCCACATCTCTCATTTATACGAAGGGGCGGATGGGGAGAGAGAGAGAGTCCTCTGCTGTCTGTGAGATGCCAGGGCCCCATACATCTATTTATCAAGCACTCCAAATTCTTTTCAGCAGGATGTTCATTTCAATTTGCAGCCACCTCTTTCGCATCCCTTCAGCAGGCTTGGCCAGACTCCTGAGAGAAGATCTGAGCCGAGGGGGGGGAGACACAGACAGGTGAGGGAGGCTGGAGCTGGGCTCTCCAGAGATGTATCTGCCACCATTCCACCCTCCACAGACTCCTTTAACTCTATTTGCTTCTTCAGGGAGAAGGGAGATTATGATGTTTCACAGGCGTTCCAAACCCTTGTCATGCTTAATAAAGGTCTGGCAGGAACGGGAGCTAGGATGGCTTAGCAGGCTCCAGTGCTAGGGATTTGGGGGAGGGAAGGTATTGCTTTGCTCCAGCTGCCTGTGTGACACCAAGGAATTGAGGACCAGGAGAGACCAGACTGAGGGTTTCTGCTTCCGGCACATACTCAGCAGTTTTCTGATCCCCTGAGTGGTGTGAGGACAGTGGGACTGCTAGGAGCAAGGCTAACAGCCAGAAAAGAAAGCCCCAGAGCATTAGGTTATTAAGACAGGAGTGTAGCACAGGAAGAAGTTCAAGGTCAAATGACCACAAGGGGATCATTAACAGCAAGGTGAAATCCATGATGGGGAAACTTCTGGCCTGGGGAATTCTGCAGTTCCCCGAGGCTGACTTGTATCAGGATTGGGCCCAGGGCTTGAAATTGGGATTTAAATTGACCATTTCTTTTTGTCACAAAATAATACATATTCACTATAGGAAAAGAAGATAGGAAAAATAAGTTTAACCTTGCTTCACTACCCAGAGTCTAATCACTACTAATATTTTCAAATGCTTTCAGATAAATATATTTAATGTTTTACATTAATAGAGTAGTAGTTAGCTGTATATCATGTGTGGTAGGCTTGAGTATTTGGGTCATGGGAAAGGCCTATACCAATTGTTATAGTCACAAATTAAAGTTCAGTTAAATAATTTATTTTCTAGAAATCAGGAGCTATCGGGTAAAACAGGTTCTTTCATAATGAGACTATAACCATGGATTTCTTGTGCAATAAAAAACCAATTTAAACTAAGCAAATGATAGCAGGACATAAGTGACATGTGAGTAACTGAAGAAAAACATGTTGTTCTGGGGTAGAGAGAGCAATATCGCAAATATACCAAAAAAAGAAAAACCTAATATCTGAAAATATTTTTAAAAGAAAGAAAAATATCAAAATTCAGAATACCAAATTGAAAAGAAAAAATGAACATACCTACAAGCCCAACGCAATTTATCATTATGGTTGATTTCCTTCTAGGGTTTTCCCATATGTATATTTTTCCAAGAATGTAAAGGATTATAGCATAAATGTGTCTTTACCTTGTGCTGTAGTCATAATAAATATAATTGTTAGTGACTAAAATATATTATATAAAGTATTGCATTTTGTTTAATTTTTACTCAGTGTTGGAGTTTGAAGTGCTTCAGATTACATACTTACAAAAATACTATGGTCAACATTTTTGTATTTCTTTTATTTTGTTAGTTTTGAATTATTTCTTAAGAGTTCAGTTCAGTTCAGTCACTCAGTCGTGTCCGACTCTTTGCGACCCCATGAATCGCAGCATGCCAGGCCTCCCTGTCCATCACCAACTCCTGGAGTTTACCCAAACCCATGTCCATCGAGTCAGTGATGCCATTCAGCCATCTCATCCTCTGTTGTTCCCTTCTCCTCCTGCCCCCAATCCTTCCCAGCACTAGGGTCTTTTCCAATGAGTCAACTCTTCACATCAGGTGGCCAAAGTACTGGAGTTTCAGCTTCAACATCAGTCCTTCCAATGAACACCCGGGACTGATCTTCTTTCGGATGGACTGGTTGGTTCTCCTTGCAGTCCAAGGGACTCTCAAGAGTCTTCTCCAACACCACAGTTCAAAAGCATCAATTCTTTGGCGCTCAGCTTTCTTCACCGTCCAACTCTCACATCCATACATGACCACTGGAAAAACCATAGCCTTGACTAGACGGATCTTTGTTGGCAAAGTAATGTCTCTGCTTTAAAATATGCTGTCTAGGTTGGTCATAACCTTCCTTCCAAGGAGTAAGCGTCTTTTAATTTCATGGCTGCAATCACCATCAGCAGTGATTTTGGAGCCCAAAAAAATAAAGTCTGACACTGTTTCCACTGTTTCCCCATCTATTCCCCATGAAGTGATGGGACCAGATGCCATGATCTTAGTTTTCTGAATGTTGAGCTTTAAGCCAACTTTTTCACTCTCCTCTTTCACTTTCATCAAGAGGCTCTTTAGTTCTTCTTCACTTTCTGCCATAAGAGTGGTATCATCTGCATATCTGAGGTTATTGATATTTCTCCTGGCAATCTTGATTCCAGCTTGTGTTTCTTCCAGCCCAGAGTTTCTCATGATGTACTCTGCATAGAAGTTAAATAAGCAGGGTGACAATATACAGCCTTGACGGACTCCTTTTCCTATTTGGAACCAGTCTGTTGTTCCATGTCCAGTTCTAACTGTTGCTTCCTGACCTGCATACAGGTTTAGTAGACTTGCTTAAATAAATCACTGAATTAAAATGTTTGGACTTTTTAGAATTCTTTATTATTTTTGCCACAGAGATTTCTAAAATGATTGTCCAATTTATAGGAGTATTGACTTTATTACACCCTCATCAGTCAAATATATTATAACTAAAATTTTTTGGTAGGTATAAGTTGTATAAAATGCAATGCACATATTTTATAATTTGATTTGATGAGTTTTGATGATGATGTATACTTTAAAACCACGAACCACCACCCAAAATAAGATAATAGAATGTGTCTGTCACCCAAGGAAATTTTTTGCTTGTTCTCAGAGTTCATATAAATGTGAATAATAGTGTTCTTTTGTCTAACTTTGCTGTTGTTGAACACATTTTTTGAGACCCATCCATGTTTTTGTACATATAGGTGGTTCATTTCTTCCTGCAGCTAAATAATTTTCTATTGAATGACTATGCCAGTTTGTTTATCCATTCTTTAGATGGTGAACATTTGAGTTGTTTAAAATTTGGAGCTATTATATCCAGGACCAGATGGCTTCACAGGTGAATTCTACCAAACATTTGAAGAACAATCAATACCAATCCTTCATAAACTCTCCTTCAAATAAATAAAGAGGGAATATTTTGAAACTCATTTTATAAGGCCAGCATTATGCCGATACCAAAACCAGACAAAGGTGTCACAAAAGGAGAAAACTATAGGTCAGGGACCATGATGGACATAGATGTAGATCCTCAATAAACTATTAGCAAATCAGACTCAGCAGCACATTAAAAAGAGCATATACCATGACCAAGTGGAATTTATTCCTGGGATGCAAAGATGGTTCAACATATGCAAATCAATAAATATTATACAACACATTTAAGGAAGGAAGGATAAAAATCACATGGCAATCTCTTTACAAAGGTCTGCATAGTCAAAGCTATAGTTTTTCCAGTAGTCATATATGGATGTGAGAGTTGGACCATAAAGAAGGCTGAATGCCAAAGAATTGATGCTTTCAAGCTGTGGTGTTGCACAAGACTCTTGAAAGTCCTTTGGATTGCAAGGAGATCAAGCCAGTCAATCCTAAAGGAAATCAACACTGAATATTCATTGGAAGGACTGATGCTGAAGCTGAAGCTCCAATATTTGGCCTCCTGATGCTAAAAGCAGACTCATTAGAAAAGATCCTGATGCTAGGAAGAATTGAAAGCAGGAGAAGAAGGGAGTGACAGAGGATGAGATGGTTGGATGGCATCACCAATGGACATGAGTTTGAGCAAACTCGGGGAAGCCTTGTGTGCTGCAGTCCATGGGGTCGCAAAGAGTTGGACATGACTGAGCAACTTAACTACAACAATCTCTACAGATACAGGAAAAAGTGACAAAATTCAGCACATTTTCATGATAAAAACTCTTGACAAATTAAATAGAGATGGAATTTACACAACACAATAAAGACCATAATACAAAAAACCCACAGAAATCATATTCAATGATAAGAAACTGAAAGCTTTTCCTCTAAGATCTGGAATAAAGCAAAGATGACCACTCTTGCCACTTCTATCCAACATTGTTCTAGAAGTTCTAGCCAGAACAATTAGGCAAGAAAAAGAAATAAAAGACATCCAAATTAGGAAGGAAGAACTAAATAATGTCTGTTCACAGATGACATGGTCTTATATGCAGAAAATCCTCATGATTTCACACACACAAAAAAACTGTTAGAACTAATAAATGAACTCAATAAAGCTTAGCGTGCTTTGAAAAGATGCCAGCAGTCCTGTAAGGCTACAGCATGGGGGGATACTTGGGGACTTGTCTGAGGTGAGACCCCTGGGGTCAGGCTATGCTAAGAAGTCTGGTTTATAGGAGGGTCACTGCACTGCACACGATGAAAGCAGTGTGTCCTTGAGGGGATTTCTCTCAGCTCTCCCTTTTGTTCCCAATCTCCAGCAGGTCTTGCACTTGGGGATGGTCCTGCATGCCCCAAGTGTATTCTGTCAGCTTTCCTGCCGTGTCCTTAGCCTTCATTCTATTATTTCTGTGTCCTTGATGGAGACCTGTGTGAAAGCATTGGGAGGTGGGTGGGTGTTGACTCCTTCTGTGGCTGCATCTTTTTGGGATTCTGATCTATCACATTAGCTCACATACAATCATTAAATGTTGTTACAAGTTTAGCTGATAGCTCTTCACCGGAGTCTGTGGCAGACTCCTCCCACTTCCTGCCACTTCTTCCAGGATAGGAGCAGCCATGGGTCTCTTCTATCATAGGAAGATCTGGTCGCTTCTGGAACTTAGTTTATTTAGGTTTCTTTACATCTTGAGCTCTCGAATGGTTTTAATATTTATTTATTTTGCTGCCCTAGGTCTTAGTTGTGACATGCAGGATCTTCAGTTGCGGCATGCGGACTCTTAGTTATGGCATGTGGGATCTAGTTTCCTGACCAGGGATCAAACCTGGGCCCCCTGCACTGGGAATGTGGAATCTTAGCCACTCGACCACCAGGGAAGTCCCTCTAATGGTTTTTAAAACCATGCTACAAAAGAAAAAAAAAAAAGAAAAAGAAATCATGGCTTAGCTTGTTCTCATTGCTAGGGCAGGCTCCCCAGTCAATTGTGACTTTCTACATCCTAACCAGAAACAGAAGTCCCAGAGATATTGTTTTTAAAATTTATGCTAATTTAAAAAAGGAAATGGTAGCTTGATGTTTTAATTTATATTCTATGGGAATAGAACATCTCAAATCTTTGTTTTCTAGTTACATTGCATCTTTTGCAAGTGTCTTTTTTTCCTTCTCTCTTTTAGAGTCTTAATTTTTTTTTTTTGATCGAAACTTGTGAGGTCTTAAACACCAAATAATGCCTCTTTGCTACATTTGCTGTAGTAGTTTTTGGTGGCTGTTTGCTTTTATACTTTACACTTTTGTAGTCAAATTTAGTGATCTTGCTCATTTTTATTCCTTGTATTGCATCTAAGCCTATAAAATCATCTTTCCTCTAGAGGTTGGCAAAATATTCAGTCCTATTTTTCTGAGATTTTGATGTTAAAAAAACACATTTAACTCTTCCACTCAATTGGAATTTATTTTAATGCACAACATAAAGTGAGGTTCTGAAATTACTGTTTCTCCAAATTGCCAGATAATTGTCCCAACACCATTTATTGGGTAATCCTTTCTTCCCCTCATTGAGCTGTAATGAATCTTACATCTTTGTACATAATCAGGTCCATTTCAGTGCCATCTGTTTGGTTATAGTGATCTCTCAGTCTGGTCCTGGGCAGATACAGATGCATTTCTGAAACTGAAAAGCTATTATTTTAACCGTGGACTTGATGTGTCCTTGTCATGGATCAGGAGCCACTTTCTGTCTGAAAGCAACTGAAGACAGTTGTATAAATTTAATTTATTGACTTATTTGCTTGTTTAACTCTTAAATCCGCTCCCCCCCATTAAAGTTCTTTGAGGAACTGCGTCCTAGACTATGCTTAACTTTATTTGAGGCTTGTTCTCCTGGAAAACAGCAATGGAAATGATGTACAATAAAGAATCACCATCAAAAATATGACTTAGATGGGATTCAGGAGTGACTCCCTTGCTTTCCTGTGACATGGCCTGACACAAATTCTTGAAATCCCAGTTCTTTGTCTCATAAGTGATTAGTTGAACTGTTTGTTCCCACTGATGTAAAAAGTGAAAATATTAGTTGCTCAGTCATGTCTGACTCTTTACGACACATGGACTGTAGCCCACCAGGCTCCTCTGTTCATGGACTTCTCCAAGCAAGAATACTAGTGTTGGTAGCCATTCCCTTCTCCAGGAGATCTTCCCAACCCAGGGACTGAACCCAGGTCTTCTGCACTGTAGGCAGATTCTTCACCATCTGAGCCACCAAGGAAGCCCTCCCACTGATGTACCTGGACAAAATACTGCTGACTTGCTAACTTGTCTTGGCCAAATTTTTTGCTGCCCGCTAACCCCCTGAACTTTGACTCATGCTCAGCCTGAGCTAACACTGCAGGCATTGGAAGCCCCTCCATCATGACCCCTCCTGAAAATAGGCTGACCCCAAAGAAAAACCACCCTTCCTCTGCTATCTGAGGCAACCCACTGCTCAGCCACTCCCCCAAGCCTAGTTCTTTGGGACTTCCCTGGTGGTCCAGTGGTTAAGTTTCCATGACTCCACTGCAGGGGCTGTGGTTTCTATACCTGGTCTGGGTGAACTAGGATCCCACAGACTGCACTGCTTGGCCAAGAAAACCCAAAAAATGGAAAATCCTTTTCTGCTTGACTTACAATCTCGAAGACGTTCAAGTCAGAACATCTTTCTATTGCTGTGGTTTCCCTTCCCTATTGCAACATTCCCTTTCATTTCATGTGATTATTTACTACTTGAGAAGAGATAATCTAGTTTGACTGTCTCTTAATTAGAGATACCAACTCACCACTGTAGCCCCAGTGTCTAAATCATTCCCATAGCAGAGGCGATTAATCAGATTCAACTAATGGTTCAAGCTAGTTTTTTAAAATTATAAGAATAATACATACCCATGAAAAGAAAAAATTCAACAGTTCGGATTGATATGAAATAAAGTATAAAATCTCTCTTCTCTTTAGTTCTATTGTTTAGAAGTTTCTACTATTTACGTCTTTCATATCTTTTAAGATGTTTTCTATGCTTATGTGAAAAAATCTGTACATATAATAAATGACATTAGTGTAGTGTGTGTGCTCAGTCGTATTCAACTCTGTGACCCCATGGAAAGTAGCCTGCTAGGCTCCTGTGTCCATGGGATTCTCCAGGCAAGAAAACTGGAGTGGGTTGCCATGCTTTTCTCCAAGGGATCTTCCTGATGCAGGGATTGAACCTACATCTCCTGCATCAAAAGTGGATTCTTTACTGCTGAACCATCGGGGAAGCCTGAATGACATTATTTATACTTAATATTCTTCACCTTTCTGTGTTCACTTAGCAATCAGTCTATCAGTATATCTTGGGTGTTTTTTTCTGATGTGTATACGGAGTTACTTCCTTCTGCCTAACAACATCGTAGGATTCCATTAGAAATGTACCATAATTTATTTATTTTGTTCTAGTTATTTGATATTACCAACAACATTGCTATAAATACCCTTATATATAATAAGGAAATACTTAAAGAATTTAATATATAAGAATTTAAAATTTTGGTAGATTATCAAATCATCCTTCAAATTTACACTTCCACCAGAGATGAATAGGCTACCCTTGTAGCTCAGTCAGTAAAGAATCTGCCTGCAATGCAGGAGACCCAGGTTCGATTCCTGGGTCTGGAAGATCCCCTGGAGAAGGAAATGGCAGCCCACTACAGTATTCTTGCCTGGAGAATTCCATGGACAGAGGAGCCCAGCAGGCTACAGTCCATGGAGTCCCAAGAGTCAAACACGACTTAGTGACTAAACCACCACCAGAGATGAGACGAATGAGAACTTTTTTTTTTTCTTACTGGGGTTATTATAGGACTTTGCCCATATTATAGATGAAAAAATGAGTTTAGCTACTAACACAGTTTCAGTTCAGTTCAGTTCAGTTCAGTCGCTCAGTAGTGTCCGACTCTTTGCGACCCCATGAATCGCAGCACACCAGGCCTCCCTGTCCATCACCAACTCCCGGAGTTTACCCAAACTCATGTCCATTGAGTCGGTGATGCCATCCAGCCATCTCATCCTCTGTCGTCCCCTTCTCCTTCTGCCCCCAATCCTTCCCAGCATCAGGGTCTTTTCCAATGAGTCAACTCTTCGAATGAGGCGGCCAAAGTATTGGAGTTTCAGCTTCAACATCAGTCCTTCCAATGAACACCCAGGACTGATCTCCTTTAGGATGGATGGGTTGGATCTCCTTGCAGTCCAAGGGACTCTCAAGAGTCTTCTCCAACACCACAGTTCAAAAGCATCAATTCTTTGGTGCTCAGCTTTCTTCACCGTCCAACTCTCACATCCATACATGACCACTGGAAAAAGCATAGCCTTGACTAGATGGACCTTTGTTGGCAAAGTAATGTCTCTGCTTTTTAATATGCTGTCTAGGTTGGTCATAACTTTCCTTCCAAGGAAGAAGCATCTTTTAATTTCATGGCTGCAGTCAGCATCAGCAGTGATTTTGGAGCCCAAAAAAATAAAGTCTGACACTGTTTCTACTGTTTCCCCATCTATTTCCCATGAAGTGATGGGACCAGATGTCATGATCTTAGTTTTCTGAACATGGAGCTTTAAGCCGACTTTTTCACTCTCCTCTCTCACTTTCATCAAGAGACTTTTTAGTTCCTCTTCACTTTCTGCCATAAGGGTGGTGTCATCTGCATATCTGAGGTTATTGATATTTCTCCCGGCAATCTTGATTCCAGCTTGTGTTTCTTCCAGCCCAGCGTTTCTCATGATGTATTCTGCATATAAGTTAAAAAGCAGGGTGACAATATTACAGCCTTGACGTACTCCTTTTCCTATTTGGAACCAATCTGTTGTTCCATGTCCATTTCTAACTGTTGCTTCCTGACCTGCATACAGGTTTCTCAAAAGGCAGCTCAGATGGTCTGGTATTCCCATCTCTTTCAGAATTTTCCACAGTTTATTGTGGTCCACACAGTCAAAGGCTTTGGCATAGTCAATAAAGCAGAAATAGATGTTTTTCTGGAACTCTCTTGCTAACACAGTTTACATTTCTTTAATTGTGTGAGACAGTATCTTTTCACTCTTATTGATTTTAAAAAGAATTCTTTTTGCATTAAGTAATTTAGTTTGCCTGTCATGTACATTGCAAATAACTTACCCCTTTGTCTTCTGACATTGTAAATGTTATTTTTGCCATAGAAAATGTTCATATTTTTATATAGAAAAATCTATTATTCTTTTTTCATTGTAGCGTCTACATCACTTTCAGTTCAATGTATAGGCATATCATAGTATACTTAAAGCCAACATCTTTGAACATTTGTTTTCCATTTTTAAATTATTTTAAACAACATTTGCAGATACATATTTATACTCATTGTTGACTATTTCCTTTGAGCACATTCCTAGAAGTGTTATTTTAGAGTCAAAAGGTGTGAACATTTTGAACATTTAATAGGTGCTGCCGAATCAAGTCCACTGATTTTCACCCTCTTTTCGGTTCACTGATCTAGCACATCAGTAGAAATGCCTCTTTACTCCCAGAAGAGTTAGATGCTGAAAATGAAAAGGGATGAGAATTAGGCAAACAAAGGTTCAGGATAAAAGAAACTTTTAAGAAGATACTGTAAGGAACTGTGTCACATGTGCAAATTCAAGTTAGTATTTTTATCACTTAGCTTTTCCTCCTTCGTCACAATTTGCTGGAGGGGTTTATTTGTTGTTCCTGAGATTTGGGAGGAGGGGATGAGGACTCATTAGAATCCTGCCTAATAGCTGGGTTTGCATACAATGATCATGACTTTTGTATCAGCAAGTGAGAAGGGACCACTTTCTCTCCATTTTCCTACTGTGTATGAGCTGGTGGTCAGTACAGTTTACATGTTTCCTCCATAATTTCCTGTAATCTTGAAAAGTAGATTGGAGCAAGGGGCATGTTCTATCTAATCATGAGTAATGATTTTGGAGTAAATTGGATTTCTCCCTTTTAAATATAAATGAAAGGAGAATTCACAAATTCTGACTCCTGCTGCTAATTCCAGCAAAGGTAAATTGCATACTTACAGACAAACATGAAGTTCGAATTTCTCTATTTTCAGAATTAAAATTGATTTAGGAACTTCAGTGATAATGAGAAGGTGGCTGATTTGCTTGATGGCTGCTTTTTATGAACGCCATAGGATTATATAATCTTACACCCAGGAACTTAGTTTAACGAATCAATCTTTTACGTTAATCTCACCCTGCTTTTTACATCTCTGCCATCTTCCCCACAAGACTGTGAGCTCCCTGAGAGCAGGCCTACCTTGTGAGGGAGATGGTGCCCTGCTACAGCAGGTGCCAGGTAAACCGTTGTCAAATCACCAAGTGTAGCCACACAGGATTTCCTCTGGAAGTCTTACAGCTGCTGGTTGCTCAAAGGAGGGAGTTCTAATCTGACTTGACATTGCAGAGCCTTCTCCCTGAATAGCAACATTGATTTCACAGGGACTTTCTGCTGGGCAATGTAGCAGAGGTTATGAACCTCTGTGTACAAAATCATTTGCTGTTGGAACAGTGAAACCTGGAGCTGGTGGTTCCTCTGCTTTAGTTCCTATGTGCTTTGGTGCAAATTCCTTAACTTTTCAGTGATCTGAAAATATCACCATGGATTTTTGTCCTTGGTTTCTCTAAAGCACCTGGAAGATTCTGAGTCCCGTGTGGGAGCAGTAGGTGCCTCCCTCCCCTACCACCACCGTAGCCCTCCTTTAGTGTTTTGCAAACTTTCTCAACAGAGATATGCCGGTCTTGCTTTCGGAGTCTGTGTGAGGTGTGACTGGACTCTTGTCAAGAGAACAGGACAGGAGATTGATGGGGGTTGGGGAGGGAGATCAGGGGAAAGGAGGCCTTAAGAATGAGATAGCTGGGTGTAAAGCAGGGTTCTTGGGTCAGTGGGGGAAGTGGAAACATTCCTCATTAGGCATAAACCACTAGGAGACCCCAAGTAGGGGAGGACATGTTCTTATTAATATCAACAATATGGCTTAGTGAGCGTTGGGTTCTATGTTCATCCCCCCCTTTACCATTCTCTGTGCCCACTTTGCTGATGGTCAGAACTTCTAGCCAAAGAATTGGTCTTTAAGATCCCTGACATTCTTAAGCATCAAGGCATGGTCTGGGGCTGAGAGGGGAGTGGACTAGTGTTCAGGAATCTCACTTCTGGTTTCCAATCTTAGAGCTGCTCCAGAGCTCCCAAGAGATGTGGCTGACTTCCTTAGCAGGATAGGCCTCAGTTTCTCTGAGATGGGCAGGTGGGAAGGTGAAGATCTAAGGTAAATCACCATCTGCAAAGGGTCAAGAGATAGCAGATTAAAAACAGGCTTTGAGAGAGAAGGAAGCCAGAAAGCACAAAATTGGAGTTGGCGCATGAGAGAAAGAGATTAAACAGAATAAGTAAAATTGCCAGGAGCTTTGGATTTACCCAGCCGGAGTTTCTCCGCTGGGCAAGGAAAGCTTAAGCAATCCAAATTAATTTCTAGTTAAAGGCAAAACTCAGAGAGCAATCAAACAGGTGACCACAGCTGGCACCAAATTTCACCAGGAGATAAACTTCTAATGCTAAAAATAAGCCCTGTGTGCTGAGGAAGGGGCTGTTTGGAATTAGGCAGCCCCAGGCACAATGCAGAAGCTGGGATGTTTCAATTATTCAGCACACCTACAGAAAACCCCTATTCTGTGCTAGGCACTGAGCTTCCAGTGTGTGTCTAAGATGTGGTCCCTGCCTTGGAATCCCTCACAGTCTCTAGCAGGAGATGCACAGAGTGTTCACAGGATAAGTAATCTGATGACAATATCCAATGTCACCCTGTAACGAAGGAAGCAGGGAGAGGTGAATGGGGTTCTGGAGTTAGGAGAGGCTTTCTGCAGAATCAGACATCTTACCCATATGTGAAAGGACAAATAGGCATTATCACGCTGACAAGGAGGGCAGGAAAAGGACTTTGGAGGCAGCTAGACTATCAGGTGGGATGATGTGGAGGCCAGAGGGAGCTTGGGCATGCTCTGGGGAAATGCCAGCAGCCCTGGGGACATGGCTAAGGTGAGACCTCTGGGGCAGGATACGGCTGGGCTATGCTGAATGGTCTGGATTATATTTTGAAAGATGATTGGGAGTCACTGGGAGACTTTGAGCAGGATATTGTGATCAGATTTATGTTTTCGGAAGATTGCTCAGACAGCATCGTGAGGGATGAGGTGGGGGGAAGACTGGAGGAGGTGAGAGCATCTGCGTAATGATAGTCGTCATCGAGGCAAATGGATTGTAGCCTTGAGAAGGAGAACACAGAAAAGGACATGGATTTGGGACATCTTGAGGGATGGAATCCATGGACTTGGTGAGCCGCTATTTCAGTGTGGCTTGTCAGAAGAGTCAGGTTTGAGCTCATACCACTCAACAACTGCAAAAAAGCCCAATCAAAAAATGGGCAGAAGACCTAAACAGACATTTCTCCAAAAAAGACACACAGATGGACAACAGGCACATGGAAAGATGCTCAACATCGTTAATTTTTCAAGAAATGCAAATCAAAACTACAATGAGATACTAGCTCACACTGGTCAGAAAGGCCGTCATTAAAAAGTCTTCAAGTAACAAATATTGGAAAGGGTGTAGAGAAAAGGGAACCTCCCTACACTGTTGGTGGGAAATGTAAATTGGTATAGCCACTACAGAGAATAGTACGGAGGTTCCTTAAAACACTAAAAGGAGAGCTACCATATGATCCAGCAATCCTACTCCTGGACACACATGTAGAGAAAACTCTAATTTGAGAAGATGCATGCACCCCTATATTCATAGGGGCATTATTTATAATAGTCAAGACACAAAATCACCCTAAATGTTCATCAACAGATGAATGGATGAAGAAGATGAAGATGTGGTGTACACACACACACACACACACACACACAGGAATATTACTCAGGCATGAAAAAGAATAAAATAATGCTATTTGTAGTAATACATATGGACCTACAGTTTATCATACTAAGTGAAGTTAGTCAGACAGAGAAAGACATATCATATGATATCACTTATATGTGGAATCTAGATAATAGTGCAGATGAACTTATTTACAGAACAGAAATAGATGCAGAGACATGGAAATCAAACTTAAGGTTACCAAAGGAAAAGCAGGAAGATGGGATAAATTAGGAGTTTGGGATTAACAGATGCAGAGTTGACTTCACTGGACTGGTACACTGTGAAACCAACGGGGTTGAAAACTTGTTGGAGATAGCTGTGGTTTCAAGGAGTATTCAGTTCAGTTCAGTTGCTCAGTCGTGTCCGACTCTTTGCGACCCCATGAATTGCAGCGTGCCAGGCCTCCCTGTCCATCATCAACTCCCAGAGTTTACCCAAACTCATGTCCATCAAGTCGGTGATGCCATCCAGCCATCTCATCCTCTGTCGTCCCCTTCTCCTCCTGCTCCCAATCCTTCCCAGCATCAGGGTCTTTTCCAATGAGTTGGTTCTCCCTATCAGGTGGCCAAAGTATTGGAGTTTCAGCTTCAACATCAGTCCTTCCAATGAACACCCAGGACTGATCTCCTTTCAGATGGACTGGTTAGATCTCCTTGCAGTCCAAGGGACTCTCAAGAGTCTTCTCCAACACCACAGTTCAAAAGCATCAATTCTTCGGCGCTCAGCTTTCTTTATCATCCAACTCTCACATCCATACATGACCACTGGAAAAACCATAGCCTTGACTAGACGGACCTTTGTTGGCAAAGTAATGTCTCTGCTTTTAAATATGCTAGCTATTTAACAGATACACACTACATATAGATAAACAACAAGGATTTACTGTATAGCACAGGGAAACATGTTCAATGTCTTGTGTGTGTATGTGCTAGTTGCTCAGTCCTGTCCAACTCTTTGCAATCCAGTGAACTATGGCCCACCAGGCCCCTCTGTCCGTAGAATTCTCCAGGCAGGATTTCCATGTACAAAGGAATATCTTATAATAGAATATAATAGAAAAAGGGTCCACCTTGGTGACTGGGGGTACCATCTTCACCGATGGGGAGGAGAGGAGAACAAAGGGAGGGCTTAGGACACCCAGAGAGAACAAATCAGTAAGTGGCTGAAGGGCATCAGAAGTATGGAGCCTCACCCCTTTCTCATTTGCTGTTGACTCCCACCTCCTGAAGTGGGCACCATCTGGGTGCCCCTGTTGTAAGCAGCAGCACCCCTGCAAGTGGGTTTAGAGGATGGCTGGGTGGTAGTATTTGCAGATATTGGCTTCATGGTGCAGGGGGACTCATTTCTACCAGGTTGGTCTTTGAGAACTGAGTTGAGTGTCATTTGCTGGGGAGGATCAGGAAGAAGAAGGGAGGGCTGAGTGGGGAGAACCCATGCAGGATGAAGTTAAGGAACTTAATGCCGTGCTCACTGGCAGCCAGAGCCGGTCTGGTTTACGGGGAGATCCTTGGAGGATGGAGGAGGAATTAATTCTGAGGTTGTGTAGGGTTGGGGCAGGGAGGGAACAGGAGTACTCTAACATACAGGTGACAAGCTAGTGTCTGCTTGCAAAACCCTAAATACAGGCACATTTTGTTTGGCTCTGGAATTTTTCTTTTTATTATTTCTAAATTAATTTTGATTTGAAATTTCTTTTGAAAAAATAAAATTAGACCTGCGTACAGGTGTTCCTACCAGACAACAGTCAGCTGGAGCTACTTTTCAGGTGACTGTCTTTTCCTGTGTGCACCAGCCCCATCCTCCCCTCGTCCCCCCTGAGCCCGCTTTTCTCACTGATGGGACCGACCACCTTCTCTAAGCCAAATCTATCAGAGGCCAGGGACTCACTCCTTTCTTAACTCTCAAAACTACTGGGAGTGCAAAATGATTGTTTTCTCTCCCTCCCTCCTTTCAAAAAAGACTTTAGCCTTAACTCAGTTCCTACTATGGGGACTGCATCCCTTCTACCATCCTACTATCAGGCGTGTGAGTAAACATTCATGACCACTCTAGGAGAAGAGCCACCTGCTGGCCTCTGGACAGTAGACTGTAAAATTGCAACTGTGACACATGCCACAGGAGAGAAGTATGTTAGAGTTCATGGCATAATCCAGAAGGAGAGGGCACATGTCTCTGAGATCTACTGGATGAGAAAGAGTTAGTGGATGTGGGAAAAGAGAATGTTGAAGGTAGAGAGAGGAGCAAGGTGAAGAGATGCTAGGGACGGGAGACATGGGTAGATGAGCCAGAAGGGAACTGTATTAGGCCAGGAGAAAGATGGAAGCTTGGATCAGAGAAATGGCAGGGGATACGTTTCAGGGAATTTTAGGAAGTAAATAGATAGCACTGAGGGATGGATTGGTGATAAGGAGAGAAATAACGTGAACTAATATGTCCTTAGTTTCTGGTTTGTACAGTTAGACATAGAGTGGTGGCATTCATTGAGCTATGCAGCTGCACAAAAGCATGAGCAAGGAAAA
The DNA here is from genome assembly GCF_054371585.1 of Giraffa tippelskirchi. Classification (NCBI taxonomy): domain Eukaryota; kingdom Metazoa; phylum Chordata; class Mammalia; order Artiodactyla; family Giraffidae; genus Giraffa; species Giraffa tippelskirchi. Next base: position 139,620,864 of record NC_137284.1, read on the forward strand.
GTCACACATCTGGAGACTGAGGTGATGTTGAGACATCACAGAGGAGTTAACAAGTAGACAGTTGGATACACAGGTCTACCAGGGAAGCTTGGACTCTAAAAAGAGCTGTCTGCTACCAATCCATTGGTCTGATGGTTGACTGCCTATTGGCCACTTTGCTTTCTCAGATCTGGACAACTTCATTGTTCATTCTTTCAACAGATGTTTATTTGATACCTAATGTGATCCACTCTGATAGGTGCTGGCTACGGAATGGTAAACCAACAGGTGCTATTCCTGCCCTCAAGGAACCAAGCCTTGAGTTTTTGCAGAAAATGTGGACATGATGAAATTCCCTCATCTCTAGTTATGTCTTTGCCTCTGCACACTATTGGGATCATTATAGGTGGGCTAGTTGTTCTCCATGTTTCCCCTTTCCTTGGATTTTGATTAGCCATTTTGAACAGATTTGCTTGTGGCTTCACCCTCACAGCTACGGAATTTCAAAACTGCCTGTCACCATTATTCTGATGTGGTTTACATAGTATTGTTGGCTCTAGAAATTGGGTCTGAAACTCTGAATGCTCTGAGGTGGGAAACCAGACCTTGACTAATCTTCTTGCTTCGAGTATTAGAGATGATCTCCCAGGCCCTGAAGGAAGTATTTCAAATACTGTGAAACTTAGCCTTCCTCAATACTCAGAGCCAGAAGAGACTGAATTAATCATGAGCATTGATTTGCTCATCAATCTCCTTCTCTAGACCGTAAATACCTTGAGGGAAGGACCATATTATTCAACCTTGTATCTTGGTTTCCCGTCTAGTCCATAGTATACCAGAGGCAATTAATGAATACACGTGGTGAATGAATCCGTGAACATGGGACATCTTTGGATGACTGTCTTGTTCTTTTAGTTACTTTTTATTTGACTTAAACTTGTATGTTTTTGCCTCATCTCTGTAACTAAAATTGAGTTCTATAGGTAAGAACTTTGATTCCTCTGTCATGTTGAATCCCAGCAGATGCTCACTACAGATGTGTTGACTGGTTGCTTAGAATTAGGAAGAGTTTTGCTCTAGTCACTCTCCTTCACCTGTGATGACCTCATCAATCGATTTTCTCAATTTTGCCTGGTTTATAAGAGTGAATCCAAGTTATTCCTTGAATACTTACCACCTCTCAAATTCTGCAAGGAAGGGCAACTTTGAAGAACTCTTTGGCTGCCGCAAACAAAGTATGTTCTTTCTGTTTCTTCTCTGTGTCTTGGGAGACACTCTTATTATGATTTCACAATAGAAGAGAATTGAAGCTCAAGGAAGTTAGGCAACCTGCCCAAAGCTGGGATTTCAATCCAAATGGTTCTGATCCAAAACCCATGCCCTAAGGCAAAGATTGTGCAATTTCCGTAAACATCAGAATCACTGGGAGCCTGGGAATACCTTGGGCTTCTATCACGGACTGTGTCTGTGATTTAGAGTCTGTTTTAACAAGCAAGCACCCAGTAGGGTTCTGAGATGGTGGCACTTGGGCACTGTGCCATCATCCACATGGAACAGAGTTATCCAGAGGCTGAGACTGACTGTGCCTCTGCCATACCTATCACTGCCTCTCGGGGGACAAGGGCTATGATGTTTGTCTCCTCTGTGTTTTTTCAGAAACCTGTAAGCCTGCAACAAAGCTATGCTGGGGGTGCCTCCGATAGGGGCTCTAATATGAGTCCCTTCTCTAAACTGGGAGGCAGTTAAGCACTAAGAAGCAAGGTCTCTAATCACCCTGCATCAGCCCGGTAAAGGAGATGATCTCTTCCTCTCTGTCTCCCCACCTTGGAAATAAAACAAATGAGACACAGAAAGGGACAGATACAGACAGCACACACCCACCCCCAGCGGGGCGGTGTGGAGGTGAGAATTCCTGAGGGACCATTCGGGATACTGGTAGTAGAGCACCCTTCGCTGAGCACAGTGGAGAGGGAAGGAGGAAAGGCAGCTGAGACCAAGTAGAGCCCAGGGTCCCATCCTAGAGGGAGAACACACAGGGCCTCCTGGAGAGGAAGAATCGAGCTGCTAGTGCTAAGCAAAGTGTTGGCTGTATCACTCAGGTCAGGCTACCTGCTCTAGACTCAGTTTCTTTCTTTTATTTTTAATTTAAAATTTTACTTTTATTTTTGACGGTGCTGGGTCTTTGTTGCTTCCTGCGGGTTTTCTCTAGCTGTGGTGAGTGTGGGCTACTCCTCACTACAGTGCGCTGGCTTTTCACTGTGGTGGCTTCTCTTTTTGTGGGAAAGGGGCTCTAGGGTGTGTGGGCTTCAGTAGTTGGGGTGCACAGGTTTAGTTGCCCTGCAGGATCTTCTGGAATCAGGATCGAAGGGTGTCCCCTGCATTGGCAGGCGAATTCTTAGTCACTGGACCACCAGGAAAGTCCACATTCTCAGTCTCCATCTCTGTATAATGAGAACACTAGTCCCTAAACTGCAGTGCACAGATTAGAGATAACCAAGGACACCTTGCCTGGCACAGCACCGGCCCTCGACAGAAGGTACCCATCAGCAGGGGTCTGAGGTTTTCAAGGTCATGTCTGGGATAGATGCTGGCATTCAGCTTTCCCCTTATCCTGCACTAAAATTCCTCCACGAGAAGCCCAGGGGGAAGTCCTGGCTCCAAAATTGACTCACCAAGTGGCATAAATATTTATTGAGAGTTAGGCAACCTCACCAAATGTCTTCTCCACGCGTTGGCCCTGCTTCCCTTTTTCAACGGTTGATATCTAGAGTATTCTGCAAGGGAGAGGCTCAGCCTTTAGAAAGATGAGATAGAGGGATCCAGGAGCTGGGAACCTGGAAGAACTCTTCAGCTGATGTGAAAGGTACAAGATGGCTAATGCTTCAGAGCCTGAAATTGAGCAACTCTTGTGATTCACTTCAGAGCCTTTGGCATATTTATAGAAGACCTGGGGCTATTAAAGGATATGCAGGCTGGGCCACCTGCCAAGGAAACCCTGCTTGGTTCCTCTTGGAGCTTGCCAGGCTTTTGCTGCCTTAGACTGTAGCCTTGAAGCCAGGGGACATTCAAAGGTCCCAGGATAGCCCTGGGAAAATAATGTCTAGAGCAGTAGCAATTCATATGTAGAAGGTACCGTGATATGTGCATTCTTTTATCCTCACAGCCATCTGGTGAGTCAGGTATCCCATAATGATTAAACCTAGTAACTCTTGGAAGAGGAATGCAGAAGACGAGTGAGTCCTGATTTTTACTTACTGTGTGAATGTGACAAATTCTTAACCTCTCTACGCCTCAGACTCCTCACCTAGAAAATAAGAATAAACATATCTATCTCCAAGGGTTATTTCGAGACATTCCAGATAAAGCCAATAGCTAATATCTAGCATATAAATGTGTATATGTGTGTGTCCCAGCCCAGTCGTGTCTGGCTTTTTGCAACCCTATAGACTGTAGCCCGCTAGGCTCCTCTGTCCTTGGGATTTCCCAGGCAAGAATACTAGAGTGGGTTGCCCTTTCCTTCTCCAGGGGATCTTCCCAATGCAGGGATCAAAACCATGTCTCTTGCATCTCTTGCATTGGCAGGCAGGTTCTTTACCACTGTGCCACCTGGGAAGCCCAGCATATAATGTATAACCATCAGCAAATATCAGGTATTGTTATATGGATTTCAGTTTTTGTTTTTGGCTGCCCCTCGCCGCATACGGGACTTCCCTGAGGTTTTCAAGGGCATGTCTGGGATAGATGCTGGCATTCAGCTTTCCCCTCATCCTGCACTAAAATTCCTCCATGGGAAGCCCAGGGGGAAGTCCTGGCTCCAAAACTGACTCACCAAGTGGCATAAATATTTATTGAGAGTTAGGCAACCTCACCAAATGTCTTCTCCACGCGTTGGCCCTGCCTCCCTTTTTCAACGGTTGATATCTAGAGTATTCTGCAAGGGAGAGGCTCGGCCTTTAGAAAGATGAGATAGAGGGATCCAGGAGCTGGGAACCTGGAAGAACTCTTCAGCTGATGTGAAAGGTACAAGATGGCTAATGCTTCAGAGCCTGAAATTGAGTAACAGGTCAAACCTGTGCCCCCTGCATTGGAAGCACAGAGTCTTAACCATGGGACTGCCAGTGTTAAGAAGTCCCATTATGTTCATTTTGCAGATGCAGACACTGAGGCCTCAATACCTGTGTGCCCAGTGTCACGTAGGCAGGAAGCAGAGAAACCAGACTCGGGATTTGAGGATGTTTGACTATATGCTTTTGTTCTTAATGCCTGGATAGCCTGCCTGAGCTGAAAAACTCCCTCAGGAAGTCTTGCTGAACTCCAATGACAGGGAGCCCTGGGGTTCCAGTCACCCTGTACTCTTTAGGGGTAAGGACCTCTACACATGCTGGGTAGAGTCTAGAGGGCCTTGGGGCAACCAGGCTGAGCCAGAAGAGTCAGATGGCATTATATTCTCCACACCCTAGGCTTCCTGGGTCAGCCCCCGAGAGAGGCCACATCTGTGGTGTACTGCCCTCCTTCTTGACTTGCTCCACAGTCAAAAATCTCAGGAAAGAGGGCCAGAAAGGGCGGGGTTCACCCCATCAGTTTATTGGCACTCAGACTGTCTTGCTTTAGGTGGAGCTTATTGCTCTGGAAGGATGCACCTTCTCCGTTTGCCAGTCTGCCTCTCTACTTCTGCTCTCTTCTCCCTTTCTCTCTAGGCCTCTTAGAATTCCTATGAAAGAACAGATAGTCAGCAGCCTAGGGTTTTCGATGCCATATTTCTGGAGCAGTGGATGCAACTAGATTTGTTCTTCTCAAACTATCTGGGATGAAGGAACAAAGGTTTTTCTCGGACAGTTTATTGCAGAGTGGTATTTTGATGCTATATATATATTTCTTAAAATGTATTCTCTAGACTACATTTCTGGGAAAATGAAATGGAAAGATAAAAATACAAGTCCTTTTTAAATTATTAGAACAAACATGTTAACATTACTCTGCCAGACTGCTGTAAAAGTTTCAAAAGCTTGCTCTTGATTGCTGTGTTTACAACCACAATGGACCAGTAACAGACAGCTTGCAGCTTAGTCCCGATATGCACTTTTAGTAGCCTTGGTCTAGAGGACTGGCGGTGGGAGTGTGGTCACAGATGGCAGGTCTGTCTCACGGTCGACAGTTTCATCGATGGACATGGCCTAAACTTTCAGTGGCTGTCATTGTCAAGTGATGGTGACCAGGATGATGCATGGGAGTGTGTAAGAGCTACCCCTCCTTCCCTGCAGTCCATGTTACTGTGGCAGCACCATGTGGAAAGGAGGCCCCGGGCTTGAGGCTGGTTGATAGACACTGCAGAGCCCCATAAATAATTGCCTCGAGGTTTAGGCTCTGGGAGGAAGACTCGGAGTCAGTGTCTTATCTTCGTCTCTGATTGGCACATCGGAGGGTTATTTAGGGAGGGGAACAGAGGGAGGCCATGGGCCCACTCCACACAAGCCTGCCTATCACGGACCTGAGAAGCATGATAGCATATCAGATCTTCTCTCTCCTTAACCTTGTCAGCCTGCCTTCCAACTCAGACAGTGCCAGCCGTTGACAAGAGGAAGGGAGGATGATGGGTAATTCCTCTCCTGGCAACAAGGGAATGTGTTACAGGGGTCCCCTGAGGGAGAGGAGCTGGTTCTAGAATCATATCTGCCAACACCTTGACTTGAACATGCCCAAGAACAGGTCCCCATTCACCTATGAATTCTGTACTCACCCTAGCACAAGATCGAGAGAGAGGGAGAGAGGCTTGTGGTGATGGGTAAGTGTGTCTGCCTCCGTGGAGGTCACACAGGCACCCGCTGTTTCACCTGCAGCCTCTAAAAAGAGGCTGTTCCATCTCAAAGCCCCAGATCCACTTTGCATAGCCTGTTATTTTCCTGTCTGAGAAGAATTTCCAGCTCTCACTGTATTTATAACATCACTGATGACTGACGGGTCCTAACTCAATTAGGCAAACACAGCTTATGACTCACTCCTAATGTACCCCAGGTAGGGCCCCTCAGAGTCCTGTCATTGTCATTTGGCATTCCAAAAGGCCTTAAGCTCTCAGGAACAAAAGAAATAGCTCCCACAGAGAGGAAGGGAAATTTTATTAGTCAAGGGTAAGAGTGGGATGCAAGGAGGCCTGCTTTGCATTCCAGCCAATGCTGGGAGGGTGGGAAGGGCCGCAGGTGATGAACAGGAACAGCCGGGCTTTTCAAATGGAGGGAATGGCTGCCACCAGCCCCCACGTAACCTTGCTCAGAACACTTTTTCTTTCTTTTTCCATCTTTATCCCCAAATAGCATTCCTTGCCACTTTCCCCCTGAGATTGAGAAATGACAAGGATCAGGCATGTGAGAGTCAAAAGCTCTGGAGTGAGGACGGTACAGAAAGGAATGCTTTCACTTTTCGAGATATTCAAAGCTGAAGAGGTCCAGCCCCTGACTATAGGTAGCCATGCCACTTGGGGTCCCCTGGGACATGGCAGCTAGCTCTATCTGCAAGCTACAATTATTCCTGTAGCAGTGAAGAGCAAGGCTTTGCTGTCAGACAGAATTAAGCCTCAACCCTCTCTATGTGTTAAAATACCTCTTTTCCTGGGGCCCTTCAAGTCTTTCCTGGACAATCCCATTCATTCATCACCATAGTCCTGTGGTTTTGGCAGGTCAGCAAGTATTACTATTGTTTTTGTTTTATTTTAAAGACATGAGCGAGAAGCTTTTTCTTACCCTTGGAGTATCACCCCAAGTCCCAGTTGTTTAGGTACACCCAGTCAAGGGTTAACCCTCCAGAAAACCTCTTCAGAAAGCGAGCCTAAAGTGTGCCAGTCCCCAGGAGAGCTAGAGAGTTACTGCAGGTAGCTGGAAGCCACTATGGCTCCACAAACACCTTTGATGTGTATGTGAAGGCCTCTGTGGATGTGGCTGAGCAGCATAGATGTTAAGTGGTAATGATACAGCCCATGGGAATGAACAGGACTCTGCACCTGCCCATGGGTTCCAGCCTAAAAGCCAAACCCCGAAGGTTCCTTCCATATCCGTCCATAGCTGGGGGGCCTCCACCCTCCTGCATGCTCGGAAAATGGTGCTTGCTTGGGAGGTGGATCTGGGGAGAGTAGTAGAGGCCAGTTGACTATTTCCAGGTCACCCCAAACCCACCTTCTCTTCCCTTTGTTCAACAGAAAGGATAGGCCACCTTTCTTCAGTGTGATTTTTTCCCTTTTATCCCCTCCAGCCCTGCTCTGGCCTGACCTGGAAGGGGACCTGGCCAGGAAATGGCCCATCCTGCCCTGGACCTTCATTTGTGGTACTGGGGCCAAATTGGCTCTGTCCGGGGAGATCCCATGGTGAAGAAAAGCACATGAGAAGGTTACACAGTGAGGAAACAGGGATGCTGGGTAAGCTGGATCAGAGAGGGTGGCAAGGTCCAGGGCAAAGGGGAGACTCTCCCCTCCCCCTCCTCTAGTTTCCTGGGCCTTTTCGCTCTCTGTTCTTTAGCTGCATCCTTGCGGTAGGTGGACTGAGGGTGGGTGGTGGCACCCACAGCTTCAGGATGGGTTCACAAGCTGAGGAACCTGCCATCCTCTGGTTAGGGTGTTTCTTAGGCGTTTTCCTCTTTGGAAGAGCATGGAGTAGGGATACCTTGCTGGGAATTTTGCAGGACACCGTTCTCTACCTCCGTTTTCTAGAGTGTCTTTACAGTTAAAAATGATTCTTGTTTCTTCTTTATCATCAAGAAAGTGAATATGGTTCCCTGTGCTATACTGTAGGTCCTTATTGTTTATCTATTTTATATATAATAGTGTGTATCTGTTAGTCTCAAACTCCTAATTTGTTCCTCCCCACTTTCCTCTTTGGTAACCAGAAGTTTGTTTTCTATGTCTGTGAGTCTATTTCTGTTGAATATATATATATATATATTTTTTTTTAGTAAAAACAGACATCACACAGTAATATAACCTGGTCCTTGCACTTAACAATGTCCATAAACATTTCCCAGCATCATTAGATAGTTTTCTACATCTAGCATCTCTTTTATGTTTGCAGTGAATTTCATCATATGGTTATAGCATAATTTATTTAATAATAGGAACTATTTATAAAATGCTTCCCATGGGCTAAGCTTTATACACATCATCTAATTTATTCCTTATTACATACATAGGAGGTAAATACTATTACTCTCTACATTTTAAAACTAAGAATATAAGGTGTGGAGGCGAGATTTTGCCCAGGGTCACCCAGGGAGCTTGCAGAAGAGCTGGGGTTTGAAGCCCACCACACTCTCTCTGGCTCTCAAGTGGAGCGGCTTCCGTGATGTGTTGCCACCCCCGCTAAGCATCCGTTGCTGGCACTTTGGTTGTTTTCAGCTTTTAAATGTTACAAACAGAGCTGTGAAGAACATCTTTATAGCTATATGTTTTGCACATGCCATTGTTATTTTCAAGGATAAATTTCTAGAAATGAAGCAGGGAGGTCAGAGCAAGTACACATTTTTATGGATTTAGAAGAGTTGCTTGGGGGGCAGGAGCTGGCAGCACTCAGAGGCCCTGTGGGGGAGGAGACACCTGCTCGCCACCCCTCCACCCTCTCCCCCTGCCCACTGGAAAGGTTACAACAATCTGGATTCCCAGCACCACGGTTGAAGAGGAACTATTTCCCAGCTCCCACATAGACACCAAGAATTCTCATTTCAAAAACACTTGCTACAGTGTTAGGTGGGGGAAATTGGTATTTTTATTTACAGATTTTAAATTTCTAGTAGGGCCAAATAAACATTTTAAGTTTGTCATTGGGTCATCTGTATTTCTTTTTTGTTGACTTTTGTATTTCTGTCCTCCCTGATAGGGCAGGGTGGTGACATCCAGGAACTCGTAGCGTTTGTGTGTCCTTAGTCCCATTCCCTTCCTGGGGTGGATGGCTGGCTGGCTGGGTGGGTGGGTGGTATGTCTCCTTACAGGTCTATTTTTCATTTTATTGACATATTGTTGACTTACAGTGTTGTGTTAATTTCTGCTATGCAGTAAAATGATTCAGTGATACATATATATTCTTTTTCATATTCTTTTCCATTATGGTTTATCACAGAGTATTGAATATAGTTCCCTATGCTATACAGTAGGACCTTGTTGTTTACCTATCCTATATATAATAGTTTGTGTCTGCTAATCCCAAACTCCCAATCCTTCCCTCCCCATCCACCTCAACGTTGGCAATCACAAGTCTGTTCTCTGCACCTGTGAGTCTGTTTCTGTTTCATAGATAAGTTCATTTGTGTCATATTTTAGATTCTACATATAAGTGATATCATGTGGTATTTGCCTTTCTCTTTCTGACTTACTTTGCTTAGTATGATAATCTCTAGGTTCATCCACATTGCTGCAAACAGTATTATTTTGTTCTTTTTTATGGCTGAGTAATATTCCACTGTATATATGTACCACATCTTCTTTATAAATGAGTAAAGGGCTCAGAGAGGTTCAGTGACTTGTATTGGAACATACAGCTAGCAAGCAGCAGGAGAAAAATGCCCTCTGTCCATCAAAGTAAATTAGTAAGGGGTTTAGGAATTTTACTTTTTGTTCTCTTCCTCATTGGCAATTCTTATTTATTTCATGACTATAAAGAATCAGATAGTTGAAACTTAAGAAGTTGTTATGGCAGCTTTAATACCAAGAAAGTTCTATAATAATAATTTCTAGAATTTCTTTCCGTTGCTTGCATCTGTGATTCAAATGTACATACTTTGAGAACCCAAAGAAGCCCATGTTGGACTTGGACTCCATCTCTGGCCAGCTGTCATTGCTGAGCCAGTTGGCCAGATTTGCATACACTTCTTTTTTCCCTAGGCTTCCCTGGTGGCTTAGCAATAAAGAATCCATTTACCATGCCAGAGACATGTGTTTGATCCCTGGGTCAGGAAGATTCCCTGGAGAAGGAAATGACAACTCACTCCAGTATTCTTTTTTTTTTTTTTTTTAATAAATTTATTTATTTTAGTTGGGGGCTAATTACTTTACAATATTGTAATAGTTTTTGCCTCACTCCAGTATTCTTGCCTGGGAAATCCCATGGGCAGAGGAGTCTGGCGGGCTACAGTCCATGGGGTTGCAGACTGGGACATAGCTTAGGGACTAAACCACCACCACCACTTCTTTCCCTGGCATTGGTGTCTGGTGTTGCTTATTGCTCCCTCCTCCTCTTTCCTTGGATACTTGCTGACTGAAGGGTGGAGTCTAGAGCCTCATTATGGCTGGAGTAGAAGCTTCCTAGGGGGCAGGTAGATATGGGAATGCAAGAGCTGTAGAGTGGGTGCTTCCCACCCATGTCTGCTGGAATGACTGTACCTGCCTACCTACCCTCCAAGTAAGCCTCAGACAGAGGGACAAGCAGCACTCGCCTCTGAGAAGCCTTCTGAGCCCCGCTCCTGTAGATAGATGCTAGTTCATACCTCTGCTGGGACGCTGGGCACCATCTCCTGAAACGTTCCTGGGTTTCTCTCCACCTGACTGGGAAGCTCTTGAGCTTGAGAAATGGCTTATTTATCTTCAAACACAAAACAGATGCTCAATAAATGTTTGAGTGACAGGAAGGAAATGCATTAAGACAAAGAAAAGCTTCTGATATACGTGTGATGCTTTGGCTGGAGTGGATGAGATGATTTCACAAGCCTCCTGGTAAACTCACATCCCAAATGGAACTAGCTGCTTCGACTTCCCTTTCCAAGGAGAAGGCAATGGAGTCTGTCCTCTGGACATAACTTTGTCCACCCACCTCGGCCACCACCGCCATCCTCCTGCCCAAAACAGACACAAACCCTCCAACCCAGAGCCCCCATATCCTCTGAAGCAATGGTTTAGAAAGTAAGGATGTATGACAAAGACCTACCTTTGCGTCTCTTCTTCCCAGGAGGCTGCGGGGCAGCTCCCCCAACACCCACGAGAGGTCAGGCTTGAAGAAGACTGGGCGGAGCTCTCCTGGTATCTGCTGGCACCGTGCCTTGCAGCCCAAGGTGGAGAGGGAGCTTGGAGCTGTTGAATGCTCCTCTCTTATTGGAAAGCCCATGGCTGAGTGAGGAGGGGCAGAAGGCAGCAGCATCTTGGTTTCATCATTGTATCTGCAAAGACCCACGGTGGGATTGGTCGGTGTCAGGTCAGGCATGACTTTCCTGAGAAGTGCCAGTTCAGTTCGGTTCAGTTCAGTCGCTCAGTCGTGTCTGACTCTTTGCGACCCCATGAATTGCAGCACACCAGGCCTCTCTGTCCATCACCAACTCCCGGAGTCTACCCAAACCCATGTCTATCGAGTCAGTGATGCCATCCAACCATCTCATCCTCTGTCATCCCCTTCTCCTCCTGCCCCCAATCCTACCCAGAATTAGGGTCTTTTCCAATGAGTCAACCCTTTGCATGAGGTGGCCAAAGTATTGGAGTTTCAGCTTCAACAACAGACCTTCCAATGAACACCCAGGATTGATCTCTTTTAGGATGGATTGATTGGATCTCCTTGCAGTCCAAGGGACTGTCAAGAGTCTTCTCCAACACCACAGTTCAAAAGCATCAATTACCCCAATGTTCATCGCAGCACTGTTTACAATAGCCAGGACATGGAAGCAACCTAGATGTCCATCAGCAGACGAATGGATAAGGAAGCTGTGGTACATATACACAATGGAATATTACTCAGCCATTAAAAAAAATACATTTGAATCGGTTCTACTGAGATGGATGAAACTGGAGCCCATTATACAGAGTGAAGTAAGCCAGAAAGAAAAACAACAATACAGTATACTAATGCATATATATGGAATTTGAAAGATGGTAACGATAACCCTATATGCAAGACAGAATAAGAGACACAGATGCATGGAACAATTTTATGGACTCTGAGGGAGAAGGTGAGGGTGGGACGTTCTGGGAGAATAGCATTGGAACATGTATATTATCATATGTGAAACAGAACACCATTTCATGTTCGATGCATGTGACAAGGGCTCAGGGCCAGGGCAATGGGATGATCCAGAAGGATGGGATGGGGAGGGAGGTGGGTGGGGGGTCCAGGAAGGGGAACACATGTAAACCCATGGCTGATTCATGTCAATGTATGGCAAAAACGATTACAATATTGTAAAGTAATTAGCCCCCAACTAAAATAAATAAATTTATTAAAAAAAAAAAAAAGCATCAATTATTTGGCGCTCAGCTTTCTTCACCATCCAACTCTCACATCCATACATGACCACTGGAAAAACCATAGCCTTGACTAGACAGACTTTTGCTGGCAAAGTAATGTCTCTGCTTTTAAATATGCTATCTAGGTTGGCCATAACCTTCCTTCCAAGGAGTAAGTGTCTTTTAATTTCATGGCTGCAGTCACCATCAGCAGTGATTCTGCAGCCCAAAAAAATAAAGTCTGACACTGTTTCCACTGTTTCCCCATCTATTTCCCATGAAGTGATGGGACCAGATGCCATGATCTTAGTTTTCTGAACGTTGAGCTTTAAGCCAACTTTTTCACTCTCCTCTTTCACCTTCATCAAGAGGCTCTTTAGTTCTTCTTCACTTTCTGCCATAAGGGTGGTGTCATCCGCATATCTGAGGTTATTGATATTTCTCCCGGCAATCTTGATTCCAGCTTGTGTTTCTTCCAACCCAGCATTTCTCATGATGTACTCTGCATATAAGTTAAATAAGCAGGGTGACAATATACAGCCTTGACGTACTCCTTTTCCTATTTGGAACCAGTCTGTTGTTCCATGTCCAGTTCTAACTGTTGCTTCCTGACCTGCATACAGGTTTCTCAAGAGACAGCTCAGATGGTCTGGTATTCCCATCTCTTTCAGAATTTTCCACAGTTTATTGTGATCCACACAGTCAAAGGCTTAGGAGTAGGGAAAAGAGATGGGTCTTTAGAGTGATTTACAGTGGGAACACAGGGATCCCAGAAGGGTTGCTTATGGCAGGAGCAAAAGGATATTAGAAGGAGTTAGAATAATTCAGCAACTCTTTAGTAAGGATGGGAGGTTGGGGAGCAGGAGTGGAGATTTCAGAGCAGGGTAAGGTCAAAATAGTCCTAAAGCTAGTCTGAAGGAGGCATTTGGCAACTTTTGGGTTAGGACAGTCCCTACAGGCCTCTGGGTGTCCGAGAGGTCTCTGGGGATCCTGGGGTGCCAAAGTGGTGCAGTGGCACCTCCGAGGACGTTGTAAGTATGTGGGGACAGTTTTTGATTTCTGGATGACTTAAAGAGTGTATCTGGCTTCTAACAGGGACACCAGATTTGTTAGTGCTCTTGTAATATGTAAGACAATCTCAAACAGTAAAGATTTCCCCAGTTCAAATGCCAAGGGAGTCTCATTCAGAATCTGAGATGATATCTCAAGATGCTTCCAGTTCTAATAATCTAATACTCTGTGATTTATCCTGGCTACAACAGTTTGTTTTCTTCAAAGATGAAGTGGGGAAAAAATTGATCATCTCAATATATGCAGAGAAAAGGATTCAATAGGACTCAATACGCATTCATGATTAAAGAAAAATCTCTTAGCAAATTAGGATTAGCCTCTTAACTTAATAATGGTATCTACTATTTATAGAAAATATTATAATTAATTGTGTGCGTGCATGCTTATTTGCTCAGTTGTGTCTGACTCTTTGTGATCCCAAGCACTGTGGCCTGCCAGGCTTTTCTGTCCATGGGATTTCCCAGGCAATGATACTGACGTGGGTTGTCATTTCCTTCTCCAGGGATCTTCCTAACCCAGGGATTGAACTCACATCTTCTACACTGGCAGGTTGATTCTTTACTACTGAGCTACAGGGAAGCACATTAACCAAATTAGAAATTTTAATTAAAAAAATTAATTTTAAAAAGATGCAATTTATAATAGCAAGAAAAACTAAAAAATACCCATTAATAATTATAACAAGAATCCAAGTAATGTGCAAAGAATTAAACAAATTAAGAGATAGACCATGTTTGTAGATGGGAACACTCTATTATCAAGATACTGATTTCCCCAAAATTAGGCTATACATATAACAGAAAACTAAGATCATGACATCTGGTCCCATCACTTCATGGGAAATAGATGGGGAAACAATGGAAACAGTGAGAGACTTTATTTTGGGGGCTCCAAAATCACTGCAGATGGTGACTGCAGCCATGAAATTAAAAGATGCTTGCTCCTTGGAAGAAAAGCTATGACCAACCTAGACAGCATATTAAAAAGCAGAGATATTACTTTGCCAACAAAGGTCCGTCTAGTCAAGGCTATGGTTTTTCCAGTAGTCATGTATGGATGTGAGAGTTGGATGATAAAGAAAGCTGAGTGCCGAAGAATTGATGCTTTTGAACTATGGTGTTGGAGAAGACTGTTGAGAGTCCCTTGGACTGCAAGGAGATCCAACCAGTCCATCCTAAAGGAGATCAGTCCTGGTGTTCATTGGAAGGACTGATGTTGAAGCTGAAACTCCAATATTTTGGCCACCTCATGCAAAGAGCTGACTTATTTGAAAAGACAATGATGGGAAAGATTGAAGGCAGGAGGAGAAGGGGATGACAAAGGATGAGATGGTTGGATGGCATCACTGACTCAATGGACATGAGTTTGAGTAGACTCTGGGAGTTGGTGATGGACAGGGAGGCCTGGTGTGCTGCGATTCATGGGGTCGAAAGAGTTGGACATGACTGAGTGACTGAACTGAACTGAACTGAAGCTAAAGATTTGCCAAACTGAGTATATTTTTTTGACTAGCAACTAGGAGGAGAACCAGACTGGGATCCATGCACATGTACCAGGATCCCAGCAACATTAGGAAGGCATTTTCATTTCTGAAAATGGATGTTCAAGGATGTTGAACATGAGTACATATTCAAGGAGTAGGTACATGAGAAATCCCAGTGCTTTTCCTTGTCTTGTTACAGCAGATTAAAGGAAACTAATGTGCTTTTATCCCAATGGTAGGATTGTCCCCAAAAGAAAGATGTACAGTCCCTCCCCCACCAAGGAAAGGTGATTCTTTCTGCATAGATGATTCTCAGGTATACCTGGCAGCATCATATTCTGGGGAGTGGTTTATAGTCAGCACTGTACTATTATCACTCCATTCCCCCAGTAACAACAAATGGGCTCTTCCTCATACATCATTACCACCAACCAGGTCCTTTTGTGACTTAAATATGACTGCTCTCCTGAGCAGTAAGCTTATGACACTGCTCCCTGGGATTATGTGCAGGTGATATTTATGTAGAGAAGGAGGGAAATGTATTAAGGGGAAAATGCGAAATATGTGGAGATGGGAAGGACTTTACAGTGTCTCTTCTCTGGCCTCACTCTTAGTTCTTGACTGAGCCCTAGAGGGCACGGGAGCTTTCCAGATGGCACTAGTTTAAAAAAAAAACAAAAACAACTGCCTGCCAATGCAGGAGACATAAGAGACACGGGTTCAATACCTGTGTTGGGAAGATCCCTTGGAGGAGGGCATGGCAATCCACTCCAGTATTCTTGCCTGGAGGATCCCATGGATAGAGGAGCCTGGTAGGCTACTGTCCATAGTGTTGCAAAGAGTCAGACATGACTGAAATGACTTAGCATGCATGCACACACAGAGGATGTGGACTAGTAAGCAAAGCAAAAAGAGTTTTGTCTCAGATTAGACTAACCTGTGCTGTGGGGGAAAACTCAGTGGTTAATTATAAAGGTTCATTGCTCACTAAGTCAACTTTGACTGTCTTTCCCGCTCTTGTCTATAAGGAGTCTTGGGAATCTAAGTCATTTGTATCTACTCTACCTTTGGAACATGTAACACCGTGTCCTTGGAGAGAGAACAAAGGGCATGGGGAAATCACAGACCCTTTTTGGTGATTTGGCCCAGAAGTTGCACATTCATCACTGCCCCTTATAAACCAGAACATGGTCCCATCTTGATTGCAAGAGCAGCTTGGAATGCAGTCCGGGAAAGGAAAGGTGGCCTGATGAGCACTGAATCTGATCTCTGCAATTAAGTATTTCTGTGAAGGACACAGACAGTGTTCCATCAGGGCTTAGTTGACAAGGGCAACAGGGTTGAACAGAGGGAGTTCTCGCTTTTCTGTGGGGAGATGATGCCTCTGTGATGGCTGGAGGGAATGGGCAGTTCATGGTTTTGAGGCGCAGCACTGTATCACCCCTGGTCAGGAAAGCTTCATCCTCCAGGGTTACCAGCTGTGATCAGGGACCACTCTCACGTGTTTCGGGGTGTGGGGAAGAAGATCAACAAAGAGAGAACCTCACAGAAGAGCATGAGACCTGCGTGTAGACATATGGAGTCTCCCAAATACTTGGTCTGGAATTTTTCAGCTGGGGGCTGTGAGGGCTATCAGCATTAATACCATCCCCACAGAACACATACACTGGTAGAGCTTGGGGACATTTGGTTTATATCTCAACTGCTTGTCAGATAAGAACATGAATCATCTACATGGTTGCATTTTTAGCACTTAGAAACCATTTCCTATTTGGATTGAGCCCAAACAGTTTAGATTCATACTTTATTATGAGCTTTTAAACACTTGAACTCAGAGGTCCTAAAGGTGTGATCCTGGGACCAGCAGCACCAGCATCACCTGAGGATGGGATAGAAATGCAAATTCTTAGCCTCCATTCTAAGCCTAGTAAGTCAAAAGTACTAGGAGTAGGACCCAGCAACCCGTGTTTTCATAAGCTTCCACTCCCTGCCCCCTGCCCCACCATCTGATGCTATACAAGGTCAAGTTTGAGAACCATTCATTAGCTTCTTTGATCTTGGTTACAGTCCTTTCCTATTACAGAATAGGAAACTGAGGCCAACTAAATGACAAAGCAGCATATTTTGAGTCAAAAACGTAACCTCAGGTTTCCTGACTAAATGCTATGCTCAAATCTGGGGTTAGCATCCTTTCCCAGGCAGAAGTGTGAACTCCAGTGTTTTAGGTCATAAGTCTGGGCTGGAAGGGACACAGAGAAAATTTTTTCTTTTAAATTTCTCATTTTACAGATGAAGAAAATGAAGCCCAGAGAGGTTAGAATGGATACTTAATGGCCAAGGCAGTAACTGGAACAGTTTCCTGAAGCCTGGGGCAATGAACTTTCCATTAGGGCATGAAGAAACCATAATTTAATTTTATCAGAGGCCCATGTTTCTGCTTAACTGATCTGATTAAGTCTGAATTGGGACAGGCCACCTGCGTTTTCTGCATCTCTCTCCCACTCCCTTCCCCTTCTCTGGCTCTGGAGAGGTCTGTAAAATACCATGACTCAGCTGCTGCTTGGGCTGGAGGGACTGGTATGGTCTGATGACAGAGGACACCCAAAGTGAATTCCAGTGTTGTACCAAGCCTAAGTGAGGAGTCCCTGAGTAACTGGGGACCCACTGGGGGCCCTGGGAATACTCGAACTCTTCTTTGACTTGCAAGTTCTCCTTGACATCATGGATTTCAGTTTCTTGGCCTGGAGAGGGTCTAAATCAAGCTCTTCTCTCCTTCTTGGGTTTTGAGGGTATAACTTTGCTGTGCGTGTTGTAAATATTTAGTGAAAACTTGAGCCTAGGATTTGAGTCCAGAAGACTCACACTTACCAGCCATGTGATTCGACTCTGTCACACAATCTCTCTGTACCTGCACTGCAGAAATGTAGAAAGCATCCTTCCCTTCACACTGTTAGGAGATTTAAATGGCACAGAACCGTGGGAGCCCTCAGATCTGTGCTGAGAAGTGCCAATTACCACCTTCCTCTTGTTTTGGATTATTTGAAAAAATTCCTCATTTTTTCTTTTATTTGCCAATTTAATCAGTACCCTATGGAAAGACTTTTTTTTAACCCCCTTCTGGTTCAGAATTTTTTATTGAAGTATAACACATCCAAATGAGTGGATAAATCATAAAAGCACAACTCAATGAATTTTCACAAATTGAGGACATTGAATTAACCTACACTTCAATTAAGAAACTTCAGGACGTCCCTGGAGGTCCAGTGGTTAAGACTCTACACTTTCAACGCAGGGGACACAATTTCCATCCCTGGTCAGGGAATTAAGATCCTATATGCCGCATGGCGCAGCCAAAAAAAAAAAAAACCAAAATATCACCAGTATCCCAGAAGGCCCTGGGTGCTTCCTTCCAGGCACTTCCAACTCTCCACCCCAAAGGGTAACCAATATCTTGACTTCAACACCATAAATCAGTTTAACATGTTATATAAATGAAAAAAAGTGAAAATGTTAGTCTCTCAGTTGTGTCCAGCTCTTTGCAATCCCATGGACTGTAGCCCACGAGGCTCCTCTGTCCATGAAATTCTCCAGGCAAGAACAAAAGGAGGGGGTAGCCACTCCCTTCTCCAGGGGATCAGGCCAAAACCTAGGGATCAAACCCAGGTCTCCCACATTGCAGGCAGATTCTTCACTGTCTGAGCCACCAGAGAAGCTTTTTTCTTATATAAATAAATTGATACAAAACTTTTGTGTCTGGCTTTTTTTGCTCAACATTATGTGTATAAGATCCATATACTCCTCTCTTTATAATGTAATGCTTAATTATATCTCTCTTAATAGTTTGTAGCATCTTGTATGACTCACTTTCTGCTCCATGTCTTGTACCCACAAAGTATCTTTAGGCAGCTGATGGGCTTTGCTAACCATAATGGACTGTAGTGCTTTCCCCATCTACCTATGGCTTTAATGAAGTCAGGACTGTGGGTCTTCAGAGGTCGACAGTCAGAGTACCTAAGTAACTGAACGCCTGCTGAGCGCATGTCCTCAGTGGTGAGATCTCCTGCTCAGGGACACTGGCCCCAGACAGAAGACACCCAGGCTGTCCTGTTCTGGACTGCCGCTTCCTTCCAAAGGAAATGACCCAGAGAGGGCTGCTTCAAAGATCCGCTTCTCTTCTTTGCATGACTGACATCTCTTCTCTGAAAGCCCTGGGATAAATAATAGATAAGATCGCTGCATTTGAATGGGACAGCTCCCAGGACCTCAGAATATTTTACTGCGGCATTAAAGGAAATTCTCTTTCCCACTCCCCATGGAGGTGAGGAGGGGACAGGACAGACTTGGGCTCAGTGCTATGGTGTCTGGAGAAGCCGGATAAAAATGAGATCCCAGGATTCTGGGCCACTTTCTTCTGGTTGTTTGAGGAAATGTCCCTTTGTACCCTGGGGCACTCTGAGATGTGCCTGAGTGTGTAAATAATAAAGAAGGCTCTGTGGGTACCTAATACATTTCTATTCACTTTAGATTCTGCAACCCAAACCCAGCCCTGCACAAACCACCTCCCAAACAGCAACAACAAAACAAACCACAGCTTCTAAGGTTTTGGGAAACAATGGCTCAGCTGGATTGCCTTAAAGATCCTTCAGTGCCGATTTCTCAGTGGTTGAGGCTTGATATCAGTAAAGTTATGATGTTGATTTGTTTGTTTTGTTTTTAGGATAATAAGATTGTAGATGGGAAGATTTTAGAGTTTGGATGTCCTTCAAATAGCCAGGCCACTTATTTGTAACAAATGTCCCTTTCATTGCATCCTGGAAAAATTAGTTACCTATTTTTTAGCTTTTTTCAGTGAAGAGGAGCTGACTTCTCTGGCTTCAGCTTCCTTTGAGACAGTCTGTTCTCTTGCTGAACAAGGGACTGTCCCTTGTTGAACCCAAATTTTCTTCTAATAATTTCCATCCATTAGCCCTAGTTCTTTCCTCCAGAGCCATCCAGATTCATTCTAATCCATATAACAGATCTTTAATTATTTGAAAAATGGCTCTGATGTAACCCCCTTAGGTTACTTATTGAATTCCTACTTTTGACAGGAATTGAATCCTCTCTTTTCAAAGTTAAATATTTCTAGTTAAAAAAAAATTTTTTTTATATGAGGTGGTTTTCTAACTTCACTTTTCAGTGCTTTCTGGTTTGTCGGTGTCATTCTTGAAATGTAATGCCTCATATCAAGATGTATTATTCAATCATCAAAATTAGAGAATTGTAATGCTGGCATATTAGTGGTTCAATGGATCGATGGATTTCAATGAAAACCCAGGAACAGTCCCAAATAAATGTACCAGATTTTAGTGTGTGATAAGATTTCTATCTGCATAATTTATCATAATAAATTCCAGATGGATTAAAGATTTCAATGTAAAGCAAATGTCTCAAGAGAAAATATTGATATGGTTATATAATCTAAGGGTGTAGAATGTCTTTCTAAGCATAATTCTAAAGGCAGAAACCATAAAGAAAATGACTAATAAGTTTGATGACATAAATGCATTGCATATGTGGAAATACCATCAACAAATGAAGAGGCAAATGATAAACTGAAAAACATTTTTGTAACATCCATATCAGATAAAGGATGAATATACTTACTATAAAAAGATCTCTTAAAATTAATTTTTAAATAAAAGATGAATCATTTTAATAGAAAAAGCAAAGGAAATAAATAGGCAACTTAAAAAGAGATTTAATATAGCAAATAGATGAAAAATGTTCAGCTCTACAAGTAAAGGAAAATATTCTCATTAAGGCAAAATATTATTATTCATCAATAAAACTTTTTTAAGGACAGAGAGAAAAGCTCCATTAACTATAGTCAGTGTGAGCAGGCTATGGGAAAAAGTAGACACTCATATTCTACTGCTTAAAGGTGAATTTGTACAATCTTTTTTTTTTGTACAATCTTTTTGCAAGACTATTGGCAATATTGACAAAATGAATCAAAAACTTTAAAAAACATGCATACCATTTGATTCAACAATTCCGCTTCTGTGTAATTACCTGATGTAAATAATCAGTATTATATTTATATGTGTATTTATGTAGATATGAATATGCTATGTATTTATGCTCATGTGCATGTGTGCTATGTTGCTTCAGTTGTGTCTGACTCTTTGAGACTCAAAGGACTGTATGTAGACCTCCAGCTCCTCTGTCCAGGGGATTTTACAGGCAAGAATCCTGGAGTGGGTTGCCATGCCCTTCTCCAGGGATCTTCCCAACCCAGGCATTGAACCCGAATTTCTTACGTCTCCTGCCTTGGCAGGAGGGTTCTTTACCACTAGTGCCACCTGGGGAACCCATTTATGTGTGTGTATGTTGGCTCAGAAGGTAAAGAATCTGCCTGCAATGCAGGAGACCTGGGTTCGATCCCTGGGTTGGGAAGATCCCCTGGAGGAGAGCATGGCAACAGCTGCCCACGTCAGCTCCTTATCCTGTGATTCATCCAGCAGCTGAGGTTCTGAGATCTGGGCTGGACTCTGAGAAGTCAATGAAAGGAGTACTGTTGTTTAAGCTCAGGGCCTGGGTATGGGAGAGATGAGCTGGGCAGCACCAGTGCTTAAACTGGACAGCAGGACTTAGCCAGGGTTACTGCCCATTGCTCGAAAGCATCACTAGGAACAAAGCTAGTGGAGGTGATGGAATTCCAGTTGAGCTATTTCAAATCCTCAAGGTGATGCTGTGAAAGTGCTGCACTCAATATGCCAGCAAATTTGGAAAACTCAACAGTGGCCACAGGACTGGAAGAGGTCAGTCTTCGTTCCAATCCCAAAGAAAGGCAATGCCAAAGAATGCTCAAACTATCGCACAATTGCACTCATCTCACATGCTAGTAAAGTAATGCTCAAAATTCTCCAAGCCAGGCTTCAGCAATACGTGAACCGTGAATTTCCAGATGTTCAAGTTGGTTTTAGAAAAGGCAGAGGAACCAGAGATCAAATTGCCAATATCCGCTGGATCATCGAAAAAGCAAGAGAGTTCCAGAAAAACATCTATTTCTGCTTTATTGACTATGCCAAAGCTTTTGACTGTGTGGATCACAATAAACTGTGGAAAATTCTGAAAGAGATGGGAATACCAGACCATCTGACCTGTGTCTTGAGAAACCTGTATGCAGGTCAGGAAGCAACAGTTAGAACTGGACATGGAACAACAGACTGGTTCCAAATAGGAAAAGGAGTCTGTCAAGGCTGTATATTGTCACCCTGCTTATTTAACTTATATGCAGAGTACATCATGAGAAACGCTGGGCTGGAAGAAACACAAGCTGGAATCAAGATTGCCGGGAGAAATATCAATAACCTCAGATATGCGGATGACACCACCCTTATGGCAGAAAGTGAAGAAGAACTAAAGAGCCTCTTGATGAAAGTGAAAGAGGAGAGTGAAAAAGTTGGCTTAAAGCTCAACGTTCAGAAAACTAAGATCATGGCATCTGGTCCCATCACTTCATGGGAAATAGATGGGGAAACAGTGGAAACGGTGTCAGACTTTATTTTTTTGGGCTCCAAAATCACTGCTGATGGTGATTGCAGCCATGAAATTAAAAGACACTTACTCCTTGGAAGGAAGGTTATGGCCAACCTAGATAGCGTATTTAAAAGGAAAGACATTACTTTGCCAACAAACCTTTTTACATTCTATTCCATTATTCATTATTACAAGATCTTGAGTATAGTTCCCTGTGCTATACAGTAGGTCCTTGTTGGTTATCTATTTTATATATAGTAGTGTGGGTATTTTAACATCCATCCAAGGAAAGAATTAAGGTCTCAAATCTCGGTGAGTTGAGAGGCAGGGATAGAGACCTTCTGGCATAAGTTTAGAATTTATTAGGGGAGAAGAAAACTCAGCCGATCTATTTGGGGGAAGTTTCAACAAAATTTGATATCTGCTAAGGCCTTGAATAGAAGAGAGTCAGGTACTACAAACTGGAAACCTAATTCCCATAATACCTGTACAAATGTATACCATAAAAGTAATGCTTAGAAACTAACATAAATGCTGGTCCAGAATTGGTAAAACCAGGGGAAGCTAGCAAAGGTAAATATACAGTATTATAGAGAGAGACGCCACCACCATTTATATTCCAAAGATATGAGATTTTGTAAGGAAACTAATGCCATTGAAAAACTCACAATAAAAATTAAAATCTATAGAAAGCTACAAGCTATCATGAAGGACACTTAGAAGGAACAGCAGACAGGGTAGTTAGCATTCCAAGATCTAGGGGAAATAGAATAATTTTAAATAGACTACAATTTAAATATATTTAAGGTATTTTAAAAACATCAAAAGAGGAATGAAAATAAAATAACAGGACAGAGCAGTACAAAAATAGATTTAATAACATTGAAACATGTATGTTACTATATATGAAGTAGATCACCAGTCCCAGTTTGATGCATGAAACAGGGCACTCAAAGCTGGTGCACTGGGACCACATTGAGGGATGGGATGGGGAGGGGGTTGGAAGGGGGGTTCAGGATGGGGGACACATGTACACCCATGGCTGATTCATGTCATTCATGTCAATGGATGGCAAAAACCACTACAATATTGTAAAGTAATTAGCCTCCAATTAAAATTAATTAATTTAAAAAATAAATAAAAATAAGCAAAGAGTGCTTCTAGAAATAAAAGCTGTATCATTAAAAATTTTATTGTATGTGTGAAGTTGTATATTAGACATGGCCAAAGAGAGAATTAATGACCCGGAAGATACATTGAGACTATCACCTAGAAATTAAAATAAAAAATGTGAAAGGGAGTTAACAGGTATGTAGTCAAAATGCATGTAGTCAAGTGCCAGAAACAGAACAAAGAATATGTGAGAGAGGTAATATTTTCAAAGATAATGACTGAGAACTTTTCAGAATTTTAATGAACTTAAATTCTTAAATTGAAGACTATCAGGTCCCATGAATGATAAAGAAAAACAAATGCAACTCTAGACACTCTGTAGATAATTACAGAAAATAAAAAATGAGGAGAAAATCTTTAAAGGTTTCAGAGATGAAAGAGTACACAAAGGAATTACAATTCAACTAAAAGACTTATCACCAGCACAAATAGATAGCATTAGGAAGTGTATCTTCAAATCCCTGTAGGACAATAACCAGCACCCTAAAAGTCAAATCCTAACTAACTAAACCATCATTCAAATATAAGGGAAAAGAAGGGCAATCCATTCCAGTACTCTTGCCTGGAAAATCCCATGGATGGAAGGGCCTGGTAGGCTGCAGTCCACGGGGTCGCAAAGAGTCGGACACGACTGAGCGACTTCACTTTCACTATTCACTTTCATGCATTGGAGAAGGAAATGGCAACCCACTCCAGTGTTCTTGCCTGGAGAATCCCAGGGACGGGGGAGCCTGGTGGGCTGCCGTCTATGGGGTCGCACAGAGTCGGACATGACTGAAGCGATTTAGCAGAAGCAGCAATAAAAACAAAACCCAAGAGAATTTATGACTCACAGACCCTAGTTGAAAAAACAACTAAAGGATACAATTAGTGAGATGGAGCCAAGCCAGATGGAGGGAGTAGAAAGCCAGAAGCAACGGTGAAAAAATTAACAACAATTAAAAAGATCTAAGTAAGCACTGAATATAATAACACCAATAACAAAGACGTAGATTAAAACAAGGTGAAACGAAAATGTTGGATAACAGAAGGTAGCATAGAAGATAGGAGTGAGGTGGGGTGGGGAATTTTACTTACTGTCCTGAAGGGTATATGCCAAGGGTGTGTGTGTGTGTGTGTGTGTGTGTGTGTGTGTGTGTGTGTGTGTGTGTGCTTAGTTGTGTCTGACTCTTTGCGACCCTATGAACTGAAGCTGCCAGGCTCCTCTGTCCATGGGATTATCCTGACAAGAATACTGGAGTGGATTGTCATGCCCTCCTGCAGGGGATCTTGCCAATCTAGGGATCGAACCCTAGTCTCATGTCTCCTGCATTGGCAGGTGTATTCTTTACCACTGTGCCGCTGGGAAGCCCAATGCCCTGAAGGGAGATAGAAATATTGACAACCTTTTAGCATTGTTAAACTTCAGAATTTCTTTAAAATGTGATTATTTATAGGAACCAATAAAATAAGAGAAATACAATGCATAATTTTCAAGTGATAGAGGCTAAAAAGGAAGTAAAGCAGAATCACTCCAATAGGAACCATGATAGAAGAAAATAATCATGATAACTATTATTAGGTTTGCGAAGGGTCTTTGATTTGGTTAATCCTACTTATAAGCTGATAAGTTAGCCTTTTACTGTGTTTTGGATGCTAACAGAAGACATGAAACTTCGGGGTCAGAGATAAAAGGACCTAAATACTGTCATTTGGTGACCACCTTGAGCATCACGTGTGCTCCAGTTCTTCTTGGTCCCTAAGTCCCGGGCGAGATGACATGGAGGAACCTTGACAGATGTTGCATGTTGGTGAGTCTGTTGCGGCTGAGGAACAATGTCCATGGGGAATCCATCTCTTAGCAGGCCATGAACTTTCCCTATGTCTTAAAGGGAGACATTACCTCATGTTGTTAGATTATTTTTTAAGCAAACACAACCCTGAGAAATGACCTAGGTGATGAGCAGTCCAAGCCTTACATTCTTGGCAAACCTAGCAAGACACGGAGAAACAGGAAAAAGCCAGAGAGGGTTTTACCTACAATTTCCAAACACAAAACAAGATGACAGAAACGAATTAGAACACACCAGGAAACTGATTAAATTTGCCCTTTTAAAGAGAGAATTTTTAAGTTTGGGTCTGAAAAATATATAATTCATAAGGAAGAGCTTGTTCTTTTCACCTTGTTCTTTGGCCAAACTCTATTTTATTAATAGTGGATATCTGGTTGTCTGTATAATATGAGTGTGTGTTTGTGTGTGTTTGTATGTGTGTGTGTGTTGGTGGTGATGCTGATGTACTAGTAGGGGGGAGGACTGGTTAATTTCTTTCCTTTTTCCTTTTACCACATCTTTTGTCAAATCTATTCACACCTATGGAAGACAGATGCAGAAAGTTTGAAAGTAGTTAACAATGAAGAAAGGCATATTGTGAATATACTAACCAAAACAAAACTGATGGATTAAAAAAAAATAGCAAATAAAATATATTTAAGGCAAAATCCCCTCCACATTAATTCAGAATGGAGCCCCTCATTAGCTTTCAAAAGCAGAACAATCTAGCTGAGAGGAAACATAAAAAGTTAAATCCAATAGAAGATGACATCAGATATGCCTCAGATGAGAAGTTCAAACAACAAGTGTTAGGAATTCAGATGAAAGACTGGCGAATCTGATGTGAAATGATCCAGAAGTGGCTTCCGTATAGAGAACACACTGCTGTAGATAGATCCCACATGAGGGTGGCCCGTGAACCATGTAGCAAGTAAACTGAGGCGTGTTTGAGTCACTGACATCTGTATCTTGGGACTTTATAAACGAAGGGAGGAAATCAATGCAGCATGGACCCCAGTGACTGGGCAGATGAAGAGCTTGCTGTTGAGTGGCTGAAGTCAGGAAACTCATCCTTGTAAAAGCTTGTTTTCCTCTGCTCCCGAACCTGTAACAAATTCCAACTGGATTGTGCCTCCTCTGAATAAATTATCCAGTGTGGGCCAGGGTGTTAAGTTATAGGTGGTCTGGAACAATCATATTGCTCTTAGAGAAAAGCATGGACAGCTGACAGTGAGGGAAGGACACTGCAGTACAGAGAAGTGACAGGTGCCTGGTCTAAGGTCGGCTAGCTGGCAGTAGAGCTGGAACCCGCATGTAGAGATTTTATACTACATACCAGGACTTCCCTGGTGGCTCAGATGGTAAAGAATCTGCTTGCCATTCAGGAGACCCAGGTTCCATCCCTGGGTCAGGAAGATCCCCTGGAGAAGGGAATGACTACCCACTCCAGTATTCTTGCCTGGAGAATTCCATGGACTCAGGAGTCTGGTGGGCTACAGTCCATGGGGTCGCAAGGAGTCAGACATAACTGAGTGACTAACACTTTTCACACTACACACTGTAGTGGGAACACTTTTCCTAGCTTCCCAATTTGGTCTTAGTGTGTTGGCCATAGTCTCCTTTGGCAGATGATGGGCTGCCTGTGCATGAGTAGGTGTGTGCGTGTGTGTGTGTGTGTGTGTGTGTGTGTGTGTGCGCGTGCTTATGTGCGTGTGTGATGATAGCGATGTGCTGTTAAGAGGGTGCAGTTAATTTCTCTCCCCTTTTCCTCCTCTCTCATTCTTTGTTAATTCCATTCACACCTTCGCTAGACAGATGGGAAAAGAAATTTCAAGTAGGGGAGTGAGCTTTACAACCTGGTTCCCTGGACACGGGGCCTGGGTGACTGCTGGAGGACTCTGGAGCATCTGTCTGGAGACGCTGTGGACCCGTGTCCAGAGAATACCCCCTCGGAAGCTGAGGCAGGGCGCTACCCTGTCTTGAGAGCCTAAAGCCTTCTCACTCACTAATGCCATGTGCTAACAAGCTGGTAGCAGAGCCCTGGAGAAAAACGTCTGGGTGAACAACAGCAACAATCCTCCCTGCGTCTCATTAGCGCCTGGGGGTGGGAAGAGAGGGGCTGGCACAGCCACAGCCTCCACCTACGTGTGGTGCTCACACCAGTGCAAGCCAGCCAGGGGGGCGGAGTGGGAGGCGCCCAGCGCTCAGCTGCCAAAAGGCCTTTCAGATGCTGTACTTGTTTATTTGTTCCCTGTGTGTGGATTTTTACAAAAAGTATCAGATTCCTAAATCCTTTCACGTTGGACACTGTTTTTTAGTCTGATATTCCCCAACCGGCCAGGTCTTGAAAACCTCTTCCACATCTCTGAACCCTGAGGATATAATATGATTTCTTGGGGCTTCCCAGGTGGCTCAGTGGTAAAGAATCTGCCTGCCAAAGCAGGAGACACAGGAGATGCGGGTTTGATCTGTGGATCTGGGAAGATTCCCTGGAGGAGGAAATGGCTACCCACTCCAGTATTCTTGCCTGGAGAATTCCATGGACAGAGGAGCCTGGAGGGCTACAGTCCATGGAGTTGCAAAGAGGTGGACATGACTGAGCACGCCCACGCCCACCCACCCACCCACACACACAGACACACACAGCAGAAACTAAGACAGAGTTTAAAATCAACCACACTCCAACAAAAATTAAAAACAAAACAAAAATAACTGGTTGTGAAATATTATAAAAAAGAGAAGAAAGGCGTGTCACCACAGAATTCTGTCTTCAGCTGACCTCATGACTTGGACTGGCTATATTTGGCTGCTGGTGACAGCAGGTCAGAGAGTTCTTCACAGACACCCCCACTCACTGCCACAATTAGGCCACCTCACCTCCAGAGGGCACATCCTGTTGTCTAGGCTGGAAATTAGACCCTCTAGATCCACAGCAATTCCCCTCATTTTTTCCCACCTATGCCCTCATCCCTTCATGTTTGTATACTCAAGTTCCCAGTCTTCCAAGAAAGCTCATGTTGGCCTAGAAGAGGGAAGTACAACATGACGTGGCCACGGTCCCGTCTGTCCTCTCACAAAGGAGCAGCAGCCCTATCTGGCCCCCAGTATTGGAGGCACTCTGCCCTTTCACTCCTGAAGGTAGGGGGAGAAGGGGATGACAGAGGATGAGATGGTTGGATGGCATCACCGACTTAATGGACATAAGTCTGAGCAAACTCCAGGAGATGGTGACGGACAGGGACGCCTGGCGTGCTGCAGTCCAGAGTCGGACACAACTGAGTGACTGAACTCAACTGCGGTTTTCCCAGATTTTCCCTTCCAGTTTATTCTATGCCGGCAGGAACTGCTGTTACCTTTTCCACTCTATTTGAGTCAGATTACTACCCCTCTCATTTCTCTTTCCAGAAAATAAGGCTGGGGGTGAAGTGGGGACTGTGACAGAGAGAGGGATGACAGTCCACAGGAAACAACAGGAGGTGGTTCTCTCAACAACTCTTTTTTTTTTTTCTCAGCAAAGACAAGCCATGATGCCAACATTTGTAGCTTGATTCTGGGATCCTGCCTACCCAGAAAGCAGGGCAAGCGGGGGACCAGCAATGTTGGTATAGCAAAAAGTTCAGCTTGATAATGACCTTTTAGAGCTAGATTCCTGGAAATAGTAACAAACCTCCATGCAGTTGTCAAATCATCAAGTGCTTTGTTACCATTTCTTACCTAGAATGAGGAAATCATTATTCAAAAGTTCATCGAGGTGAGAGTGGCAAGTGGGAGAGGTTGCGGTGTGGGGCTCAAGACCCTCTCCAGGGACTTCCTAGGTGCCCCAGCAGTTAAGAATCCACCTGCCAGTGCAGAGGACACGGGTTCTATCCATGGTCAGGGAAGATTCCAAATGCCTTGGAGCCTGTGTACCCTAGAGCCCATGCTCTCCAACAAGAGAAGCCACTGCAATGAGAAGCCCACGCACCACAACTGGAGAGTAACCCCCCGCTCACTGCAACTAGAGAAAGCCCACGTGTAGCAACGAAGACTCAGCACAGTCAGAAATAAATAATTAAAAATTTAAAAAGTAGCGTACTGGTTAAACAATTGGTGAAAGTGTTAGTTGCTCAGTCGTGTCCGACTCTTTGCAACCCCATGGACTGTAGCCCACCAGGCTCCTCTCTGTCCATGGAATTCTCCAGGCAAGAATACTGGAGTGAGTAGTCATTCCCTCCTCCATGGGATCTTCCTGACCCAGGGACTGAACCCAGGTCTCCTGCATTGCAGGCAGATTCTTGACTGCCTGAGCCACCAGAGAAGCCACAGAATAAATGGAACAGCTTTTTTTTTTTTTTTTTTTTTTTTAAGACTTTCTCCAGGAGCCCAGGCTGGTGGGACAGATTCAGCCTCTACACCCAACAGCTGCTTGACATGTCAGTAGGTGTTCAAGGCTATTGGGCTTTTGGAACCAAGTCCTCAGGACATCTTCCCAGCACCAGTGTTATAGGGCATCACCTGCCTGGGACTGGGGGAGAGAAGGAAGGCTGACTGCCCCCTGAACCACTGCTCCCTCAGCCAGGAAGGAGATAAGGAAGAGGTTCTTCATTCTTGTCCATCCTGCTGGATCTGCTCTCGGTTCAACATGACGAGATGCAAACTATCCCAAGTTCACAGATGTGAAAACCGAACACGAGTGAAGAGCCAGGTAAGCTTCCATCTCTGTCTCTGGAGTAAACTGAGCGGACTCAGAAGGAAGTGGTCAGATTGCCCCTGGTGAGGCTCCAGAAAGCTCAGTTTGGGGCTGGGAGCCAGCTTGGCAAAGTCATTGAGTCTCAGCATTTGCTCCCAAGCATCCTTGAAGAGCAGAGCCTGTACCTTCGCTGCATCCTCCCCCACCCCTTCTGCAGGCTGCTTTATCTCCTGGCACTTTGCCTTCTTACTTCTGTTCTTGGTACAGAACCGGGGAAGGAAAGATGAGTAAGTGTTTCTGTTACGTGGATGCCCCTGACTCATCCATCAGAAATGGGCTCCCTGGGGAAGACTTTCCTGTTGGGTGTGCTTTCTGTCTCTTTCCATCTTTTCTCTCTCAACATTCTCCCTCCCCTCCCTGGTCCCTTGCCTCAAAATGAAGTAATGCATTGAGCTCTCATTGGCTTCTATTAGAATATCAGCTCCATAAAGTCAGGTTGAGGATTCACACCCTGGAGGTGAGGATTTGAGTCGTGACTCTAGTACCCACTTCGCGTGGCTTTCAGTGGTCATCTTATTTCTCTAAGTCTCTGTGTCCTTGGTCATAAACTGGAGAAATAATAGAAGCTGCCTCTCAGGGTGACTGTGGGGATCAGCTGAAATAATGTGAGTTGTCAGTGTCGGCAACATGTAGCACATGTGGTGAGCTGGGCACGGATGGCTGCTCAGGTTTGGGTTTGCTCCATGTGGAACAGGCAGTCCCAGTGACAAATGGAGGGAAGAGGAATAAGCCAACCTTGTGTGCCATGGAAGGAACACCCAGCCCCTGTGTCCCTTCCCACTGCCCCAACCCCCACTAAGCAAATGGATAATACCAGGTAGCATCAGCCCAGGGACAGATGTCTTCATAGGGAACAGCCAGATCTCCTGGTAGCCAGGGACCAGGCCACGCTGGGAGGCACAATTGAATTTTCCCCTTCCATCTGACAGTTCAGGACTGGATGCTACTTTCCAAATGAAAGCAGTTCTGGAAGGTCATTGGGAACAGTGAATTGTGTTTATGCTGGCGCATTTTTAATTCTGTCTCATTACAGTTGCTGTTAAGGCCGCATTATAATAATTGCTTTAGTTCTGCTTTGGTATTTTTGGGCTTCTTTAATGTAGCTATAATCTATGTCTGTATTAAAACGAGCAGAGCCAAAGAGCAGGGCCAGCGTTATTAGACCAGCCAAGCAAATGCTGGTGAAGGGAGTGGAGCAGACAGGCAGGCGGGAGGAGGAGCCATGGCTGGAGTGAGGGTGCCAGGCAGCAGCAGGAGATGGGAGAGGGGGGTGGTCCTGGCCCCAGGCCCCACACAGACTCACACTGTGACTCTGAGCAAGTTGAAGCTGCCTGTCTCAGGGCCCCCTATCCATTATGTGAGTTGCAAAGTCTGTCTTGGAGGCACTTACGAGTTGTTAGGAGAAAAGCTGTTGGCTGGCAGAGAGCCCAGTGGGGGGATGCCTGCGTGGGGCCGCGGAGGAGCCTGTCTGCTGGAGGAGACCTCCCTTGCAGCCCCCAGCAGAGGGCCATGTGACCTCTAGAGTCAAAGAGATGGTATGCAGAAAACCCCCCAGTCCCCAGGGGACATTTTGCACTGGTCTTCCTTTCCTCACTCCCTGATCTGTTACTGAAACTTGGTTTCTTTGAGCCATCTCCATTCCAGCACAGTCCTTTACACGTGGTGTCTTAGCCACTTGATGGAGGCCTTCCGGGAATCCCAGATCACTGTGTCATCCCCTCAAAGGGCAGTGGTGCTAGTCTGGGGGGCAGAATACCACGGGCCCTCCTGGACCAGGCACTTATGTAGTGCTTACTGTATCCCATGTTCTGTGCTCAGCATCCACCGGCCATACGAATTCACCACCCTCACAACAATCCTATGATCTAAGTACAGTATCATTCCTTTTTAAGAGAAAAGGAGGCCAGAAAGGCTGAGAAACTTGCCCACTTAACGAGGGAGCGACAGGGCCAGAATTCAAGCCCAGCCCAGGGTCAGTTTCACCATCATCTATCATCTATTCTGGCTGCCTCTTCCCACCTCTCCCCCTCGCTCCCTCCTCCAGAGGGTCTTGCAGGCTGCTAAGTGGAAAAGTCCTGAGTAGTCACTCTCAGGTCAGAGGCCATGTGCCTAGGCTGCCATGCGGCACAGGTGTGGGTCAGGATGACTGTTCAGCAGTTGGGGATGTGAGCACCAACTGAACAAAATGTCTTTTAGTTCCTCACTTCTTCCCCACCACCTGACCCCAAGTATACCTTTGCCTGGAATGTGTGGGTGTTGCAGAGGAAGTGAGAAGAAGAAAGAACTCTTAAAGTCATGTCCCTACCTGCCTGTAACCCCACCTTGTCTCCTGGGCTAAGCAACACCTTGGTATTTCCAGAAGGATTCCTATATATCTTCACATTTTTAAAGACTTTCATATGAAGAGAGTTTCAAAGCCTTTCCCAGAGGCTTTTGCCCTATTACTTCCTTATGCAAAATAGTCTTCATTGTATGCAGTTGAAAAGTACAGCCTATTGCAGCTCAATATCTATAGACTGGTGAAATCTCAATGCTTGCTGCTGCTGCTGCTGCTAAGTCGCTTCAGTCGTGTCCGACTCTGTGCGACCCCATAGACAGCAGCCCACCAGGCTCCGCCATCCCTGGGATTCTCCAGGCAAGAATACTGGAGTGGGTTGCCATTTCCTTCTCCAGTGCATGAACAGGAAAAGTGAAAGTGAAGTCGCTCAGTCATGTCTGACTCTTAGCGACCCCATGGACTACAGCCTACCAGGCTCCTCCGTCCATGGGATTTTCCAGGCAAGAGTACTGGAGTGCTTAAGGGACCCCAAAGTCAATGCTCTACTTCAGGAATTCCTTCCAAACATCTCTGCCTGATGCCTCACAGTCTTACCTCAAACATTCAGGAACATAGGGGCCACCTCCATCATATTGCAGCCTGTTTAATTTCTTGAACTGTTCTGATCATTAAAAAGTTCTTCCTTCCTTTGGATCAAAGTCCCCTTACTGATAACTTCTACTAATCAGTCCTAGTTTGATCTCAAAAATATCAAAAGATCTTAAATTGTCTCCAGCACAAATCATACTCATAAAAATGCTTTCTTTTCTTCCTCTACGGTATTCCAGTTAAAATTTTGGGGTTGCTACTAACACCACATATTGTGCTGAGAATTGGAAAATATAAAGAAAATAAGATGGGGTCTTTGCTCTTGGTTGTGTGATAGTAGTGAGGTAGGAGATAGATGGGGCTCCAGGTTGGAAAGTTACAATCAGCCAACCTCCTCTTTGCATTTCCTGGGGCAAGACATAGAGGGGCTCCAGTTGAGGAATTTACAATCAGCCTCCTGCTTGCTTCCCAAAAGGAGCTTCCCTGGTGGCTCAGACAGTAAAGAATCCACCTGCAGTGCAGGAGACCCAGGTTCAGTTCCTGGGTCGAGAGGATCCCCTGGAGAAGGAAATGGCAACTCACTCCAGTATACTTGCCTGGAGAATCCCATGGACAGAGGAGCCTGGTGTGCTACTGGCCATGGAGTTGCATAATCGGACTCCACTGAGCTCTCCAAAATGGAAAGAACAGCAGAAAGAGGGTAAATAGCTTGTCTCTTGTAAATACTTCAAGGGAATAATCATGGCGAGGACAAAGAGAGGCAAAAACCCTGTCTGAGTAAAAAGATTAAGGACTCTCCCCTTCCCCTTCTTTTGGGACAAGGGAGGCACTACACACGTGCAGAAAGGCTCCTTGGAGTTGCAAGTTGGAGGACGATTCCAAGCCGTAATGAGTCTTGCTTCTCCCAGAAGCCTTCACTTTGAGATCCATCTTGGCTAAGGTGTGCATGCGCGCCCCAGGGGAGGGTCCTGAGACAAATTAACTGGGTGGGGGAGGACAGAGCAAGATGACTGGCCTGAGGGCAGACAGACCCTGAAGACTCCACCCTTATAAAGGATTTGAACTTCCCAAATACGCAACTGACTCTGAGCTCGTCCGAACGTCTTTCCGCATGTACTTTTCTTTTCAGTAAACTTTTTACTTTACTCTTTATCTTCTGCCTCTTTGCCTGAATTTGTTCTTGATTAGGCAAGCAAAGACTAGGGGCCTTAGCCCTAACTGATGGCTCCTGTGGTCCAGTGGTTAGGACTCCCTGTCTGGGAAACTAAGACCTTGCTTCCAGTTACTGCTTGTTGTGAGCTGCTGCTTACTGCTGCACGCATCCGAAATCGATAGCATTAACAACTACGAAGTACCAGCTTTGGACAAACTGCCTGCTGATTCCTATGGATTTGTTTATTGGTATAGAGAGTACACTCATACTTGTGTGCAGACTGACAAGACAGACAGAGATTAGCTTAGTCGTGTCTGACTCTTTGCGACCCCACAGACTGTAGCCTGCAGGACTCCTCCGTCCATGGAATTCTCCAGGCAAGAATACTGGAGTGGGTTGCCATTCCCTTCTCCAGGGGATCTTCTCCACCCAAGGATTGAATCTGGATCTCCCGTGTTGCAGGCAGAGTCTTTACTGTCTGAGCCACCAAGCTGTGTCCTATTTTGACTATAAGAACTGTAAAACTGGCTGCCCACCAGTCTGACTTACTCCTGTTCCTCCCTCTCTCCCACGTCATCTTCTAGGTCACCCTGCGGTCACTGCCATTTTTGTCTCTATTTTTGGTTTTCCTTAATCAGCCCATCCAAGAACCCTCTCCAATCCTCCCATCCCTCTTTCCCACAGCACCATGACACTCTCCCCTAAAAACTGTCCTTAATTAGTTAACAAAATTTCCCTCCCTGACACAGGCTGTGCTCCCCCAGAAAAGCCAGTGACAGATATGAACACCATTTGGTCTAATTTGTTTTGATATTTCACACACCATATTTGTGAGGTTTTTTTTGGAGGGAGGGGAGGTAGGCAGGGAAAATGCTTCTACTAAAAGAACAGCAGGGGCGCTTAGCCGAGGGGAGGGGTGGAGTCGGGGGGGGGGGTGGTCTTCTTTTGTCATTGCCTATAAAACCTTTGTTAAATCAGTGCTACCTGGCCTGAGGACACAACTTCCTTGCACTTCTGTGTGCCTGCATCAGTCCTCCCCAGGGAGGAGACCCATGTCTTTCCTTATTCCAGTGACTCATAAAGTTCCTGATTGAGTGATCTTTTCTCCTGTGCGACAGAAATCTGTGCAAGGTGAGGGGGGCCTGGTGCTGAGACCTGGGTGCTCGCTCTCCGTCCTGCCCTTGGCTTGTTCTGTGACCTTGGGAAGGCCACTATTGAACTCTCCAGGGCCCTTTTGCAGTCGAAGGTTTGTGTGTTAGGAAAGAGGAGGGGGAGATGGAGATAAGACCACATCTTGAGCGGCTGAAATAGATGTCTCCCAAGATGTGGAATATTGGCAATGATAGAGTGTATAAATTAGGAGTGGCTCTTGACATAGAAAATCAATCCTCTATTCCTCTGTCACATTTTCTGTCATCTGTTTGTACCCTGCAAGGTTTAAGAGGCATGTTTATCAGTCCAAAGAGCTGAACATATTCTCAGTGTATCCCAGAACTTGGCCACAATCTCATGAACTGCCCCAGAAATATGCAGTTGAGATTGGAAATCAACCCCGGGCTTTTCACATGCTCAGGTGTCCCAGTGCCTAATCGAAGTGTTGTTATTCAGTCGCTCAGTTGTGTCCTACTCTTTGCGACCCCATGGACTGCAGCACGCCAGGCTTCCCTGTCCTTCACTATCTCCCAGAGCTTGCTCAAACTCATGTTCATTGAGTTGGGGATGCCATCCAACCCTCCTGCCCTCTGTCGTCCCCTTCTTCTCCTGCCTTCAATCTTCAGTCCCAAGTGGATATTCCCTAAAAGTCAGTACGACCAGACATGGGGCAGAATTCCAAGCCTTACCATGGTATTATGGGGCAAGCACTGGAAGGGGAGTCAGAACTCCTGGGTCTCCTCATCACTTGGCTTTGTGAACTGAGGCAATGCATTCAGGTCCCCAAACTCATTGCAGTTCAGTTCAGTTGCTCAGTCATGTCCGACTCTTTGTGACCCCATGAATTGCAGCATGCCAGGCCTCCCTGTCCATCACCAACTCCCGGAGTTTACCCAAACTCATGTCCATTGAGTTGGTGATGCCATCCAGCCATCTCATTCTCTGTTGTCCCCTTCTCCTCCTGCCCCAATCCTTCCCAGCATCAGGGTCTTTTCCAATGAGTCAACTCTTCGTATGAGGTGGCCAAAGTATTGGAGTTTCAGCTTCAACATCAGTCCTTCCAATGAACACCCAGGACTGATCACCTTTCGGATGGACTGGTTGGATCTCCTTGCAGTCTAAGGGACTCTGAAGAGTCTTCTCCAACACCACAGTTCAAAAGCATCAATTCTTCGGCACTCAGCTTTCTTCACCGTCCAACTCTCACATCCATACATGACTACTGGAAAAACCATAGCCTTGACTAGACGGATCTTTGTTGGCAAAGTAATGTCTGTGCTTTTTAATATGCTATCTAGGTTGGTCATAACTTTCCAAGGAGTAAGTGTCTTTTAATTTCATGGTTGCAGTCACCATCTGAAGTGATTTTGGAGCCCCCAAAAATAAAGTCTGATACTGTTTCCACTGTTTCTCTATTTCCCATGAAGTGATGGGACCAGATGCCATGATCTTAGTTTTCTGAATGTTGAGCTTTAAGCCAACTTTTTCACTCTCCTCTCTCATTTTCATCAAGAGGCTTTTTAGTTCCTCTTCACTTTCTGCCATAAGGGTGGTGTCATCTGCATATCTGAGGTTATTGACATTTCTCCCGGCAATCTTGATTCCAGCTTGTGCTTC
This sequence comes from Giraffa tippelskirchi, assembly GCF_054371585.1. Classification (NCBI taxonomy): domain Eukaryota; kingdom Metazoa; phylum Chordata; class Mammalia; order Artiodactyla; family Giraffidae; genus Giraffa; species Giraffa tippelskirchi. The sequence continues at coordinate 139,657,597 of NC_137284.1, forward strand.
TTCCAGCCCAGCATTTCTCAAGATGTACTCTGCATAGAAGTTAAATAAGCAGGGTGACAATATATAGCCTTGACGTACTCCTTTTCCTATTTGGAACCAGTCTGTTGTTCCATGTCCAGTTCTAACTGTTGCTTCCTGACCTGCATACAGGTTTCTCAAGAGGCAGGTCAGGTGGTCTGGTATTCCCATCTCATCTCTAAATCCAGAGAGCTGAATAGTTCTCTAGGCCTCATAGTGGTTCAAAGGTCATGATTTTATGACCAAGCCTGGAACAAAGCAGCAAGGGTATTTTAATAACCCTTTTGGTGTAGGGAGTGGGTAAACCAATGGGGTCAGCCTAAGCTTCAAGTTTGAGGGATCCATGAGGGATTTCTCTCTCAAGGGGCTGCCTCTGTGTGATTATCTTGGGAATTATGGGGCAGACCTGTCCTGCTCCTCAGACCATCTTGAACCTCACCCCCAGTTATTTGGGCAGCTGGACATGTGCCCTGGTCCTAGTTTATCCTGCTCTTGTCCCTTTACACCTTCTGTGCTGATATGAGCATTGCTTTATTGTGACCTCCACCTTCACAAGCTGTCTACCCAGCCGTTCCTGGGAGGCAAATGGAGGGCCCTCCCTTAAGGCACGAAGACACAGAACTGCAGTGGGTGATACTCAAGAGTGTGTCCTGGAAAGTCAGTCCAGGTGTGAATGCCAGCTCTTCTGTGACCAGCTCTCCTCCTGCTCTCTCTGACTCTCAGTTCCCTCATCTGGAAAATTGTGGTGAGAATCAGACAAAAACAAAAACTAAAGTGTGTAAAGTACTTAGCACCACGCCTGGCCTCTGGTAAGCACTCAGAAAATAAATGTTAGTTGTAGGTGTGTTGATGCTGTTATTTGTGATAAATCCTCCTGACCCTTTTCCTCCAATCAGGAGTTTTCTTTGCCAACCCCTGCATTAATGGTGTTGGCTTTTCCTTTTGAGCAACGAGAAAAATCGCATGTAATCACACCCTTCTCTTTGTGAGTCTTGAATCCTTCCAGGAAGAGACCAGAAGTCAGATAGATAGGGAAACAATCATTTTCATTGCTGGTAAAGCTGGATTATGGGAAGACAATTAGACCCGAGAACCCCTCTTCCAAATAGAGTTCATCAACTCTAGACCTGGATTTACTCTGTGTAAAGGTTGGATGGCCAAGAGCAAAGATGCCTCAGGGGGCTCAGAGAGGCCCGAGGGGTGTGCCATCTGAAGGTGAACATGAACTCTGCTGGGCAGAGGGGAGCAGCTCCTGGAGGTTTGAAGCCTTGCCTTTCCCATCATGCATTACTGTTCTTTCAGAGCAGGTGGGGTTACTCAAGGGACAGGAAGTATCTTCCCAACTGCTCAGCAAGAGTGCAAGTTCCTCATTCCCGGAGTGAGGCAGGAAGACAGGGAGGGGAGAGTACTATTCCCACTACAACCTCCAGGTAAGAAGTTCGGTGTTTCCTTGCTTCAACTTAAAGATACCAGAAACGCATGTAAACTGACTCTTAAAAAAGCCTTCCAGAAGTTATTTTAAAAAGTCTTATATGTCTTCCCAAAACATATTCTTTAATATATCTTTTTATTATAAAAGATAGAATTATTATAAAAGTTAAAGTATGAAAGAAGTATATAATAGAGCAGGTGAAGGTCTCCCTTACTCTGTAATTAGGTCACTCACCTCTCTCCCAACCAAAAGTTCATTGACAAGTTTTATGTCCCCCAGATATTTTTAAATAATTTATATAAGCAAGGTTAAGTTGATTAGTCACACACTCCTGCTCACTCAATGTGGTATAGGAAAGCCCTTTCCAGGTGCCCTGAGCTGGGTGATTTGGGAGGAGCATCCCTACTTAGTTTGTGTACTACAATCAGGTCCTAGGGGCTCCCCCCATGGCTCAGGGGTAAAGAATCCACCTGCAATGCAGGTAACATGGGTTTGATCCTGGGTGGGAAGATCCCCTGGAGAAGGAAATGGCAACTCACTCTAGTATTCTTGCCTGGGAAATCCCATGGACAGAGGAGCCTGGCGGGCTACAGTCCACGGGGTCACGAAAGAGTCGGACAATACTGAGCGACTAATCACCACCACCACTGACAATCAGGTCAGTGTTGAGGCTCCTCTACCTGTTTCTTTCTTTCAGTGTCAAGAATGTTTAACTTGGGGTGGATTTCTGACCTACTGTTTTCTAAAATGCCGCTACTTCCAGGGCAACCCCAGAGGCGTTCTTTAGGCTATGACCATGGCTCGATGTTACCCAAGTCAGAATTTGGGCTTCTTTTATACAAAAAAAGGGAAGGGGGTGTGGTTGACTGTGGCAGACTTCTTGATGTTGGAATCCTTTGTTCTTTCAGCTATCCACATAGGTCAGGTCACAAGACAAATGTTATTCTCTGTTCTGCAACTTTTTATCTCTATGTGAATGGAAAAGTGTTATACCCTTAAAAGTTGAAGAGCCTTGAGAATAGGCTATCCTGTATATATCAGGCTATATGCAACATTCTTAACTCAAAGCTTTGTTCATTCTGCCCTTGCTCCACTGCTTGGAAGGGTTTGGAACCATCCTACTGACCCACCCCTGGTGTCCTTTGGACTGAATGTGGTCTCCCTGAGATCAGCAGCTACCTTATCCAAGCCCCACAGTTTGGTCTTCCGTTCGGATGTCCTGCACCCAGACTTCCTCTCCACTCCCATTTTCCTCTCTCCTCTTTTCACATCAGGGGCGGGCGTTAGCCCTCTTGACCCCAATATTCTACCTCCTTGATGGGCTTCTTGCCCCGGGCTCACTGAGGTTTCTGGCATCAGTGTCCCGCCTCCCCACTCAGGCCAATTTCTGGCTCATAGACCCTGGGCTGGGGAGACCTTACTCTGTCCCCATGGTCCCAGTCCTGGACCTTGCCTTCTGTCCCTACCTGGACAAAGGGCACTGTGGCAGCCTGGATCTCCCCTGGCCTGGCTGTCATCACCCCGGCTTGCCCCCATTCCCAGCAGGAGCCCCTCATAGTCTGTGCAATCGAGGCCATGTCATTAGTGACATATTCAGCTGTCTCTGCTATTTCCCATGAGACGTTAACTGTCACTCAAATACTGAGCAGTCTCACTAGTTTGCAGTTCTATTTGGCAATTTATTTATTGTTGCTAATACTCCGTCAGAAAAATATTGATGTCCTTTTAAATATGTGATTTTAGCAGGTTTCTCTGGGGAGTTTCTTGTATTTGGGGACAGATTTTTCTCCCTCAGGGACGCAAGCCTAATTTTACCTTGAAATTGAAAATAAGATGCATGTCGGAGGATGCTGTTTCATAGGCAACATTCTTAGGCTGCACAGCACACCTGCGCCACAGAACAGGAGTTAGGGGGAAAGGAGGGCATACATCTGTCAGGCGCTGGGTGTGTGTCTATGGCATCCCCATCACTCACTTCCACTTTTGACTGCAGACAAATTGTTGGTTGAGAAAAATTTCTGCCTTTTGTTTCAAAGTTTGGTTGTCTTGGTTTGCATTAGGCTTATTTCATTTAACACTTCTATACAACTCACTAAGTGCCAGGCACTGTTTTGAACATTTGTAAGTAATATTCTATTAAATTCTTAGACAGTCTTACACTATTATTCTCCCCATTTTACAGATGGAAAAACTGAGGCAGAGAGAGTTTCATGAAATTCTTCAGGATAATTGCATCTCATAAGTGGCAGTTATCATGGTCGTTTAGTCACTAAGTCATGTCGGGCTCTCTGTGACCCCAAGGACTGTAGCCCACCAGGTTTCTCTGTCCATGGGATTTCCCAGGCAAGAACACTGGAGTGAGTTGCCATTTCCTTTTGCAGGGGCTTTTCCCAATCCAGGGGTCGAACCCATGTCTCCTGCATTGATAGGTGGATTTTTTTTTTTTTTTTTTACATCCGGGCTGCCATGGAAGCCCCAGTAAGTGGCAGATCAGGCATTAAAACTCAGGCCACGCTGTGCCACAGTTTGTGTCTGCCTGCTGCCCCAGGCTGCCTCCCAGCCACGAACATCCTTTCTGTCTGCTGTCGACTCAGGTCCTTGGGAGGTTCTTACCTTGTTCTCACTCCACGGGAAATTGCACATGTCAGGACTGGACACACATCTTTGCTACCCAACATGTGGGATTTTTTTTTCCTTCTGGCATCTATTTCCTTCACCTGGAAGGATGAATCGAACAGCTGAGTTGATGCTGTGTAAATGCAGCATTTGATTTGTCCTCAGATGAACTTGTCACAAAAATCAGCAATGTGCCAGTCTGCTTGGCTACTGCACATTGTTTCCAGTTGTGGTCAAGGACCTTCATTGACTATCCCATTCATCTTGTCCTCGATCCATCTTGTGGCTCTTTGTGGTTCTGGGAATCTGGGCAGTGATCTTGACAGCCCCTCCACTCCCCCAGCATCTCGTGACATTCCTTCAGGCACTGGGGGTTGCTTGTAGTATACCAGTCCCCAGAGTGTGTGTCCTTATTTCTCAGTGTGATATGAAAAGGGAAAGTGAGATGAGGGGGCAGGGGCTGGATGAGAATACTACACATTCTAGAAAACATCATTCCTGCTTATGACTAAGATGTGGTGGGTTATACCTTGGGTGGTCAGAGAAGATGGCTATTTGGTGCTCTGTGTGCTTGCAAAACTCGGCTACAGAGCAGGAGCCGGGTGTGGAGGGGTGGACCAGGAATGAGGAGAACTATTCTAGTACCAGCCTGTCTCCTCACCTGGATAGCAAGGAGCTCAGGACAGACATTCTCTTGGTTTCTCTGGCTCTGAAATCCAAGGGTCATACATGGCAGGAGGTCCATGGTATAACAGGGAGACCAGGAAGGCACCCCTTTCCTAGAGTTACAGTGCTGATGTAACAAATGGGCCTGTTAGAGCCAGACACTGTGCTCAGAGATAAGGGAGGCTAGGGCAGTGAGAATGGGCATATCACATGCCAGCTCTGGCATTCATTAACAGGGCACCTGATTAATAGCATCCATTCCAATGACTTTCCCACACTCCCTCCTGCCATGTTCTGCTGCATTTGATACCTGGGTACCCACTCCCCAACTTTCTAAGAGCTTCTTTTTATTTTTGTTTGGTTTTGGGTTTTCTGGCTGTACCAGGTAGCATGTGGGCTGCCTGGTACAGCCCACATGCTGTCAAAAGGGGTCCGTCCCCTGGACCAACAGGCTTCCCTAATAGCTCAGTTGGTAAAGAATCCACCTGCAATGCAGGAGACCCTGGTTCACTTCCTGGGTTGGGAAGATCCCCTGGAGAAGGGATAGGCTACCCACACCAGTATTGTTGGGCTTCCCTTGTGGCTCAGCTGGTAAAGAATCTGCCTGCAATGTGGGAGACCTGGGTTCTATCCCTGGTTTAGGAAGATCCCCTGGAGAAGGGGAAAGCTACCCACTCCAGTATTCTGGCCTGGAGAATTCCATGCACTGTCCATGGGGTTGCAAAGAGTCAGACACGACTGAGTGACTTTCACTTTCAGGCAGCCTGTGGGATCTTAATTCCCTGACCAGGGATCGAACCTGTGTCCCCTGCAGTGGAAGCGAGGAGTCTTAATCACTGGACACCAGTGAAGTCCCTCTGGGAGCTTCTTAAGTCACATTTTTCTTTAATAACCAGTGTGGTTTGGTCAAGACCCAAAGGATGGAGAGGATAGTCCTGATGGAGACAACAGGACTGCTGTCACCCCTGGGTCCTCAGTCTAGCACATAAGCATTTAATTAAAAGTCACCCATTGAATGAGGGGTAATGGTTTACTGCATCCCCAAAACCAGCCAGGAAAGACTGGGGTGGAGAGAAACTTTGAACTTTCTATTTAGAAAGACAAGTAACCCCAGGGCTGCTGGGGGATTCACCAGGCCCTTCAATGTGACCCTGAGTTATCTGGGACCAGCGCATGAACGTAGGTCCCCCACAGCACCAGCTTTCCTTTCCCGTTTCTCCTCTCCTGCCCAGCCGACCCCACCCCATTTTCCCTCCCCTGACTGGGCCACTGCAAGGCTCCCTTCCCATGATGGATTTTTCAGGCTTCATTTAGTGACATAACCATCCCAGTAAAACATACAAATGGCCCAACCTTGGATCCTAATGTGCAGTAAATGGTTTTTCACCTCATATCATTTTTTATGGGAAGGAACTGGCTTTGGGCTTCTTCTGCAGCCCACCCCACCCCTCTCTACAGGCAGACTCTGCTGGGGAAGTGTTGCCACCTCTCCTTCCTTCATCTGCCAAACTGTCAGCTCAGCTCCAGGCACCGTTCACTCATTAGAGTGGTGGGGGTGCAGTTCAGCTTTGATTAACGGTCCCTTGCAATGTTCATTTCCGGCAAGAGGCTCACTCGGTTGTCCCGGCAGGAAAAGGAAGGTGGAGAGGTGGTGGGGGTGGAGGGAGGCTTCCGGGTTCCTGATTGGTTTCAGTTCTTTATTTGCCTGTCCTGTTTGTTTTCAGAAGGCAGTCTTCTGCAGCAATCCTGTCTTCCTACATCTGTCCTTCCCGGCTGGGTGAGCTCTGTCTGCCCTTTGCTTGGTCTTTCTGGGTGCTCTTACATGTGAAATGGGAACCTCAATGCTCCTCTCTCTCTGCCACGTGGCAAGACTGGAGGGGGATCCCCCCCTTTAAGGAGATGAAGTAACCTCCAAACCAACTAGACAGAATCATCTCCAAACCCCATGGTGGGGCAGGGCTCAGTGATGCTGAACTAAACAGCTTATGATCCAAGCTCAACACCTGGACCCAGCAAAGTCAGTTCGTCCATGTCTCAGGACTGACTATGCTTGGCTAATGCTCACAATTGGCCTCGTGGTCTTTGCCTCTTGGCCTAGTCCTGCCCAAGCTCCTCTTTCAAATGGCTTCATTTCCTCCACTCCACTCTGAACTGGGGCATCTCCTAAGACCCCATCCTGGACCATCTGCTTTTTTCTGTAAGCATTCACAGTGGACACTTGTAGAAGTCCAGGCAGATGATTTGAAGGAGGGCGGCCTATTTGCTGAAAAAGAGTTTGGTGATGACTCAAGGTCTTCCCTAGCAGTGGAATTGCTCTGTGCTCTCAGGCAGCAAAATCTTATCTGCCTGCCTTCCAACCAGCTGCCTTTCACATGCCTGGAAAGGCAGGAGACGCAGCAAGGTTGTGAGGTTCCAGCAACTTACTTCTTCTGCTGTTACTTACTGCTGGCTCTGCCTCCCTGGCCAAAGAGGCAGCTGATCCTCAATGCTACATCATGAACAGAGCTCCAAGAATGTGTCTCTGCTTATGCATCTTCTAGTAGGTGCATGAAGCTCCCCCGCAGTGTCTTGGATTGCTTCATGCCCCTTTGGTGGTGGCTGGCTTCTCACTTCTCCACCTGGCCAGCTCTGGGGCAAGGATCACACATGCCCAGCACTGAAGCATGCATGTGGGTGTGTATCCAAGCGAGCATCTTGCATGCAGAGATTTATTTTGGAGCAATATTTGTGCATTTGGCTCAAAGGCATAAAACCAGTATGTGTGTGTATGTTAGTTGCTCAGTCATGTCTGACTCTTTGCGACCCCATGAACTACAGCTTGCCAGGCTTCTCTGACCATGGAATTCTCCAGGCAAGAATACTGGAGTGGGTAGCCATTCCCTTTTCCAGTTGATCTTCCCAACTGGGGAGGGCATTGCTGGCAGATTCTTTACTGTTTGAGCCACCAGGGAAGCCCTAAAATAAGCATACCTAGTACCTATGATGGCATCACCAACTCAATGCACATGAGTTTGAGTAAACTCTGGGAGTTGGTGATGGACAGGAAGGCCTGGTGTACTGCAGTCCACGGGCTGCAAAGAGTTGGACACAACTGAGTGACTGAACTGAAGTACCTATGAGATACTCTGATAGAGAGACACTGCTTTGGAGAAATAATTGTTCAATCAAGAAATAATTGAACAAAAGGAAAGTCCTTTACAGTGTCAAGAAGTTTTATAGAAATGTCAAGGATGATAATAATGATGATCATTCTTTGGAGACTCTATTAGAACATACATACTCTTTAGACCACACCCCCATGGTGAGCCTGGGAATGAAGGACAAGGGGAAAGAGAGCTCAGCTGGTGTTTCCTACCACCTTGGACATGGGGGTATATTCTGAAGCCCAGGTTTCTGGGTGAGTAAAGATAAGCCAGCAAGTGCTTGGGGTAGTGTGGCCAGGGTTGAGGGGGGCTGGGTGCTACAAGCACCACAGTGGAGCCATGAGCTTTGGCCTGCAGGCAGATGGTGGCAGTTGACCAAGATCTTGAAGGGTTTTCAAGCAGAGAAGTAATCAGCCAGCTTGAAGTTGCCCCAGAGGTTGAAACTAGGGATGAATGAAATTCAGGATTAGAGGGCTGATTTCTCCCCCAAGTTTGACCCTCCCCATGACTATACAAGTGGCTTCATTCCACCTGCTGAGATGGAGCAGGCAGGACCGGAGACTGGCTATCAGCGTCATTGAAGGATTCTGGCCTTTGGGGGAAAAACTGCAAGAGACTGTGTGAGAGGCTTTCCTTGGGTTCTAACCAATTATCCCCCAAAGAGAAAATTTGAACCCAGAACCACAGGCGTAAGGAGGAGATCAGATAACCTATAGCAGTTGAGACCCTCAAAGTCTGCATTACCTGAAGACCCTATGACCTCACAGACCCTGGAAAACCTCACGGTGCTTCATGAAAACAATCATGCAGAAATACCGGGATGAAGCAGACATGGCTTGTTGAGGGACTTTCTAGGGTTCAGAAGAGTTCAGGTGACTTCCTTCCATCACCCAGCCCTAAGCAATACTCTTTTTCTTGCCTCTGCAACCATACCTCTCAGTAGCCCTGGAAGACCTGGGACCAAGAAGTGGGTGAGGTTCAAAGGGCATGGAGGTGGGCAGTGACTAAACCCCTAATTTAGGAGACAAAAAGCATGGCAGTGAAAACAAATGTATTTAGAAGCCTCCAGCAGATTTTAGACACCTTGATTAATCATAACTTGCTACACATTATTTCCCTATAAACAAACTACAATGTTACTCATATAAACAGTTTTATCTTAACAGCTGCAAAATGTCAGGATTTAATGTAGAATGAGCAGAGATACACCATATGTTACCACTCCAGGCCTGGAATACACTAATTCATAGCATATTGCCTCATCCTGAAGAGGTGATTACAAAAGAGGGGCTAGGTCTTCGCCTGGCCATGACTATGTATGCCAAGTCCAAGTCCCCGGCCCCCTCTCCTTGGCTGAGCTGTAATGACTGAGAAGCAATGCAGAGTAAGGCTCTGAGGTTGCCAACAGCGAGCTAGATGGCGACGTAGGAAGTACGGATGTGGTTGTGTTGTTGTATTTTAAAAAATTGACTCAAATAAGTACAGGTGTACCACACTGGGAAACCCATGGTTCCAGTACAATAATGATGGAAAGAAAACAAGGCAATGAATTGCTGATACCCTGCTGAGGGGGGACTGCTGCTACCTTTGCCAGAATAAAAAGCTTACAAAAGATACCAAACAAACAGAACCCCCCATGGAAACAAACAATTAAGACAGAAGTTAAATACAAGAGGAAACAGAACTTAATACTATGAAAATCAAGTCTATCAAAGGGCTTTTTAGCGAGGGGTAGTTTTATTCCCCAAAGAAGAAATTTTCCCAACAGACTGCTCTTAGCTAGAAAACTTGTAAGATATATTTTCGTAGAGAGGATGGTTTCTTAACTCTCTTTGCTTCTTTCCCCTTCTGTGGCTCATTTTTTACTTTAATTTGACTTAAGTCAGGGATCGGTACAGTCAAGAACACCCACTGCCTCTTTTTGTAAATGCACCCTTATGGGAGTACAGACACACCCATTGGTGTAAGTATTGTCTGTCTGCTTTTATGCTACACATCAGAGGTGAGTCCATGCAATAGGAACCATATGGCCCACAAGGCTGAAAATATTTGCTATCTGTCCCTTTACAGAAAGGGCTCCAAACTCTAGATGTGTTATGTCACTCTCCAGCCTAAACATTTGAGGCACGCTATCAGTTAACTTTTGACCACCGGGAAATCCATCCTCTTCCTTGGCTCTAGAACCCTGAGTTCCCTTTAAGGAAGTGCCACCCACCTGGCCTGGGTGCGACTGTCAGTCAAGGAGCAGCTATGTGGCCCCAGCTTGCTGTCCAATTCTCCCTGGAGTCTGGCTTGCCAGTGGAGTGGGGTGCAGTTGATTTGTTCTATTGGTAGCTCCCTGAAGCTCTGGAGTCCCAGAACAGTCCTGGTTTTCAGTTCTTTCCCCAAACTGCTGGGTTGTGCTTCACGTTGGTGAACAACCTTCATGCTTCCACCATCTGTGTTTTCTTGCTTGAGTGAGAGCTAGCTTCTGTTGCTTATGACCAAAGAGCCTGAATGGATGTCAACAGCCTCTCAATGGCCTCTTACCACCTGTGGGTCAGGTTGGAGTGAGACCTACTAGACAGACACCCCCTGACTTGACACCGGCTCACTTTGAGGGCCTATCCACCCCCTCTTCTCTCTTCAGTTCCAATGCTTCGTACCCTGAGGGTATGCTGCACACTCTGGTTACTCTGTTAAAGTGACTAGTTTACAAGGCTGTCTTCCCACACCTTGCTGTGAGCTCCTTGGAGACCAGGAAATGGTCTTGTTTATCTCTATCCCCAGAGCATGGATAGATTGTTGAATGTTAGAAGACTGAACCCCTGTGTTCACCACTGGTGCTGTATTTGGCTGTTAAGTTATTATCTTGGACCTATGACAATAGTTCCCTAACCCAACTCAGTATCAAGTCATCCTTTTTGCTCCCATGTTGATTTTATTCCCTGATTCCAGTTATTGGCCCCTAGTCTGATCTGTTCAAGCCCTGAATTTGTACCCACTCTCAGATTGGGCTTTTAGGATTCTTCGCAGGTCTGTTCCTCTGCCCTCAGATTCTGGGTCCTGTCTTCCTCTTCTTAGGACAGCTGTGGTTGACAGTTCTGCACCAGGACCTTGTAGTTCATGGCTGCTTGACACCAGGTGGTATAACTCCCATCCCCAGCCACGCTCAAGGGAGTTACGAACCTTCCAGATGCTTCTCACCCTCTTGGGTTGCTTTTCCTGCCCTTCTGGGGTCTACACCTGGATCCTGACAAATCTGTTGCTAACTTCTTGCCAGGTGCCCTCTGGCAGGACGATGACTTTTTGCCTCAGTGGTACAAGCAGGCAGGGCAGAAGTGGATGCTAAACACCTCCATGAGCCTTTCGCTGGAAGAGTCTTTAGTTCTTTTCTTTTGCAGAGAGGAAATCAGTCCTCTGGGAAGCACACAGCCGACAAGCTTTAGCAGGACAGTTAAACTCAAACCCCAGTGTTTCTGGTGCAGCTCCTTTCTCTTGGGCCAGTTGCATGGGGCTATCTTGGATTTCAGAACTCTTCATGCCCCACATCCATCTACTAGAGATAAGCATTGTGATGCTTTGCAGGCTCCTTGGGGAGGGAGACACATTCGTCTCTTGGACCCACTTCTCTCTTGTTTCATGGTGGGCCAGGGCTCTCTGACTGCAAGATCCCATCTGAGTGTCAGAATCTTAAACATTAATACTAGTAATTCTCTCTCTCTATTGTTCTTATGCCAGAAGGGCTCTCGGAATGTGCAAAACATTCTGCATCCTGATCCTGCTGCCTGGGGGTCAAGAAGGGTACTTGGTTCCTCTCCAGATGGTGGAGTCATCCAAAGAAGCAGATTGTCCCAGTAAGTCCAAACACAGGAGCCTCATTTTGCCCAAAGAAGGCATAATTCTCAAGACGAGTGCTCCTTCTGGGTTCTGAGTTCACTTCTAAAGGCAGTTGGCAGATGCTGGTCTCCACTTGCCAGGAACTCCTCCAGGAACCATGAGGTCAAAGACAAATGTGATGAGTGGGGAGTGAATTCGGGGTAGAGGATGAACAAACATCCTCAAGGGCACAGGACAGGCCAGCATTGTCAAACAGGCTGCTTGACTGCTTTTTACAAACTTTCAGAATATCCTTCAACTTCTGAAGTTTTTGGCTCACAAACTGTGTCTCTAAGACTGTCTGTCTTTCACACTTGGTGTGCACAAAATTTTTGCATGACCACAAATCACATATTGGGTTGGACAAAATGTTCATTCGGGTTTTTTCCGTAAGATGTTATGCAATCTGTAATAGTTGACCTGAAGCCTGGTTCCCGTGTCTTTGGGGACTCCAAAGGGCAGCTGGACCTCAGTTTCCTGCCCTCTCCTCTGAAGGCCCCAGTTGGCCCAGAACTGGGGCCAGCTCCCTGGCCTTACCCTCAGAGGCTGCCATGATGCGGTTAGAAAATGGAGCCCATGAGTTAGATGCTGTCTTCAGTCCAGCTCCAGGTTCCTAGTTTTGAGCTCCTGGAAAAAGCTCATTGTAGGTTGCCTTTTGCCTCACTGGCCTTTGTCTTCTGTCTCAAGGATTTGACTCTGGAGCTCAAAAGACTCCAGACACCCAAAATACAAATGTCTACAGGATCAAAGAGTAGAATCCGATCATTACCAGCAAAGTGGTTTCCCCCTTCTGTGTGCCCAGGGCCCACGACTGCTTTAACACGTAGACTTGGATTTCAAGAGAATAATTCCATCAACACCAGTGCTCAGCAATGAGATTAGCCTGGGTTTCTCCATATTTGCAGTGTGTGTTTGGGGGGTGGTGGTGGTGCGGAGATAGAGAGAGAGAACAAAATTAGTTTCAAAACAAAATATCCCTCAACTCTGATTAGCTGTTGGCGAATGCTAACTCTAACATTCTCTCCCACTCTGAGTACACACACAATTGATTGCAGTCTAAATCAGTCTCATGGGGGAAAGGCCAGGCTTTGGGTGATGCCTGGGACTTTTGCATCTACTTTAAAGGATTTTGTAGATTTCACAGTAACCTCATGGCTAGCGGTGCTGATGGAGGTGAGCAACAGCAAGAGTAATCTGAAGCCGACGGATAATCTGTAAATCATTACCATCTGTGTTTGAAACGTACCATTTGATCATTCTTGGGAGCTGATTTGCCTTCCTAATCAGTCTCTCTCCTTGGACTGATGTTAAAACTGACATCTCTTTCCAATGAAAAATGAGATAAGCTATTAAACATTGTTGAATCCACTGCATCTGATTCAAAAGACCTAAAAAAAAAAACAAAACACCAAAAACAGGAGGGGAAAAAAAGACAAAAAGACAAAAAAAGGTGGTGGAGGAGGAGCCTCTGCTTTGCTTCCGATTGACTTTTCTTGCCACAACTAGTCAAAGAATGAAAAGTGGAGTCAGACCTCAGAACCTAAGCCTATTGCACATTTTCTACTTAGAGGAGAAAACTCCTTTCCCATGTATAACGTTAGAGTCTCTGATTCCAGCCTGATGCAGGTTAGTTTGTAAGGGTGATGCTGATGTTGAGGGCTCTTACCTGTTTGCCCTGGAGCCCACAGACTCCCTTTAATCCAGGTTCTTGGTCCCAATTGGTATTATTTCTTGCTACCTTTTGTTATCTTAATACAGAATTTGCTCAAACAGGTAATGGTTATATGTGGTATGGAGTTCAAAAATATACAAAACAGTGATAATTCAGTCTCCCTCCCTCCACTCTCCCCTGGCCCATTTCTCTCCAGGGTCACCTCTTGCAGTGCCTTCTGCAGACCACTTGGGAGACGGTCCCTTCTTTCTGCTTAAGTCAGCTGCTCAGTTTCAAACAGCTCTCCTCACAGTCTCTTGAGCTCTGATATCCTTACTTGTTCCCTTGGCATCTGAACAACAGCTTCAAGCAAATCTACTCTCTTGGGTCTTCAATGCCAGAGAAAAGTCATGTTCTTCCTGTGTTTCCAGCATCCCCAGGCTCTGCTTCCCACTCCCCAGACGTTAGCTTCTCCATTCTTTCTCTCTTCTACATTCTCCAGTTCATGCTGAAGGACCCCAGAGGCCCTATCCTGGTCACCTCTGGTCTCAGTGTAGCATCTGACAGTCTTGTCTCCATCTTCCTACTGAAGCCCTCTTACTCCGGGACTCTGAGACTTCTGTGCTAGTGATTCTTCTGTTGCCTTTCTGAGTGCCCCTCTCCTGTCTCTGACAGTTGTCTTCCTACCTCTGCACATAGTCCAATCATTTCTTCTTCCCTCTCTCCCTTTCCATCCTTCACTCTCATCTCTATTATGAAGGCGATTCTCAAATCTGTAACTCTAGACCTGACCCTCTCATTGAACCTCAGACACTATTTCCAGCTTTCTGCTGGACAGTTCCGCCACAACTTCCAATGGTCAGCTGACATCCACACTCGTCTTCTACCTCTGATACTCCCCCTTCCTTTCACCTTTAGGATTTCTCAAAATAGTTCCATGATTCTCCCAGTCACTCTTAACTTTTCCAGACATCTTCCTCATTCCCCTGAGTGGTCAATTCCCCTTTCACATTTTCTGCCATAATCATCCTTTTGTTTCAGTTCATACAGCTGCCATTTCATGTCCAAGTTTTTCTGGCCCAGGACCTGAAGGATGTCAGTAAACTTCTAACTAATTCTCCTTTAACTCTTTATCCCCAATCTACTCCACATATCACCTTCAGGATAGCATCCCTGGATATGATTTTGTCATGTCATTCTCCTAAACAGAGGGTGTTTTTTTTTCAGCTTATATAAGCTGATATGAGGGCTTCCAAGGTGGTGCTAGTGGTAGAGAATCCACCTGCCAATGCAGGAGATGCAAGAGATGAAGTTTCAATCCCTGAGTTGGGAAGATCCCCAGGAGAAGGAAATGGCAACTCGCTCCAGTATTCTTGCCTGGAAAATTCCATGGAGAAAGGAACCTGGTGGGCTACGGTCCGTGGGGTCACAAAGAGTTGGACATGGCTGAGAGACTGAACACACACACACACAAGCTGTTGTGAAGCAGACAAAATTCTATAGATTCATACCTTCCTTTTTTCCTGGTTTCAATAACCAAAAGGGAACATTATTATATACTAATCTTGAAAACTCTGTTGCTGAAAGAAAACAACTTTTTAGCCTGACATCCAAGTCAATCTCAAATTATCTATAAATTACCTTTTCTAATTTACCTACTATCTTCTTTTGGTCTTATTTTAGAGGCCTTAGAGTATGGCGGCTTTGACAACGCGCTCTGGGTTCATTCTGCCCAGTCTGTATTCCAGATCTTCGAAATACTTATTAAGTCACTTCAAGGAAGTTTTTAAAAACCCTTCCAAGTTTTAATTTGCACACCTTTTATTAAAAATGGGAGTTATGCACCTATGTTATAAATTGGTCTCTAGATTATTTAATCCATACAAACCTTGTAAAACTTTAGTGACTGCCTGGCACTTCATGGTGCCAAAGAAAATTTTCACCCTTGTTATTTTCCCAAATATGAGACCTTTGCTTACGACAAACTCATCTAACCACTCCTTTTTTTTCTGAAACAAGCATTATAATTTTATTATTATTTTTATCCAAGTGTAGTTAATTTACAATGCTATCTTATTTTCAGGTATTGAATGTTTTGAACAACATGATTCAGTTATATATATGCCTGTGTGTACACATGTGTATATATATATATATATATATAGATATTCTTTTTTAGATTCTTTTCCATTACAGATTATTACAATATATTGAATACAGTTCCCTGTGCTATACAGTAGGACCTTTTTGTGTATCTATTTTATGTTTGCTGGTGGCAGTTTAGTCATTATGTTGTGTCTGACTCTTGCGACCCCATGGACTGTAGCCCACCATGTTCCTCTGTGCATGGAATTCTCCAGACAAGAATACTGGAGTGGGTTGCCATTTCTTTCTCCAATTTTATGTATAATAACGCATATCTGTTTATCTCAAATGCCTAATTTATCCCTCCCCCTCTTTTCCCTTTGGTAATCATAAATTTGTTTTCTATGTTTATGAGTCTATGAGTCTATTTCTGTCATTTGTATCATTTTTTTTAGATTACACATGTAAGTGATATCATATGATATTCATCTTCCTCTTACTTGCTTCACTTAGTGTGATAATCTCTAGTATGATATCTCCATCCACCTTGCTGCAAATGGCAGTGCTTCATTCTTTTTTATGGCTGAGTTATATTCTATTGAAGCTGAAACTCCAATACTTTGGCCACCTGATGCGAAGAACTCACCCATTTGAAAAGATCCTGATGCTGGGAAAGATTGAAGGCAGGAGGAGAAGGGGATGACAGAGGATGAGATGGTTGGATGGCATCACCAACTCAATGGACATGAGTTTGAGTAAACTCCGGGAGCTGGTGATGGACAGGGAGGCCTGGCGTGCTGCAGTCCATAGGGTTGCAAAGAGTCAGCCACAACTGAGCGACTAAACTGAGCTGAACTGATATTCTATTTTATGTATACACCACATCTAACACTACCTCTTGAATAATGCCTTTTGCATTCCTTCTTCTTTGGCTTTGTTCAGGGTTCTTGGTTCATCTGAAAATCTTATCCATTTTTAAAAGTCCAACATTCCACTCCTGTGAAACATTTCCCTGGTTCTTGCTCCTTTGAAACTATTCTGTACCATACTGTTATGGGTAGGTACATGTCCTTATACAGGTGTCAAAGCCCATAGAACTATACAACACAAAGCGTGAACCCTGATGTAAACGATTGACTTTAGTTAACAATAATATATCATTATTGGCTCATCAATCGTAAAAAATGTGCCACACTAATTTTGGATATTAATAATAGGGTAGGCAAAAGAAGATATGGAAACTCACTGTAATTTTCATTCACTTTTTCTGTAATCCTAAAAAAATACTCTAAAAATAATGTCTATTAATTTAAAACAAATCTGACCTGTGAGCTCCTTTAAGGTGTATTTCTTTATCTTCCGACTAACATTTGTCTGACTTGAAGATACAAAGGAGACCCTTTAACACATCATGTTGTACATTCTTCTACATTTATGTTAATATTCCAGAGTAAAGAGACAATGTAGCTTAAGTAAAAGCAAGCATGAGATCAGAAAGGTCTGAGTTTACATCCTGGCTCTTCTCTTTACCCAATTATGTCACCTTGGACCAATTATTTAACTTCTTTGAGCCTCAATCACCTCATCTGTAGGATAGGGGTAATACTATTTATCTGTTAGATTGTTGTGAGGATTACAGAGAGATGTACTAAACCATTAGTTGCCATCTCAGTATTATGTGAGATAAAAGCTTTATTTTTTTTTATTGCCAACTGAACTGCCAGAGGAACACATTCCTAATGAGGTTTTATAAAAAAACAAACAAAAGGTGATTGCTTTTTGGACCAAAAAATGTGATCAGAATTGGAGAGATTAGATGAGTTAGTGGTGAGGATAGACACAATGAGCTTTTTACCCTCAGATATATGCTATTCAGAACATGAAAGAAAGTCCACAAATATTAGCTGAATCTGAGCTGCCATAGCAAGATTACATTAATCAGTAATTAGTGTTTAGTGCATCAAAGATTTTTTTTGGTTATCCTTTTATTTTAATATTTTTAAAAATTAACCTTTAGTGGAGTATGATTTACAGTCTCCAGGACATGGAAGAAACCAAAATGTCCATCGAAAGATGAATGGATAAAGAAGATGCGGTATTTGTACAGCAAAGTTTTTCACTTAGGTCTTCATCTCGCAGATACAATACCTGGCACAACTGACCTCTGAGGTCACTGTGGTGGAGGATCAGGCCTGGAAGTGGGTTAAATCACCTCTGTTTACATCGCAGTGGCCAGAACTCATGCACATGGCCCCAGCCTCATTTCAAGGAGCCTGGGAGACAGTGCCTCCCTGGTATTTAGAAAGAGGAAGCATCAATGAGTACAGAGCAAAGTCTCTGCAGAATCATTTCTCTGCCAAATCATCGTAACCAAAGTATATGGCTTCAAAACTAATTTTTCCAATGCTAGGCTGGTGCTTTGGTTTGAAAATAAAATACTGGTTATTTCAAACGGTGGTTGAATGGGATGACTAAGAAGAAAGAGGGTGATTGCTCAATAACTGAAAGAGAGAAGACCAGTTTCTTCTGCAATAAATTATTTGAACTAGTGCTTCAACATTTTAATGATGGTAAAAGAAAACCATCTGGGTCATTGCAGCCAATCCCAGTAGGAAATGTTGTTCTGTTAAACTATGGATAAAAATGTCAAAAATGAAATCCATCTCTGTCTGCAAGTGAAAAGTAGAGAATGGTGTAGTTTTGCTGAAGAAACAAGGCCTGAGTTACTTTGAAGTCCGGAACCATAGAATCACTTCTCTCTTTTACAGACCTGTCCATCACATTACACATGTAGATTCACTTTGTTCCTAGGGAGAATTTCATTAAAACAACAGAACTGACAGATGATGGAATCAATTTTCGTCTCCAGCCCACATGGTCCAAAGTGAATACATAAATCAACAAGAACATCTTGAGGAACCAAGTGGGCTGAAATCCACTGGTTTATTATCATTGTAATTACTCTTATTATTTGTTTGATTTAGCAAAGGTGGCCTAATTTAATTTGTAATAGTTATGATAATACCATTTGGGTGCCAGATAACAATCTTGTAGCTCATTAGGTAATTTCCAAAACAAATACCAATCATCAAACATGTTTAATCTCAGTTCAGCTCCTGGAGGGACAAAGTGACTGGAAGGAGCCTCACAGCCCCCCACCTTCTGCCCTCAGGCAGAGTCCAGGCACAAGGCTGGATTCAATGAGAAGCCCACAGGCAGTCCTGGCCTCCCTCCTTGGGCACCGTTTCTTCACGCCTTCCTTACTAATGGTTGAAAGCACAGCCATAGCTCCCTCACTTACAATCCAGAAAGTTATTGTCATTGCTGTTCAGTCACTCAGTTGTGTCAAGCTCTTTGCAATCCCATGGACTGCAGCACACCAGGCCTCCCTGTCCTTCACCACCTCCCAGAGTTTGCTCAAACTCATGTCTATTGAGTCTGTGATGCCATCCAACCATCTCATCCTCTGTCGTCCACTTCTCCTCCTGCTTTTAATCTTTCCCAGCATTAGGGTCTTTTCCAATGAATCAGCTCTTTGCATCAGGTGGCCAAAGTATTAGAGCTTCAGCTTCAACATCAGTCTTTCCAAAGAATATTAAGTCTTGATTTCCTTTAGGACTGACTGGTTTGATCTCCTTGCTGTACAAGGGACTCTCAAGAGTCTTCTCCAGCACCACAGTTCAAAAGCATCAATTCTTCAGTGCCCAGCCTTCTTTATGGTCCAACTCTCACAACCATACATGACGATGGGAAAAACCATAGCTTTGACTATACTGACCTTTGTCAGAAAAGTAATGTCTTTGCTTTTGAATACACTGTCTAGGTTTGTCATAGCTTTCTTCCAAGGAGCAAGTGTCTTTTAGTTTCATGGCTGCAGTCACTGTCTGCAGTGATTTTGGAGTCCAAGAAAATAAAGTCTGTCACTGTTTCCGTTTTCCCCCCATCTATTTGCCGTGAAGTGATGGGACCAGTGGCCGTGATCTTTGTTTTTTGAATGTTGAGTTTTAAGCCAGCTTGTTTGCTCTCCTCTTTCACCTTCATCAAGAAACTCTTTAGTTTCTCTTTGCTTTCTGCCATTAGGATGATGTCATCTTCATATCTGAGGTTATGCATATCACATAACCAGAGAGTTATGAGAGATCTTTACGAACCACTGAGCATAGTATCTGGCTTGTAAATGGTGCCCAGATGTTATTATTTGCTCCCGCTTCCCTTTCTCATGATGTCTTAGGTTGGTAAAGGGGCTCCCGAGAGCAGTGCCAAGCCTTCCAATGGCCATTTAAGAAAGAAGAAAGGGTATGAAGCACTTCTCATGGGCCCAGGCTCATCTGCACATCTGTTTCAGTATTTTCCTTTACCCTCACCAGGAGCCTGAGAGAGGAGGTGTCAGCTTCCTTTTGCAGATGAAGATAAAAAGGCTTAAAGAGTTTGGATTCCTTACCCAAGTTCCCAACAGCTGGTGGGGAGTAGAGCTGGGATTAGAACCCACACGTCCACTAAAGTTTAGTGCTGTTTCTGCTTTATTTACTCCATCCTCTGAGAGGTGGAGGGAAGGGATGGAAGGCTGAAAAGGCAGCTGCCACTCCTCCCACCCTCCCCAGTCGACAGAGTAGACAGACGTGTTGGTAACCAGACAGCAGGAACACACTTATCTCTTACAGGCTCCGTGAGTCCCTTGGGGGCCTTGCCCTCAGCTTGGCATCCCATCTGCTCCCTTGCCTGGAGAACTCTGGGGGGAAGTGCAGGTGGTCAAGCCTGTTGACACTAAGATGGGGCTCGTGTTGCCTGCTGTGAGGGGCTGGAACCAGAATGGAGGTCGGTAGCTGAATCTGGAGGAGGCAGTGCTAAAGACCGCCCCCCCCACCTCCTGGCAGCGTGTCCTCCACCCACCACCCGGCCCCCGTGGGTTGAACCCTGAGGAAGAACGTGGGGCTCCATCATGATGCAGGAAGAGGGACTGAAGGGCCCTGCAGGTAAGGGTTCTACCGCCAGGATGCCTTCTATCTCTCCATTCCCCACCCCTTGCCCCAGTACTGATCACAGGGTTTGCAACTCCTGTGGGTGCAAGAGCTATTTCTACAGGACCTCCTTCCAGCCTGTTCTGCCTTCTTGCTTGGTCTGCCTCTGTGCCCAGTGTGTTTTCCTCTCTGTTCATTCCCTGTTTGTGTGGGGCATGGGGCAGTGAGTTAGAGGAGTCCAGGCAGGGGCACTGGACAGAAAAGAGGGACCTGGGCCTTCCCAGGCCTGTTTGTTTTCTTCTGAAGTCTGGCTCAGACTCTGTGGGGTTATTAGATGGCCACTTAGCTTAAACTCAGGCAGGCCTCCAGAGACTCCTCCCCTGAACTCTTCAGTACAGTCCGTGGGTGTCTTATCCCAGGTTACCGTTCCTTATACAGCAGGATGGAGCGAGGAGGGGCTGTTGGTATAGGAGGCAGGAGCCTGGGACTCGGGCATTATTCACTCAATATCTGCCTCCCCTTTCTGCCAACGGTCCCTTCCTCTGAAGGTGCAAGGCTTATTAGATGATTCCTGTGGGCCCTCCCTCCCCAACATTTCTGGGTTTTTGAACTTCGAGATCTGCACCACAGCCCTTGCATTCACTTGATTTAAGCCTCATGATTCTCCAAGGCCAGTACCACGTTTTGAGAATTCGGCCGGCAGCACCTCTAAAGTACACGTGGCCGAATAGATATCCTATAAATTCCCATCAACACTTTACATTGCACGATATTTCCTTTGGATTGATAGTGCTCCTCAAGTGAGACCACTCCCCCACTATTGATTCAACCTTCTAATCTGTTTCTCTGTCCTTGTCGCCTGGCAGAAGGCTGCCTCTCCACCTCCATGAACTGCTGCCATCATTGGTGTATCCAAGTTGCAGCACAGCCAGCAATTATTTCCCAGCTAATCTAGTCCAGCTTGATTCAATGGATATCAAGCACCTGCTTGTGGCATTCTCTGGATTGGGCCCTCGAGCTATCACAGAGTGTGTGGTCCCTGCCTGGAGGAGCTGGCAGTCCTGTGGGGCTTGGACAGAGGCAGTGGTGGTGTGTGGGAGGGAATGAGGCGAAGCACTGATAACTTCCAATCTAGGCGGTCAGGGTCTCTCTTTTCTACCATCCTCATGAGTCACACTCCCCCTGGCTATGTGGGCTATGGGGATAGATTTTGTGGGGACCCAGAGGATATGCAGAGGTGACCACCAGGACCCTCTATCCAGAAGAGAACAGAGAAGACTGTTCACTGTCCTAGGGTTGGAGACATGACTCATCTGCCTTTTCTACTTGTCACTTCGAGGGAAGCTCTGCCACAAATATATTTTTTAAATACAGTATTTAAAAAAATATTTAATTATTTGGCTGCCCTGGGTCTTAGTTGTGGCATGTAGGATCTTTAGAAGTGGCATGTGGGATCTAGTTCCCTGACCAGGGATTGAACCCAGACCCCATGCACTGGGAGCACAGAGTCTTAGCCACTGGACCACCAGGGAAGTCTCTCACAAGGGTTTTATTGGGGGCGAAACCATGCACATATCTGTGGGCTGCAGGGGAAGCAGCACCAAGCATGGTGTCCAGAGGTCAGTCCCGACCCAGCCCTGGGCCTTGTAACCTCCGCCAGGTCCTAATCCCTCGGGCTTGGGAACCTCGTCTGGATGCTGTGTGGACAGGAGAGCACGTTTCTGAGGTCGCTCCCAGATCTAGTGCTGTGTGTTTCCCAAACTACACACCCAGGACCTCCCATCTTCACAGGCCAGGGGGGAAGCCCTCAGCGACCTCCTGGTAAATCCTTCAGCAGGGGCTCCTCCTGGGCCCAGGCCAGCTTCCATCCCTCCTGCCAGCACACGTGTGTGTTTGCTCACCTTCCCCCAAAACCTCATCCCGAGAGCCACTATGCACGCTGGGAACTGAAACCCATTTTCTTACTAAGTAAAGGATCTGCCACCGAAACCCCATCCCACCTTTAAAATCCAATTAGCACGGTTTGAGGGGTGCTCTTTTTAGGACTGGATCCCTCCCCCCCCCCCCGCTTCATTAGGATCACTGCCTGTGAACCTGCATGGGCACCGAGTCCCAGTGCAGGGCCGTCAGGACCCTTTAGGAACTAGAGATGGATGACATGGAAGAGAATGAGCAGGGAGTTTCCTCAAAGATGGTCACACACTGAGAAATCACAAATAACTTCTTCTGTAGCTTCTAATTGGGCAGTTGTCTTGTTGTGAAGTATCTCAGGTAGTGAAGTGTGACTGGGGATAATAGTACCTGCTAAGAGAGTAGACGCGCGTGCGCGCGCGTGTGTGTGTGTATGTGTGACTAGAAAGGTGCTGATTGGTTAGGGGTTCAAATGCCTGGAAGAGAAGGAGGTTTTACCTTAGTCTCCAGGCTTCTAGAAAGGCCCAAGAGAAAGCATCAGCTCCCCGGGCACCCCTTCTTTGGAGCTGGCCCCCTCTGCATTCCCAGAGGGGAAGCCCCTTGTTTTTAGCCCTTGACGCTCTGCCCTCCTTTCAGCAGCTCCCCAAAGACACAGCCTCCCTGGAGACTTAATTGACAATGCTTCACTGAGCGCAAAACCCTGGGGTATGACAGTTCTTGCTCTTTAAATTGTCAAAGAAGGCAAGGTGCTTTGAACTGCAGCTGCTGGGAGGGCAGGGGGACCCTGCTCAGAGTCACCTCTGCCTCCATGAATGTTCAGGGAGCATGAAATAGTGACAGAGAAACAAACAGGTAGATGGAGCAGAGTGGCCAACATGAGCTCGACAGGCCATCTGATGGTCAGGCCATGAGGGTCCCGGGAAGGTAAGTTTGCATCATCTGGGGCCAGTGCTCGCTGAGCTGATGCCGCAGACCGTCTGGGGACTCCAGAGGGACTGAGCCCTGCTTTGGCCATTCACCGTGACTCTGCCCCTTCAGGCACACATGGTTCTGTCACCTGGTTGATGGCTCTGGGCTCTTGCGGGGACTCCACCTGGGGGGCCGGGACAGGAGAAAGTCAGGAGGTATCCCTGACATTTTACATGGGAGGAAAAGAACTGCCTGGGAGGTACCGTGTGGGGACTTCTCCATGCTGTCCCCGGGCATGATGAAGAGGTGGTCCAGGAGGAAGGAGAGTCCTGGACCAGCAGAGGGGGAAGGGAAGGAGTGCGGTGGGGGGCAGATGGAGCCAGCATAGAGGCAGGGAGAGACTGGGACTTGAGTGAGGAAAGATGGAAACAGGTGGAGTAAGTGTGGGTCAATTCTCAAGAAGGTTTTTCTGGAGGGTTTTAAATTTTAATATATATCATAGAACGCTGGGATCAGTTCTTAGCTCTGGCATTTGCTGTTGGAACTTGGAGTAGTCACTTAGTCCCCCGTTTGGACGCCCCATCGGAAAAACTTTTGGTTCATCTAGTTTGTTTCTTCGCCTGACCCTTGAGAGTAAGTCCTTTGAGGGTGGTTGTTGCTGTTCAGTCAATATCATGTCCAATTCTTTGCGACCCCATGGACTGCAGCACGCCAAGCTTCCTTGTCCTCCACTATCCCCTAGAGTTTGCTCAAGCTCATGTCCATTGGGTCAGTGATGCCATCCAACCTTCTCATCCTCTGTTGTCCACTTCTCCTCCCACCTTCAATCTTTCCCAGCATCAGGGTCTTTTTTCCAATGAGTCAGTTCTTCACATCAGGTGGTCAAATTATTGGAGCTTCAGCTTTAGCACCAATCCTTCCAATGGATATTCAGGATTGATTTCCTCTAGGATTGACTGGTTTGATCTGCTTGCTGTCCAAGGGACTCTCAAAAGTCTTCTCCAACACCACAGTTTGAAAGCATCAATGCTTCGGCACTCAGCCTTCTTTATGGTACAACTCTCACATCTGTACGTGACTACTGGAAAAAGCAAAGCTTTGACTATAAAAGCCTATGTCAACAAAGTGATATCTCTGCTTTTGAATAATTGAGGGGAGTAGCCACATGTGTTTGTTACACATCCAGATCTTTAGGATCTTCCCTGTAGCTTAGACAGTAAAGAATCTGCTTGTAATGCAGGAGACCCAGGTTCGATCCCTGGGTCGGGAAGATCTTCTGGAGACGAGAATGGCAATCCACTCCTGTATTCTTGTCTGGAGAATTCCATGGACAGAGGAGCTTGGCGGGCTACAGTCTGTGGGGTCACAAAGAGTCAGACACGACTGAGCAACTAACGCTACTACTACAACTAGAGCTCAGAAGGCCAAGTCATCTCATTCGGCTCCCCCCTTCCTTTGCCGTACTTTAAAAATATTTAGGTCTCCTGTCTTTCCTATTCCTGTGTCAAGCGGGGAGGAGGGAATGAAACAGGGGAGGAAATAGAAAGGGGATAAATTGCTGTCCCTGAGTTAGATTATGAGCATCTAGGACAAACTCCTTTCTGACACAGGGTATAGGGTCATTTTATATTTTTAAATAGAGTCTCCAAGGAGGACCATGGCTCAAAATTGGGATTTACAGAGAGGAAGTCAGAGAGAAAAAAAATCTTTCTTGCTTTCCTGCTGACCCCTAGCTTCAAGATAAAGTTGTGGGGGCTTCCTTGGCTGCCACCTGCTGCTTGCAGATTTGTTTCACACCCTGATTGGGTGCACAGGACTCCGAGCCTCCCCACCCCATCCTGAGAAGCTGGGGATTTCACAGTCTGGTTCATGCTTCCAGGACACATGGTCCTCGAGCTTTAATATATACCAACCCATGACGCTCCTGCGTTCATCCTTGATAATCAATTGGTCTCTAATTACCTCCATTAGCATTCTTATTAGGTCCACACCAGAAACTCTGATCCTGTGGACTCTCCCCATTAGCAATCTCTGCACCTGCGGCCCCATTGAGACAGGATGTGGGTCTTAATATTTATGAACATTAGACTAATTTCAATTAGCTGTGCTAAGGAGAGGCGATCCCTCCTCTTCTCCTTCCTCCTCCTCCTCCCTCATTGATCACTTGGCTTCACATTTACTCTTCCCTAGGTTGTGTGCGTGTGCGTGCTAAGTCACTTCAGTCTCGTCTGATTCTTCAAAACCCTATGGACTGTAGCCCGGCAGGCTCCTCTGTCCAGGGGATTCTCCAGGCTGGAAGATTGGAGTGGGTTGCCGTGCCCTCCTCCAGGGGATCTTCCGGACCCAGGGATTGAACCCATGTCTCCTGCATCTCCTGCATTACAGGCAGATTCTTCACTGTCTGAGCCACCAGGGGAAGTCTAAACTGCTAGTCTCTTACATCTCCTGCACCCCACTTGGGAAGCCTCATCCCTAGGTTAGTTCTGCAGAATTGTGCTGTGAATACCCAGTCTTGCTCACCCTTGAGATGTAGGCAGGGGAGGTTGAAAAGAATCCTTACTTTACAGCTTCATTTTATATCATCGTCATCACCACCATCCACGCTATCATCACCACCCTATTTCCCATCCGTGCTACCCCTGTGTTCAGTACTGGGCATGTAGGAGAGTGGTGCTGGCACTCAAGGCCGTGGTGACTGATGAAAAACATCCATGTTCCTGGAAGCCATGTGACTGAGGCTGATAGCCCTCTGCATCCAAGGCAGAGCATTCTGCCCTGATGCTCCTGTGAGGGCTTGACACCACAGTCTGGATGCCTCCTCGCCTCTCTTTAATGCTGTCATTGAGGCTGGTTGATTAGCTCCTTCCGCTTGGTTGCATCCGACGATCTCTCACTGCAAAAAAAAAAAAAGAAAAGAAACAACCCTTCAGAGGACAGATTGCGCTGATGAGCGCGTTTCAGAATTTGGTCTGTTTACTTCCCTCTGCTTCCTATTTTGTGCTGGCGGGTGGTCTTACACCACAGGCAACACAGACAGCTCCTTCCTTTGGCTGTTCCCTCCTGTAGAGAGCATGAGGAAAACAAGACATTTCTCCCTCGTCACACATTCTGCAGATCGCTCAGAGCTTAACTCTGATTCCAGGACTGAGGACTCAAGAGAGGATGCCTGCAATCCTGGTGCCAAAGAGGTGAAGCAAGACACACCCAGGCTGGGTTTACAAGAGACCCAGGGGGTTGTACATGGTGATTCCCAACTGTGGACACCACGGCAGCCCAAGTCATCCTATGAAGCTCCGGAAGATCCAGATGCTCAAGAAGCCTCATGAAACATTTCCTACAAATTAGTGAAGGGCTTTCCAGGTGGTGCTAGTGGTAAAGAGCTCGCCCTATAAAGCAGGAGACACAAGAGATGGGGTTCAATCCCTGGGTTGGGAAGATCCCCTGGAGGAGGGCATGGCAACCCACTCCAGTATTCTTGCCTAGAGAATCCTATGGACAGAAGAACCGGGCAGGCTATAGTCCATAGGGTCACAAAGAGACAGACAGGACTGAAGTGACTGAGCGTGCACATGCAGGATGGTGGTTACCAGGGGCTGGGGGCTAGAGGAACTGGGGAGATGTTGTTTAAGGTACAGACCAGCAACTAGTAGATAATTAAGTTCTGGAGGTCTAATGCATAGCATAGTGATTGTAGACAACAATATTGTATTATCAACTTTGAAGTTGCTAAGAGACTAGATCTTAAATGTTCCTGTCACCAAAAAGAAATGATAATTATATGATGTGATGGAGGTGTTAACTAGTATGTCGGTAATCATATCGCAGTGTATAAAATACTAAATCAATACACTGTACACCTTAAACTTACACTACATTATGTGTCAAATTATATCTCGATAAAAAATAAATATAAGTAGTAAAACAGCTCAGATGGTAAAGAATCTGTCTGCAGTGCAAGGGACCTGGGTTCAATCCCTGGGTCAGGAGGATCCCCTGGAAAAGGGAATGGCTACCCACTCCAGTATTCTTGCCTGGAGAATTCCATGGACAGAGGAGCTTGGCGGGCTACAGTCCATTTGGTCGCAAAATGTTGGACACAACCGAGGGACTAACACTTTCACTTTTCACAGTAAAATAAAAAATAAGGTGTGTTGATGTATGAATGGAGGGATGATACATGGACAGAAACACGATAATGCAAGTCAAGGAAAATGTTAATGGAAGCATTTAGTTAGTGAGGTATATGTATGTTCATTGTAAAACTCTGTCACCTTTGCATTATGTATGACCTTTTTTATTTCAAAAACATGTGGACAAAATAGGGCAGAGCAACTTGAAATAAAAGAGAAGTCCTTTTCTAGTTTTCTTTTTCATTTTTGTGTATCATGGCTGAAGGAAAGAAGTGAAGTCACTCAGTCATGTCCGACTCTTTGCAACCCCATGGACTGTAGCCTACTAGGCTCCTCCATCCATGGAATTTTCCAGGCAAGAGTACTGGAGTGGGTTGCCATTTCCTTCTCCAGGGCTGAAACTATTTATAATTCATGATTATCCCTGCTTCACTGGATCCAAAAGGGTCAGATGCCACAATTTTATTTTAAAACAGTAAGTATCAACAATAGGCTCTGAAGACAAAACTGTGTCTTCATCTCATTAAGGGGTAAAGGGCATCCATAACTAAAATAAATCCTAAGACCCCATGTGGCTCATTCAGTGCAACCTCAAAATGAAAAAATCAAGAAGACAAAGAAGCCAGCATTGCAATTTGCAGGAGAATGGAGGGTATGGAACAGGGTGTAGCAGGTGGTGTTATGTGAGAGTACCGAACTAAAGTACTTAAAAAGAAAAGAAAAAATCCATGATGAAGCTGAGAAGTTCATCTTTATTCCAGCCTCAATAAATTGACTTTCCTAAGAAACTGGAATCATTTTTTGAGCAATGAAAGATGTCGATGCCTGATCAGCTCAGATTCATTCTAGGCAACTACTCTTCACTTGGTTGATTCCTGACCCACCCGCCCTCTCTATCCTTTCAGGATGACTCTTGTAGCTGAGTTGGCAAGGAGAAGTTGTGCTCTGTGCTCCTTTTTTCAAGTCTAGGATAGTTAGTTATCTGAGATCCAGTTGAATTTTGTACCTTAGATTAAAAATGAGTCTTGATATACAACCTGAATAAATCTTGCAGACCTTCATGGCTCAGTCTTTGTACAGAACTGCATTTAAAGAGGTACAGATAGAAATAAGGCAAGGGCCTACTGTGTAGCACAGGGAACTGTATTCGATATCTTGTAAGAATCTATAATGGAAAAGAATCTGAAAAAGATGTATATATTCAGATATCTAACTGAATCACTTTGCTGTACACCTGAAACTAATATAACTTTGTAAATCAACTGTGGTTCAATTAAAAAAGAAACCAGCCAAATGGCAACTGAAAAGAAATTCCGAACTTAATCTGCCTCTCTTGAAGAACATTAAAGAAAATACAAATTCCAGACTAATGGCCACTGTTGAGGGCTCTTCCTCCTCTGTCTCATTTGGTGTTGTTGTTCAGTCGCTAAGTCCTGTCCGACTCTTTTGTGACCCCATGGACTGTAGCCCGCCAGCCTCCCTGTCCATTGGATTTCCCCGGCAAGAATACTGGAGTGGGTTGCTATTTCCTTCTCCAGGGGATCTTCCAGATTCAGGGATTGAACGCATGTCTCCTGCTTGGCCGGCAGATTCTTTACCACTGAGCCGCCTGGGAAGCCATTCTTGTCTATCTTGTGTTTCTCCAGAATCTTCCTGCCCACCAGTCCTCCTAACTCTTTCTTAATCCATGTCCTTTGGACTTTTCTTACTCTATCTGGCTTTCTCCCTCTTTTCTAGATTTCTATTGTGTATATGATCTTAGTCTTTTGGTCTAAACTCCCTTGCTTTCCCCTTGTATCTAGGCTCTTTGATCCTAACCACCCATTCTCCTAATTCTATCAAAAGACCTGAGAATCTTGGTGGAAATTTCTCCCTTCAGAATGTATGTATGTTCACAGGAAGTGGGGGTGGGAGGACAAACCGAGGCAAGTCTAGATGATCAGAAGGTTGAGGGAGCAGAGAAATGGCAGATTAATATATTACTGCATTTTCTTCCTATGTGTAAGTTGCCTTCCAATACTTTGCACATTGTAAACACTCAGTTACTGCTCCTTCCCCCAGCTCCTTTCTTTGCTTCTGCTTATTTTAAGGTGATCTCTCTCCTAGAGTAGAATAACTGTCTAATTTCTAGAGATCTTTCTGTTCCATGGCTTCCCTGAGAACTTACCATCCATCACAACTCCTGAAGCCAGACAAGAATGACCATAAGCGGTCAGGGTCCTCTCATCCTTGTCCTAAGAAACCCCAATCAAGAGCATGGAAGTGGTTTTAGGAGAATAGCATCTCTCTCCACCAGCTGTGAGCTGATCAGAGGGAGAGTAAAATTTGTCACAAAAAAAGGAAGCATTGATTTGGCTGTCAAATAGTCAGCAAGATAAAAAAGGCTACTGATTTGCGATCTCGCCATTCTTTGATGGGGCTGAAATTTCCTCCATGGACCTTGACTCTCAGGCTCAACATTCAGTGTCTTCTAGCTGATGAAATAGGAAAGAGGTAGGTGGTAGGCAAAATCCCCCCTTGTTCTATAAGTCGCACTGTGGGCTTTAGTCAGAGTGACAATTTCAGTCTTTGGGGGAGAAAATGAAAGCCCATGGCAGCTTGGAAAAGACAAGACAATGAATAGGAATCATCAGAGTCCTGTATTCATTATATTGTATTTCTTGCTCATTTGCCTCTTGGTGCCAGCCTCCCATCAACCACTTACAGCTCAAAGCTGTTTTCCTTTCCTTTCAGCAGAGACAGTTCGTAGCTAGTTGCTGCAATGACATAGCTTAGAGCTGGAGAGGCCAAGGTGGTGGGAGTGGTGGAACTCCTTCTGCCCACTGATCATTCCTAAATCTAGAGAACCTGAGTCTGTTTAGGACAAAATGCCCAAGCTGTTATGGCTTATTTTTTCTTTATAATTAGTTTATTTATTTGGCTGGGCTGCATGCAAGATCTGTCTTCATTGCAGCACATGAGATCTTTTAGTTGCAGTCTTCCCACGTGGCTTCTCCAATGGCTCAGGGGGTAAGGAATCTGCTTGCAATGCAGAGACACAAGAGAGGCTGGTTCGGTCCCTTGGTTGGGAAGATCCCCTGGAGAAGGAAACGGCAACCCACTCCAATACTCTTGCCTAGAAAAGCCCATGGACAGAGAAACCTGGCAGGCTATAGTCCTTGGGGCACAAAAAGTCAGACATGACTGAGAGAGGTGGCACTAATGGTAAAGAACCCACCTGCCAATGCAGGAGACTTAAGAGACACAGGCTTGATCCCTAGGTTGGAAAGATCCCCTAGAGGAGGGCATGGCAACCCACTTCCATATTCTTGCCTGGAGACTTCCATGGACAGAGGAGCCCGGTGGGCTATATAGTACATGAGGTCGCAGAATCGGACATGACTGAAGCGACTGAGCATAAATGCATGTAAACTTTTAGTTGAGCATGAGGCATCTAGTTCCCAGAAAAGGGATTGAACCAGGGTCCCCTGCATTGGGAGTGCAGAGTCTTAGCCTCTGGACCACCAGGGAAGTCCCCAAACCACTATGGTTTGCATTAAGAAGATCATCTGCACTGAAGAGACAGACTTTGGTAGGTTGGCCATGAAACTAACACAGACTGCAGATGTGCTGTACAAAATATAGATTCATTAAGAATGACAAGGTCAGGCTAACTCACGTCAAGTCTGTGGGTGCAGTCTAGAAGCATCACGGTTTTGGATCAGGCAGGTGAGAAAAGCAAAACTAGCTGGGTGGGGGCAGACTTGGAGTCCGCACAGAAAGGATTTCTTTTCCTCTAGGAATAGGAGAATGTTGAGAGAGAGATTCACTGGGGCAGAGAGAAGTAGAAAAGGTAAATTAGGAAGGGAAGACTGTAAATGGCAGTAAAATCTAATTTGTATGGTAATCCACGCCAAGCTAATGTGGTCACAGGCTAGGGCTGGGCCCACTGATTTATTGGTGTACAGCTCGTGTCCTGATAGCTCTGCACCTGCCCTCAAAGGATGTCTGGGCTCAGAACACCTCCAGAGTTGGCCTGGCCAGGGCCTTGGGGTTTTTTGGTTTTTTTTTTTAAATAAATGTATTTATTTTAGCTGGGGGCTAATTACTTTACAAGCAGAAAGATTTGACTGCATGAATGGAAGAAAGAACTAAAACACTGTGTGAAGCTGAGGAGAGGCCTGTGGGGGGCTTCCAGGGTCTAGTTCGTGGGTCTACCCATCCACATCCCACCTATATGCATGGGCAGGGCGTGGCCACTGACGGACCTGTCCTGGCCTGGCCTCTCTGTTTGGGCCTGTGAGTCAAGGAGGCCTGGGTTCTAAATCCCTCAGCATCCCCTTCCTCAGATATTGGGGGTCTCTGTACTAAAGGCTGTGGAATAGCAGAGTTCATCAGCACCCCACTGAGTCCTGAGCTCCAGATCTCACTTGTGAGTCAGTGGGAGGGATGGGTGTGAGCAAGTTTTGTTTTTTTCCTTTATATTAGACCCCCTTTGTTTTTAGTAATTTATTTCCCAAAATGTCTTCCAGCGAACCCCAGCTCCCTTTCAAGGTCCCTGAACCTCCCTTCTACCTCCATGAGGTCAGGCTCCCCTGGGCCTCTGCGGGGGCTGCAGTTTTTTTGGTCACTCCCACTCTGGGCTCCCAGTTATCCCAGTAGGAGGAGGCTCCCATGCACCCGCTGAGACCCAGCTCGCTCAGGCGGCCCCTGCCTGCCTCCCTGGCTTTCCCAGAGCAGGGTCCTTCCCTCTGCCTCCAGGGATGTGTTGCCCTAGGAGACGGAGGAGGGAGGGAGCAGCCAGCAGACAATGGTACTCCAGAGCTTGGTGAAGCTTGGCGCTTCAATATTTATAAGCATCAACTCTAATGGAGGGAGGGGAGGAAACATTAGCAGCAATTTTCTTCTGTGTCTTTGGATTTTTTTCCTCTGAAAGTGCGGGGAAACCAGAAGAAAAAAGGAATGGTAGCAACAGTTTAGAGTGCCTTGATGTGGGCAAGTGAGAAGGGGTGGGCTGAGGTGCCATCAGACAGCCAAGAGGAACTGGGAGAGGAGATCTCAGATGCTCACAGGGGGCTTTGCTGAAGCCCCTCCTGCCATCAGTTCTAGGATGGTGGCCTGCCTGCCACTGTCGCTCAGGTTCCTGCAGGGGAAAGTGATTGAGCAAAATGGGCAAATGGGGGGCATTGCTGGAGCAAACCCAGGGAACCGGAAGTTCTGCTACCCTGCCTGCTCCAACTGTCGACCTTGTGCATGGTCTTGACTTCTCCTGGATGTCAGGACCTGCGTGTATTTGGGCAGACAGGGGACCGGTGCTCTGAGCTTTGGGGTACTGCTAATTCTCTCCTATGTAGGCTCAGTCACTTTGCTCTCTGCTGTTTGTGACTGAGGCACCCTCCAAGGTGCAGCTCAGACCTCAGCTCCCCCGAGAAGGCTTTGCTATCTGCTCCATCCACGAAGCTACGGCAATTATACTCTTCCTGCTCCTTTACCAATGAATCGTGAACTGTCTTGTAGCGTATCTTTCTGCCATCATCAAAGTGTGGTGAAGTCATCTGTTTAACTCTTGTTTATGGTCTGTTTGGTTATACTGTGAGCTTGAAGGGCAAAGACCATCCCTTCTATGGTCTTGAATTCTGCTCTGTGACCAGAGCAGTGAAGACCGTCTATCTTGTGTGGTTGTGACTGTTGTTCAGCCGCTCAGTCGTTTCTGACTCTTTTTGCGACCCCACGGACTGCAGCACGCCAGGCTTCCCCGTCCTTCACCGTCTCCTGGAGTTTGCTCAAACTCTTGTCCGGTGAGTTGGTCATTCTGTGTGGAGGTACTAGCAGATGCTGCCTCTGCTGCGGTAGCGCCTCTGCATGGGATTCCTGTTCCAGAGAGGGGAGGGCAAACTTCCTCCACCAACTGAGTTGACTACCACCAAAGGGAGTAAGACAGCCTTTCAGGGCTGTCTCTAAGGTCACAGCCTCTGTTAGCAGTGTGTCCCGGGCTGGCAGCCCGGGCAGGACTGGCCTGAATGAGCCTGTGCGCACGCTCCTCTCATTTCTGGTCCTGCGTTTCCACATTTCCCCAAGACAAAACCCGGGGGTTCTGCCTCTCCCCAGGTGTCCCTTTGCATTCACACGTCTATGTTGGGGAAGGTGGCTTTGTTTTGTATGTCCCTTCCATCTCTGCCCTGCCCCACGCAGGCTCTTATCTTGGTTCCAGAAGGCAGGGCTAACCCTCTCAATGAAATTGCATGGAGAGAGGTTCCAGCCTATACAATTATATTTTAAAAAATGAAGAAGAAAGCTTGAGACAAATCCAAGGTTTCCAGGAGCCCAGTGCAAACGAGTAAGGAAGAGCCACTGAGGCAGCAGAGGAGGTCCTGGCCTGAGCCTTGGACCAATGGCTTCCACACGTTACCAGCCAAGTCCAGGTGGGTCCCTGGGAACCAGCAGAGGGTCCAGAATCTGGAAACTGGCTGGAGCATGCTGGGCACATGGATCGCTTTATTACAGAGCAGGCTCTCGCTCCCTTTCATTCTCACTGTTTTGCCTTATTTAGTTCTTTTTCGCCCAACTGCCCACCCTTCCCACTCCCTGGGAAAAAACCACACAAGCCCTGCTTCTGGAGCGCTGTCATGTAGCTAGTCAAGCTTTAGATACTCATGCTGTTGTTTCCTGAGTCGAAGTTCATGTTCCCCGCAAACATCAAAGGGAATAATTGCATCACAAAGTACACATGGGCTGTTTCTGGGAAAGAAAGAGATGGACAGACTTCAGCTGTTCCTGGGGGAGGGGACTGATGGTTGG
The DNA here is from genome assembly GCF_054371585.1 of Giraffa tippelskirchi. Taxonomy (NCBI): domain Eukaryota; kingdom Metazoa; phylum Chordata; class Mammalia; order Artiodactyla; family Giraffidae; genus Giraffa; species Giraffa tippelskirchi. The sequence continues at coordinate 139,691,751 of NC_137284.1, forward strand.
GGACCATGGGAAGGATGACACTCTTTTGCATCTCTTGAATTGGGTCTTGTGTACAAGTCTTATCTATTAACAACAACAATTAATAACCAGTTAATTCACCCCCAAAGTGTAGCACAGATCAGGGCCAAGAGAGAGGTGTCATCCCATCTTAGCAGGAAAGTTGGGCATGGGAGTGTCCTTTTGGGTCATCTCTGGCTCCATCATGGCCCCAAGTCAGCTCATTCCAGTGGGCCCACCACACTTCCCTAGTGACTCAGATGGTAAAGAATCTGCCTGCAATGTAGGAGACCTGGGTTCGATCCCTGGGTTGGTGAGATCCCCTGGAGAAGGGAATAACAACCCTCTCCAGTATTCTTGCCTGGAGAATTCCATGGACAGAGGAGCCTGGTGGGCTACAGTCCATGGGATCACAAAGAGTTGGACAAGACCAAACAACTTTCACTCACTCACCACGCATATGAGGCAGGCATTTCTGTCTTAGTTGTATATTCAGAGGTTCTGCTTTCCTTTTACTAAGACAGCCTGATTGCAAGCAAGCAACATTCCATTTGTGAAGACATGAAAACCCACAGCAGTAATACAACAATCTCAAATTATGAGAAAGTTTCTGTAAGATAACAAATGATATCTCCATGACCTCAGGGATGTGCAAAAATTTCTTGAACAGTGCACTGAAATACTAACCATGTTAGAGGAGAGTAATACATAGGATCCTATATTAAAATAGGATCTTTTTCCATTAAAGTCATCATTTGGACAGTGAACAGGCAGCCCATGGACAAGAAGAAGATATTTACAAGACAGACACACCTTGTTTTATTGTGACTTGCTTTACTGTACTTTGCAGATACTGTCTTCTTATTTTTTTTACAAAGGGAAGTTTTATGGCAACCCAGATACAAGCAAGATGGTTGGCACCATTTTTTTTCTAACAGCATTTGCTCACTTTGTATCTCTGGGTCTCTTTTGATTGATTTTTACAGTACTTCAAACTTTTATTATTATATTTGTTTTGATGATCTCTGATCAGTGATGTTTGGAGTTACTATTGCAAAAATATTACAACTTGTTAAAGCCTCAAGTTATGGTTAGCATTTTTAGCAGTAAATATTTTAAATTAAGGTATGGATATTGTTTTTTTTTTAGACCTAATGTTATCGCACACTTAATGGAAGACAGTATGACGATGGTATAACTTTCAAATACCTAGGAAACCAAAAAATTCGTGAGACTCACTTTATTGTGGTGGTTTGGAACCAAACCCACAATGTCTCTGACATACACCTTTACATCTGATTTTTAAAAAATCTGATATTGTAAAAGAGGGTGAAAGAGTTAGCATGTTCTTTACAAAGGAGGCTATCCTGATGGTCAGTGAGTATATGAAAAGTCCTCAGTACCGTTACTCATTAGATGGATGCAAACCACAATGAGACACCATTATGCACCCAGCAGAGTGGCTAATATGAGAGATGACAAAAACCAAGTCTTGCAGAGGCGTGGTGTGATCTGAATTATTTGACATTTCCGATGGAAGTATGAATTTGTTCAGTCATTTTGGAAAACTGTTTGGCGGTGTCTGCTGCAAAACCTGAACACAGGTCTGCTCTAGGACCCAACAGTTACTCTACTATTTATCTGAAAGTAACAAAATATATGTGCACAGAAAAGCTGCACAAGAATGTTCACAGTAGCGATGAAATACAATGCAGCAAAAAGAAAGAACTCAATGATACCAGGCCACAGTGTGGATGAGTCTCAAAGACATTATATTGAAGGAAAGAAGGAAAAAACTAGACTGACTATACATTGTTTGTTTATATGAAGTCTGTGTAAAACTGATCTATGGTGATAAAACTTAGAACAGCAGTTAGATCAGGAGGGTGGCGGAAAGTTAGTTTTTATTGACTAGGAAAGGGCATGAAGGAACTTCTGGGGGTGATGCATGTGTTCTGTATCTTGATCTGGTTGCTTGTCATCGTTGTTCAGTTGTTAAATCGTGTCTGACAGTTTTGCAACCCCATGGACTGTAGCCTGCCAGGCTCCTTTTTCCATGGGATTTCCCAGACAAGTGTACTGGAATGAGTTGCCATTTCCTTCTGCAGGGGATCTTCCTAACTCAGGGATTGAACCTGCATCTCCTGCTTGGCAGACGGATTCTTTACCACTGTGATACCTGGGAAAGTTAGTATTTAGTAGGAAAGGGCATGAGGGAACTTCGAGCGGAGATGCCATGTGTTCTGTATCTTGACCTATGTGTTGGTACACATATGTGAACATTCACAGTTTACTCTTAATATTTTCATAACTTACTGTATAAAAAGCTCAGTTCAGTTCAGTCTCTTAGTCATGTCCGACTCTTTGTGCCCCATGGACTACAGCACATCAGGCTTCCTTGTCCATCACCATCTCCCAGAGTTTGCTCAAACTCATGTCCATTGAGTCAGTGATGCCATCCAACCATCTCATCCTCTGTTGTCCCCTTCTCCTCCTGCCTTCAGTCTTTCCCAGCATTGGAGTCTTTTCCAATGAGTACAGAAAGTAGATCTCATTTTTTTTTTTTTTTTTAAAGGAAAGGAGGCTCAAAGTTCAGGTAGAAAAAATGATGAATGTCCTCTGAGCCATGAAAACTCTACACTCTCTTTCAGGAGTAAGCATGGAGAGAGTGATGGGGTTATTTGGTGAATCGTAGGGCAGTGCAACCTCGGTCAGATTTCCTCTGAGTGACTTTGGCACTGTGTCAACAGATCCCATGCTGGAATCCAGAGAACAGAAGACTGCTCCTGGTTAGATGAGTAAGCCCCAATTCTTGGGTTTGGGAGAGCAGTTTCTGGCATGGCAAGGCTGCTTCCCTCACCCACATCTGCTCAAGTTCAAGGGCTGACATTTCTGTGGGTTGTCAGTGTTCCCAGTGAAGCCCCACCTTCCACCCTGAGGCATCCTTGAATACAGGTCCAAGCTGGATGGGGCCAGCAGGCATGGTCAGAGATGCCTCTGGATCTGGGTGAGACCCCGGGTGGCATTCTGGGCCATCGCTCTTCAAAGTGTAGTCCATGACTGAAGCCTGTCCACAAACTGATGCTTACCCACGATGATGTAAGATGGAAAGAGAGAGTAAATGTTGAGAAGCTTCTATAGCTATTAGAAAGAGTCCTTTATGTCTATCGAATTTACTGATTAGAAAATTGGGGCTCATTAGGTGTATATCTTTATTCTTCTTTTCATTTTTCTCATTTGTTTACATTGTGTTTTGCAAAAACTTGGAACTGCGATGGACAGAAAATTTTTACAAAGAGAACCCGGTCTTGCATCCCAGGTAGTTGGAGGAGCATTTTCCTAGATGGTCAGAAGGCATGTCCTAAAAGAGCATATGGAATTGCCGGAGCAGGGTCTCTGATAGGTCAGGGGCTGTTGCTGCCTGCACGTGGCAATTTTTAGAGACATTGAGCAAAACAGCCTAACTGTGGTTTCCATAGTTACCAGCCACCGCCGAGGAGAACATGAGCAGATTTTAAAGGGAAAAGCCCGGCACGGGCAGAAGTCAGAAAGGTGGGGTGGACGCTGGACCCCAGAAGGAAACTGAGCCACTACTGTACGTAGCAGAGACCATTAGTTGTGGTCTTGATCCCAGAGGCAGATGCCCTGGGGACCCAGTGATAGCACATTGCCATCTCAGCTGTCCATTAAGGACACAAGACAGGCCGACAAGAGGCCTTTAATCATGGCAGCAGGAGAGATTACCTGCAGGGGTCTCCCTCTCTGGTCCTCTCCCAGGGGCATCTCCAGGACAATCACCCTCTTTTACCACCACGAAGCCCGTGGTCTATGGACCTTCACCCAAAGTAAAGTTAGCAATAAGGGAAAGGCGGAGGGAGCCGACCTGTACCAGCTCCACTGGCCTTCGTGCTTAAGCTTGGGACCAGGATTTCAGTCCAGTCTCTCCTCTACTGTCATCAACTGGGGTCAGTACCTTGGGCCATCCTCTGCCTCACAGGTTCAGTCACGTGCTCATTTCTTCAGTTTTGTTTCACTCAGCAAACGTTTCCAGAGCACCTGCTTAAAGCCAGAACCTGTCCCAGATGCTGGAGATATAGCAGAGCTCAAGCCGAGGCAGTCTCTGCCTTCATGGAGCTCATACTCTAATGGGAGAGACAGACGATGGGAACATAAACCACAAGGCAAGGTGATGATACATCCTATTGGCTTCGGGGTGGTGCGTTGGGTCAGGAGGGGCTGCAGTGTTGGCAGAAACATTTACAAGCAGACTTTAGAATTTGAGGGGATGTGTCCGTGCATGGTAAGTCGCTTCAATTGTATCTGACTCTTTGCAACCCTGTGGACCATAGCCCACCAGGCTCCTCTGTCCATCGGGATTCTCTAGGCAAGAATACTGGAGTGGGTTGACATGCCCTCCTCCAGGGGATCTTCCCAACCCAGGGATCAAACCTGCCTTTCTTATGTATGTCTCCTGCATTGGCAGGGGGAGTTTTTCACCACTAGCACCACCTTGGAAGCCCATCTGCAGTGATGTGAAGGGCTAACATACAGCAGTCAAAAGAAGTCCCTGTTTTTGGAATATGACTCACAGGGTCTGTAGAAAGTGCCACACAAGCCGGGGTTCAAAAAAATGCCTGTCAGTTGAATCTATGGAGCCACAGAAATCAACAGTTTGTAAGTCCCTTTCGCCCATATCTGCAAGACCTTGAGCCCCAGAGAGGCCCTTGATACTCAGTGGATTTCAGACAGGACTTGGGTACCCACAAGCGCCAGAAACCCCACCCAAGAACCCACCTGGGCTTCCAGCCACCAGAGGGCATTGCTGCTGCTCCTTGGCTTGGACGCAGGCTGCTGGAAGCCAAGAGAAAGACGGATGTTGCTTTGGGAAAATATTTGGATTATGTGAAATAAGAAGCGGTCCCGCCTCAGAATTATAGGCTTGTAAATCACTCTGGGGAGAAAGAGGGCCAGGGGAACAGGCGAGATGTGGGCCGTGAGTTTACGATTTCTCCAGAAGCCCTTGATAGAATTACAGCCTCATAACTCATGGGGGCCCACTCTGGCCCCCAGCCTGGCTTCAGCCCCCCACTCCAGACACTGGAAAATGTTGATCAGGGTGCTCACGATGAGAGACTTGATTGGCAGAGGCCTTAAGCAAGCCCCTCTCAGGCTCTCTGGGGCCTGTGAGGGGAGGTGACCCTCGTGGCTGTTTGTACACTGGGTGCCGGCAGTGGGGCCTCAGTTTCAGAGACTCCGTGGGACTGTGTCCCTGTGCATTTTGAAGGACCCATCCTGAAGAGGACAGCTGGTCTGCAGGACTCAACACCAGACAGAAGGGGCTCTGAGGGGTCCTAGGGGGAGGCAGCCACCTGCTGCTAGGTCCCTTGGACCCACCCCGCGAGGACCTGCTTCTCTCTTTGGATGTGGTAGCACGTCATGAGGCCACCTTTCTTCTCCTCCCTTGTCTGAGCCATGTCTCTAGTTGGCCGTTTAACAAAATGGCCCCTTCAGTCAATACAGTGCTGCAGAAGGGCTCGCAGACTGTGTGCTGGGGGAGCTGGCATTGACCTTCCTCCAGCTGGGATGATGTGCCCATGGTTAGGAGGAGGGGGTGGCTGATGATATGCCAGCCATCCCCCCACCTCCAGCCATGGCCTCTGTCATGTCCAGGGTTTATAAAAAGGCCATAGGAAATATGTTTCCAGTGGTGAGTCAGTGATGCCCTGTTAAATATAGCAGCTTTTTGAAAACCCTAAGGACTCCACCAAAAAACTATTAGAAATAATAAATGAATACAGCAAAATGGCAGGATACAAAATCAATATACAAAAATCTGCTTCATTTCTATATGCTAATAATGAGCTAACAAAAGGAGAAACTAAGAAGACAATTCCATTTACGATCACAACAAAAAGAATAAAATACTTGGGAATAAATTTAACCAAGGAGGTAAAAGACCTGTACACTGAAAATTGTAAGACATTGTTGAAAGAAATTGAAAAAGACACAAATAAATGGAAAGATATTCCATACTCATGGACTGGAAGAATTAGCATTGTCAAAATGTCCGTATTACCTAAAGCAATCTACAGATTCAGTGCGATCCCTAACAAAATCTCAAGGACATTTTTCACAGAAACAGAACAAAAAATTCTAAAATTTATGTGGAATCATGAAAGCCCTCAAACTGCCAAAGCAATCAGGAGGAAAAAAAGAGCAAAGCTGGGGGCATCACACTGCCTGACTTCAAGCTATTTAATAAAACAAGCATGGTATTTGCAGAAAAACAGATACACAGATCAATGGAGCAGAATTGAGATCCCAGAAATAAACTCTTGCATATATAGACAACTAATTTATGGAAAAGGAGTAAAGAACATAAATGGTGCTGGGAAAACTGGACAGCTGCATACAAAAAAAAAAGAAACTAGACCACTCTCTCTCACCATACAGAAAAATTAACGTAAAATAGATCAAAGACTTGAATGTAAGATCTGGAACCATAAAACACCTAGAAAAAAATATAGGCAGCATGCTCTTCGACATTGATCTTAGCAATATCTTTCTAGATATGTCTCTGCAAACAATGGAAACCAAGCAGATACTGTATGTTGTCACTTACATGTGAAATCTAAAAAATAATACAAATGAATGTAAATGCAAAACAGAAACAGACTCACCAGTGTAGAAAACAAACTAACGGTTATCAAAGGGAAGGGAATTGTAGGGCAAACTAAGGATATGGGATTATGAGATACAAACTACTATGTATAAAATAGATAAGATACAAGGATATATTTTGTAACATAGGGAGTTACAGACGTTATCTTGTAATAGCTTTAATGGAGTACAAGCTGTAAAAATACTGAATGTTGTACACCTGAAACTAAGTAATAATGTAAATCAACATACTTCAATCTTAAGAAAGTCTAATAAAAAAATGAAAACAAAGTAAATGAACAAACCAAAGCAAACAATAAGAAATGTAGCTACAGAGAACAGTCTTGGAGACCAGAGGAGAAGGGGCAGAGGGAAGGTGATGGATGGAAACTAAGTTTTTGGTGGTGAGCATATTGTAGGGTATACAGATGTAGGAATGTAATGTTTTAGATGTGATACTTACAGAAGGTTTTAAATCAGTGTTACCTCAAAAAATAGCTACCTTTTTTGAGGTGTGCTTACTATGCTTCAGATGTTGTATATATAATCCTACCGTCTCACAACATCTCATGATTTTCTCACAAGTTACTTCCATTTCACAGATGAGGGGAGTGAGGTATTGAGCTGTAAATCAATTTGTCTAAGCCACTCACATACAGCTAAGTAGGGTGTTGAAGACTAGAACCCAGATCCCACATCACTCTTGTGCATCCCACCAGGGAGCCTGCCAGCATCTCATCCCTGTGAATGTCAGTCTCTAAATTTTGCAGCTAAATTCCCATTCAATTTCTATTCTTCTCTCCCTGCTTTAGTTCCCAGTTGCAATCCAGTGCCTATCTTTTCTCATTTTCTCTGCAATGTCCTTTGCATTTCCAGTGCTATGGTGATAATCAACCTACCATGGAAACAGAGAGGGAGAGAGAAGTTCTTTGTTTATAGTTTGTTATAATAGAGCCCAAGCAAGAGTGTAAGTTTTAGAGTCCAGGAAGCCTAGATTCCCATTCCAGCTCCATCACCCCTATCATTTGCCATTTGTGGGATGGGAGTTGCTGTTTCTTTGAGCCTCAGTGTACTCATCCATAAAATGGGTGTAGCAGTGACAGCTACTGCAGAAGGCTAGATCCTGAGAATGAATGAAGTAATGTATGTAAGTGATATATCAACTCATTTTATGAGTTCAGCCCTCTAATGCAGGTCCTTCTGTCCTGAGAGCTGATGACCTTCTTGTCACAGGGCATTAAACCAAGGTTACAGTCCTCCCCTATACTTGTATATGCTTCTCCATCTCCTCCCAGATGCTATATATTCTCAAGGCTCCTAAATTTTTTAATTGATGGAATACCAAAGACTAATGACATCTTGAAAACCTTGTCTTCAGGATCAGTTTGGTTTCATTACATGATCTTCTTCAGGTATCTGATCTTGTGGCCCAATGCTTTAGAGAAAACAGTGGGCATTTATCTTATTCCTATGTATCCAGCTTTGAGTTCAGAATAAAAGAAATGTTAAGAGCCGTTCTACTACTGAGTTGAGGAGACAGGACTTAAAACAAGGTGAAATTATTAGGGAATAAGATTATCATGTACATACATCAGCACTGGTTCTGTTAAAGTGCTGAGTGCTGTATTACAGGCAATTAGAGGCTCTAGCCACCCAGGATAAGGTGCTAATTGTGCATAAAAGAAAGGCAGAGGTGCTGGAGGAAGTTGAATAGCAACCAGTCCCTCTGAGAAGTCACCTGTGGATGTGCTGGGTCACAGAGCCAGTGAGACTTAGCGTTTTCAGTTATCCATTTCTATATTTTATTGGGAAGCTGTATTCTTTCTTTCTTTTTTGGCTGTGCCAGGTCTTAGTTGCAGCATGCAGGATCTGGTTTCCTAACCAGGGATCAAACCCAAGCCCCCTGCACTGGGAGCGCAGAATCTTAACCACTGGACCACTCAGGGAAGTCCTGGAAAGCTTTATTCTTATATTTCAAAATTTGGGCAGCTGAGAGATTCTTGCACTGACTTTATTCATTCATTTAACAGACATTTTTAGAGCAACTACTATGTGCTTGGTACTGTCGCACTAGCTAGGTGCGGAGAGTCAACATGTGGAGTCTTTCCTTCAGGAGCCCGTCACTCAGTACCGAAGCCACCGTTAGGTAAAAACCTGTAAGATGTTGGGACTCACTCTAAGTCCTTTGAAAGCCTTACATCACGTGATCCTCTCAACAACTCTGTGAGGAAGGCGTTATTATCCCCATCTTTCCAGGGGAGAAAAGCCAAGATTTGGAGACAGGAATTCGCTCCAGTTGACCGTGCTAGGCAGTGATGGGGGTAGGGGTGGGGGGGTCTTTGCTATTACTCTATGTAGAGAATGGGTTCAGGTACAAAAGGGGGATGAGGTCACAGTGTCTGGATGTGTGGTGCTCACACAATTCTGAGCCCCAGGTGTATCCCGCCTGTGTTGCCCATGAGAATTCACACAACTGGAGGCAAACCACTGAGGAAGAAGAAATAAGAAGGGCCCTGAGGGATCAGGGTCAGTGTAGGCAGGCACGTGAGGAAGGGGCGCCATGATTAAGTCCTTGTAGTTGACTTGGGTGGGCTGAGAGCCATTCCTAGTGACCCGCCAGCCCCCACTCGCTGATGGCTGTTTCCTATACCCCCAGGCCTGCCCTTGAGTCGCTAGAGTTGGCCAGGTTGGACCAGACAGCTGGGGAATCTGGCAGGTGTGGAAGCAGCAGGTCTGAACTTCTGAACTCCAATATGGAAGAAGCATAAGAAGGGTCCTTTCTGCCAGGGACCAGTTTCATGGAAGCCCTTTTTTCCACTGACCAGGGGTGGGAGGGCGGGACGGTTTTGGGATGATTCAAGTGCATTGCATTTACTGTGCACTTTGTGTGTGTATGTGTTAGTTGCTCAGTCGTGTCTGACTCTTTGCGACCCTATGGACTGTAGCTCACCAGGCCCCTCTGTCCATGGAATTCTCCAGGGAAGAATACTGGAGTGAGTCATTGTTCCCTTCTCCAGGGGAGCTTCCCAACCCAGGGATTGAACCCGGGTCTCCATCTCCAGCATTGCAGGCAGATTTTTCACTGTCTTAGGCACCAGTTTATTCCTAATCTAATGTTGCTGCTGATCTGACAGGGGGTACCGGTCTGGGGCCTAGAGGTTGGGGACCCCTGTCTTGGAGAGATCGTCAGGCTTTTAGTAGAATCAGGCAGCAATAGGTGCTGCTGACAGCAGCCAGCCCATGTGTGTGGACCAGCCTTTCTAGACATCACAAGAGGCTGTCGTTTACTGCCTCCTCAAGACAGCTGCCATCTAGAGTGAGGACCTGGATGGAGAACGTGTTCTCTCCAGAGTGTGTGTGTGCCTGGAGAGCTTGTTGAGAGAGATTGAGAGACTGATCGGCTCTGTACTAAAGTGATGTCTGCTGATGACATTGACCGCGAATACGTCTGCTTTCCCCAGCTTGGCAGGGTTATTGCCTCCTGAGATGCCTGCTCTGTAGCTGAGGAAAGAGCCTTAAGTAAACAGATGAATCTCAGATGGTGGAGTTCAGACATCACATAGCTGAAAACAGAAAGGGCTGTGTGTCCACCAGTATAGGGACACATAGGGTATAGTGGCCACCAGTGGCTACTTGAGGCCCCGCCTCTCCCTTCCAGACAGACACATCAAGAAAGATTCCAAATCCCAAACTGCATTTTTTATTATTTTTTAATAAACTTTATTCTATATTACAAATAGGTTTTTTTTTTTTTTGTTCTGAACTGCAAAATAGGAATGCCTTATATTTACATACACAGGTATACAATTAATTATAACAAAGGTACAGAAGCTTGCCTTTACCAAGTTACAACTGGGCTCCAATTTAAATAGCATAGGTTTCCTTTTTAAAAACTTTTATTTAAAATCTTTTTTTTTTTTTTTTGTAATCTTACTTGGATACGCTTCTTTAAAAACCAAACCAGAAGACCCTCTTTCCTCTAATAGATTTCATCCACATATCTTTGAGGCTCATTATAACACTGTTGTCTAAAGATACATTTTGCTTTGTTCTAATGAAGGGTTGGTGTTCAAGGTGGGAGCTTTATGGAGACAGAAGTGGAATGAGGCTGTGAGTGGGTGATGGGAACAGGACTGACCGACCTACCGCTTTCAGCCACCTGTCTCTGAGACTCAAAGGCCCCTGCCTGTCCCTTGAATCACCCATTCATCCTTTCCTGCTCCTCCTCCTCTCTCTAGTGTTTGAGACTTAACTCTGGGTCATTTGATCAGGCCAGACTCCTCTTCCCCCACCCCTTGGCTCATTGAGCCATTATCTGTTGTGGTACCCTGGAGTTTCTGGTTGCTATGGTAACTTGGCAGGACCCTGCTGAAAGACATAGGCTGGTCTCTACTAGCTAAAGTGGGGAGGAGGGTGGCTGCCTCCAACCCTTCCTTCCCATCTCGGGGCCTGGGGTTCCTGTTCTTGGTCGGCGCAGCCAACACATGACTAAGCCAGGACCTCCGGCCTCAAGGATGCCAGGCCTTGAGAGAGTGATGGGGGTGCGGAGAGTCATTCACCCTAAAACACAAAGTCATGGTTTCCAAATGGAAACAAGATTCTTTGAGGTAAGCTAGCTTTTCTCTTTAAAGAACGGAAGGTTTAACGAGCCAACAAGCTGACAGGAACACTGGGGAAGGGCGAGAGGAGAACACACAAGGACATGCATACCTTCTTGGTCATCTGCCTGAACTGGGTTCAACAGTCCTGTTTGGTAAAGTGATGTCAGTTTCTTAAGTGTTCTTTGCATCGCTCTTTAACCGTATCCTCTGTTTGGAATTCTACTCTTATAAGGGAGCCCTTCCAAAATGTGCTTGAGTTATAAGGTCAAAGATACCAACAAAAGAAGTCTTAATTCCAGATACAGAAACTGGTGGAAGATGAGATGCACAGACCTCTTTGCCATGCGCATCTGTCTTCGTGATCCCTCCACGACCAATCCCTAACAGGGTCTCCCTGCTGTTTGGGGGAAGCCATGGGGTTCAACACCACCAGGGGCAACCTGGAGAGAAGTGAAAGAGGATACAGAGTGGCGGGAAGGTGAGGCTCACCCGACCGAGGTCACCTGCCCTCCCCTCTCCCCACCCAGCTCACCGTCTCTGCCAGTACAAACAGAAATCTCTTTTTATTCATTAGGGATTCTGTTTTGTTTTGATTTAGGGTAGTCACCTGCCTACTCAAGGGATTTAATTGGACCTCTAATGAGCATGTATTACTTTGACAACCAAAACATCTTTTATGTTATACAATGAAATTGGATACTTCCCTTAATTAAAAAATGATTTTATTGGGGAACAGAAATTCATCGTCTGAAAAAAGGTCTCTCTTGAATGAAGTTTTACTGCAGAGATTCCTTTCCGAATGGGAGGCTGGGTCATTCCGTTTTCCAGCACCATGACGGGAAGAGGCTCCTGGAGCATCAGCCTGTCCCGGGAGCTGCCTCTACGACGTCACCTACAGCTGTCCCTCGGTCTCCCTGTCTGTAGGATGACTCGTTTGCTACACCTGTGGGGGTGAGGCGGCACAGGTGGGAGGAGCAGGGTAGCACTGCGGGCTCCAGCCAGCAAAGGTGCAGGGAAGCACCAAGAATGTCAGCAGCCCCTGGCTGCTTTCCCTGGCATGGCCCCGGCCCAGGGATATCCTGAGCCATTTCTTTAACAAGCAGGGTTTCCTCTGTCCCCCGCTCCTAGTTTCTCCTCAGCCCCTTGGAAGTCACAGGCAAAGAGTTCTGTGTCCCCGCCACCCCCAGTATTTGGAGTTTACATCCACACCTGGGCTTCCTCTTTGAACTCAAACTCTTAAAATACACAAACAAAAAATAAACTACGAAACCCCAAACAACCCACAGATGGTTCAAAGACAAAGGGAAGGGCTGAGAGACAAAGGGTCCTTAGTAGTCTCTCCTGAGAGCTGACAGGGCGAGTGGGAGGCTGAAAGAAGGTTCTTGATGACTACATGAGCTAGAAGCAAGCGGAAGGGCCAGGAAGCGGCTGGGATCTGCCTGGACTGGTCTGCTGGGTGCTGGGGGCACCCTGGGGACTCTGGTACCTGGACGCTGTTTATCCATGGAAGTGCTTCTCAAGAGGTCCGCCCTAGGGTTCTCATTGTGGGTTGGGGGTGGGGGGTGCTGTTCCTGGAAGGACTGTAGTCCAGGGTCAAGCAAAGAGTGTCTATGGGTCTTCTGTCTGCAGAGTGCCTCCCCAAGGCCCCTCTCCCTCCACGGGTCTCTGTGAGGTGGGAATGTCTATTCTTGATTAACAATAATTAATCTTAACCTTCACTAGGCTAAATATTTGACTTCGCATTCTGTGAGGTCAAGGAGAAGTGTCCCTTAGTCCTGAGAGAAGAGACAGATGGCATATGGAGCTTCCCCATTTGTAGGGTGGGAATGAGGCCTTGTTGAGGCTCTGAAAGCATCAATAGGACTTGCCTTGTGGAACAGAGGTCATTGGGGAAACCACTTCTGTGGCTCCTTTGGTGGGAGACCCACCAGACCACGGCTGTATCAGGGAGCCTTGAGGGCTCAGTGGGGGCAACTTTGGAAGGCAGGACAGGGCTAGGGTGGTCCCAGGAGGCTGGACTGAGGGCAGAGCTGTCCATCTGGGGCTGAACAGCTCCCGAACTTAGTGGATACATGGCCTGGGGGCAGAGCCTCACGTGCAGGAGGTGGGTAAGAACGGGGGATGGGGACACTCTGCTGGGGAAGGGGCACACTCAGGAGCCAGACATGCAAAGGGGATCAGAGGTCGAGGACCTGGTGAGGGAAAGGGGAGGGGGCAATGTTGGGATAGCACATCAACACTGACCCCAGGGTGGGGAGGTGAGAGCTGGAGACCTTACCCCCATTGCTGCATGGGACCAGTCCTGGCTGTCTGCCTCTAATAACTGACTTGTCTTTTTCCAGCATCTCTGGCCTCACTCACTCGCCCATGGGCTCAAGAGAGAGGCTCTAGGCTGGCTCTGGGTGTGCATGGTATTCTCGGTCAATGGGATGCCCGGGTTTTCCCAAGTCCCTGAATTCCAAACTACACTGAAAGAAGGCAAGAGGAAGTTAACAGCCACAAAAGCCAGCTTCAGGCAGTGTTGCTGTTTGTGGTTACCAGGACATGTCAGGGTTTCTCCTTCCAGGAAAGGACAAGGAATGGTAAATATGCCCACACCTGGGGAGACTTGTGCCCTCGGGAGAGATGACCAGCCTGCAGCTAATTGTCCCAGCCTCTCTCTACTCATTTTTAAATTCAGGACCTCACAGCGTTTCTCTCTGCCTCTCACCATCCCATCTCGCTCCAACATTCAAAGTCCTCACCTAGTCTAGGTTGGTTATGCGTGACTGTGTGATCTCCTGGTACCATTTTGGACCCTGGTGGTTTCAAGGGGGGGTTGAAGGAGTGAAAGAGATGGGATGAAGGGAAGGTGAGGAGACATGGCCTTTTTTCCTGTGCTCTCTGCCCAGGACTCTAGGAGTCAGATAAAGGTCCCACCGTGAACAGAACTGTGACCCTGCACATAAACTGTGACACGGAGGGGGGGCCATGAAGAGACCTCCCTTCTGCAGGACCCAGTTTGCCCAAGTCCCTTCTCTCGTGCATGCTGGCCAGCATGGGGTCTTTTTTTTTTAATCGTGCTGCCTTGTTTTTACTTTGAAACGTATCACACGTGTACCAAGAATCCAAACAAAAGAAATGGAAAACAAACAGTGAAAGGAAAGAGCACTCTTACGGGCAAGATGGGCTGTGGCTCTGCATGACTCTGTCCTACTTCTCCATCCCCAATAGGCCACAGAGACTTCGGGCAAACAAAGCACCAGAAACAACCACCCCACCAATGAAAGAAAACCTGCCCCAAACCATCCCCCAGGAGACATGAGGAAACCAGGGAAACTTGCCCATCCTCCTCCCCTTTTTCTTCCCGACATTTCTCTGATGGGTTTGAGGTTTCTCTTATAATGAAAACATGGGGAGAAAAAGTTTTGTACCGGCAACAAAACAATAACAATAATAATAATCCAGTAAAAAAAAAGCTTCAGCAGAACCATGGTAACAGTCTTTTTCTCTGCTTGTTCAGTTTTTTTTCCTCTAACTGTGCAAAACTTAAAAAATAAATCAAAACATTCACTCATGCACACACGCTCACAGCTTCCATTCAGCACACCTGTGTTAAATATGTTTGTGTCTTTCTTCTCCCCAACCCTTCACATGTGCAAATATATGTTAGCGGCCCAGGTGCCTCCTCAGCCTGCCTCCCGCATGCTTCCTTCCTGGCCTGCCAGGCCTTGTGGCTTCCAGGGAGGAAATCTAATGATCAAGGGGAGAAATTCCATGCTTCTTCACCTGGCACTTCATTTGCCGAGACCTTTGGTTATGTTTTTCCCACTTGAAACGTATCGCTTCTCACTCTCCTCTTCCCGTTGATTAGGCTACTTGCGTTTTGCCCATCACTTGTCCCGCTTGATGCCACATCATGCCCTGCTCTGTGTCACCACCGCCTGGCCTCCAGTCACGTCCAGGCTTCTCTTGGTCAGTGACCACCCTGATTTCCTATAGACAGGTGACCCCACCCCCCAGCACGCAGCACAGAAAACAAGTATTGAAATGTCCTGAAGTTGAAGAATGAATGGTGGGCAAGGGCAGAGAAGGGAAATGCTTCAGACACCGCCCTCACCCCTAATAGGACCAGAAAGCTTTCTGAGCTCTCTGCCTACTCCTGGGGCAGACAGATACACACACACACACACACACACACACACACACACACACACGTGCATGTGCACATGAGATCTCACACATGCACACACACATGCTCATATCCAAAGGGGCTAGCATTCTTCAAATATAGGGTGTTCCACAGATGTTGCTGGAAATGGTCTGGTCCCTTCCTCTTTCCACGAGGGGCCCCTTTGGACTGGATGGCAGTGGAAGATGTCTGATGCTTGAGGAGTGAAGGCAAGACTGTAGAAACCTCATTCCCAACCCCACAGATGCCTCTGCTTGTCTCCCAGAGTGGTGAACAACTTCACACCGGGGCTGCCTGCAGAGAGTCTATGGCGGAGACTGGACTACAGATGGAGATGGTGTCTAAGGTCCTTTCAAGGTTATAGGTTTCCACGGCCCTCCATCAGACTGTCTCTCACCAGAGCCCCTGCTCACCTAGGACGCATGTCTGAGCACGTATCTGCCTGGCTGGCTAAAACGATGTATCCGTGAATGGAAGGACAGAGGGAGAGACACGATGCCAGGGCCAAGGTCAGTGGTATGTCCCTCCTCCCATTTCCGGACAGGTCCTTTCTCTTGATTCTTCGGTCCTCCCCACACATGACAAACCTGGGGCTGAGTTTGGCTGGCATTTTGGTTTGTCTCTGAGAGGCTGTGCTTGCAAGTGTTTCTTCCCGGGGTGACTGCAGAAGGGAGGAGGGAGGAGAGTGACTAAAGAGACAGCTGAGATGTTGACGAAATAATTCCCGAGGAGGTCTGAACAGTCCAGTCACAAAGTCATCTGCATAGCAACGGCACCAGACTCTGCAGGGAGTCAGGAGTGAGGCTGTCTGCCCCAACCTTCTCTAGAGTTCTCAGGAAGGACGGTGGGGATGGAGCCACGGGGACCGCTGGAGGTAGAAGCTCCTGGATGCACTGGTGTTTGACCCTGACCCCTGATGAGTGATGACTAAGGAGGATGGAAGTGCATCCTCTTGACGGTGCTCGGGGATCTGCAAGGGATTAGACCTCTGACTATGGCCATGATTCATTAGCACGTGGGGGTGAATGGAAAACAACCAGTTCTGCTTCCAGGTAGATGCAACTCTCTTCTTTTCTCCTCCCGCATGTTATTTTTCTGCCACTATGAGCCACATCGGGAGGATCTCCACAGTGGGCTGTAATTGCTATTCTTTCTCCTGTCTGGTTTTCCACAGGCCAGGATCAGGCAGGCAGGGCACCTATGGGTGCTTAGAAGGACTCCGAAAAGATCAGAAGGGGACAAGGGAGCCTCTGCAGCCAATCCCACATGTGAGAGGCAGCTTGCAAGGTGCCCCTCAACCGCTCATGCTCCCTACTCCAGCCACATGCAGGAGGTGCAGCCTTTCTTCCCAGAGTTGCAGGGGTACCCCGTGGATGTGGAAACCTGGGCCAGGTGACATCTTCCCAGTGAAGATAATACTAAGCTCACTGCCTCTTCCCCAGGCCAAGTTCAGACCCACGTGGGGACTAAGGAAAGACGGAAGGCAGGGTAACAGCACAGAAGCACCTCCATCCACGGCTCCTCATCTGTATCCTGGCCCTGCTGCTGATTCTCGGGGTCAGCTGCGAAAGAGGAACCCTCTGATGTCTTCAGGTCAGGCCCCTCGGTGGGATGGGAACAGGCCATCCTGGACTAACTTGAGGGTCGGCGGCTTGGTTCAATCGTGTTGGCAGAGGAACTGAAAGAGAGGGGATCCAGGGAGGCGGGAGAGAAACAGGCAGAGAGAGAAAGAGAGGGGGAGACAGCGCTGCTTAGGGGATGCTGCTGACGCCAGTCGGAACTTGTACTTGGTAAAGATGATAATCTAGACTGAGGCACGGCTTGGTGTGTCCCTCCCTCCGGTGGGGGAGGGGGGGAGCGGGCGAGCTGGAAGGACGGTTCTCAGCTGTCTAAGCTCATGAGGGTTATGACTTGTTCTAGTTTGTAGGCCAGTTTCTGCTTCCCACACTGGTCATCGTGGTCCAGGGGTCCGAGGATCTGTTGAAGAGCCAAGAACGGGGTGGTTACCAGTTTGCGCGCACATGTCTGTGTTCTTAGGGTACGCACTGACAGGGGTTGTGGTCAGAGAGTTTGGGAAGACGAGCGCAGGTAAAGCAGCCCACACAGAGTTGCTGGGGAGGCAGGCGGCCTGCAAGACTTGGATTGGGGAGGTGTTGGGGGCGCTCGGGCACAGGGAACCAACTCGTGGGCATCTGTGTGTCAGTGAGCACAGGATGCCAGCATACACGTCGGCATGTCTGAACACACGTGTACATTTCACTACCCATGTACAACAGCTGAGAGTGGGCAGAAGACACCTGTGCTGAGATGCTGCTGTTACCTCTAGGTTCAACAGCAGGCGGGTCCACACCCAGCGGAAAGTACAGTGCTTAGTGTCTCAGGGCAACTATGATTTCACACTATCAAGACATCCCCCACCCTATGAGAAAGGAACATCTTCCCATCAGCAGCCCAAGGCCTGAAATTCCACATTCAAAAAGTTATTTGACTCCACTTGGCCTGTTAAGAAACAAATATCCCTCGAAGAGTGATATCTCAAGCTTTACTGGTCATAGACATCTAATGGCCAGCATCCACACAGCCTTTGCTGAGATTAGATGGTTGGTGGATGAGAATAACAGGGAGCAATTGTGGGCACATGCAGGAAGATGTGTGGGAATCTGGCTTAGACTCAGGAGGTGTAGCAGTGAATAACGGCTCCATCAGTTTCTAGCTGGGTGATGTGGGGGCAAAACATGAAACCTCTCTGAACCCTCCTTTCCTCCTCTATAAAACCTGGGACCTATGACTCCCTCTCTGGGTTGCTCCAAGAGACAGGGATAAAGTCACATAACAAACTTGTCACACCATGGCTACTCCAGGAGGGGCAGGTGATAGACAGGAGTCCTGGGGTCTGAGGAACTAGGGAGTAGGGTGGGGGGGCTGGCAGGAGGGAAGAGGAGGCTGAAGCCTGGAGGAGGGGCACCCAGAGCTCTGGATTTCCTGACCCGGTTAATCTATTTTTAGTTGGGGAGACCAAGTCAGTTGCCAACTTCTCAGCTGGCCAAGAACCACCAGTGATTGGCCCTAACATTTCATAAAGATGGGACATTTTCATACTAACAGTAGGAGAGTGAAATTGGGAAGCTGGTGGCTCAGTGGTTAAGAATCTGCCTGCTGTGCAGGAGACTCAAGTTCAGTCCCTGGGCTGGGAAGATCCCCTGGAGAAGGGCACAACAACCAACTCCAGTATTCTCGCCTGGAGAATCCCATGGACAAAGGGGCCTGGCGGCGGGCTAGAATCTGTGGGGTCGCAAAGGGTTGGGCATGACTGAACAGGCATAAAAAGATAAAAGAGGACTGAACCTGCAGACTGACAGTCCTTTCCAACATGAGACAGTGGCATGCATACACTGGCCTACTCCTTACTTCACAAGTGGCCACAGATAGGTGGAAACTGTCTTGGACCAGCTATGGCCCACAGGCTGGCTTTGGGGTCCCAAAGGACCCACTGCCGACTTTCTCTACATTTGTTCACAGCTCATGGCCTGTGGACACTGGGACTGGGCCCTGCTGGGGCTCCTAGATCCTCCCTCGGGGATGAGGCTAGGAGGACGTAGAGAACCCAGGGTACTGGCTTTGGCTCCCACTACTACCTTCCACTCAGAGAGGGTGGTTGTGCTGCTGCTCGGACATGGGGAGCCTGGACTCTGAACCCAACTGGTCTACACTGATATGGCCAAGAAAACTCTCATAGGCGCCTTTGTGCCAGCCAAAAGATGGCTGTGTCTGAAGGGGCAATGACCCCAGGTGAGGTTTCTTAACTAGGGAACACAGCAACTAAAAATAAGACTCCATTCTACTCTGTATGCATCTATTCTGTTCTGATTCTATCCTATCATACTGTTTCTATTCTACTCCTTATGACCTGCCCACGGATGTGAGGAACTGCTTGATTAAAGAGAATGAAGTCAGAGAGAGAAATGGAAGAAATAAAGGAGAAGGAAGAAAAAATAAAGAGAAAAATAATGAAAGAAACAGAGACTTGTTGTACATATCTGAAAAGAAGAGGGATTATGTAGAATTTACAGAATGGAACATTTCTAGCATCCCAGTCTTTGGAGCACAGCCCCCCAGTCCTGGGTGGTAGAGTTTCCCCTGGCAGAAGTGGGTGGTGGGGGTGCCTGGGGTGGTGCTATTGAGCACAGAAGCTGCTCCAGGCAGGTATATCTGGGTCTCTCCCTAGTCCTTCCCCAGGGGCCCCTGAGCAGGGCAGGGTGGGACTCACCTCCTCGCTGTACTTGCCCACGTAGGAGAAGATCTCGGAGAGGGCGCTCATGGTGTTGAACTCATTCATGTGCATCCGGGACTGCTCAGCCAGGTATGCATTCATGTCCTGGTCGCTGATGGCGGGCATCTTCCCGATGTCTGAGTAATACCTGTGGCGGCATGGGAGTGAAGAACTCTGTGTGTGTGTGGGTGGGTGCAGTGTGTGTAGTGGGGGGTGCAGGGAAGAGATGGGTGCTCTCAGCTCTGGGTCTGGGCCCAGTGGATGCCTGTGTGTGACCTCTTAGAGATCATGCCGAGCTCTCTCCCAGCTGGGCTTCTGAGTGCCCTCTGCAGCTCTGGATGCAGGAGGCAGAGAGAAGGGATTCAGGGGTGACCCAGACATGGTCAGAGAGTGGACAGGGTGGGGCCAGGAGGAAGGAGGGGCTGTCCCCTGCACTGGCTTTGCTCCCAGCTCCCGCAGGAGGGATCCAGTCTGCCTCTCAGGTCCTTCTAACACCCCTTCCCACAGATGCAGGAAGTCCCCTCCAGGGGCCTGAAGGCTCTTCTAAGCAGTTGCTCTGCTCTGACGCTGTCCCCGTCTGTGAGCAGTAGTGGGGAAAAGGGGGGGCTGGGGGTGCTTGGGGGAAGAGGCTGGGAGAAGGCAATCAGTCACTGTCACTTGAGGCTGTGCACTCCTGTCAACTGGTTAATTACATGCCAACATTTACATTTTTAATTTCTGCAGTTTGAAATTTTATGCGGCAACCCCCAAATCTCCCACCAGAGGGGAGCTGTGTCGCTTCCTAATGAGGAACCAAAGGCCCCCGGTGTCCCAAAGACACCGCCTGGGTGCCACCCTCTCCTGGGTGCTTCTGGCACTGGGCCACATGGAAGAGAGGCAACTGCAGGGGTGGGGTAGAGTCAGGACCTCAGGGCAGGGCTCCCAGGAGTCCCCACGGTGTCCCAGCTAGGCCCACACTGAATGCCCATGGCTTCAATGCCGGGGACAGCGAGCCTGGGAGCTTAGAACAGAGGAGTGCGGGGGGGGACAGTCCCCACAGTGGAGACCAGGG